>NC_030685.2:76104047-77371547 GCF_000004195.4 Xenopus tropicalis | reverse complement strand
GCGATACCTCGCTGCTGAGGACTTCACTACCCGGGCGGTGTCCACCCCGAAGAGGCTGTCTGCAGTTGTCCTACCCAAGAAGTTGGCTACAGTGGAGAAGCCCAGCGCAGAGGACCCCGGGAACCCAGGTTCAGAGTCAACAAGAGGAAGATCTCGCGGAGACAGCCCACGCCAGACCCGCAGAGCTCCCCAGTGCTGGAGGTGCCGAGAGTGGGGACATATTGCCCCCAACTGCCCAGCTGATCCAGAACCCATGGAGTGTGGAACAGAGAGGAAGTTGTCTCTGTTCGCTCGACCAGGTCTTGTTGCAGATCCTGAGGTACCTACTTGTGTCGTCCAGATTGGTAAGCGCACTGTGAATGCACTGTTAGACACAGGTAGCTTAGTCACACTGGTAAACACACAGCTCCTGAAAGACTGTCCTTTAACCCAGCGTCAAGTGGGAGTGGTGTGTGTACATGGGGACTGTAAGAAATACCCCACGGCCCTAGTGACTTTTGTGACCCCCGCAGGGACTGTGTGCCATGAAGTGGCAGTGTCTCCCATACTCCTGCACAGTGTAATTTTGGGCAGAGACTTCCCCTTATTTCGAGAACTGTGCCAGGAACAGGTTCCGGAGACTGAGCATGGGGAGGGGAGACTCCACCCAATTGAACTGGATCCTTCTACAGGGACTGTTAAGGACAGTACAATGTCTGGGGGAGAGAAAGTGGGACCACTCGTCTCAGATGTTATTGTAAATGGTACTGATGAGGGGTCAGAAGAAAATGAGTTGTTTCCCTTAGCTGTATTAGTTGGCGAATCTGAAGCAACTGCGGAGACTGTTGAGGAACCTAGCATGCCTGAGCTAGAGGTCTCCCGGGATAACTTTGGAACCGCCCAGCTAAGGGACCCAACACTTACTAAAGCTTGGGAAAATGTCACCATTAATAATGAGAACACAGAAAATCCTGGTGTAGATTGTGTATTTCCTCACCTTGTTGTACAAAATGACTTGCTTTACTATGTGGATAAGATTCGAGGGGAGATTGTGGAACAGCTAGTGGTTCCCCAGCCATATAGGAGAACGGTTCTCAATCTGGCCCATTCTCATCCACTAGGTGGCCACCTAGCATATGAGAAAACCAAAGACCGAGTGTTACAGCGGTTCTTTTGGCCGGGGGTACATGCAGATATAAAGAGCCATTGTGAATCCTGCCCAGAGTGTCAGAAATCTGCTCCAATGCCCCATTTTCGCAGCCCGTTAGTCCCATTGCCAGTAATTGAAATTCCATTTGAGCGTATTGCAATGGACTTGGTAGGGCCACTAATAAAATCTGCTAGAGGGCATCAGTACATTTTGGTAGTCATGGACTATGCCACTCGGTATCCAGAGGCTGTTCCCTTAAGGAACACCTCCTCAAAAACCATTGCTCGAGAGCTGTTCCACATGTTCACCCGTACGGGAATTCCAAAAGAGATACTTACAGATCAGGGGACTCCCTTCATGTCTAGAGTAATGAAGGAGTTGTGCAAATTTCTCCAAATCAAACAGTTACGCACATCTGTTTATCATCCCCAAACTGACGGGTTGGTAGAAAGGTTCAACAAGACCCTCAAGGGGATGTTAAAAAAAGTGGTTGATAAAGATGGGAGGAATTGGGATTGTTTACTTCCCTATCTTATGTTTGCCATTAGAGAAGTCCCACAGGCCTCTACGGGGTTTTCCCCCTTCGAGTTGTTATATGGGCGCCACCCACGAGGGCTGTTGGACGTGGCAAAGGAGACATGGGAATCTGAATCCACCCCATACAAAAGTGTGGTAGAGCATATTGCAGACATGCAAGACCGTCTTGCAATGGTCATGCCCCTTGTGAGAGAGCATATGCTTCAGGCCCAGGAAGCTCAAAGCCGAATATATAATAGATCGGCCCGTGTCCGAACTTTCCAGCCTGGGGACAGGGTGTTAGTCTTGGTTCCTACAGTAGAAAGTAAGTTCCTGGCCAAATGGCAGGGCCCTTACGAGATTATAGAGCGCATAGGGGAAGTTAATTATAAGGTGTCCCAACCAGACAGGCGTAAGAAGGAGCAGCTCTATCATGTGAACCTAATTAAGTCCTGGAAAGATAGGCAAGCCCTGTCAGCCTATTCTACAGCTGTAGAGGTAGAAATCCCTCATGTGCCTGAGGTAAAAGTGGCTGAGACCCTCACTAACAGTCAGAAGCAGGAAATGAGAGAATTCCTGATCAGGAATAGACAAATATTCTCAGACCAGCCTGGGCTTACTGAGATGATAAAACATGACATTATAACTGGACCTGGGGTTAAAGTCAATGTCAGACCTTATAGGATACCCGAGGCCCGACGCCAGGCAGTTGCAGGGGAGATTAAAAGGATGTTGGAGCTGGACGTAATTGAGGAGTCCCATAGTGAATGGTCCAGCCCCATTGTCCTTGTCCCAAAACCGGATGGGAGCATCCGATTTTGCAATGACTTCAGAAAGTTAAATGAGGTCAGCAAGTTTGATGCATATCCTATGCCCCGGGTAGATGAATTGATTGAAAGGCTAGGACAGGCCCGATACATCACCACTCTAGATCTTACCAAGGGGTATTGGCAGGTACCCCTCACCGAAGGGGCGAAAGAGAAGACGGCCTTTTCCACTCCTGAGGGGCAGTGGCAATATAAACGCCTACCGTTTGGCTTACATGGGGCCCCAGCTACGTTTCAGAGAATGATGGATCGCATTCTCAAACCACACAGAGGGTATGCTTCAGCCTACCTGGACGATGTGGTTATCTTTAGCCCGGACTGGGAAAGTCATTTGCCTCGGGTACAAGCGGTCCTTGACTCTATCTGGAAGGCTGGTCTGACAGCAAACCCCAAAAAGTGTGCCATGGGGTTAGAAGAGGCCCGCTATTTGGGGTATGTTATTGGAAGAGGGGTAGTCAAGCCCCAGGTGTCCAAAATTGAGGGAATTCAGCAGTGGCCCCGGCCCAATTCCAAGAAGCAAGTGAGGGCTTTTCTTGGGATAGTGGGGTATTACAGGAGATTTGTCCCCAATTTTGCCTCCCTAGCATCCCCACTTACTGACCTCACAAAAGGGAGTAAAACTGGAGCAGTTACATGGACCCCAGAGGCAGAAGAAGCCTTTCTAAACCTGAAGGCATCCTTGTGCAGATACCCAGTGCTAATAGCTCCTAATTTCAAAAAAGAGTTCCTTGTACAGACTGATGCCTCTGAGGTTGGGTTAGGGGCTGTTCTGTCACAAGTGGTGAATGGGGAAGAACACCCGGTAGCATACCTAAGTAGGAAACTAACCCCCGCTGAATGCAGGTATGCCATTGTTGAGAGGGAGTGTCTGGCCATCAAGTGGGCATTGGAGAGCCTGAGATATTATCTCTTAGGGAGGCAGTTCAAACTTATCACCGACCATGCCCCACTTAAATGGATGGCCCAAAATAGGGAAAAGAATGCCAGGGTCACCAGGTGGTTCTTATCTCTTCAGAATTTTAAGTTCTCAGTGGAACATAGACCTGGAAAGTTGCAAGGTAATGCAGATGCTCTCTCCAGGGTATATTCGTTGATGGCATGCTGTGCTCAGCCCCACGGGCTTGAGCAGAGGGGGGTGATATGTGGTATGGTGACAAAAAGGTCCCTGGTTTCCTGGGGAAAAGTGATTGACAACAGGTATGTTGGGCCACGGATTCTCAGACATTTTTACTGAGGTGAGACCAGCAGTGTTTTGGGGCATAGAAACACTTTGTTTCTCTGCAGTTTTTTAAATTGTTGATCCGGGGCTGGTCTTACGGGGAATCCGCAAGAGCAGGGTGGGTGGATTCCCAAATCCATAGGCCAGGTTTTCAGGAGGCCCTAGGCCTATTTGTAGTACACCTGAAGCTGTGCAGGGGAGCTGATGAGCCTGTGTGTGTGAGAGAGAGACACGCTGCTGGATTTGCTCAGCTTCAGGAGAAAGAGAAGCATTTATTTTTGTGTTAGCCAGGAGGCTTGATATTTCTGTTCCAATTCTTGTTTTATACCCCCTGCGAGGGGAAACTTCTGCAACCGCTGAAAAATAAACGCGGGCAGGAAGCCCTTACACCGGTCTTGGTGTGTGCAGTTGCCTCATTTGCAGCCTACCAGCGAGTGAACCCCCACAGTATGTATTGTATGTATGTATGTATGTATGTATATATTGTATGTATGTATGTATTTCTGGGTGGGTTAGCATGTGGTTTGGGATATGGTAAATAGCCAACCTTATTAATATGCTCCTATATAGGAAACCCACGATAATAGGATGGAATCTGTCATGGACATTTATTGGAAAGTTTTTCAGATTTTTATATTACATCTAGGTTTATATCTGGTCTTTTACTCTTCTTCTTCTTCTTCTGTCTCTCCTTCCCTCCATTTTTCTTCTACCTTATAGAGTTAAAGGAAAACTATACCCCCAAAATTAATACTTAACTAACAGATAGTTTCTACTATGTTAAATGACCTATTAAAGAATCTTACCAAACTGGAATATATATATCAGTAAATATTGCCCTTTTACATCCTTTCTCTTGAGCCGCCATTTAGTGATGGGCTGTGTGCTCCCTCAGAGATCAGCTGACAGGAAGTGATGCAGCTCTAACTGTAACAGGAATTAGTGTGGGAGCAAAAGGCAGAACCCTGTCCATTCATTGGCTGATGGGGCCTAGCATGTATGTGTGCCTTGGCTTGTTTGTGTGCACTGTGAATCCTATGATCCCAGGGTGCGGTCCTTAGTACTTACATAGTAACATAGTAAGTAACATAGTAAGTTGGGTTGAAAAAAGACATACGTCCATCAAGTTCAACCATAATGCCTATATATAACCTGCCTAACTACCGTATATACTCGAGTATAAGCCGACCCAAATATAAGCCGAGGTACCTAATTTTACCTAAGAAAACTGGAAAAACTTATTGACTCGAGTATAAGCCTAGGGTGGGAAATGCAGCTGCTACTGCTAAGTTTCAATAATCAATTTGATTGGTATTAACAATGTGTCCAACTTTAAATTACGGTAATTAATAATAATTAACTGTATTCACCTGTATTAGAAATGCTGATCACATGATATGGATATACCTGATCAGTATTGCTAATACTGGTAAATACTGTACTAATTATAGGTAATTCTTGATTGATTGAAGTGAAACACACCTGATATGTGTTTAACTTTAATCAATTATGACCAACTATAATTAGGATCTATATGTATCTATAAAGGGAACCGTTATATATATATATATCTATTACTAGTACCTTGGAGAGACTGTCAGTGCTGTGCGTATGTAGCATGTACCACAGATAACATCGCTTGGCTCCGTGCTTTGTCCCTACACAACCAGATTCTATCTGATCTGTAAGTGTCACTGCATGGCCTGCTGCTTCCAATACGGTTCTCCTCTTAAAGGGAAAGGGTACGCATTGTGGGCTGGCGGCAGAGTGACTGGGACCAGTCCAACCCAGAATGCAAGAACATGCTCACTTTATGTAGCGATGGGGAGGGATTGTTCCGCGTTCGTGCATCACACACAGGGGGTGGTTCTGCGTTCGTGCATGCGCATGGGGGGGCTTAGGGGCGACCAACGAGGATGGCCCGGGGTGCCGGAAGGACAAATCCGGCGCTGGCGCTGAGATCCACAGGGCCTGCGCCCATGGGTGCCCTCAGACCAGCGCAACATGTAGGGATACAAAAGGAGTAAGCTTCTATTACTTATATTACAGGTAATTAAACTGCCAGTAAAATAAAAAAAATTGGGACGTGAGTAGTGAAGCTAGCCGTTACACTTCTATTCTCACTTACTATTTCAGGTGTGAGCCGGCAGGGTCGCTTCAGAAGCAGATCATTTCCTGACTGCTCATGCATCACTGTGCCCAGCCTGCCTGCAAAGCCAACTCCTCCTATAGGTCAGTTAAGTTTTACTGACTGCCTCACGGACCTATAAGAAAGTAGCTTTGCCCGGGAGAGTGTTCCGTTTACAAGCAGGTGTCAGGGTAGCCTGTCGGGTTGGCAGGGCAGCAGCAATCGCTAGCATGGGGATACAGATCAGGCTGTGACTCGAGTATAAGCCGAGGGAGACTTTTTCAGCACATTTTGTGTGCTGAAAAACTCGGCTTATACTCGAGTATATACGGTACTAGTTGATCCAGAGGAAGGCAAAAAACCCCATCTGAAGCCTCTCTAATTTGCCGCAGAGGGGAAAAAATTCCTTCCTGACTCCAAGATGGCAATCGGACCAGTCCCTGGATCAACTTGTACTAAGAGCTATCTCCCATAACCCTGTATTCCCTCACTTGTACTGAGAGCTATCTCCCATACCCCTGTATTCCCTCACTTGTACTGAGAGCTATCTCCCCTACCCCTGTATTCCCTCACTTGTACTGAGAGCTATCTCCCATACCCCTGTATTCCCTCACTTGTACTGAGAGCTATCTCCCCTACCCCTGTATTCCCTCACTTGTACTGAGAGCTATCTCCCCTACCCCTGTATTCCCTCACTTGTACTGAGAGCTATCTCCCATAACCGTGTATTCCCTCACTTGTACTGAGAGCTATCTCCCCTACCCCTGTATTCCCTCACTTGTACTGAGAGCTATCTCCCCTACCCCTGTATTCCCTCACTTGTACTGAGAGCTATCTCCCCTACCCCTGTATTCTCTCACTTGTACTGAGAGCTATCTCCCATAACCCTGTATTCCCTCACTTGTACTGAGAGCTATCCCCCCTACCCCTGTATTCCCTCACTTGTACTGAGAGCTATCTCCCATACCCCTGTATTCCCTCACTTGTACTGAGAGCTATCCCCCCTACCCCTGTATTCCCTCACTTGTACTGAGAGCTATCTCCCCTACACCTGTATTCCCTCACTTGTACTGAGAGCTATCTCCCCTACCCCTGTATTCCCTCACTTGTACTGAGAGCTATCTCCCCTACCCCTGTATTCCCTCACTTGTACTGAGAGCTATCTCCCCTACCCCTGTATTCCCTCACTTGTACTGAGAGCTATCTCCCCTACCCCTGTATTCCCTCACTTGTACTGAGAGCTATCTCCCCTACCCCTGTATTCCCTCACTTGTACTGAGAGCTATCCCCCCTACCCCTGTATTCCCTCACTTGTACTGAGAGCTATCTCCCCTACCCCTGTATTCCCTCACTTGTACTGAGAGCTATCCCCCCTACCCCTGTATTCCCTCACTTGTACTGAGAGCTATCTCCCAAAACCCTGTATTCCCTCACTTGCTAAGAATCCATCCAGCCCCTTCTTAAAGCTATATAATGTATCAGCCAGCACGACTGATTCGGGGAGGGAATTCCAGAACCTCACAGCTCTCACTGTAAAAAATCCTTTCCGAATGTTTAAATGGAACCTCCCTTCTTCTAAACGGAGTGGGTGCCCTCGCGTCCGTTGGAAGGACCTACTGGTAAATAAAACATTAGAAAGGTTATTATATGATCCCTTTATATATTTATACATAGTTATCATGTCACCTCTTAAGCGCCTCTTCTCCAGTGTAAACAGACCCAACTTGGCCAGTCTTTCTTCATAACTGAGACTTCCCATACCCTTTACCAGCTTAGTTGCCCTTCTCTGGACCCTCTCTAACTCAATAATGTCCCGTTTGAGCACTGGAGACCAAAACTGAACAGCATATTCTAGATGGGGCCTTACCAGCGCTCTGTAAAGGGGAAGAATAACCCCCTCCTCCCGTGAATCTATACCCCTTTTAATACAGCTCAAAACCTTGTTTGCCCTTGCAGCTGCTGCCTGGCATTGCTTGCTACAGCCAAGTTTATTATCTACAAGGACTCCAAGCTCCTTCTCCATTATGGATTTGCCTAGTGCAGTCCCATTAAGGGTATACGGGGCTTGCATATTTTTACATCCCAGGTGCATGACCTTACATTTATCCACATTAAATCTCATCTGCCACTTAGCTGCCCAGATTGCCAGTTGGTCAAGATCCTGCTGCAGGGATGTCACATCCTGGATAGAATTGACTGGTCTGCAGAGTTTTGTGTCATCTGCAAACACTGATACATTACTCATAATACCCTCCCCTAAGTCATTTATGAACAAATTAAACAAAAGTGGACCCAGTACAGAACCCTGAGGGACCCCACTGAGAACCTTACTCCAAGTAGAGAATGTGCCATTAACAACCCCCCTCTGTACCCGATCCTGTAGCCAGTTTTCTATCCATGTGCAAACGACTTCACTAAGACCAATAGACCTTAGCTTAGAAAGCAGTCGTTTGTGGGGAACGGTATCAAATGCTTTGGCAAAATCCAAATAGATTATATCTACTGCATCCCCACTGTCCAGCTTCTTACTTACCTCATCATAAAAAGCAATTAAATTGGTCTGACATGACCTGTCCTTCATAAAGCCATGCTGATTACTGCTCATAATGGCATTCTCCACTACATAATCTTGAATGTGATCCCTTAACAAGCCTTCAAATAACTTGCCCACCACGGATGTCAAACTTACAGGCCTATAATTGCCAGGCTGAGATCTTACTCCCTTTTTAAATATGGGAATGACATTCGCCTTCTTCCAATCCCTAGGTACCATACCTGATGAGAGCGAGTCTGAGAATATCAGAAACAAGGGCCACTGCAATTCTGCCCCTAGCTCTCTCAGTACCCGAGGGTGTATTCCATCTGGCCCCGGTGCCTTGTTTACATTTATCGTGTGTAACCCTTTAAGCACCATATCCTGTGCCAACCACTGTGTAGTTGGAGCTGAGGCAACAGTGCAGCTATTGGGTGGGACTTGTCCCACTGGCTCCTCTACTGTATACACAGAAGAAAAGAACTGGTTAAGCACATCTGCCTTTTCTGTATCCGCTGTAACCATATTGTTATTATAACTCAATGGGGCCACACCCTCAACCTGCATCTTTTTACTATTAATAAACTTAAAAAACTTTTTGGGGTTAGTCTTGGCCTCGGCCGCGATGCGCTCCTCATTTTCTATCTTTGCCTTCCGGATTGCTGTTTTACAACACTTGTTATAGTGTTTATAATCATTAAACGCAGCTACTGTCCCCTCTGACTTATATTTCTTAAAAGCTTTCCTTTTTTTCCCTATTAACTTCTTTACCTCAGAGTTAAGCCACATAGGGTGATTCTTAACACTTCTACTTTTTCTTATTAATGAAATGAATTGAGAACAGTAATGATTTAATATCATTTTAAATGACAACCATTTCTGCTCTGTGTTTTTATCAGAAAACATAATGCCCCAATCTATGCCCTGAAGCGCTGCCCTTAAGGAGCTAAAATTTGCCTTCCTAAAATTCATTGTCTTTGTTGCCCCCGTGTAAATTTGTTTCCTGCACCAAACATCAAATGAAATAACATTATGGTCACTATTACCCAGGGGTTCAACCACTTGCACATTTGCTATTCTGGGTCATTAGAGATCACTAGATCTAGTATAGCATGGTTCCTGGTTGGCTCCTCAACAACCTGTGACATAAAGTTGTCATGCAGCAAGTTTATAAACTTGTTCCCATTTACTGTCCTGGCAGTACTATTGCCCCAGTCAATATCAGGGTAATTAAAATCCCCCATTATTATCACTTGCCCCAAACTAGCAGCCTTTTCTATTTGCAACAGGAGCTGGGCCTCCTCCTCTTCGCTTACATTAGGGGGGCTATAGCATACACCTACAATTAGTTTGGTAGATTCCTTACTATCTGTGAGAAGCTCAACCCATAAGGATTCAGCTCCCTCTGTTAACCCCATCACTTCCTCCTTAATATTTGCTTTTAATTCCTGCTTAATGTACAGACACACTCCTCCTCCTTTTCTATTGCCCCTGTCCCTCCGAAACAATGTATACCCCCAATATTAACTGCCCAGTCATGAGACTCATTCAACCAAGTTTCAGCAACACCAATCACATCATATTTCCGCTCCAACGCCAGTACCTCCAGCTCTCCCATTTTACCAGTCAGGCTCCTTGCATTGGTAAACATACATTTAATACTGGTTCCGGCGTGAGAATGACGTGTAAACAACTTATGGGCCTCCCTGCCATTATCAGTATCAAGAAGCAAGTCTCCTCCCCCATTTTCCCTTACTATGCCCATTACTTAATATGGCAGCGTTCTATTTAGGATTACCCAATGGCACATACTACTAAAAAAGTATATTTATATGAAAATGGTTCATTTAGATATAGCTTGTTTATACAATATATTTTTATTGAGACCTACATTATTCAGGGGTATAGTTTTCCTTTAAAGAAATAACTATAGTACTGGTCTAGAAGCCCAAATTAAGCCCATAATAATAAAAATAGACCGTCAGCACCATCTATTTATGTCATTTTTTTTCATTTGTGTGAATATTTTTTTTTTTAAATCCTGTTATTTATTGCAGTGAACCTGCTACAGCTGTGTTTTGTTCAGTCATCATTTATCTGTTGTCTAAGCAAAGTCCTACCCACGTTATTGGGTTCAATGGAGCCTTATATATATATATATATATATGTTGAAGACCTGTTTCCAAATGCCCTGTTAAATGGAAAAAAAATACAGGAATTTTTACAAAAACGCACAGAATTTTGGATCACTACAGGGCAAATTTCTTAAACATTCAAGATTGTGGTTCAATAAAATCATAGCAAAAAAATGCAGTCTTGGAATTTTTCCAAATTTCTGACATTTATCAATAGGAAAAAAATCTCAATAATTCCAGTTGAGTTAAACCAGTTGAGCTTCCATAGAAGAGAAAGGTAGGTGTACATTCAACATTGAAGCAATTTTTTCTAAAATTTGATTTCCTTGTAATACAGGTATGGGATCCCCTATCCGGAAACCTGTTATCCAGAAAGTTCCAAAATATGGAAAGGCCATCTCCCATAGACTCAAGTATAAGCAAATAATTCTAATTTTTAAAAATGATTTCCTTTTCCTCTGTAAAACAGTACCTGTACTTGATCCCAACTAAGATATAATTACCCCTTATTGGGGGCAGAAAAGCCCTATTGGGTTTATTTAATGGTTAAATGATTCCCTTTTCTCTGTAATAATAAAACAGTACTTGTACTTGATCCCAACTAAGATATAATTACCCCTTATTGGGGCAGAACAGCCCTATTGGGTTTATTTAATGGTTAAATGATTCCCTTTTCTCTGTAATAATAAAACAGTACCTGTACTTGATCCCAACTAAGATATAATTACCCCTTATTGGGGGCAGAACAGCCCTATTGGGTTTATTTAATGGTTAAAAGATTCCCTTTTCTCTGTAATAATAAAACAGTACCTGTACTTGATCCCAACTAAGATATAATTACCCCTTATTGGGGGCAGAACAGCCCTATTGGGTTTATTTAATGGTTAAATGATTCCCTTTTCTCTGTAATAATAAAACAGTACCTGTACTTGATCCCAACTAAGATATAATTACCCCTTATTGGGGGCAGAACAGCCCTATTGGGTTTATTTAATGGTTAAAAGATTCCCTTTTCTCTGTAATAATAAAACAGTACCTGTACTTGATCCCAACTAAGGTATAACTAATCCTTATTGGAGGCAAATTGTGGAGATCCAAATTACGGAAAGATCCCTTATCCAGAAAACCCCAGGTCCCAAGCATTCTAGTCTGGGATAACAGGTCCCATACCTGTACTGGCCTTTTAACTGGTGAGCTTTCATCTCAGTTTACTTTCATAGTATCTCCATTTTTGTCTGTTATATAGGGCATGACCTTGTTCCAGCCAAAAAGACCAAGTCAGCAGAAAGGAGAGATTACCATGTTCAGTCATTAGAATGATTTAGGCTCTAAGGAAAGCTATCTGAGTAATATTGTGCTTCAGGTACCACTAATTGCCGGCATCTCTAGTCTGAAATGCTCTGTCAGTCTAATCCCATTAGCAAAATATCAGACATTAAAATCTCTTAAGTAGTATTATCGTTGTTCAGCCATAACGTATGACAACGAATTTCATTCATTCACCTTTAACCGAATCTTCATAACAGATTTAAAAAAAAAATAAATAAACAATTTTCATTGGATATCAAATAATAGCAATATAGGGTGTGCAAAACAGTCTCCCATCAAGTAGTTTTCTACATTATGGTGTTCAAAATTGCCTTTGTGGCCCAAAATTTTGACAAGGAGCCCTTAACTTTTACCAAGTTTATAGAAATAGGAAAATGTCAAGAAGAGTATCAAGGAGCACAATCAGAAATGAACCCAAACCTCAACTCATCTGATTCCGAGCCTGAATTTATGAAAATATCTAGGATGCCTAATGTGAATTTGGCCCAAATATCACCCTGTGTGGGGTTTAATCTGGGTTCCCCATCCCCATTGGACCTAGAGAACCTTCTTCATCAGTGTTGGACTGGCCCACAGGGATACCAGGAAAACCCCCGGTGGGCCCAGGTGTCAGTGGACCCTCCTGCTTCTAAACATTTGGCCTAATTCATGGTTAGTGATGAGCGAATCTGTTCCGTTTCGCTTCGCCGAAAAATCCGCGAATCTTTGAAAAGATCCGCGAAACGGCGAAAAATTCGCGAAACGGCGAAAAATGTCGTGCGACAAAAAAAATTGTCGCCCGCGGCTATTATTTTGTCGCACGGCTATTGTTTCGTCTCCCACGGCTATTGTTTTGTCGCGCGGCTATTGTTTTGTCGCGCGGCTATTATTTCGTCGCGCGGCTCTTGTTTCGTCGCCCGCGGCTATTGTTTTGTCGCGCGGCTATTATTTCGTCGCGCGGCTATTATTTCGTCGCCCGCAGCTATTATTTTGTCGCGCGCAGCTCTTGTTTCGTCGCCCGCGGCTCTTGTTTCGTCGCGCGGCTCTTGTTTCGTCGCGCGGCTATTATTTTGTCGCGCGGCTATTATTTTGTCGCCCGCAGCTATTATTTTGTCGCACGGCTATTATTTTGTCGCGCGCTATTGTTTCGCCGCCCGCGGCTATTATTTTGTCGCCCGCGACTAATCTTTTTTGACGCCGGCGACAATTTTTGGACGTGCGGCGAATTTTTCCGCGGCGAAATTTTTCATCCGTTTCGCGAAACAATCCGCCAATGGCGAAACGCGGAAATTCGCCGCGAATCCATGCCTGGCGAAACTTTTCACCCATCACATTCATGGTCATTTCCAGTTTCTCTATGGGAACAAAGCAACTTAATATAAAGAAGAATAGATTATAGCACCTAAAGATAAAAAACTAGGAAAATATAGAGGTTAAGTGAGAAGTGGATGAAAAATAGTTTAAAGAGTGGGGCCACTCGGTTTTCTTGTGGGCCCCCTGGCATCCCAAAAAAAATAGCAAAATGAAAATTTTTCCAAAAAAAGCCCATTTACTCCAAATCAGTGAAATTTTGCCTAAAGGTTTGGAGTCACAGCGTTTTATTTTGTTGTGCTTCTTCTCAGGCCAAATGCATTGTGGTCAATGGGCATTTTATTCTTTGAGTTTTTTCTTGCACCAAATGCCTTGGGTTCAATGGGCGTCTTTTCTCGTGGTCTTTTTTGCGTGATTTTTTTCTGAAGGGTTTTTATTTTAGAAATGATCATTCATCTTCATAAATAACTATGAAGCCTTCCACTATTGGTAGGGATGCTGGGAGCTGCAATATAACAATAGGAGGTTGGATATTACTGAAAATACCTAAGAATTGGCAAACATCATATTATGGCCGTGTTTTCATCAACATTTTTCTTTAAAGGAGAAGGAAAGGCTAATAAAGAGTTAATCCCTTAAGTCTCCCCGTATTTCACCTGTTCAGAAGATCAGGAAAAAAAAACGCTGAGCAGTGTAGAGAAGATTCCCATAATGCATCTCTCCTTCCAGATTTGGCGACTTGTTAACGTAGGCGGCGCATGCGCACACAGCAGGAGTGTCCAGTTGCCATGGCGATGCAGCGTTGGAGAACTCTGTGACATGCAGGTGGGGGGAGCGGGGGGGGCAGGTGCGGCAAGCGGCGGAGAGTTTGTGGCAGGAGCTGGGAGCTGGGGGGGGGGTTTGTGGCAGGAGGGGGGGCTGGCTTGTGCTTTTCAGCCCATACAGACACGCTGGACAAGATGGCAGCGCCGTTCACTGAAACAAGTACGTAGGTACTAGTATGTGTATCTCTGTAAATCTTTCTCTAGGCAAGCCAGGAATATAGCGTTTTTACACAGCAATAGTAGTACTATTTAATAGTGTGCTTAATAGGTTTTGACTTTCCTTCTCCTTTAATGAACCCTTGGGGCACAGGGAATATGCCCTTCCTACCCTTGAACCAACCTTGTTGTTGTTGTTGTTGAATACACAGGGATAATGCAAATGATCCTGTTAAGGTCAAATTAAATCAAGGATGTGTATTGGAAATAACATCATTTACACCAATTATCCGCAAGATACGTCAACATTTAATGCTCTTACACGGACGAAAAGGTCATGGCCTGCTCTGTGCTCCCACTACCAAAATATTTACTCAAAAGAGGCGTCTTCATAATATATATATTTAAAAAAAAGGGCTTTTCATTCATGGATAATCCCGAGCCAGGGAGATTGCTGACATGACTATAGGAGAGACCCATGTTTAAAGACTTAGGTTCTGTTTAATCCCTTCCTTATGCGTTTCCTTTCTTGGAAAAAAAACAGAGTCCATCTGGTGAGCACCATATGCAGCAGTGTAAACACGGCAATGTGTTCTGCTGGTTTGAAATGTGTCTCTCTCAGCCCCCAAAATACTTTATTTCTTTCCGGTTTTCTACAGATAGAAAATGAGATCCTCTGCACTTATCCATATCAATATATTCAGATTTTGTGCCATATATTGAAATATGGGTAATTAGCCATCTAGTCAAGGTTATCTCTGCTCTGAAAGTCCTATAATCTCTCTCTCATCTGATCAATTAGGAATTCAACTATTTTATTAGGCATTGTATAGAGACCTTGTTTTACCTGCAACTGGTTTGTAAATGGTTTCCGCGTATGTTCGCAATTTGGGTTTGCCGCGTTTTTTTTCTGGCTGCGTTTTTTTCTCGTCCTAAAAACGCCGCACAACCACACATGGTGTTTTTCAGCCTAGTACTGGAGTAAGCAAATCCCGTTTCCATGGTGCTAATAGTGCGAAATAGCAAAAAACGCAGTGTATTTCCGCTAGGTCCGCCAGCTGCCTTTGCGGTTTTACGCAACGCTGTGTCAACAAAGTATTTTTCAGAGAAATTTTTGCCCTTGATCCCCCTCCTGCATGTCACTGTCCAGGTCGTGGCACCCTTTAAACAACTTTAAAATCAGTTTTCTGGCCAGAAATGGCTTTTCTAGGTTTTAAAGTTCCCCTTCCCATTGAAGTCTATGGGGTTCGCAAAGTTCGCGAATATTCGCGCTTTTTTGCATAAGTTCACGAACGCGTTCGCAAACTTTTTTTTTGAGGTTCGCTACCTCCCTAGTGGGTGACCATTGTGGGTTCGATTTGGGTGCAGGTCAGACTGGGGAAGTACACTCTTCCTCTACCTTCTACTGTCTTGGAACCTAAGGTGTGCAGAAATAATGTACAGAGTAGAAAGATGCAGGTTCAGGTTGGATGAGGGTTGGGTTTGTTTTAAGGTTTTGCGGGTTAGGTTCAGATGCGTATTGAGTTTCTACAGATAGAAAATGAGATCCTCTGCACTTACCCATATCAATATATTCAGATTTTGTGCCATATATTATTATAATTCCCAAAGGATTTCTTTCTTTCTACTGTCTTGGAACCTAAGGTGTGCAGAAATAATGTACAGAGTAGAAAGACGCAGGTTCGGGTCGGATGAGGGTCCTATAATGGCAACATTTTGCAGGTTAAGGTTTTGCGGGTTAGGTTCAGATGCGCATTTTTCCCTGACCCACACATCACTAATCACCTGGTAGATGTTGGGCAGGGGTCCCAACTTTTTTACTTGTGAGCCACATTTAAGTATAAACACAACCATGAAAAAGAAATCCTAGCGGCTGCACAATAAGGGCTGTGACTGGTTATTTGGAAGACCCTTGTGGACTGGCAGACTCAGGAGGCTCTGTTTGCAATACACATGGTCTTTATGCCTCCAAAATGTGTCTCCAAGTCAAAGATTTCAAAATGGGCACCTGTTTTGAGGCCACTGGGACTAACTTTAATGGAGTTTGTGAGCAATATGTTGCTCATGAGCCAATGGTTGGGGACCATTGATGTTGGGGATAATGGGAGAAACAACAGCACTTGCATTTTCTTAGCAGCTTTATGTACCAAATAGGGTACCAAAGGGAGGGCAGACAATCTCTGTACCTGTCTATGTAAATGGTACTGTTATGCCCTCATTGAACCTTTAAAAATGTTAAGTGATGAGCACAATTTTCCCTTTTGCTAGTTTTTAGGATGTTCCTAAACTATACATTTTCCAGCTTTTATTTCCTCCCTCTGAGAGCATTTATATCTAAAACAATGAATAATGATGAGTAAATTAATGATGGAAAGCATGAAAATACTGTGTTTAGGAATGTGAGTTGACTGGAATTCCCGTAAATCGACATTACTCACCATATCCTCCACCTTGTTTCACACACAGCCAACAAACGCTAAATATGTTGTTAGGTTGAGCTCCTCTCCCTGTGGCCAGCTCCCTTCATACCTTATCAGAGAGACACATACCTTAACATACCTTATCATTATTATATACCTTACCCGTATCACAGAGACATATAACATAAGAGGTGCCAACCAAGTAGGCATGAAAAAGGCCCGCACAAGGGGATCACTTAATGTCTTCAACTGGGTAGGACCACAGGTTCACGGGTGCTTTTGAAGGATTTCGCCAAACCTGTAATTCTTCTATTCTTCTTCCTAGACCTTAAATATTTGAAATGATTGGGAGATACTTTAGACATTTTTGGATATTCTGCAGAAAAGCCATATACTGTACATCTATCATACCTGCTAAGACAGGGATGGCCAAAATGTCAATCGTGGTCCACCAGTCGATCCCCCATGGATTTCTGGTGGACTACGGTGAAGCCAGGAAATGCGGGGAGGAGTCAAAACAGAGAAAAGGGAATCATTTAACCATTAAATAAACCCAATAGGCCTGTTCTGCCCCCAATAAGGGGTAATTATATCTTAGTTGGGATCAAGTACAGGTACTGTTTTATTATTACAGAGAAAAGGGAATCATTTAACCATTAAATAAACCCAATAGGGCTGTTCTGCCCCCAATAAGGGGTAATTATATCTTAGTTGGGATCAAGTACAGGTACTGTTTTATTATTACAGAGAAAAGGGAATCATTTAACCATGAAATAAACCCAATAGGGCTGTTCTGCCCCCAATAAGGGGTAATTATATCTTAGTTGGGATCAAGTACAGGTACTGTTTTATTATTACAGAGAAAAGGGAATCATTTAACCATTAAATAAACCCAATAGGGCTGTTCTGCCCCCAATAAGGGGTAATTATATCTTAGTTGGGATCAAGTACAGGTACTGTTTTATTATTACAGAGAAAAGGGAATCATTTAACCATGAAATAAACCCAATAGGGCTGTTCTGCCCCCAATAAGGGGTAATTATATCTTAGTTGGGATCAAGTACAGGTACTGTTTTATTATTACAGAGAAAAGGGAATCATTTAACCATTAAATAAACCCAATAGGACTGTTCTGCCCCCAATAAGGGGTAATTATATCTTAGTTGGGATCAAGTACAGGTACTGTTTTATTATTACAGAGAAAAGGGAATCATTTAACCATGAAATAAACCCAATAGGGCTGTTCTGCCCCCAATAAGGGGTAATTATATCTTAGTTGGGATCAAGTACGGGTACTGTTTTAATATTAGTGAGAAAAAGGAAATAATTTTTAAAAATGTGAATTATTTGATTACAATGGAGTCTATGGGAGATGGCCTTTGCGTAATTCAGAACTTTCTGGATAATGGGTTTCCAAGTTTTGTTAGTTTATCCAATGTAGGGTCCAGCCATGGTCAAACTGGATCGTTCGGGGCAATTTCCTCCCAACATTTCCCCCCTGCAGACACCTTTTGGCTCCTTCCTTTTTAACTTTGTGGCTGTGATTGGGGCACAGAGCACAATCAGGGTGGGTGAGCGGACCTGGGTTGGTTGGGCCCATGAAGGCCGGGGCCCACTGGGTTCCCATTGGCCCAGTTCAACCCTGGGTCCAGCAAGCACTGAAACAGACTGATAATTTGCCATGCAGTCCAATGTGATCTGAAGCATGCATCTAAATTAGCTGCCATTAGCCCTGCAGTACTGGGATTTTATGTGTGTTTTTGTTTTAATGGAGGTAGCTGGCGGCTCTACTCATAGCTTTCCTTGTGATTTATTCAGACAGGACAGAAATGAGGGAGTGTCTATTGCTAACTGTTTTTAGCTTCTGAGGCATAAACAAGAACTAGGGCAGCCTAGTGGATATAAAAGATTAAATACCTTGAAATTTATATATAGAAAAAAATGAATGCATATACACTGAAAGTGCTGCTTAATAGTACGCTAGGTCCCTTATTAAAATTTTATACCCGTGGTTCACTAAGGATTGCTCTTAGCTCTTTCCAAGCTGCTATGGAAGAATCGAAGACATTATATACTAGAGTGCAGAAAGGTGAATGCTGTGAATGCCTGAGAATTATTTATTTATTTGTTTTATTTAAATTGCACCTTTGTACAGTCACAGAACCCCTCAGTGACTTCTAATATCCTTATCATTTACAGTAGGGGGTACATTATCCCTTATAATACATGAGTGATACTCAGAGTTCCCTGTATAACTCAGCCTGCAGCCTTGTGCCTTTATATGGGTACAGAACCCCTCAGTGACTGCTTATATCCTTATCATTTACAGTAGGGGGTACATTATACCTTATAATACATGAGTGATACTCAGAGTTCCCTGTATAACTCAGCCTGCAGCCTTGTGCCTTTATATGGGCACAGAACTCCTCAGTGACTGCTAATATCCTTATCATTTACAGTAGGGGGTACATTATCCCTTATAATACATGAGTGATACTCAGAGTTCCCTGTATAACTCAGCCTGCAGCCTTGTGCCTTTATATGGGCACAGAGCCCCTCAGTGACTGCTAATATCCTTATCATTTACAGTAGGGGGTACATTATCCCTTATAATACATGAGTGATACTCAGAGTTCCCTGTATAACTCAGCCTGCAGCCTTGTGCCTTTATATGGGCACAGAACCCCTCAGTGACTTCTAATATGCTTATCATATACAATAGGGGGTACATTATACCCTATATAACAGATTATGGAGGGTTGCTATAAGTAAGCACAAAGCAACTGTAAAATAAAAAATGTGGTTACTCTTTTTCATTAAATAACCACATAATATATATTGTAAGCTCCTCTTGTGTCTTTGACTCTTATCTTATTGCAACTGTATCTTTTATTTTTTTGTGTTTATTGTTATACTTTGTATTTATCTATTATTATCTTAATAACCCCCAGTTTGTATTAATGTATTCTACTGTACAGCGCTGCGTACATAAGTAGCGTTTTATAAATAAAGATATACATACATAGACCAGGGTATTCACCTCTCGAGGGAAGAAATCCTCTCCTTTCTCATAATTCTCCAGCCCTTGAAACTGTTTATTATCAGTTCTTCCTACAACCTTTTCCTGGTCTCTAACCCTGCACATCTCTTAATTCCTATTAGTAAATAAAATAAACATAAATCTCCACACTTCACAAGAGCGAAGCATAATTCTAAGATACAACTGAATGTTATTTTCCAATACAGGAGAGCTGTGTGCTCATCCTCCCTAAGGCCACAATCCCATTTTCTCTCCGCTATAAAGAGGCACTTTCTGCCTGATACAATGGCTGCAATTTACGCTCACCAATATAGCTTTGCCGAGACCAGCACTTTTCCCATGTTATCAGCCTGAAAGATGCCGACTTGGGAGAAAGTAGCGCTGCTGCTCTCCGCGATGCATTATACAACAGCCCTTTCCATATCATCCATCTCCAGCTCTGTCCCATATTGAACTCTCAGCAGGAGATCAATTACTTTACAAGGCAGGCTAACATTACATTCAGCAATGTGACCTTAGATTTTAGGTGAAACGAGTAAATGCAAAATCAAGCGTTCCTGTAAAGCACCGGCCGCAGAACCTGATACACGTTCCATCCAACGTCATTTATATATTTTTATCTATCCGCAAACCACCCACGCACATATACAGGGCCTGGCAAAAAGTATTCAGACCCTTGGCCGTTCCTCTGATTTTACTGAATAACATATAAACCCAAAGGCGGGTTTATTTCAAAATTCGAATTGAGTTCCCATTAATGAGACATCGGGACAAAACTAGGGTCGCCAACTTTTTGGAATAGATTTACCAATCGGCAGGGGGGCAGCAACAAAAGGGGTGGGCTTTGACATTGAAGGGACACCTTTGCCGGTGTTTGTTGGCGGGCAGGGGGCAGTCCATGGGGGTGGAGAAGAGGCGGGGTTTTGACTGGGTGGGGCTATGATCACCGTGTCAATCTCTGTGGGTCCTGCCCAGTTTTCCTAATTTGTAAAACCGGGCAGGAGCTTTTGATCTGGACAGCCCTAGCGAAAACCGGCCTGTCCGGGTCAAAACGGGACAGGTGGCAACCCTAATGGAGTGGCAGGGGGATTATGAAAGGGGCAGAGCTATGATGTCACAGACGCAGAAACGGGTCTTACCCCACACTATTTCTCCTTGGTGGAGCACAGGACAGCTCTTATCCACTAGCCCTAAACATCTTACTCCCCTGGGGATCTAGGGGCATATTTATTATAGTATGTAAGCCAACATCACCGGTGATGTTGCCCATAGCAACCAATCAGATCTTTGCTTTTGTTTACTAATTTGTAGTTGACTGTTCAAATGTAATTGCTGATTGGTTACTATGAGCAACATCATGGTGATGTTGATTTACACACTATACTAAATATGCCCCCTAGTCTGTCTAGCTTCATTCACGGGGTCCCTGCAGCCCAACTTACCTAAGGATCCTAAGCATTGGTTACCTTGGGGCTTGATCTTCTACTTCAGGGGACATGATAGCAACCAACCCTGCAGGTATAATTGACTGGTCACCTGTTTAAAAGCAAACATCTTACTGGTTGCTATGGGTTACTGCTCCTGGGCAAACTTAGTGCCTTATATTACATATGGGGAGATAAAGCCTACATAGCCTTGATTAATAGGTCATAAAGTGTGTTTGGTAACTATGGTAAAACTCTAACTAATGGGACTCCATGAATAACATTATATTATGCTTTTCCTTTTTGTTTGGGTTTTTTTTGCCTGGATCACAGAGAGAGAGAGACAGAGAAAGACAGAGACAGCTCTAAATGAAGGATAGAGACACTTCCTTCTCCAGCTGCTGCAGTTCGAGTGCCCCCAGGATAAGACAGTGTCTGGCCAGGGATGCTGGGAGCTACAATTCTGCAGCAGCAGCTGCAGGGCCACAGGTTAGACAGACTCACTGACAGGCGCCCTTATTATAGGGAGGCAGCAGATGTTTATCCTCTGACAGTTCCTTGGCACTCAGCTTCCCTTACAGTGACTACGTTATTATTATTTCACAGAGGGGTTGCAACAGGTTGAAAAGTTGTGCAAAAGAAAAAAAAAATGAATCGGGGCCCGATCCAAGTATTCACATGATACGGGATTAAAGGCAACACAGAAAATCATTCCCAATGCAATACTGGGCCCAGGGCTATTGGCGCTACGTTGCTTTTATTTGTTTGTTGACTGCTTGTGTTTGGCAAATCCTTATTCCCAAAAACTGTTGGTCCAAATATAGACCAAGGTCAAGAACCAGAATGACACGAGAGAATAAACAGGCGCAAAAATGAGCAAGAAGGGAAAGGCGGGAGGAAGGACAAGGACAGGGCGCAGCAGGAACAAGGACTAGAGCGGCCAGAAGGGAAATGTAAGGACTGACAGCAACGCTAAGTGCCTTCCCCACTCGCCTTTCATGATTACAGCACTGCTGAATGCAGGCAGCTTTGTATTCACAGGGCACAAGTAGGTCTCTGTTCCCCATTTTGGAACCCAGTGACCTGAGGCAGTTTGGAAAACTGCAGGACAGGATCCAAAGAACATGGTGGTGTGTGCCCATTTTTTGAATTTTTCACCCTGCCCTTATATTGTTTTCACCCTGCCCAAGATGTGGCAACCCCATCCCAGGGGACGCACGGAACCCAGGTACATTAGCTCTTGGGCCTATAGCCCTCTTTAGCTTCTTTAGCTTTAGCTTACTATCCTTACTCCTTACTGGCAGATGGTCTTAGTGTGCTAGGATTCCCGAGCATCTCCAGTGGCTAACAAGGTTCTACTATTTAGAGAATAATACTAGAGTTCCAAGGGTATGACTTCCAGGGCTACAATTACAGGACAAGGGGGCCCTGAGAAGCTAGTGTTCTAAAGCTATCATTACCAGGGATGGAACTACAGGACTAGGGAGCCCTGAGAAGCTAGCGTTCTAAGGCTATGACTACAAGGTCTGTAACTACAGGACAAAGGGGCCCTGAGAAGCTAGTGTTGTAAGGCTATGACTACCAGGGCTGGAACCACGGGACAAGGGGGCCCTGAGAAGCTAGTGTTCTAAAGCTATCATTACCAGGGCTGGAACCACGGGACAAGGGGGCCCTGAGAAGCTAGTGTTCTAAGGCTATGACTACCAGGACTGGAACGACAAGACAAGGGGAACCTGAGAAGCTAGCGTTCTAAAGCTATGACTACCAGGGCTAGAACTACAGGACAAAGGGGGCCTCTGAAGCTAGCATTCTAAGGTTATAACTACCAGGGCTGGAACTACAGGACGAGGGGGCCCTGAGAAGCTAGCGTTCTAAGGCTATGACTACCAGGGCTGGAACTACAGGACAAAGGGGGCCTCTGAAGCTAGCGTTCTAAGGTTATAACTACCAGGGCTGGAACTACAGGACATGGGGGGCCTGAGAAGCTAGCTTTCTAAGGCTATGACTACCAGGGATGGAAAATAGAGGACAAAGGGGCCCTGAAAAACTAGTATTCTAAGGCTATGATTACCAGGGCTGGAATTACAGGACAAGGGGGCCCTGAGAAGCTAGTGTTCTAAGGCTATGTCTACCAGGGCTGGAACTACAAGACAAGGGGAACCTGACAAGCTAGCGTTCTAAGGCTATGACTACCAGGGCTGGAACTACAGGACAAGGAGGACCTGAGAAGCTAGTGTTCTAAGGCTATGTCTACCAAGTGGTCCCTGAGAAGTTAGAAAAGGCTGAAGCCCATGACTGAGGTGGGACAATTGTTATGCAATATAATATGTCCTTTTGTACTTTTTGTCTTACCCCCCCCCCCAAAAGGACCCCTCTGATGCTGAGAACCATGATCAATACCATCTATACCCAACCCTAATGCTTTGGAGGATACTTCGAAATGAAAATTAGGTGGGGCAGACAGATTTTTAAATTATCGAGACTGTGTGGCAGCAGCACCCAGTGTATTTTAAGACACAATTTAATGCTAATCTAATTGTAATTATACCGGATGTTTCACAACAACTCTTTACATCTGCGTTTAAAGCTTAAATATCGTTACATTTGAAAAAAAAAAGGAGAAATAATCTGATGACAGGAAAGACCAGAAGAGATTTCCAAGTAATGAGATGCCGCACAAACACACCCAATCTGCCAACAGCAATTCATTGCCAGTATAATTCATCTCTCCACCTTAACCCCCATAGTAACCACAGGCCCACACCTAGCAGGTTAACAAACTTGCTTCTGAATCATCTAGATATATCATTTATTTCTTATGGTCATGGTTTGAGTTGGGGAAGGAACTCATGGAGTTGATCATTGTGGATCTATGATGTAGATTCCTTTACAGCTCATTGTACTAAACTAGTGTAAATCCAGTAGACAAATGAGCCCTAACCTGTCTGTTTATCTAGGAATTCTTCCAACCAAACTGATTCGTTCTAACTTTCACCTACAGAGACTGTAGCTCCACCACCTACAAACCTTGCAGCCAAACCAGAGCGAGTTTCAGGAACGTTTTTACATTCAAACCTGCGAAAGAAACCTTTAACCTGCTATAACTTGATTTTTGGAAGTGTCAAGCTAGTTCATAGTACCTTCAGGCTACTGATATTTGGTGGAAAGCCCAACAGTCTAGGAGCGCTGCATCAAATCCCTTAATTTCATCAATTGGAAATTCTTTTTGGGGCTCTCAAATTTTTAGGGCAGTCCAACTCCTGTGGGCATCTGTGGATTTTACAGCAACACCATCCAAATCAGGGGTGCTCCTACCATTACTCAAGGTGCTACCCTATTGAGAGCAGGATGTGGTCTTTTCTAATTGGGAATTCTGCCCTTTTCTCTGCACATATGAGCAGAGGAGGCAAAAAGCCTAGAGGAACCCCTATAAAACTTTATAAACATGTGTCAATTGTCGGGCTGCTTTGAGCAGTTGGCTCCCATTCCCTTCTATGGGGTATTAGAGTTCAGTGGCCGCTGAGCTCTAACACCCCACCTAAATTTCTATTTTAATGGGGGTGTAGGGACCCATAGGGTTAATCTGCCCCTATGGCTTTAAACCCTACTACTTCCTTATTTCCACCATTACTGGGCAAAGACCCATGTATCTAGTTCACCCTTATCTTATACCTTATTGGTTGACCACACCTCTTGCAAACTCATATAGTGTTTAGCAAGGAGGTGTGGCTTCTTCTTTGGCTGCCTCTGTGTCTCAGGTGAAGGACCACTGAGCCATGGGTCAGAACACAGCCCCAGTAAAGCCACTATTATATTATACTCTAGAGAAGTTACTCTTGTAAGAGCACTCTCTAGGAGAGTTAGATAGAGAGGGAAGGAAGCAAGGGCACTTAAGGCTCCACCAAGGAAAGTAGCTGGAAGTACCTTTCCATACAGGCAATGTTGCCTCAGCATGGGGCCACGGTTAAGACATAGGAGAGAGGCAGTATCTCAACCCATCTGTAGGACTCTCAAGCTAGGGGTTATCAACCAGAGGACTAAGGCACTGTATCTATCCTGACTGCTTCCAAAGGGGTGCCATGTTGTCCTCAGAGTACTACTATCACTTGACATCTGTATCTGCATTTGTGAGTAAGTCGGAGACAGGGACCCTGTGAACGAGGACTCTTGTAAGAGCACTCTCTAGGAGAGTGAGATAGAGAAGGAAGGAAGCAAGAGCAGTTTAGGCTCCACCAAGGAAAGTAGCTGGAAGTACCCTTCCATACAGGCAATGTTGCCTCAGCATAGGGCCACGGTTAAGACATAGGAGACAGGCAGTATCTCAACCCTGTTCCACAGTCGGCTGTAGGACTCTCAAGCTAGGGGTTATCAACCAGAGGACTGAGGTATCTATCCTGACTGCTTCCAAAGGGGTGCCATGTTGTCCTCAGAGTACTACTATCACTTGACATCTGTATCTGCATTTGTAAATGTAACCCTGCTGATTCAATTGTCTGTGACAAAAAACTCTGCTATAGTTCAACTGTAAGAACCTTCTGGCTAATTTGCATTGCACACAGCCACAGTGAGTTATAGTCACACTACACCCCGCTCCGCAGGTCCCTTCCATATAACGAAGGCCCATCCTGTTTAAGAGAGTTGCGTGTACCCCATGCTCTAACACCTACACTAGCCTGGGTTTTGTCTATTTATAGCCAAATAGGGGTTACAGGGGTTTAAGACATTTTATTTTATTTTTTTTTACAAATTTTGCAAAAATGCAGAATAATAATAAATCAGCCCCTGAGTTTTTAAAAAAAATCTTGGTAACGTAATTGTATTTTTAAAGAGGCTTGCATCATTCTAATCATTCTAAGAGGAACAAGTTGATTATAAAATCTTTTTTTCCAAAATCTTTTTAAAATCAGTCAAAATAGTTGAAAAGAAGAACTGATCTATGATATATATGAGTGCCGTAACCCGTAGCATTGACAATCATTAGACCAAGCAGAGCTGATAGCAGATAGGTTGCCATGGGTTATTGTTTGCATTTATGTTACCATAAATAAAGGCACAAAACAGTTGGGTATTTCTATGACTCAGGGTTTCAGTTGAACCAATACAAAAAAAGGAAAGGAATGGCTAGGCTATAGGGTGGCTAAAGGTAGCCATACACACATAGTGGCTAACAATCAGATTACAGTATGGGGGGGGTCTATGCAGAGCCATCGGGAGACGAATGCATGCAAGTACTGATGGGGTTTCCAAACAAGCCAACTGCTCCTTTGCCCCATTCTGCAAAAAAGGCACAACAATTTGTTGGGGCACGGTGCCAAAAAATATAAATATATATATACAAGCCCAACTACAAGGATGTACATTAAAACTGCTTTATTGACCGGCACAATTCTGCGCCACTGCCCCTTGCCTTAAAGGGGTGGTTCAACTTCAGTTTAACTTTTAGTATAGTTTGGCAGCTTTTCAATTGGTCTTCATTTTTTATTTTGTATAGTTTTTGAATTATTTGCCTTCTTCTTCTGACTTTTTCCAGTTATTCAACGGGGACCCCGGCAGCCAAAACAAAACTATTGCTCTGTGAGGCTCCGGTTTGATTGTTACTGTTACTTTTTATGACTTATCCTCTATTTAGACCAGGGATCCCCAACCTTTTATACCCGTGAGCCACATTTAAATGGCAAAAGTGTTGGGGAGCAACATAAGCATGAAAAAGCTTCCTGGGGGTGCAAATAAGAGCTATAATTGGCTCCTTTATAGCCCATATTTGGACTGACAGCCTACAGAAGGCTCTGTTTGGCATTATACTTGGTTTTTATGCAACCAAAACTTGCCTCCTTACCAGGAATTCAAAAATAAGCACCTGCTTTGAGGCCACTGAGAGCAACATCCAAGGGGTTGGGGAGCAATATGTTGCTCACGAGCCACTGGTTGGGGGGTCACTGATTTAGACTCTTCTCTATTCATATTTCAGTCTCTTGTTCAAACCACTGCCTGGTTGCTAGGTGAAATTGGATTCTGGCCACCAGATAGCTGCCAAAAGTCCAAAATGAACAAAAAGCTAAATAACAGCAAATAATAACAAATGAAGACCAATTGCAAACTGTCTTAGAATGGCACTCTCTTCATCATACTTAACGTTAATTTAAAGGTGAACAATTCCTTTTCAGACTGTTTATTATGATCCTCCTCCTGCTTTTCTAAAGTCTAATATTGACCTTTCTGCTATTAATAGCTGTCTCTCTGTATACAAACATGACTCCAGGAGACCTCCTATGGAGACCCACTGGGTGAAGAACGTGATAAAGCTGCTGATGTGGTCCTCACCATACTGGATTTCCAATCTGCCCAACAGATGTCTGGCCAATTTCTTGTCAATGCCGGCACCGGGAACCTGAGTAAAAGGGGAAATATTCCATCTACATATGAATATAGATTGTTGAACCAGCTGTGCACTGCTGCTAACCTGAGCAAGGCAAACTTATTTTATCAACACGAGACACCTGGGCAGTAACCCGCAGCAACCAATCAGCGATGAGTTTTTTTTCAGCCAGCGGCAGGTCACTGCCCAGGGGCTTATTTGCCCGGTGTTGATAAATCTGTCTAGACTACAGTTACCCCTGATGGCATAACTGCTTAGTGTGCCATCACCCTTAATCTCAGTTATTTTGTCAGCAAGCTAAAATCTCTGTTTTCTGTTGATTTGACCAGAAATAGTCCCGTGACCAGTCTGGCTACCCAGGAGCTGCTGCCGGAACATTCTATGTGCCTTGTCATCAGAAACTCTGGGGCCCCGCACAGGTTATTTATATGGGGACCCCCATTAACACAAGCACCAAAATTGTGTCCACACTTGTGTGTGCAATAAAAACAGCTGATGCAACTCTGTAATAAGCAGTTCATATAAACAGTTCCATTGATTAATGTGCCAATAAGTCAATAAGGTGTCAAATAACTAGTCAGCAGTAGTTTATAAAAATAATGTGCTAATAAGTCAGAACATTAATTAGGGGTCAGTGGAGTTTTTTAGGTTTCTGTGAAAGTAACGTAAGTTTTTGCAAAAATTACGTAAATTGCGTAAGCTTAAGGGGCCCAATTACCAGTCATTACCCTGCTGAAATGTAGCAGACACTAATAAAATACAGTTAATAGCTCCCAAAATAAACGGCTGATGTTTCACTATAATATTTTATATAAATAGTTAAAATAAATAATAAATGTGCCAATAAGTCAGTCATTTCATTGGGGGAAGTAGAATTTACCTTAAGTTGTTTAATCCATTGGGGGTCAGTGGAGTTTACCCCTGTCTGCCACTTCTCTGCATTGTTTTTTGCTTGTATGCAGGGGCGGGCCAAGCCGTCCAGGTGTCCTAGGTAACCCGGTCGGCCACCTTGTCCCCCCCCCATGTGCATGTGCTTTAGCGCGCGTGCGCAGTCGAGGGGGGGTGTGGTTCGCGATGTGCTAGATCAGTGCTGCCCAACTGGCGGCCCGCGGGCCGCCTCTGTGTGGCCCCCCACCTGTCTGGCTGCTTTGATGGCTTACTCCTGTGTAAGCTTTAAATGGTATCAGTACTGTGATTAACTGCCCCCCCTGCATGGTTCTCACCTCAGATTCAGGCTGTAATCAGGCTGTATTGTTTAAATATGTAATCCCCTGTGTTGTTCACACCTTTTAATCTCTGCATTGTTCTACCCCTGCAGTGTTCACACCTCAGGCTCAGGCTGTAATCACCCCCATTGTTCCCCTGTTCACACCTCAGGAGCAGTAGAAACCCACAAATAAACCCTGCACACTACAAAAAGAACATATACTGAGGTGGTACTGCAATTAAAACGTTTTTTAATATATAGTTATTGTGCAGACTGTAGGAGCAGTGCCAGCATTGTGTCACTGTAGGCTGCCTGTGTGTGCCATATACACAGGCAGCATAGGGCAAGCAGAGTATGGCACACACAGGCAGGGTAGGGAAGGCAGAGTATGGCACACACAGGCAGAGTAGGGCAGGCAGAGTATGGCACACACAGGCCAAGTTTGGCACAAACCAGCCAAGAATGGCACACACAGTGAAAGTATGGCACGCAGGCAGGGTAGGGCAGGCAGAGTATGGCACACACAGGCAGGGTAGGGAAGGCAGAGTATGGCACACAGGCAGGGTAGGGCAGGCAGAGTATGGCACACACAGGCCAAGTATGGCACAAACCAGCCAAGAATGGCACACACAGTGAAAGTATGGCACGCAGGCAGGGTAGGGCAGGCAGAGTATGGCACACACAGGCAGGGTAGGGAAGGCAGAGTATGGCACACACAAAGGCAGGGTAGGGCAGGCAGAGTATGGCACACAGGCAGGGTAGGGAAGGCAGAGTATGGCACACACAAAGGCAGGGTAGGGAAGGCAGAGTATGGCACACAGGCATGGTAGGGAAGGCAGAGTGTGGCAGGTTTTTGCTGTACTACAACCATTAATATGGGTATGGTCATGTGATAACATGGGTGTGGTTTCAAGTGGGTGCGGTTTTAAAAAGGGGAGTGGTCAAAACTGGCTTCCATTATCGGCCCTCCACCACGTAGGTCAGAAAAATTCCGGCCCTCGGTACAACAGAAGTTGGACAGCACTGTGCTAGATCATAATGACAAGCGGTGGGGGCAATGACTAAAGTGAGCGTGCTAGGGGTAGGCTGCCTGGTGCCGCCCAAGCGTTGCGCCCTAGGCCGCTGCCTCTTCTGCCTACCCCTAGTTCCAGCCCTGACGCAAGTTACCTAAGTTTCTAGGCAAGCTACGTGAGTTTCTAGGCAACTTTTGCGGACGTTGCGTAAGTTTTAACGTAACCTTACGCAATTTGTGTCATTTTCACGCCGTGCCCCGGCCCCCTTCCAAACCCAATTTTCACAGGGCCCAGCACAACAGTACCCTTCTCCCCCCACCCCGATGGCCCTGTTCCCCCTTATAACAAAGTCCCAGGTTCCTCTGCTCGCTACAGAGTTCTCTTCCTTGGCTATTGATCGAATAATAAAAGTTGCCGTGGATCAAGAATTTAAAAGGAGAATGAAATCAATCGGATCGAGCCAATTCCATAATACCAGTCCATTACAGGCCAAACAGAGATCAATGTGTGTGTATAAAACAGATGCACTCACGCTCCGACCTGCTGCAGAAACCATATGTCATGTTGAATGGCACAGAACCAGCTACGCCACCCAGCTCATCACTCATCTCCCCTCAGTACAATGGGCACAGTTTTGTTGCTGTCCAGTAACCTAGAAAATATAACGCACACTGTGTTTAAAGCTTAAATGTTGTTACATTAAAAAAAAATGGAAATAATCCGATGACAGGAAAACCAGAAGAGTTTTTCAAGTAATGAGATGCCACACAAACACACCCAACAGTAATTGACTGTCAGTATAATTCATCTCTCCACCTTAACTGCCAACCCCCATAGTAACCACAGGCCCACACCTGGCAGGTTAATTAACTTGCTTCTGTATCATCCAATGATATCCTTTGTTTCTAATGGTCATGGTTTGAGTTGGTGCAGGAACCAATGGAGTTGATCATTGTGGAAAACAGCATTGAGGCTTCTTTAGCATAAAGGGATTGTTTGTCATTTAATTTTGGTAAGATTTTGGCTAATTTGCAGCACATTGTACTAAGCTAGCATAAATTCACCAATATTTGTGGGGTCTTCACCCTTAAGACCTCAAGCATTCCAAAATAGATCCCATACCTGTACATGGATATACACTTATATACAGCCTGCTTCCCTTATAACTTATTATACAATTACTGCAAAGGGGCGCACCACCACAATGTCAAAGCCTAAATATAATCAAAGAAGGTGTGCAAGATCATAATTAACTTGTAACTTTTTTACCAATGTCAGATGAGGTTGTTTTGCCACCTCCCTATTAAGTATAATGGACTAAAGATGACAGTTAGCATTCCTCCACCAGCAGAAGGACATTGGTGGAGAATGCGTTGAACCTGTTGTCATTGCCACGGCTAATGCTGAATTAATCTCTCTTGGGCTAGCTAAGAAATGAGTTCCAGAGTCTGTGGTGATATGGCATAAATGTTTATGTTTGCATTCATTGGTCACATTTCTTATTGGTGATTCAAGTAGGAAGTTACTGAAATCGTAACTTGAGGGCACTTCATCTAGCTGGCCAACCCCATCAGAACTGGAGCAAATTAGTTGACAGACATCACAACGGTCATTTATGCTGCAGAACGTAGTCTGCAAAGTAAAAAAAAAGGGTGCACTTTGCACCCTGCATTCTTGAATAAGGGGCTGCCTGTGTGAAGGGTTGGGGGGAGGCACATAGGCATCTTGTCTGTCATCTCATAACAAGGTTAGGATTGGTCCGGATTGTGTTTCTATTGGCACATGTCTGGGCGCCACTTGGGAACCCTGGAATTACTTCTACGTTCAGAAGAAGAAGCACAAGAAGAGGCAGGATGGATGCAATGGTGCTTGGGGCAACTGTATAGAATCACAAGGAGTTGTTTGGAACCTGTAATGAATAGTCAGTAAATGCAACATTTGTGTCCATTTTAGCACAATCGAACTTGCAGCTACATTGGTAAATGAGCCCTAACCTGTCTGTTTATCTAGGAATTCTTCCACCCAACACATTCTACCTTTCACCTACACACAGCTCCACCACCTACAAACCTTGCAGTCAAAGCGGAGCGAGTTTCAGGAACGTTCTTGCATTCAAACCCTGCAAAAGAAACCTTTAACCTGCTTTAACATGACTTTTGGAAGTGTCATGGTAGTTCACAGTACCTTTAGGCTACTGACACTTGGTGGAAAGCCGAACTGTCTGGGAGCGCTGCATCAAATCCCTTTAGTTTTATTTACTAGAAATTTTTAGGTCCTCTGAAATGTTTAGCACAATCCAATTCCCATGGGCTGCAGGTGGGAAAGGAATTCTGCTCTTTGCAGGGGGGGCAGCTTCAGTTGGCTCACAATAAGATCACCGTAGGGGTCTAAGCAGAGCCATCAGGCTAAGACTGCATGCAAGGACTTGTGGGATTTTCAAACAAGCCGGCTGCAGCTTGTACCCCATTCTACAAACAAGGTACCAACATCATGTTGGAGTACAGTGCAAAAATATATATGAGCCCATGTAAAAGTGCATTAAACCTGCTTTTTTTGAATGGTACAATTCTGCACAACTACCCCTTGCTTAATGCTGCTTATTATGATCTTCCTAGCCCAGTGATCCCCAACCAGTGGCTCAGGGGCAACATGTTGCTCCCCAACCCCTTGGATGTTGCTCTCAGTGCCCCCAAACCAGGGAGTTATTTTTGAATTCCTGACTTGGGGGCAAGTTTTGGTTGAATAAAAACAAGAGTTACTACCAAATAAAGCCCCTGTAAGCTGATAGGGTGCATAGAGGCTGCCTAATAGCCAATCACAGCCCTTATTTGGCTCCTCCATGAACTTTTATGGTGCTTGTGTTGCTCTCCAAGTCTTTTTACATTTGACTGTGGCTCACGAGTAAGAAAGTTTGGGGACCCCTGGGACCTAGCCTATGATTAAGTGCCCCTTGTGGCACAAAAGGCGAAAGGCTTTTTGTAATTTGTGCATGGATTTAATAAACATATAATGCCTTTAATATAAACATCATGCTTCATGATATCTACATTTGGTGGTCCGGAGTGCCAGCTAGTTCTTTTTGTGGGTGAATCTTGGATGGCTCCCTAAGCTGAAGGTCTGGGGCTTGGGCACCCGGACCCACCGTCAAAACTGGTAAGCGTTAAACCTCATATCACTTTAGAACTGGTTTTTTCGTTTTGAGAGTCCCCTTGCCACTTTCCAAAAGTTTAATATTGACCATTCCACTATTAAAAGGTTTCTCTCTGTATAGAAAATGACTCTAGGCCAACAATCATATCATACTGTAGCCTATGGAGACCCATTGGGTGAGGAACATGATAAGCATGATGATGTAGTCCTTATCTGACTGAATTTCCAATCTGCCCAATAGATATCTGACAAGTTTTTGGTCCAATATTGGCTGTGCAGGCCATTGGAAAGGCCCCATACATTGGCCAATAAGCTGATAACTTGCTCTGGAGGGACTGGTCCGGCGAAAATCCGGCGCTGACCAGGATGCTGAGTCGGGAGGGGTACTCCATCTATATATGAATATAGATTGTTGAAACCGCTGTGCATTGCTGCTAACCTAAGCAAGGCGAAATTGAAGCTCATTTATCATCACTAGGCAAATTTGCACCTGAGCAGTAATCTGTAACAACCAATCAGTGATTCGTTTTTTGTTTTTTTATGCAGCCAGTGACAGTTAACTGGCCAGGGGCAAATTTGCCCGGTGTTGATAAATAAGTCTAGACTGTAGATAGCTGTTATCACAATGCCATGATTCTCACTACGCCATGATTATCAGAAAGCTGAAATCTCTGTTTTCTTTTGATTTCACCAGAAATAGTCCCGTGACCATTCTGGTTTCCCGGGAGCTGCTGCCGGAACATTCTATGTGCCTTGTTCCCCCTTATAACAAACAGGCGCCTGTGCTCGCTACAGAGTTCTCTTCCTTCGCTATCGATCAAAAAATAAAAGTTGCCGTGGATTAAGAAATTAAGAGGAGAATGAAATCAATCGGATCAAGCCGATTCCCTAATACCAGTCCATTACAGGCCAAACAGAGTGCAACTATTACTGTGCCGCCCAGTGGATTGATATATACATTGTGGCTATGGCTGTGTGCCATTATAATTGATTTTCTCACCAGATTTTAATGGACAGTGAAGCAGCGGCTGTGTGTCACTATAACTGCTTCCCTAGGCAGATCAGAATGGGACCCAGCCCCTGCGGCACCGTGTATTCCAACTGCCTAGCTTTGGCGCACAAACATGTGGCTCATTTATAAACACTGGGCAAGTTTGCATCTGGGCAGTAACCCATAACAACCAATCAGAGAGAGTAAAACAACAAAATCAAACATATGATTGGTTACTAGGGGTAACTGGCTAGGAGGAAATTTGCCCAGGGTTTATAAAAGACCCCCGCTGGCTACTGCACTTTTTCTTTTTTTTATAGGCAGGTCTCAATGTAGAGTGCAGCTGTCTCTCCTCCAAATTGCAAGGAAAAAGTTCCTCTACAGATATGGGACCTATTATGCAGAATGCTCGGGACCTTGGGCTTTCCAGATAAGAGATCTTCCCATAGTTTGGATCTCCGTACCTTAAGTCTACTACAAATCATACATGAATTAAACCCAACAGAATTGTTTTGCCTCCATTAAGGATTATATATATCTTAGTTTAAAATACAGGTTACTGTTTAATTACTACAAAGAAAGAGGAAATTGCTTATAAAAATTCAATTATTTGCTTATACCTGAAATAGAGTCTATGGGAGATGGCCTTTCCGTAATTCTGAGCTTTCTGGATTCGAATTCGGATAATGAATCCCATACCTGTACAGGTAAGGGACCTGTTATCCAGAATGCTTGGAACCTGGGGTTTTCTGAATAAGAGATCTTTCCATAATTTGGATCTCCATAACTTAAGTCTGCTGAAAATCATTTAAACATGAAATAAACCCAATAGAGCTGTTCTGCCCCCAATAAGGGGTAATTATATCTTAGTTGGGATCAAGTACAGGTACTGTTTTATTATTACAGAGAAAAGGGAATCATTTAACCATTAAATAAACCCAATAGGGCTGTTCTGCCCCCAATAAGGTGTAATTATATCTTAGTTGGGATCAAGTACAGGTACTGTTTTATTATTACAGAGAAAAGGGAATCATTTAACCATTAAATAAACCCAATAGGGCTGTTCTGCCCCAATAAGGGGTAATTATATCTTAGTTGGGAGCAAGTACAGGTACTGTTTTATTATTACAGAGAAAAGGGAATCATTTAAACATGAAATAAACCCAATAGTTCTGCCCCCAATAAGGTGTAATTATATCTTAGTTGGGAGCAAGTACAGGTACTGTTTTATTATTACAGAGAAAAGGGAATCATTTAAACATGAAATAAACCCAATAGTTCTGCCCCCAATAAGGTGTAATTATATCTTAGTTGGGATCAAGTACAGGTACTGTTTTATTATTACAGAGAAAAGGGAATCATTTAACCATTAAATAAACCCAATAGGGCTGTTCTGCCCCCAATAAGGGGTAATTATATCTTAGTTGGGATCAAGTACAGGTACTGTTTTATTATTACAGAGAAAAGGGAATCATTTAAACATGAAATAAACCCAATAGTTCTGCCCCCAATAAGGTGTAATTATATCTTAGTTGGGATCAAGTACAGGTACTGTTTTATTATTACAGAGAAAAGGGAATCATTTAACCATGAAATAAACCCAATAGGGCTGTTCTGCCCCCAATAAGGGGTAATTATATCTTAGTTGGGATCAAGTACAGGTACTGTTTTATTATTACAGAGAAAAGGGAATCATTTAACCATTAAATAAACCCAATAGGGCTGTTCTGCCCCCAATAAGGGGTAATTATATCTTAGTTGGGATCAAGTACAGGTACTGTTTTATTATTACAGAGAAAAAGGAAATCATTTTGAAAAATGAGAATTACTTGCTTATAATGTCATGCAATGCTCGGAACTTTCTGGATAACAGGTTTCCGGATAAGGGATCGTATACCTGTACTACAGAAGTAACAGAGGATTTCCCATGAAATTCACAGAAAATTGGTCTCTGTTGTGTGCCTTGTCTCGTTTGGGTCCAATTGTGCACAGAGCTATAGCAGAAGCAACATTCTGTCCTGTTACTAGGGTACAATAAACCGTGAGCTTTGACCCTTTTTCTTTTTTTACTGTATCCCCCCCCCCCCATATTAATAGGCAAAAGCAGTCAGGGCTATATTGGATTACATGAGAAAACTCTGTGCTAACTCCATTGCTCTCTATGCAAAGCACAAGCAGGGCACAGAAACATATTTAAGAGAGGAGCAAAATCTGCACACAGCACTCAGCCATGTTTACAAGCTCCTAATAGAGCTGCGACGCGTCTGTAAAATGAGCCAGCTGGTCACATGATTTCGAACCCGGTGCGGGGAGGTCATCCTGTAAGGGATAGTAGGCACTTAAAAAAGATCTGGAAAGTAATAGGAACCTCCTGGAATACCCAAAACGCTACTATGAGCTCATGCTGAGCTTATAAATGATACATTGGTGGTAGTAAAATGGCATATTTGAGTTATTTTGGGCATGCATGCCAGCCGGCGATTGGCTGCTTATTAAATAAGTTGCAATAAAACTTTCGCTGGAGCTAATTTTAAACATATGTTTGGGATCACATCATAGGGAGTTTAAAATAAGGCCAACGAGTAGTTTGTTTGGCATTTCAGATTGTTCTGATGATGAAAAGCAAAGTATAATATTGGTACGACACAAAGTGCCCGAGGCTTGAGCCTGTCTGCACTCAGCTCTGCCAAATGCTCTTATGGCAAAATTTCATTGTTTGGATCTTTTTGTACAAACTGGAGATTATTAAATCTGAAATGAAGATCCTCTTTACCAAGAACACCTTCATATTATAAAGGAGGTATACCTTCCAAAGCAAAGTTGTTCCACATAAATGTTCCTGGACCCTCAGCAGACCCTTACATATTATCATGGGTTAAAGGGGTGGGCTGAGGTGTAGCGCCACCCTAGGCACTGGAACCAAGCCCACCCCCTCGCCAAATGGTATTTGTGCTAGATGTACTTGTAAGTGACCATCTGGCTTAGGGGAAGTTTTTATTATATATGAACCAAGGGCTTCCATACGAAGTTGTCTAGCTATGAAAAATTCCATATGTGACCCTGTTCAAGTAACTTTTCCCCCAAATGCATAATATAACCCTGCCTCGCCCTCACCATGAAGAATACCAAGGGTGGCCTTTGATTTGTTGACCTTTTCTATGACACTGCCTAGAGTTACACTGCGTGTTATCCACAAAATCCCCATATCTAAAGGGAGGCCCCAACTACCATCTACTGTATTACTCACATGTATGTTATTTCTACCAAACTGAATAACCTTGTACTAAGCTTATCAACATTGAACCTCATTTGCCACTTTGCTGCCCAGTTTCCAATTTAATCTAATTGCTCAGCAAGGTGGCAGCATCCTTAGAATTTATAGCTTTGCAAAATGTAATATCACCAGAAAAAACAGAGACAATACTTTCAATGCCCACCTACAGGCATTAATTAACAAGTTAACAAGCAAAGAACCAAGGAAAGACCTCCACAGTACTCCACTAACAACACTGGTCAATTAAGAATTTTTTTTTATTTACCACCACTCTGAAATTTATTCAAGTACCACCCATACTGATGTCAGACTAACAGGACTATAGTCTCCAGGCAGGATCCCTTTCAATCCCATGAATATTGATACCACCTTATCAATTTGCCAAACTCTCTAATGTGGTGCTGTTATTTAAAAAGGGATCTCGTTCTCAGCCTGAAAACTATAGGCCTGTTAGTCTGACATCAGTAGTAGGAAGGGGTAATAAGGGATAGGATAGTTGAATACATTGCAGTTCACAATACTATTAGTTTGTGCCAGCATGGTTTTATGCGTAACAGATCTTGCCAGACTAATTTAGTTGCCTTTTATGAGGAGGTGAGCAGGAACCTCGATGCTGGAATGGCAGTTGATGTCATCTACTTAGATTTTGCTAAAGCGTTTGATACAGTACCTCACAGAAGGTTAATGATCAAATTGAGGAATATTGGCCTAGAACATAATATTTGTAATTGGATAGAAAACTGGCTGAAGGATAGAGTACAAAGAGTGGTGGTAAATGGAACATTTTCTAATTGGACCAGTGTGGTTAGTGGAGTACCGCAGGGGTCAGTCCTTGGTCCTTTGCTTTTTTTTTTTTTTTTTTTTTTTTTTTTTATGTATTCTTTATTTTTTGGTTTTTCAGAAGAAATGGGGTACAGAAAGAAAGAGGGGAGTGGGGTAAGGACATTTATAATAGTCTGCATTTACAATCAGCTTTTGAAGTCAGGAGATAACACAAAGTTTTTTTCTATTAATTGAAACACAGTTGGAGAAAGACATTTCATCAGAAACTCGTTAGCTTGTAGAATAGTGGTTGTATGGTTATAGTTTCTCGTGTCAACGGGTTTGTGTGTGGAAGGTGTTAATAAATGTTAGCCAGGGTTCCCACACTCTCTTATATGCTATGCTGTTATTTTGGTTCATATAGGTTATTTCCTCAAGTTTTCTGACCTCTTCAACTAGGTGTACCCATTCTAAGAATGTGGGGGGTTCTTTGGCCTTCCAGTGTCTAGGGATAAGGGTTCTTGCTGCATTCAGTGGTCCTTTGCTTTTTAACTTGTTTATTAATGACCTGGAGGTGGGCATAGAGAGTATTGTTTCTATTTTTGCTGATGACACTAAATTGTGCAAAACTATAAGTTCCATGCAGGATGCTGCCGCTTTGCAGAGCGATTTGACAAAATTGGAAAACTGGGCAGCAAACTGGAAAATGAGGTTCAATGTTGATAAGTGCAAAGTTATGCACTTTGGTAGAAATAATATAAACGCAAACTATCTACTGAATGGTAGTGTGTTGGGGGGATCCTTAATGGAGAAGGATCTAGGGGTTTTACAGCAAATAAAGTGCTGTCTTGTATAAAAAAGGGCATTGACTCAAGGGATGAAACATAATTTTGCCTCTTTATAGGTCCCTGGTAAGGCCTCACCTTGAGTATGCAGTGCAGTTTTGGGCTCCAGTCCTTAAGAAGGATATTAATGAGCTGGAGAAAGTGCAGAGACTGCAACTAAACTGGTAAAGGGGATGGAAGATTTAAGCTATGAGGTTAGACTGTCGAGGTTGGGGTTGTTTTCTCTGGAAAAGAGGCGCTTGCGAGGGGACATGATTACTCTGTACAAGTACATTGAGGGGATTATAGGCAGATGGGGGATGTTCTTTTTTCCCATAAAAACAATCAACGCACCAGAGGCCACCCCTTTAGATTAGAGGAACAGAGCTTCCATTTGAAGCAGCGTAGGTGGTTTTTCACGGTGAGGGCAGTGAGGTTGGGGAATGCCCTTCCTAGTGATGTGGTAATGGCAGATTCTGTTAATGCCTTTAAGAGGGGCCTGGATGAGTTTTTGAACAAACAGAATATCAAAGGCTATTGTGATACTAATATCTACAGTTAGTATTACTGGTTGTATATATAGTTTATGTATGTGAGTGTATAGATTGGTTAGTATAGGTTGTGTGCTGGGTTTACTCGGATGGGTTGAACTTGATGGACAATGGTCTTTTTTCAACCCTATGTAACTAACTATGTAACCATACCAGACCTCAAGGAATCCTAAAAACACAGTAAAAAGGTTTGCTCGTTTAGTACCCTGGGATGAATACCATCCAGTCCGGGGCCTTTATTTACCTTTACATGTTCTAGGAATTTCCCTTCTTATTCCCCATTCATCGATAGTTACATTATTAGAATTGGGTCTATTAGAAAGGAAATTTTGGCTGGTTCCTCAGTTGTGTAGACAGTTATTCAACTGGTTTCCATTACACGAAACCAATTATGCATAAGTGTTCATGGTGTGGGAAACATAAATATACACTTATATATATATATATCTTAACGCCACTTTTATACAGGCAGAAAGGCCAGCAAATATGAGTTGAAACCATGCGAGAAAAAGATCTAATTACAAGCGTCACTTGTCTAGCAGGTCAAACTGTAAAATAGTCACAGCACAATGAAACACTGTTACCGATATGCATCACTAAGAATTATTGTTATATATATAGAGAGAGCCAAGCAACAGCACTAGAGGGACATGCTAGCACATAGCTATTCTGTACTTATATTGTAGATATGGGAGATCATTATTCTTTATTTTTATTTCTATTAAATAACAGATCATTTACATCAGTTCCTGCCCCAGTGGTCCCCATCACATTCACACACACAAGGGTCAGTTTTATCAGGCGTCCAATGACTTGGGAGTGTGGAAGAAAACAGGAATATGCACAATAAGCCCATACAGACATGGGGAGAATGTACAAATTCCTTGTATCTACAAATCTAGGGCCCTAGCACTGAAGGCCCCATTAATATGCCATTGGGACCATCCATCTTTTACTAAAATACAGGGAAATCCAACTCTTTCAATTTGATCCTTCACCAAAACTCATATAATGTCCTCTGTGCCTTCCCACGTTGTGCCTAGCCAATCTGTAACATATGCCTTCATCATACCAGACAAGATCAGTTGCTCCTCTCCACACACCAATAAACCTGAACTACAAGATGCCAACTCCTGTTAACAGAAGGTGCTTTCAATCTGGAGCACAATATTGATATACCACTGAGGTATATTTATCTAGCAGCCCAATGTTTTTTGATGGCAATACTCAATACTCTGACTCTGCAACCCATATTGATGACCCCACCCCAAACTGGACATCTACATTTTTTAAATATACAATAATAATAATGTAGCTAGCAGCTAGATGTCTTTCTAAAATTCTGTAGATCACATGCTTCTTTTTCTAAACATTGCACTGGAAATAATTTCCTGCCTAATGAGTCCCATATCTATGTTAGCACTTTCTCGTTATCTATGTTAGGCTCCTTTCAATTTTGACCTCTTGGTTGGTAAACATCAAGTCCCCGGCGCCCGATCAAAATCTTTTAACCCACCCGATCCGCAAGTCGACCGATATCAGCAGCTTCCTCCGATATCGGTCGCCTCGCCGACCTGCCATACACGCACCAAATATCGCACAAAAAGAGGTTTCGTACGATATTATCGGTGCGTGTATGGCCAGCTTAACTCTAGCCCCCTGTTCAGTTGCAGGTTTCATACTGTTAATGGCAATTGGAGAATGGAAAGTACAGCAAAACATGGAGCAGAAAATGTCAAACACTGAATTAAGATGGCCATACACGGGCTGATCTTAGCTGCCGACATCGGTCCCTTAGACCGATTCGGCAGCTTATCGGCATGTGTATGGGCACTAATGACGGGCCTGCCCAACCGACATCTGCACAGATCTCAATCGGGCAGATTTAAAAATCAGTCGGATCGGCAACTGCATTGGTTCATTGATGTGCGATCGATTAGCCCGATATCACCCACCCATAGGTGGGGATGTCAGGAGAAGATCTGCTTGCTTGGCGACCTCGCCACGTCATATTGAACTATTCACTTTTCTTCTTCCGCAATACAAGGGAAAATGCTGCATTGTGGGTAAATAAAAAACATGGAGGTGGTGCCTGAAAATTGCACCTTGCACACTGTATTAGGATCGTAAAAGAAGTTTCAACATTTTTTTTTTTTTTTAAAACCCTTCCAAAATGAAACATTCCCAGAAACCCATCTAAAAGTACAATTCAACCATGAAAGTGCCCTTTTTATTGTCAAGGGCAACTATACCTAATAATTTCTCTGGTGAATAAATGATACTGCTTAGAGTTACATAGTATGTTATCCATAAAAATCCCCAAATCCTTTTCAGTTAGGTAGACCCCCCCCTAAAACACACTACTATTAAGTACTATCCTTATGATTTCCCTTTTTTATTATAAATATTATTTATCTGCTGTACTTAATTATTTCACACCTTGCGGCTCTATATCAACAATCTTATATAAACAGATATCTTCGATGACAGTCATATACCTGATGATTCAAATCCAGATATCCAGGTCTCTCAGGTCTGCTGTCTCTGTCACTTTATTGGCATCTCAAACTAATGATTAGGATAATATAACAGGTTTGGATCTGCACTGGAGTGAAGTGGAGCAACCAAGAGTAGCACTTATAATCTAGTAGTAGCTCTAATCTATTATTTGTTCTCACTTCCAGATTTATACCGTTTGTTTACTTATATAATAGCATTAGATGCTGAGTGCTATTGTTTTTCTTTTTTGGACTTGAGATATGACTAAACTGTCACCTGAAATTCAGTCCAATAGTTTGTTCTTCTTCTTTATTATATTTATAAGGTTTTCACATCCTATACTATAAAAGATATAGAGAGAGATATCTGTATACCCATACAGGGGCTCTTAGTCTGTAAGCTCTCCCGAGCAGGGTCCTCCCCCTATAGTCTCCTACAATATGCAATTATAACGATGTACAATGTAAACGATTACGTCTTTCTGTATTTATATACCTTACTCTGCTGGTGCTATATAAATAACAGCAACAGTGTAAGAGAGGAGAAATAAAGAGACAGAGAAAGAAAATAAGAGTGAGATACAGCAGAGAGGTGCTGCAGAAAGGATCAGCAAAGATAGACAGATGGACTGACAGACACAAATAAATAGATAGATAGATAGATTGATAGATGATAGATAGATAGATAGATAGATAAAAGAAAGAGATAAATGAAGGGATTATAGATAACTAGACAAATAGGTAAACAAACTGCCAGCAACAAAACCAGATAGTCGCTAAAATGCTTTCATTATATCTATGAAACAGAGAGTGATAGATAGATAGATAGATAGATAGACAGACAGACAGACAGACAGACAGATAGATAGATAGATAAAGAGATGAATGAAGGGATTATAGATAACCAGACAGATGGGCAAACAGACCGGCCGACCGATAGAATCCTTTCATTACAAATAAAACTGAGAGTACTAGATAGATAGATGATAGATAGATAGATAGATAGATAGATAGATAGATAGATAGATAGATTGATAGATGATAGATAGATGATAGATAGATAGATAGATAGATAGATAGATAGATAGATAAAAGAAAGAGATAAATGAAGGGATTATAGATAACTAGACAAATAGGTAAACAAACTGCCAGCAACAAAACCAGATAGTCGCTAAAATGCTTTCATTATATCTATGAAACAGAGAGTGATAGATAGATAGATAGATAGATAGACAGACAGACAGACAGACAGACAGACAGACAGATAGATAGATAGATAGATAAAGAGATGAATGAAGGGATTATAGATAACCAGACAGATGGGCAAACAGACCGGCCGACCGATAGAATCCTTTCATTACAAATAAAACTGAGAGTACTAGATAGATAGATAGATGATAGATAGATAGATGATAGATAGATGATAGATAGATAGATAGATAGATAGATAAAAGAAAGAGATAAATGAAGGGATTATAGATAACTAGACAAATAGGTAAACAAACTGCCAGCAACAAAACCGGATAGTCGCTAAAATGCTTTCATTATATCTATGAAACAGAGAGTGATAGATAGATAGATAGATAGATAGACAGACAGACAGACAGACAGACAGACAGATAGATAGATAGATAGATAAAGAGATGAATGAAGGGATTATAGATAACCAGACAGATGGGCAAACAGACCGGCCGACCGATAGAATCCTTTCATTACAAATAAAACTGAGAGTACTAGATAGATAGATAGATGATAGATAGATAGATAGATAGATAGATAGATAGATTGATAGATGATAGATAGATGATAGATAGATAGATAGATAGATAGATAGATAGATAGATAGATAGATAGATAGATAAAAGAAAGAGATAAATGAAGGGATTATAGATAACTAGACAAATAGGTAAACAAACTGCCAGCAACAAAACCAGATAGTCGCTAAAATGCTTTCATTATATCTATGAAACAGAGAGTGATAGATAGATAGATAGATAGACAGACAGACAGACAGACAGACAGACAGATAGATAGATAGATAGATAAAGAGATGAATGAAGGGATTATAGATAACCAGACAGATGGGCAAACAGACCGGCCGACCGATAGAATCCTTTCATTACAAATAAAACTGAGAGTACTAGATAGATAGATAGATGATAGATAGATAGATAGATAGAAGAAAGAGATAAATAAAGGGATTATAGATAACTAGACAGATAGGAAAACTGCCAGCAACAAAACCAGCTAGTCGCTAAAATGCTTATTATATATTATTATATATGCTCATTATATATATTAAACAGAGAGTGATAGACAGACAGATAGATAGATGATAGATAGATGATAGATAGATAGATAGACAGACAGATAGATAGATAGATAAAGAGATGAATGAAGGGATTATAGATAAGCAGACAGATAGGCAAACAGACCGCCCGACCAATAGAATCCTTTCATTACATATAAAACTGAGAGTACTAGATAGATAGATAGATAGATTGGTAGATAGACAGACTAGAATAGAATCATATAGAACAGATAGAATGATATAGTTCACTCTTTTTACCATGTTACCCTAATATGCTCCCCCCACTGCTACCCTAAATAGTGTATATTTATATAGAGCAGTGTATATTGGCTCACACAGGGGTGGATAAAGGTGCCCAACAATAGGTGTGTAGCCATTTATAGCTGGAACACCTGTCATTATTACTCTATATTAGACTACATATAATTGTGGCACACACGCTGTAATTATAAATGACTTTATTTAGGGTTTATGACACCTATTAATGATTCTAATAGCCGTTGCTGTGTGCATTGTGTCCCTGTGCAATATCCGGAAAGCAGGGGAAGGGTGAGGACACATTACACCCAGGAACGGTATTCAATGCACCTTATCCAAGTCACTAGCCAACGTGACCTGGTTTTTGGCCACTATGACTCCCGTGCAACGTTTCATTCTTGTGAACCAATTCCAGTGAAACCGAAGTCTCAGACTGGCCGAGAGCCAAGGCCGCGCTTATGTTACAAGTCCATTATCCAGGCCGGTAGCGACCATTAAAGTAAACAGAACTTCTAATGAGTAGCTCACCTCATGCTGAACCTGCAGGAAGACTAGTAATGGTTTCAGCAGCACTTCGTTCAAGGCAAGAAAATCATTTTCCAGCGTTGATTTACCGCTTTTTATTCAAGCGGCAGCAGCAGCCGTGGATCTAATCCTGTTTTCTCATCCTATAAATCGAATAAAAGCCACAGTGGGAATGTTGCTTTTAGCTCAGGCAGAAATGGTAACAGGTTTATTTGCTTGGATTTAAAGGGAACAGTCGTTGCTTAAAGGAGAACTAAAGCCTACAAATAAATATGGCAAAAAATGGTGTATTTTATATACTTAATTTCCCCTACAAGCCCTATAACAGTAAGGATCCAGGTCCAGTCTCGGACTGTCCCACCAGGACAACAGGAAAATCCCTGATGGGCCCTTATCCTCTTGCAGGAAGGAGCCCTGGCACCTTCCTGCAAGCCTGACGCCCCTTCTGACCATTCGTGCTCTGCATCGCTACATACTTACGATGTTACAAATTAAAGATGGCCATGGGATCCACTGTGGAATGCATGGCCATCTTTAAAGGAGAAGGAAAGGTAAAAACTAAGTAAGCTTTATCAGAATGGTCTATGTAAATACAGCCATAAGCACTCACAGAAACGCTGCACTGAGTCCTCTGTCAAAAGATTTGTTGTCTCTGTTTTCCTCTGCCAGAGACACGCAGCTCTCTCCTCTTTCCTCTCTCCTGCTCCCCCCTCCCTCAAGAATGCTAAATACTCACTCCCCTTAGGAATGTGGATCTGAGCCAATCAGCAGGAAGCTGACTCATAGTCTTACAAACTGAGCGAGGCATTATGGGAACTTTCTTTACAGAGCTCAGCGTTTTTTCCTATCATCTGAACAGGTGAAATATGGGGAGACTTAAGGGCACTATTGAGACAACTGAAGGTATGCCTGCAGCTTGAGATTAACTCTTTATTAGCCTCTCCTTCTTTAATTTCTAACAGCAAAGGAAGTAGTGCTGCAGAGTGGGAATGGTGGTGGTTAGGGGGTGGAGCAGGAAGCGGCAGTGGCTGGGTGGTAAGCCCTTAGGCGGCTGGCTGGTGAGCCCTTGAGTCAGGTACCCCGTGGGCCCCGCGTAACCCAAATAGACTCTGCCCAGGCCTTTAATGTTGTCCACAGTAGCTCCCTGCCTTTAATCTTGTTAGGGCATCTTTTGAGTGTCAGTGGCACTGCACATGCTCATTTTCACTGGGCTCCTAGCGGGAGAAATCTGTCATGACTTAAAGGTTCAGTAGAACCCCACATCCTCTGTAAAAGATTTGGGCAAATAACAAACCGAATCCAGATACTAATCTGCAAATGCAAGAACGTTGTGAGCTGTGGCTTCTTCTGTGTTTATGTGGCAAAAAGTCACGTGATGTTAAGGATTCTGATTCGGTTTGGCCAGGAGCATGAATTCGGACGAATCTGAATCCGACTGAAAAAAAGGCAGAATCTTGGCCGAATCCAGAACCAAATCCAGGAGCTGAATCCCTACCCTAAATGTTCTTTTGATGACTTGGACGCACTTGTGTCACTGACCAAGGGTGGCGGTAGGTCCCAGAAATATACTGGGGAGCATGGGGATGCAACGTTACATCCCTGGTTACAGGTCATGTGACATCTATTAGCCATTAGCACTGATAGGTTTAGTAATCTCCTTTCTACAATCTGTCTGCAGGAGTCAGATTTTGATTGGCAGTTGAGTCAAATACATTGGTGAGTGTCCCCTTTTATGACCTGAATATTCATGTTTAGCACAAATCTTTCCTATATACAAAATAAAACATTAAAATTCTACAATAGTTGATTTACCTGTTTCAGTTCCTTACTCTGTTTGGGAATCAGGTTTATATATTTCATATAATCTATTAGTCATACGCTTCATCTGGCTGAGCTTTCTGTGTTGCTCACAGTAATGTACTTCTGCGCCAGCAATTGTTTTCCTGCTATAGATGTCAGCTATACAGATCAATAATTTCCAGGCCGAGATGAAAATGATGGAGGAAGGTTTCAGTGAAGGAAGATTGTTTGTAGCGGATCCTCCTCCATTTACCATTGGCACTGTAACCAAACATGGAACCCTGGTCCAACATTTATATAGGCTCTAAATCACAATCAAACACATTCCTGAACAGTTTAATTCTGAGCAGTCCCCTATTATTATTATTAACATTTATTTATAAAGCGCCAACATATTCCACAGCGCTGTACAATAAGTGGGTTGCATACATTGGACATACAGAGTAACATATAAAGCAATCAATAACCGATACAAGAGGTGAAGAGGGCCCTGCCCAAAAGAGCTTACAATCTACAAAAAGAGCTTACAATCTGCAACACACAGGGCACCAGCTGTAGCCCATTCTGTAAGCTCCACTGATAACCAGTTTTGGACTGGCCCACCAGTGTACCAGGAAAACTCCCAGTGGGCCAGGTGTTAGCAGGCCCATCTATTCCAAACCATCTGGCCTATTTAGGTTCATTCCCTATTTCTGTATGGAAAGAGAAGAAATAGATGGAAGGATATATTTTAGTCTGTAAATAAAAAGGACTATGACAATAAAGAGGTTGAGTGAAAAGAAGATCTAAGTTTTCTGCCATCCCAGTCCGACACTTACACTTTCACCAACTTAAGGACATGGTGCCAATGGGACATGGGGCTCATTAGTACAGAGGAGTCCTGATGAAAAGCAGTCTGCACTCACAAATATCCATGTTTCTCAATCTGCTTTATCCCATAAATTTCACCAATGTAGATTGTAAGCTCTTTTGGGCAGGGCTCTCTTCACCTCTTGTATTGGATATTGATTGCTTTATATGTTACTCTGTATGTCCAATGTATGTCCACTTATTGTACAGCGCTGCAGAATATGTTGGCGCTTTATAAATAAATGTTAATAATAATAATAATGTTTCAGCTCCTGCTAAAGGCCCCAAACAAGAGCCAAACCATTGGCGAAATTTATGGAAATGAATGGAATGGATATTTGGAGTGCAGCTTTCGTCCAAACATTCTGGATGATGGGGCGGAAGGGGGACAATGACTTTTAATTGCACCTGGCATCCTAGAGGGACCCTTTTATTTAACAAAAGTTCCAAACATCAATGTTATTTCATCTTCCTTTTCCAGCGTATTAGTCCCTGGTCAAACGTCCAATGTAATAGTCTGACAGTCCTTTGAGAAAATAAAGTGGCTGTTTATTAAAATAAAAGGTTTGCTTGATTTAATTTAAAAACAGCTTTTCCAGTCTCTATTACTTTCATTACACGCCACCACGATATTCTACATTTCTTTTTTTTTATTGGCAAATTTACTAATAGAAAGTAACACAAGGGAGGTGGGAGAGGCGGGCATGTTTCAGCTAAACTGTGCTTTAGATTGCTCCCCGCTGCCTGCTTGTTCAGTAATCATAAGGCAACCACCTACTTTACAGTGAAAGATACAGCAATTCGCCTTGATTATTCAGAATCTTACAAGACATTTTATCGTAAAGCAGATTATGATTTATTGCATACCAGAGCAACTCATCCTTTGGAACACTCTGAGGCTTGTACACATTGAATCAGTCAGTGGCTGGAAACAAAACTACAAGTAACAGTACCAAGTAAAGTACCTGTACTTGATCCCAACTACCATATAATTACCCCTTATTGGGGGCAGAACAGCCCTATTGGGTTTATTTCATGGTTAAATGATTCCCTTTTCTCTGTAATAATAAAACAGTACCTGTACTTGATCCCAACTAAGATATAATTACCCCTTATTGGGGCAGAACAGCCCTATTGGGTTTATTTAATGGTTAAATGATTCCCTTTTCTCTGTAATAATAAAACAGTACCTGTACTTGATCCCAACTAAGATATAATTACCCCTTATTGGGGGCAGAACAGCCCTAATGGGTTTATTTAATGTTTAAATTATTCCCTTTTTTCTGTAATAATAAAACAGTACCTGTACTTGATCCCAACTAAGATATAATTACCCCTTATTGGGGGCAGAACAGCCCTATTGGGTTTATTTAATGGTTAAATGATTCCCTTTTCTCTGTAATAATAAAACAATACCTGTACTTGATCCCAACTAAGATATAATTAACCCTTACTGGAGACAAAACGATCTTATTGGGTTTAATTACTATTTAAATACAGTCATTTTTTTAGTAGACTTAAGGTAGGCTATCCGAATTACGGAAAGATCCCTTATCCAGAAAACCCCAGGTCCCAAGCATTCTGGATAACGGGGCCCATACCTGTACTGCCAATGGGTGTACTGGGTAATTATACAATGGATTTCTTTATCTCTAATTTTTGTGTGTATATATACAGTGGTGTGAAAAACTATTTGCCCCCTTCCTGATTTCTTATTCTTTTGCATGTTTGTCACACTTAAATGTTTCTGCTCATCAAAAACCGTTAACTATTAGTCAAAGATAACATAATTGAACACAAAATGCAGTTTTTAAATGAAGGTTTACGTTATTAAGGGAGAAAAAAAACTCCAAATCTACATGGCCCTGTGTGAAAAAGTGATTGCCCCCCTTGTTAAAAAATAACTTAACTGTGGTTTATCAATTTCAATTTTCAATTTCAATATCAATTTCTGTAGTCACCCCCAGGCCTGATTACTGCCACACCTGTTTCAATCAAGAAATCCCTTAAATAGGAGCTACCTGACACAGAGAAGTAGACCAAAAGCACCTCAAAAGCTAGACATCATGCCAAGATCCAAAGAAATTGAGGAACAAATGAGAACAAAAGTAATTGAGATCTATCAGTCTGGTAAAGGTTATAAAGCCATTTCTAAAGCTTTGGGACTCCAGCGAACCACAGTGAGAGCCATTATCCACAAATGGCAAAAACATGGAACAGGCCGGCCGACCAAAATTACCCCAAGAGCGCAGAGACAACTCATCCGAGAGGCCACAAAAGACCCCAGGACAACATCTAAAGAACTGCAGGCCTCACTTGCCTCAATTAAGGTCAGTGTTCACGACTCCACCATAAGAAAGAGACTGGGCAAAAATGGCCTGCATGGCAGATTTCCAAGGCGCAAACCACTTTTAAGCAAAAAGAACATTATGGCTCGTCTCAATTTTGCTAAAAAACATCTCAATGATTGCCAAGACTTTTGGGAAAATATCTTGTGGACCGACGAAACAAAAGTTGAACTTTTTGGAAGGTGCGTGTCCCGTTACATCTGGCGTAAAAGTAACACAGCATTTCAGAAAAAGAACATCATACCAACAGTAAAATATGGTGGTGGTAGTGTGATGGTCTGGGGTTGTTTTGCTGCTTCAGGACCTGGAAGGCTTGCTGTGATAGATGGAACCATGAATTCTACTGTCTACCAAAAAATCCTGAAGGAGAATGTCCTGCCATCTGTTCATCAACTCAAGCTGAAGCGATCTTGGGTGCTGCAGCAGGACAATGACCCAAAACACACCGGCAAATCCACCTCTGAATGGCTGAAGAAAAACAAAATGAAGACTTTGGAGTGGCCTGGTCAAAGTCCTGACCTGAATCCTATTGAGATGTTGTGGCATGACCTTAAAAAGGCGGTTCATGCTAGAAAACCCTAAAATAAAGCTGAATTACAACAATTCTGCAAAGATGAGTGGGCCAAAATTCCTCCAGAGCGCTGTAAAAGACTCGTTGCAAGTTATCGCAAACGCTTGATTGCAGTTATTGCTGCTAAGGGTGGCCCAACCAGTTATTAGGTTCAGGGGGCAATTACTTTTTCACACAGGGCCATGTAGGTTTGGATTTTTTTTCTCCCTAAATAATAAAAACCCTCATTTAAAAACTGCATTTTGTGTTTACTTGTGTTATCTTTGACTAATAGTTAAATGTGTTTGATGATCAGAAACATTTTGTGTGACAAACATGCAAAAGAATAAGAAATCAGGAAGGGGGCAAATAGTTTTTCACACCACTGTATATGTACTCTGAGAAAGCAGCTTTGGGGAAAATGAAAAAAAAATGATCTAGATTAAAATAGAACCACTTTGATTCAATCCCGTGATTGCTGGTAATTTCTTACTCTATCCTTGTAATATTACCGCTGTGAGACAACTGCTTGTTTAAATTCATCACATGATTTTATCACATAATTGCCCATTTTCAGTCATGCCATTTATTTTGGGCACAGCTTTTGATCAATTAAATCTATTTCATTTGATGTGCCCTTGTTTGTGTTGGTATCTCTTTAACTCCCTGCTTCCTTTAACGCCCCAAATGTTTACACTTAGGGGAGTATTAATAAATACATTAGAGACAACATCACTGTTGATAGCAACCAATCAGGTCTTTGCTTTTGTCTTCTAACTTGTAGGCGACTGTTCAAATCTAATTGCAAAGAAGGGTGCTGTACATGAATGCAATTGCCAATGTCGGGCATAACTCTTTGGGATACATCCTGCAAAGGAGGAGCAAGGTGCATTTTGGTTAAAATATCTAATTTACATCTGATTTTTCCACTTTGCTCCCCCTTTTGTACTTTTATTCTAGGAGCATATGCATTATATATATGTATAAATATATAAGGGGATCATAAAATAACCTCTCTAATGCTTTATTTACCAGTAGGTCCTTCCAACGGACACGAGGGCACCCACTCCATTTAGAAGAAGGGAGGTTCCATTTAAACATTCGGAAAGGATTTTTTACAGTGAGAGCTGTGAGGTTGTGGGATTCCCTCCCCGAATCAGTCGTACTGGCTGATACATTATATAGCTTTAAGAAGGGGCTGGATGGCTTCTTAGCAAGTGAGGGAATACAGGGTTATGGGAGATAGCTCTCAGTACAAGTGAGGGAATACAGGGGTATGGGGGATAGCTCTCAGTACAAGTGAGGGAATACAGGGGTAGGGGAGATAGCTCTCAGTACAAGTGAGGGAATACAGGGTTATGGGAGATAGCTCTCAGTACAAGTGAGGGAATACAGGGTTATGGGAGATAGCTCTCAGTACAAGTGAGGGAATACAGGGTTATGGGAGATAGCTCTCAGTACAAGTGAGGGAATACAGGGGTAGGGGAGATAGCTCTCAGTACAAGTGAGGGAATACAGGGGTATGGGAGATAGCTCTCAGTACAAGTGAGGGAATACAGGGGTAGGGGAGATAGCTCTCAGTACAAGTGAGGGAATACAGGGGTAGGGGAGATAGCTCTCAGTACAAGTGAGGGAATACAGGGGTAGGGGAGATAGCTCTCAGTACAAGTGAGGGAATACAGGGGTAGGGGGGATAGCTCTCAGTACAAGTGAGGGAATACAGGGTTATGGGAGATAGCTCTCAGTACAAGTGAGGGAATACAGGGGTAGGGGAGATAGCTCTCAGTACAAGTGAGGGAATACAGGGGTAGGGGGGATAGCTCTCAGTACAAGTGAGGGAATACAGGGTTATGGGAGATAGCTCTCAGTACAAGTGAGGGAATACAGGGGTAGGGGAGATAGCTCTCAGTACAAGTGAGGGAATACAGGGGTAGGGGGGATAGCTCTCAGTACAAGTGAGGGAATACAGGGGTAGGGGAGATAGCTCTCAGTACAAGTGAGGGAATACAGGGGTATGGGAGATACAGTACAAGTTGCCCCAGGGACTGGTCCGATTGCCATCTTGGAGTCAGGAAGGAATTTCTTCCCCTCTGCGGCAAATTAGAGAGGCTTCAGATGGGGTTTTTTGCCTTCCTATGGATCAACTAGCAGCTAGGCAGGTTATATATAGGCATTAAGGTTGAACTTGATGGACGTATGTCTTTTTTTCAACCTAACTAACTATGTGTATGCAGAACTATGTATTACTCCATACCGGGGGATGTATTCTCTGCAGTCACACAGAGCACCCTAGAGAAGAAGGGCTCCAAATTTACCCCTTTTTTTATAGGCGCATTATCCTTTGTATTTTGTAGACTTGGCACACTGTTTAACCAACTGTCAAGGGGCATATATTGCACTATTTTTCAATATAGAGCCCACGGCCAGCCCTACCATTAAGCCCATACACATTTAAGATTCAAGTGCCCCCCACAACATCCAGTGCTTATGCCAGAATGAGGTTTAATTTACAAGTTGCACATAAGACCAAGGTGCTACTGTGTACAGCATGCATATGGCTACCTCTAAAAGTGGTGCTAATGTACTTTAGTAGCCCAACACCATTTCTCAGAACATGTCATAAACATGCCAAAATCCTCTTTACTTTCCTAAACAAACTTAAAACTAAAAGCCTTCTATTTATGGACGCCATCTCCTTTTCATCGCTTTTTGAACTGTATAATGATTAATGTGCTCTCCTATGTTCCTAACATACATATAGCATGCACAGACACGACCATTTCCTCGTGACATATTCCAGTCTCTGGGTGGGGGGTTGCTTTATTCTTTATTATGTTTGGATGGGGGTTTTTTTTTGTAGGTGTGTGTGGGGGGGCTTACGCTTATCATGACAACAAATCAAATGTCAGGGTTTGCTTGCACACTCTCAGTCCCGGGAGAAGAGGTGCCATAGTGTCTGACCTGCTTCTATGCAGTATTAACTCTACTTGCATCTAGCAGAACAGTTTCCTTCTCAAACACTCTTTACTCAGTTATGGTTTTACTGTGTCAGCCCCTGACCACTCTTTCCACACGGAAGGTGGGTGAGTTGTTGTTTGGGTGAATGGCAGATACAAAATGTCATCTTTGTTCCTTTTTTTTCTGCTCGCAAACGACTTTTGTGCAAGGGGACTTTTCGTGTATGTTTGAATATTATTAGACCACAGTCAAACCACAGGCACATTTCTTATTATAGCCTGTTCTGAGAAAAAAATATGATGTATTTTAATGTGTTAAAAATTAAATCTCTATTACAATAGTCACAAACAGTCTGAAACAACCTAAACCAGTGGAACAGGGGGCTCAGAATGAAGGGCAACTTAGGCTAAAGCCTTTTTGCTCTCCTAGATCTAGACCTGAATCCCAGTTGGAAGGTCAGTTATGTTGAGATTCGGGGATGACATTTAATATATATATATATACAGGTATTGGACTCCTTATCCAGAAACCCATTTTACCTAGAAAGTTCTGAATTACAGAAAGGCCATCTCCCATAGACTCCATTATAAGCAAATAATTCTAATTTTTAAAAACGATTTCCTTTTTCTCTGTAATAATAAAACAGTACCTGTACTTGATCCCAACTAAGGTATAATTACCCCTTATTGGGGGCAGAACAATCCTATTGGGTTTATTTCATGGTTAAATGATTCCCTTTTCTCTGTAATAATAAAACAGTACCTGTACTTGATCCCAACTAAGATATAATTACCCCTTATTGGGGGCAGAACAGCCCTATTGGGTTTATTTAATGGTTAAATGATTCCCTTTTCTCTGTAATAATAAAACAGTACCTGTACTTGATCCCAACTAAGATATAATTACCCCTTATTGGGGTCAGAACAGCCCTATTGGGTTTATTTAATGGTTAAATGATTCCCTTTTCTCTGTAATAATAAAACCGTACCTGTACTTGATCCCAACTAAGATATAATTACCCCTTATTGGGGGCAGAACAGCCCTATTGGGTTTATTTAATGGTTAAATGATTCCCTTTTCTCTGTAATAATAAAACAGTACCTGTACTTGATCCCAACTAAGATATAATTACCCCTTATTGGGGCAGAACAGCCCTATTGGGTTTATTTAATGGTTAAATGATTCCCTTTTCTCTGTAATAATAAAACAGTACCTGTACTTGATCCCAACTAAGATATAATTACCCCTTATTGGGGGCAGAACAGCCCTATTGGGTTTATTTAATGGTTAAATGATTCCCTTTTCTCTGTAATAATAAAACAGTACCTGTACTTGATCCCAACTAAGATATAATTACCCCTTATTGGGGGCAGAACAGCCCTATTGGGTTTCTTTAATGGTTAAACGATTCCCTTTTCTCTGTAATAATAAAACAGTACCTGTACTTGATCCCAACTAAGATATAATTACCCCTTATTGGGGGCAGAACAGCCCTATTGGGTTTATTTAATGGTTAAATGATTCCCTTTTTTCTGTAATAATAAAACAGTACCTGTACTTGGTCCCAACTAAGATATAATTAATCCTTATTGGGGGCAGAATAATCCTATTGGGTTTATTTAATGTTTAAATATTTGTAAATGTAGGAGATCCTAATTACAGAAAGACCCCTTATCCAGAAAACCCCAGGTCCCAAGCATTCTGGATAACAGGTCCCATACCTGTATTATATCTGTAACTTATTATGAAGTACAGGGGGCTTTGATGAAAAGTTAGACTTCCAAGGGAGACTTGACCCAAAAAGGTCCATTTGGGTCATTTATTCAGCTCAATAATGAAACTACAGCATTCATATTTTCTTCACACTTGCTTCCTTCTGGATTATTCCATATTGTTGCAGTGGGGTTTTTTTCCAGAAAATTCCAGGTATTGTTGTCGATCACCTACAAGTACCTTCAATAAGCAATGAAAATCACAGTGCCTACCACATAGGCCAAAAACTATTCATTCACCCCTAGTGTTTCATAGTGTCCTGATGCATGGGACGAGTCTGTTGCCCTGTATATAGGCAGCTAGAATCTAAGGAACATCATTAGTCCCTTCCTTTTTTAGATAGAATGGGGTTCTCCACAACATGGACTGGGTTAATATGGTAACACAGTAACTCAATGGACTAAACATGGATTTTTTCAACTTGTTGGACATTTTGGGTGTATACCCTGTTGAACTTTAAACTAATTGTTTTAGTGATGTCACTACCTGTGTGTAATAAATTAATTCACTGCTTCGCTGAATGGTTATGTCTGATGAAGGGGACAACCCCCGAGCTGCAAGGGTGGAAACCATGCACAGAATCGCCACATTGTGCTGGTTATTTTGTTATCAGTTACAGGGTGCCATCCCCCATAATCCCGGAGTAGCAGGCGGAAATATAAGCAGAAGGCCTGGGTGTGCATGTGAAAAGATTTTTTACTATTGTTACAGGGACATAAGGACGAGGGAAGCACCAAATCCCGGATTCGGTTCGGGATTCAGGCCGAATCCAGATTTGGTTTCGGCTAAACCCACGATCCCGGACACATAAACCCCACACAACACAAGATCATTGGTATGTCTATAATAGTTCCTAATATCTGAGTATTAAAGGGCATAACAATTTAGACCATGTCCTTGATCCACCTTGACCAAGCCCAATTACATCATCCCAAGACCCTGATCTGCCAAAACCCTGCCCACTTTTTAGTAAGCACAATCCTTCTGGAGGGTTGATGACTTTGGACTATGGAAGATTCCCTAGAGGCTTTATTACGTGAAGCAATAAACAGGTCAATCGGTATCTTCTTCTACGTCAGTCAAGAAATCCACGGGGCTTTTTAAATGCTACATTTTATGAAAACTGGGTCCCACACGTACATGAAAGAATTAAAGAGAAATCTATATTTATAATTCTTGTTTTGTTTCTGGAATAACTGGTTTTATTTATAGTGAGTGAAGTCAACACTTTCTACATTTAAAACAAACTACTACAAAAGATGATAGATTAGCCTTTCACACAAGAACTTGGGTTCATATGGGGATTGTCACTGACAGATCACGCACAGAACACCAATTTATTCCGACTGGGTGTATGTTGAGAGGGCTTTCTTTAGAACCATAACATTTGCCTTGAAAAATAGCGATCTCGTTGACAGATCTAGAACAGCAGTGTGCACCTCGCGAGCCTCCATTCGTTACAATATGATTTCCAGGTCAGATATTAATAAAATGACGATGTCCTTCAAGAAAGCCTGTGAAGCCCTCAAGCTATAGATATACTCTGGAGGGACATATTCACCCCGCACGCCTCCTTTTGGAAAGTTATACCAGATGTTTCCCAACTTCTTTTTTAGTGTAGTAGGCGAGTTATCCGCGTCACCACAAATCTGGTGGCCTGGGCGAGATCACAATAAGATTAAGAAGATAAAGGGGCGGTTCGCCTTTATGTTAAGTTTTAGTATGTTATCGAATGTCCTGTTTCTAGCAACTTTGCAACTGGTCTTCATTATTTATTTTTTATAGTTTTATGGTTTTTATAATTATTTGCCTTCCCCTTCTACATCTTTCTAAATTTCAAATGGGGGTCACGAACCCCAGCAGCCAAAAACTATTGTTCTGCTATCTTGAAATTTTATTATTATTGTTACTTTTTTTTTATTACTTTTCATTCTGTTCAGTCTATCTCCTAATAATATTCCAGCCTCTAATTTAAACCACTGCCTGGTTGCCAAGGTAAACAAGACCCTAGCAACCACAGAGTGGCTGAAATTGCAGTCTACAGCCTAGTAAAAGTTAATTTAAAGGTGGACACCCCCCAGGGCCGGAACTAGGGCTAGGCAGAAGAGGCAGCTGCCTAGGGCGCAATGATTGGGGGGCGCCAAGCAATAGCCTCTCCTGTCTACCCCTAGTCGCGACACACACCCCCGCGCGCGACTGCGCATGCGAAAGCACACGTGGGGGGGGGTGAGGTGGCCGACTGGGTTGCCTAGGGCGTCCAGTCGGCTTGTACCGCCCCTGCCACCCCCTTAAGGACCCATTTTGCAACCATGGCAACATCACCATGCATATACAAACCTACAGTGGTTTTAGCATTATTTTATGTAACTCTGTGAAGCTGGGCATAAAAAGTAAGATATGTTCATTTGGCAATGTTACCAAATTAACAGATCTTTAAGGTGGCCATAGAGCCCTACATTTTTATCACATCTTATAGTGTATGCCCTAGAACAGTGATCCCCAACCAGTGGCTCAGAAGCAACACGTTTCTCCCCAACCCCTCTTATGTTGCTCCCAATGGCCTCAAAGCAGGTTACATAGTTACATAGGGTTGAAAAAAGACCAGTCCATCAAGTTCAACCCTTCCAAGTAAACCCAGCACACACAACCTATACTTACCAATCTATACACTCACATACAAACTATATATACAACCACTAATACTAACTGTAGATATTAGTATCACAATAGCCTTGGATATTCTGCTTGTTCAAGAACTCATCCAGGCCCCTCTTATAGGCATTAACAGGTGATCATTTTTTAAAATTTCTGGCTTGGAGGCAAGTTTTGGAGGCATAAAGACCATGAGTACTGCCAAACAGAGCCTCCTGTAGGCTGCCAGTCCATATTGGGCTACTAAATAACCAATCACAGCCTGTATTAGTCACTCCCTAGGAACTGTTTTTAAGCTTGTGTTGCTCCCCAACTTTTTTTATATTTAAATGTTGCTCACGGGTAAAAAAAAAGTTGGGGATCCCTGCCCTAGCATGAGAGAGTCAGAAGCTTTTGGCTTGTCTATGGCCTCCTTTACACTGAGTAGGTTATCTACTAGGGCAACTAGTGGGGCAAATCAGCCACCACCCAATTAATAGTATTACAACTATAAACAGCCATAAATACTAAAGAACCCCCATTTTACATTTTTAGGGGACCAGAAACAATTAGTTTAGAATCTGGGAAAATGCAAAATCAGGCACTTCAAGTGCTAAAAGGATATAAAGACAGAAGATAGTTTTACTTTAAAATACAATATTTACTGTGTTAATGGCAAGGGTTAAGCAGTGCAACATTAATATTGGGGAGGGGGGCATTGGCAAGGCCCCTCTGACAGTCGGAGGCACAACTCCGTATGTATGAGGGGCACTGGAATAACTGGAATTGACTATTTACAGACAGAACCATGGCAAAGTATGCATCTGGTTAGTGTTTTAAACCTTTTATCTCTAAAAATAACATTCATAGAGGACAAACAGCAATTTTTGGGAACATTAGGACAACATGTTTATGTAAAATCAGGGAAAAGCGCCCAATGAAATGGATTACAAATTGCTAAAATCACAAAAAAAATGTAAATGTAGGAAAACAGTATGTAAAAATGAAGCTTCGTTGTACTAACCAAGCACTGGACACACGTAAAGCAATATATTTTTTACCCCCCACATTTTTTGCTCTCACTGATATCAGGAGCAAATCTTTGAGCCTCTAATAAGTGGAGCTAAGAACTGTGCCTGACTACGAATGCACTTGGAACTCATACTTGGCAGGATGTTGGCACCATCTTGGATGTCCCCAACCTAAGCCTCATTAATAGGGTGCTTTTTTGGAACTCCTAGGAGTGCAAGCAACTAGGGTTGCCACCTTCCAACTGGGGGAAACCCAAGTGGGGGAATGTGACGTTGATGTCGCAGGGGAGGGGTGTATGATGTCGGAGGGGGAGTCAACGACGTTGGGGCCAGGTTATGACATGTCACTCTAAAGGCTGCCATACACAGGCCAATTCTAGCTGCCGATATCAGTCCCTTAGACCGATTTGGCAGCTTATCAGCCCATGTATGGGCACTAACTACAGGCCTGCCAGACCGACATATGGCCTGAAATCGTCCAGATATCAATTGGCAGGTTAAAAATTAGTTGGATCGGGGACCGCATCGGCTCATTGATGCGGTCCCCGAACCGTCGGACGCCTATACCCTTCGTTCTAATCCTGGGGCCAAACGACCAAATTAGCCCTATATCGCTCACCCCTAGGTGGGGATATCGGGAGAAGATCCGCTTGCTTGACGCCAAGCGAGGGGATCCACATGTATGACCTTTAGAGAGTCCTGCCTAATTTGGAAAACCGAGCAGGGATTTTTGACCCAGACAGCTCAACCGAAAACCATGCTGTCCGTGTCAAAACCAGGCAGGTAGCAACCCTACAAGCGACAGCCACAGCCCTGTGCTTAAAGGAAAACTATACTCCCGAACAATGCAGGTCTCTATAAAAATATATTGCATAAAACAGCTGCTTCATCTTAATAAACCATTGTCATAAAAATTTACTTTCTTAGTAGAATGCACCATTGAGTAATCCTAAATAGAATATTACCCTTTTAAGTACTGGGATCATAAAATTTATGGTGCACACAAACAAGCCAAGGCACACATACATGCTAGGCCCCATCAGCCAATGAATGGACAGAGTTCTGCCTTTTACTCCCACACTACTTCCTGTTAGTTAGAGCTGCATTACTTCCTGTCAGGTGATCTCTGAGGGAGCACACAGCCCATCACAAAATGGCGGCTCAAGGGAGATGTAAACGACAATATTTACTGATATACATATTTCAGTTTGCTAAGATTCTTTAATAGGTCGCTTAATATGATACAGGTATGGGACCCATTATCCAGAATGCTTGGGATCTGGGGTTTCTGGATAAGGAATCTATCCATAATTCAGATCTCCTGCCTTAAGTCTACTAAAAAAATAATTTAAACATTAAATAAACCCAATAGGATTGTTTTGGTACCAATAAGGATTAATTATATCTTAGTTGGGATCAAGTACAGGTACTGTTTTATTATTACAGAGAAAAGGGAATCATTTAACCATTAAATAAACCCAATAGGGCTGTTCTGCCCCAATAAGGGGTAATTATATCTTAGTTGGGATCAAGTACAGGTACTGTTTTATTATTACAGAGAAAAGGGAATCGTTTAACCATGAAATAAACCCAATAGGGCTGTTCTGCCCCCAATAAGGGGTAATTATATCTTAGTTGGGATCAAGTACAGGTACTGTTTTATTATTACAGAGAAAAGGGCATCATTTAACCATGAAATAAACCCAATAGGACTGTTCTGCCCCCAATAAGGGGTAATTATATCTTAGTTGGGATCAAGTACAGGTACTGTTTTATTATTACAGAGAAAAGGGAATCATTTAACCATTAAATAAACCCAATAGGCTTGTTTTGCTACCAATAAGGATTAATTATATCTTAGTTGGGATCAAGTACAAGGTACGGATAAGGGGTCCGATACCTTTATAAACTATCTGTTGTTCAAGTATTCAAATTATGAACCTTTGAATATGAACATTTTCTGCGCTTGCTGCAAGACATCACCCTGACCCTGAGGTTCATTAAGTCATACATATGCTCTTTCATTATTCCGAGCTCAGATAAAGAAATATTTACAGTGTAGATACTTCGTGGAGCGGTGTTGTTATTTCGATGGCAATCTTGACATTTTTGCAGCAACTCCTTTTCCTGTTTGATTACGAGGGTGGAATGTTGTGTGTTCCTTTCACTTCAGTGGAAATATACTCTGTTTCTAAGCAGTGCTTCCATTCCGTTTTAGCCTTAAGATGACATTGCATTGAGTAATTGGGGGCTGCACAAAATGTGATTTAGTAAAATAATCTGAAAGATACATAAATTGGTGGTCAGTAAAACGAAAACGTTGTAAGGCATTCTACCGTGTCTCTTGGCAATGTGTCCACTGGTGGGTACTACTGTGTAAGTCTATTAGATATTACTATGGCAGCTCCTACTTGATTGGAATGGCCATGTTTTTTATACAGGTATGGGACCTGTTATCCAGAATGCTCGGGACCTGGGGTTTTCCGGATAAGGGATCTTTCTTTAATTTGGATCTCCATAACTTAAGTCTGTTAAAAATAATTTAAGAATTGAATAAACCCAATAGGATTGTTTTGCCTCCAGCAGGGATTAATTATATCTTAGCTGGGATCAAGGACAGGTACTGTTTTATTATTACAGAGAAAAGGGAATCATTTAACCATGAAATAAACCCAATAGGGCTGTTCTGCCCCCAATAAGGGGTAATTATATCTTAGTTGGGATCAAGTACAGGTACTGTTTTATTATTACAGAGAAAAGGGAATCATTTAACCATTAAATAAACCCAATAGGGCTGTTCTGCCCCCAATAAGGGGTAATTATATCTTAGTTGGGATCAAGTACAGGTACTGTTTTATTATTACAGAGAAAAGGGAATCATTTAACCATTAAATAAACCCAATAGGGCTGTTCTGCCCCCAATAAGGGGTAATTATATCTTAGTTGGGATCAAGTACAGGTACTGTTTTATTATTACAGAGAAAAGGTGAATCATTTAACCATTAAATAAACCCAATAGGGCTGTTTTGCCCCCAATAAGGATTAATTATATCTTAGTTGGGATCAATTACAAGGTACTGTTTTATTATTACAGAGAAAAAGGAAATCATCTTTAAAAATTAGAATTATTTGCTTATAATGGAGTCTATGGAAGATGGCCTTCCCGTAATTTGGAACTTTCTGGATAATGGGTTTCCCGATAAGGGATCCTATACCTGTATATATCTGTAACCCTATTATAAGCTGGGGGTCTAACCGAAGGTAGAACAGCAATAGAACATCTTATTTTGCACTCAATACACTTCGTATCTACTTGACTACAGTATAGCTGCTGCCATATTGCTATCCCTGGGCAGTAACCAATGGCAGTGTTTGCTTTCATTGTTCAGCTTCCACTTGCCTGAAAAAAAAACAATCAGCATAGAGCATAGCTGCACCTCTGTGAACTTACTGCTATTATTGATTGTTTGTTTAATTAATTCATTGATTGGCGTTGCACAACTTATAAAAAATTATGGAAGCCCAATAGGGACAAAAATTATTCTGGCCCAGTAACTACCCAAAAGCATCACTGGGATAGAGCAGATCTGTAAGGTTGTAAGCTCTAGGGGGCAGGGACCTTCCTTCTGTGTCTCATACCACATGGCACTTACTCCCTGTGTATTTATACTTATTTTTTGTAATTTTGTATATTGTAAGATTGTACAGAGCTGTGTACCCTTGTGGCACTTTATAAATAAAGTTATACATACATATATACATACAAGGTAGTGGAGAGCAATAACTAGTCCTGTATGCTGTAGGGCTGCTGTACCTGCAGGCTTAAACAGCAGCCCTATGTTATGAACACATGCCAAAAACCACATTTTAGCTTTGGTCATTTCACTTGCCCTTTAAAGGGAAAAAAAGGGAACTGCTAAATGCCACCTTTGCAATCAACATCTAGAAACAGGAAAAGGAGTTGCTGTGAAACGTCAAGACTGAAATCCAAGAACAATATGGTTCCGGTTTGCAGCTGTTTCTTTATCTGCACTCTGAATAATCAAAGGATACGCTAGTGAATGAACCCCCGAGCTCCCGTTTTTATCTGGCAGGCCAGCCAATCAGGCTCTTGCATTCGTGGAATGTTGAAACGCTGCTTTCTGTTACGGGAAAGATTCTGCTGGCAAATAATAAAGCATGTAGTCACATTTTTTGGAAATAATGCAGTTCCGTCAATTCCAAACCACGCAGGGCAAGAGATGGAGGAAACCAGCAAACAGCATTTTATGACTAAAAGGGAGGCAAATGTGGCAAAATGCCTCCAAAAGCCTGGAGATCTGAAGCTTTGCTCAAAGCCTAACTGCCATAATGCCACCATCCTGACATATAGGGGCAGATTTATGTTAGATGTATGTGCTATTCATTCCTATGGGGGTTTAAGAAGCATATTTATCTGATAAATATGCTTCTACAAATCCCATAGGAATAAACAGAACGTGGGTGAGTTTTTATGTTTTGAGCTCTAAACTCACATTTTGATAAATCTGCCCCTTAATTTATTAACAGTAGGGAAAAAAGAAATCATGTGACACTAAGCTGACTTGCCACCACCAGATGGAACAGGTGGGTGTTCTGTCAGGGGCCCTACAGCAAGTAGTAGCATGGGGCCCTATGACTGGGGCCCTGCCTGGTACATTTTTATAACAAATAAATATCAATGAGACGTGACACAAATGTATGTATGTATATCTTTATTTATAAAGTGCTACTTATGTACGCAGCGCTGTACAGTAGAATAGATTAATACACACAGGGGGTTATTGAGATAATAATAGATAAATACAAAGTATAACAATAAATACAAATAAATACAAGATACAGTTGCAATAAGTTAAGAGCCAAAGACACAAGAGGATGGAGGTTCCTGCCCCGTAGAGCTCAGAAATTACAGTTCTTGTGTCTTATAATGAATGGCTATGTGTAACCAGGGTAAGAAAAAAGGGCAAAAGGGGCACTTGCCTTGGGTACCATTTGGTGGGGTGGGAACCATTGGCTCTAACAGTAAATTCTGATAGGCTGACAGGTTCTATTCTAAAAGGAGATGTGAAAACAAGTGACATTTTTTTCCTTCAGAATTAGCACCCATTTAGGTAGGATTCACAAATGTATTGTTTGAAAGTAAGCAATGATTGGCTGATATGGACATGGAGAAAACTTTGCATATGTTATTGCACTAACCCCAAAGTTTGTAGCTGGTGCCATTCCTGTTTCAGGGCGTGGGGCAGATTACTGGTTGCTGGAATCCAGCTGCAAAACAATTCTTCTCTTTCTGCATCATTCCAAATCCTGGCAGGGGTTGGAGGGACTAAAACAATGATGTTACACATTGTACAAATTGTGTGCACTGCACTGTGATGTTCCTTTCCTTACTGACATCACGTGTGCAGGGAATTGTGGGATTGGGAGGAGGCAGGCTGAAGGCAGGCTGAGGGCAGTCAACTACTGTTACATTTTATTTGAGTCTCAAAGTAGTCAGCCAGATCAGCAGGGGAACAGGGGGCGGGGCTTAGGGAACTGTTCCAAACCATATTATTACATTAAATATTATGAAAAGGATGCATATTTTTTAATGATGTATATTGCAAAGTTGCTTGAAATTATGTTTACCTTTCAAAAAGCTTAAGTTGTGTTGGAGTTCCCTTTTAAAATCAAAATCTAAAACTCACTTGTATGCAGGGCCATATAAATATATAGGCAACTGACAGCCCATGCCTTGAGTGCTCCTCAGATGCATACCCAGCCCACAGATTCTAAAAATATTGTTTTATGTACTAGTCCCATCCCTCTCTCTCAGTTTCAGCCCTGTACTCTGGTTTGCAGGTAGTTGGCTGGCACGCATCCAGTTTCGGCATGGGTACAAAGGCAAGACAAGGCAAATGAGAATGTAATAGTGAAAAAAATCTCACACTTTCAGTCCCACATCGTCCCGTCTACAAAAACACAAGTGATACAAAGTGCAACTTCATGTGATGTAAATGCGGTTTAGAGAAATACCATATTGGTTTCCTTTTCCTCCCACACGATCAGTGAGAGGATCTTCGCACGCTGTGATGGTTCTGCGCACGAAACTCAAGCACATCAAATACACAGAAATGTAACAACTTTTCCATTATTTTAAAGATTCCCTGAAACAAGGCGAAAGATTCACTGGCATCAAGAGTCACACAATGTTCAGGGCTTTGGGCTTAAAGAACTAAGCGTCATTTATCCCCAAGACTTTCCAGTTCTATGTAGATCCAGCCTATAAGTGGCATAAACTCATCAGACATAGTTACATAGTTACATAGGGTTGAAAAAAGACCAGAGTCCATCACACACACAACCTACAGTATACTTACCAATCTATACACTCACAAACATAAACTATATATACAAACATTAATACTAACTGTAGGTATTAGTATCACAATAGCCTTGGATATTCTGCTTGTTCAAGAACTCATCCAGGCCCCTCTTATAGGCACTAACAGAATCTGCCATTACAGCGTCACTAGGAAGGGCATTCCCCAACCTCACTGCCCTCACCGTGAGGAACCCCCTACCCAACATCCCCTGGCAGGGCATTCCCCAACCCCCTCACTGCCCTCACCGTGAGGAACCCCCTACGCTGCTTCAAATGGAAGCTCCGTTCCTCTAATCTCTGGTGCGTTGATTGTTTTTATGGGAAAAAAGACCCCCCCCATCTGCCTATAATCCCCTCTAATGTACTTGTACAGAGTAATCATGCCCCCTCGCAAGCGCCTCTTTTCCAGAGAAAATAACCCCAACCCTGACAGTCTCACCTCATAGTTTAACCCTTCCATCCCCTTTACCAGTTTAGTTGCAGTCTCTGCACTCTCTCCAGCTCATTAATATCCTTCTTAACGACTGGAGCCCAAAACTGCCCCCCATACTCAAGGTGAGGCCTTACCAGGGACCTATAAAGAGGCAAAATTAGGTTTTCATCCCTTGAGTCAATGCCCTTTTTTTTATACAAGACAGCACTTTATTTGCTTTAGTAGCCACCAAATGCCTCACACTCAACACTTATCCAAAAAGCTAAGCAGATGATGTCCCAAAAAGATTGGATAAAAGTTTTGTGTAGTGTTCTGAGCTCAGCTGGGAGAACCAACTAACTGCCCCATGTAATAATGATCTTGATAATAGAGCACAAAATTTCACCAATCTGGAGTCCATGGGGCCTATTCATGAAACCACAAATTTTTGCTAGCTAAAAGCACGATTGGAAAAAATTTGGAGTAACCATGTTAATTTCTGATGTGCGAAAATTGCGTGAAAATTCTTTTCTTGCCACCCATAGGGCTCAATGGCACTCTGCAGCTCTAACCCGGCCCAAGGAAAGTCTCCCATAGGGCTCAATGGCACTCTGCAGCTCCAACCCGGACCAAGGAAAGTCTCCCATAGGGCTCAATGGCACTCTGCAGCTCCAACCCGGCCCAAGGAAAGCCTCCCATAGGGCTCAATGGCACTCTGCAGCTCCAACCCGGCCCAAGGAAAGTCTCCCATAGGGCTCAATGGCACTCTGCAGCTCCAACCCGGCCCAAGGAAAGTCTCCCATAGGGCTCAATGGCACTCTGCAGCTCCAACCCGGCCCAAGGAAAGTCTCCCATAGGGCTCAATGGCACTCTGCAGCTCCAACCTGGCCCAAGGAAAGTCTCCCATAGGGCTCAATGGCACTCTGCAGCTCCAACCTGGCCCAAGGAAAGTCTCCCATAGGGCTCAATGGCACTCTGCAGCTCCAATCTGGCCAAAAGATAGTCACGATACCGAAGCTTGAATAAATTCCGAAATGGTCATAGTCTTTGCGAAAAATACGACTTTTTCGTGGAAGTTAACGAAAACCACGAAAAAGTCGTGCTATTTTAACAATATGATCGCGGTCACTAGGAATAGTTCTAAAAATTAGAAAAAATACGTTTTTTTTCCGAAAAAAAAATTGTGGTTTCATGAATGGGCCCCCATGAGTTGAATCCCTTAGCACAGTGGTTACCAATCTGTGAAGCCAAAATCTTGGCCTTCTTATAGCATACCTCCCAATATTTGAAAACTGCAAAGAAGGCCAAAAAGAAATGCAATGCGAACATCTTTGACCACTCCCATGTTTGTGAACACACCTCCTAAATACCACTCCCATTTTACAAATTTTGCAAGGTTATGTAAAGTTTGAACACATTTCTGTGCTAATGAAGGTGAAATTGCCCTTTTAGATGCAAGTCTCTGTTCTCCCAAGAAACCTGTTTAGCTTATTAGTTACAATTGTATTTCAGTGCAGGGGGTGAGTAATCTGGGCTCTGCCAAAAGCCTATTTATCTAATTAAGTTTGAGAAACTTTGTATCTTTTTCGGCATTCAGTGAAGGAATTCAATGGGGAAATGAGGGACTTTTCAAGAATCCGGGACTGCGGGATGAGCTATTAAAATAGGGACTGGCTGGGAATATCACCACAGTTGGGGGTATGTCATAGATTGTGAGAATCAGAGAGGAAACCATGACAAACTATTGGACCTCAGTATATTAGAAGAGCCACTGATTCTTCAGCTTTCATTTCCCTAAACAAATAGGAATTGGTGGCACTAGCTAGAAATAGAGACAAGGGAAAGTGTTGGAAGGCATGCTGCCTACTGTCCTTTCATTTCTCCTATAGAAATGAGCCCTGGTAGCACTAGAAATATGCCTAATACATAGGCCCAGGGGGACCAGGGAAAAGTGAAGGGCTTATTGTCTCATCTCTCCTACAGAACAGGGATTGGTAGTGCTAGATATCTGACTAGTATATAGGTAGACATATAAATGAAATGTTTTGTAAATGGATAGTTAACGTTTAGTATGTCTTAGGATGGGCCAATTATTAGCAACTTTTCAATTGGTCTTTATTTTTTATTTGTTATAGTTTCTGAATTATTCACCTACTCCTTCTGACTCTTTCCAGCTCAGTCACTGACCCCAGAAGCCAAAAAAAAACCTGTTGTTCTTTGAGGCTACAATTGTATTATTATGGTACTTTATATTTATTATCTTTCTATGCAGGACTCTCCTATTCATCTTCCAGTCTCTTATTCACACCGCTGCCCAGTTGCTAGGCTACTTTGGACCCTAGCAACCAGATAACTGCTGAAATTCCAAACTGGAGAAAGCTAAATAACTGAAAAGCCACAAATGATAAAACATAAAGACCCATTGCACATTGTCTCAAAATATCTCTTTCTACAGCATACTAAAAGATCATTTTAAAGTGAACAACCCTTTATGGGTAACTCTCTGCTTTCCTAGGGATTTGTAGCACTAAATACATGCCTAATGAATATATCAGTATATTCCAGCAAAGTGTCCCTTGTTCCATATGCTGCTGTACAAAGGGCACAACGCAGGGATTCTGTATTCGGTCATTCGTCTCATAAGCGTGTACACTACATGTTTGCGTGTGTGTGAAATAAAGAACTGAGTATTATACCAGGAGATGTTATATTTCTTTCATTACGGGATGAAAGCTATTAAATCCTTCAACAGCGAGTGTGTGCCGGGGAGAAGAGGGGGGTGCATTAACACATGGAGGGCTTTTATTGTGTGTACCCAAGGTCACTACTTGCTTTACAATAAGGAAACCTACGCAGGAGTAGCCCATTTTATTCAGGTCGGGGGCGAGTCTTAACTAATCCACTCATTCTGACCCGTACATGTCTAATTCTGAAATAAAATGGCAATACAAAAGCAACAAAAAAGTGCAGCGTAATTGCAAATAACACACAAGACAATTCAGTAATAGAGCAAGGGTCTGTAATGGAAATAAAGCATTTGCATGAGTGCTGGGGCAATAGGTGAGTTATAAACATGTATTCTAAGTTCCTAGTCACTAAAAATGCTGCATGCATATAGATAATGGATTCTAAAATGGGCCCCGGGGCCACATTTAGCTTGCACCAGGTTCCAACTGCCCACAGTATTCACTAAAATTTTAAGGGATCCAAGAACATATTTTAATGGCTCATGTTTAACAGATCATACATACATACATACAAGTGGCCAGGGTCGGACTGGGTCGCCGGGACCCCTGGAAAATACCCGGTGGGCCCCAGCAGCCCAGACCCAACCCTGTTGCCGCTTCTCCTGGCCAGTGATGTCCTCCCCTAATGCGTTTCACTTTCGTGCATTCAGGGGAGGACGTCGGGTGGGGGCCCCTGCCGGGAAGGGTTAGGGGTACGTGGCGGGGGCCCCTGCAGGGGATGAGTCAGCGGAGGTACCTTGGGGGGTGTGGGGCCCCGGTGGGCCCTTCACCCCCCAGTCCGACCCTGAAAGTGGCCATACACGGGCCAATTCTAGCTACCGATATGCGTCCTTAAGACCAATTCGGCAGCTTATCTGCCCGTGTATGGTGTGAACGATGGGCCTGCCTGACCGACATCTGGCCTGAAATCGGCCAGATCTCAATTGGGTAGGTTTGATTTTTCCATCGGAACAGGGACCACATCAGCTTGTTCATGCAGTCCCCGAACCGACGACGGGTTTGGCCCCAGGGCCAAATGACCGAATAAGCCCGATATCGCCCACCCATAGGTGGGGATATCAGGAGAAGATCCACTCGCTTGGTGAGGTTGCTAAGGTTGCTGAGGTTGCTTACCGTGTATGGCCACCTTAAGTTCCTGGTCACTAAGAAAGCTGCATGCATTTAGATAATGGATATACTACAACGGGCCCCGGGGCCACATTTGGATTGCATCAGTTTCCGACTGCCTGCTGGACTCACTAGACTTTAAAGGCATTCAAGTACATATTCTAATGGCTTATGTTTAACAGGTCCATGTGTAGAACAGCCATCCATCTCTACTCTTCCTGCTTGGCTTCCCCCGGAGCTATTTGACCTTGAGACCATTAATGCCTTTAAAAGTATCTGCAGCCAGATTGTGATTCATTGTTACTGTGACAGTAATTCCATTACAACAACAATAACCGTTGCACTCATTTTCTCCCAGAGGAGAAAAAAAAAAAATTGAACAACTCCTTCGCTGGGCGCACTGTAATTTATGCGTTCGGTTGGAAAAAAAAATAAAAGCACAATTTTCATATAAAATAAACCATTGTTTTTTTTTTTTCCTAGGAATAAATACGCACCTATTTAAATTTCTGCCAGCAAACAATTAGGTGCAGTTGCTTTAGTGATATTTATGTGAACGATTTAACTTGCATCCCGATATACGCAGCAAGATTTACATAACTTGTTCTACTGTGCGTATCCAAGGAAAGCAGTAAAATAGAACTCACCTGCTGAGCAGAAACCGGGACAGTCAGCGACGGAGGTGGGACTCGTCGCCAAATAAATTATCTAAGGCCATTCAGCTCTGAGAGTGTTGGGAGTTGTACAAACTGGAATATACTACATAGCCAAAAGCATCCAGATACTTGCCTGTCCAACATCTCATTCCAAAACCAAGAATATTAATATGAACCTGTTCCTTTCTTTGCTGCCTCTACTATTTTGGGAATTCTACTAGATGCTGGAACACTGTTGGTGGGATTTGCTTCCATTCAGTCACAAGAGTTGAAGAGATCTTGGGGAGCAGGCCTGGCTTGGAGGCAACTTTCTTCCAAGACACTGAGGTCTTTGAGGTCAGAGTTGGCCAGTCAAGTTCTTCCAAGACACTGAGGTCTTTGAGGTCAACGTTGGCCAGTCAAGTTCTTCCAAGACACTGAGGTCTTTGAGGTCAGCGTTGGCCAGTCAAGTTCTTCCAAGACACTGAGGTCTTTGAGTTCAGCGTTGGCCAGTCAAGCTCTTCCAAGACACTGAGGTCTTTGAGGTCAGCGTTGGCCAGTCAAGTTCTTCCAAGACACTGAGGTCTTTGAGGTCAGCGTTGGCCAGTCAAGTTCTTCCAAGACACTGAGGTCTTTGAGGTCAGAGTTGGCCAGTCAAGTTCTTCCAAGACACTGAGGTCTTTGAGGTCAGCGTTGGCCAGTCAAGTTCTTCCAAGACATTGAGGTCTTTGAGGTCAGCGTTGGCCAGTCAAGTTCTTCCAAGACACTGAGGTCTTTGAGGTCAGAGTTGGCCAGTCAAGTTCTTCCAAGACACTGAGATCTTTGAGGTCAGCGTTGGCCAGTCAAGTTCTTCCAAGACACTAAAGTCTTTGAGGTCAGAGTTGGCCAGTCAAGTTCTTCCAAGACACTGAGGTCTTTGAGGTCAGCGTTGGCCAGTCAAGTTCTTCCAAGACACTGAGGTCTTTGAGGTCAGAGTTGGCCAGTCAAGTTCTTCCAAGACACTGAGGTCTTTGAGGTCAGCGTTGGCCAGTCAAGTTCTTCCAAGACACTAAAGTCTTTGAGGTCAGAGTTGGCCAGTCAAGTTCTTCCAAGACACTGAGGTCTTTGAGGTCAGCGTTGGCCAGTCAAGTTCTTCCAAGACACTGAGGTCTTTGAGGTCAGAGTTGGCCAGTCAAGTTCTTCCAAGACACTGAGGTCTTTGAGGTCAGCGTTGGCCAGTCAAGTTCTTCCAAGACACTGAGGTCTTTGAGGTCAGAGTTGGCCAGTCAAGTTCTTCCAAGACACTGAGATCTTTGAGGTCAGCGTTGGCCAGTCAAGTTCTTCCAAGACACTAAAGTCTTTGAGGTCAGAGTTGGCCAGTCAAGTTCTTCCAAGACACTGAGGTCTTTGAGGTCAGCATTGGCCAGTCAAGTTCTTCCAAGACACTGAGGTCTTTGAGGTCAGAGTTGGCCAGTCAAGTTCTTCCAAGACACTGAGGTCTTTGAGGTCAGCGTTGGCCAGTCAAGTTCTTCCAAGACACTGAGGTCTTTGAGGTCAGCATTGGCCAGTCAAGTTCTTCCAAGACACTGAGAATTCTTCCATGACACTGAGGTCTTTGAGGTCAGCGTTGGCCAGTCAAGTTCTTGCAAGACACTGAGCATTCTTCCATGACACTGAGGTCTTTGAGGTCAGCGTTGGCCAGTCAAGTTCTTGCAAGACACTGAGCATTCTTCCATGACACTGAGGTCTTTGAGGTCAGGTTTAGCCAGTCAAGTTCTTCAATTGCTATCACGGCAAATCTGTTCTGTACAGCAGGGGTGTATTTACCATATAGGCACTCAAGGACGAGTGCATAGGGCAGCAGCTTTAGGGGGGTGGCCCTCGGATGCCTATATGGCAAATAAAGTTTTCCAAAAAAAAAAAAAGGACTACCCCATGCTGCCAGATACTTTTCCAATCAAACCTGGCAGCAGAGGTGGGGGGAAGGGGGTTCCTTGAAGACCAGAAGTGACGTCACTTGCTTGTTGTGCGGTGATTGTTGCGAGTGTGCCAATGGGAGCTCACTGGTTCGTTGCCTAGGGCAGCACTGGACCAGAATACACTCCTGCTGTCCAGACCTGGCGGATGGGGGGCTTAGGTTCTGAAACAGAAAAAAGTCTTCCCAAACTTTTACTGTCACTAACGAAGTACAGTATTGTCAAGAATGTCATTTTACATGGGTACCAGGAGCCCTAGCCCAAACCACAGAAAACAGCCCTACATATGTAATAAATGGTGCTTGGCCAGGAGCAGTAACCCATAGCAACCAGTAAAATGTTTGTTTTTAAACAGGTGACCATTAAAAGCTACATGCTGATTGGTTGCTATAGGTCAGTGATCCCCAACCAGTGGCTCAGGGGCAACATGTTGCTCACCAACCTTGGATGTTGCTCTCAGTGCCCCCAAACCAGGTAGTTATTTTTGAATTCCTGACTTGGGGGCAAGTTTTCATTAAATAAAAACAAGATTTGCTACCAAATAAAGCCCCCTGTAAGCTGATAGGGTGCATAGTGGCTGCCTAATAGCCAATCATAGTCCTTATTTGGCAACTCCATGAACTTTTATGATGCTTGTGTTGCTCTCCAAGTCTTTTTACATTTGTCTGTGGCTCACAAGTAAGAAAGGTTGGGGACCCCTGATATGGGTGATTAGACCAGTAGCAAACTTTGCAACTTTTATTACATTTCCCTACTAGGGAAGACAGCTCGGAACTCAGCAGTGAGTGTTCCAACTGAGATACCCTCTTTGGATGGATTGTCAAGATACTTTGGCCCATATAGGGCATACTGAGCCGTAATTATAATATACTGCTTCCTAATAATAATAATACTGCTCCAGTTTCTGAGGATACTACAAATCTATCTATTTATAACACTTTCAGATTTCCAGTCAGAGAGATGTCAAAGCAGCTTCTGATGTAATAATGGAAATCCTAAAGAAGTTTAATGATAGAAAGCCTGTTATTTCAGAATTTCTATGCCTTTGAGGAAATGTATTGACGTGCTGGTAAAACATCTATGGATTCTTCTCTCATTTTTTTCCCTGAAGGAAGTTTTTTTGCATTATAGGAAATAATGAGATTTTTCCAGGTCTGAGCTGGTGAACTTCATTGACATTTTGCTTGCAAAGGTAATATTCTGTCCTTTTTCCTATCTTTAAATCTATACAAATAGGCTTCTTAGTGTCATCTTATCCTATGATTGTATCTGTCCCTACTGTTATCATTTCCCTACAATACCTACTACCCCCCTGTCTTCCTACCTACAGCTACTGCTATGCAAGGTCCAGAGCAGTTGCCCCTATCTGAACACCAACTTTTGCTTGAAAACTACACACATTTTTAGTTTATGTCGGCCTATGAATGACAGGCCTATGGCACTTGTGTTAGGGATTTGTTTAATTCCAGATGGCCCTAACAGTGTCCCAAGGGCCTCTGTCCTGTCTGGAGTCAGATTGCTGCAAGTTATATGCTTATGATAAATATAATTGTATCATTAAAACACCACTGTCGAGACATAGGTTAGGATTATTAGTCTTGTTCCGTTGTATTCTGCGCTCCTGTGTAGTAAGGAACAGACTGACAAGGATAGGATATGATGGCTCAGTAGTACTGTGAGACCCACATCTGTATGATCTCACATTGCTTCTTCTTTGTCTCTTTGTGTTTATAAAATGGAAATATTAAAGGTGAATTATAATTATTTTCCATTTGTATTTTTCTCTGTTGCTTCCATGAAAGCGTTTAATCGTAGCTCCAAAACTGAGGGTCTGGTTCCCCTAAGGCCAACATGTTGCTCCCCAACCCATTGGATGTTGCTCCCCAACCCATTGGATGTTGCTCCCAGCGGCCTCAAAGCAGGTGCTTATTTTTGAATTTCTGGCTTGGGGCAAGTTTTGGTTAGATAAAAACCTAGAGCAATACCGGACAGAGCCTTCTGTAGGCTACCAGTCCACATAGGAGCTACCAAATAGGCAATTATAGCCTTTATTTGCACCCCCAGGAACTTTTTCCATGCTTTTGTTGCTCCCCAACACCATTTTCCATTCGAATGTTGCTCGTGGGTATAAAATATTGGGGATGCTTGCCCTAAGGTACTTTTGAGCTGTGGAGGGGGGCAGCTAGAATGGTAGTTTGCTCTACTAGATAATCCTGGAAGCAAAACTTGAAGGTTAATTGGGTGTAATTTATTTAATGTTCTAAATATTCTTGCAATTGTGACTAAATGGCATAAACATTTAAACAGCAGTGTCTTTTTTTTATGTCTAACCTTGTTTTAATCTAAAGGGACCCTCACTAAATGTTAATCAAGAAAGCAGGTGTTAATGTGTTAATATCATATGAAAACAAGGCTTTTTATGACCAAACATGCAGTTTACATGAAATTGCTTATTTTAAAATTGCTGTGAAGTTGTTTTCCTTTGACTTTCTTAGGTTCCGTAACTCAGCCACTCTACTAACTAGTCAGAATCATGTAGTAAATGATGATGCAAACAATGAAAGAATCTCAGATCACTGTGCTCTGAATGGCCTGGGGTGATTTGGGGTGCTTCAGAGATGCTAACCGGGTTCGTAAGGGATCCAGGTCCATCTTAAATACGCAAAAATAGTAGCAATAATTGAGCTACAAAGCGACAGACCACTTTTTCAGGCAACTAGAGCCTGGCAAACACTTGCACAAGTCTGTTCTGATGGTTTCTGTTGCCTTGAAAACATCCTGTGTCTTATTGCCTATTGGGTGTTGGCCATCACATTACACTAAAGCCGGCCATACATACACTGATATAATTGTATAGAACGTAGTTTTGAACGATTTTCCGACCGTGTATGGGCTCTGAATTATCGTCCCAATATTTCAGTTGGATATTGATAAAATCTGCGCATGTATTGTGTAGCTGACGATATTCCTGTGGGACCTGCAATGCATTTCCGAGACATCATTTTCGTACAGTTGTTGTCTGGCAATTGTTTTATGTTCAGAACATCCTCCGATTAGGTTTTATCCTACAATTTCAGTCTGAATGTTAGTTTTAGATCATTGCATTTAATAACCAAACGTTCGTCAGAAGAAGACTTAAATCTAAACGTGTATGGCCACCAATCACCAATCATGTTTTTATCCCACAAATAAAGCCTACAATCTATGAATGCTCATATATAGGATTCACAACGCATTCACAACCATGGGAAAAAAAAGTGCTCCCAAGCACCAAAGCGATGTGATTTGCATCTGTTTTGGAGTCCTGCCTCTTTAATAAAGGCCCCCCACAGGGATATTTAAAAGGACGAAAAAACAAAAACATCAGTGTCTTGGGCAGAATCTAGAAATATACAATTCACTTCTAGCGCAGAGAGGGAGTGCAGTATATACAACCAGTCAGTCCTTAAGTCTCACTTATCTGTTTGGGTAACACACAATCGCTTCTCATGAGTGAATGAGACTTGAATTCTGCCATCACTGGGGCCCTGTGTATGTAACACAAGACATTTTCAGAATGTGTCTGAGATCAGAAGTGGGGCAGAGCCAGGGTCTCAGAGCTGAGCCTACAAAGAATGCGTGACAGCTGTGCTGACAATGTAAGGAACGGACCCTTACATGTTTGTGTTTTGATGTCCTTCTTGCTTCTAATGAGAGCAGGGTGTGAAAGAGAGCAGCCCTTGCTATTCACCAGAATATATATATATGTGTGTGTGTGTAAACTATTAAGTCAACTCAACTAGAACAACTTGGAAAAAGGTTAAGTCTCAGCTTGTGCAGAACTTTTTGAGTAGTAACAGAGCTGTTGTGGAACCAACATCGCCATGGGAAGTTTACATTGGGAACTTAACAAAGTGGATTTCCTTAGGCGAGTAGTTGCACCATTCTAACATTGGCATGGGGCAATGCCAAAGGTTGGCTCGAGTAGTGTAAAGGTCTCTGCCATTGGACTTTGGAGCAGTGCATGGGTTCTTTAAGTGATAAATTGCACTTCACCATTTGGAGTCTGAATGTGTAATGGTCAACTGTAGAGTTTGGTGCAGAAGGAGTAATGTGCATCATATTCTGTGGCTATTTCAGCACAATAATGCCAGCATGCAAAAAATGAAGTCCATACAGAATGGATTTTCAGAGATGGGAATGGAAGAACTTGACTAGCCTGTACAGAGCCCTAATCTCAGCCCAATTGAACACATGGAATGAATTGGAACAATGATGCAACCCAGGCCTCATGCCCAACATCAGTGCCCAACCTCATTACTGCTCTTCTGGCTGAATGGAAGCAAATCCCACAAGCAATGTGGTGAAATGCCTTCCCAGAAGAGAAGTGGCTGTTACATACACAAAGGGAGGACCAAATAAATATTAATACCTTTGGTTCCAGAATAATATTTTTGACAGGGAGGTGTCCAAATACTTTTTTGCATAGTGTGTTTATGGCAAGGCAAGATGGTGCCATGGGCTGGGTATCTAACTAACAGATATTGCATAAGGTTAGGCAAGAAGGTGCTGCTACTGTGGCATAGTGTGTGTATTAAAGTAAGATGGTGTCAGGGGAAAGATGGGGTGTATATCATCCTCTTGAACATTGATCAGGAACCCAATCTTTTTGCTTTCATAGAGCTTTCAGTGTAGAGCTGGGGAGATTGGGGAGATTGGAACCAGTTTGTCTTCATTGTTGTGCTATGCTGTCTGTGAAGTTTTCTGGGGTTTCATGGAAGGTCATCCAGGGGCCCCATACTGCATACATTTTTTTTAGGACAACTCCGTGCGAGGTAGGTCAGCTTCTGGTTGGTAAGTGTGTTGTTGACTAGAGTTCTCCAGAATGGGAGTGTTGGGGGGCCAAGGATTTCCATTTTACAAGAATGGCTTTTTTGGCATAGTAGAGGTCTGGAGTGATGTTTAAGTCCCAGGTCCTCTGCCACTCCCAGTAGGCAAATAATTGGTGACAGAATCCAGGGAACGCTTAGGGCATCAGAGATTTAGTTATGAGTTGCCAGTTTAGTCAAGAAACTAAAGACAGAACTGGCAGCAAAAGGCAAGTCTGTCCAAGAACCGGCTCCATAAAATATGGTACAGTGAGTTGGAAAGGGACATGCTATCGGCCCGTAAAGCCATTAAAAGGTTAAACTGTATGTTACAAAGAAATCCATGTTTAGCAGGATATTAAAGGCAAAACAGCAGGGATTCTTAACTCCCTGGCTTGGCATAGGCAGCCTTTTCATCTCAGACACAAGGTAAAAGAAAAAACAAAAAGCCAGTTGTGATTTACAAGCACTACTTCAGATGTAGGATTGTTTGTTTTAACTCCCTGAGCTCCGGAGAGACCCCCCTAAAGCACTGAAGCTGTCCAGGATTAATTCTTTAGGTGTCAGAGGGGTCTACACTATATTTCAGTGGCGGCCTCTCTGAGCTCTGGCACCCAAGAGATTAATCGAGCACAGCTGCTAGGGATCACCAACACCTTTTAAACAAATTCACCAGTCATGGGAAACGTGCTCAGGGGTTATGGCCCCGCAGAGAAAATAACAGCACAAAGATGCATATAATGACTATTATTCTTTCCTTCTGAAAACTAATCTCCTGTATATCACCCTTCTCCTTATCTGTCTCCTGCCCCCTCTAACGTTCATGCTGCTTTCGCTTACACTGGGGGCTTTAAAGGGCAAGGTCTTTCATAACCGCCCGCCGGCTTGCTTTCATAGCAATAATAAAAATACATATATTACATGAAAAAAAAGGCAACTGGCAGAGATATGGCTTCTTTAGAAAAAGGCAGCTGTGCCCCGAGGGTATGAACTGGGCCATACGTCATACATGGAAATTGTGTATAGAAAATAAATTCTATTTTTATTCTTGTGTCAGTATACAGATATAGCATCTGTTATCTGGAAACCCGTTATCCAGATAGCTTAGAATTAGCTATGTCCCATAGGTTCCATTGTAATAAAGTATTTCAAACTCTTTTAAGTGATTTCCTTTTTCTCTGTAATAATAAAACAGTACCTTGTACTTGATCCCAACTAAGATATAATTACCCCTTATTGGGGCAGAACAATCCTATTGGGTTTATTTCATGTTTAAATGATTCCCTTTTCTCTGTAATAATAAAACAGTACCTTGTACTTGATCCCAACTAAGATATAATTACCCCTTATTGGGGGCAGAACAGCCCTATTGGGTTTATTTCATGTTTAAATGATTTCCTTTTTCTCTGTAATAATAAAACAGTACCTGTACTTGATCCCAACTAAGATATAATTACCCCTTATTGGGGGCAGAACAATCCTATTGGGTTTATTTAATGGTTAAATGATTCCCTTTTCTCTGTAATAATAAAACAGTACCTGTACTTGATTCCAACTAAGATATAATTACCCCTTATTGGGGGCAGAACAGCCCTATTGGGTTTATTTCATGTTTAAATGATTCCCTTTTCTCTGTAATAATAAAACAGTACCTGTACTTGATCCCAACTAAGATATAATCACCCCTTATTGGGGGCAGAACAGCCCTATTGGGTTTATTTTTAATGGTTAAATTATTCCCTTTTCTCTGTAATAATAAAACAGTACCTGTACTTGATCCCTACCAAGATATAATGACCCCTTATAGGAGGCAGAACAGTCCTATTGGGTTTATTTCATGTTTAAATGATTCCCTTTTCTCTGTAATAATAAAATACCTGTATAGCTTCCAGAGAACCAGTAACCCTGCTGACTGTAGAGATACCCCAGATCACAGCACCAACTAAACACTGCAATTATTGCAAATTTATACAATTTTTTTTACATTATCTTGAATGTAAATATGCATATTAGGATCGGATTTGGAAAAATATTGAAGAATTTGGGATTTTATTCCTAATCCAAAAATGATCTGTTCTTTGCATCCCTAGTTGACCGCAAATACTTTAGAGGGGGGGGGGGGTACAATTTTGCACTTATGGGGTGGGGCTACACGACTACCCACCTTATAAAATGGCCATTGTACCTGCACTACAAGGTTGCCAGGTTGGTGGTTTTTCCGCCAAATTGGACTGCTAATATAAAGCCCTGGTGCGTTTCCAAAATGCAAACCCACCAAAGTGCAGTTTTGGGCTATTTTTTGGAGCCTTGGCGGGTTTGTAGTTTGGAAACTAGCCAAAGTTTTTTTTCCCTTTGTGTGCCTGTTCTACTGCATCCTGGGTAATGTAGTTTGTATCTAACAATTAGCCTACAGCTAGGGTGAATGTAAAACTACAATACCCAGCATGCAATCAGACAGTATAGACAGAGGCTCTGTTTTGTATTCCATTTTGCTCTTTCAGGCTTATCCTGTCTGTTCTGCAACCTGCTCTATAGGGTATGTGATTGTACTGTTACTTTCTACTGTGATGTGGGGGCAGTTCTACCCCCTGCTCCCTGCTCTATAGGGTATGTGATTGTACTGTTACTTTCTACTGTGATGTGGGGCAGTTCTACCCCCTGCTCCCTGCTCTATAGGGTATGTGATTGTACTGTTACTTTCTACTGTGATGTGGGGCAGTTCTACCCCCTGCTCCCTGCTCTATAGGGTATGTGATTGTACTGTTACTTTCTACTGTGATGTGGGGCAGTTCTACCCCCTGCTCCCTGCTCTATAGGGTATGTGATTGTACTGTTACTTTCTACTGTGATGTGGGGCAGTTCTACCCCCTGCTCCCTGCTCTATAGGGTATGTGATTGTACTGTTACTTTCTACTGTGATGTGGGGGCAGTTCTACCCCCTGCTCCCTGCTCTATAGGGTATGTGATTGTACTGTTACTTTCTACTGTGATGTGGGGCAGTTCTACCCCCTGCTCCCTGCTCTATAGGGTATGTGATTGTACTGTTACTTTCTACTGGGATGTGGGGCAGTTCTACACCCTGCTCCCTGCTCTATAGGGTATGTGATTGTACTGTTACTTTCTACTGGGATTTGGGGCAGTTCTACACCCTGCTCCCTGCTCTATAGGGTATGTGATTGTACTGTTACTTTCTACTGGGATGTGGGGCAGTTCTACCCCCTGCTCTATAGGGTATGTGATTGTACTGTTACTTTCTACTGGGATGTGGGGCAGTTCTACCCCCTGCTCTATAGGGTATGTGATTGTACTTTTACTTTCTACTGTGATGTGGGGCAGTTCTACCCCCTGCTCCCTGCTCTATAGGGTATGTGATTGTACTGTTACTTTCTACTGGGATGTGGGGCAGTTCTACCCCCTGCTCTATAGGGTATGTGATTGTACTTTTACTTTCTACTGTGATGTGGGGCAGTTCTACCCCCTGCTCTATAGGGTATGTGATTGTACTGTTACTTTCTACTGGGATTTGGGGCAGTTCTACACCCTGCTCCCTGCTCTATAGGGTATGTGATTGTACTGTTACTTTCTACTGGGATGTGGGGCAGTTCTACCCCCTGCTCTATAGGGTATGTGATTGTACTGTTACTTTCTACTGGGATGTGGGGCAGTTCTACCCCCTGCTCTATAGGGTATGTGATTGTACTGTTACTTTCTACTGGGATGTGGGGCAGTTCTACACCCTGCTCTATAGGGTATGTGATTGTACTGTTACTTTCTACTGGGATGTGGGGCAGTTCTACCCCCTGCTCCCTGCTCTATAGGGTATGTGATTGTACTGTTACTTTCTACTGGGATGTGGGGCAGTTCTACACCCTGCTCTATAGGGTATGTGACTGTACTGTTACTTTCTACTATGATGTGGGGACAGTTCGGCAGTTGACCCTTAAGCTATAACTCTCAGGATTGGGGCTTTTAAGAGTTGTAGTTCAACGCACCCATATGTATATCAAGTCTGGGGTTAATGCAACATTCTGAATCCATTTCTGTGGTGATTTCCTAGCTGGACTGGGCCCAGAGGGAATTATCAGCCTTCCTAGTAACAGTAGAGGGGGCACGGGGCATGGGTAGTGATTATACACTTTCAAAAAGCAAGTTTTCCCATATATACTTTTATTTTTTGAGAAATTTTTTTCATTGCGCATATTAGGCTATTTTTGGGCTACTTTCAAAGTGGCTTTTGGCTAGTTTTGGGCTGGTTTTAGAACTGACTTTGGCTAGTTTGGAAAAATAAACATGGCAACCCTGCCCTGCACTATGTATTCCCACTTAATACTCAGGAACGTCCAGAAAAATAATAAAAGACGCCTAAATATTATAATAATTGTTAGTATAAACATGAAGCACGGAGACTACATTCCACCCGATGTAAAGCAGCTCCCAGTACCCTCCAATGCGAGGTTGAGAGCTGTAGTTCGGCAACAGTAACTGTACTTCAGCTCCTGCAAAGCTCAACGGCTAGTATTGCTCCTGACCAACACTAAAATAACACATTCACTTTGTCCCAAATAACACTACTTTCTCGCCCCACCCCGCTCCCTTCGCGTCACTTCCGGAAACCCGCCCACTGCGTTTTGCCCACTCCTTATTGGCCAAAGCGCAGTTTCGGGACGACGTCCCACGCCGCGGCGCTATTGGCTCCGCTATCCGCCAGTCACAGTGGGCGGTGCCGGGTTCTCTCAGGGCTGGCTGAGGGAGGGAAGGCGAGAAAACAAAAACAATCGGTGCGGGGGCCGCCATCTTGGGCCAGAGGGGGGGCAGCAATCCGCGCTGCTGAATGGGGAGAGATGAGATTAGCCCGGGAGGTGGCGGACGTTCAGACACGTTGCGCTGGAGCTGGCGGAGGGAGTAAAGGCGGGCAGTTACCGTCACGGAGCGGCTCCTTGCCGAGGCGTGAGTGAGGGACAGACCGACCGACTCTCTCATTCCTTGGGCGCTTGTACCGTAACGCCCGTGTTTGTATTGGATCCCGGGAAGCGGGGGGCTCGGATATATCCCCTCATCCCTGGCCATGGGAACTTCATGGGCACTTGGGTACCAGCTGGGCTAACCTTTCATTCTACCAGCCCTTTCCTATTAGTATTCCTGGGGCACCACCACTGGCACAGCTCAGGGGGGGCGAAATCCCTCATACCCCCCAAGTCTGGCACACCTGCCCCATCCCACCCTTTCCTGGCTGACCCTCATACCCCCCCATCTCTTCTCCCCATGGACACGTCCTGCTCTTCCTAAAGGTTCCACTTGGCTATCCGTAGCATTATATGGGGGACACCCTATGAACTCCTGTTCCCTGTGGTATAAACCCCCCCTAAAGTTTCTCTTTGGACTGGTCCATCTCTGCTCTCTGGGATAGATCCTAAAGATTCCTAATGGACGTCAGCTCTGCACTCTGGGGTAGATCCTAAAGATTCCTAATGGACGTCAGCTCTGCACTCTGGGGTAGATCCTAAAGATTCCTAATGGATGTCAGCTCTGCACTCTGGGGTAGATCCTAAAGATTCCTAATGGACGTCAACTCTGGGGTAGATCCTAAAGATTCCTAATGGACGTCAACTCTGGGGTAGATCCTAAAGATTCCTAAAGGACGTCAACTCTGGAGTAGATCCTAAAGATTCCTAAAGGACGTCAACTCTGCACTCTGGGGTAGATCCTGATGGACTGGTCCAACTCTGCACTCTGGGGTAGATCATCATCTCTATTAGGGTAGATTGTAAAGCTTCTCACTGGACATCGTTTCTACTCTCTGGGATTTATGCTAAGATTTCTCCATGGACACGAACAGCTTTCTCTGGGTTGGATCCTAAACAGACATATCCAGCATTCTCTGGGACAGAGCCTAAAGGTTCTTGGCTATATACATCTCTCTGGGGAACATCCTAAATATTCTTCATGGTCATATATAGATTTCTCTGGGATACATCCTAAAAGTTTGCCATTGATATTAACTGTTTAGATCCCTCCCCAGACTTCTTGATTTGTGATTCTCCCTTTATTATAATCTAGTTTTACTCTGGGATATATCTTTAAACCCCCCCCCCCCTCCCTCAGGCTTTCTGCTTTCTCTGGGATCGATCCTAAAGGCTTTCCATGGATATATGCTTTATCTGGGATAAATCCTTATTGCTTTATCTGGAATGGGCATAAACTGTTTTCTCTCGGATTGTTTCTAAAAAGATCTTTGCGGACGCCTGCTGCTTCCTCTGGGATAGGTCATTGGATTGTTAAAAAGGAACACAAACTGTAAAGGAAAAAACATGGGAGCTGCTACCAAGCTGGCCTTTGCAGTCTTTCTTATCTCCTGTTCCTCAGGTAAGACAGTCTCACACGTGTTTGTGGTTGGTCTAATAAAATGGCTGATACGCCAGTTAAATGTCAAATCCTTACGGGGATGTCTGTGTGTATGCACCGATTGCTTTGAACACAATCTGGCATTGTAAAAGTGACACTTTTAGCTGCCAGTTACCGCAGATGAGTTAGCATTATATTGGTTAGATCTGCAGTTACCTACGTAGTATCAGTTCACTTTAAACTACCTTTCATCTGTATCACGCAAGTCTCTTTAGTTTTATCATCATGGCAGTCTCCATAATCTGATTTTATTTCTTTCAAGTCGTTTTTGTGTATCTAGCTGTAAACGGCCTGCCTTTCTTTAAGGGGGAAACTAGGTAACACGAGAATCTTTAAACAAAATTTGCACTGTATGGGCAAGGTGTCTGCTCCGGGCACGGAATGGCAAGGCTGCAACTCGCCCGTAGCTAGTTGCGGGGTTGCAGAATGCTTAGCATTGCAGAATAATTTGCAAAGTAAGTGGTTTAGGCAGGTGGCAAGCCCTATACAGTTCGGCTCACTGATAGATGCATTGCCATGGCTGCTTTGTGCACACATCGCTGCAGGATTTCTTGCTATAGTTGTGTGATAATCAATCAACATCCACTCAGCCCTATGTACGCATTAATATTCCCATTGCAAGGTTTGTTCATTGCACTGTAGCTTTATTTGCTTTAAGCGAGTCGTCCCAATTAAATCTTGTATATAGGTGGGGGACAATGGATGACCTTCTTTATGTGCGACATTGGTTTTTAGGCATTAACTTATATGAACTGCAAAAAAAAAAAACCCTCTGGAATACAACAGTCTAGTGTATAACTAGATTTTATCTAGAAAAGCCTGGGGTGGTTAACCTAATAAGTGCCAGGGATTCTTTAAGGATATTTCCATTGATTGTGAAGCCATCTATCAAAAAGCATTAAATTCTTTCATTGCCAAAGGGGCAAACAAGCCTGTTCCAAGTCTGTCTGGCAGCAAAAGGATTAACTGGCTCCAGTGCCCTTCTGGACAGGCATACATAGTGTTTTTTTGGAGCAACCCTTGGGCTTTTTCAGCCTCTCAGACTTCCATAATCCTCGCAGATTTCCATTTTATTAAGAGGAGTGTGCTTTATCCAGCGCTGTCATTCAGCTGCTGACATTTACCTGAATTTGTATGTATCGCCCAGTCGCAGGCTCCTTTTATTTAACCAAGCACGAACTGAATCCCACTGTCTTTGCTTCAAGAGCTTTTACAGTTTAAACTGCTCGCGTCTTGGAACCGGTCAGATTCACGCTTAGACGGGAAGCTGCATTGATTTCCTCATTTATTTTCCCCCATTGTGTTGCGGACCTGTCAGGGTTTATGCCAACTTAGCAAATGGTGTGTTGCGCTTTGGAAAATCTGCTCACTTGTCCAGAGCTGAGCAATGAAAGGCCGTGTTGTTTGCGAACAGAAGAAACGTGAATGCTTAATGTCTGATTTATCTGTTCCTTCCAGCCAGTGGAACGTGTTCTGGTTCATTGGTGCAGAGTACGCTATAGAGTCGGACCATTCTCCGGCCTTTCAGATTTGATTTCACTCTCCAGTTGCTCCTGAGTTGCTTCGGTATTGTTCCCCAAAGTCAGACATTCAGCTTTATTTATAAAGCTTTCAGGTCTTCAAGGGCTCTGCTGAATGGATCTTTTTCCTTGTGGTTATTAAATAGGGGGAGAGTCTAGCCCTATGTCTGTAGTGGTATTGATTCAATGTGGGCAGATTGTGCTGTGAAATTGCATTTTCTGCCCAAGATTAACTCGATAAAAGACCAAATGCCACTTTTAAAAAATGTAATCACAAACATTTCGTCGTTCAATTTCGTTTTAAAGTATCACGTTGCTAAAGCTTATCAAAGGGTCACGTTTCAGATCTGTAAGATCTCGTAGTAATTAAGGGGAAAGACTTAAAGCAAATTAAACCTGAAATAAAGATGTAAACATTGGTAAGAGTTCTTCTCTGAAATATTGTGTGTTTTACATTTTTCATGTTTTAGTGGTTTCTTAGAAGCTTGCAGTTTTAGATTGCTAATATGAGAAGCTCTTTTAGGGTTAATTTATGGTTAACTGGCTCTGCAGGTGGCACATTGAAAGTCAGTGACCATAGCTAAGAGAGCTGCTGAACCATTAAAATGTGATTAGCAGCCTAAAACTGCAAATATCTCAGAAACCAATATGAAAAATTGCGGTAAATTTCTTTTACTGTCTTTGTGATGTCTGGTTGTTATGCTAACTGTACATAGCAACAAGGTTATTTACTTGACTCCTAGGATAAATCTTAGGAGGCACAAACAAATGACAATAATGGGAAACCTCTAGCTTTACAATCAATCTGTTTTGTGGTTATTGGGGGTCACTGACCCTGGCAGCCAGCATTTTTACTGCACTTTCACTTAGGGGACAGGCAAAGCAGAAGGGTAAATGGAGGTAGTCATGTATGGGTTTTAAACCATCTGCACGCTAAAAGTTAATTTAATAATGGACTATCCCTTTAATACTCCCGTGGTCCAATGTGAAATGGCATTCCGTGTCTCCTTCCTGTTGCACAGGATGATGCATTAAAAGATGAACTGGTCGGTGACCTTTTTGGTTGAGCAAGATGGTATTACAGAATGTTGGGCTTTTGGTATTTTATAACCAATGGGCTGCCAGCTGCATTAGATAGGTGTTGTGGAGAAATCGGAGACTTTCTGGGGTCAAAAGGTTCTAAACCGAATTTGATGGTCTCTTCGGTGCTTCTGGCTATTCAGATGCATTTATGTTTTTAAGACTTTTCCACTCTGTTCTCATTTCCTTTTGAAAATATTTGTTTTAATTGGTAATATACACCCGTCCCATGGCTCTGCACTCTCCGGGATCTGTGTGTTTACAACTTGGATTGCTCTTAAAGAGACCCCCAAGCCACCTCCCTCCCCCTCTGTAACTTCCTACGACTGCCTTTACTGCACGGAAATCAGATAAAATAAGCATTTGCCTGGGTCAGGCTAAATGACCAGTTTACCTTTTAATTGAATTAGATTTTGCTTGTACTGATATTCTGAGACAATTTGTAATCTTAATTTTTAGTTTTTTGTGTGTACTAAAGATTATTTAGCTCTTTGTTTAGCATCTATACAGTTTTGTACTTAAGCAGCTATCTGGTTGCTAGGATTCAGGGTTCCTAGAAACTAGGAAGAGATTGTAATGACTGAAACATGAATAGGAGTGGCCTGAACATAATACAAAGTAGGTAGGGGCAGTTAAATGTTTAAGGTTATTCGGATGTTTTTTCCAGTGTACTTTTTCTCTTAGGGTGAAGACACATGGAGCTACTAGTAGCAGCTACTTGTCGTGGCTTCTAAAATAGACAATGCTGATCATTTACTGATAATTGTCTCTACGTGTGTTTTAGCAGAGGCAATTCTCATTCTTTATGGCAGGGGATTTTCTGGAGTTTAGTAGCCTTTAAAAAGTAGCTGCTACTAGTAGCTCTGTGTGTCTTCACCCTTAGAATAAACTTTGGAGCTCACTTACTATCAGGATATGTTGCTAATATATAATGTTGCATTGTTTCTCTTTAAATCATTTCCCTTTGTAATGTCTTACAGACTGACCACAGATGGGGAAAATTTAATGGCTAGGTGGATCAAATGTTCTAAATTTCACTGCCCCCCCCCCCCCCCCTTGTCTTCTAAGTGGGTTACAGGTATTTGAGAACACCTACTGCTATAACCCCAAGAACAGCACATAGGTTCTTCGTGCTAATTGGCCTTCTTACATTAAAATACCTTGGAACTGACCATCAGCTGCTTTGGGCCCCGGGTCCCGTACCCCCAGACCATCTCTACAATTCTGGACTGTTTTTGTGCCTTTCATGTTAACCCCGCTGCTATAATGGCCCTGGCAGCTTCATACACGTGCCTTCTAACTCCGCTAGCACTTCTGGCCAACTCTCCCTTTAATAGTGCAAACCCTACAAAATCCATGGGAGAGACTGCATTGCAGCATACTCATGTATATTTATTACCCAGTTCCTCTATATTGGTGTTTAAATCTCATCAGTTTTTGAATCAAAATCAATATTTCCTCTAGAAGAAGGCATGCGTTTTATTCTCTCTCTCTCTCCAAAAAACTGTGATCTGCAGGCAGTACATAGTGTCCTAAGGAGAGGTTATTTCTTTATAACTAGCTTAACTGGCACAATCTGTTTTGGTGTGGAATTGGGGTTTGTGTTTTGAGCTTTTGTTGTTGTTGTGTTTTTTTTATAAAGGAAATTGCAAAACTTGTTGTTTGAGCAGATTAATTGTGCAATATTTATAGTTGTACATGCAGCTGACCCTGCACCTTTATAGCATAATGTTTGAAAATAATAGTAATAATGTGTGTTGGTGGTAAGCCATATTTTGTGTTTTCTTGGACGTTGTTCCTGCTGTGAACACTTAGGAACATATGGTGGATCCCTTTGGGGCAAGAGAAACAAGCTGACATAAGCAAAGGCTCTCCCTTTCAACTCGGCTTTGGGCTACAGGGGCCCCTTTGCCACCATGGCCTTAACTGACACTGTGCTGGGAGTCATAACTCATGTGGCTAATGAGGGAAAGTGGCTGCAGTCTCTGAGGATTTTGCCTCTGCTGTTATTGCAGGCTTTTGTTATTTACTGGGAGTGATTAAAGGGGACCTGTCACCCTAAAAAATAATTCCAAATCTTTTTCTATCATGTTAGTTAAGCAAAATAAACGTTACTAACACTATATAGGTTATTGAATTTCTTTTCCCTTCGGTCTTGGAATTTACAGTCAGAGCCAGCAGGCCGGCACCATTTTGTGAACACTGTTATTAAGGGAAGCTTTGTATCCCCCCCAAAATCATATGCATTTGGCATCTAGGTGATATCTAGTGCTGAATGAAAAGTGAAAGTTATTGTAATTAAAAACAGAGTTGTCAATCATATATTGCCTGTCCCGCCTCTATGCCACAGGCATAGAGGCGAGGCAGGCAATATATGATTGACAGCTCTGATTTTTAAATACATTTATAACAGGTATGGATGATTTAATTAAAAAAAATAATTGGCGTTTCATTTTAAAATTACTTTTATTATACAGCTTTTTATATGTGGGGGGGACAGGTCCCCTTTAAATGGTTCTGAAAAGGGTACTTCACCTTTACAGCACTGACACACGTTACAATGCCGTGGTAAATTTGCACTGCTGTACCAGCATTCACGTAAATCACTGGTGGGAAATCATATCTGAGCCCCCTTGCCTATTAAGTCCACCAGTTTAAGAACTGCAAACAGTGATATTCTGAGAATTTTGCAGTTGGTCTTCTGATTTTGTTGTTTTTGAATCATGTAGCATTTTGCTTACTAGCTCTCCAGTTTTGAATTTGTATTTGGTTTCTAGGATCCAGTTTAACATAGCAACCAGGCAATGGGTTGTATGCTAGACTGGAAGATGAATAGGACAGGGCTTATAGCGAGAGAGTAACATTGACATTGTAGCCTCACAGAACAGTAGTTCTTTTGGCAGTCAGTAAGAGTCAGTAAATGGTCAATAAAACCCAATTGGAAAGTTGCTATAATATTCTTAAAGCTTCACTTATTTTTATCAGTCCTATGGCATAGGGTGCTGAGCTGCTTCATGGGCAGCAAATCTATTATCCTAATGTGCCAACTTCTGACTTCCACTGGCACGGCCCGTCTCCAGTTTTGAAACCAGAGTACATTGGCATCCCTGCCTGGACAGGGTTTCAATAAATATTAATGCTTGTGTATACTCTCAAATGCCTGCATTAGATCCTTATTTGACTCTGGGGTTCACCAGTGACAAACTGTGCTTTCACCTAGCTATTTTGGGTCTGATTCTATAGATAAGAAGGTGTCCGTGGCGCACTCGGAACACACAATTTTCCCAGCTCAGTTTAAGAATGTTTAAACAGTGTATTTGTTAATTTGTGGTTTTTGTGTTACTCAAGACCACAAAAAGGCAAAAGAAAATGTTCTGTGGTTTTGGCATCAAAACCAAAACTTGGCTTACTTGAGTCAACTTGCTCAGAAACCAGGATCGTGTTTTCTAGCTCAAAGATTGAGGCTGTGTGAAAGTTTGCAAAGTTTAGAATTGTTACAGCTGCCTGAAATAAATGGAATTTCATACAATATGTCACATTTTGTAATCGGACTAGGGATGCAATAACATTGTTACATTTCTTGTAGTATTAAGTGTATATTATGTATCCGTTTAGTAAAAACATTCATAGATAACAAGAAAACATCTTGGGCCCTACAGACTTCAGATTCTGTTAGGAGGATGCCCCCAAGTTCTTCCCAGTGGCAATTGAGTTTGGATAAAGGGATTGTTCAGCTTTGGTTTAACTTTTAATTTGATATCATCTTCATTTTTTATTTTTGTTACAGCAGCAACTCTCCAGTTTGGAATTTCAGCAGTTATCTGGTTGCTATGGTTCAAATGACCTTAGCTACCAGGGAGTGATGTGAATGAGAGACTGGTATATGAATAGGAAAAGACCTGAATAGAAAAATAAGTACAGGCATAGGATCCCTTATCCGGAAACCTGTTATCCAAAAAGTTTCGAATTACGGAAGGCCATCTCCCATAGACTCCATTATAAGCAAATAATTCTAATTTTTAAAAATGATTTCCTTTTTCTTTGTAATAATAAAACAGAACTTTTTACTTGATCCCAACTAAGATATAATTACCCCTTATTGGGGCAGAACAGCCCTATTGGGTTTATTTAATGGTTAAATGATTCCCTTTTCTCTGTAATAATAAAACAGTACCTGTACTTGATCCCAACTAAGATATAATTACCCCTTATTGGGGGCAGAACAGCCCTATTGGGTTTATTTAATGGTTAAATGATTCTCTTTTCTCTGTAATAATAAAACAGTACCTGTACTTGATCCCAACTAAGATATAATTACCCCTTATTGGGGGCAGAACAGCCCTATTGGGTTTATTTCATGGTTAAATGATTCCTTTTTCTCTGTAATAATAAAACAGTACCTGTACTTGATCCCAACTAAGAGATAATTACCCCTTATTGGGGGCAGAACAATTGGGTTTAACTGATGTTTAAATAATTTTTTAGAACACTTAAGGTACAGAGATCCAAATTACAATAAGATCGCTTATCCAGAGCATTCTGGATAACAGGTCCTATACCTGTAATAAAAAGTAACAATAAAGTTGTAGCCTCACAGGGAAACAGTTTTTTGGCTGCCCAGGGTCAGTGGCCCCCATTTGAAAATTCAGAAGAAGAAGGCACCTAAACTCTAAAAACAATGAAGACTAATTGAAAAGTTGCTTAGTATTGGCCATTCTACATAATTAGAATATGTTATAGGTGAACCACCCCTTTTAACATTTTGGTCTTCTCCTTCCTCATTGAACTTACGTTTCTTGTATTGCCGGTGGAAAGCCCTTCAAATCGCTTTGCTTTCTGAAGTCGAGTGAAGTTGCTAGCAGGAGGCAACTTTGCGTGACTTTGGATTACCGAAGCAATGCAAAAGGGCTTTCCACTGGCAACTTCTATTGTTGCCAGTGGGAAAGCCCTCTCAGAGAAGTTAGACTCCCGCGATAGCAGAGATCTATCGTGGGCGACTAATGGTGGCCATACACGTTAAGATCACACCTATGGGGTGGGCCATATCGGGTGAATTTAGGCTAATTAGAACACCAGTAATAAGTGCAGTCGGTTCTGGGACCGCATCAACGAGCCGATGTGGTTCCCGAACTAAGTAAATTTTTTAACCTGCCCCATTGATATCCCTATTGTTCCTACCCCCATATCTGACAATTCAGCCCTGAACGTCAATGGGGGAAACAAACTATATTTCCTGCGACCAAGATCGTTATTGCTACGTGTATGGCCACTATTAAGCTGGCCATACACGTGGCGATCTCACGATGTTTCGTACGACCGTCGGTCGCACGAAACATCGTCAGATCCGCCACACACCATTCAGGGCTGAATCGGCAGGTAAGGAGGTAGAAACAATAGGATTTCTACCTCCTTCTGCCGATTCAGCTCTGAAGGGAGAATTTTGGTCAGGCGCCTTCTATGGCGCCCGATCAAAATTTTCTAACTTGGCCGATCGGCGGGCCGATCGGCGAGCCGACCGATTTCAGCAGCTTCCTGCGATATCGGTCGGCTCGCTGACATGCCATACACGCACCGATTATCGTACGAAACGAGGTTTCGTACGATAATATCGGTGCGTGTATGGCCACCTTTACTCTGAAATAAAAGCTAAGCCCTAAAAGCCTGAACTGAGTTGATCTGTAAATAGATCCTGCGCTGCTGTGATATCATATTAGTGCTTGGAAGCTGATTGCTTTCCATTAGTCTAGTTACATATGATAACGTTCCTCTTCCTTTAAAGGCAAAGTAAAGGATTCATCCCAAGTATAAAGATTCTAATAGAATCCCTTAAAAGAAGAAACGCAATATATTATTTAGCAGGTAAAAGACTAATTTATTTGCCTTATCTGAGATCCACTGCAGTCAGCAGCATACTTTTGTGACCACAATAGGAACCAATAGGGTTGGCACACACTAGAGTATCTTTATAGTGCTTGAACCATTCAGCCATTGTCTTGCCCAGCACAAGGAGTTAACAAAGGAACATTTCCATGTGTGCATGTGTAGTAGAAAATATGAAGTTGGAAAATATGAAGTAGAAAAATAGGTCAGCTCTGGCCACCAGTAGGAATTTTAATCTATGCACACAGGGAAAAAACTTACCTTTTGTTAAATGGTCAGTAAACACCTATATTCAACAGAAGGTATATAAATAGGACTTTTACTGTAAACATGTTTTCTGTATAGTAATACAAAATATCCAGCTTCATTTTTTCATGATTAAGTCGTAATGGATCAAAGTCGTAATAGATTATGATTTTGCATTTTTACATAAACATGGTGGAATCAGGGCAGTAAAGGTGGCCATACACTATAAGATCCACTCGTATTGCGAGGTTGACAAGTGAGCGGATCTTCTGCCGATATTGGGCTAATTAAAATGGCTGGCATAGGAGCCATCAGATCGGGGGCACATTAATGGGCTGACGTGGTCCCTGATCGAGAGCTGGGCCAGATGTCAGTTCCCATGGGGGGTGCCCATACACGGGCATATAAGCTGCTGAATTGGTCTAAATGGCCCCTGTATGGCCACCTTTAAGCTGGCCATACCTAGTCTGGCATTGGCCTGTGTATAGGGCCAAACAGCAGCCTCCATCATCGATATCTGCTCAGAGTATTGTCAGATATTGATCCTGAAAGTGGAAAAATCTCATCAGCGCGGGCCTCTCCTAATGGGTCTGCATAGGCTTCCTATGTGGCCCAGGGTCCAAAAGATTTGAGAAGCTAGCTTAAGCCCACCACTTGTTTAGCTAAATCAGGCTAAAATATGCAATTTTTGAACCAAGGACACCAGGTCATATGTAATATAGGAGTTAAAATCACAACCGGTGCTTTTAGGGTGAAGACACATGCGTCCTTAGACCGATTCGGCAGCTAATCGGCCCATGAATGGGCACTACTGACGGGCCTGCCCGACCAATATCTGGCCTGAAATTGGCCAGATCTCGATCGGGCAGGTTAGAAAATCTAGTCGGATCAGGGACCGCATTTGCTCGTTGATGCGGTCCCCGGACCGACTTTTCTTATACCCCGTCGTTATAATTCAATCATTTGGCCTCAGGGCCAAACGATCTAATTAGCCTGGATTCTCCCGATATCGCCCAACCGTAGGTGGGGATATCGGGAGAAAATCTGCTCGCTTGGTGACATCGCCAAGCAAGCGGATCGGCTCATGTATGGGGACCTTTAGAGTAGTAGACGCTTGTACAACACAGGGTTATACTGATTGAACTCATGTTGAACATAATTGAGGTCTGTACTGCCCCCTATAAGCCCTTTGTTTAGACCAAGTGTTAGCCAGTTTCCTTACTAGCCACCGGATTGGCCATCCCTTCCGGCACAAACAGAGCCGTTACTACCTGCTAGCTCCTGATTGGGGGAAGGGATTGCTATAAAATCAGGTGAGTTGACACGTGTTGCTATATGCTGCCCAAGCCTATATTAACTTTCCTTATCTCATGCCGTTATTTCTCTATACACAAATCCAATAAGCCAAACATACGCTTGTTTCTCTAAAATTCCCTTGCACATTTTACAAATCCCCTGTATTTTTTACGGCCAAATGTGCCAGTTTCAGTGCCGAGCACCTTCATGCTCGCTCCTTCCTATAAAGAGAAGCCATAAACCCCAGCCACGAGCTTCCCCACCTACTCCCACATATGTCATATTCTGCTGCCTGCGCCCAACCCCCTCGCCTTATGTTTCTCTTCGGTCCCTTCTCCTTTCACATTGTAACCACTAACGAGCAGGGCCCTCTTCTCTCGTTAATCAGTACAGAATGATAGGAACACAACGGGACTGCTGTGGGTTATTAACCAGCAATATATATCTTAAATTGCGCACTCTATCCTTTCTGATAGCATTCCTTTAAAACGGAGTTCTACTTTCCCTTTATGGTATATTACAAGAGCCTGCAGTCTGTCTGTTAATATAACGGCCCATCTGGTTTCTATCGGAGATCTGAGGTGTTTAACCCCAAAGGGTTGTATATACACAAATGATATCTGCGTACGTGATAAATGGACTTAAGCTACATTTGCCTTTCCTGCCATTCTTTCTCATGTGTCTTCCAAGCATTTTCTGAGCCGCTCTGGGTCGTTATTTATTGCAGTAGCGCCGGTGCTGAAAATGATCAAGGTTAATATGATGTGAGCAACTTTTCCATGGCTATTATATCACCATTTTAAACAGTCCCAGATGTGACCGTTGGACCCAGCTATGACACATGAATCCTTTTCTGTTGTAATGTTAATGTCCGCCACATTGCAGCCATAGGCAAGTAACAGCTGTCTCGGACTTGGGACTATAGACCCCCACATAGTTGCTGTGTGCCCATGAGGGGTGCCAGGGAAAGCATAACATATAACATCAAGTCTTCTGGTCATCTTAGGACAGTCGCAAATTGGGCATATTTGATCATTTTGTGTCCACAGACATTAGTGAGTGTACCAACAAATGCCATACAAGTGAATAGGGGTAATTTTGAGAGACTTCTACCATGTCCATAGAGCTACTTATCAACTCTAAAACTGACCCCTGCAGCAATCCAGCTTTGGTCTAAAAAGTGTTAAACTCAGGGTGCCCGAAATCCCCTTTTGCACCAGTGCGCTTAGGGAGGTAATGGTAGGGGGGCTGTTGTCTCCTGGATATATATATGTATTTGCTTTTGTAACGTTGACAAATTAGTAATTAGTGTGCCTGATTTACAGTGGATAGATGTGTGTGCTTATTCCATCTTAGCCGTAATTTATTGCCTTGTAAAGTTTTACCTACATAACCCTATACATTTGTAGAGGTATGGGACCTTTTATCCAAAATGCATGGGTGTTTTCTGGATAAGGGGTCTTTATGTAATTTGGATCTCCATTTAAACATTAAATAAATAAGGATTGCATTACCTCCAATAAAGATTATATATTAGTTGGGATCAAGTACAAGGCACAATACAAGGGAATCATTTTAAAAAAAATAAAAAATGATTTGATTAAAATCTGTGGAAGATGGCCTTCCCATAAGTCAGAGCTTTCTGGATAACTGGTTTCCAGATAACGAATTCCAGGTGAATGGGGAGAGGAGGCTGGCTAAGTTGGTTGATCCAGTTTAGTACCTACACAAGCACACAAACCCTTTAAAGGGGCGGCTCACCTTTAAATTAACGTTTAGCATGTTATAGAATGGCCAGTTGTTAGCAGCTTTTCAGTTGGTCTTCATTTTTTTTTTTTTATAGATTTTGAAAGATTTGCCTTCTTCTTCTAACGCTTTGTAGCTTTTGAACGGGGGTCACTGCTAAGGTAATTTGGACCCTAGCAACCAGATAGCTGCTGAAACCCCAGAACTGCTGAGCAAAAATTGAAATAATTAAAAAAACTACAAACAATGATTAATTAAGACCAATTGCAAATTGCCACAGAATAGCACTCTCAACATCATCGTTAACTCAAACAACCCCTTTAAAGAAAAAAAAAAAAAGCAAACTATCTAGCTAGCGGCTCTGGGGCTACATATGGCACACCACAGGACTTTTATAGCCCCAGCCTGCCAGATTTCTTTTTATGACATGATTGTGTTGATATAATCTGGCCTGTAAATGTGGAATGTGTGATTATTGACCCACTGCATAGACAGGGTTGGACAGCAGTGCATTTGCTGCTGCTTGAGACAAACTGCCCCATGCATTTCCTGCTGCACAAGGCAAGGACGCCCCCCATCCCCTGTATTATATTAAAAAAAAAAAATACTCCTAGAGATCCTGTCATGTACAGACTTGCTTTTCTGAGTAAAAATCTTAATTCCAGGGTAAGGGGGGAAAACGTACACATTGCGCACATCACCTACATTAACCAATTTCATTCTTTGTTTCTCTGCGGTTTTTCCCAAACAAGAAATATATTTGTCTCCCTTTATATCCTAAATATATACATACAGATGTGTCGGTGTAAATGTGTGCGCAATGTGGCTTTAATTAGGTTTGTGTTAAAAGCTTAAATGTTTGCTGTGAGATTCAATGTGGCAAGACGAGGGAAGGTGGGAAATGAAATGTGAGATCTGTAAGAGCGTTTAGCTGGAAACAATTAGGCACAGTCCACCTTAAAAAGCATGTGCTGAATTTGCATAACCGGAGTTTCCCAAAATGTAAAAAAAAGTGTTGGGTTTTAGTTATTATTGTTGCTTATTGCAACCCCTTAGGCCAGGGGTCCCCAACCTTTATTACTCGTGAGCCACAGTCAAATGCAAAAAGACTTGGAGAGCAACACAAGCACCATAAAAGTTCATGGAGGAGCCAAATAAGGGCTGTGATTGGCTATTAGGCAGCCTCTATGCACCCTATCAGCTTACAGGGGGCTTTATTTGGTAGGAAATCTTGTTTTTATTCAACCAAAACTTGCCCCCATGTCAGGAATTCAAAAATAACTACCTGGTTTGGGGGCACTGAGAGCAACATCCAAGGGGTTGGGGAGTAACATGTTGCCCCAGAGCCACTGGTTGGGGATCACTGCCTTGGGTTATAAACCCACGGAGTGGTTGAGTCACCCCCAATAGATCTCTTGCTATCACGGGCAAAGAACTGCTCCGAAAAGGTTTCTCCACCAGCAACAATAGCAGTCGCCAGTGGAAAACCTTTCACATCACTTTGGTAATCTGAAGTCACACAGGCAACTTTACTTGACTTCGGAAAATGAAGTAATGTGATGGGCTTTCCACTGGCGACTGCTATTGTTGTTGGTGCGGAAGCCTTTTCGGAACGGTTTCTGTAGCAGAGATCTATCATGGGCGACTCAACCACTCCGTGGGGCCTTCGCCTTAATGCGCAAGAAAATGCTTAATCACTAGGGTCACTAATTTTTAAGCACCCCCGTAGATTATCACCGCTAAGCTCAGATCAGGGGCTAGTGCTCCCCATTGCTTCAAAACTCACTGACTTGGCATACTAGGCTAGCGAGCACTGCACCGGGATCCTTAGAATTCATGGCAAAAATTACGATTAGATTTAGTGGCCCATGGGACAAATCCAGTTTGAATACTTTTTTATGTGTGAGGCTGCTAAACTACAATGTTGCTGCTTATCATGCCTTTTGCAAAGGTAACAGTTATAATGAAAGAGATTAGGAGGCTTTGCTTAAGCCAGGGATCCCCAACCTTTTATACCCATGAGCCACATTCAAAGTGTTGGAGAGCAACACAAGCATGAAAAAAGTTCCTGGATGTGCCAATGAGAGCTATAATTGTCTAATTGATAGCCCCCTATGTTGACTGGAGGCCTACACAAGGCTCTGTTTGGCATTACACTGGGCTTTTATGCAACCAAAACTTGCCTCCTAACCAGAATTTCAAAAATAAGCACCTACTTTGGGGCCACTGAGAGCAAAATCCAAAGGGTTGGGGAGCAACATGTTGCTCACGAACCACTGGTTGGGGATCACTGGCTTAAGCAATGAAATGCACGGAACTTTTAAACAATATCATTATGAGAACTTTCCTTGTCCTTTAAACCTTGCATAAAAAATATAAAAAAGGGGCAATATTGCTTTAAAAGTAAAAGACATAACTAGATATGGATATGTCAGTAAAGGGGGGAAATAAAATGAGTGATGTTTTTGCCAGGTCCACTTAATTTTAAGTGACTGTGCAGTTTACACTCGACTTTGGTGTTCCACTATTGTACGCTGTGCTGCGGGGCAGTAAGGTATGTAATGGCCTTGTAAGAACCCGGGCCCACTTCAGTAGCCTCATTATCTTCTAAAATGCTATTGCAGTATCCTGACTCAATCTTAGCTGAATGGATAGTTCTGGGAGTTGCAGTTCAAAGACATCTGGACTGCCAGATTGTTGTTTATTTATTTTCTCGTGGCTTCCAGGATAATAAGTTCATGTATCTCTGGTGTTTTATAATGTGGCATATGCAACACATCTCTTAGATTAGGCCTTATGGGGAAGGCTGTTGAGCAGAGATGCAGTTCAGCTCAGATGGACTGGACCTCTCCAGGCCCTTACATTATATATAATACACTACCCATTCAGACAGTTGGAATCAGAATTATGTGGCGGCCCAACATGGCTGCTTCTGTTATGACCATGCCTTGCAGCGTGCCATCATATTGTGGCGTCAGGAAGGTCTGTGCCAACTTTTATACACACTACTGGCAAGATGGTTTTATAGGCACTGTATTTCCCTGCTGGAGTAAGATCTGAAAAAGGAAAGTCGTTGCAGGACAGGTTCTGCCACTGGTGAACACCCACAGTTTTTAATGCACTTTGGAATCACATAATATATATAATATGCCACAAACAAACAACATTACTCGTGGTTGGCACAGTTAATACGTTCGAGTCCCTGCTCCTCTCTGTGTAATCTGGCATTACCTTCTAGCCTCTGACTCCATGGGATCTAATCTAAACTTGCACACCTGGGAAAATCCCCTTTCTGTTCTGTGGTTCTGAATCCTGAAACAATGTAGCAGAAGTCGTTTCTCAGCGGCGGCGCAGCGCTGGTTAGGAAACAATGGGCCGTGGAATGCAACAGGTGCTCCGAGTGAATGAAAGCTGACATTGTAGGCCTGTAAGTCAAGAGAAAGTTGTTGTTTTCAGGTGCAGCAAGTTATGTTCTGCCCCATTGAGGCCCTTTAAAGGAGAACTTTTATTGTGTGCTTTGCCATACAGGCTCTCGTGGGGACGTTTGTAACTGTAGCAACTGTTTGGTCAACGCAGAATTTTAAAGGAGAACTAAAGCCTAATGCAGAATACAGCTAGCAATACTTTGTTTTATAGTGAACTTTCTGTTTCACCTCTAGGACAGTGAACCCCAACCAGTCGCTTCTGAGCAACATGTCGCTCCCCAACCCCTTTGATGTTGCTCTCAGTGGCCTCAAAGCCCGTGGCCATTTTTTAATTTCTGGCTTGGAGGCATAAAACCATGTGTACTGCCAAACAGAGCCTCCTGTGGGCTACCAAATAACCAATCATGCTTGTGTTGCTCCCCAACTATTTTTATATTTAAATGTTGCTCAAGGGATTTAGTCTAGGATCTAGTTTGTGTGTCAGTGACACTGCACATGCTCAGTATGCTCTGGGCTGCTGTGAGGATAAGTTTTGGGGTCTTCAGAAATCATAAAACAATAGCATTAACAATTAGGGTACAGGGGCCCAAAACATAATGCCTAATATACTAGCCTAATTCTTTGTTTATGTTTAAGGTATAAAAGGGGGTATGTTAGGGAGCTGTTTGCTGATGTCTCCTATAAATATACTAGTGTCTCATTCAAATTAATGCCTGGTCGCTAAGGTAATTTGGACCCTAGCAACCAGATAAATGCTAAAATTCCAAACTAAAGAGCTGCATGCATTGCATGCACAGGGCCTGAATTCAGCAAATGGCTGCCTGTGTGCTCTGCGTTTGAATCTCCAGAAATGGTTGTGGGGTTCACAGCTTTGGGGGCCTATGGTTCACAAGCTGAACTACAAACCCCAGTGCCCCCTGTGCAGCGATCGCTAGAAAGCCCCAAGCTGTTATTGATGCTTTAGAAAATCTGTTTGCTTTTAATATCTATTTGAGCATTTTAGCCAATAATAGATTTTGTTCAGCTTGTACAGTTTTATATGGCATGCCTGGCAACCAATCGCAATTCAATTAGACTTACTTTAGATTTATTGTACAGCCTTATGCGCCCTGTGATTAAATAGACCCTGGCATCCTTTTGGCGGCTTTATTCGAGGCAGCGATTGGGTGCCATTTCATCTTATTCTCATGGCAGTGTCAAGAAACCAATGTGGTCTAATGGCAATTTGCTTCCCATGTTTGGATTTTGTTAGCAGCTCTCTTGGTGTTTGCTGAAGGGGCTGCTGGGCAAAGATCACTGTAGGTCACCTCTGCAGAGGCAAACATGTTCCCAGCCCACCCAAACTTATATACATAGAATAACAGCATGTATTAGTCATCTATTTGATTGTTTTACTTTGCTGATTAGGGAACACGTCTGTCCATTGGGAAAGAGGGATGTTAGGATGTTGGAATTCATTATTGCAACAATACTTACTAAGAATATACTTTGTGTGTATGTGTATATATATATATATATATATATATATATAATGTATATCTTTATTTATAAAGCGCTACTTTTGTACGCAGCGTTGTACAGTATACCCTTATTAAAACTGTATGCCTTTATTGTAAGCACATTGCACAAAAACCCGACGTTTTGGTTCTTATTAGGACCTTTCTCAAGGATATATATAAAATATATTTATAGCTATGTTATATATACAGTATTTATATTATATATATATATATATATATATATATATATATATATATATATATATAAAAATATATATATATATATATATATATATATATATATACATACATACATTGTGTGTGTAGAGGAATAGACGTGTCCTTTTAAAGGAGTTGTTAACCTTTGTGTTAACTTTCAGCAAGAGACAATTTGCAATTGGTCTTCATTTTTTATCATTTGTAGTTTTTGAGTTATTTTTCTTCTTGTTCAGGAGCTCTTTAGCTTGGAATTTTAGCATTTATCTGGTTGCTAGGGTCCAAATTACCTTAGCGAACAGGCATTAATTTGAATGAGAGACTGGTATATTTATAGGAGAGGCCCTAAACAAAAAGAAAAGTAATAAAACGCAAAAATAAAATGATAGCCTTACAGAGCAGTTGTTGTTTGGCTGCCGGGGTCAGTGAACCCCATTTGAATAAGAAATAACGATCAATTAAAAAATTGCTTTGAATTGTCCATTCTATGACATACTAAAGATGAACTGAAAGGTGAACCACCCCTTTAAAGAGTCTAATCTCGTATTTCCTCCTTGTGATAATTGGCTATAATGAGTGCTTACAAAGGGAGGGGAAGCTATGAAGCTTGTCGCTGCCCACAGCTTGATATTAGAAACTGAATAATGCTCCTCTGCTGTGTAAACATATTGATGCTAATTCCTTCCTCCTTAAAGGCCAACTAAACCTGAAATACAGGTTGGTCAAATACAAACAGGCATTTTGCAATGTTAAGAGAAATGCCTGTGTGAACGTTCCCACAGCTTGTCAGAAGTTAAAGCCGAATTGTTAAATCTGGTAAATTCCTGAAAAAGTTGCAAAATCATACTATTCAAAATGTAGGCTAAAGACGAGAACAAATCTTCATTTATTTAAAGAAAAAAATCCTGTGTACAGGTCTGTCTTTTGTCTTGGGGGAACCCTAGGCAAACCAGTTGGCTGTGAAGTTGGGTGGTGGTGTTCAAAAGCGGTTGCTTTGGCAACACCAATATAAGGTGCTAATGCCGCCATCTTGCCCCACTATACCCTATCTTAGCTCTACCCCTTCCTGCTCTGTATGGTTTCTACCGGTACTGCTCAAATCCCTATACAGTTAAGATTATTACAGAGCAAAGGGAATCATTTAACCATTAAATAAACCCAATAGGGCTGTTCTGCCCCCAATAAGGGGTAATTATATCTTAGTTGGGATCAAGTACAGGTACTGTTTTATTATTACAGAGAAAAGGGAATCATTTAACCATTAAATAAACCCAATAGGGCTGTTCTGCCCCAATAAGGGGTAATTATATCTTAGTTGGGATCAAGTACAGGTACTGTTTTATTATTACAGAGAAAAGGGAATAATTTAAACATTAAATAAACCCAATAGGACTGTTCTGCCCCTAATAAGTGGTAATTATATCTTAGTTGGGATCAAGTACAGGTATTGTTTTATTATTACAGAGAAAAGGGAATAATTTAAACATTAAATAAACCCAATAGGGCTGTTCTGCCCCCAATAAGGGGTAATTATATCTTAGTTGGGATCAAGTACAGGTACTGTTTTATTATTACAAAGAAAAGGGAATAATTTAACCATTAAATAAACCCAATAGGACTGTTCTGCCCCCAATAAGGGGTAATTATATCTTAGTTGGGATCAAGTACAGGTACTGTTTTATTATTACAGAGAAAAGGGAATCATTTAACCATTAAATAAACCCAATAGGACTGTTCTGCCCCCAATAAGGGGTAATTATATCTTAGCTGGGATCAAGTACAGTTTTATTACTACGAAGAAAAAGGAAATAATAAAAAAAAAAATTTAATTATTTGATTAAAATGGAGTCTATGGGTCTTTCCATAATTCGGAACTTTCTGGATAATGGGTTTCTGGATAATGGATCCCATGCCTGTACTTGTTGCAATAACAATACAAATTAAATTGTAGCCTCACAGAGCAATAGCTGAAGTCATAAACTATTACAAATGAAAACCATGTAAAAATGTTGTGAATAATCGGCCATACTACTGAACGTTAACCTGAAGGATAGACACCCCTTTAATGTGCCTTTAAAGCTTCAACTACCTGCAACTGCAGTCTGTTCTGCTTGCTGCCCCTTCCCTACCAAAAGACAATTCCCTCCCCACCAATACCCTAACCATTGAGAGTCCTAGCGCTGTGCCCATTCCCCGGCGGCGGTGGCATCAGCACTGCAGTTACTGGGTGCCGTTTGGGCCAATTCTATCCGCACATTAAGCTAGGGCAAGTCATTAGAATGTTTGTAGTGGTGCCGCAAGATCAATATTGATACAGGCTCCATATCATTTGCTCTTTCTTGGGTTGTTCCCTTTCCTGGCAGCTTGTGGCACAGAGAGTTAACATTTCTCTGCACAAGTATCTCTGGTATGTGGGGTCATATCAATCTCTTTCAGCTTATGCACAATTGGAACTGTATTGCAGAAGATAATGTGTGTGTTCCTATTGGAGTGGGGCTAATGAGAAGGAACAAGCCCGGGGATGATGGGAAGTTTGTTCTTGCTGTGTCAATACCACACTGGTGAATGTTTAACACTTTGTGCATCTCTAACGATCGCTCCTTAAAGGGATACTGTCATGATTTTTATGGGGTACTTTTTATTTCTAAATGACACTGTTACACAGCAAATAATTCCCTCTGCCATTTAACATTCTATTCTTAAACGAACAAATGTATTTGTAGCTGTAATATTGGTGTGTAGGCGCCATCTCTCAGCCAGCGCTACACATTAGAACTGCTTTCAGCTAACCTATTGTTTCTCCTACTCCCATGTAACTGGAGGAGTCCCAAGCCGGACTTGGATTTCTTACTATTGAGTGCTATTCTGATACCTACTGGGGGCTGCTATTTTGCTCCCTTCCCATTGTTCTGCTGATCGGCTGCTGGGAGGGGGGGCGGGGATAGCACTCCAATTTACAGCTCAGCAGTAAAGTGTGACTGAAGTTTATCAGAGCACAGGTCACGTGGCTGTGGCACCCTGGGAAATGAAGATTATGGCTGGCCTATGTGAAATTTCAAAATGAAATATAAAAAAAATCTGTTTGTGTTTTTGAAAAACAGATTACAATGCAGGATTCTGCTGGAAAAGCTCTATTAACTGATGGGTTTTTAAAAAAAAATATGTTTTCCCATGACAGGATATCTTTAAACCAGGGGTGGGCAAACTTTTTGGCTCAAGGGCCAACAGACAGGCTGGGGGTTTGACAGACGGGCCAGCGTTACACCGTCTCCGTTCATCAGTCCAAGTCTCGCGTGATGAGACTAAAAAAGCCGGATGGGCCGGACCTGGCCCACGGGCCGTAGTTTTCCCACCCCTGCTTTAAACCATCCAGCATTCCTAATGCTTTACTTTCCATTTCTACAGAAAGCCCAAATGACGATGATTTTCGGAAGCCTTGTAGGCAGGCTGGCAGTCGCTGACTGGCTACAGTTAGCATGGCATATTCTAATATGCTATGGGTTACTGCCCATGGGCAAATTTGCCCAGTGTTGATAAATGAGCCCCACTAGTGTCCTGCTGGAAGGTTGTCCATTTTATAAAGAGGAGGAGCACCAGGCCAGGGTGCCAGTTTTAGTCATTGGGTGGTACCCCCCCAAATTATTTTCAGTTTCCTTGTCCTGAATGTTATTAGAATGGACTACAAGGGCTCCTAGACTTGTCCAGCTGTGGCCAGAGAGGCTTTCAGACAAGGTGAGGTTGCAGGAATATAGCTGCATGAAATTGACCCTTTTAATAATTTAGCTCGAGCCACAGAAATCTCCTATCTAACTGCCTGCTAAACATCCTCATCTCTCCTTACTGAGCCGTTATTCATACGCACAGCAGTCTCGCCATAGCGCTCTCTCCGCTCTTGTCTCTCTCTCACTCCAGCAAAGGCTCCTTCTTGTCTGCAGTCAGAAAGCTTTCACTCGTCAATCAATGGCCGCCACGCACGTACTGTGTTTCACTCGCAGGGATACACTCGCTTGTGGGAAATAGAAAGCGCCACAGAGATGGCCATTTGGCTTGCGAGTGCCAACGTCAGGTAAAATCCAGGTTCCCAGTGAAAGTGGCATCTCGGAGCAGATCAGTGTGTGGCCCCCACGTGTGATTAATGTGATATGCAGATGTTGCTCTCCATGCTTCAGTGGCTCTCACAAAGAGACATCAGTCTAGACTGCTCGTCTGCATTCTCCTGCAGCTTTGATCCTTCCTTTACTCGGCTACATTGCATGTGGCCGGGCAGTTTCGTAGAATGGTACATTTTTGTCTGTTTGGGATCACTGTATGTTATTTTAGTTGTAATCTTAACTGGGGGCCTCTTATGGTTTCAACCGGCAACTAAAACCTGTGACTTACTGGTCCATTGGATCATTTCATGGGGCTGCAGATCCATTGAGATTTCAGGTCAGCCAGTCACCATATACACGTTGTAACAAATTAGGCCATTGGCTAGATGATGTCTTTCCTCTTAGCCAAACGACTCTGCGATGATCGGTCAAATTGCTCTGCCCACAAATGGTTAGGTGATAGATTGAAAATAACTTTGGGTTCCAGTGACTTCAGTCACAGAGGATACTCTCTGCCCTTATTTAAGAAATAGCATTGGACAAAAAGCTATAGCTGCTTCTCACTTCTGCATATTTTCTGGGCTAATCCACCTAAAAAGAAGCAGGCCAAGTTTTAGGCCCTAAGGGTGAAGACACACAGAGCTACTAGTAGCAGCTACTTGTTGTGGCTACTAAAATAGACAATGCTGATCATTTACTGATAATTGTCTCTACGTGTGTTTTAGCAGAGGCAATTCTCAGTATTGTCTATGGCAGGGGATTTTCTGGAGTTTAGTAGCCTTGAAAAAGTATATTCTACTAGTAGCCCAGTGTGTCTTCACCCTAAGCTGGCCATACATGTAACAGTTATGATCTTTGCTGCGACCATTGGTTTGTACCCTCCACTGCCGTTTCAATAGGAATTCTACCCCATCTGACAATTCAGCCCTAAACACAGCATTTGCTTGAGTACCTTCAACGGCGCCCGAGCAAAATCGGCTTTTGCAACCTCCAAAGAGGTTTTGTACGATAATATTGGTGCGTGTATGGCCAACTTAAAGGTGACCAACCACGGGGCCAGCTTAAAAAAGCTTTTTGCCCACAGTTGCTAGCTTATTGGCCCCTGTATGGGGCCCACTGACAGGCCTGCCCGATAACAGGCTGCTTTGATTTTCCCATCCCATATGTATGTGTATGCTGTACTCATTCGATGGACTAGTAGGCCTCTCTATGGGTGTAGGAGACAAATTGAGCCAAGATCCAGGTTGGCAAACAAGGTAATCGGGCAGTGTATGGTCACCTTAAAGGAACAGTAACACCAAAAAATGAAAGTGTATAAAAGTAACTAAAATATAATGTGCTGCTGCCCTGCACTGGTAAAAATTGTGTGTTTACTTCAGAAAGTCTACTATAATTTATATAAATAAGCTGCTATGTAGCCATGGAGGCAGCCATTCAAAGGAGAAAAGGCACAGGCACATAGCAGATAACAGATAAAACACTATTGTATTCTACAGAACGTATCTGTTATCTGCTATGTAACCTGTGCCTTTTCTCCTTTTTTCCAGCTTGAATGGCTGCCCCCATGGCTACACAGCAGCTTATTATATAAATTATAGTAGTGTTACTGTAGCAAACACACCTGTTTTACCAGTGCAGGGCAGCAGTGCATTATATTTTTATTACTTTAAAGCTTTTTCATTTTTTGGTGTTACTGTTCCTTTAAGGCTGCGTTGTGTAGTTCAGTAGTGTTCCTTACACTTATGGCACACAGGGCTCCTGCTGAAGAGCCTTCCATTAGAATTATGCTGGATTTGGGCCAGAAAATACTCAGCTAAACCAATTACAAGCTCCCTAGTGGGGATGGGCTTCTGTACACTGCTTTGTGTGCCCTGAGCCCAAGGAAAAGATCAATCATAGGGAAAAAATGGCGGCTATCAGCGCAGAGAAGACAGGATAACAAAAGCAGAAAGAAAACAGGTGCAGAACGACTTAAAGAGGAAAATGCTTGCAAACTCCGCACCACCTAACGTTCCAGGCGTAGCTGCAACCGGATTTTCTTGTATGTTGACTTTCCACACCTTGGCAGTCACACGTTCCTGTTGGGCATTTTAGCATTCGCGAAAATATACCTCCATTTGTAATGTGCCATAGTGCCTGTGCTTTGGGCAGGCAGAGGAAGAGCATGATCTGTTGTCTTCTCCCAGCAGGCAGCTTTAAATGCCCCGTCTGGGCCCTAACACCTCCGGAATGTGTCCGCGTCTGACTCCTTCTGTAGCCTCACCGGCTCCTAACCTCTTGTTTTTGTACATCTCTCCACCCTGCTGCTGCTTAGTCTTGGCTTAGCCAAGTGACTGTGTGGCTGCAACAACTAATTAGCAGTAGAAGGTTTGATTGCTCGTCCTGACAGCCCGAAGACTGGATTATGCGTAATTTAGATTCAGATGTAGCCACTTTGAACCAGTCCAGTTGCAGCTGAATCAGTTTGTTGGGGTGTAAGGGTGAAGACACACTGAGGTACTAGTAGCAGCTACTTTTTCATGGCTACTAAACTCCAGAAAATACCTTGCCATAGACAATACTGAGAATTGCCTCTGCTAAAACACACATAGACACAGTTATCAATAAATGACCAGCTTTGTGTATTTTAGTAGCCACAACAAGTAGCTGCTACTAGTAGCTCTGTGTGTCTTCACCCTAAAGGTGGCCATAAACAAGCAGATTGAAACCTTTCAGACCAATTTGGCAGCTTCTCTGCCAGTGTATGGGGCCATCCAATAGGCCTACTCAATCGATATCTGGCCAAAGGTTGATTGGGCAGATTTAATTTCTCCGTTGGATCCAACGCCCTATATCCCGTCATTGGGATCCTATCATTTGGCCATACATTCAGATCAGGGCCAAATGATCAGATTAGCCTGATATCGGCTCCTTTAGGTGGGCATATCAGGGACTCGTTTAGCAACCTTGTCAGATGTCTTATTATATACGGCCAGCTTAAGGGTGAAGACACACAGAGCTACCAGTAGCAGCTACTTGTTGTGGCTACTACAATTGACAATGCTGATCATTTACTGATAATTGTCTCTACATGTGTTTTAGAAGAGGCAATTCTCAGTATTGTCTATGGCAGGGTATTTTCTGGCATTTAGAAGCCGTGAAAAAGTAGCTGCTACTAGTAGCTCAGTGTGTCTTCACCCTTAGGGCTCTGGCACACGGGGAGATTAGTCGCCCGCGACAAATCTCCCTTGTCACGGGCGACTAATCTCCCCGAACTACCATCCCACCGGCGAACATGTAAGTCGCCGGTGGGATGGTACACGCTGCGCAGACGATTTCGGCAAATCGCCGAAGTTGCCTCGTGAGGCATTTTCGACGATTTGCAGAAATCACGTCACCGCGTGTGCCATCCCACAGGCGACTTACATGTTCGCCGGTGGGATGGCAACTCGGGGACATTAGTCACCCGCGAACAGGGAGATTTGTTGCGGGCGACTAATCTCCCCGTGTGCCAGAGCCCTTAGGCTCCCTGGTCTGATGGCCTCGCTCATAAAGTTTGGCCATTCGTGGGTTAAAAGCTGCTGACTGGCAGAGCTCAGTTGGATATAGGGCCCTCCGACGGGCCTACCTGACCAATATTTTGCTGAAAGTTTGTTAGATATCTATTGGGTAGGTTTGGCTCTCCTGTAGTGTTAGGTATATCCAAGGCAGTCTCCTCCTAACTGGCATTCAGGTTGGGGAGCAGCCCCCACATTTTAGCCAGCAAAGCATCTCCTTTGCGTTTCATCCATTTGTATCGCTCCATTCTCACTGATATTCTCCAGTAACAAACTGAGGCTCTTCAGCTGGAGTTTGATGTATGGGAAGTCATGGTGGAACTAAATAAAAGCTAATATTAAATCACATTTATTGCTCTGTCCTGTACAATGTTACAGTTAGAGTTTTACTCTGTGCTTATGGACCTGTTATTGGCAATGCACAGTGCCTGGAGTTTTCCAGATTAGAGATCTTTCTCGAACGTGTAGCGCCCGATGATTCTCTTCTTTTTGCCATTTATCAGGTTGCCAGATAATTGTATAGTGAATAATGTATTCATGTAATATATTGTAAAATATAAGGATATTATAAGGCATGAGGCTGAGTGCTTTTATATAGGTCATGCAACTCCAAGGTGACTTCTAACATCCTCATATTTTACAATAGGGATTACATTACTTAATATGATAGACAATTTTCAGTCATGGGATAAATTACATCACCAAGCACTGATTATAACTGATGACATAACTATGCACCGTTATAAAGATCCTTTAGATAAGGATCTAAAAAGAAAAAAAAATACAGTTGCCCTGCTTTTTCTGAATTTTCTTTATTGTATCTTATTCTATTCTGTATTGGCTTGGAAAGCGGCATTATTCCGTGCCGAGCAGAAGGCAAGCCTGTGTGTGCCTTTGACATTTGTCCTTTAGCTGAGACTGGATCGCTGCCAGGCTTGTGCTAGCTCATCACTCTTTATGTGTGATCATTGTTCTGTGGAATATCAAAGAATGAATGCAAAATGAAAAGAAAACATTTAGAGCGCCTTTGTCCTTGCAATGTGACAGCCATATTTCTAATTCCACTCAGCCTTATGTAAGTTTCTTTTGTAGGGACCTGAAAAGGTGACATGCCGGATGCTGGGAGTTACAGTTACCAGTAGCTCTCTGAATGGTGCAGGTCTTTGCATGAAAACTACAAAGTGCAAATATTTTTTTTTTTTGTCTTAGGGTGAAGACACACAGAGCTACTAGTAGCAGCTACTTGTCGTGGCTACTAAAATAGGCAATGCAGATCATTTACTGATAATTGTCTCTACGTGTGGTTTAGCAGAGGCAATTCTCAGTGTTGTCTATGGCAGGGGATTTTCTGGAGTCTAGTAGACGTGAGAAGTAGCTGCTACTCAGTAGCACAGTGTGCCTTCACCCTAAGTCAACCACCTGTAATTTCCAATTCATTCAGCTCTACGGCAAATGTGTTTCTCAGTTTAACAGGCCTGACATGACTCTAAAGAGCAGTCAGTGTTCTATTTGAGGTGGTGTTTGCCATGTTTGGCTGCTGCTTAAAGAATACAATAGGAGTTGCCAGTGGAAAGGCCTATGCATCGATTTGAATTTTTGAAGTAACTTGAAGTTTCCTGCAGGGGAAAAAAATGAAGCGCAGCTTCAGAAAGCTGAAATGATGCACAGACCTTTCTACTGATGACTCCTATTGTTACCGATGAAAAGGCATTTTGGAGCGGTTAGTCGACCGCAGTAGCAGAGCTGTCATCGTGGGCGACTAAAGCTGGCCATGCACGTACCGATTTTTGGACTGTGTATGGGCTCAAAATTATCATCCCGATAATTTCCTGACATTTGGTCATTTAGTCGATCAGACAGGTTAGAAAATTTAAATCTTTTAATGATAAAATCTGCCCATGTATTGAGTATCGGACAATATCCTTGGGGGACCTACAATGGAAGTCACTTATGATTGGTTTTTATTTCATGTTCAGATATCACTCCAACTTGCAGCGCAGCAGTAAAGTGTGACTGAAGTTTATCAGAGCACAGGTCACATGGCTGTGGCACACTGGGAAATGAAGAATATGGCTAGCCCCATGTGAAATGTTAAAATTAAATATAAAAAAATCTGTTTGTGCTTTTAAAAAAACAGATTACAACGCTGGAGAAGCTCTATTAACTGATGGGTTTTGAAAACATGTTTTCCCATGACAGTATTCCTTTAATGATGTGTATATGTTTATATATATATATATATATATAATTGTTTTTTGTGGGTACAGCGATAAACTGTGTTCTTGGAAGTATTTCAGAGCCCATGCAGTGATTTCCAGAATTGCTGTGTCTGGTTTTAATGCAATTCTGCCTGAGGGCCTGAAGATCACGGCCATCCATTACTTTCAGCTTTGCCCCTTGTGTACAGATATTTCCCCTGATACGCTGAATCGCTAGATGATATTATATACTGTATAAGCAGAAATCCCCAAATGCTTTGCAATTTTACATTGAGGAACATTATTCTCAAATTGCTGCAATACTTACCCCTGTGCATTGTCACATAGTGGGGTTCCCCTGCCCATCATTACTTCTGAGAGACCCCAACTCTCTTGGATCCACTTTTTTTTTGTTTGTTTTTTTAGCATTACTCAACTTTTTCAGTCTTTTCTTGCCCCTGTCCAAGTATTTTGCAAAACAAGCATATTTATTAAATTCTTTCAAATGGTCGCTGACCATGTCGGCCAAAATACTATTGTTCTCTGAGGCTTCAATATTATTTTATTGTTCTATAAGGCTGCAGTTTTATTGCCTTTTTATTAATTTTTTATTACTTCTCTTAATTACGTATCTCTCCTATTTATTTTCCAATCTGTCATTCAAACCACTGCCTGGTTGCCAGGTAATATTGGACCCTAGCAACCAGTTAGCTAGAGAGATGCTGAACAAAAAAAAGACCAAATGCAGATTAGTATTATACTAAGGGGCAGATATATCAAAATGTGAGTTTAGAGCTCAATACATAAAAACTCACCCATGTTCTATTCATTCCTATGGGATTTTTAGAAGTGTATTTATCAGTGGGTGAGTTCTAACTTCCACCCACTGAGAATTACACTTCTAAAAATCCCATATGAATGAATAGAAGGTGAGTGAGTTTTTACGTATTGAGCTCTAAACTCACATGTTCATAAAAATCCCCCTAAATGTTAATTTAAAGGTAAACCAACCTTTAAAAAGGGAAAGATTGATGCCAACCCAATTTTGGGGCTTGCAGTTTTGCCTCTGCTGTGCAATATAAATAATAATAATATATATATATATATATATATAGTATCTTCAGATAAAGATCTGTAAATTTGCCAGTTGCCGTTCCATGTGCAGTATTGTGATACAGGTACAATGTGTGTTATTGCCGATCTCCCCACACAAGCGGCCGGGTTGTGTACCTGTTACATTTCATGTTCTCACTCCTTTGTGTGTGGATTTTCTGGCCGCTGTCCCGCATTGGGTGGAATGTTGCAATCTGTGATGCAAGAATACACATTGCTGCCACCTACACACCGCACCGTGGCCGTATCGTTTTCTGTGAATTGCAGGTCAGGACTGGCAGGATTGATTGGGTGCGTATGGTGCCGAGCTCTGCCTTCTGTTCCACAGCTCCAGCCCAGCACTTACAGGCTTACGGGAAGAGATCTGCCTTAATAATACATGGCGTTTAGCTTCCATTTAGCAAGTGCATGGCGTCTTTCTGAAGCAAAATCTATACATACGGGAGCTCCCATGTTGCTTGCCTTGGCCGATTGCAACAACACTGGTTTCATTGTTGGTTTAAACAAGTGATATTACTGCTAATACTGGGTGTTTGCTTCTTGGCCAGGGCTCCTCTGTGCCGCTTCAGCTTCTTTCTTATTCCCGGATTTGCTTTCTTAGAGAGAGTTCTGTTTCTTGGAGAGTGCAGCCACGCTGTGGGATCATTATTACACTGCTTAAGGGGAACTAAAACTCTCTGCAGGCTTTTGTGGTCAGTGAAATGCTGACTGAGCGCTTAGGGGCGGATGTACTGCTGCAGTGAATGCGAGTTGCAAGGGCTCACACTGGGTGCTATTACGTACTGTATGAAATCTCTAAAGCAACATTGTCGGCCTTTGCATTAAAATGATCCTTATTTGCTAACAATATGAGAGCCAACTCAGTATGCACCCCCAAATCCTTCTGTATCACCCTCTTTTTAAAGTGGTGTTTATCCCAGGGCCACATTAGGAATAAGTGACCCCCAGCGGACCCTGTACCATTGATGTCATCCGTCTGAAGGACCCCAATCTGCAGCTTAAATCTGCCTGTGTATGGGTGGTTGGCTGATTAGCAAGGAGCTTCCCTGCAATTTGTCCCATCAAACAGTGCTGGCCATTGGTTAAAGGGGTGGTTCACTTTAACATTCAGTATGATGTAGACACTGATATTCTGACACAATTTGCAGTTGGGTTTCTTATTTTATTTGTGTTTTTCAGTTATTTATCTTTTTGTTAATCAGTTCCCCAGTTTGGAATTTCAGCAGCTATCTGGTTGCTAGGGTTTTATTTACCTTAGCAGCCAGGCAGTGGGTTAAATGAGGGGCTGAATAGAAAGATATGTAATAAGAACTGCTGAATGGTTCTCAGTACAGCCTGTGCTAGCTTAGTAACATAGTAGTAACATAGTAAGTTGGGTTGAAAAAAGACATACGTCCATCAAGTTCAACCATAATGCCTATATATAACCTGCCTAACTACTAGTTGATCCAGAGGAAGGCAAAAAACCCCATCTGAAGCCTCTCTAATTTGCCACAGAGGGGAAAAAATTCCTTCCTGACTCCAAGATGGCAATCGGACCAGTCCCTGGATCAACTAGTACTAAGAGCTATCTCCCATAACCCTGTATTCCCTCACTTGTACTGAGAGCTATCTCCCATACCCCTGTATTCCCTCACTTGTACTGAGAGCTATCCCCCCTACCCCTGTATTCCCTCACTTGTACTGAGAGCTATCTCCCATACCCCTGTATTCCCTCACTTGTACTGAGAGCTATCTCCCATACCCCTGTATTCCCTCACTTGTACTGAGAGCTATCTCCCATACCCCTGTATTCCCTCACTTGTACTGAGAGCTATCTCCCATACCCCTGTATTCCCTCACTTGTACTGAGAGCTATCTCCCATAACCCTGTATTCCCTCACTTGTACTGAGAGCTATCTCCCATACCCCTGTATTCCCTCACTTGTACTGAGAGCTATCCCCCCTACCCCTGTATTCCCTCACTTGTACTGAGAGCTATCCCCCCTACCCCTGTATTCCCTCACTTGTACTGAGAGCTATCTCCCATAACCCTGTATTCCCTCACTTGTACTGAGAGCTATCTCCCCTACCCCTGTATTCCCTCACTTGTACTGAGAGCTATCTCCCATACCCCTGTATTCCCTCACTTGTACTGAGAGCTATCTCCCATACCCTGTATTCCCTCACTTGTACTGAGAGCTATCTCCCCTACCCCTGTATTCCCTCACTTGCTAAGAATCCATCCAGCCCCTTCTTAAAGTTATATAATGTATCAGCCAGCACGACTAATTCGGGGAGGGAATTCCAGAACCTCACAGCTCTCACTGTAAAAAATCCTTTCCGAATGTTTAAATGGAACCTCCCTTCTTCTAAACGGAGTGGGTGCCCTCGTGTCCGTTGGAAGGACCTACTGGTAAATAAAACATTAGAAAGGTTATTATATGATCCCTTTATATATTTATACATAGTTATCATGTCACCTCTTAAGCGCCTTTTCTCCAGTGTAAACAGACCCAACTTGGCCAGTCTTTCCCCATAACTGAGACTTTCCATACCCTTTACCAGCTTAGTTGCCCTTCTCTGGACCCTCTCTAACTCAGTAATGTCCCGTTTGAGCACTGGAGACCAAAACTGAACAGCATATTCTAGATGGGGCCTTACCAGCGCTCTGTAAAGGGGAAGAATAACCCCCTCCTCCCGTGAATCTATACCCCTTTTAATACAGCTCAAAACCTTGTTTGCCCTTGCAGCTGCTGCCTGGCATTGCTTGCTACAGCCAAGTTTATTATCTACAAGGACTCCAAGGTCCTTCTCCATTATGGATTTGCCTAGTGCAGTCCCATTAAGGGTATACGGGGCTTGCATATTTTTACATCCCAGGTGCATGACCTTACATTTATCCACATTAAATCTCATCTGCCACTTAGCTGCCCACATTGCCAGTTGGTCAAGATCCTGCTGCAGGGATGTCACATCCTGGATAGAATTGACTGGTCTGCAGCTTAGTTCTATCATATCTCTAGGTAAAAATCAACCTGAACTGTAACTCTTGCATTTTCCATTACTGTCTGTCCCATCCCTTCCATGTGCAAGCCCCCCAGGTATAAGGGTGCAGAAGGCCTAAAGGTGGCCATACACTGGGTGATTCTAACTGCCAATATCTGTCCTTTAGACCAATTCAGCAGCTTATCTGCCTGTGTATGGGCACTAACGACAGGCCTGCCCGACAAGCATGTGCCCTGAAATTGTGCAGATCTCGATTGGGCAGGTTTGATTTTTTGAATTATCTGCCTTTTTCTTCTGACTCTTTCCATGTTTCAAATAAGGGTCACTGACCCCGGCAGCCAAAAAACTATCGCTCTGTGAGGCTACAATTTTATTGTTATCGTTACTTTGTATTACTTATCCTATTCAGGTCCTCTCCTATCCAAATACAACCTCTTATTCGAATGACTCCCTGGTTGCTAAAATAATTTGGACCCCAGCAACCAAATAGCTGCTGCAACTGCAAACTGGAGAGCGGCTGGCCAAAAAGTGAAATAATTATTTTTTATTATTTATAGACCAATTGCAAATTGTCTTAGGCTATTACTCTCTACATCAAACTGAAAGTTAGCTCTAAGGTGAACAACCATAATGTTGGTAACTGTATTTCTTGTGCCTGCGTTCCAATATGGAAGCATATTCCATCGACAAGTAATGGTTCCATTCTGTCGGGCCGGCACTAATCTCGTTGGAGCCAGATGTACTACCATATGTAACATAGCTGCCGGCTACCAACTTGTATTCCCTGACAGGGCTGAGCTATCCATGCTGTGATTATTCCACCTATCCGCAGCCCAGCCAGTGTCATATATCTTCTATCATATGTCTGAAACTTTCTCGTATATCTGCGCGCGTGACATCATGGCCTTAATATACCGCAGGAATCCGTAAAGCTTTCCCTGCCGGCACTGAGCGCTTGGGATACCTTGCATATGTTTATCTGCTCTCCGGAGCCGGGGTGCCATAGCCGTACCTCTCCCGACGCGCCCACCCTTGCCTACGGGGGCCTTATTTAGTGCAGCAGCGGAATTAGATTGCAATGAAAGGAATATGATGGAATCTATCCCGCCCCCCTAGTCCTAGGGGTGGGTACTGTCTGGTTATCTTTACAAACTGGGTGGCATTTTGCAATCAATGCCTTTCATCAGGCACGGTGAGTGCAAGTCAGGACTGATGGAATGTTATGCACACATTGCCAAGCATCTCCCTCTCTCTCTTCATATGATCTTCTTGGGTCTGACTGAAGTACCACAGGAGCGGATCCAACTTGAGCAATACATGCAGGAGTTAAAGGGCCAGTTACTTTTATAGCTGCTTTACTGGGAATCCTAGTTCTTCTGGGTAAAGGTGCCCATACACCTTCAGATCCGCTACGGGTGGGCGATATCGGGAGAATGCAGGCTAATTCGGTCGTTTGGCCCTGGGGCCAAACTATCTAATTATAATGAAGGGTATAGGCAAAGTTGGTCGGGGACTGCATCAACAAGCCGATGCGGTCCCCAATCCGACTAGATTTTTTTACCTGCCCGAGCAATATCTGGCCAATTTCAGGCCAGATATCGGTCGGGCAGGCCCGTCGGTAGTGCCCATACACGGGCCGATAAGCTGCCGAATAGGTCTAAGGGACCGATATCGGCAGCTAGAATCTAGGCAGCTAGGCTACTAAATGCCCGTGTATGGGCATCTTAAGGACAAAGACACACAGAGCTACTAGTAGCAGCTACTTGTCATTGCTACTAAAAAAGACAATGCTGATCATTTACTGATAACTGTCTCAGTGTGTGTTTTAGCAGAGGCAATTCTCAGTATTGTCTATGGCGGGGGATTTTCTGGCATTTAGCAGCCTTGAAAAAGTAGCTGCTACTAGTAGCCCAGTGTGTCTTCACCCTAACACATGGCAGGTACCTTGCTCCAGTTACCAAGCAATAGCCTTTAAACAAAAGGGGAAAATATGGCTTTGCCAATAATGTTACCAAGGAGGAGGGCTCCCAAGTTACAGTTAAATGTAAGAGACAGCATACAGCAGACCCACAGTGAAGAAAGGTGGTGGGGTACAAGGGGGATTGTGGGGAATGCTCTTCGGCAGTTCCCTCTCCTCAGCAGCTTTAAAGGGGACATATTGTGTGAAAAACAGTATTGTGACAATAAATTTAGAGGCAATATGCTTTTAAAAGTAGCATTTTGGGCCGATTTATTGGAAATTTCCCCACTAGTCCCGCCCATCTGTTCCACTTCCGGCTGCCTCCTTTCCCAGGTTGGGCAGGGGAGCCGGCGGCACTCAGTACACTGCACTGTAGGATAGGAACCAATCAGCAGCTAGGCTGACCTGATAGGGAACTAAAGCCCATCTTTTCTTGTATGACTGCAGGGCTATGATTGGCTACTCCCCTCCAACTGTTCTTCTGGCAGGGACCGTTAGGACACGCCCACCCCTCATTTGAAACCTGGACAAGGACCTGAGAGGATCTATTTGGAGCTCCAATAAAGGGGCCATTTTTACAGATAAGATTTTTAGCCCAAAGTGAAACCAGCGCCATATAGGCTGTAGGGGGGAGCGGCAGGGGGTCTGCAGGTACTTGCTGGACCCTCCCTCCTCTAAAGATTATTTTACGGGATGGAAATTGTGCCCTGGTTGGAACCAAACCGAGAACTCCAGTGTTTTAAGGCAGCAATGCTACCCACTGATCCAACAATGGAGCAAGTGAGAGTTATCTGACAGATAATATTGGCTCTGATCATTGGGAAATGGCAAGAAGGGGAGCTGCCAGGGTGGGGCTGCTGAAAGTTATGTATTTTAGCCATTAGCTGTCTCAGGAGCCAAAGGTTCAAGCACCGGTGGGACCTCATTTGTTGTGGGGTAAACAGTATTCTAGACCTGAGGGGTAAAAGCGAGTCCGGGCAGTTATTGCTGAGCCAAGAGGGGTCGTGTGTGTTCTTGCTGAGGAATCTGCTGTGCAGGGACATGTATGGGGCCTAATGGGGGGTCAGTGAGTGCGGCCTATAAGGAACCTCTCATGCCCACGGGGTTAAACACAGGCCCAAACCACCTTTTATAAACGTGTCCATCTTGTGTATGTTGCATCGTCTCTCTTGCCTACATGCCTACACTTCTTCTCTCTCCCACTCGGCTCATTAATTTCTCAATCCCACTCACTAATTAACTGCATTGCAACTGGAGCTTCAAGAAATGCAGAAAGAAAAATAGCAGGGCCGGTTCCAATAGATTCTATCATAACGGAAACGGCTTCCGCTGCCTTCTGGGGCACAACCAGACAGCAGCCGTCAGGGTCCCAAAGCGACCCGTGCAGCTCCCTGCCCTGCCGGCAGTTGGTACACGAGCTGGCGTTTGGCGCTAAGGCTGCGACTGTGAAATGAATGAATGGTCCCGGCACCATTAATGGCTCATTCAGCGCTCATAGTGGCATCTGCTTTCATTGGCAACAGTCTGTATTGCGTGTTACAGTCAGTCGCTTGGCATAACCGTGCCACCCACATCTATACAGCCCCCCACACCCGGCCCCCTTATATACGCTGGGGGCTTTAGGCAGACTCCCTGGGGAAGATACATTACTTACTGAGCTGCTACAGCTGGTGAAAAATAAAGAGCAACTAATTAAAAGTCAGTATTTGTGGTGGTTTATCTATATACACCAGAAATTGCAAGGGGAACTGGCCCTTTAAGAGATACATCGCACATGATTGGTTGGAAGCAAGGCTGCACTGTCCCCCTATTTGCCCCACCGCAGGGAAGGCAGTTCTGCAGGAAGATCTGAGTGTTTGAGGACGTGGCCTTGCTTTGCTGCACTGTTGTGAGTGCTGACTCTTGTTGCTAGGGAGTGCAGTTGTGTGAGTGTTGCTAGTGGGTAGGACTGTGCCAGGTGGGGTTAAGATTAGACAGCCCTGTTGCCTACCCATGAGAGACAGCTGATATTGAGACCCTTTGTATGTTGTGGAACTATAAGTGTAAGGTTTGAGAGTGTTAGTTGTGTAACATCGGTGCATAAGTACAACCGCACAATTGTTACATGCTCGGACTGGCTTTGTACCCCAGTTTGGCTCGACAGGGGGTCTCCCCACACCCCCCAGGATGCAGGTAGCCGCCGGGCGCTTCAGGCCTGTCTCCAGCCTGGCTGTGAGTGGGTGTGTGCGCCCAGCGTGTGCGTGCGAATGTGTAGCCACTTCCTGCGCCTCAGCAATGTGTGTATTCAGCAGCCCCTGCCAAGCCTGAAATATGTATATCCACTAACCCCTTGTATCCCACTCCTCTAGCTCTATTAACCCCTTGTGTGATCAGCCCAGGGCTCCTCACTCTCTCTCGCTCTATGGGCTTCGCTATTAACCCCTTGTGTGATCAGGCGAGAGCTCCTCACTCTCTCTAGCTCTATGGGCTTCGCTATTAACCCCTTGTGTGATCAGGTGAGAGCTCCTCACTCTCTCTAGCTCTATGGGCTTCGCTATTAACCCCTTGTGTGATCAGCCGAGGGCTCCTCACTCTCTCTAGCTCTATAAGCTTCTCTATTAACCCCTTGTGTGATCAGGTGAGAGCTCCTCACTCTCTCTAGCTCTGTGGGCTTCGCTATTAACCCCTTGTGTGATCAGCCGAGGGCTCCTCACTCTCTCTAGCTCTATGGGCTTCTCTGTTAACCCCTTGTGTACCTAAGGTCTCGGTCCCGCCTGTGCTCTAGGAATGTGTGCGTTCAGGAAAGGGACTTCACTGTAACCCCTTCTTTGCTTTAGAGATGGGTCTAACCAGCAGGCTTATGTTCTCCAGAAATCAGTACAGGCATTGGTGTTCTCTAGAAATCCCTATGAGCAATAAGAGTTTATTATCTAGAAATCTGTTTAGCAGTGAGCCTATCTGTGCTAAAATATGTGTATTATAGTAACGCTTTGTTTGCTTTAAACTGTATATTGACAGGCACTGTGTTCTGTGCCAAGATATTTGAATTGCCAGTAACCCCTTCTGTGCTCCTTTCAAAACTGCAAAGTCAGTAACCCTTTGTGTTCAGTTTGTTATAGGCAGTAACCTCTTAAGTGCTGTTAATTCTTTATAGTCAGTAACCCCTTATGTGCTTAATTGTTTATAGGCAGTAACCCTTTATGTGCTCAGTTCTATATAGTCTTGTAACCTCTTCTGTGCTGCCTTGAAACCTGTAAAGGCAGTAACACCTTATGTGCTTAATCCTTTATATTATTAATAACAGGTATTTATAAAGCACCAACATATTCCTCAGCACTGTACAATTTATAGGTAGTAAATTCTTATGAGCTGTTAATTCTATATGGGCAGTAACCCCTTATATATACTTTAAAGAATTTAAAGCACATAAAGGTTCTATATAGGCAGTAACCCCTTCAGTGCCTTAGATTCTGTACAAACAGGTAGTGGGTTTCTGGGTAGTCAGTGAACCATTCTATGTTATATATAACAGTAACCCATTCTGTGCCTATGAAATGCACACATACATAATGTATGCTTGTAGTAGTAACCCTTTCTATGCAGGAGTGTGAGATCAGATCATAGATGGATCTATTCATATAGTAACTGTGGGTTCATGGGAAGAGTAGCATTGACGCTGTGTATCTCTTATCAGGAGCCATCTTGGGAAGGTCAGAAACCAAAGAATGCGTCTACTACAATGCCAACTGGGAGAAGGACAAGACCAACCCCAACGGCACGGAGATCTGCTACGGGGACAACGACAAAAGGCGGCACTGCTTTGCCACATGGAAGAACATTTCGGGCTCCATAGAGATCGTTAAGCAAGGCTGCTGGTTGGACGATATGAACTGCTACGACAAGTAAGTGTTTCCCATCCTTTGGTAAAATGGAGATATCCAGAGACCCGCCCCTGATGCATTGGCATTAGCCCTTGCCCTGTGCTGTAGGGGGGCATAAAACCAGACCACCAGCGGCCATGTTGGATGCAGTTAATATTTACATGTGACTTTTTGCCCATTTTAGGAGCGACTGCACAGAGAGGAAGGAGAGTCCGGATGTGTTCTTCTGTTGCTGCGAAGGCAACACCTGCAATGAGAGGTTCTACCATTCGCCAGAGATGGAGGTCACACAGCGTAAGTGATTTATATCCCCCTTTTGGCTCAGGCGCAGGGCCATGTCGTTATGTTTGTGATCCGGGCACAGGATCAGTGCAACTGGTCTCATATAGTGCTTTGGGCACTGTCTGGGATTGGATTATACTCTGCACTATCATGCATTCAGGCCAGCCATGATAGGGCAGTAGTGCATTCACTAAGCCTACAAGTCCCATGATGCCAAGCAGTACAACTGTACACTATAGCCCAGTGTATGCACACACAGTGCCTTCTGACTCTTGTGGAAGTTCTTAGGCCATTTCTGATCATAGTACCAAGAAGGTTCTACTTTCAGAAAGAAATAACCTTGTTATTATAGTCAGCAATCTAAAGTTTGGGCTAAGAATCTGCTCCCTAATTAGCTAAACAAATAACATTGCTTGTGCCATCTGCATTTATCTCAGCTGAAGAAACAAGGCAGAGCTGTTGGCACAATGTTCCGCCGGAGAAAAAATTGATAAAAAAGAATGCAAAAATTACCATAAGTGTAGAATAAACAAAGGCAATTACTTCTCTTAAAGGGGAACTGCTCCTCAAACTTTCCAGTATTCATTAATTACACATTGGCAATGGCTTTAAAGTTACTGGGAGCTTTAATTGCTGTCGGAAGGCATGTTTAACCCCTTCTCTGGTTTGGACTCTTGAAACAGTGTAGCTGAAGTCAGTTCCCCTCCAGGTCTGTTAATCAGCTGGCGTCTGCTACATTGTTTCATGAGTCAGAAGCAGTAGTAACAGAGTTTATAAACAGCCAGGAACCGACCGGGAGTATGAAGCTCTGTGATGGTGATAATATATGTATGAGTTTAAATGTGGATCTTGGCATGTTCAGTCTTGTAGCTGCCACACCAGTATAATTAGAGTTCTTTCTGGAGTTCCAGTCAGCTTTCCAGTATGGCCGGTCTTGCCATGTTCCCTTCCCCAACTGAGGAAGCAGCAACTTCCTGCTGCACCCAAAGGATTCTGGGAGATACATTGTAGATCAGAAATGGGCAAGCTCTGGTCTTCTACATGGTGTTGAACTCCAACTCCCCACATCCCACCCACAGCCGAAGGCGTAGCTAATTCAGGCAATGATACCTATGCCGATTGGACTGGAACAGACATTTCTCCTGTTTAATGACAAGGAGGGTTGCAGTGTTGCCCCTCTGGGCTACTTATACCTGGGGCTGTAAGTATAAAAGTGCAGCGAGAGGAACAATCCTGATAAGAATTTAGACAGCTCTGCGAGACAAACATCCGGGCGCTGCAGACTGCGCAGTATTCTAACTTAATTAAGCCTAACTAACTTGTGGGCCAGCGTGCCAGGGATACAGTATGCACGCACATACTGCTTTGGCCTCCATGTACCGTTCCCGTTCCAAAATATTTCCAGCATGTGGAAATGAAGCAAATGCCCCGTCGGTGCCAGCAATTATCTGCTGTTTGACAGTCTGTCAATTTCCTCATCCAGAACGGGTAAACAAACGGCAACTACCTTATCTCGGCAATGCAGCCGTGCCTGGGATAGAACTCTGTGTAAGCGCCGCTTACCCTGGGGCAGTGCCATTATATGCCATTATAGGCTGCCAGCGTGGCTACCTGTATGAAAGGCAAAGTCTCATCAGAAGAGGTAAAGGCTGCTTACCCTGGGCCCATGCCATTATAGGCTGCCAGCGTGGCTACCTGTATGAAAGGCAAAGTCTCATCAGAAGAGGTAAAGGCTGCTTACCCTGGGGCCGAGCCATTATAGGCTGCCAGCGTGGCTACCTGTATGAAAGGAAAAGTCTCATCAGAAGAGGTAAAGGCTGCTTACCCTGGGGCTGAGCCATTATAGGCTGCCAGTGTGGCTACCTGTATTAAAGGCAAAGTCTCATCAGAAGAGGTAAAGGCTGCTTACCCTGGGCCCATGCCATTAAAGGCTGCCAGTGTGGCTACCTGTATGAAATGCAAAGTCTCATCAGAAGAGGTAAAGGCTGCTTACCCTGGGCCCGTGCCATTAAAGGCTGCCAGTGTGGCTACCTGTATTAAAGGGAAAGTCTGGGCCCATGCCACTATAGGCTGCCAGCGTGGCTGCCTGTATGTCTCATCAGAAGATGTAAAGGCCGCTTACCCTGGGCCTGTGCCATTATAGGCTGCCAGTGTGGCTACCTGTATTAAAGGGAAAGTCTCAGATGTAAAGGCCGCTTACCCTGGGGCCATGCCATCAGCCATAGGCTGCCAGCGTGGCTACCTGTATTATAGGCAAAGTCTCATCAGAAAATGTTAAAGCCGCTTACCCTGGGGCCCTGCCATTATAGGCTGCCAGCGCGGCTACCTTTATCTGTATTATGGGGAAAGTCTCATCAGAAGATGTAAAGGCTGCTTGGTGGCAAACAAGTGCCAGGGAGTCGCATCAGGGAGCCAGGGATGCCCATTGTGATATCAGATTTGGGAATAAAGGGGCACTAAACCCTGCTGCACAGCACGGCTCAACCAAACTTTACTCGGCTGTTGTTGGACTACAAATCCCAGAACAATGTAACATATAATGAAGGTTGAGGCATGCTGGGAGCTGTAGTCCAGCAACATCAGGGTTGTATGCTTAAAACAATATTGCGCAATAGAACTTTTCCAAAACTTTTCCCCAAGTCTCCAGGGCCAGCGGCTGCATTACAGTGCAAGAAATGCTCCAATGAGAATCCCAGCTGATCTGTATAAATCCGGCTCCCTGTTCTCTGTTCCTCCAATTGGAGTTGGGAGCAATAAGCACAGTTTCCCAGCACTGAACAAGTCTGTCCCTTTATCCCCATGTCTGATTCCTGTGCCATATAATGACGGGAAAAATGACATAATTATCTCTATATGTAAGATAACAGCAAGATGGCTGACACAGTGCTGGGAATCTGCATTCTCACTGGTCACTTCTCTTGCACTTATAATGAGACTTTTGGTCAGTAGAATGCTCAGTGGTGAATTTTCTTGCATCTATAGTAACATTTTTCCCACAACTTCTATAGCAAAACTATAAGGGGCCTCCCATACAGACAAACCCATAGGCCCCTAGGGCCCAGTTCCTGGCTGAGGCTTCTGGGAGAGGTAGCTCACAGGCTGGGGAGCTTATTGTGCTTTATAAAAACACTACATACCCAATGGTTAGTGGCTTTGCTTCCCGTGTTTAAGGCTCCCCCCGGCCAAGCCCTATAGGCTATTAATGTGATGAATCCCGCTGGGCATCGCTGTGTTTGTGAGTGGGTTAAAGTGCCAGCACTTGGCTATGGTGCCAGTCCGGATGCATTAAGTGCCTTTTTTTTATGTCTTACAGCCACCTCGAATCCTGTCCCAACCAAGCCGCCTTTATTCAACACTCTGCTGTACTCGCTGGTGCCTATCATGGTGGTGGCGGTCATTGTTCTCTTCTCGTTCTGGATGTACCGGCACCACAAGCTCGCCTACCCCCCAGTGCTGGTTCCAACACAGGTATGTCTGTTACTGCCAGCGCTCCAGGCACTCGGCTCTCCCTTTCTCTATTCAATTTACCCCCATTGGGGGGTTCACTTTGCAGTTTCAGCCTTGCAGTTGATCTGCCATTGTCTCTCAGGCTGACTAGGGCACAGGCTTCCTCCATATTTCCCATACCATAGTTCTATGTCAGTATGTTTATTCCCCTGTACCGAGCATAACTCAGCACTAAAATGAGGAGGTGGGGGGGCACAGTGGGCCTTTAATCAAGAGTAACTCAAACTAAGGGGTATATTTATCATGCTGTGTAAAAAGTGGAGTTAAGCATTGACCAGGGCAACCAATCAGCAATTAGATTTCAACAGTTGGCAGCCAATCAGGTGCTTTGCTTTGGTTTTCTATGAGCAACAGTACCGGTAATGTTTGAATCCACTTTTTGCACAGCATGATAAACAACCACTGGTGGCCCTGTTTCTAAACCATTTGATTGGGTCAGAGATACAGACTTGTCAGCCAGGGGTCAGATAAGGCTGCGGGTACTTTTCTCTTCTTTGTTATACTCCCCCATCCCATATGATTAATCAGCCCACTTGGCAACCGTAGCCGCACATTGGGCAGCTTTAATGCACGTGAGGCATCAGACCTACAAGTAGCCCTGTGGGATGCCCCGTGGCCACCGACGTTGCCTGAAAATGCCATGTATGTAACTGCTCTGCATCAGAGAGGCTCTGCTAATCCCTATAGGGAATGACGGGCAGAAGTGTACCTGTAAGTGTCAGCTCTGGTCTGTTAGTGCTTAGTATTTAATACAGTTCAGCTGGGCTAGAGCAGGAGCTGGCAGTTACTCTTTGTTGTGACCTCTGCTGGCAGGAAGTAGAAGTGCACAATAATGTATTGGGAAAAGAAGGCAATACTGTATTATGGTTCTGCTGTCAGCTTGGTGCCCAGGTTGTGCCAGGCACAGTTTATATGGAGAGGGGCAGCACCATGGGTTGTAGGCAGGGTGCCCATTTCTGTGGGTGCAAATAGAATTTCCTTTATGGGTCCAAACAGTAATTTGTGTTGCCTGTGTGTTTCTCTTCCCAAGCACGCCTTTCACATTATGATAGAGGTAAGAGGCCTTGTTGCTTGCCCCTGCATCATTTGGTTTGATTTATGGAATTTTTTTCTACTTTTTATTTTATTTATTTAACCCATTGCATCCATGTGCATGCTTTATTTTTATTTATAGTATATTTCTATAACCTGCACTTCCATGGCCGCCTGTGTGCTCCCTGCCAAGCACAGCGCCGGCAGCTACACGCAGCTCATACAGTAATGCGCTTTTATTTGCTCTCACTTTATCATGTGCTCGGGTTATTTCTATAAATAAATATGTATCGACATAAACATGCGTATCTGGTGAAAAATAATATCCAAGCAGTAGCTCATAGAACTGCAACTCTCAACTTTCAGGGCTACATGTTATTACAGTATGGCTGTAGTATGCCCAGATATACTAATAAATAGTGGGAAATGTACAGTCTGTGAGCTGCCCTATTGCTCTTCCTATCTGTATCCCATCTGGATCAGTTCTGCATATCACAGCGCCACCTTGTGGCTATACATTGGTAGTGCAGTAACTGTGCATGCAGTCCCCAGCCAAGGCAATAGAATATATATACATATATTTATTAAATAATTGCAGTGGTTTGTAGCACTTTATTGCTTATAGTGTATAGAGTTGAGTTCTTTCTCTGTGCCCATTAACCCTTCTGCCTGCAGCTTTATTATGCCAATGCCATTGTTTGCTGAATGTCGCACAATGTACCAGGGCCAGATCAGGTGACTGACGATGCTTCATATATATATATATCAATGATTTATCAAGAGCTAAAGTTCTTATCAAATACAATAAGTATCTGAAAGAAATGTGGCGTAAAGGTTATTGCTTGGCAAAGCTGAGCAACTATGCCACCATTTTTGTTCATAAGATGGCACTTTTATTCCAGACTGCAGATGAGGTTACCCTGTCAAAGCAGTCGTTGTGGCTGCCTCGTCCGGTGTATAAAGCCATTTCTCTGACTTGTTTCCCTTTAGGATCCAGGCCCCCCTCCTCCGTCTCCTCTGCTGGGATTAAAGCCATTGCAGCTGCTGGAGGTAAAAGCCAGAGGGAGGTTCGGCTGCGTGTGGAAAGCCCAGTTATTAAATGAAACCGTAGCTGTCAAGATATTCCCAATACAGGTAAGTGCTGGTGTGCTTATACAGTGCTTTCTTCTGATTGGAGAGACTTACTAGCCTATCATTATGCTTTCCCTCTTATTTGTCCTCTACACCATGCAGAACAGTGTCAGTAACAAAACTATTCATTTCTAACTCGATCCCCCTCCTCCCTGGTTCATCAAAGCAATTGTGGGTTAATGAATTTTGCCAGACCATAATGCAATGAACTCCTCCTTATCTGTAAGCCTGTGATGCGAGCAGCAGCTGGGGAAAGGGAGGAACTTTTTCACATGGGGCTAGCCATATTCTTCATTTCCAGGGTGCCACAGCCTGGAAATGACCTGTGCTCTGATAAACTTCACTCACACATTACTGCTGCGCTGCAAGTTGGAGTGATATCCCCCCACCCCCAGCAGCCAATCAGCAGAACAATGGGAAGGGAGCAAGATAGCAGCTCCCAGTAGGTATCAGAATAGCACTCAATAGTAAGAAATCCAAGTCCGGCTTGGGACTCCTCCAGTTACATGAGAGTAGGAGAAACAATAGGTTACTTAGTGTGCGAGTGGGTTTGTACTCATGCATTTACAGCCACGTCTTTTGTTTTCCGTTTAAAGGATAAACTGTCTTGGCAAAATGAGTATGAAATCTACAACCTCCCTGGGATGAAGCACGAGAATATCCTGCAGTTCATCGGCGCCGAAAAGCGCGGCACCAACCTCGACACGGATCTGTGGTTAATTACTGCTTTCCATGAAAAGGTGAGCTTGCCCTTAGAATAGGATTCCTTTGCCCTTGTGTCCTGTTTAATGGGCCCCTAACAATGGCTGTAATGTAACTACTGAACGTCTGCTGCCTTAAAGGGGAAGCGTGCCATTAAATAAATGTGTAGTATGATGTAGCAGGATCAGTTGCAACCAGTTGCTCTTCATTTCTTTGGTTTTATACGATTCATCTTCCTATCCTGCCTCGCTTTGGCCTACAACTGAAATGCTGTCTGGTTGTCAGGGTCACTGACCCCAGCAGGCAAATGTCAAACAAAAACAAATGGAATATAAGGGTTTTAATTTTAAAATGTATGGATATTCTGATTTTAAACTGCCTTTTTTTGTTGTTGTTTCAATTCAGGCCCTCTATAATTCATCTTCTTTTCTGACTTCCTTACTGCTGCCTGGTTGTTAGGGTAATTAAGCCCTAGCAACCAATCCTATGACAGCTGCACAGGAAAAAATAAAAGCCCCTACTGCTGATCTGTTGATCTGATAAAGCTCCTTATCCCCACAGGGCTCCCTCACTGACTATCTGAAAGCCAACGTGGTGTCTTGGAATGAGCTGTGCCACATCGCTGAGACAATGGCCAGGGGCTTAGCTTACCTCCACGAAGATATCCCGGGGCTGAAGGATGGACACAAGCCTGCGGTGGCGCATAGGTACGCTCCTCTCATACACTCCCCTGGATATGGAATAGGCACTTGGTATCTGCCTATAGCAGTGTGGCTTTAATATATATATCTATCATTTTCTCTTTCTGTATAGGGATATCAAAAGCAAAAACATTCTCCTAAAAAACAGCCTGACAGCCTGTATAGCAGATTTCGGCCTCGCCTTAAAGTTCGAAGCTGGGAAATCTGCAGGGGACACTCACGGCCAGGTAAGCTTGAGGCCTATGGGTATATAGCACTCTCTGCAATATGCAATATATACCCCACACATTGGCTCCCAGGACTCCGGCACTTCCATACGCAGCTATACAGTATTAGTATGAACTGTGGCCTTTTCTTTTACCTTGTCCAGGTCGGAACCCGCAGGTACATGGCCCCCGAGGTGTTAGAAGGTGCTATCAATTTCCAGAGAGATGCCTTTTTAAGGATAGACATGTATGCCTTTGGCTTAGTACTCTGGGAGCTGGCGTCGAGGTGCACTGCCTCGGATGGTGAGTGTTTGTATCCGTTCATCCAACTTCCCCAACATACACAATTTCCCCTAGGTACAGCGGCCGGGCAGTCTCCCTTTAATGAATAATGGTGGGGGCATAAAATAAAATTGACTCAGAGATGGGAAAGTGCTGGTGTTTACAAATGGACACCCAACCAGAAGGCTAATTAGGGTGGCATTTGGAGATGAAGATTTATTGGGTGCCCTTGGACTATTTATTACCTTGTTATTGGCTAATAAGGGCTCTGCCCAAATGCTAGCCCTCAGTTGGGGGCCTGACATAAGTCTAATCCAAAGGAAATCCCTATACCCTATGCTGTGTGTATAACAGGCCCCTAATGGCTGTCACTTACTCTGTGTGAAGTCAAATTTGACCGGCCCAAACCTTTGTTATTGCACTTATTGTAACCTCTGAATATATCCCTTCTCCCCCCCCCCCCCCCCCTCAGGTCCAGTCGATGAGTACATGTTACCTTTTGAAGAAGAAGTTGGGCAGCACCCATCTCTGGAAGACATGCAGGAAGTGGTAGTGCACAAAAAGAAAAGACCCATCTTAAGGGAGTGCTGGCAGAAACATGCTGTAAGTGTCCCCCGGAACCCGGTGTGTGTAATATTCTCCTGACTCCATGCCGTCCAACACTCAGGAGTCGGAACCAGCTGAAAAGAGATGAGGAGTAGAGAGAAGCCGTTTTTGTTTCTTTTTTTAGGAAACTTGAAGGCAAAACAGAGTGAGAGACAGAGCAAGCAGTGACAAGGGAAGGAAGGCAGGTTGTTATATGGGAGGGGCTTAAGGGAAAGGGTTATAATAAAGTAGGGATGCACCAAATCCACTATTTTCAGATTTGGCCAAACCCCCGAATCCTGAGCCAAATCCTAATTTAAATCCTACTGAGAAAGGCAGAATCTTGGCCGAATCCCGAAGCGAATCCTGGATTCTGTTTATCCCTACAATAAAGGAAGTTGCAGTTACATAGCAGGAAGCAGAAGTTACAGGGGAGGAGATAACAATAGAGGAGTAAATTCTGGGGTAGAAAGGGGTGTTTTGCACAATACTGCAATGCTGAAATTTCATTTGCCAGTTGAATTCAATGTGGTTAATAATGGTGTTATTTTAGGCATTAAGGTGGCCATACACCTTCAGATCCGCTCGCTTGGTGATGTCGTCAAGCGAGCAGATCTTCTCCCGATATCCCCGACCTACAGGTGGGTGATATTGGGAGAAACCAGGCTAAATTACAATGACGGGTATAGGAAAAGTCGGTCTGGGGACCCCATCAACAAGCCGATGCGGTCCCTGATCCGACTAGATTTTCTAACCTGCCTGATCGAGATCTGACCGATTTCAGGCCAGATATCAGTCGGGCAGGCCCGCCTGTAGTCCCCATACACGGGCCAATTAGCTGCCGAATTGGTCTAAGGGGCCCATATCGGCAGCTAGAATCGGCCTGTGTATGGGAACCTTTAGCCATACTGGGCTCCTATTTCATATTCATGGCATTCATTTATAACTAGCCGCTTTTACCCCCTATATAGTTATATTACCCCCTATATAAATATGCCCCGCGGTGCAATAAGGAATATCTGTCCCAACATGCCATACACGGCAGCCTCGCCACAGTCCGTAACCAAATGACTTCCAACCTTTTGTCTTTTCCTTTCCCCCAGGGAATGGCGATGCTCTGCGAAACCATAGAGGAGTGCTGGGATCACGACGCGGAAGCCCGGTTGTCGGCCGGCTGCGTCGAAGAGCGAATCATTCAAATGCAAAAACTCACAAACATTATCACAACCGAGGACATTGTCACAGTGGTCACGATGGTGACAAACGTGGACTTTCCGCCCAAGGAATCGAGCCTATGATACCCCTCGGTCGTGGTTACCCAGACCAACCGGACTCTGGCGCAGAGCTGCTAAGCTAAAGGGGAACTTCTGCCTAATGAAAATGATATAAACCGGCAAAGGTCCGCGTGAATGGAGGCGGGGGGGTTGCTCTTTTGCAGATCGTCCCGTTTGGACGCCCCACCGACGACTCTTACAACCCGGAGACTTGTTTCATTCCACGCAAACGCCCCGAAGGACTCGCCGCGGGTTTTTATCGACAAAATCAATCGAAAAGGAATGAAAGAAACAATGAAGAAACACGAACCTAATAAACTGACACCCGTTTTTTGTTTTTAAAACACGTCAGACAAAAAGACTAATATTACGTGAACTACTGCTACGTTTTTTTTTTTTTTTTTAAATCAAAGCATTTCATTTCAGATTTAAAGGGTAACTGTTTTTATTGCATTTGCCGTTGTGTTTCTCTCAATGACTATTGTAACGTCATCATGACACAGCTTGTGAATGTTCCGTGTGCTGCTGTTCCGTGTATATAAACCCTAAAGTAATCAACGTGGGATATATTAAAAGAGGCTTCCAAGCAGACTGTAACCTCCCTCAACAAGGTATACCTCAGCTCCACCTTCTCACGAAATTCTCCGATACCGCGGAAAACACTAAGAAATTCGAAGAATAAATCCACCCCCTTTTTATCGTTTTTTTTTTTTATTGCTGTATTGCCAAAATTCAGTTGTTCGATTTTTAAAGGGTAAGCTACGCTGAAACCATTTTTGTTTTTGACTAGTGGAGGAGTTGGGTAGTGCATTCGGCCTTCTTGCCGCAGTCCGGCGTGTCGGCGGAGTATTCCGAACCCTCCTCGGGAATAAGGGAAACTTAAGACTGGTGTTTTTAGATTCGGCCTTATTTATTACTACGGAGACTTCTGTTGACTAACGCGACCCATTCTGTTGGCGTCTAATCAGATAATAATCCGATAGATGGAATGATCGGCGCAGCAAGGCAGTAAAGGGAGGTTCCCATGACGTGGAACCTTCCCACCATGAAAGACTTGCTGTCCCAGTCATTGGTTTATTGGGTTACATTTGGAGGGGCACCACTATCCCCCCCCCTGCACTGTATAGATTCTGGGTGGGCTGAGGCATGTCTCTTATGTGTCTATTGTAACAATAAGCAAGCTTCTGCTGTCTGCTGCCTCTGGGGGTCATGTGTGGTAGGGGCCTAGGATGCAGCCAATCACAACCTGGTAGTTCCTGTGATGGCTGACCTACATGCTTAACACGTGTAGCAAAGCTCACCACGGGTCCAACCATTCTGCCTGCACCCGTTCTTTCTGTTTTCTCCAGAGTGTCAGGAGGCGGGGCATCCCTTTTGTGCTGTTTCAGACAGGAAGATATTTACTGAGGTTAAGCTTTTTTTGGGGGGGAGGAGTTAGGATTAAGCCATGGGCAATATACGTGTATTTACTAAAACGTTGAACAACTGTTACAATATGTAATATGTCCTTTGAGCTTATGGCAACATTATTCTCTAAGTGGCCCTCGTGATGGTTGGGCCCCGGGCAAATGCCTTCTCTGCCCTAATCTGATTGGTGGGGTCTCTTTACCCAGGAATAATAATAACACGACCCAGTATTTTGGCCTTCAGGTCTCTGCATGCATGGTCGGGGGTAGTATGTAACAGCAGGAGGGCAACACGCTAATGGTATGTTACTCATCGTTACTATGGTTGGGGGGTCGTGGATTCCGTTTCCTTCAGAGGGAGCCGCTTACCTGGAATCACAGTGTGAAATCGACATGCCCAAAGCCAGTTTCTCCAGTTAGAGATTCCGCACCACCATCGGCATACCTCCCAGCATCCCCCATTTTAACTATTGGAATAATTTAGGCCACGCCTAGGATTAGACTAGCCCCACCCCAGCCTAGTTTCTTTACAACCCCGCCCCTGCAGAGCTGTCCTGCCGTAACAGGGAGCCGTTGGGAGGTATAACATCTGCTGATGAATTCAATAGGAGGGCCTCCTCCAACCAAAACAATGGGGCATTTCACTCAGGGATTTTGGGTAATAGGAATCGTAGCTCCCTGGGAAAATCTGACCACTTGAATTTGAGGAACCGGTGGATTCAGATTGATACCCCCGATGTAGTCACGGCTTATTTTGTTATATCTCTGACCCCTCCCCCAAATGATTACATTGCCGTCGTTTTACTAAAGTACTATATAGGTTTGCTGTGTCTGAGAAGTAACTGAAAATTATACGCATGTTCTTTTTTTTTTTTTTTTTTTTTAATTTTGTCTTTTTTTTTAATGATTTCTGTATCTTTGTGAGCGCTAACACTGGAACACTCAGTTCATATAGTGAATATTTATGTACGTGCCGCTTCAGCTCTGTGTTCTGTAGCCCATACAGGACGGACCGCACCGCCGTTTCAGGGTCACCTCAGGAAATGTCATTACCCACAATCCCTCACTACATATTAAGAGTAAACTGCGGCACGCCGCCGCATCGCTGCTCTTGTCTGCTCGACATTCACTGTCTGTGACTTACTGGGCTTTGCGTTGGCAAACTTTCAAATTTCAGATGTTGCCGTTAATCAGGGAAAATTAGAAAAAAAATAAAATGTATTACCCTCGAATATGCAATTCCTATTTAGAGGTGTAACCAACTGTTAGCGTGGGGCTAACGATGGATATGAGAAAAATAAATTAACTGCTTTTACATATGGACTGGAAAATGGCATTGGTGTGGACTTCTCTGCAGTGTAATATATGTATTTGCGTCCCTGGACAAAAAAAAAAATTGACGTTGTTAAAGGGGATGTAGACCCAAAACTAAAATGTTGCCAAATGAAAGAGAATGCGATTCTAAACAAATTTCCAATATACACTCATTAAAAATTTCCAGCCGTTCTAAGGTTATTGCTGTTGAAAGCATTGTAGAAGCAAGGAACAGTAATGGCGGAAGAGACGCTGTTTTCAATTTCAATTACATTTAACAATAACTTGGAAACGGCTGGAAATTTTTAATGAATATATATTAGAAAGTTGATCAGAACTTCATTTACTTTCCTTAGGGAACATTTTGTTTTTTTGAGGTTCACATCCCCTTTAAATTTTAAAGGGGAAGTATCTGTTTGATCTTGAAATGTGTATATTGTAGAGCTGTTATAGTTTTATGATACGAAAGAGGGGCTTTTGTTCAAAAGTTATTCCATTTCTGATGTCAGTATTTTTTTTATGCCCATAGTGGTGGAAAGTGGTATTGCAAGATAGTGTGGAATAACTTTAGAACTAAACCCCCTTAGAATGTGCTTCTGTGGAGCTGACAAGGGACAGTTTTAGGGTGATTGCACATGGTATGCTGGTGGGAAATCTCCTCTCCTGCGGGCTACGAAGCCCCTTAAAAGCTTTCACCGCCCACAGGAAGTCTCCTCCCCCTAGGCCCAAAAATACCTTCATAGGGGGTTTAATGTAAGTGACCATGGGTAAAACATATCCGTTGCGCAATCGCACATAATTCAAATTGATGTTTTACCCATGGTAACTTACATTAAACCCACTGAAGGTATTTTTGGGCCTAGGGGGGAGGAGACTTCCTGTGGGCCGTGACCCATGCTCTACCACCCTAGAGCTGGGCAGAGAGAGAAACAGCCCCTTATCCAACCGATCTTTTGGTTCAATGGATTGACAGTCTTTATTGTTTGACCTATAAGTTGCTGAGCCGAAGATAAACAACACCCGCTTGCAACTCACAGGCCAGGACTTTTAGCTTCGAATATATTAAGACTGCCCCCTTATGGATAAAAAGGGGAGGAGTTTGGGGAAATTCTGAGGAATTTGTAAATGTAGTAAATCCTGTTTAAACGTCATTGATTGGCAGTAGAAATAGGTGCCAAAGTCTCAGAATGGCGGAATCATTGTACATGCCAAAGTCAAATTCTTCTTTTTTTATTTCTGAAACTTCTTTACAGTGAAGCCTCCGCTCGCCAGTATTATATTACATTTCTCTCCGTTTCAATGCAGGAAATTTTTTTTTTTTTCTTCATTTTTAAGATTTTTTTTATTGATCAGGAACGTACTGTGAGTGTGGAACGTTCCGACGGGCAGTTAGAACAGGCAGTAACGCTACCAGAGACACGAGCAGAGTTTGCCCTGGTTGAGTAACCAATAGGAATGGAAATGAAAGTTGTTGGTTGCCGTTGGTTACTAGACCATTACAAACATAACACTACGTTTGTTTTACTTCTAATATGCACTTATTCTCTGGGAACAACTCACCGGCTCTAATCCAGGGGGATATTGAAGGGTGAGAATTATTTCTCAATTGTGTTTTTAAATTGGAATTTCCCTTTATTTTGCTATTTCTGCCCTGGGTCTCCGTCCAATCATTTTCTACTCTGAGTAGGAAAAGGGGAGTCGTAATCTTTACCCAAATGAAGAAATATCTAAAGAGGAGTCACACACATATGTGTCGTTTGTACCCAAATTAAAAAAAAAAAAAAACCCCATCAACCCACGGAAGTGCTATTTTACACCCCCCTGTATGCATAAGGAAGATACCCCAAGACTTCCATGAGTAGGAAATATGAAAGGCCAAGGGGGGGCCCTTGGGTGATGGGGGACTAAACCTTGTACATAGATAACAAAAACACCCATAACTGCTTATTATTTCATACTTCAACCCCTTTGCAAGCTGAAAGTATGTAGGCAGCCATTTTGATTTCACAGACCCTCCCATTTAAAGGGAAATGTTACCATTTTAGTCCAGCAAGATCTGCAGCCTTGGGCTGTTCCATAGTAGGGGGTCTGGACCTCCGTATAATGCAGCTTTCTAGTGACGGTTTGGCCAACTGCCTCCCAACTTCGTAAGATATTTAATCTCTTAGTGGAAACAGCCCTCCATGTCTGCCCCCTATTTAGCACTGGTGGTTTAACCGGCATTTGCACCCCATGTTTGGAAATAGTAAATGCGTTGATTCCACTCGCCCCCATCTTGGTAGAAATGGTGCATGTTCCCGAGTGTTCCCTTCCCAGCGACCCTTTGTCTGCATAAAGTATTAGAGACTAGTATTAGGGACCCCCCCCCCGTGCACTGTAGGGGGCAGCAAGTATGCCTTTTATTCCTTGTTTATTCCTTGGTGGCAGTCGACCGGCATGACTGAAGAGGGGGCGTGGCTCTTTCAGAATGAGGCCATAGAGGTGCAAGTATTGCCCTGTCTACTCGAGGCCGAGGTTCCAAAATAGATTTAAGCACTGATGATCTACACCCCCTTTTCTGCTCATCCCGGAGGCCATTTTGCATATCGGTATCGTCTCCAGGAAATCATCAATAAACCAATAAAAAAAATGATGGATATTTTTGTAAGTGCGTCAGTATAGTTGGCCTTTGACACATGCAGAATTCTGATTGGATGCTGCCAAGTCATCTGCCACTGATGCTTTACAAGGTCCTTCTGCAGAGGTCCCTACGAGCATTTTGACATTTGTGGTGGTATCTGGTATGTTGATCAGTGGTACTGAGTAGCAACAATGGGTGGTTTCTATAGGGCGTCTGACTGGGAGTCGTAACAGCGAGGGGGCTGTAGGATTGGCATCTCTTGCACTCTGGGTGGGGTTAAAAGTATGGGAACAACTTGGTGTTCTATCCATTTGCAAATCCCAGTCTCCGCCCCCAGGCTGGAAGGCCCCAGTTAGACATTTCTTGGCTAGAGTATTTCCTCTACTCAGTCTCGTAGCTCAATGGCGACTTATTTGTAACTTCAAACCTCGGGATTCTATCTGCTCCATTCTCAGCGATCAATTCCAGTTCAATAGGAAATATAAACCAATCACACAGGTTATCATGAAAGGCTACGCCCCTTTAAAGCGACAGTACGGCTAAGATCTGAGCTTGTATTTTATATCCACTGTCCCTTTAAACGGCGGCCATTTTTAAAGCTACAGCCCAGATGTACATTTCATACCGTCGGCCCAATTCCGTGGCCCCCCGTTATCTGCCTTGAGACATGTACTGAATGTAATTGAGGGCAAGAGCTCGACCACACAAACTGCCAGTTTTCATTTGCCGACTACGAATTTTTTCCAGTTGCTGATGTTTTCCAATCTGTTAGACTTAAAAAAACTTTCTACGGATTTTTTTATTCTACGCATTTGGTAAATAAATATGCAGAAGTTTTATTTATGGTTTCATTGCGGCGCAGGGAAGGCGCCGCTCAACCGAACATCTTTTACCTCAGATATTCAACCAGCAAAGTAGGTTTTTATGCAGTTTCTCAGTCCATATATATAAATATATATATATATATAATCTGTTACCTCTCACCTGTCGGTAAGCAATTCTTTTAGCTTGGACTCTGTGTTTCTGTCGGTGTTTGGGCACAGGATGCTGTACTACTGTCAGTTTCTGACTTGCGATTTTGCCGCAAGCGATCTACGGAAAATAAAAACATAAATAAAAAAAAAGCCCTGGATAAAGTGATTGTTAAATATTGTACAAATAAAACATGTATGCTATCCCCACCAAAAACAAAACTACGAAAAAAAAATATGAAATAAAAAAGTGAACATAATATTGTGAATCTTGAACTGTGTCTCTTCTTTCCTAACGTCGGAAACGGTTTCTTTTCCTCGATCTTCCCTCCAGCCGGCTGTTACGGTCATCTGTCCAAATGGGCGGATATTGTACGAGGGGTCGTACATGGTAGGGTTTTCCAACAGGTTCAGATTGGGATTCACACTAGGCCCTGGCATTCCAAGTACACAGAGGCACAACAGCCCCCCCACAGCAACCCAATAAATAGTGACCGTCTATGGCATCTAACAGCAGCCCCTCTGGCATATACCAGTAGCCACAGACTGCCAGTTCGGGGCTGGTTTGTAAGTGTTCTGATTGTCTGGGGAACAATGAGAACTGCAGCTCCTCCTCGCTTCCATACACCGGCTGATACGTTGCATCAAGGAATTACATTTTCAAACTTGTCTGATCGATGATTGGTCGATCCACGGTGCATAGATATTGGGGGGAATTCACAAATGTGGAGAGAGCCCCTTTTTTGGAGTAAAGGTGGTGGAAAAACTGGTGGAAAACACTTTCTCCAGATTCACAAAAAAGCCGCCATCTTGGTGATCAGCAAACAGCACATACACACTGGCACCCAAACTGGGATATTGGGGTACAAGGTTGGACTGGCCCAACAGGGCACTGGATAAAAACCCGCTGGGCCCTAGTTCTGTTGGGCCCCTTTTCGCTGGGCACGTTGGGGAGGGGGCTGGATTGCTGCTGCCCAGTAATGAGTAGGGGCTAGAGAAGACGGTATTTAGACCCTTAAATCTTGTTACAGAAGTGGAATTACACAGAAATATAGAAAACATTTGAAAGCCCAGATTGTCCTGAAAAAATGATGTATAGTTTCCCTGGGCAAACTAAAATTACCCCTCAGGAAATGCTCCCAAAGTGAAATGGCAAATGGCAAATGAAATGCAAAATCCTGCAGGTAAAATCCTTCCCCCGAGGCTCCTGTAGCTGTGGGACTGGGTTTGGTGGCACCGACACATTAACTAACAGCTAAAGGCAAATTCATAAAAAAAAATGGAAAATGGCAAAATCTCAAAACTGTTTAAAAGACAAATTCACAAAAGTGGAGATAGAGGTTTGTGAATTAGGTGGAAAATCCGACAAATCTATCTCCACTTTTATTTTGTCTCAATATCAGCACTTTTGTGAATTCCCCCCCATTGAGTTGGCTGTACCACCTGTATGGCCAGCAGTATGGCACTGCTAATTATGGCAGAATTATATAGTCCTGGTCCTGTAGCGCCTGCAACTGAAGTCATCGAGAACACTTTGGGGCACATTTACTAAACCTGTAACATTGCTCATTTTTTAAAAAAAATTCGGATACACTTATTTGTACGAACGTCATACATTTACTGAAAATTCTGAACTGAAAAAGTTGAGAAAAGTCATGGAGATCTTGAATTTTCTGACTGTGACTTTTTTTTCGAATTGTTGCACAAAAAACAGTGTCAAAAATCTGAAACCTCTGGAGTTTTGAAGCAAAAGAAGGATCTTCCAGGGAAGGGACATCTGTCATCGACTTCTACACAATTTCGGCAAGTTTTAGCTGACAAATTGTTGGATTTGGATTTTTAGCTGTTTGGACGCATAGTAAATCTCAAAAAAGTCACGACTTTTAGTGCTAAAAATCCAAATCGGGAAAAAAAAGATGGTTAGTAAATGTTGCTCTATGAGTAGCTCGAAGTCTGTGGGTGAACTCAAACCTGAAATACAAGAACGACATTATTTTTGGCCCATAAAAAATAGTCACATGACTTTAAACACCACGAGGTTTCATCAAATGCTACAAAGATCGATCAGATGAAGGTTTTAGTCATTTTACCTTCAGGGATGAAAACGTACTTTGCTACAGTCGTTGGATGGCAAATCTTCATTGTAGTTACAAGTCAGATTTTAATATTAGTTTAGAGGAGTGGAACTACACCCGGAGGTGCAGACTATTCCAGAATGTCCAAGTTTCTCAGTTGATGAGATTTTGGAATTCCAACATGAGATTGGAGGAGAGTTAGTTAGGAAGAAGGAGAAGGAAAGGTAAAAACTAGGTAAGCTTTATCACAGAAACACTGCACAGAGTCCTCTATCAAAAGAAACACAGGATTTCTTGTCTTCTTTTGTGTATACATGTTCTTAGGGTATCTGACTTCCTTCTCTCAGAAAAATCCTTCATGAGTCTGCTCAATTTGCTCCTCTCTCCCCCATCCATCATCTCTCTCTCCCCCTCTCAACTGCTGTAATCCGAGCTACCAGCAGCCAGACCTGCAACACAGAAGCTGCTGAGACCAAGCTAAAATGGCAGCCACTATCTTAAAAAAAAGATGGAGCTTCTAGGGCTGGTTACTCAGGTATGGTAAAGCTTTCTGCAGAATAAATATAGCGTTCTAGGTGGCACTAATGTAGTCACATATAGTGCCACCTAGAACGCTATATTTATTTTATAATCTATTGGCAGTAAGATGCCAAAATGACGCTCTATGCTATAGGCCACACCCTGATCAGTCTTGACCTGGGGGTGCAGTTCATCACTAACCTAAAATGTGCAGCTTCTAAGAGGCAGATTTCTCTAGGTAGAGACCTCCATTAGCTCGATCTCAATAACATTTCCCCAACAGATTGGAGGCATTCATCAAAGCCTAGAGGAACGTCACGCAACGTGAGAAGACTTTGCTTTGGTGTCTTTGTGACAGTCACATCCACAAATTTCTCAGGCACAATCAGCTGTTCAGAGCTGTAGTCACATGATTTCAGGGGTTCCTAAATGAACGCTAAATGTTAAGCCAAATGATAATCCTGCAATAAAGTTCCAGGATTTGACTGGATCCCGAAATAGTTGGGTTTTTCCCTGGAGAGAAGGAACTCGAGGAACAGCAAATGCTTCAGAGGAGGAAAACAATAGAAATGGTCCCAGAGATGTTTAACCTGATTGGCCAAGTGTGAGGGGGAAACACAGTCATATATATCTTTTATAGGAAAACCCACAGCCTTCTGCTTGCGGAACTACAACTCTTTACCCAAGTGAAGAGCCAGATCTGGCTGATCCCATCCTTTAGCCCTCAAACAAGGGCCAATATAGATCTCTCCTTGCCCAATAGAACTTTCCAACCTGTCCAGCAGGTTCCTGGCAAGATATTTGTCATTTTGGCACCATGGCCATAAGTCATCAACCCTGTATGGAGAGGCCGCAGCTAACGTTGAAGCCTCTATGCCCCCCCCCCCCCCCCCACCACTCTCTTTCAGTAGCTGAATATGACAATGGGCTCATCTACTGTCCCTGGGCAGTAACGTCTCTAACCAATTAGTTAATTTGTTTTTCTCGGGCCAGCTGCCATTGAATACTGCCCCCCTGCAAATTCACCACATTCAATGAATAAATATTCCTATTCTGATGTACCTGAAAGTGTTCTAGCCCCCCACTAGCTAAGTAAATACCACCCCCCTCCCCCCTCAGCTCATACTAAGGTTACACAACCCAATTCTCACACTAACTGACCTTAAAGCTGGGCTTTTTCTGAGTGTACCCCCAGAACTTGCCCTTTAGGCTGAGGCCCCCCCCCCCATCCCCCACCCCCCCCACCCCCCACCTCAGTAAAACAGGTGGCCCTTGATGCCTGGAAAAACTGATGAATAAATACCATTTTATATGCTGAAATCCAGCTGCAAAACAGATCCTTTTTTACTGCATCATTTGAAATCCTGGCAGGGGAGGAGGGACTAAAACACTGATGTTACAAATTGTAACAACTTCTCCACAGCTTACAGACAGCATGCAGGAACTACATAACCCACAATGCATTGCACTGGGATGTTCCTTTACTTATTGACATCACGTGTGCAGGGAATTGTGGGATTGGGAGGATGCAGGCTGAAGGCAGGCTGAGAACAGGCGACTACTGTTACATTTTATTTGAGTCCCAAAGTAGCCAGCCAATCAGCAGGGGAACAGGGGGCGGGGCTTAGGGAACTGTTCCAAACCATATTATTACATTAAATATCATGAAAAGGCTGAATATTTTTAATTGATGTATATTGCAAAGTTGCTTGAAATTATGTTTCCTTTTCAAAAAGCTGTGTTTGGCTAATATTTTATTAGAAAGTACAAAAATAGATTGCGTATTGACCATTTCAGTATAAAATTTCCCCGGACCCCCCACCTCAGCTGAGAGAGGACATTGCCCACTGCTTCACATCCGTAGGGCAGTTGGGGTATTTCTGCAGCGCTTCTATAACCTGAGTGTTATCCAGTAGGAGCTTCATGAGTCGGTACTCTTTCTGTGTGCGCATCGACAGCCCTTCCATTGGCTTTATCAGCTCCAGCTGGTGCAAGTGCTCAAACGCCTGGAAGGGAGAAGCACAGACAATCCAATAAGGCACAGTTTAAAGGGAAACAATCGGGTTTGGGTAAATAGATTAGTAATAATAAGGAAGAATAGCAAGTAAAGATGTCCCGCACTCACAGGTCTTAAGTGAAATAAAGGTGTTTATTCAATCCACATCTAACGTTTCGGCTGCCTCCGCAGCCTTTCTCAAAGAGAAAAGGCTGCGAGAAAGGCTGCGGAGGCAGCCGAAACGTTAGATGTGGATTGAATAAACACCTTTATTTCACTTAAGACCTGTGAGTGCGGGACATCTTTACTTGCTATTTTTCCTAAACCCATTGGGACTGCACCCAGGCATCGCTATTCTATCTTTGACGTGAGTGCCTGTTTACAAGCAAATACTAATAATAAGGAAGGATATCTCTGCTTCCTGTTAAAGAAAATACTGTCTATTAATTACTCAATGCCTTTATAACAAACATAATGGTACCGGGAACACTGCCCCCTATGTGGTGAGGCAGATAGTGCAGCAGAGTATGGTATTTTTATGGAGATTATATATATATATATATATATATATATATATTTGTTGCTCAATAAAGATTCTACTTTTTGTACGCAAGTCCTGGGAGTGCGGATCCTTCTTCGGTTGATTTTTGTATGTATATATGTATATATATTAGACCATACGCCCACTCTCCAAACTATTTTTCCTCCTTTCCTCCCCCAACCTCTTTATTCTCCTAGTCTCTTTTATTGCCAGCATCTATTCTTCCATCTATTTCCCCTCTTTGTTTTTATTCCAACACTATTATATATATATATATATATATATAGTGAGAGAAACCGAGAGAGATTTTTTTTTCCCATGGGCTAATAAAGATGTAGTAATCCAAATGCCCAGCAGAGGGTGCAGTGCACTACGAAACCAGTAGGAGTCTAAGTGGCCTCTGTTGTTATAGAAGTTAAACATTGGGATATACTAAGCTCTTCCCCTTTACTATGTATCAGCGCAGTCAGTTAGGATATGGAGTTTGATTCTAGGCACTATCTGCATGGAATCTGTATGTTTTCCCCGTGTCTGTGGCTCGTTTAATGATTTACTGCTGTTGTTGCCAGAAGGTCTCTATTAAAAGGAATCCCAGACACCACCATGAAGAATAATGAATTCCAAGATTTGAATCCTGATCCATAGAGTCCTTAACTACTGTGTGGGTCCCACTCAGCACATAGAGCTGCTCTATACATGTTACATATACAGCAGCCAAACGCATGAGATGTTATAACCTCCCATTGGCTGCTCAGTACTGGGCAAATGCAGGTGATGTGCCGGGGGGGGTAAACTCACCAGGGACTGACAATGCTATAGAGGGGGTTTGTAAACTGTCAGTATATTCCCCTCATCTCTAAAATGTTTGGAAGCACAAAGAGGAGCAATGTTCCTATTAGGATACTAAATGAGTGCAGAGCCCAACAAGCCAGCCATGGCATGGAATGGGTTAATATTGGCTATATTTGATATATCCATATCTTACCTTCATTACTACGGGCTTTTCAAAGTTATAGACAGAGTGAGCTTTCCTCTGAATAAACTTCTGGAATTCTGTCAAAATAATGATAATACAGTCATAACATTAATAATAATCATTCATAGTAATAAAATAGTAATGATGGTAAAAGACTCAGAGAAACATGTTATTAACCTGACACCCCCCCCCCCCCCCGCAATCCTGTGAGTGATGTGGCCCAGAGGCGGCTGGACTTACATATGGGGGGCAATGCAAGGTGTATCCCCTGGGGAAGGACACAGTGAAAAACCCTCTTCCGGCCCCTCGACCCAGGTAAGAACTGAGATCACTCAACGTACATCAGAACAGCATTTGGTTTGTACTGGTAACACACTGCAAAACCAAAAGGAGCCTGGCACTGAATAGGTTAATATTTGCAAAGAAACCAACAGGGGCAGAGTGGCTTTGTGAGCGAGTTGCATAGAGGGACATATTTAGAGTTCACCATCAGGTTAACTTTTAGTGTGTTATAAAACGGGAAATTCTCAGGAACTTTTCAATTGGTCTTCATTATTTATCTTTTTTTTGTATAATTTGCCTACTTCTTTTAGGCTTCCAAATGGGGGTCACTGACCCCAGTAGCCCATAAACTATTGCTCTGTGAGGCTACAATGTTATTGTTGTTGTCATTTTTTAATACTTATCTTCCTATTCAGTGCCTCTGCATACTCTGCATACTAAACAACCCCTTTGAATCCCAAATTACCATTGTGCACCATCTGGAAATTAAAAGGTTCCCCGTCGTAAATGTCCTGTAAGTGCTTCATGGCGATGATCAGGCAGAGCTCTAGGACAGACAGACCTGCAAACAGAACAGATTTCAGTGGTTACAAAGCAGTGTCTTGTATATACCCCATAAAGGGGGAATTAAGTCTTGATGAGCCCCCTCCCCATGATTTGATCACTAGCCCATGAAGCAATCAATAGGACCTGTGCTTAATACAGGGGGATGCCTATAACTGCATGGACCCCCGTTTAAAAATTGCAAAGAGTTTGAAGAAGAAGGCAAATAAGTAAAAATAATGAAGACCAAGTGAAAAGTTGCTTAGAATTGGCCATTCTATAACATACTAAACCTTAACTTAAAGGTAAACTACCTCTTTAAGAGTTGTTCCTGGTATAAAGACTGACAAAGCCCTGTTTGGCTGCCCATGCCCCCTTGACCACCAACATTGTAGATTATTGCAGTGGGATTATAAACACCCCATGTGGGGTAATAAGCAGCCTGCAGTGGGACAATGGCTGTATAAGCAAGGCTGAACCCGCAGGCCTTCAAAAGCCTTATTCACTTCATCAGCCCTTATAGACTGTCTGCTGCAAACGAAACATGAATACATATTCAACATTTAATTTCAGTTAGGAAAACCAATAGGGGCGATAAAAATTAAGGTATATTTGCCCTTTAATTACCCACTTTTACTATAATGGCAGTTTTCACTTTGCTTCAAGAGATGCTTTTCCCTTTCCCATTAGAGGTTCAGATTCTGATACTTTCCTATTGTTTCCAAGCTCAGCACTTCTGGTTACTCTCTATCAGATAAAGGGAATTCATTCTGCTAGTGTTGCCCGACAGAAAGAGAAGCAGTCAAATGGGTACCGAGAAATGGAATTTCCTATCATTATACATGTGTAGCACTGATGGAGAGAGACCCAATAGACTCACCGTGCATTATATTTGCTTTTGAGTCCTGGTTTCGGAGGCGAAAGACTTCCAAGAAGTCTGCGGCAGTTATATGGGGGTGAGAAACACTGACCCGGCAGACAGCCAGCAGCTGGTAATAGAGACAAGGTCTTAAAAACTCAGCATTTAGAGGGAAATAGGTGTTGTCAAGTATATGTACTTTGTTATAGTTACAGTTCCCCTCAGAAAACAGTGGCACTAAAGCCATTCATGACAGACCCCTGTGGGAGCGGTTTATTGTTGGAAGCAACTACACATGGCGCCTAGCAGTGAGGTCACTTTTAGACGCCACATGTGCTTGTTTCCAATTGGCTCCTGCGCCAGTTTGAAGATGGTTATTTTGGCAAGTGCTGCGGCACTTTCAGAGCCAGGAGCCACGGCGCTTCCAGAGCCAGGAGCGGTGAGAGTGTAATGGTAGAAAAACAAAATAAAGTACAAACCAGGAGCATATGGAGGGAGCGAACATCTTTGCTCGCACTGTACTGTTTTTGAAGAATATCTTCCACCATCTTGCTTTCCACAAGACTCTATAAAAGAAAGAATTACAAATTGTGTCATCTGGATAGCCAATATCTTCTTTATATTACCATTGTGGCCCGCAAGAGGAATTTACATGTGCAAAATAACAGAGAAGCTGTTGGCCACTTTTAACTTGACAGAAGTCATACACTGGGCCATAGGACCACAAAGGCAAGTCACTGGAGGGGGGGGGGCATTCCTGTTCACCCCTGGGAATCTGCAAAGGGGATGGTCATTCTGGCTGCACCGTAGATAATAACTACAGGTATAACCAGGCAGGGGATATAGGACAATGCTGACAACACTTGCTCCTCTACAATTTTATATATACACCGGCATAATACCCTAATGCAGCAGTACTGCCACTGGCGATTTCTGTACTTGATTTAAAGGAGAACCAAAGCTTAACAAAGAAGTAGGCTAGAAATGTAGCACGTTATATTTTGGGCTTCTGTACCAGCCCAAGGTGACCATAGCCCTTTAGCAGTAAAAGTCAATTCTCCCAGTAGCTCCATATCTTCTGCTGATTACACTTACTCTGGGCTGCTGTCACTTACCTGCACTTAGGGACCCACTCACAACTATACATTCGATATGAAAGTCGCAATACAGTATTAATACAAGACATGGCCAAAAATGGTATTATAATAAATAGGGTCATTATGGGACAAAAAGTGGGCTGAGAGGATGATTTCCTACTGTACCTTAATGCTCTCGTTCCATTTCTCTGCAAACTGCGAGTCCGGGAAAGACGCAGGAAGAAAGAGTTTCTCCTGAAATATTTCCAGATACTGGATGAAGCTGAAGGAATTGAGCAGATGGATCTGTCTATGGGAGAATCGAGATTTCACTCTCTTTTCTAGAAGTTCCATAACATCCTGCAACACAAAGACAAGTATGCTTGGTCACAATGAAGCTGGCCATACACTGAAAGATCCATCTGGTGAGGTCGGCTACGGGCTGTCGGAGCAAGGAGCACATCAATGCCCAGTGCACTCCTCATCCCGATGGGATTTTTAAGCCTGCCCGATTGGTATATGGTGGCTTTTCAGCCAGATATCGATTGGGTAGACCCTTCTGAGGTCCCCAAATACGTGGCAGATAAAGTGCTGACTCAGACAGTCACCAGCTTTTAGCAGCCCATATAGCTGCCTTAAAAGAGAAACAGAACAGATGTCTGAGCTAATTCAATTTCAAATTTCTTTTCCCTATCCTTACCTCTGCACACATACAAACCAAATATGTCCCAAAGAACTGGTATCCAGTCTCTAACTGAGCTAATTCAATAGCAGTAATGCTCCCAACACTTCTGTTCAAGGACCAGTAACATCCAATAAATCAAATCAGCAATTTGACCAGACATTTAATGACATCATATGTGAAGGTAAGCCCTTTGCCTCCACTTTCAGTCAGTCTTTGTGTGCCATCAGTATGCTTCATTGTGTCACAGTGCTGCAGAATATGTTGGCCCTACATACATGCCAACAATAAAAGAATACATTTTGGCACACTTTTATTTCCTAGTGGTACTGGCCGTTTAACCATAAGGCTATGAGAAGTCACATGGGAGCTCTGATGGCCCAATAAATGCACATGAATACATGCAGTTTTAGAAGGAACCAAATGTGCTTTGTTTACACTTTACACCCTGTCTATAAATGAATCAAGGGTCTCTGTAATCTGGTTTTGAGCCCAGACACCACACCCACCTCCATAAATACAGGGCTGTCTGTGTTTGGCAGTGCTTTATTTATGAGGGGCAGGGGAGGGCAAACTCTTGCACCCCATAGTGTTCCTTAGTGCACTTCTGCCCTGGGCCACAATATATGTCCCCATATGACTTAAACTAATCTTGCTCTGGCCACAGGGGACCTTCTGGGCAAGGTCACAAAAGTACAATGTCTCACTAGAAGAATATTAGACCCATTTTTCATGAGCGGATCTGATAATAAGTTTACATTTTGGGAAACGATTACAATGTTCCTGGGAGTCCACCTGATGTATTTTTATTTTATTAAAGTAAATGAATTTTATGGATGAATTCATGTGGATAAAATGGTGATTGTTGTTCCCCCTCCCTTTTGACTGTAAGCTTTTGCAAACAGGACACGGTTTAATGTGCAAGCCTGGTTTGTTACCTTATTGCTGTTTATATAGTGAATAAAGTATCCCCTGTTGTAAAATATAGGGATATTATAAGTCACCAAAAGTTCCACGACCATATAAAAGCACAAGGCCGAAGGCAGAGGGCTTTTATACAGGTCATGGAATATCCGAGGTAACTTCTAATATCCTCATACTTTACAACAGGGGGTACTTTATTTATTCTAATATATATATATAAGTTTTAGTGTGTCATGTGACAGAAATTACATCACTAAGCTCTTATTATAACTGATGACATCAATAAGCACTGTTTATAAGGATATCATTTACAGTTTGGTCCCACAGGGAAATGACCAAACTGTATATTATATACATATAAAATATAATATAAACCAGTGGAGCAGCACCTCCACCCTTCCATCCATTTAACTGAACAAGAAGATATGCATACTGTATACTTCTACAGCCCTGACACTTTGCTGGGGCCCTAATCTTTTCAGCTCAGTATTTTATATATAAAAGAATATATGCTTACAATAATCAAATGATAAAACATAAAAATCTATACTCCCTAGTGGTAGTTAACAATGGATTAGAAAGGAAGGCAGAAAACTCACCAGTCGGCACGTAAGTCCAATAACTGCGACAGGCGTTTGGGCCGACTGAGCAATGTCAAACAGATTATATAGCAGAGTCTGGTTCTTGTGGTGGGCAAATAGGTCAAACTCGTCCAAAAGGAACAGCACCGGGCAGCTACTTTTCCGATCACCTGAAATGAGAATAAAGGGGTTAGTCTGAGGCCATTTTCAACAGGGCCAAAAAATGTGTCCCAAGGTACAGACTTCTAAGGATAATTTTATTTAAATCGTTATTTTTGTTCAATATTTGAAGACAGACTAAATGTTACATATTTGTTCCCTGTGACAACCTCCATACCCCCATATATAGCCCCCTATATACTACTGTCTATTCAAGTAGCAGGAAAGCCTGCAGCTGCTGGAGAGACAATAGGGGTTCTATTTTACCATCAGATGGCGGATTATGGGCTGAATATCCCTGAACTGTGGTTTCGGTATTATTGTCCCAGGGATACAGGCACTGCAGTAGGGCGTGTGTTATGTACTTACCTGTTTTCAATGCTTCTAGGAGGAAAGCCAAGTTTTCGGCAAAACTTCCCTGTGAAAGAAACATATACTTTTAGGAGGTTGATAGAAAGAGATGTATAAGTGACTGGAGGTTTATCCTATTGAGTACACTGGGTACACATCATGATTTCTAAATACTTTAGTATTATGGGGCCCATTAAAGGGGCGGTTAACTTTTAATATGTTGTAGAATGGCCAATTCTAAGCAACTTTTTAGTTGGTCTTCATTTTTGTTGTTTTTTTTTTTTATAGTTTTTGAATTATTTGACTCTTTCAAGGGGTCACTGATCTCTGCAGCCAAAAAACTATTGCTCTGTGAGGCTAAAATGTTATTGTTACTTTTTATTACTTATTTTTATATTCAGGTCCTATTTATATACCAGACTCTCATTCAAACCACTGCCTGGTTGCTAGGGTTATTTGAACCCTAGCAACCAAATACCAGCTAAAATTGCTGAGTTGCTGAACAAAATTGAAATAATTAAAAACACACAAATAATAAAAAATAAAGACCAACTGCAAATTGTCTCAGAATATTACTCTCTATATTATACTAAAAGATGAACAAACCCTTTAACTAACATTTGTATTTTGCTTGTTTTCACGAATTATGAGCGTAAAAACCAAAAAAACACATAACTTAGCCATCTAAAAGCTGACAAAGTCATGTAGAAGTCATTGGGCAAACTGTAACAATCTTTATTGAATTTGTAGTTTTAGGGGTTTTCGTGATTTTTTTTAGTTTTAGTACAATTCTAAAAGCCCTGTACTTACAAAGACTCTGTCCCCAACAACATTTTCTAAATGCAGCTGCCTTGTAATTTCCTTGAGGGCAATCTTATCAGTAGTTTGTAACAGGCCTTAAAAAAAAATAGAAGGGGGAGGGGGGAGAAAATAATTAAACAATTAATAAGGCTCATAATATTGCAATGCAGCGATATATACACCTATACAAGAATATTATTTAAAAATATAACCATGTCAGAATAATCCTATCTTCAGCTATTTGTTAAAGGGCCCTACAGCTTACTGACAGCATGCAGGAACTACATAACCCACAATGCATTGCACCGTGATGTTTCTTTCCTTATTGACATCACGTGTGCAGGGCATTGTGGGATTTGGAGAATGCAGGCTGAGGACAGTCTACCACCATTACATTTTTTCTAGTCTCAGAATCATGAAAAGGCTGCATGTATTTTAACTGGTGTATATTGCAAAGTTGCCTGAAATAACGTTTCAAAAAAGTTGTGTTTGGGTGGAGTTCCCCTTTAACAAATATCTTTTACGTTTAAAAGCTGTCCCAGCCACGTATTACTTTTAACACACAATGGCACAAAAGAAAAAAAAATCCCCTATACCACATTTTATTTCCAAAATTGCGCACATAGGCAGATACTAGCAAATCACGGTTCTTTTAGTGAAATGGGTCATACAGCTGCTTTAAGATGGGGTGAAGCAAAGATGGAAAACGCTGCATTTGAGGTAGCAGCATGGCCTCAGTGCCTAGACTGGCAAACTCCAGAGGGGATACTGTAAACTGCTGCTTTATAGTTGTGTATACCAGTGTGTCAAGGCCTAAATATCAGTGTATATATGAAAGAAGGAACAACTTATTTGGCCAGTTCAAAGTCATCTTTGCGACTGCTCTTGCTCCCTGGCAGTCTAGTTCTATTAGAGCACATGATTTTTTAGCACTAGACCCCCACACCCTGTGTATTGTTACTAACCCTAAAGACAACCATAAACAAAAATAAAAATTTGACATTAAAGGAGAAGGAAAGTTAGGATCACTCAAGGGTGCCAAAATGTTAGGCATCCCCCATTGAGTGTAATCGCTTACCTGAAACCCCCGGCCGCTGCTCCTGTTAGGAGAAACCAGCACCGGCCCGGGGTGTATGTGACAAAGCGATCCTCTTCCTTCTTCCCGAATGCACAATGGGGTGAAAGGAAGAGGATCGCTCATCTACATTAACTCCGGCCAGAGCCGTTTTCTCCGAACATGAGCACTGGTCAGGTTATCAGGTAAGCGATTGCAATCACTGGGGGTTCCTAATATTTGGCACCCTCAATGATTTAGCCCTTCCTTCTCCTTTAGGGTGAAGACACACGGATCTACTAGTAGCAGCTACTTGCCGTGGCTACTAAAATAGACAAAGCTGATCATTTACTGATAATTGTCTTTATGTGTGTTTTAGCAGAGGCAATTCTCAGTATTGTCTATGGCAGGGGATTTTCTGGTGTTTAGTAGCCTTTCAAAGTAGCTGCTACTAGTAGCTCCGTGTGTCTTCACCCTTAAAGTTCTTCTGTAATGCCCAGATAACCAACAGGCCTGTGCAGCAGAATCCAAAACAGCCATAAAATTCTTTCTCGTTAGAACGAACCATTTAGACGAACTTGCAGCGCATTCTCTTTCACCTGCTTCATTGCCAGAATCTCTTCTAAAGCTCCTTTTAGCAACTGGAAAATAAAAAAAGCAGTTTGTTATAATCATTCATTATGAAAAATGTTATTGTTAAAAATGAATTTAGATTGAACTGTTGTTCTACAAACAAATAAATAAGGTTGAGGAGACTGCCTCATACAGACAAAAGCAACTGTTGAAACTGTTGAACTGTTGGAAATCCTTCTGCACTCCCCACCCATAAGCCAGAAGGGTAATTACCTGGAAAGATATGGCGCAGTGGTATTATCAATGCAACATAAAGAATTTCAGTTTTAATGTTTATTTTTCTATTTAAAGGGATTTTGTCATGATTGTTTATCGTGTATTTTTTATAACTAAATTACACTGTGTACACTGCAAATGATTCATTCTACCAATTCAAATTTGAAATTTTATTCTTGGCCAATAAATTTTAGTTTTATTAGTTGTAATATAGGTGTGTAGGCACCATCTGTGCTTTCAGAAAGAGCCAGCGATTCACAATGTAACTGCTTTCGAATAAGCTATTGTTTCTTCTGCAGGAGTCACGGCTGGACTTGGGTGTTTTACTGATGAGTGCTATTCTCATATCTACCATTAGGTGGGACATGTGAGCATTGTTAGCAATACAGGTGTCAGGGAGCTGTTATCTTGTTAGCTGCCTATTGTTACATCACTCCGACAGCAGGACAGCAGTAAAGAGAGGCTTAAGTTTAAGTCACATGGCTGAGGGCACCTGGGAAACTAAGAATATGTCTAGCCCCACATCAAACATTAAACATAAAAACATCTGTTTGCTCTTTTGAAAACCAGGTTTCAGTACAGGAGGTGTATTCCACACAACGTCAGCAATATTTTAACCAGCCCCGGTGTAGTCTGCAGGCTGCACCAACTGCTGAAATTTTCATCGGAATGGTAAATTATCTTGCCTAATATTTAAAAAATAAACCATTTCTGTACACAAACTGTTGGACCAAAGATTTACCTGCAGGAATATAAATGTACTGTAGCAAGTTAGGAAAACAATGAAACCTTACCATACTCTTCCCCGATCCCCTAGGGCCAATAATCAGTGCCGAGTTACTTTCACCATGAACCACGGTTCTTTTCAGGAGTTCAACCAAATGCCTGAAATTACAAGTGTATGGGAGCATTCAGATGATGCAGCTAAAATACACGGAGGACATTGCACCAAAATAAATGGGGGACAAGAGACAGAACTGTGCCCTGAGGTGATCAGGCAGGCAACAAACATTAGCTGGAAATCTAGCTAGGCTCAAAATGAATTAAAGGGGAACTCCACCCACACAACTTGAAGTAAACATAATTTCAAGTAACTTTGCAATATACATAAATTTTTAAAAAATATGCAGCCTTGTAATAATAGGGTTTGGAACAGTTCCCTAAGCCCCACCCCCTGTTCCCCTGCTGATCTGGCTGACTACTTTGAGACTCAAATAAAATGTGACAGTAGTCACCTGTCCTCAGCCTGCATCCTCCCAATCCCACAATTCTCTGCACATGTGATGTCAATAAGGAAAGGAACATCACAGTGCAATGCATTGTGGGTTATGTAGTTCCTGCCTGCTGTCTGTTAGCTGTGGAGAAGTTGTTACAATCTGTAACATCAGTGTTTTAGTCCCTCCTCCCCTGCCAGGATTTCAAATAGTACAGAAAGAGAAGAACTGTTTTGCAGCTGGATTGCATAGGGCTTACTTGTGCTGAGAATCCACTCCAAACGGTTTGCCATGATGCTGGAAAAGCCTTTGCCTTAGTATTGCATGAACCTACAGATATAGGAAAGCAACTGATGAACAGAGAAATCTTACAATTACAGCAGTATGGGGTGTCAGCTTTAACTATAAGGGTGCCTGCTCCCCGATAGTTACACTCCCAGCCTAAACCACTGCCATACTCACATATACATATACATATACACATATATATATATATATATATATATATATATATATATATATATATATATATATATATATACAATCATCATATATACAACATATATAAGAAAATGCATGTTAGAAACAGAGTTACCCTTGAGATGCATTCTCCTACTGGGAGACAGAGATCCTTAGACTTCCGTTTGCTCATGGAATTGTAGGCTTATTTGCTTTCAAGAAACAAAAAAGAAAAATATTATTGATTATTATTAATGAAACTAATGTAAAATATGCAACATTTTGTACAGTAATCTGTGCAAATGCCTGCTGCAAGGATACGAGCGCAGCATGCATCTGAATTAAAGGGGAAGCAAAGATTTGAATAGTACAGCCGCTGAGTGGAACAGGCAGGGCAGAGACTGGACTGGTGCCAGACAACGCTTGAGTTCTGGGTTTTTACCAATAAGCTAAGAAAATATCACTGAAATAGGGATTTCCCATCTGTGGCCCTATAGTTTCTGCTGTACTTCATCTCCTAGTATTCACTGACAGCTGATGGGAGGAACTGTAAACAGCAGGGCTGCAGGCTGGGTAATGGGCATCCTTGTAAATAGCTATAAATCCATATACAATATAATAACCCTTTTTTACATGTAGTTATATTTCACCCCCTGGGGTAAATGGGGTACATTGCCTTTTTTCACTTGCTTGCCCTACTTGCCAAAGAACATTGGAATGCTAGGCTACATAGCCATACCCTTGTCTCTGTGCCTACCTGCTCTCCTCTGCCCAATGTGTACCCGTATACCCCCTTACCTACTCGCATACCCCCTCACCTACCCGTATACCCCCTTACCTACTCGCATACCCCCTCACCTACCCGCATACCCCATCACCTACCCGCACACCCCCCATACCTACCCGCACACCCCCCATACCTACCCGCACACCCCCCATACCTACCCGCACACCCCCCATACCTACCCGCACACCCCCCATACCTACCCGCACAGCCCCCATACCTACCCGCACAGCCCCCATACCTACCCGCACAGCCCCCATACCTACCCGCACAGCCCCTCACCTACCCGCACAGCCCCTCACCTACCCGCACAGCCCCTCACCTACCCGCACAGCCCCTCACCTACCCGCACAGCCCCTCACCTACCCGCACAGCCCCTCACCTACCCGCACAGCCCCTCACCTACCCGCACAGCCCCTCACCTACCCGCACAGCCCCTCACCTACCCGCACAGCCCCATACCTACCCGCACAGCCCCATACCTACCCGCACAGCCCCTCACCTACCCGCACAGCCCCTCACCTACCCGCACAGCCCCATACCTACCCGCACAGCCCCTCACCTACCCGCACAGCCCCATACCTACCCGCACAGCCCCATACCTACCCGCACAGCCCCATACCTACCCGCACAGCCCCATACCTACCCGCACAGCCCCATACCTACCCGCACAGCCCCTCACCTACCCGCTCACCTACCCGCACAGCCCCTCACCTACCCGCACCTACCCGCACAGCCCCTCACCTACCCGCACAGCCCCTCACCTACCCGCACAGCCCCTCACCTACCCGCACAGCCCCTCACCTACCCGCACAGCCCCTCACCTACCCGCACAGCCCCTCACCTACCCGCACAGCCCCTCACCTACCCGCACAGCCCCTCACCTACCCGCACAGCCCCATACCTACCCGCACAGCCCCATACCTACCCGCACAGCCCCATACCTACCCGCACAGCCCCTCACCTACCCCGCACAGCCCCTCACCTACCCGCACAGCCCCTCACCTACCCGCACAGCCCCTCACCTACCCGCACAGCCCCATACCTACCCGCACAGGCCCATACCTACCCGCACAGCCCCATACCTACCCGCACAGCCCCTCACCTACCCGCACAGCCCCATACCTACCCGCACAGCCCCTCACCTACCCGCACAGCCCCTCACCTACCCGCACAGCCCCATACCTACCCGCACAGCCCCTCACCTACCCGCACAGGCCCTCACCTACCCGCACAGCCCCTCACCTACCCGCACAGCCCCATACCTACCCGCACAGCCCCTCACCTACCCGCACAGCCCCATACCTACCCGCACAGCCCCATACCTACCCGCACAGCCCCTCACCTACCCGCACAGCCCCTCACCTACCCGCACAGCCCCTCACCTACCCGCACAGCCCCTCACCTACCCGCACAGCCCCTCACCTACCCGCACAGCCCCTCACCTACCCGCACAGCCCCTCACCTACCCGCACAGCCCCTCACCTACCCGCACAGCCCCTCACCTACCCGCACAGCCCCATACCTACCCGCACAGCCCCATACCTACCCGCACAGCCCCTCACCTACCCGCACAGCCCCCATACCTACCCGCACAGCCCCTCACCTACCCGCACAGCCCCATACCTACCCGCACAGCCCCTCACCTACCCGCACAGCCCCATACCTACCCGCACAGCCCCTCACCTACCCGCACAGCCCCCATACCTACCCGCACAGCCCCTCACCTACCCGCACAGCCCCATACCTACCCGCACAGCCCCTCACCTACCCGCACAGCCCCTCACCTACCCGCACAGCCCCATACCTACCCGCACAGCCCCATACCTACCCGCACAGCCCCATACCTACCCGCACAGCCCCTCACCTACCCGCACACCTACCCGCACAGCCCCTCACCTACCCGCACAGCCCCATACCTACCCGCACAGCCCCATACCTACCCGCACAGCCCCTCACCTACCCGCACAGCCCCTCACCTACCCGCACAGCCCCTCACCTACCCGCACAGCCCCTCACCTACCCGCACAGCCCCTCACCTACCCGCACAGCCCCATACCTACCCGCACAGCCCCTCACCTACCCGCACAGCCCCATACCTACCCGCACAGCCCCATACCTACCCGCACAGCCCCTCACCTACCCGCACAGCCCCTCACCTACCCGCACAGCCCCATACCTACCCGCACAGCCCCATACCTACCCGCACAGCCCCTCACCTACCCGCACAGCCCCTCACCTACCCGCACAGCCCCATACCTACCCGCCACAGCCCCTCACCTACCCGCACAGCCCCTCACCTACCCGCACAGCCCCTCACCTACCCGCACAGCCCCTCACCTACCCGCCACAGCCCCTCACCTACCCGCACAGCCCCATACCTACCCGCACAGCCCCTCACCTACCCGCACAGCCCCCATACCTACCCGCACAGCCCCATACCTACCCGCACAGCCCCTCACCTACCCGCACAGCCCCATACCTACCCGCACAGCCCCTCACCTACCCGCACAGCCCCTCACCTACCCGCACAGCCCCTCACCTACCCGCACAGCCCCATACCTACCCGCACAGCCCCTCACCTACCCGCACAGCCCCATACCTACCCGCACAGCCCCATACCTACCCGCACAGCCCTCACCTACCCGCACAGCCCCTCACCTACCCGCACAGCCCCATACCTACCCGCACAGCCCCATACCTACCCGCACAGCCCCTCACCTACCCGCACAGCCCCTCACCTACCCGCACAGCCCCATACCTACCCGCACAGCCCCTCACCTACCCGCACAGCCCCTCACCTACCCGCACAGCCCCTCACCTACCCGCACAGCCCCTCACCTACCCGCACAGCCCCTCACCTACCCGCACAGCCCCATACCTACCCGCACACCTACCGGCCCCTCCCGTAAGTCCCCCTGTTCTTGCAGCTCCAGTCCGTACATGTGACTCCCCACAGCCTCACTCCCTCCCTTTCTGCAGTTCCCTTGGTGACAGAATTCCCAAGCTTGAACTTCCTCTTGTCCTCACTTCCGGGTGCTGCTGGTTTCCGGTTCCTGTCAGGCTGCGGAGTACTGTGGGTCCCCCCTCCCCGGCCTGCCCGGGACATGCGCAGTTGGCACACTCCCATCTTTCTCCTGAGAAGCCAGAGAAGCAGAAGCAGCTGAGAGGGAAGCTGACACAGGCTCCGGGACGGATTCTCCCCATTCCCCGACTGGATGCACTGACGGGCCCGCTCCTCATTCCCTCCGGCTCCCAGCTTGCTACGGGCCGAGCTGTCGGGGTGCGGAGGCCGGGGGGAGAAGGCTGCCATTACCGGGCCTGGGCCGCACCGAGCAATAGGAACGGAGCGCAGGGAGCAGCCTGTGTGGGTGTGAGTGGGCACTTGGCTCCTGGGGCTGGTGTATGGCCTTGTGTGCAGCTCCGCCCGGGGTGCGTCCTGGGGCCCCTAACCTGGAGGGACATCTGCAGCTAACTGGTAAGTGAGGGGTTAAACCCCCCCCCCCCGAGTCATTAGGGAGTAATAGCAGCAATCCCTGTCTGGGTGATGGGCCTGTACCTGTATGGGGGAGTGAGGGGTCACACCGGTACTTCCTGGGTGAGTGAGGGGTCACACCGGTACTTCCTGGGTGAGTGAGGGGTCACACCGGTACTTCCTGGGTGGGTGAGTGAGGGACCAATGCAGTTACTCCTGGGTGAGTGAGTGAGGGACCAATGCAGTTACTCCTGGGTGAGTGAGTGAGGGACCAATGCAGTTACTCCTGGGTGAGTGAGTGAGGGACCAATGCAGTTACTCCTGGGTGAGTGAGTGAGGGACCAATGCAGTAGCTCCTGGGTGAGTGAGTGAGGGACCAATGCAGTTACTCCTGGGTGAGTGAGTGAGGGACCAATGCAGTTACTCCTGGGTGGGTGAGTGAGGGACCAATGCAGTTACTCCTGGGTGAGTGAGTGAGGGACCAATGCAGTTACTCCTGGGTGAGTGAGTGAGGGACCAATGCAGTTACTCCTGGGTGGGTGAGTGAGGGACAAATGCAGTTACTCCTGGGTGGGTGAGTGAGGGACCAATGCAGTTACTCCTGGGTGAGTGAGTGAGGGACCAATGCAGTTACTCCTGGGTGAGTGAGTGAGGGACCAATGCAGTTACTCCTGGGTGAGTGAGTGAGGGACCAATGCAGTTACTCCTGGGTGAGTGAGTGAGTGAGGGACCAATGCAGTTACTCCTGGGTGAGTGAGTGAGGGGCCAATGCAGTTACTCCTGGGTGGGTGAGTGAGGGACCAATGCAGTTACTCCTGGGTGAGTGAGTGAGGGACCAATGCAGTTACTCCTGGGTGAGTGAGTGAGGGACCAATGCAGTTACTCCTGGGTGAGTGAGGGGTCACACCGGTACTTCCTGGGTGAGTGAGGGGTCACACCGGTACTTCCTGGGTGGGTGAGTGAGGGACCAATGCAGTTACTCCTGGGTGAGTGAATGAGGGACCAATGCAGTTACTCCTGGGTGAGTGAGTGAGGGACCAATGCAGTTACTCCTGGGTGAGTGAGTGAGGGGCCAATGCAGTTACTCCTGGGTGAGTAAGTGAGGGACCAATGCAGTTACTCCTGGGTGAGTGAGTGAGGGACCAATGCAGTTACTCCTGGGTGGGTGGGTGAGTGAGGGACCAATGCAGTTACTCCTGGGTGGGTGGGTGAGTGAGGGACCAATGCAGTTACTCCTGGGTGAGTGAGTGAGGGACCAATGCAGTTACTCCTGGGTGAGTGAGTGAGGGACCAATGCAGTTACTCCTGGGTGAGTGAGTGAGGGACCAATGCAGTTACTCCTGGGTGAGTGAGGGACCAATGCAGTTACTCCTGGGTGAGTGAGTGAGGGACCAATGCAGTTACTCCTGGGTGAGTGAGTGAGGGACCAATGCAGTTACTCCTGGGTGAGTGAGGGACCAATGCAGTTACTCCTGGGTGAGTGAGTGAGGGACCAATGCAGTTACTCCTGGGTGAGTGAGTGAGGGACCAATGCAGTTACTCCTGGGTGGGTGAGTGAGGGACCAATGCAGTTACTCCTGGGTGAGTGAGTGAGGGACCAATGCAGTTACTCCTGGGTGGGTGAGTGAGGGACCAATGCAGTTACTCCTGGGTGAGTGAGTGAGTGAGGGACCAATGCAGTTACTCCTGGGTGGGTGAATGAGGGACCAATGCAGTTACTCCTGGGTGGGTGAGTGAGGGACCAATGCAGTTACTCCTGGGTGAGTGAGTGACCAATGCAGTTACTCCTGGGTGAGTGAGTGAGGGACTAATGCAGTTACTCCTGGGTGAGTGAGTGAGGGACCAATGCAGTTACTCCTGGGTGAGTGAGTGAGGGACCAATGCAGTTACTCCTGGGTGAGTGAGTGAGTGAGGGACCAATGCAGTTACTCCTTGGTGAGTGAGTGAGTGAGGGACCAATGCAGTTACTCCTTGGTGAGTGAGTGAGTGAGGGACCAATGCAGTTACTCCTGGGTGAGTGAGTGAGGGACCAATGCAGTTACTCCTGGGTGAGTGAGTGAGGGACCAATGCAGTTACTCCTGGGTGAGTGAGTGAGTGAGTGAGTGAGGGACCAATGCAGTTACTCCTGGGTTAGTGAGTGAGGGACCAATGCAGTTACTCCTGGGTGAGTGAGTGAGGGACCAATGCAGTTACTCCTGGGTGAGTGAGTGAGAGACCAATGCAGTTACTCCTGGGTGAGTGAGTGAGGGACCAATACAGTTACTCCTGGGTGAGTGAGTGAGAGACCAATGCAGTTACTCCTGGGTGGGTGAGTGAGTGAGGGACCAATGCAGTTACTCCTGGGTGAGTGAGTGAGGGACCAATGCAGTTACTCCTGGGTGAGTGAGTGAGGGGCCAATGCAGTTACTCCTGGGTGAGTGAGGGACCAATGCAGTTACTCCATAAGGGATCAAGGCAGTAACTTCTGGGTAAGTGAATGAGGGACCAATGCAGTGACTCCTGGGTGAGTAAGGGGGCATTGCAGTAGCTCCTGGGTGAGTGAGGGATCAATACAGTTACTCCAGGATGAGTAAGGGATCAAGGCAGTAGCTCCTGGGTGAGTAAGGGATCAAGGCAGTAGCTCCTGGGTGAGTGAGGGATCAATACAGTTACTCCAGGATGAGTAAGGGATCAAGGCAGTAGCTCCTGGGTAAGTAAGGGATCAAGGCAGTAGCTCCTGGGTGAGTAAGGGATCAAGGCAGTAGCTCCTGGGTGAGTAAGGGATCAAGGCAGTAGCTCCTGGGTGAGTAAGGGATCAAGGCAGTAGCTCCTGGGTGAGTAAGGGACCAATGCAGTTAGTCCTTGGGTGAGTGAGGGGCCAATGCAGTAGCTCCTGGGTGAGTGAGGGGTCAATACAGTTACTCCAGGATGAGTAAGGGATCAAGGCAGTAGCAACTGGGTGAGTGATCCAGCTAGCATCTTTTGGGGGGGTTAGTGAACGATTAAGGTAGTTGCTGGGTGAGTAAGGGATTAAGGTAGTTGCTGGGTGAGTGAGGGACCCAGGCGGTAGTTGATGGGTGAGTGAGGGATCCAGGCAGTAGTTGCTGGGTGAGTGAGGGATCCAGGCAGTAGTTGCTGGGTGAGTGAGGGATCCAGGCAGTAGTTGCTGGGTGAGAGGGGAATCCAGGCAGTAGTTGCTGGGTTAATGAGGGATCCAGGCGGTAGTTGCTGGGTTAATGAGGGATCCAGGCGGTAGTTGATGGGTGAGTGAGGGATCCAGGCAGTAGTTGATGGATGAGTGAGGGATCCAGGCAGTAGTTGCTGGGTGAGTGAGGGATCCAGGCAGTAGTTGCTGGGTGAGTGAGGGATCCAGGCAGTAGTTGCTGGGTGAGTGAGGGATCCAGGCAGTAGTTGCTGGGTGAGTGAGGGATCCAGGCAGTAGTTGCTGGGTGAGTGAGGGATCCAGGCAGTAGTTGCTGGGTGAGTGAGGGATCCAGGCAGTAGTTGCTGGGTGAGTGAGGGATCCAGGCAGTAGTTGCTGGGTGAGTGAGGGATCCAGGCAGTAGTTGCTGGGTGAGTGAGGGATCCAGGCAGTAGTTGCTGGGTGAGTGAGGGATCCAGGCAGTAGTTGATGGGTGAGTGAGGGATCCAGGCAGTAGTTGATGGGTGCGTAGGGATCAGATTAATAGCCCCAGAATTAGTGCTGATTAGTAGCCCTTGGATGAGTGCCCTTGGAGTCAGATTATTAGCCCATGGATAAGTAAAGCATCAGATTATAGGGGGGGGGGGGGGTTTGATGAGAAGCTCCTAGGTGAGCAAAGACTCATATTAGCACAGGGAGTATAAGTGAGGGATCAAATAGTCAGTCTCTGAGAATAATGATGCAGATCAGCAGCCCAGTGGAAATGAAGAGTGAGGCAGACAAACTGTCGGCCTATTACAGAATAAGGGTCATATAATGTGTAGCCCCTGTGGTGAGTGTGTAAGTATAGATCTGGGTTATAGTATAGTATAGATCTGGGTTATCTACATTGCCTTGATCATTGGAGGTAGGTGTTTGACTTGCAGCCCGAGTGGGAGAGACTGACAGTGAGGGTCTGTATAGGAGCCCAGCAGCAATGTGATCTGCAACAGGGGTAAATAATCATGCACAGAGTGTGCGCTGGGGGGACTTACAGTGACGGAGAAAGGGCTGTGTGTGTATTTACCTGTTTGGAGCTGGGCTGTCACACTGAAAGCTTCACCAGAGTTATAATGGATTGCTGGGTGGGCACCCTCACAAGATATGGTCTGGAGTAGGGATATCAGGACTGCAGTACTCCTGCTATCTGTCAGTTTGGCCCTATATATGCTCTTGGGAACCCTCTGCAACAAATTTAACAGAAACGTCAGCGCTCTCTCATAAGCTGGGTCTGTGGGCTGCAGGGAGTCGTCACTAATAACATGTGGAGCAGCCCCGGCTTCCCTGAGTTATTGTATGTGACCTTTTTGTTATCATGTTATAGAACTTGCTGAACTACTACCTCCCCCTTGTTGTGTTGTGCTTTTTTTCCCCTTGTGTTTTGTGAGGATTTTTACTAAAAATAAAATCTGGCAGCAGAGGGAGTTTTTGGCTTCCATGTTCTAGTAAATCACAATCTTGATTCTGGGCTAATTGAAAGTGATTCATTTCGGGCTCGTTAAAGGTTTGCATGTTCTGAAGTATTCCGACCCTCATCAGGAAGCCGTAACGAGCCTGCTTTTGCATAACCTCTGCATCTAGGAAATGATACACACAGCCGGGCTCCTACTTGGGATCCCTGTCACTGATTTCTGACAAAATTGCCCATAGGGGCTGATGGGAGTGATGTATAATCTCTGTAAGGGTGAAGACACATGAAGCTACTTAGTAGCAGCTACTTGTCACAGCTACTAAACTCCATAGAATACCCTACCATAGACAATACTGAGAATTGCCTCTGCTAAAACACACGTAGAGACAATTATCAGTAAATGATCAGCATTGTCTATTTTAGTAGCCACGAAAAGTAGCTGCTACTAGTAGCTCCGTGTGTCTTTGCGGCAACTTTCCCGCCATAGGTTGCTGCATAATCCACTGCGGGTTTCGCAGCTACTTATCACCTCGTGTGTCTTTCCCTTAGGGGCTGGTTAGTTATTAATCTATGTATAGCACCCACATATTCTGAAGCTTAAGGGCGAAGACACACGCGGCGACTATTCGCCACGTGTGTCTTCACAACTTTTTCATAAGACTCTGTGACTAATAAGCTCAGTGAAAAACCACACGCAATAAGTTGCAGTGATTTATATAGTATAACGGGAAAGTCACCACAACCGACTTTTTAAAAAGTCGTGGCGACTTTTCTGCCAATGGGTAATGCGACTAATTAGGGATTCTAAGTAGGCCCTGGCGTTTTAACTACACAGAGGCCCAAACAGCCCCCCACAGGCCCAATAAATAGTTAGTGTCTATGGCATCTTACAGCAGCCCCTCTGGCATTTGCCTGAACCCACAGATTGCCAGTCCGGGCCTGGTGTGTAGGAATTCTTAGAGTGGCGTGTTATAATTAAAGCTGTTTGAGGGGTTAATATCTGTTAATTGGAAGGTATAATCTTTGGGTACCTAAAATGTTTTTGAACCGCAACTTCGTTAGCCATCAGCAGCCCCTGTGTGTTAAAGGGGTGGTTCACCTTTGAATTAACTTTTAGTATGTTATAGAACTGCCTATTCTAAGCAACTTTTCACTTGGTCTTCATTATTTATTTCTTATAGTTTTGATCTATTTGCCTTTTTCTTCTAACTCTTTGCAGCTTTCAAATGGGGGTCACTGACCCCAGCAACCAAAAAAACTATTGCTCAGTGAGGCTACAGTTTTATTTTTTGTTACTTTGCATAACTTGTTTTTGTATTCAGGCCCTCTCCTATTCATTTGCCTTCCTTTCTTTCAAACTGCTCCCTGGTCGCTAAGGTCATTTGGACGCTAGCAACCAGATAGCCACTCAAAATCCAAACTGCAGAGCTGCTGAACAAAAATTAAAATAACTGAAAAACTACAAACAATAAAAAATGAAGACCAATTGCAAATTGTTCCAGAATATTACTCTCTACGTCAAACTAGAAGTTAACTCAAAGGTGAACCACAAAATCTTAGGAGTTGTGGTTAAAGGGAATGTTAACCCAAAAGTAAAATCTTGGTATCTTGTAGGCACTATTCTGTTCAAACTCAACCCAGGTCTAGAATATTAACTGATAATTGGTTACTAAGTTCTGTGTCCCCCAGCAACCATTATTGAAATTCAAACTAAGGCTATCTATATGCGTATATGCTTTTGTACAGGGTGCATTATGGTTTCCATGACCCCTACTCTTTTTTTTTTTTTTTTTTTTTTCTGATGTTTTATGTTACCCCCATATTGTGTTGGTGCATTAGGGTTTTCTTTAAGTTGAAATAATTTGTAATTATTGGTGTTGTTATGATCTTTAACCCTAGCAACCAGATAGCTTTGTTAAAATACAATCCTGAAGAACTGCAGATCAAAGGAGGTTAATGGAGCCAAATTTACCATAAAATAAAGGCAATGTCAGATCTCCTCCCAAGTTAAATTAAAGGGGTAATAGGGGCATATAGGGAATGAAAACACCCTGTGACTGCTGGGGGTAAAGTATCACCCTAGTAGCAGCAGTCTCACTAGATTAATGCCATGACCATTGATATTGGCATAAGTTTTTATCTGGAAACCTATTATCCAGAAAGCTCCGAATTACAAGAAGGCCATCTCCAATAGACCCCACTATAAGCAAAAACGTAAATTTTTAAAAATGATTTCCTTCTTTTCTGTACAGGTATGGGACCTGTAATCCAGAATGCTCAGGACCTGGGGTTTTCTGGATAAGGGATCTTTCCGTAATTTGGATCTACATAACTTAAGTCTGTTAAAAATAATTTCAATATTAAATAAACCCAATAGGGCTGTTCTGCCCCAATAAGAGGTAATTATATCTTAGTTGGGATCAAGTACAGGTACTGTTTTATTATTACAGAGAAAAGGGAATCATTTAACCATTAAATAAACCCAATAGGGCTGTTCTGCCCCCAATAAGGGGTAATTCTATCTTAGTTGGGATCAAGTACAGGTACTGTTTTATTATTACAGAGAAAAGGGAATCATTTAACCATTAAATAAACCCAATAGGGCTGTTCTGCCCCAATAAGGGGTAATTATATCTTAGTTGGGATCAAGTACAGGTACTGTTTTATTATTACAGAGAAAAGGGAATCATTTAACCATTAAATAAACCCAATAGGGCTGTTCTGCCCCCAATAAGGGGTAATTATATCTTAGTTGGGATCAATTACAGGTACTGTTTTATTATTACAGAGAAAATGGAATCATTTAACCATTAAATAAACCCAATAGGGCTGTTCTGCCCCCAATGAGGATTAATTATATCTTAGTTGGGATCAAGTACAGGTACTGTTTTATTATTACTGAGAAAAGGGAATCATTTAACCATTAAATAAACCCAATAGGACTGTTCTGCCCCCAATAAGGGGTAATTATGTCTTAGTTGGGATCAAGTACAAGGTACTGTTGTATTATTACAGATAATACAGATATATAATTTGTAAAAATTACATTTTTTTAATTAAAATAGAGTCTATGGGAGACGCCTTCTTGTAATTCGGATAACAGGTTTCCAGATAACAGATCCCATGCCTGTAATTATTGCTTCTTGTAGGGCAGGGCTGTGCAACTGGAGGCCCTCCTAGATATTTTTGTTGCCCTCAGTCTTCACACAGGCTCCATTGACTTCTTTTTATGACATCACAAATCTAATATAATTCGGCCCTGGAATATCCGATTATTAGCCCGAAGCATAGAAAAAGATGGAAGCACTATTGTAGGGTAATAGCATTGGGCTCTTGTGTGTGGAAATATCAGAACCCTTTTGAAAAAGGCAAAGATTTGCTAAATAATCACTGACAACGTTTCACTACTCATCCGAGCAGCTTCTTCAGTTCAGCATATGAACTCTTCCACTAATCCACAATGTGCCATTGTGATTGGATTAGCGGAAGAGTACATATGCTGAGAACTTCCCATACCAGTCAGTTGAACTGAAGAAGCTGCTCGGATGAGTAGTGAAACGTCGTCAATAATTACTTAGCAAGTCCAGTTGCTGTAGATTTACTTATACTAGATGTACCATGATCTGGATGAATCAAAAAATCTTCATAGTACTATTTGCTACACTATTTGCTATACTAACTATTAGCTATACTAACTAAAGCTTCAAATTTACTTTGTCTGAACAGCAAGTTAGCTGCTCACCAGACAGTAAAGAATTCTATAGAGAACAATGTACCCCCTTTTGTAAAATATAAGGATATTATAAATTACCAAGGTCTTCCATGACCATATAATGGCTGCCTCTGTATTGGCAGAAACAATGGGACTCCCCAACAGACATCTGGCCTGAAATCAGTCAGAGCTTGATCGGGCAGGTCCGATTTTTTCCATCAGACCGGGGACCACATTAGCTCATTGATGCAGTCCCCAAACCGACAGTGCCTATACCTGCTTTTCTATTTAATTCGATAGTTTGGCTTTAGGGCCAAACGACTGAATTAGCCCGATATCGCCCACACATAGGTGGACATATTCAGAGAAGATCTGCTCGCTTGGCGACCTCGCCAAATGAGTGGATCTTACAGTGTATGGCCAGCTTTCCTCTGTTGCTGCTTAACTGCAAATCAGATTTTTGGCACCCACTCAAAGTCCCTTGAGCAGGGTATCCCAAGACGTTGATCGCGGTCCACTAGTCGATTTCCCGTGGATTTATAGTGGACCACAACGAAGCCAGGAGATGCGGAAGTGCGGCGCGGATGTGTACGTACGCTGCATCTTGGGGGAGGAGTCAACGGTAGATTGCTGATGGACAAAGTCTGGCCACCCCTGGCTCTTTATAATCTCATGATCAAAAAGTGAGGTCCATCCACTAGTGATGTGCGGGTCAGGAAAAACTCAACCCACACCCGATCCTAACCCATACACGTCACTACAGCACACTCTCATTAGTGATTACAGCAGAGAAAAAAGGGAAAGTAAAAAGGGATTTCAATACAGAAAGCCTATTCCTAGTAACTTTGCAATTGGTCCTCATTTATTTATTTTTTTATAGCTTTTGCCTTCCTCTGCTACATCTTCCCAGCTTTTAAATGGGGGGGGGTCACTGTTATTGTTACTTTGTATTCCTTTATCTATTCAGGCCTGAGAGTTCATAGTCCTGTCTTTCATTCAAACCACTGCCTTGTTGCTAAGGTAAACAAGACCCTAGCAACCAGATAGCTGCTAAACAAACAATGAAATAACTGGAATAAAAACACAAAAAAAAAAGGAAATGAAAACCGGTTGAGTTCAATTGTCTGTGTCATATTAAAAGGTTAACAACCCCTTTAAAGGGTCTTCCAAACTAGAGGGTTTCTTATAGTGCCTTACAGTCATTTTGGTGAAGGTTTAGTTTGTGTTGTCCTTGAAAGAAACAGTATTTCCTGCTACTCCAGTGATTCCCTTAGCCTGTGTCTTACACCCACTTTTCCTTTTAGATTGTAAGTTCTATTGGGCAGAGCCCCCTTTACTATTTCTTCAGTTATCAGTTGTATTTTTTTAATGTCATCTTTATATTTTATATATACACCTCCCTACTGTACAGTGCAGAGGAATGCCTTGGTACAGGTATGGGACCTGTTATTCAGAATGCTCGTAACCTGGGGTTTTCTGGATAGGGGATCTTACTGTATTTTTTTGATGTGATAAAAGGCACTAATTGTGTCCATGAGCAGTAACCCATAGCAACCAATTAACAGGTAGCATTTACCAGTCACCTTTTTAAAAGCAAACATCTTATTGGTTGCTATGGGTTACTGCTCCTGGGCAAACTTAGTGCATACATATGGGGGTAAGTATGCTTAAAAAAAATTAATGTGACAAGTAGCTGCTACTAAATAGCTCCGTGTGTCTTCACCCTTAGGGTGGAGACACACAGAGCTACTAGTAGCAGCTACATTTCCATGGCTACTAAACGCCATAAAATCCCCTGCCATAGACAATACTGAGAATTGCCTCTGCTAAAACACACGTAGAGACAGTTATCAGTAAATGATCAGCATTGTCTATTTTAGTAGCCATGGCAAGTAGCTGCTACTAGTAGCTCTGTGTGTCTTCATCCTTAAGCTATAAAGATACAAATTATGGAAAGATTCCTTGACTGGAAAATCCTTGTTCCTGAGCATTCTAAATAAAAGGTCCCATACCTGTACTGTTTAATTATCACAGAGAAAAAGGAAAACATTTTTAAAAATCTGAACGATTTAATTTAGAGTCTATAAGAGATGGGCTTCCTGTATGGGTTCCTGGATAACAATCCCAGACCTGTACTTTACAAAAACTTGCCAATAATATACAGTAGTTGATAATATAACATTTCTGTGTCGCTAATTGGTTGGCCAGCAGCCATATTCATGAGAAAGACGAGAATGAGATTTTTAAGACATAAAGCTCCTACTTGATGGTGCAAGTGATGCAGAAGATGTTGGTCAGATGATGGGAGCTGTAGTTTATCGGCTCGGGGGCTGTCACATTGCGGCCCTGATCTGACCATTTTTGTCCCTTATTGTTGTGTAGCATAAGATGAACATGGCGTGCCCGCGGGTTGTACAAGCCAATCGCAAGTGTCTCGCTCCTACTGAATGTGTAGCTGAATAATACAAGGTATATTAGTGCTGCAAACATTGTGCATAGCTGAGTGCCTGATAGACAGCCAGTCATTTCCCTGCCTGATTATGTACATCCTATACACTACAGTTGCTGTTTATTTCTCTGTGGCTTGGACGCTGCTCTCAGGGCTTATATTTGTTTGTTTTGGCCCCTGTTTGTATGATGGGGCCACAGCTTGGGTTGAGTTGCTTCTGATATATCTGCTACTCTTCTCAGTATTCTCAGCCCATGAACCTCAAGCTTATTAAAGGAACAGTTCAGTGTAAAAATGAAACTGGGTAAAATAGATAGAAAAAATATTTCCAATATAGTTAGGCAAATAATTAATTTACAAAGGCTGGAGTGAGCAGATGTCTAACATAATAACCAGAACACTACTTTCCCTGCTTTCAGCTCTCTAAGCTGTTAGCAGTCAGTTACCAATTTTATGAGGGCCATATGGGACATAACTGCTCAGTTAGTTTGGTATTAAATCTGACCTGTGTGCTCACAAACTAACTGAACAGTTATGTCCCATGTGGCCCCCCATAAAGTCACTGACTAACTAAGAGGTTAGAGAGCTGAAAGCAGAAAGTAGTGTTCTGGCCATTATGTTAGACATCTGCCCACTCCAGCCTTTATAGATTACATTTTTGCCTAACTAACTATTTTATAAATATTTTTTATTTTACCCAGTTTCATTTTTACACTTAACTGTTCCTTTAACAACCCCAGCTCTGCCCCTCTGGTTTCTCCTCATCTTGATCTATAAGTCCTGTAGTGCTGGGGTGGTCAGGGCCACTTGGTGCCCAGTTTAAATGAACCAACTGTTGCATGAATGTGTGTTGCAACTATCAGCCTTTTTCGTAGCCAGAGGAGAGTGGAATGCTTGCTGGCATTGGTATTTAGGGGCCATCGGTAAGGGGCTCTGCATGGGGCACAACACCTCTTGATCAGTTCTGGGGTTCTTCAGACTATGGGGCTTATTTACAAATGTAGGTATATAATGGCAGCCCAAAATCAATTGGTTTTCATAACAAAAAGGTGCAATTTGGAACCTATGTCCGTAAATTAGCCCCCGAATTGTTTATTATTATTTTATTAGAATATATTAAAAAATGCAGCTTGGTAAGCGTGTGATAATGTCTGTATGGCAGAAAAGCATTGATATTCCGCGTCCTGCGCTTCCAGCCTGACTGAAGCTTTTCTGCTTGTGGCCCCGTTTCATGTCGCGTCTCACTCGGAAGAGAACTGCCCTCTGACCGGGAGAGCCAAGCGCCAGGGAAAATTGCTTCTGGCATTTTGCTTGGTGAGAAAACAAAAAAAAATCCATTGAAATCTCCTTGGTTCAGAGAAGAAACCTAAATGAGTGAGAAAGCTTTGCTCAGTACCTCTAAAGAGAAGTTTGTTGGCAGACTTAGAAGCCTGATCCAGAAGCGGCAAGTAGTTCCAGAAACTGTGCCTCGTGTTCTGCAGCAAATAGTCCCTGATCATAGTGGGGCGCCCACAGTCTCCCTGGTTCCTTTCATTCTCACAATAGAATTCCCTTTGTAATGCCACCAAATTGCCTTCCTAAAGTCTGGGACCAATGGTGTCAGGTTCTGGCCCTCGCCCTACTGGATTTGTATAGTACTGCTTATAATGAGGAGTGTTAATTGGAATAATATACGGATGGGATCTGTTACCCAGAATGCTTCTAGCCAGTGATTTTCTGGATAAGGGGTTTCTTCCATGAAATGGAACTTCATGCCTTCATACACCATAATATTTCATGGCCATAAACTTAATGTATGTTTGGTTAATTAATATCCATTGGAAGTACAGTTGCCACCTGGCCGGTATGTAACGGCCGAGCCAGTAAATCCCCAGCTAGGGCCAGCCCCGTTATTACTAATTTACCAGCAATGTACTTGCCGGTATATCTGTAATACCCTATAAATCCCCCTTTCCCTACTTCAACCTTGAAAATCACAGTCCCACCTCTGCCCCCCACATCACATTCACCCTTTCCCTGCCCCTAAATGACATCATGGCCTGCCCCCAACCTGGAGGGTAGAATTATGGAAAGAAAAACGACCCTAATTGGAAGTCACTGTCTTCAAAGGGACGAGTATATTTAGGGAGTGTATGTAAATGTACTTATGGAAGGGCATTAAGAGTATGTATTAAGGGTTTTAATGTAATAGAACCCCCATGTGTTATTTCAGTGTATTTAATTGGGGTTCTTGACCACCCGTCATGCCACCCCCCATTCAGTGTTGGACAGGGGTTCTAGGCTCCTACCAGAAAATAATAAATTACAGTCCGTTTGTGACTTCCATTTGTTTTCTCTGTTCTCACATAGAAATGGGGACTGGCCATGGTATAGGCATACACAGCTACAAATGGCTGGGTAATCAGAAGCAGGGCCGCCATCAGATATCAAAGGGCCCCTCGCAACAAAATTTTCTGGGCCCCCCCCTCCTCCCCTGCCCCCAGTGGCCCCTCCCATCAGTAAAAGGACATACAGACATTGGTAGCAAGGGCCCCCTAAAACATTGGTAGCCAGGCCCCCCCTAAAACATTGAAGGCCAAGGGTTATGTTTTGCATTGGTGCCAGGGCAGGGACCCCCTAAAGCATTGCTAGCCAGCCCAGGGCCCCCTAAAACATTGGTGCTCCTCCCACCGTGTCCTCATACTATGGCCTGCTTCCCCCCAGCGTCATCCTGCTTCCTGTGGCTCCCTTTAAAGCAAGAATCCTTCAGGCCGGGATAACTGTGCCCCCCTAATGGCGGCCCTGATCAGAAGGGCCAACGGACACCCGTGGCCACCAGTTTTCCTGGCATTCAGGTGGGCTAGCCTGGTACTGACCCTATTGGCCTTACCTATGAGTATATGTCATATGTACATGCTCGCAGGTTAGCCCCCACTTTGTAATAAAGGACCCCAGCAATAGCTGTTTCAGGATAGGTTGGCCAGACCCTTGTCCAAGGGGGTTTATACCATGGACAACAGATACCATAATGGCTACAGTAAAATGCTCTGCTACTATTGAATCTATATTCTCGCTGCCCCATTAGCCAGATATCCTTGCGTGAACCCCGGGCCGATACTCAGCCAGACTCATTATATTCCCGAAGATTCCCCTAATAGTATAGGTGCCCTTGGTTGTGCCATTAGACTAAGTGCCCCGGGTTTGGCAACAGGGGTCTGTCATCTGGATTCTGCTACATTGTTTCAGGAGTCAGAAGTATTGGAGCAGAGAATGCAAACAGCCAGACAGATACTTGTTTAATAACTGTATATTGGAAAATGGAACAGTATTCGTTAATGCTATTGCTGGTGTATGCGTACCTATATAAGTGCTGAGTGCCCCCCATGCCTGGGCAGCTGGTTTGCTCGCTTGCAGAGCCGCCACTCTCTCTGTGCCGGTTACTCCCTCTTCGCCGGCCTCCCATAAAACTGGTCAGCAGAAATCGCCCTGGCAATAGTCGAGCCGTATTAATAGCAGCTAATAAAATGTGCATTTCTGCAGCCTGGGTGCCTGATGTCTGTTTCTCAGATGTGGCAGAGCAGATACTGTGGCGCGGGAGGTTGCCATGGTAAGCATTCCCCTTTCCTTATCATTAGGATTAGCACATTCAGCAGCATATTGATGCACAAACCCTGCCACTGCCGGGTCATTTTATCTTCCAGCACCTTATGTTTTTTATCCATAGAGATATAGAATCCTTATGTATATACTGTGCTTCCTATTTATCATTACACAAGCACTGGGGCAGCAGGGTTTCCCTGTATAGTATGGCTTGTACATGGGAGTACTGGCTCCTGCAGGTACAATTAGAATGGCAAGAGGATTATGGTTAATAAAAGAGCATTTTGAGTGGGTGTATGAATTAGGTGCAGGGGTTCAGCTCTCCTCCCATGGCCCTAAATGGGTTAATAATCAAGACAAGTCCGTTTTGCAGCTCCACCTGTACTGAGATCTGTCATGGGTAGGAATCCTGACTCCGGCACTTGGGGGGGAAAGAGGGGGTTAGGGAGCGTTTTACATAGTAATGCATTGTTCCAATTGGTGCTTGCCCCCCACACCTTCCCCAGGCACCAATCAGGAAGCAGCAGTCAGAAGCCGGAATATCAGGGACCCCTCTGGTGCTTTGCTGGGAAAGGGAGGCTGCAAGGGAAGGGAAACAGAGGGAAGTTATACAGAGAAGTAAATAGGAGCGGGCAATGATATTCCATGTAAAAATGGGGGCTAGCTGGGCAACATTACACGATTGTGCCATTGTTTGGGGCAGTTTTCAGACCAAGTCAGCAGCTGATTTGCCCCTGTATGTGGCACTTCTGACAGCCGGCCCAACCAATAGCTGGGTGCTGTGGTCCTCCCCCTAGGCCCTCATTATGGTTCAGCCATTGCCCCTTGGGCCAAATGTTTGTATCAACCTGATCCAGTTTGGCCAAATTGGGTAATTGGCAACTGTGCCAAATGAGTGGAACCTATAGTGTATTCCCAGCATGAAACAGTGTTTTATGCTTCTTGTTGTGGTCCAGTATTTTGCGTTGTGACAGGGTACCAATTCAGAACTCACTGGTATAGCCGTGACCCTGCCAACTTATTAGTATGCTGTAGAGAGTAATATTCTGGGACTATTTGCAATTGGTCTTCATTTTGTATTATTTTTAGTTTTTGAATGATTTAATTTTTTGTTCAGCGGCTCTCCAGCTTGGAATTCCAGCAGTTATGTGGTTGCTAGGGTCCAAATGACCTTAGTAACCAGGGAGTCATTTAAATGATTGATTGGTATATGAATAGAAGAGGACCTTGACAGAAAAATAGATAATAAAATGTAACAATTACATTGAAATTGGAGCCTCACAGAGCAATAGTTTTTTGGGTGTCGGGGTCAGTGACCCCCATTTGAAAAGAGCCAGAAGAGGGAGGCAAATCATTTAAAAAATGATAAAAAAAAATAATTAAGACCAATTGAAAAGTTGCTTAGAACTGACCATTCTATAACATACTAAAAGTTAACTTAGGTGAACCTACCCTTTAGGTTAACTTTTAGTATGTAATTGAATGGCCAACACTTAGCAACTTTTCAATTGGTCTTCATTTTTTTAAAAATATTTTTTATTATTTGGCATTTTTCAAGTTTGCAAACAGTCGGTCACTGACCCCAGTAGCCTATAAACTGTTTCTCTTTAAGGCTACCTTTTTTTGTTTTTGACATTTTTTTTTTTTATTACTTATCTTTTTGTTCAGGTCCTCTCTTATTCGTAGCCTAGTCTCATTCAAATCAATGCCTGGTTGCTAGGGCAATTTGGATCCTAGGAACCAGATAGCTGCTGAAATTCCAAGCTGGGGAGCTGCTGACAAAATGCTAAGTTATTCAAAAATCCGCAAATAAGAAATAAAGACCAATTACAAATTGTCTCCGAATATCTTTCTGTAAATCATACGAACGGCTAATGGGGTTGTTTACCTTGAAATGAACTTTTTATATGATGTAGATATTGCTATTCAGAGACAATTTGCAACTGGTTTTCATTTTTTATTTTCTGTAGTTTTTCAGTTATTTAGCTTTTTGTTCAGCAGCTCTCCGATTTGGAATTCCGCAGCTGTCTGGTTGCTAGGGTCTTGTTTGCCTTAGCAACCAGATAGTGGTGTGAATGAGAGACGGGACTATGAATAGGTGGGGGCCCAAATAGAAAGATATGGACTAAAAAGTGACAATAAAAAAAATGTAGCTTCAAAGAGTAATCGTTTTTTGGCTGCTGGGGTCAGTGACCCCCATGTGAAAGCTGGAAAGATGTAGACAACAAAGGCAAATAATTCAATAACTTTAAGGTGAACCACCTCTTCAATTCAAAAGTAAATCTATTTGTTCCTGTGCGAATTGCACCAAAACACCATCATGGGGGATTTTTCACATGGAACTAGTGACTCAGTTAGTGATTTCAGGGAGTGATGGGAGTTGTAGTTCAGCAACAGTGCACTGGATTGTGTCTGTGTGGGTGCTGTCCTGTTATAGTTGTTGCTCTACAAAATGTGCTTGCTATGCCTTACCCAGAGCTTAAAGGAACAGTAACACCAAAAAATGAAAGAGCTTTAAAGTAATAAAAATATAATGCACTGTTGCCCTGAACTGGTAAAATTGGTGTGTTTGCTACAGTAACACTACTATAATTTATATAATAAGCTGCTGTGTAGCCATGGGGGCAGCCATTCAAGCTGGAAAAAAGGAGAAAAGGCACAGGTTACATAGCAGATAACAGATAAGTTCTGTAGAATACAATAGTGTTTTATCTGTTATCTGCTATGTGCCTGTGCCTTTTCTCCTTTGAATGGCTGCCCCCATGGCTACACAGCAGCTTATTGATATAAATTATAGTAGACTTTCTGAAGTAAACACACAACTTTTACCAGTGCAGGGCAGCAGCACATTGTATTTTAGTTAGTTTTATACACTTTCATTTTTTGTTGTTACTGTTCTTTTAAGTACAGGGCTTCTGTGCTATCATGGATAACAGGTACTGTTGTGTATGAGCTGAAAAGGTGGTGAACACATGGAGCAGTGTCCCAGCAGAGATGTGAGGCCCCATGCAGATACAGGAATTCAGGAATGCCTTGGCTACCCTGCCCGGGCTGTAAAACATGTTTGTGCACTGGCTCATCCCTTTTATCTGGAGCCCAATCAGGTACCACCCTGCGCTTGTAAATCTGCAATATGTTCTGCTTCTGTCCCATATGTCCTTCTGCCCAACGCCCTGGATGCACACACATAGAAATGGCTTCCTTCTTACACCACATTATCCCTAAATGCCTAGTCTGAGGGGCTTCTTTCCTGGTATGTTTTAGGGCTCTGGCACACGGGGGAGATTACTAATCTCCCCAAGTTGCCTACCCCTGCCATCCCACCGGCGAACATGTAAGTCGCCGGTGGGATGGCAGACGCGGCGGGGCAATTTCAGGGAATCGCCGAAAAAGACTCGCGATTTGCGCGAAATCGCGCCGCCGCGTCTGCCATCCCGCCGGCGACTTACATGTTCGCCAGTGGGATGGCAGGGGTAGGCAACTCGGGGAAATTTAGTCGCCCGCGAACAGGGAGTTTTATCGCGGGCGACTAATCTCCCCCGTGTGCCAGAGCCCTTAGGCTGTCCAACTTGTCCAGGGCCCTTTAGCAGGGGGAGATCTGTACCTCTAAAGATGCCCCCAGTATATCTTCATCTGCTTTTTCTCTGATTAACGGCTCAGGTTCTTACCTAAACTCCCATAAACATTTAAAACTTTAAGGGTATGGGAGCCATTATCCAGAAACCCGTTATCCAGAAAGCTCCGAATTACGGCCATCTCCCATAGACTCCAGTTTAATCAAATAATTCAATTTTTTTTTTTTTTTCAAAAAAAATTCTCTTTATCTCTTTAATGATAAAACAGTACCTGTACTTGATCCCAACTAAGATATAATTACCCCTTATTGGGGCAGAACAATCCTATTGGGTTTATTTAATGGTTAAATGATTCCCTTTTCTCTGTAATAATAAAACAGTACCTGTACTTGATCCCAACTAAGATATAATTACCCCTTATTGGGGGCAGAACAGCCCTATTGGGTTTATTTAATGGTTAAATGATTCCCTTTTCTCTGTAATAATAAAACAGTACCTGTACTTGATCCCAACTAAGATATAATTACCCCTTATTGGGGCAGAACAATCCTATTGGGTTTATTTAATGGTTAAATGATTCCCTTTTCTCTGTAATAATAAAACAGTACCTGTACTTGATCCCAACTAAGATATAATTACCCCTTATTGGAGCAGAACAATCCTATTGGGTTTATATAGTGTGTAAATGTTTTTTTAGACTTAAGGTATGGAGATCCAAATTATGGAAAGACCCTTTATCAGGAAAGCCCCAGGCCCCGAGCATTCGGGATAGCAGGGCCTATATTATTCTGTCTCTATAACATCTTTGCCCATAGATATGTAAAATGCCTTTATCTCTGTAGATATGTATCTAAATGTATTGGTAACAAATCATAACTAATTTCTATTGCTTTCTGTAAAGAATGATTTCCTTATAGGTAAGCAGTATGGTAGGTCCCACTCATGGGTTATACATGGAGTAAATGATGTCCCCATAGTATAGTATATGGACTATTCTTTTGTATTTATCCCTTTTTAATGCACACTTCAGCTATTTGATACCCATTCATATTTCACAAAAGGAAAGGTTTATATGACATAAACCATATGTCCATTTTCTTTCTAGATATCCATGGATAAAAGCCGGGTTTTGACACTTGACCTAAATGACAGTGGCACGGATGAAGAACAAGATATCTAGATTCTGCTATTTGGAAAAAAAAGGTAAGTACATGATTGAAGGGCAAGTTCAACTTAGTAAAAAAAAAAAAAAAGGTATGCTGCCTCTTCTTCTAATAAAAAAGTAAAATCAGTACTGGAAGCTTTTGTTTTTCTATGAACCTCGTTCGTTTGTTTAAATGCAGATAACAAGCTCTTTATAAACAAACCCTTTCCTTTCATAAGCTGCAGTTTTAGTTAGGCTTTGAGATAAGGAGGAAGCTCGCAATACAGACGACTTATCTATGGACTGGTAATTTGCTTTACTATTTACAACTTGTTACTGACTACTTTTACTTCTCTCCTTTCTTTCTTTCTCTCCAATCCCCCCCCCCCCACACACACACACACACACTATATTTTGGGGGGATAGGTTGCCTAATTGGTGGGGTAGATTGGGTTGATCCAGTGGTTTGGCTCTAGGGCAGGGGTGGGCAAACTACGGCCCGCGGGCCACATCCGGCCCCTTGGCCTTTTTAATCCGGCCCGCCGACGACGCCAAGTCTCATCACGCGAGACTTGGTGTCATTGGCGTGCCGGAATTAAAGAGACGAAGGGGGCGTAAAGCTGGCCTGGCCCTGCCCGCCCTGGCCCGGTCCGGCCCCGGGTGTGAGTAAATGTGTCCCGTGAGCTAAAAAGTTTGCCCACCCCTGCTCTAGGGCCTACATTAATATCATAATAGGGGCCTATCGGGAGAGGACTGTATCTACATCCCAATCAGATTGTAGCACAACATGGCTGCCTGGCCCATGTATGGCCAAATTTTACAGAGCACCGTAGTAGCCATGGAAAATAAGTAAAAGAAGACCTGAATGGTAAGATAAGGGACATGGCCCACCCCATATATACAGATATATTTTATCAAATTTTCTATATGCTTAGTTTTTGGTGACAAATGAATATATGCTTCACTTTGTGCCGGTAGAAGTGCTGGAGGGTACATGCCCTAAATAAACATGGCTGTATGACAACCTGCTTGGGGGCGGCTGTTTATACTGCCCTGTATTGTGCTGCTCAGTCAGTGTTTATTGTGCCTGTGACATCAAATTCAAATGGTTTCTCTGTCCTGTGCAGAAATCCAGCATTCCCCCTTCTCCTTGGTATTTACTTGTTTGGGATCATTAAACCTTGTGGTACCCCCTTATTCCTACATAAATACTGCCCATTCTTTCATGTTGCGGGGCCGGGGCACCACATGCAGCACCAGCACATAAACTGTACAAAGAACACAATAGTCTGTCATAAGCTCCACTTATGTGACCTATTTTCCTCTGCATAATTTCTATAGCAATAAGCAGGATATTTATAGAATGTTTTGTAAATGAAATAGGCAGTTTGATTTGGAACCTGCGTGTAAACAGCTTTCATGTGCCCGGCTGTTGCCCGACTACCTACCGCTGTGTCTGGCAGGGAAAAAACACCCTCGTAAATGGGAAATGCAGGATTTATAAACTGGGGTTTGGATTCACTCTGATCTATAAATGTCCAGTAATGTCCGTAATCCCAGGTTATTGTGCACATTATGTATCTGCCTTGTGTATCATTTGTGGAACAAATGCAACGTGAATTTTTAATAGTAGGCTAAGCCTAGAAATCCTGGTTATGGGTTCTAGAGGTCCTAGATTTCATTCCAGCCAATGTAAAACCATTGCCTTAGGTCCCATTAAAAGTTATAGGTCATTATATGGTGGTCAAGATGGTTCAGTTTTAAAGGCGCAGCTTATTGGGCTCTTGTTCTTTTGGCAGCCTGGTAACATCCCTACTTCCATCCATCCATTCCCCATTTATACAGAGGGTTGCAGTAGGAGAATTCCAAGTAGGTCAAGGTGAACTTTTCTTCTGCCATGTACTTCAGTTCTCACAGGGACATTCCCAGGTGCCCCTAGGCCAACTGGTCTTTATTTTACCATGAGGTCTTCTCCTGTTGGATTGGGCCTGAAATAGCTCCCATGGGAGCCAACCAGGAGCAGCACCCTTACAATTAGGTCTTCTCCTGTTGGATTGGACCTGAAATATCACCCATGGGAGCCAACCAGGAGCAACACCCTTACCATAATGTCTTCTCTTGTTGGATTGGGCCTGAAATAGCACCCATGGGAGCCAACCAGGAGCAACACCCTTACAATTAGGTCTTCTGTTGGATTGGGCCTGAAATATCACCCATGGAAGCCAACCAGGAGCAACACCCTTACCATAATGTCTTCTCCTGTTGGATTGGGCCTGAAATAGCACCCATGGGAGCCAACCAGGAGCAGCACCCTTACAATTAGGTCTTCTCCTGTTGGATTGGGCCTGAAATATCATCCATGGGAGCCAACTAGGAGCAGCACCCTTACCATAACGTCTTCTCCTGTTGGATTGGGCCTGAAATAGCACCCATGGGAGCCAACCAGGAGCAGCACCCTTGCCATGAGGTCTTCTCCTGTTTGATTGGGCCTGAAATAGCACCCAAGGGAGCCAACCAGGAGCAGCACCCTTACCATAACGTCTTCTCCTGTTGAATTGGGCCTGAAATAGCACCCATGGGAGCCAACCAGGAGCAGCACCCTTGCCATGAGGTCTTCTCCTGTTTGATTGGGCCTGAAATAGCACCCAAGGGAGCCAACCAGGAGCAGCACCCTTACCATAACGTCTTCTCCTGTTGAATTGGGCCTGAAATAGCACCCATGGGAGCCAACCAGGAGCAGCACCCTTGCCATGAGGTCTTCTCCTATTTGATTGGGCCTGAAATAGCACCCAAGGAAGCCAACCAGGAGCAGCACCCTTACCATAACGTCTTCTCCTGTTGAATTGGGCCTGAAATAGCACCCATGGGAGCCAACCAGGAGCAGCACCCTTGCCATGAGGTCTTCTCCTGTTTGATTGGGCCTGAAATAGCACCCAAGGGAGCCAACCAGGAGCAGCACCCTTACCATAACGTCTTCTCCTGTTGAATTGGGCCTGAAATAGCACCCATGGGAGCCAACCAGGAGCAGCACCCTTGCCATGAGGTCTTCTCCTGTTGGATTGGGCCTGAAATAGCACCCATGGGAGACAACCAGGAGCAGCACCCTTGCCATGAGGTCTTCTCCTGTTTGATTGGGCCTGAAATAGCACCCAAGGGAGCCAACCAGGAGCAGCACCCTTACCATGAGGTTTTCTCCTGTTTGATTGGGCCTGAAATAGCACCCATGGGAGCCACCCAGGAACAGCACCCTTACCATAAGGTCTTCTCCTGTTGGATTGGGCCTGAAATAGTTCCCAAGGGAGCCAACCAGGAGCAGCACCCTCTACTTTCACTCCACAGTCATTAGCCTGCCTCAGTGCTTGCACCCAGAAAGCTTTCTGGGAACCCCATTTCAGCCATTTGTGTGACTTCCATGTCTGTCATAAAGTCATTTTCTTTTTTAAATTATGTTTAATGAGAAATAGGTTTGTTGATTAAACAAATATTGTTATTTACTCATAATTACTCCTCAGAGAGAGACTTGGTGCCTGTGTTCTAGCTTGTTCCAATAAACCCATTTTTTCTGAAATGTGTTCTGCCCGAATGTATATTTATTATGTTGCTAATCAAGTTATTTTTACTTTTAATGGAGCAAGAGCTTAAAGGGTAACTCAACCCAACACCTTTTATAATGAAAGAAAAGATCAATCTAACCAGTGGCGTGGAGAGTATAACAGCCAGACATTTACAGATTTAAAAGCAAACAAAAATTGCGTGCCAAAATTCCTCCCTTTGTCTTATTTATGTATTGTACCTGCTGGAATGAAGCAAATGGGAGAGAAGAGCCATGTAGACTCAGGCAGAGTCACTGAATGGAATTGGAAATAAATACTTTTTGACAGAATAATACTTTTTTAGACAGAATAATAACCCTGTAGAAGTATGATCTGTCTTGATAGGCCATAAGGATTTTAGCTCTTGAGGCACATCTGTACCTTCATTAAATGCCAAGGGTAGACCACTTGTGCCACCTCCAGCTAGTTGAAGCGGTACAACTATATAAGGATGATGGGACTGGTGGCCATTAAATATGGAGGAAGGCTGGATAAGGGTGACTTTCAAGGGCAGCCCTGGCTTTCAGGATGGTTGGTTTAGAGGTCTGGAAATTGGCTCAGTTGGGGTTTTTGATGGTGGAGACAACTTCTGCTATGAAACTGCTATAGGCCAGTGATGATTAGCTTCTCACCAAGTTTGGCTTGTACAGTGTGGAAGTGGATTTGTGTCACTGCGAGATCTCTCCCAATAATGATGTTATAAGAGCTGGCAGGTTTTTTATATTTCTGCCCCATATCAACCGTTTAGGGGGAATTGAACAGAAATGACACCTAGTTCTTTTTTTGGATTGTTTTGGTATAAACCCTTTAAAACCCTTTTATCTTACAGTATCACCATTGCTTTCCATCATTAAACGGAGTGGGGGAAGCAGACTCACCGAGCAGTATTCTACACTTTGCCAACTGACCTTTCCTGTCCAAGAAGGGGATTGTACATTGCAGAAAGGTAGGAACTTCATGGGAATCCCTGTGGTTAAAAAATACAAGCTGCGTGTGTGTATATATAGTATATATAATGTATATATAATATATATATATATATATATATATATGTATATGGGATAATAAATGCATACACATGTATGAGAGCTAAAGGGGTAGAAGAATATTCCTGCCGTCAGGCTGTGTGTAGACGCCAGTGCTGCTTGCTCCCATTTAATCTTGCTGGCGAAGTTTTCTGACAGCGCCACTGATTCATGGCAGTGTTTTGCAGTAAGTTGTACTGGCGATGCATTGTGCAGTCTATAACTAAAAATAGCCAAGAGGAACAAGACAGCAGCAGTGGAGATAATGGAATATAGGCAGATTGCCACGGCTGTGGAGCAGCAAACTGTACAGCAGAGGTGAAATCAATTTGGGGTTCCTTGATTGGTCGATGATAGACCGCTATCGGGGACCTTGGGCCGTCACCCTATACATTTATATCCACCATATTGCTCAGGGCACAGACTGGTGTTTCATTGTACCAATACCTGTACAGAGAACTGTATTAGTCTATATGACTTACGGAGGTCAGGGTTATAAGTAGAACTCTCACACTAATTCGAATACATGGGCACATTTCATAAAGACAATGGGGTAACCTGGGGGTCCCTAACCTTTTTTTTTTTTTTTTTTTTTTTTTTTTAACCCGAGCCATATTTAAATGTAAAAAGTTTAGGAGCAACACAAGTATGAAAAATGTACCAAAAATTATTAAATAAGCACAGTATTTGAGGGCTCTAGGCAATATCCAAGGGGTCAATGAGCAACATGTTGCTCCTGGGCTATTGATTGGGCCTTGGGCCACTTGTCACCCTACAAGATAACTTGGTGTGAACCAATAAGGGCGGGGCCATAAGCTGGTAGACATTATGTTTATGGGATAATTAATGGCAATTTCAAGAAAAGAATAGCTTGCAGATAGACTGAAGGCCATACAAATCCCACAAGCCCCCAGGTAGACGCCTGGTTAATTAGGGGACAAAAATGCGTTTATGGCACATCTTTATTAATAGTTGATACTTATTGGTTGTCCTGTTTATGCTTCTGTTTAAAGGCACAGTATTTTGGTTTCTGACATCATGAAGTCGCCAGGAAAGCATTGCCTAAATCTGAGCACAGACTGGAAGATTAGGAGGAAACAAGAAGAATGTGACATATAAATGGGTAATCAGATTGCCAGTATATTTAGTGTTCCAAGGGCTCAACTGAGCAATGGTGCATTCAGATACTATTGATGTGTATATGGTTCCCCCCCAGGTGACAGTGCTGATGGACTGTATTATTCCACAGTTAGAAGGACTCGTACTATTTGTGATCTAAACCTCTTCTGAGCCCGCGGGTTTGTGATTGTGGCAGAACATCCGGGACACAATGGCCTGCTGGGAAAATAACAGAGCTCTCCTGACTTGGTTCTAAACAGAACAGTGTTCCCCAAATGCACTTGGTACAGTGTGCTAAACTGTACACGCTTGGTTCACGTGGAATCATGGTTACATACGGCAGGTCAACATCGTCTTTCTGTTAAGATCTTGAAAGAACTACAGACAGGAAAATGAATGGCGGAAAGGTGCGTGATGGAGGAGACAACGAGGTGGTCCCAGCAGCAGTGCAAGTTCCAGTTGGCTGGCAGCGGCGAGTGGACCAAAATGGTGTACTTTACGTTAGGTATATATTTCTTTATCTATATGTAGAGGAGGAGGGATCTCCGGCCTTTTTTTACTTGTAAAAAGTGTTGGGGAGCCACCCGTGCATATGAAAAAGGTCCTTTGGGGATGCCAAATAAGGCCTGTGATTGGCATTTTGGTAGCCCCACGTGGACTGCTGGCCTCCAGGAAGCTCTGCTTGGCATAACACTGTGTCTCTGGGCTTCCAGAAATGTAAAAATGGCACCTACTTCAAGGCCACTGGGAGCAACATCAATGGGGGTAGTGAGCAACACGTTACCCCCAAGCCACTGGTTGGGGATCACTAGCCTAGAGGTTAAGTGATCAGCCTTTCATGTGGGGACAATGGTTTTGATTCCTTGTGGTAGAGTAATTGTACCGTGAATTATTTGCAGTGTGATTCAGAAATAAAATGTACCATAAATATCATAACAGTATCCCTTTAAGCCCAACAAGACCAATAACAGAAGGGAACAGCTTGCCCAGAAATTGTCGTTCTACTTTTTGTCAAGTGACTACTCCCATGTTGCATTGCAACTGCACTTTATTCTCCAGCTTTTATTCAGGTTATGCAAATACCATAATGTTTAATGCATGTTCTGACAGTCGGCCCATATCCCCGGTACCAGAACAACTGTGACTGAGCGAGTGGAGCACAAACCCTGACTGGCTTTGCACTAATATCTCTGTTTCCTTGCAGCCCCAGCGGTTCGCATCTGTCATGCCTGGAGCAAGTCAAATCCTATCTGCTCACCGATGGAACGTGCAAGTGCGGTTTGGAATGTCCCCTAATACTCCCTAAGGTACTAAGTGAGCATGGAAGGGGTTTTTTTTTTTCCCCAAAAAAAAAACTGGCAGCGGTTATAGTGGTGGGTCCCTTTTTATTGGTTGTTTGTTATTGTCATGATTCTATTTATTTAGAAAGCACCAATATATTCCACAGCACTCCCCATAACAATTGATGCACAATACAATAAGTAATAAAGGCCCTGCCCGCAAGGGCTTACAATCTATAGAGGATGGATAAGTGCTGTTCATCTTTGAGTTTACTTTTTGTATGATGTAGAGAGTAACATTCTGTGACAATTTGCAATTGGTCTGCATTTTTTATTACTTGTAGTTTTTTAGTTATTTCATTTTCAATTCACCAGCTCTCCAGTTTGGAGTTTCTGCAGCTGTTTGGTTGCTAGGGTCCAAGTTACCTTAGCAACTAGGGAGTGGTTGGGATGAGAGACTGGTATAGGGCCAGGCCTGAAAAGAAAATAAAGTTACAAAAAGTAACAATAACAATAAAACTGTAGCCTCATGGAGCAATAGTTTTTTGGCTGCCGGGGTCAGTGACCCCCATTTCAAAATTGCAATGAGTTGGAAGAAGGCGGAAAATAATAAAAAAAAAAACTATAAGAAATAAATAATTGAAAAGCTGCTTAGAACTGGCCATTCAATGACATACTAAAGGTGAACCACCCCTTTAAAGGAACAGTAACACCAAAAAATGAAAGTGTATAAAAGTAACTAAAATATAATGTGCTGCTGCCCTGCACTGGTAAAAGTTGTGTGTTTACTTCAGAAAGTCTACTATAATTTATATAAATAAGCTGCTATGTAGCCATGGAGGCAGCCATTCAAAGGAGAAAAGGCACAGGCACATAGCAGATAACAGATAAGTTCTGTAGAATACAATAGTGTTTTATCTGTTATCTGCTTTGTAACCTGTGCCTTTTCTCCTTTTTTCCAGCTTGAATGGCTGCCCCCGTGGCTACACAGCAGCTTATTATATAAATTATAGTAGTGTTACTGTAGCAAACACACCAGTTTTACCAGTGCAGTGCAACAGTGCATTATATTTTTATTACTTTAAAGCTCTTTAATTTTTTAGTGTTACTGTTCCTTTAAGCCGTACCCTCCAAGGGTTTCCATAGGGCCGTTCCCCCGTATTTATTTTGTTCTTGTTGCTCTGCAGGTATTTAACTTTGATCCTGGGGCTGCTGTGAAACAGAGAACGGCTGAGGATGTTCAGGCGGATGAAGATGTAACGAAGCTTTGCATCCATAAGCGGAAGATCATTGCTGTAGCTACGCTTCATAAAAGCATGGAGACACCACACCCAGCTCTGGTTTTAACAAGCCCAGGGGGAGGGACAAGTAAGTTGCTTAAATGAGAACTTAATCCAGTCCAAAAGCAAAGTCCCCTAGGATCAGGCTTATTCCCTATGCAGCATATCTTAAAGGTTATCATCTTCTGATTGTGGGGAAATATTTTTAACCCCTAATTAATTGTTTTTTAAACAAAAGTACATTCTGTTTATGTTTATTTGTACATAATGGTGCCGCCATGGCACACACAATGTTTCAGCTTCCCTTCAGCAGAACAGTTGACAAGGTGGCCATACATGGGCTGATTTTAGCTGCCAATATCGGCCCTAAATTCAGGGCTAGATTCGGCCCTAGATTCAGCAGCTTATCTGCCCATGTATTGGCACCGACAGGCCTTCCTGACCAACAACTGGCCTGAAATTGTGCAAATACGGATCAGGCAGGTTTGAATTTTCTTCCGGGTCGGGCACCGCTCATTGATGCAGTCTCCAATCCGAAAGCACCTATACCCGCCGTTTTAATTCAATTAAAGCCTGATATCGCCCACCCGTAGGGCATATTGGGAGAAGAACCTCCCTACATACCTATCACACACAGGACAATGGCTTTAGGCTAATGTCCCATACAGAGGTTAGTTGCCCACGACGCAGACAACTCATTTCTGGTGGAAAGTCCTACGCATTGCGAGAGTTTTCCGAGGTCGCCCGCAGGAGGAAACTTGGCTCGATTTCGTAAAACCTATGCAATTTGTAGGCCTTTGCACCAGTGAGTCCCTTTGCTGCCGGTGGAAAGGCATTTCGGAGCGGTTAGTCTTCCACGCTAGCAGAGATCTATTGTGGGCAACTAAAGTGCTCCGTGGGACATCAGACTTACGTGTAGTGCCTTCCTCATATATTAAGACATTTAGGGGGTAATGTAATGAAAGGCACTAAGTTTGGCCAGTTGCAGTAACCAATAATAATAGGTAATAGCAACCAATCGGTAGGTAGCAAACTTAATGCTACTCGCAGAATAGGTGACACATTGGAGCTTTGTAGACTAGTTGGGACCCCTTAGGGAGCCATAGAGGTACCAACAATTGAGGTGACATGTTAGACCTTGTTGGGCTGGTGAGGGCCCTCTAAGGAGGTAAAAATTGTCATCAACCAGGACCCAAAGGCAAAAAAAAATTTAGGTCAATCTATAGACACATTAAGGGTTTCCAGGCTTTGCATAAAACCACTAAACAAGCGGCCTATTCATGATACAATTTAACTTTTCAACATAAAATATAGAGGTTCTCCATAAAATGTTGTAGTAATATTAATAATATAGGTATAGAATCTACTATCCAGAATCCGAACAGAATCCCGTGACTTTTTCGGTGCATCCCTAATTTATACTGATTTAGCTTAATGTTGTTTAGCAAAGCAACTTCCTTATGTTACATCTGCTTAAATACAAATACTTTTTATATTTTTTTATTGCAGATTCAGCCCCGGTGGTGCCCTCACGAGCAGCAACTCCCAGAACGGTCAGGAATAAGTCTCGGGAAGGCATTATGATTTCTGTCATGCCAGAATGTAAGAACCCATTCAAACTGATGATAAAAGATCATATAGGAAATCAGCACGAGCTTCATTCTGGTTACCCAAGGCAGAGACTGGGCAGCAGTGATCATGGACAAAAGTCTCCATTTCGCGGAGGGCACGGTGGGATGCCAAGTCCAGCTTCATCCGGATCACAGATCTGTGGAGATGGGTCCATTTCTCCTAGGACAGATCCATTGGGAAGTCCTGAAGCATTCACACGGAGCAACCCCAACTTTCATCTACCACCAAATTCCAGTCCGATTCACGTGAACAGGACTCCAGTTTCTCCGCAGTCATTACTGTTGCATAGCTCACCGGTGCAGTCATCTTGCGCAATGGCCGGAAGGACTAACTTACCACTGTCTCCCACTTTTACGAGTCCAGTGTTAAAGAAAAGCCTTTGTAACTATTCAGGCAATGTGGATATGTCACGGGCAATGTTTCACCATAAACCAGCACAAGGTCCCACACACCCACCGCCGCCTCCTCCGCCGCCGCCGCCACCACCACCTCCACCACCACCGTGTGCACTTCAGAAAAAGCCATTAACATCTTCAGAGAAAGATCCACTTGGTATTCTTGATCCCATTCCCAGTAAACCAGCTATTCAGAATCCGATGATCAACACTACCCCGTTTCATTCAAACGTTCACTCTCAGGTACCAGTGATGAATGTAAACATGCCACCCGCTGTCGTTCCTTTGCCAAGTAATCTTCCTTTGCCAACTGTTAAACCTGGTCACATGAACCATGGGAACCATATTCAAAGAATTCAACACCCAGCCTCTACTTCCCTTTCTCCTTCACCGGTGACATCTCCAGTTCATATGTTGGGGCCTGGAATGGGAAGGATCGAGGCATCGCCCCAAAGATCACGCTCATCTTCCACATCATCAGATCATGGAAACTTCATGATTCCTCAACTAGGGGCACAGCCTGGTTGTAGTGGAATGAAAGTTCCATCGAGGTCACCAAGGCCAACCATGGGCTCTCCAAGACCATCAATGCCATCAAGTCCTTCAACAAAGCCTGATGGACATCATCAGTTCAAAGACATCCACAATCCACTGATAGCTGGAATGAACAATATATTAACTCCTCCCAACAACACATTGTACCCCGCCTCCTCAGTTGCTAATGTCCCTTTGAAAAGCCAGGCAGGTTTGCTGGGAATGCCTTTAAACCAGATATTGAACCAGCACAACGCTGCCTCTTTCCCAGCAAGTAGTTTACTTTCAGCAGCAGCCAAAGCACAGCTAGCAAATCAAAATAAACTTGCTGGTAACAATAATAGTACTTCTGGAGCTGTTGTCAACTGCGGCAATGGCGACGGAACTAGCACTTTAAACACCATGTTTCCCCCTGCAGCCAACATACTGTTACCGACGGGAGAAGGACAAAGCGGCCGAGCAGCTCTGAGGGATAAGTTGATGTCTCAGCAGAAGGATTCCCTTCGGAAAAGGAAGCAGCCGCCCGCAGCAGCGCTGAATATGCATAAGCAGCCGCAGTTAGAGAATTCTGGTATCCCAAAATGTGGACCGGATTTATTGCGAAAGCAAGGGCAGAATTCATTTCCGGTCAATCCGATGTCACAGCTTCTTCAAACCATGAGTTGTCAGAGCACTCACATGAACAGCAATAGTAACCCTGGTTGCGAGGGCTCCAGTTTAGTCTTGCCTTGCTCTGCCAGCCAGCTTCATTTCGCAGAAAACAGTCTGAACTCCTCTGTGCTCCATACGTCATTGGCACACAGTATTCCCAGTCGGGGAGAGGTCATTCCCTGCCAAAACACAAACTTTCACGGTGGCAGCACTGTTCCCAATAACCATCTTCCGGGTCTGATCAATCACATTCAGACTAATGAAAACTATGGGATGTTATCTCATACTGGGCCTGCCTTACACCTGAATCCGCCCCAACAAAGAATACAGGCACCACCCATACCAATGATACCTAACCGCATTATTAACAACTGTAGTCAAAATTCTGATGCAGGTATGATTTTCACTTGAATGTGTTAACTGGTTTTTATGTTTTCCACACAAAAAAAAAAAAAGAAAGTGTATAAAACGGCAATCTGTTGTGTATTGGAGTGAGTGTGTGAGACGCCAGATGGTTTCAGGCCTGTCCTTTTAGTTCTGTAAATATTAGCAACAGATGTATACTTTTGTGATGTGCAAGGTTATTGCTCTAGACTTGTATTTTATTGCTATTTTATAAATATTTTAAATAATAGAAGTTTTCAAAAACAGCAGTGTGTTTTTCATGGTTTGTTTTTTGGGTGGGGGGGGCAGGGGTTTGTTTTTGATTTGGTCATTTAAAGGGAACTTTCCTAAATAAAATAAAAGTTGGGGAGGGGGTGCATTTATTTATACCAGGTGGCATGAAACGTGGCACCTGTTGGGCCAGAAACTCTTTTTATGCAAGTTGGGAGCGTGCCGGCTCCACTGGGTTAACTTTGTTTTTTTTTTAAGTAATAAAGCACTTATATAGGGTCTTCATATCCAGGACAGAATGGGCAAATGGGCAGTCACCCAGACAATAGGAACTGAAACTTACATTAATGTTAATGCAGATGACAGAAGGTCCCTGTGTGCCAGAACCAAACCAGGCACGCCATGCTGAGATATACTAGGAGATCAACCAGGCTGTGCTGGAAGGAAACCATAGTGATTCAGTCGGGAGCTACAGAACTAGCCATAAGGCTTGGGTAAAGATTGGAGGGCAAGAAACCCTGAAGAAAACTGTACAAGAGGCAGAAATGCCGCAGGCTACAGTTCTTAGTTGGAACCAGGAGACACACTAAATAGGCTGCTCTGTGAGGGGCCAAGGAACCAATCAAGCCTGGAATGTGTCAGAAAAGCCAAGAAACTGATCAGACACACTGTTCTTAAGGTGGCCATACACAGGGCGATTCTAGCTGCCAATATCGGTCGTTTATCCCAGTGCTGTCCAACTGGTGGCCCCCCACCTGTCTGGCTGCTTTGTTGGTTTACCTTTGTGTAAACTTTAAACGGGATCAATATAGAGATTAACTGGCCCCCTGCATGGTTCACACCTCTGATTCAGGCTGTAATTCCCCTGTATTGTTTAAACATGTAATCCCCTGCATTGTTCACACCTCAGGCTCAGGCTGTAAGCACCCACATTGTTCACCTCTTCACACCTCTTCCTTACTCTGCTTGCCCTATGTTGCCTGTGTGTGCCATACCCTCCCTGCTCTATGGTGCCTGTGTGTGCCATACTCTGCCTGCCCTATGCTGCCTGTGGGAGGTGAACCTGGCAGGGGTTTGTCAGGGTCCACATCGGCTTGTTGATGCGGCCCCCAACCGACAGCTTCTATGCCCACCATTTTAATTTGATTGTTTGGCTCTAGGGCCAAAAGACTGTATTAGCCCAGTATCGCCCAACCGTAGATGGGGATATTAGGAGAAGATCCGCTTGGGTCGCCAATCGTGTTGGGCCAGCTTAAGATAAGCTGGAATTCCCAATCAGACAGGCTTAGATAAGCGAGTCAGTTAACAACGCATATAACCAGAACCAAGCCTTGATCAACTGTGCTGGAAGCAATTGAGGCATGTGGTTTTTGAAGGAGAAACAAAGCTAACTAGAAAAGTTCTATTGGGAGGAGCCAGGAATCATGTTTTGTAGGCTCTGCAGGGAGGAGCCAGGAATACAACCAGGGAGGTAGTTCTAAAAAGAATAAAGAAACAAGCAAGATAGGCTAAGCTGGGAGGAGCCAAGAAACCAACCATGCATGTTGTTTTGGGAGAACCAAGAAGCCAAGTAGGCACAAAGTTCTAGTAGTAGGCAGGAACCATGAAGACAAGGAGACAGAATACAATCCAGGCAGTTTGTGCTGTAGCACCCTGTGCTTAGAGAAGGTGGGAAACCAGCCTAGGTAGGTGCTGTTTGGGAACCTTAAAACCAACTAGGCAAGCTAAGCTCAGGAAGCATGGAACCAGCTGATCAGGTGATACTAGAAAAAGCCTGAAACAATAAATTTGTCTGCCAACCAAACAACTAAAAAAACCTAGGGGGGTTTAAAGGGAAAACCAAGTGTTGCTGGAAGAGTCGGGAAACCAGCTGGGCGCACTGCTGATATAAGAGCCTAGAATTGTGTCAGACTGACTTCTGCAAGAATCTAGGCAATGAGTCAAGGCTTTTCCTTTTTATTATTTGAAGCTTTTATATATCAACATTTTGAAATAAATATAGAAAAACAGCTGGACAGAAGTAGTAGATTATTGGTAAATGTTTATAGGAGGTAGGCGGAGTGAATGCCGGGTCACTGGGAGTGAGGAAAATATATCAACCCGACACTTTCATTTCTAATAAGGTTCTGAACCCCAGTACCAGAGGGTTATTAGAGTACGTAGTTCCAGGCCGTAACCCCATACTCAAGCTTCTGCTTATGGTAGTAAACCTGTAGAGCATAATGGGCACAATAACTAGGACAAGCTAGCCATGTATGATCCGTGCATTACAAGAATTTTATTTCAGTATTATTGCTTTTGATAGAAGGGTTCCTGGTTAGTTATGATATCCCTTAAGGTGGCCATACACGTACCGATATTATCGTACGAAACCTCGTTTCGTACGATAATCGGTGCGTGTATGGTATGTCGCGAGTCGACCGATATCGCAGGAACCTGCTGATATCGGACGACTCGCCGATCGGACCAGTTTGAAAATTTTGATCGGGCGCCATAGAAGGCGCCTGACCAAAATTCTCCCTTCAGATCTGAATCTGCAGAAGGAGGTAGAAATCCTATTGTTTCTACCTCCTTACCTGCCGATTCAGCCCTGAATGGTGTGTGGCGGATCTTACGATGTTTCGTGCGACCGATGGTCGTACGAAACATCGTCAGATCGCCACGTGTATGGCCACCTTTAGCTGTAGAAGAGTGCAACAGAACAGAGGCTAGTTAAACCCAACTGCATGGATAGATAGTTGGCAATTTCCTTCCAGTATCTCTGAATTAAAGGGGTCATAAACCCCCTCCAGCCAAGACTTCAGTTCCCAGAATGCCTTAAATGTTCTGTGATTATCAGACCTGTAAAGAAAGAGAGTCAAAAATAGGATATCCTGGAAATGGGAGTCCTTGCTGGAGGGGAGTTGACCACTGGAACGCTGTTTCACTAGTCAATGTAGTTAAGATGTGAAGAAAAAAAAGCAACAAATGACCTTACTGTGGTTACGTTTGGATATATATTTTACAGTCAATGAAAATTCATATGGGATGCATACAGGAAAGTTACATAGAATTTACGGCTCCTTTAACATATAATCCTTCAATTCATGAAAGAAAGTGCCAGTGTATTATATTGGGTAGGCATCACAGGCTGTTCTTATAAGGGCCAAGAAACCAGTTGGCCAGCTTATTTGTGTTGAATGAAGCTGATAACCATCAAGGTATACTGCTTAGGGGAGATAGGAAACCAATTAGCCAGGCTGTGCTTGATGTGTCACAAAAAGAACCAGGTGAACTGGGCTTAGCGGAGCCAAAAAGCTGACCAGTCAGACTATTCCTAGATAAGCCCATAATGTCCAAGAAGCAATGTGTGCTGGGAGGTGCCAGAAAATCAACCAGGCTCAGAGAAATCTAGCATTTAGGGCTCTGGTACACGGGGAGATTAGTCGCCCGCGGCAAAACTCCCTGCTCGCGGGCGACTAATCTCCCCGAGTTGCCTTCCCTCTGCCATCCCACCGGCGAACATGTAAGTCGCCGGCGGGATGGCAGACGCGGCGGCGCGATTTCGCGCAAATCGCCGAAAAAGACTCGCGAGGCTTTTTCGGCGATTTCCCGAAATCGCCCCGCCGCGTCTGCCATCCCGCCGGCGACTTACATGTTCGCCGGTGGGATGGCAGAGGGAAGGCAACTCGGGGAGATTAGTCGCCCGCGAGCAGGGAGTTTTGCCGCGGGCGACTAATCTCCCCGTGTACCAGAGCCCTTATGTTTAGATACTGTCCTGTTAGATGGTTTATGAACTTAAACAAACTGCTTTATGAGCCAGAAACCACCAAGACAGGCAGTGTTGTACCAGATAGCATTGTACTGAGACACAAACCTGCCTTGATCAAACGCGCAAGGAATAAATCCAGGTAGATGTGGATATTGGTTCTCAACCTGTGGGTCGGGACCCCTTTGGGGATCGAAGGACCCTTTCATAGGGGTCGCCTAAGACCATTGGAGAACACATATTTCAAGTGGTCTTAGGAACCGAGACACCGCTCCTCTATGGTTGGGGGTCACCACAACATGAGGAACTGTATGAAAGGGTTGTGGCATTAGGAAGGTTGAGAACCACTGAGGTAGATGGTTCTTGGAGGAGACCAGAAACTAGACAAGTTCTCTTGGGAGGAACCAGGAATACAACTGGGTTGGTAGTTCTAGTTAGAATAAAGAAACAAGCTAGATAGGCTATGCTGGGAGAAGCCAAGAAACCAACCAAGCAGGTAGTTTTGGGAGGAGCCAGAAAACCATCTAGGCAAGCTGTGTTGGGAAGAACCAGGAAGCCAACTAGGCAGAAAGCTTGAGAAGTAGGCAGGGGACAAATTACACACAATTATCACTGTGTCCAGAGATACTATGATCAGGCTATTTGTGTGGGGAGGGGCCAATAAACACTATAGACTGCCAGTGCTTGGAGGAACATTCTAACCACTCCAGTTTCTCACCCTTTACAGCAGGGGTTGGGAACCTTTATGGCTGAGAGAGCCATAAACACCACGATGCAGAGGAGGGGGCGTGGCCTGCGCTCGGCGGTTAGAAGATGTGTTCTAAGGCCTAGAACACATCTAACCGCCGAGCGCAGGGGCAAGGTAGGGTGGGTCCCAAGGATGCCGGATGCGATGCGGAGGAGGGCGTGGCCTGTGCTCAGCGGATAGAAAACATGTTCTAAGGCTTAGAACACGTCTTATATCCGCTGAGCGCAGGCCCGTTATTTTTTTTTTATTAAAGGAGAAGGAAAGGCAAAGTCACTTGGGGGTGCCCCTGTACGGAGAAAACAGCACCAGCCCGGGGTACCTGGAGCGCAGCGCTTCCTCCTTCCTGGTTCCTTTCTGAAAATGCCAGCGGTCGGCGCATGCGGACTTTTCTGTTAAAAGTTCGGCTTTCCTCTCTACTGCGCATGCGCACGCAGGGAACCCGGAAGGAAGAAGCGATCGCTGGTATGGGGTAAGCGATTAAAGTCACTTGGGGGTGCCTAACATTTTGGCACCCCCAAGTGACTTTACCTTTCTTTCTCCTTTAAAGATTTGGCAGCGAGCCAGATGCAGCCATCAAAAGAGCCACATCTGGCTCGCGAGCCATAGGTTCCCTACCCCCCTGCTTTACAGCATGACTATGTGCTGAAGCATTAAGGTGGCCATACACCTTACAATTATGATCTTTCCTGTGACCATTGATCACAGGAAAGATCGTTCCCACCCTCCACTTATGTTCAGGGCTGAATAGAAACAATTCTACCCCTATCTAATGATTTGGCGCTAAATGCAGATTTTGCTCAGGCGCCTTCTATATTGCCCAATCAAAATCTTGTCCCGTCTGATCGACTGATCGAGGTTGCGTACAATAATATCAGTGCGTGTCTTTAGGTTGATGATAAGTAACCTCACTAGGCCTGTGAACACACAATTTGACCATGTCATCTGCCCTTCTAAAAAGTTGAGCAATGTGAGCAGTTGTCAGCTGTCAGGCTGCTGTAGGGGCCAGTCTGTCTTGGATCACAGTTTGTCTGGGCAGAAGATCCAGGTAGCATGTGTTTCCCAACCACATGCAAAGTCTGTAGATCTCTCTCATATCCCTTGAGATGTACAAGTTGATCCGTGCAAATTAGCCATTGGTGAGTGTGACCAGACCACACAAGATCCCCTCTTTTAGCCCACAGACAGTTTTCTTCTGCCCAGCTGTGTCTACCTTTATGCTTTGTCTGCATGTTATTGCATTATTTGGCCATGGTTGAGTTTGTAGGTTCTGCTAAAGGCAACAAAACCCTGGTCGCTTGCTCTTATCATGGGCCGACAGAAATGTTATACTGGCAGATGGTCCAGCTTTCTACTAAAGCCTTGTACTCACCACTGATTTTAATCTGATTTGGTAAAAACAATCACAAGCTTTGTGGCACCATAACCCAAGTAACAACAGCCTGCTATCATACACCCACCACATAAACAATCACAAGTATATTAATAACATCTTATATATGTATACTGGTATTATGTATCATACACTAATGTTCTATAATCAGACTGTAAAGCTGGCCACACATGGGCCATAAAAGTTGTGCCTTGGGCCCTCCAGACTACGCTTATTAGCCCATGTTTTGGGAAGGTCTTCCCAAAGACTATGGCAAAGACATAATTGGCACATTGATTCGGTCATCTCTTATTGGGTCTCCAAATGGTAGTATCATGCCGATGTGGCCCACTGTGTTGGTGGCCAAAGATTGACAAACAAGAGGATCTTAAAGCTGGCCATGCAGTATGGTCTCTTTGTTAAGAGACCAAAAGGGCTGAAAGACCAATGTGGGCAAAAAAAATTACCAAATTCTCTACGAACTGTAACTAAAGGTCATAATTTGAAAGATATGATTGGATCAACCCGATATCACCCACCTCAAGGTGGGATGGGAATATTGGAGAAAGATCCGCTTGTTTCACAACCTCCCCAAATGAGTGGATGTTTCCCCGATATGCACACATTGATGTGGCTGATATTGGGTTGATCCAATAGTTTGGGTTTGACCCCCGGGCCAAACAACCGGATCATAATTGCTACTATGCAAGTCATTGGCTTGAGGACCACATAAATGCACAGGTCTGGTCCTTGATCAAAAATCAAACCCACCTAATCAACACGTGGCTGAATTTTCTGCCCAGATATTGGGTAGGCCTGTCAGAGGGCCTCATACAGGGATCGATAAGTTGGCAATGTTCATCAGCAGCTTTTATCAGCTTGTGTATGGGCACCTTAATTGTACCCTCCAAGATCAGTATCTGATTATCCCAAACCCAACCCACTGCACCATTATTATCTCAAGTCACAAGGCAGGGTAGGCGCAAGTCTAGGGGAAGCATGCCAGAAATAGATATGGCGGGGTAGTCCTGCATACAGTTCAGCACCAACCTGTTGAACGATTAACTCGCCAGGCAGCTGGTCTTGACTGACCGTCACACCAACGATTGACAAATATCCCAAAGTATTATTCACTCAACACAATGTTTAGGCTAGTACTGTAATATGAGATTTGCAGGGCAAGTCCAGCCCATCGACACCTGGAGTGTTGAACTATGGGGTGGAATTTTGATGCTCCAGGGCAAGGGATTTTGCTTTAAATGTTATACAATGGCCCAGGAGAAGTGGCCGTGCAAAGGCATGGGAAGATGATTTGCATGTTAAATCTACAGGCATCCATATTGCTCTTTATTTAAACTGGCGGAAACTTTGCTCCAGTTCTAGTAACCCATAGCAACCAAGTCAGCATTTACGCTGTTTGAAAGCTTTCCCTACAGTGACTTACTTGTGCTGATATTCGTTTTGCATTTTAGGGAATCTGCTACCTTTAACATCAGTGGCCATTGCCGGCACGGGTCAGCCAGCGATCACAAAAACAACATCAGTCCTCCAAGATGGGGTCATTGTCACCACCGCGTCTGGGAATCCACTTCAGAGCCAACTTCCAGTGGCCGGTCCTTTTCCGTTCGTTGGAGCGGAACACCCGGCGCATTTCCCGCAGAGCACCCCAAACAATCTTCCGCGCTCTGTCAATTCGAATCTCCTGAATGCACTGCCTATGCCTTTACCCATGAACCAACAGCATCTCCTAAACCAGAACATATTGCATATGCTCCGGCCTTCTGCAGGAGAAGGCAAGTCAAGCTTATATCTTATATCCCCTCTCACCCTAGGGCTCTCGTCATTATTACTGTGTCTTCCTGCTACATAGATAATGTGAGTTATTACGTATAAGTGGGCACTGCCATATTCTTGACTCTAAAGGCATTCTACCTGTGTGTCTTGGCAGCTCTTCTCAGTAGGTTGCTCACAGTACTGTGGCGTGAATTTGCTTTAGGACTTTAGTGATACAAGTGAAGCCTTACAGCCAATCTGTATTTTGGTATCAAGGGCCAGTGACGCTGTCTGCCAGATAGCATTTTCAGTTGCAGACCTGAAAGATTAGGAAAAGGTGAACTCAACCTTGAAGCCAGGCTTTTACATGCATTGGTGATTGATGATGAAGAAAATTAAGTTTCTAGTAGTAGAAAAAGCATTTCTTTTAGAGCACATTATTTACAACAGAAGACCTTTAGATCCTGGCCCCTATGGGAAGAGTTGGAACAGTTGAAGGGGCACTCATCCTGAAGGTTAGGGTAAGATTTGGGGAGAATGTATGATTGACCTCCTGAAAGCCCACCTTGAAAGTCTGTAGAGTGAAATGTGGGTAAAACCTTATTTGCTGCCCTAGTGATTCTTGAAACTATGGCTGAATGGTTGATACACCAGTGTTTTCCTTTATTTGTATCCTTGATACACCATGGAGGGCCTTGACAAAAGTTGGACCTCCAAGGGAACTTGAATAGAGAAAGTCTGATGGCCACTGATTTAGCCAATCTGGTTTACTGTAGCCAGACCCAATTCTGTAGCATAGGGCACAACTTGATAACCACAGGTTAAACCGAATTCCGAATCTCTCTTTTTATATTATAAGAAAAACTTCAGCCTGTATGAAGCGGATACTAACCCTTCTTATGTCACTTTGTTCCGGAATTTGCAGGTGACATGCCACCGATGAACAATACCTTGAATAACCACCATCTGAATCATCTTCATTCGCTGCTGAGCAACAATCCGATGTTCCCATCCAATCAGCAACAGCAGCTGCTCCAGGGCTACCAGAATCTACATGCATTAAAGGGACAGGGTCCTATTCCTGGCCCACCTAATAATCTAAACCCAATGGCCTGTTTGTTCCAAAACTTCCAGGTAAATCCAAGAATGCATTCACCCAGAATAGCATTGTAAGTACCATGCTATTTATGAAATTCCTGCTAATTTATCATTTTTTTTCTCTTCTTGGCTACATTTTATATATTTTTACTTTACATTTTCATTTCTCCCCATTCCTTCTGTAGGTGAGGATGCAAGAAAACTCATCATTACAAAACAAAGAGAGTCAGATGGGGATCGGTCCACTACCTGAGAACCCAAACGCCCCTCGACCTCTATTTTCAGATAAACCCCCATTTCCTGATAAGTCCTGCAGCATGCAGCAAAGACCAGAGCAGTTGATAAGTCAACAGCTGAAAGATGGATTGAGAGACGGAGACAGCTCGGTGGATGCTATTTACAAAGCCGTGGTGGATGCCGCCAGTAGGGGGATGCAAGTAGTCATCACCACGTCTGTAACCAGTACGACGCAGATGAGCCCCATTCCAGCTCTCAGTGCCATGAGTGCCTTCACTGCATCAATTGGTGACCCATTAAATCTCTCGAGTGCCGTCAGTGCCGTTATACACGGGAGAAACGCTGGCAATGCCGATCATGAAATGAGAAGTAGGAACCCTAGAGGGAACCGGGGAAGAAAGAACTTGGATCAAGGCAAACATTTGATTGATGGAGATGGATTTGACTATTTTAAGCCATCAGGGTGCAATACTCCTAAAAAACAGTGGAATGGGGGTCAGAGTCCCGGAGAAGCAGCCAGGTGGAAGTGTGAAGAGTTTTTGGATCATAACGCCCAGCTCCATAACAATCCGTGCCCACCAAGACCGGGCAACGTGTCCATTTTGCACTCCTACGAAGATGAGCAATGTCAGATTCTCATCCCACCACGGCACTGTCAGAGCGAGAAGATACTTGAGGAGAACTTCAGATTCAACCATTACAAAAGAACTATGATTAGTTTCAAAGAGCGACTGGAAAACACCGTCGAGAGATTTGCACACATGAATGGAAACCGGCCGCCGCAACACAGAGGATTTGGGGATCTGCTCAGCATTCCTAAACAAGAACTAGCTATGGAGGAGCAGTCTCCCAGTTCTTCAAACAGTCTGGAAAGCTCTTTAGCAAGAGACTACATCCACTACAATGGAGACTTCCATGCCAAAGGCATAAATGGATGCGCCCCTAGTCCTTCGGACACTAAAAGCATCAGTAGCGAGGATGACCTTCGGATCCCTGACTCCCCTTCTTCAAATGAGCTGATACACTATAGACCAAGGACGTTTAATGTGGGTGACTTGGTCTGGGGCCAAATCAAAGGACTTGCTTCTTGGCCCGGAAAACTAGTGAGAGATGGCATACACAACTCATATCAACAGAATTCACAAGAGGGGAAGGTACCAATGCTTTCATAATGACAGATAGAATATATCTATAAAAGCTATATTACAAAATACAGCCCACATTTGTACTCACCAAAGCAGTTGTAGGGTGTGGGGTGCATGAACCCCCGAGACTTGTAACTAGGGGAGGCAGATACCACTGCTTGGAGACGCTAGCACTCTAGATCTTGGGTAGGACACGGAACATGAAGCTTCTTTTTAACACTGATTTGAAGTGCTGGTTTCTCTGAGCAGCGGGAAGTAGAACATCTAGGAAACCATTAGAGGGGATGAGAGTAGGAATAGAAACAATACAGAAGCTTAAAAGCACAACACCAGCTGCGCAGAGAACATCCATCTGCTGCATGGTGAAAGTTCATTTAAAGGAAAACTATACCCCAAGAATGAATACATAACCAACAGATAGTTTATGTTATGTTAAGTGACCTATTACACAATCTCACCAAACTGGAATATATATATCAGTAAATATTGCCCTTTTACATCCTTTCCCTTGAGCCGCCATTTAGTGATGGGCTGTGTGCTCCCTCAGAGATCAGCTGACAGGAAACAATGCAGCTCTAAAGGTGGCCATACACGGGCTGATTGTAGCTGCCCATATCGGTCCCTTAGACTAATTCGGCAGCTTATCGGCCCATGTAGGGGCAGCAACGAGGGGCCTGCCCGACCAATATCTGCCCTGAAATCAGCCAGATATCGATCGTTCAGGTTAAAAAATTTAGTCGGATCAGGGACTGCATCGGCTCGTTGATGCGGTCCCCGAATCGACTGTGCCCATTAGCGCCGCTATAATTCGATCATTTGGCCCCAGGGCCAAATGACCTAATTAGCCTACATTCGCCCAATATCGCCCACCCAGAGGTGGGGATATCGGGACAAGATCCGCTCACTTGGCGACTTCACCAAGTGAGCGGATCTTAAAGTGTATGGGCACCTTAACTGTAACAGGAAGTAGTGTGGGAGTAAAAGGCAGAACTCTGCCCATTCATTGGCTGATAGGGCCTAGCATGTATGTGTGCCTTGGCTTGTTTGTGTGCACTGTGAATCCTATGATCCCCTTATTACTAAAAATGGCAGTTTTCTATTTAGGATTACCCAATGGCACATACTATAAAAAATTATATTTTTATGAAAATGGTTTATTTAGATGAAGCAGGGTTTTACATATGAGCTTTTTATGCAATATATTTTTATAGAGACCTACATTTTTGGGGTATAGTTTTCCTTTAATGGGATCATATGCTGATTGAGTATGTATGGAGACCTTCATGACCAGTGCTGGACAGGCATCCCGCAGTGATGCACAGCATTGCAACATTAGTGTGCCAGTAGTTACTAACTCAGGCAGCCATAACCGCCACCACTTGCACAGTATCTAACTGATCAGCCCATTGGCTGAATGGACAAATACCTTGCAAGGGGCCATGGCCGCCTCTCCATTTGTAGAGTTTGTTTGGCTCAACAGCCCAAACAATCAGAACAGCAGGAATGCTAAAGTAGCTGTGGCTCCATCACTGGCAGATATGATGGACTGGCAGGTTTTAGATCATGGCCATTCCTTATCCATAATATCTGTAATGCTCATCAGCCCCCCATACATATACCGTATATTATCAATACGTGTATGGCCAGCTTTAGTCTGCTTAGACTTATCAAATAAGTTGATGTAACATTGATTAGGTCTGTTCTAGGCACTTTGGCAATTAACATTCATTATTTTTTTTAAATTGCAAGATATTAAGGGTTAATATGAATGTACTTTGTTACAACAGCGCCATCTGCTGATCACTTTCTGAACAAGAAGTAGTCGAGGCCGTTGTTGAGGAAGTTGTCAGGAGAAAGAGGGCGGATCTGATGTTCTTCTGGTTAGGAAAAACATTAGAAACCTCAGATAACTTTTCTGAAGTTTTTCTTAACCAGAAGAAGATGAGATCTTTCTCCTGACAACTTGCTCGACTATGTCATGCTCGGAAAGTGACCAGCAGGTGGCGCTGTTGTTACAAAATGCATTCATAGTAACAGTACTTGTAACCTTCATATTTTGGGATTAAAAAATAATAAATAATGAATGTAAATTGCAAATGTGCTTAGAATAGCACTCTCATCAATTTTACATTAATGTATTTTAAAGGTTTACTTATCTTTTAAGCAGGACACAGGACGATTCTACCTGCTGGTGTCGGCCCTTTAGACCAATTGGGCAGGAATCTGAGTGCCATATTGTCTGATTAGCAGTAGTGTTTGTTTAATATTTTTCTATTTACATTTACAGTGTTGTATGAGGGCATCGCATAATATGTATGCACAGTGAGTAGGGTTATATTCCATGTGAACTACATTGTTTCCCCCATATGTAATAAAAGACATTAAGTTTGCCCAGTAGCAGTAACCCATAACAACCAATAAAATGTTTGCTTTTAAACAGATGACCAGTGAATTCTACCTGCTCATTGGTTGCTATGGTTTTACTACTTCAAGTTGGTGCCTTATATTAAATAACACCATTAGTTTACCTTTCCTATGCAAATAATGTGGGTGCTCAAGAATAAAGTACAGGTATGGGATCCCTTATCCAGAAACCCGTTATCCAGAACCCCCACTTTACCTTTCCTTCTCCTTTAATGTTTAAATGATTCCCTTTTCTCTGTACTAATAAAACAGTACCTGTACTTGATCCCAACTAAGATATAATTACCCCTTATTGGGGCAGAACAGTCCTATTGGGTTTATTTAATGGTTAAATGATTCCCTTTTCTCTGTAATAATAAAACAGTACCTGTACTTGATCCCAACTAAGATATAATTACCCCTTATTGGGGCAGAACAGCCCTATTGGGTTTATTTAATGGTTAAATGATTCCCTTTTCTCTGTAATAATAAAACAGTACCTGTACTTGATCCCAACTAAGATATAATTACCCCTTATTGGGGGCAGAACAGCCCTATTGGGTTTATTTAATGGTTAAATGATTCCCTTTTCTCTGTAATAATAAAACAGTACCTGTACTTGATCCCAACTAAGATATAATTACCCCTTATTGGGGCAGAACAGCCCTATTGGGTTTATTTAATTTAGTCAATTTTTGAATGATTTTTAGCAGTCTTACGGTATGGAGATCCAAATTACAGAAAGATCCCTTATCTGGAAAACCCCAGGTCCCGAGCATTCTGGATAACAGGTCCCATACCTGTATCTGCTAATTGTAGACTAAGAATAAAATGAATACTGCTTCTAAACAGGGTTTTTATTAGGGATGCACCAAAAAACCGAATCTTCCAAAAACATATTTAGCCGAAACGCAAACCAAATTTGAATCCTTATTTGCATATGCAAATTAGTGTAATTACAGAAGGAAACAAACAAACAAAAAAATCACCTTCCGTTGTCACATGATGTAAACGCAAGTGATTTTAAGCAGCTGTTACAGTAAAATTGTTTCCCCCATCGGAGGTGCTGGATGGTAGAGCCCAAACATCAGATGGAAAGATGCTCTTAGGGAGCGCTAACTAATCTCCTCATCTGTCATAGCCCTTAGAGTTTGCTTTCCCTTTAAACTGAAAGTATACCTCGGCATAGAGGCGGTACAGGCAATATATGATTGACAGCTCGGATTTTTAATTACAGTCTAGCCTTGTGTGTATATTACAATTATTACTATATCATTTCTAATGCCTGCTAGCAGAATTCTTATAGCATGAAGGGTGTTCCCTCTGCGCACTGTTGCCCATCGGAGTACAGAAATATTTTCATTTAGGGAGAACATGGAGTTTGATCATTATTGGGAGGGAGGGGGGTATTGGTTAAAGGTTGAATTGCATCTTCTTCCCATTGATACCTTTACAGAGACCAGGGGGGAGTTGCTTATTTAATTTGCTCTCCGTCCCTTCATTCAGGTGGATCCTGAGAAGCTGAAGACACTAACGGAAGGCTTGGAGGCTTACAGCCGGGCCCAGAAAAGGAACAGAAAGTAAGGGTACCCCTATAATTCCATGCACAGACAGGGACCAGTGTGGAACTGGGGGGCAGTGGGCACACTACTTGCTCTACTCTGTCAGTTGGCACAACAGTGTGTTTGGGTGGGACATTAGCAGCAGCACCAACTATAGGGGGCGCTAGTGTTTGCACTAACCATTCTACAGCGCTGTATTGTACTGTACAGCGCTGCATACATAAGTAGCGGTTTATAAATAAAGATATACATACATACTAACCAACGGCAAGCCAGGCTATATTTGTCCTCGTTTAACTAATTAAATATGAAATCCCTGGCTGGGGAGTTAGTCTGCATGCCTGCCTCCTTCAGGTACCAGCTGTGTAAGAGAAAGAGCGCTGCCATACTGCACATCCCAGCTGAGGAATACTCCACAGACCACTGTAGCATAACGGTTAGTAGCAGTGACAGTTAGTAGCAGCGACAGATAGTAACAATGACAGTAGCAGCGACAGCAGCAGTAACAGTTAGTAGCATTGAGGGTTAGTAGCATTGACAGTTGCAATGACACTTAGTAACAATGACAGCAGCAGTAATAGTTAGTAGCATTGAGGGTTAGTAGCAGTGACAGTAGCATTAATAGATAGCAGCAGTGACAGTTAGTAGCAGCGACAGTTGCAATGACACACAGTAACAATGACAGCAGAAGTAACAGTTAGTAGCATTGACAGTTAGTTGCAATGATGGATCGTAACAATGACAGTAAAAAAGACAGTAGCAATTGGGAGCAGTGACAATCGGTAGCAGTGACAGTAGCAATGATAGGAGCAGTGACAGTTAGTAGAAATGACAGTAACAATGATAGTAGCAGTGACAGTTTGTAGCAATGACAATTAGTAGCAGTGACAGTTAGTAGAAATACTAACCAGATAGTAACAATGACACATAGTTACAAATAACAGTAGCAGTGACAGTAGAAATGACAGTAGCAATGACAGATAGTAACATTTAGAGTACCAGTGACAGTTAGTAGCAGTTTTCTATAAGAGTTTAAGAAGGACCCCTCAGCAAAGGAAAGCAATGTGACAGCTGCTGTCATTTAGTTAGAAGGCAGCGTTGGAATGTTCTGTGGATAGACATGTGGTGGAAGGAGTTCAGAGAAAGGGCAAGTAGAATAATGAAGGTGTGGGAAGATCAGAGGTATGAGGAAAGGCTTGCCAGACTGGCTTTGTTTTTATTGGATAATGATGCCCTGGGGGAATGAGAGATAAGTGTAGAACTGTATCCCAAGTGCAAGTTACTCTCAGTGGCACGATGCAGATATAGGGCTGCTCCCTGCTAGTAATATGATATTAAAGGGGAAGTTCACATACTTTTAGAATGATATAGACACTGATATTCTGAGAGACTGTGCTGTTTGTCTTCATTTTTTATTTGTTATGGTTTTTAAGTTATTTACCTTTTTGTTTAGCAGCTCTCCAGTTTGGGATTTCAGCAGCTATCTGGTTGCCAGGGTCTTATTTACCCTAACAACCAAGCAGTGGTTTGAACAAGAGACAGGGCTATGAAAAGGAAAGAGCCTGCATCAATAGATAAAGAATAAAAAAAGCAACAATAACAATAAACTTGTAGCCTCACAGAGCAATAGTTATTGGCTGCCAGGGTCAGTGACCCCCATTTGAAAGCTGGAAATATGAGAAGAGTAAGGCAAATAATTCATGGTCCTGGTTTCAAAAACCTCTAAAACCACATAATTGAGAGCTTTAGCATCAGCTTTTCTGTCGCCTCACTTAGAGCTCACTGAGCATGTGCAGTGCCACTGACACTCCAAAACTGGAATCCGTTTGTAGCAGGCATTGACCCTTTCTGTTCTGTTTCTCCGTAGAAGTGGAACACTAAATAACCATTTAGAAGCTGCTATACACGAGGCCATGAGTGAATTGGACAAGATGTCCAGCACCGTAAGTTACATCTTCTTTTCCTTTGTTACAACGTGGGGAAAATGTGGGACTAGAACCCAAACTTAAGTAAAAAAAAAAATATATATATATATATATATATAACTTTTCAATCTCTTACTGTAATAACCAGCGGTGGGGCCCTAAATATCTTGCTCAGCAGCTTCCTCCTATTTGTTCCACCAATCAGACTCCTCCCCTGTGTGCTGTTTGGCTTCTGACGAGTTGTTGATGTGTTTATGGCTTGAAGCCTTGTACAAAGCACAAGAACAAAGCCGTGTGAGGCTCCCTGCTGTGCGTTTACTTTGCCATCTCAGAAGCTGCCATAACAGTTGAGCGTTACACTAATGTGCATAACAAATGTCCCAATCACACAGGGCAATTAGCACATCTTGTTGGATTGCCAAAAGGCAATGTAAATAGTTTAGGGAGTAACATGTAAACGACATAAAGTACAATTTAGTGTTCATGGAAAACACTGCGCCTATTGCTGCCTTGCATTCCATAATATTTACTTCTTAGGGTTTATGTACCCAGTAGTGTGCAGGCTACATCAATACATTTAGTACATTTCAAGGGCTCATAACTCCCTATGGCTGCAGTGCTAACTACAGTATAGTGATTTTATTTGTTGTCAGCCATTTTTTGTAAATTGACCCAACCGTAGCTCCATGTGTGGCCCCTTACAGTTGCTTAAGCTGGCCATACACACTAAGATCCGCTCACTTGGCGAGGCTGCCAAGCAAGTGGATCTTCTCCCGATATGCAAGAGCAAGACTAGGGGTAGTCAGGAGAGCTACCTGCCTAGCACCTCCACCACCACTATTGCACACTTTTCTGCCTACCCCTAGTCCCTGTTTGAAAGTATTTGGCCAATTAATTGATTACCAGTAAGTACTGATGACTGTATGGCCACCTTTAGAACTGAAAATCCCTTCGCCTGGTGGCCACCACCAGCTTGTATGAAGGCTACGACCATCCAGAAAAGTAAGACATAAGGAATAGCAGATGACTGTCAAATTGGCTGCAGGGGTTCTCTTCAAATAGCTAGCCCAATCAAAGTCTGCTTTGACTTGAACAGAATGGATTATTATCACCAAGTAACCCCTGGACAGTAATTTTGTAGAAGACAACAGTGGATGAGTGAATGTGTTCCTTTCCCATTCTAAAAGCCTACAGTTTTGTGATCCACTCATTCTGCCCAAGTTCTAAATAAAAGCACCCGTGTCATTTGTGTGCGTGACCATATTGGACCACCTGTGCTCTTTGGGAACCAGAGTGAACAAGCAGATTTTCTCTTGGTGTATATGGACAACTTGAAGCCAAAATTGAATGTAAATCAGTGATCTCCAAACAATGGCTCATCATCATCAAATTTATGAACTGGTCAACTTATTAACTAATGTTGGGCATTACCCCCTCTTAGTACAGGTATGGGATCCCTTATCTGGAAACCTGTTATCCAGAAAGTTCCGAATTACAGAAAGGCCATCTCCCATAGACTCAATTATAAGCAAATAATTCTAATTTTAAAAATGATTTCCTTTTTCTCTGTAATAATAAAACAGTACCTGTATTTGATCCCAACTAAGATATAATTACCCCTTATTGGGGGCAGAACAGCCCTATTGGGTTTATTTCATGGTTAAATGATTCCCTTTTCTCTGTAATAATAAAACAGTACCTGTACTTGATCCCAACTAAGATATAATTACCCCTTATTGGGGGCAGAACAGTCCTATTGGGTTTATTTAATGGTTAAATGATTCCCTTTTCTCTGTAATAATAAAACAGTACCTGTACTTGATCCCAACTAAGATATAATTACCCCTTATTGGGGGCAGAACAGCCCTATTGGGTTTATTTAATGGTTAAATGATTTTTAGCAGACTTAAGGTAGGAGATCCAAATTATGGAAAGATCCCTTATCCGGAAAACCCCAGAATTCTGTATAACAGGTCCCATACCTGTACAGATCTTGGGGCTGATCTAGCATAGCCCGGAATATACTGTTTGGATTTACTTTTGGTTTCTTTCTTATCCTTTCTAGATGCACCAGATTCCACAGAGGGACAGACAGCTGAAGCCTCCCAAACCCAAGAGAAGAAAGATATCTAGATAACATTGAATGTGGAGGCAACCATGCACATATATCTGTATATAGGCACTGATATTAATATATGTATATCAATATTTCTATGATGACTGATAGATATCACCACCTGGTGTATAGTGAAACAGTGGTACATATTTTTGCATTCTAAGCGAACGGGGCTTAAGCCAATCAAGATCTCCGAAAGAAAACAAATCGTGATTGAAGATGTTTTTTTTTTTTTAACTGACGCTACAGTTGTGAGTTTGGAACGAGTCCTAACGTTTCTGATACATTTTCCATGTGTATATAGAGAAAAAAAAAAAGAGGAATCTAGAAAATTTCAACGGTGAGAAATGTAAATACTGTACAATAACGGTCACGTACTTAATGCACACTCTAACTTCTCCTGTACAATAACTGTATAAAGGTTTCTTTGGGTTTCTAATGAACACAGTCAGGCAGCCACATTCTATATGAATATATAGAGATATATATCTAGAGCGCTTAAAGCAACAACAAGAACCCCCAGATACAGCCTAACTGTTTTTATATGGTTACGTAAGGGGTGCTGTTTTTATAATGAACAGCGGAGGACAGGCATGATTATGGGATAACCCTTACGTCTGACACTTTCATTCCACGCCTCAAAGCGTCGTATTTCAGTTTCAGGTCTCTGTAGGAAAGCGAAATCTGGCAGAATCCTATCGTGAACTAGTGCATGTCAACTGCTCCTTGATCAAACGGCAATAATTTTATTCCATAGTTTCCATTGTCTTTTTTTTTTGTTACAGGGGTATAAAACGCATGACTTGTGAACTACAAATCCCAGCATTCCTTAGCACAGTGGTTCTCAACCGTCCTAATGCCGCGACCCTTTGTGGTGACCCCCAACCATAAAATTATTCCTATCGGAAATATGTGTTTTCCGATGGTCTTAGGCGGCCCCTGTGAAAGGGTCGTTTGACCCCCCCAAAGGGGTCCCAACCCACTGGTTGAGAACCACTGCCTAAAGGTCCCCATACACGGGCTGATTCTAGCTGCCGATATCGGTCCCTTAGACCGATTTGGCAGCTAATCGGCCCCTGGGGACCGTATCGGCTCGTTGATGCAGTCCCCGGACCGACTTTGCCTATGCCCGTCGTTATAATTCGATCATTTGGCCCCAGGGCCAAACGATCGAATTAGCCTAAATTTCCCCGATATCGCCCACCCATAGGTGGGGATATCAGGAGAAGATCCGCTCACTTGGCGACATCGGCAAGCGAGCGGATCTTAAGGTGTATGGGCACCTTTAGCAGCTTAAAAAAAAAAAGGTTTGCGGGGACCGCAGGGTTTGCAGTTGACTGAGGCTTGATGGCAATAAATGTCGTATCTCTCATGTTGTAGAGTGGCGTGAACCCACTCTTTGTGATAGAGGGGAAAAGATAAAGGATCCACCAAATCCATAGTTATTTTATATGGCCACAAAATGTGGAATCCTCCACAAAAGATTCTAATGAATTTTAAATTCTAATTTGAACATTAAAAAGGGCACCGATTGTAAGCAAAATTTGTCATATTAGGCTTTCCAAAGCTTTGAAGTCACGTGACTTTATGGGTTTGGATTTGGTTTGGATCAGGATTTGCTGCACTCCTAGAAAATATACATTATGGACCATGATGGCTGCTTGTCTCTTGTAGAAGTGTACCTCTCCTGAGTAAGTGATACCTTTTATTCACTAGCTTTGTATCAGGCATGCTGGGACCAAAGTTGTCCCCAAGCTCACCTTTCAAAATCTACTAAGTAAGTCAATGAAAGGTATCACTATATTTTCCAAGCTCTTATAGAGGCAGAATTCCCTGGAGCAAACTGCTGAACCTCATGGGCGGCGCTTTGCAGCAAACTGCTGAACCTCATGGGCGGCGCTTTGCAGCAAACTGCTGAACCTCATGGGCGGCGCTTTGCAGCAAACTGCTGAACCTCATGGGCGGCGCTTTGCAGCAAACTGCTGAACCTCATGGGCGGCGCTTTGCAGCAAACTGCTGAACCTCATGGGCGGCGCTTTGCAGCAAAAAAAAAAAAAAAAAAAAGCAGCTGACCAAGTGAAAAAATAGCCACCCACACTTGGGCTTGTGTATAATAAGCATTTATTCCATATCCACGTGTTACAGTCCCTCGTGAGGGGGGCTGTATGTACGACCCAACTGCATAATGTAAACTGTGGCAACCAATCAGATACTTGCTTTCAGAAGTTTCCAGTTATTACAGGAACCCATATTGTATATTTATCTAAGAATATTCTTCCACCACTTGAGAGCCTGTCCCTGCCACTTGTGTTCCTGCCCTAACAAGACAAATAAGATATCAGTTTCGTTTGTGCTGGAATCCAATACAAATTATATTTTTAAAGCTACTTCAGGGGCAAAGTAAATAATCCAGCCTATTTAAATACCCAGCCTCTCGGAGTGGCAAAGACCTTACTGTGGTTTTCATTGAATTCTACCCTTTTACCAGCTTTCCCCCATGTAGCATCTCCATTTCTTTAGATCCATGACAGTTTGATGGCGTACCAAGTGCTTATTTTTGTGTTTTGCAGCCACCCACCCAAATAGTAGGGAAATTAGCACAAACAAATAACTTGGCTTTATTAAATGTAATATGGCTAGAATACATTTAGCTGATCTTAAGGAACATGAGCCTTCCTTCAACAGACCCTCAACCACAACTGTATATTTGCTAGTTGCATTTCCTACCCCATAATTAGCATTTGATGATGAGTGATATATTCTATTCTCAGCCCAGAGTGCTTAGACTTCATAGATAACACTATGGACCTGTTGTCATGGGTGGAGACAATGAAAGTGGCCATACACAAGCCTATAAAAGCTGCCCACTTTGCCTCTACCTAGACCTAGTCGGCGGCTTATTGGCCAGTGTTTGGGGCCTTGGCAACTTCCTGTTTAACCAATTTCTGGCTAAACAACAGCCAGATATCTTATGGCAGATTAGAAATCTAATCCAGTTGAGGGTTGCGTCAGCACATGGATGCAGTCCTCTCCTAATGGATCTTCCTAGGCACTCATTATGGCCCCAAAGCCAACAATCCTACTTGGCAGCTAATTTGCCAGTGATTAGGGTCAATGACTTAAAATTAGCCAGAAACCTTTAAGGTAGGTTAGAAAATCCCTTCAGATGGTGACTACATAGGCATATTGATGTGGTCCTCTCCTGATGGGTCTTTCTAAGCATCCATTATAGCTCTCAAGCAAATTATTCTAGTCAGCGTCGTATTTCCCAGTGTATCGCCCAACTAATATCTGCCGAAAATCTTTAGGGCAAGTTAGAAAATCTTATCAGATGAGGACTGCATCAGTGCATTGATGTGGCCCTCACCTGACGGGTCTTCCTAGGCACCCATTATGGCCCCTAAGCCGATAATCCAATGTGGCAGCTTATTGTCCAGTGTATGGCTGTCTGTCCTACCAATATCTACCTAAAAATCAGCCAGATATCTATAGGGCAGGTAGGAAAAGGCCCATAAGGTCAGAAACGCAAATGATGCGCTACTTTCCTGATGGATTTTCCTGGGCACCAAATATCGATTCTGATTTGGCTCAGCATGTTGGTGGCCAGATCAGGTACAGATCTACTTTTTTGGTGACCTCGCCAAGGAAGCATTTCTTATATTGTATGCCCAGCTTTAAGGTCCCCATACACGGGCCGATTCTAGCTGCTGATATTGGTCCCTTGGACTGATTCGGCAGCTTATCGGCCTGTGTAGGGGAAACAACGACTGGCCTGCTCAACCGACATCTGGCCTAAAATTGGATCTTTGCGTGTATGGCCTCCTTTACTGTGGGCCATTTCTATTCTAACCCTTCTAGTCGCTTGCCATGTTATGTTTTATAGTGCCAAATTATTTCATGAGCCATTCTACCAGTCCAAGCAAGACGACCAGGCTGTGGCTTATATTGCTAATGTATACATTTATATCACACTACCGGCTATGTACTGTCTTTTATATCCTTACAACGGGCAGCTGGGGGTGACTCTCAAGATATTGTGCTACTTTAGCAACATCCAGAGTGACCTCAGGTTGTCCATCCCTTTTTCTAACCTAAAAAAGCATTTATTTGCCTTATTCTGGTTACAAAATCTCATTGCGCAGTATTAGTAATAACCGAGAAGCTGATTGGCTGGGCTCGCTACCGGCGGCTTCATTTGTTATTTTTGTTTGTTTTTTGTTTTTAATCAGTATTATGTAACATATCACAGATTTATTTTATTTAAAAAAAAAAAAAAGAAGTATTTATACTGTTAACAGATTATATATTGATGTGGCTGAAACATGCGAGTTATTTTATTAACCAAATTATTTATGTTACGTAAAGTGAAAATGTGAAAAAAAAAAAAAAACACTAGAAATAAAACGAGCTTATAACATTGCATCGTAACACAATACTGAATGGTAACATTCTATATGTATATATATATGTATGTGTGTGCAGAGAAGTGAGATGTACATATATGTGTATATACATATGTAATGTCGTCGGCTCTCGTTCCCTCTTTTGACCGCGTGGGTTGCACCGAGCTACACTATAGGCTACAGTGAAGTCAAGAACTGCCTCTCTCTGTCGGGTTCATTTTGATGCGCTTCATGCCATGCCCCGGTCTACTTGACAGCGTCTCCCACACCACTTAACGCAAGTTTTTTTCCATTTTAAGCTGTCGTACGTGTTTCCTTTATCACGTCAGTTCATGGTGAAGTCTCCGCGCTCTGCGGACCTCAAAAGATATATTGACGACGTTTTTTTCCCCCTTAATGGTCTACTTTTCTGACTTTTTTTCTTTTCCCGACGTTGTTATTCATAAAGATGTATATGTGAGTACGTGTTACATTTTTATTTCCCCCCTTCCCATTCCTTAGCCGTCTTTTCGGAAACCCTTTGTACCGATCAGACGTTCCTTTAACATTGGGTGTAATTGCGTTTGTACTTCCTCACCGCTGTATACTTTACATTGTTATGTAAAGTATGTGTTTACTTCTCTCTCTCTCTCATTGGTTACTTATAGTGTGGGCGGTAGGGGTAGATTCTTCAGTCCATACCGTTTATTTCTGAGTTGATATGGTTTTCATGTATGCGGTTAATGTAAATATTGTGAGCATTACAGGTCATGCAGTGTTGTGACATTTTTATAAAAATGTTGCACCTACTTTCCAATTAAACAAAAACTGGTCACATACTTGAAATTCTATGTACAGAGCCATTTATTTCTGTGTAATTTGGGGGAGGGGCTGTCTTTCGTGAATCATACATACACCTCTAGAACTCCTTCAAAAACTGTAACGTTCAGACTCATCGAGCGAGTTTTTTTTTACCGCATTGGGAATGTCGTGGAGGTTGAATTTGCTGCAAGGGTTTTAAAATTCGACCCAAACTGTTTATCAATACAACAGGCTTTTTTTTGGTTAGGTCGGACTTGTTCTCAAGATTTGCGGAATTCGTTAATACCAGACACCAGAGATAGAAAGACTGGTGTAAGATGTCCGATCTTATAGAAGGATACTGCCATTATTTTATCTTTCCATGTATATGGGGCAGTATAGCCCCTTTTTAAACATAAGTTCAGTGAATAAAACCGGACAGGCCTGCCAGAGTACCAGAGGATCTCCTAGTGGGCCCCAATCTGGGAATATTCCCATTCAATCTATCAAGCTAAACCTATATAACCTCTCTACTATTTGCAATGAAGAATCAGACTCACTGGACTGCAATTTTACTTGAGGAAGGACCAGTTAGGTCCAAAAACGTGTTGTGCCATTACATGTATTACTGATAAATTACTGCACTAACTGAAGGCACTCCCAGTGGATTTGATTTTTCATTGTATATGGTGGTGCACTGGCGATACCCCTCGGCTGTTTGAGCAGCTAACCCCATACAGTAAAGAACAAGTTCATTTGTGATTCTCTACTACAGGTATGGGATCCCTTATCCAGAAAGCTCCGAATTACGGAAAGCCCGTCTCCCATAGACTCCATTTTAAAACTGATTTCCTTTTTCTCTGTAGTAGTAAAACTGTACCTTGTAATTGATCCCAACTAAGATATAATTACCCCTTATTGGGGGCAGAACAGTCCTATTGGGTTTATTTAATGGTTAAATGATTCCCTTTTCTCTGTAATAATAAAACAGTACCTGTACTTGATCCAAACTAAGCTATAATTACCCCTTATAGGGGGCAGAACAGCCCTATTGGGTTTATTTAATGGTTAAATGATTCCCTTTTCTCTGTAATAATAAAACAGTACCTGTACTTGATCCCAACTAAGATATAATTACCCCTTATTGGGGGCAGAACAGCCCTATTGGGTTTATTTAATGGTTAAATGATTCCCTTTTCTCTGTAATAATAAAACAGTACCTGTACTTGATCCCAACTAAGATATAATTACCCCTTATTGGGGGCAGAACAGTCCTATTGGGTTTATTTAATGGTTAAATGATTCCCTTTTCTCTGTAATAATAAAACAGTACCTGTACTTGATCCCAACTAAGATATAATTACCCCTTATTGGGGGCAGAGCAGTCCTATTGGGTTTAATTAATGTTTTATTAATTTTTTAGTAGACTTACGGTATGGAGATCCAAATTACGGAAAGACCCCTTATCCCTTGGTCCCGAGCATTCTGGATAACGGGTCCTATACCTGTCTTTGCCTCTGTCTCCTTATGTTGAACATAATTTTGCTTTTCTTTTGTTGTTATTCATTGGTTAAACTGGGAAACTGAAGCTCCTCCATGTCAACAACTCAGTAGTTCTTCTCAGGTAGTTTATTACATTTGCAGTGCACAATAATCCCTCTGTCTAACAAACATTTTCTTATCTGTAAATCAAAAAACAAAGCGATGAAGTGGAAGGATTGTTTATGGAGCGCTCATCTCTAGTTAAACTAACTTGGCTAATTACAAGGCAGGTAGTAAGCGTCAGAAATCAAAACAATGCTCCATTTCTTCTTTATAATAAAGAAAACATTTTTTTAAATGAAAAGCTGTTGAACTTGCTTTCTCCAGCTGGTGTTGAAATCTGGCACTTGGTATACAACTGTCAGGAAATGGTGGCAGTTTAAGTTCAATAACAGCTAGGGAGCCGCAGGACAGACTACATATAGCCAGGCAGCTTTAAAGGGGAGCTCACCTTTGAGTTAACTTTTAGTGTGACGGAGAGAGCAATATTCTGAGACAATTTGCAATTGTCCTTTGTTTTTTTATTATTTTTAGTTATTTAATTTTCAGTTCAGCAGCTATTTAGTTGCTAGGATCCAAATTACCTTAACAAACAGGGTGTGGCTTGAATGAAAGGCTCATATATGAATAGTAGAGTATATGAAAAGAAAAATAAGTACTAAAAAGTAACAGTAACAATTAAGCTGTAGTTTCACAAAGCAATAGTTTTTTGGCTGCTTGGGGTCAGTGACCCCCATTTGAAGACAAATAAGTCAAAAACTATAAAAAAAAAAAAAATAAAAAAAATAATGAAGACCATTTGAAAAGTTTAGAACTGGCCATTCTATAACATACTAAAAGTTAACTTAGAGGTGAACCACCTCTTTAAGGATAGCCCTGCCCGTGACAACCCAAAACAGGACTGGTAAACAATTCAAATCTCTTCGAAGTAGGATGTTACAGTGTAGTGTCTATCATCATTACAGCCTGGTAGAACTTTCCTTAAGAGGGTTTTTTCCGAAACACATGGTGGCCAATTATTCCCTATACTATATGCAATCATGTCCTCAACCTTTGCCAGGGGAAGGGACACAGAGGCCCATTCATGGATCAACAGGATTACTACCATTGGTCATCTTGCCTACTTGCCTTAAGGTGGTCATACATGTAGCAATTCTGATCTTTAAGATTGTTCATTTCCCTCACTGACGTTCAGGGCTGAATCATCAGATGTGGAGGTAGAAACAATAAGAAATCTACCTCCTTCTGCCGATTCAGCCCTGAACGTAGATTTTGTTTGGGCGCCTTCAACAGTAATTGATCAAAATCTTTTAACCCAACGATCGGCGGGACGACCAATATCCGCAGCTTTTGCAATATCGGTTGTCTCGTTGATCCGCCATACATGCACTGAATATCATACAAAACGAGGTTTCGAACAATATCATCAGTGTGTGTATGGCCAGCTTTACTGTCACATCACTTACTGTTCCTCGTCTCCGAGGGGAATCTTTCCTGTGGTTTTAGGAGTCAATGGGAGACCAATTCTGATTTCCACAGTGTATGCCCTGTAGCTGCTGGACTAATGATCCCCTCCTTCCCCCCTGAAATCGGTAACGTTTTTATCTGTTTAAGGAGGGTCCTGAAAATGAATGGCTTGAATAAAAAGAAAGCATGGAGGTAAGTCAGTAATTCTAGTTGTCAATCTTGAACAGAAGAAACCAAATAGGTACAAACATCACTTGATATAGCGCAACAGCAAAAAGGGAGAATGACCATTGTCTTACTTGCCCTTGAGCAGATGTCCCACTGAGTAGCTCGTTGCTACAGTATTACCCTGCAGTCACTTGCCTTTATTCTACAGAAAGGGAAAGGGCTGCCGCTAATACCCCTTACTGAAGCCATAATATGGAAGTGGCCATCATAGAAGAGCTAAGGGGTGTTTTTGGTTGGACTGATACTGAAACTGCTCAGTAACACCAAAAAAACAGACCAATTGCAAATTGTCTCAGAATGTTAAGCTGGCTATACACGCACCGATAATATTGTACAAAACCTCGTTTCGTACGATATTTGGTGCATGTATGGCAAGTCGGCAAGTCGACCAATATCGCAGGAGGCTGCTGATATCGGTCGACTCGCCAATCGGGTGAGTTAAAAGATTTTGATCGGGCGCCATAGAAGGCGCCTGAGCAAAATCTGCCGTCACGGCTGAATCGGCAGAAGGAGGTAGAAATCCTATTGTTTCTACCTCATCTGCCATTTCAGCCCTGAACGTTAGTGGGCGATTGAACGATCTTTCGTGCAACCGATGGATGCACGAAAGATCGCAAATCGCCACGTGTGTGGCCACCTTAAGGGCTCTGGCACACGGGGGAGATTAGTTGCCCGCGGCAAAACTCCCTGCTCGCGGGCGACTAATCTCCCCGAGTTGCCATCCCACCGGCGAACATGTAAGTCACCGGCGGAATGGCAGACGCGGCGGCGCGATTTCGCGCAAATCGCCGAAAAAGACTCGCAAGGCTTTGCGCAAAATCGCGCCGCCGCGTCTGCCATCCCGCCGGCGACTTACATGTTCGCCGGTGGGATGGCAACTCGGGGAGATTAGTCGCCCGCGAGCAGGGAGTTTTGCCACGGGCGACTAATCTCCCCGTGTACCAGAGCCCTAACTATCTTAGTACTAACTTAGTACATCATACTAAAGGTTAACTCAAAGGGAAACAACCTCTTTCATTATAGAGAACATTGTTTAACAAAGAAAAGCAACCAGTTTATTTCCAAAGTGTGGTGTTAAAATAACAAACAAACAAGTCCCCCCCCCTTGTACTTTTGTGTATCCAACATCAGTGCTAATTAGACTAAGAAAACAATTATGGGAATGGGTTTAACACTGCAACGACACAGATAATTTCTTTTCTTATTCTTCTTCCCTAAAGAATTTTTCTAGTTTCCAAATTTCATACCATCATTAAAGGAACAGTAACACCAAAAAATTAAAGTGTATAAAAATAATTAATATATTATGTACTATTGCCCTGCACTGGTAAAAGTTGTGTGTTTGCTTCATAAACACTACTACAGTTTATATAAATACACTGCTGTGTAGCAATGGGGGCAGCCATTTAAATTGAAAAAAGGAGAAAAGGCACAGGTTACTAAGCAGATAACAGATAAGTAGCATAGATCAGCGTTTTTCAACCACTGTTCCGCGGCACACTAGTGTGCCGTGAGATGTTGCCTGGTGTGCCGTAGGCAGGGCCGCAATTTTTACTTTCAAAAAAAAAAAAAATCCGGGCCCTGACATTGGTTGCGCCCCGTGTGTACGGGTGACGTCAGTACGCACGGGGCGCAACGTTATAAAAGGGCCTGTGTGCGGTCGCGTGTAGGCAGAAGTGCAGAGGCGGCGCGCGTGAGGGGAAGATGCTGCTGAAGCCGCCGAAGAGTAAAATGCTGCTGGGCACCAATGTATTAGGGGGGGCCACGGGGCACACTGACTTATGGGGGCACTGCTGCTGGGCACCAATGTACTAGGGGGGCTGGCTCTTGGCACCAATGTACTGGGGGGCACTGCTGCTGGGCACCAATGTACTAGGGGGGCACTGCTCTTGGCACCAATGTACTAGGGGGGCACTGCTCTTGGCACCAATGTACTAGGGGGGCACTGCTGCTGGGCACCAGTGTACTAGGGGGGCACTGCTCTTGGCACCAATGTACTAGGGGGGCACTGCTGCTGGGCACCAATGTACTAGGGGGGCACTGCTCTTGGCACCAATGTACTAGGGGGGCACTGCTGCTGGGCACCAGTGTACTAGGGGGGCACTGCTGCTGGGCACCAATGTACTATGGGGGCACTGCTGCTGGGCACCAATGTACTAGGGGGGCACTGCTGCTGGGCACCAATGTACTAGGGGGGCACTGCTGCTGGGCACCAATGTACTAGGGGGGCACTGCTGCTGGGCACCAATGTACTAGGGGGGCACTGCTGCTGGGCACCAATGTACTAGGGGGGCACTGCTCTTGGCACCAATGTACTAGGGGGGCACTGCTGCTGGGCACCAGTGTACTAGGGGGGCACTGCTGCTGGGCACAGAGTTAAATTTTTTAACATTTTCTAATGGTGGTGTGCCTCGTGATTTTTTTCATGAAACAAGTGTGCCTTTGCCCAAAAAAGGTTGAAAAACACTGGCATAGATTCCCATTGAATTCTACACAGTTTATCTGGTATCTTCTTATGTAACCTGTGCCTTTTCTCCTTTTTTCAATTTAAATGGCTGCCCCCATGGCTACACAACAGCTATTTCTATTAACTATAGTAGTCTTTCTAAAGCAAACACACAACTTTTACCAGTGCAGGGCAACAGTACATTATATTTTAATTATTTAAAAACATTTTTATTTTTTAGTGTTACTGTTCCTTTAAGGGGGCCTATTCATTAAAATTTAAAACCATTGTTTTCCCCTAAAATTGGAAAATCGCATAAAAAAAAAAAAAATCTGATCTCTTATTTGATCAAATGTAATCTCACATTTTCAAGATTTATCAAACAAAATCTGAAACATTTTAATGAAACCTGGTGAGTTTTTACAGATGTCAACTGAGGTGTATTTTCAACATTGCAACTTGTTGGAAGTGTAAGAAATAGCAGGAAAATGTAATGTAGTTGTGTATTGTGGTGATAAGTAATTGGTCAGCACTGACCCAGAGCCACTGTTGGGGGGAAAATGGGGTACAGTTGTGCCGAGCCCTGTGATATCTTCCTTTGTAGGGGGCCCTGGGCATATTGCGAAAGTTACGCCAAATCTTACACAATTTATGTAACTACGTAACTTGCCTAGAAACATAAGTAAGGCTGATGCCACGCTGCGTTTTTTCTCAGCCTCAAAACACCACACAAGCCACACAGCCCCTGACTATGGCGTTTTTCAGCCTAGTATTGGTGACGTAGCAAATCCCGTGTCCATGGTGCTAATAGTGCGAAATAGTAAAAAACGCAGCATATTTCTGCTAGGTCTGCCAGCTGCCTTTGTGTATACATAGGAATAGCTTGCTGGCGTATTTTGGCCGACGCTTGAAAAATCCGTGCTAAGGCGTTTTCTAGCGTATTTCCGCATTGTGTGGTTTGCTTCGAGTCTTTTCAAGTTATTTCTATGGATGATGATATCGGGCGTTTTTCAGCCGCCGAGTGAATTAGAAAATACGCAGCGGAAAAACGCCACATCAGCCTAACTTGCATATCAAGCAAAGTACAATGCAGAGAAGCTTGGCAGGGACAAACTCCAGTGACCCCCAATGAAGTACAAAACAAGGTAAATTCCACTGCCCCCAATAAACTAACTGATTTATTAGAAATTAATTAATCATTTTAGCTATTTATATGAACTGCTTAATATAGCGTATCTTCAGTTGTTTATATTTGACATTTACTGAATTATATCAGCCTCTTCTACATGAATTTTCCAGCAGGGGAAAAAAAACTTACGTTACTTTTAAAGAAACTCACATATAAACTAGCCGGACTCCCCCCCCCCCCCCCAAAATACTGACTTATTAGCACATTAATTGTTTTTACTATTTTTATAAACTACAACTGATTGGTTATTGGCCCCACAGCAACATCATTGGGCCCCTACACTTTTTACACAGTTTACCTAACTTATGCAAAAACGTATGTAACTTCCATATCAAGCAATGACAGCACAGAGCAGGGGCAGGTAGGTGGGAAGGGGTTAAACTTGGTGCAAACTCCACTAAGCCCCTATGAACTGAGTGACTTGGTGGAACTCTGTATATGAACGGCTGTTTATATTGCACACACAGGGGGTGTGGCCAATATTTTGATACTGCCCGCTTGTGTTCATGGGGGGCCCCAATGTTTTTGATGGCAACCCTGCATTGACCAGTCAGAATGCCAGCCACAGTAGTGCCATGATATAAAGCTATGGATTTAAGCCCTTCCCTCAAGCCACATGTAACAGACATGGATCAAAGGGTAAAGGATATCCAAATGTTATCTCAAATTAAGTAATCAACAAGTCTGAGCACTTAATTGCTCTCCAATTGTCTCACCTGAGAACAAGGAAATGCTTAAATCTGGTGTTAGCCTGCCTTTAGGGTACGGCTACAAACACACACAGTGCTACTTCCATTTCAGCCCGCGTCATCTAGCCCTGAATGGGAACTACCACTCCCTTACTATATTGTTTGCCAAGTTACTAATAATCCAACTTCTATTTCTATAACTCTGAGCAACGTAGCGCCATATCCTGATTTGAGTCTTGAAAGCAAAACAAAAAATCACAAATTTGAAATTTGAAAAAAAAACTCAAATTTTGAGTTCACAAAACTCGAATATTTGAGATCTATTTATTATAGTGATGAGCGAATCTGTCCCATTTCACTTCGCCGAAAAATCTGCAAAACTTTGCTAAACGTGGAAAATGATGCACGGCAAAAAAATTTGTATCAAAAAATTTTTTTTTTTTTTTACGTATACCAATTTTTTTAATTCTCCTGCTGCAAATTTTGCTCCCATTTTGCAAAAAAAAACCACCAATGGCTAAATGTGGAAATTCGCTGCAAATCCATGCCTGGCAAAATATTTTGCTCATCACTAATTAAAAAAACAAACACAAATAAAATTTGCACTCTAAAAGCTGCCAAGTTCACGTAGAAGTTAAGGTCCCCCACGGAAAGATCTTCCCACGATATCCCCACCTACGGGTGGGCGATATCGGGGAGCTTGAAGTTAAAAAAAAAATAATCCGATCGTTTGGCCCTGGGGCGGCAATGGGGCAATGGGGCAGTCGGTTCGGGGACCGCATCAACGAGCCCATGCGGCCCCCGATCCGACTGAATCTTTTAACCTGGCAGATCGATATCTGGCCAATTTCAGGCCAGATATCGGTCGGCCAGCCCGCTCGTTTCTGCCCCTACACGGGCAGATAAGCTGCCAAGTCGGTCCAAGGGACCGATATCGGCAGCTTCTATCGGCCCGTGTATGGCCGCCTTTAGTTGGAATTGTATTTTCAAAATTCAAGCTAGTTTTCAGTTTGAGTTTCCTAAATTCATTGGCAATTGGTAAAACTTACTGAAAATGAAAGGTAGGCAGCGAGTTTTCACCATTTTTAGCGATCGAGTTTCAAGTTGTTTTATAAGTGAAAATTCAAGATTTTCAGCTTTCCAAGTCTTTCTAAACTAGAAAAAAAGAAGAGAAATTCAAATCTGAATTGTAAATTCGAAAATTAATCGATTTACTTAGCGCAAAAAAAGTTGGATAATTCTAAAAACTGGCGAATTCACATAAAAAGTCAATAAAAATTGTATTTTGAAAATTCAAGCTATTATTCAGTTCAGATTTTCAAGATTAATTTGAAATTTGTCAGACTGCATTTGAGTTGTTTTTTCATGTTTTTAAACAATTACGTTTTTGACTTTTTTCTAAATAAAAAGATTTTTGATTTAAAAAAAATTCTGTCACATCCGAGAAAAATAAAAATTTTAATTTTGAAAATTTTTGCCCCTGAGTCTGTTCACAACCCACTTTCAGAGTGCAGACTGAATGTATCTGTAAAATGCCCATTTAAACCAATAAACAGCACCCCAAAATCCAGCCCAAAAGCTTTTAGGTGTAAGATCTCTTTAAAGTGAACTTTTTGGCAACTTTTCAGCTGGTCTTCATTTTTATATAGTTTTTGTTAATTATTTACCTTCCGCATCGCCTCTTTCTGCTTTTAAATGGGGGCCACTGACTGGTTCAGTACTAAAAATACATTAAAGGGTTTGTTCAAGTTTTAATTAACGTTTAGTATGATGCAGAAAGTAATATTCTGAAACAATTTGCAATTGGTCTTAATTTTTTATATATATATATATATATATATTTTTTTTTTTATTATTTAAATTTTTGTTCAGCAGCTCTCCAGTTTGGAGTTTCAGCAACTATCTGGTTGCTAGGGTCTAAATTACTTTAGCAACCAAGGAGTGGTTTGAATGAGAGACTGGTATATGAATAGGAGAGGGCCTGAACAGAAAAATAAGTTGTAAAAAGTAACAATAACAATATAATTGTAGCCTCACAGAGCAATAGTTTTCTGGCTGCCGGGGGCAGTGATCCCCATTTGAAAGCTACAAGGAGTTTGAAGAAGAAGGCAAATAATTCAAAAACTATAATAAATTAAGAAGAACTGAAAAGTGAAAACTGAAATTAGCCATTCTGTAACATACTAAAAGATAAAAGTGAACCATCCCTTTAATATGGATAATAATTCTATTAATCGTATTGCCTTTCCACAGCACAATTAAACCCTCTATTTCAATACAGGTATAGGACCCGTAATTCAGAATGCTTAGGACAATGGGTATTTCGGATAAAGGGGTCTTTCCATAATTTGGATATCCATATCTTAAGTCTACTAATGAAACTTAAAAATATATTTAAAAAATTAATTAAACCCAATAATGGGTAAATAAATGTTCTGCCCCCAATAAGGGGTAATTATATCTTAGTTGGGATCAAGTACAGGTACTGTTTTATTATTACAGAGAAAAGGGAATCATTTAACCATGAAATAAACCCAATAGGGCTGTTCTGCCCCCAATAAGGGGTAATTATATCTTAGTTGGGATCAAGTACAGGTACTGTTTTATTATTACAGAGAAAAGGGAATCATTTAACCATTAAATAAACCCAATAGGGCTGTTCTGCCCCCAATAAGGGGTAATTATATCTTAGTTGGGATCAAGTACAGGTACTGTTTCATTATTACAGAGAAAAGGGAATCATTTAACCATTAAATAAACCCAATAGGGCTGTTCTGCCCCCAATAAGGGGTAATTATATCTTAGTTGGGATCAAGTACAGGTACTGTTTTATTATTACAGAGAAAAGGGAATCATTTAACCATTAAATAAACCCAATAGGATTGTTCTGCCCCAATAAGGGGTAATTATATCTTAGTTGGGATCAAGTACAGGTACTGTTTTATTATTACAGAGAAAAGGGAATCATTTAACCATTAAATAAACCCAATAGGGCTGTTCTGCCCCTAATAAGGGGTAATTATATCTTAGTTGGGATCAAGTACAGGTACTGTTTTATTATTACAGAGAAAAGGGAATCATTTAACCATTAAATAAACCCAATAGGGCTGTTCTGCCCCAATAAGGGGTAATTATATCTTAGTTGGGATCAAGTACAGGTACTGTTTTATTATTACAGAGAAAAGGGAATCATTTAACCATTAAATAAACCCAATAGGACTGTTCTGCCCCCAATAAGGGGTAATTATATCTTAGTTGGGATCAAGTACAGGTACTGTTTTATTATTACAGAGAAAAAGGAAATCATTTTTAAAAATCTAAATTATTTGATTAAAATGGAGTCTATGGGAGACAGGCTTTCCGTAATTCGGATATTTCTCGATAACGGGTTTCCGGATAAGAATCTCATACCTGTACTATGAAGTACAATGGTTTTTACTGCTGGAAATATCTATATTATTCAGTCATATCTTGGGACTAAACATATAGCTGTACTTTTACCATTGTACTTTTACCCATGATGCCCCAGGCTTCCATTACGCTCTGCTTTTTATTCTTGCTGTGAGGCCATTTCCTAGGTTTAGAAATGAGAGTTCAAACGTCCACCTCTTTGATCTTGAAAAAGTTTGGCATTAAATCCAGAATAAATGGCCTTCGAGTGTGAGTCAAAATAGTCTCCCGCTGCAACGCAAGGCTTTCAAAAGCCTGGTTCTTACGGGAACATTTGTTTCAGGGCATTTTTTTTTCCATTTAGTTATTTATTTATAATCACAATCCCTCTAGAAAGTAGCAGGGAAGTTTATAAATACAGTAACAGATTTTCTATAGTATGAACAAAGAGAATTTCATATTTTCTTTTTATTTTCTATGGGATTTGCCTACATGTCAATGGCTAATTTTATCCTCTAATTTCCCTTTTTATTGTTTCTAAATATTAATATAAATATATACAGTCACCAGAAATCTCTTTTTATATTCCCCCAATATCGCTAATTCTACCTCCTTCCCCTAAAAACTCAAAATGTCAACATAAAAATAGAAAAAAATATATATACAGGTATAGGACCCGTTATCCAGAATGCTCGGGACCAAGGGTATTCCGGATAAGGGATCTTTCCATAATTTGGATCTCCATACCTTAAGTCAACTAAAAAATCAATAAAACATGAAATAAACCCAATAGGATTGTTCTATCCCCAATAAGGATTCATTCTATCTTAGTTGGGATCAAGTACAGATACTGTTTTATTATTACAGAGAAAAGGGAATCATTTAACCATTAAATAAACCCAATAGGGCTGTTCTGCCCCCAATAAGGGGTAATTATATCTTAGTTGGGATCAAGTACAGGTACTGTTTTATTATTACAGAGAAAAGGGAATCATTTAACCATTAAATAAATCCAATAGGGCTGTTCTGCCCCCAATAAGGGGTAATTATATCTTAGTTGGGATCAAGTACAGGTACTGTTTTATTATTACAGAGAAAAGGGAATCATTTAACCATTAAATAAACCCAATAGGGCTGTTCTGCCCCCAATAAGGGGTAATTATATCTTAGTTGGGATCAAGTACAGGTACTGTTTTATTATTACAGAGAAAAGGGAATCATTTAACCATTAAATAAACCCAATAGGGCTGTTCTGCCCCCAATAAGGATTCATTCTATCTTAGTTGGGATCAAGTACAAGCTACTGTTTTATTAGTACAGAGTTTTAAAATTCAGAATTATTTGATTAAAATGGAGTCTATGGGAGACGTCATTTCCGTAATTCGGAGCTTTCTGGATAATGGGTTTACGGATAAGGGATCCCATACCTGTACAATGAATTTACATCATAATAATGAAAAATACATTGACAAAATCACTTCTTAATTAAAAGGGTTAAGGAGACCGCCACATACGTATGCAAATAAACACAAGGAATTCTGGGAACCAGTCCTGGGAAAAGCTCCAAAAACCCCATATACATAAGTTTATCCTATAGCCTGCTGCTGACTCTTGCTTTAAAAACCCAGCGAGGGAGCTTTAGCCTATAGGATAAACCCATGTAAATGGGGTTTTTGGAGCTCTTTGGGACTGGTTCCTAGAATCCCTTGTGTTTATTTGTATATGTATGAGGTGGTCTCCTCAACCCCTTTGATTTATCTGTGGATCCATACTGCGGGCTCTACCTAAGCTGATCAGAAAATGCTACACTACACCAATGAGCCCCAAGAAGGGCAAAACTGGTCTGTAGTTGGGAATCTGATCAGCTATGAATAATGTATTTCAATTTCAATTAACAGTTTTTCTGCATGTTGAGATTTTGTCTTGCCATTTTTCAACAATTTTATTTTTTTTACCAAAAATTTTGGAACTTCTTTTTGGATCCATTCAAAACAACAGGCAAGACTCTCTCCTGAATGGAATCTTTCTATCACTGATTATGGAAGAAAGCACAAGTAGCTTTACCATTAAGGACCACAGGAACTTTGAGCCATGCATAAAAATAGTTTTTAAGTGTTTCAAGTAATCCTGTTACAGGCATTTATGGTAACAAAGGGGTTTTCAGAGGATCTGTGACCAGTGTGACTGAATGCTTTATCATAGATTGTTAGAATCGTCTCAAGGAGAGTCCTGCGGAGAAAGGAAAGTCACAGTCATGGGAATACATGCCCCCTATAACTGTTTCCCAATGCCTCTATAGAGTAGAGCAGTGCTTGCCAACTTATTACATATAGCGGGGTACTTATTTCTCATACTTAGGGGCCCATTCATGAAAGCACGAATTTTGTGTGGTTAAAAGCACGATTGGAAAAAATTCAGAGTAACCACGATAATTTCTGATGTCACGAAAACTTTTCTTGGTCGTAAGAAAATATCATAGTTGCGACCCGAAAGTCACAACATTTTCGGATCCGAACAATCGTAAACAGCGCAAAAGCCTTTCTGGCTTTGAAACTTCAATGCATGATTTTGGAAGCCTTCGATAAGACTCAATGGTACTGTACAGATCCAACCTGGCCAAAAGATAGTCACGATACCAAAGCTTGAATGGATTTCAAAATGGTCGTAGTCTTTGCGAAAAATACAACTTTTTCATGGAAGTTAACGAAAACCAATAAAAAGTCATGCAGTTTTAACAATATTATTGTGGTAATTACGAAAAGTTCTAAAAATTCGAAAAAACAAATTGTGGTTTCATGAATGGGGCCGGATTCTATTAAAATGATGATGTCACACAATGAAGTCTATGAAGCCATTGAGCAAACTGGTGGCCATAAAAACCCTTTGATGGGCCACATCTGGCCCGCGGACCTCCAGTTGGACAGCCGTGGAGTAAAGTGACACAAACTTATATTGGGGTTTGATTATATGTAGGTGTATGTGCCTTCGCTGGCACTTTTATACCATGCAGAGCCACACTGGTCCAAAGCGACACCAAAAAGACTCCTGGACAAAGTCCTGCGATCCAGAAAGGATTGCTGATTGTAGATTTAATGATAGTTATCCTGGTAGGCCCACAGAACCATGCAACCGAATCCTTATTATAGTGTGTGATAGAATGGGGCAGAGTCTGATTTTTAAAAACATACATGATGAAACACTCCATGAGGTGGCCCATGCCTTTGTCGAAACATATCTAAATGATGTTGTTATTACTAAGCTACTTATATCCAGGTGGAATTGCCCTTGCCCATTCATTATACAGGAATGGACCCCTTATCCGGAAACCCATTATCCAGAAAGTTCCAAATTACGGAAAGGCCATCTCCCATAGACTCCATTTTAATGTAATAATTCACTTTTTTTTTTTTTTAAATGATTTCCTTTTCTCTGTAATAATAAAATAGTACCTGTACCTGATCCCAACTAAGATATAATTACCCCTTATTGGGGGCAGAACAGTCCTATTGGGTTTATTTCATGGTTAAATGATTCCCTTTTCTCTGTAATAATAAAACAGTACCTGTACTTGATCCCAACTAAGATATAATTACCCCTTATTGGGGGCAGAACAGCCCTATTGGGTTTATTTAATGGTTAAATGATTCCCTTTTCTCTGTAATAATATAACAGTACCTGTACTTGATCCCAACTAAGATATAATTACCCCTTATTGGGGGCAGAACAGCCCTATTGGGTTTATTTAATGGTTAAATGATTCCCTTTTCTCTGTAATAATAAAACAGTACCTGTACTTGATCCCAACTAAGATATAATTACCCCTTATTGGGGGCAGAACAATCCTATTGGGTTTATTTAATGGTTAAATGATTCCCTTTTCTCTGTAATAATAAAACAGTACCTGTACTTGATCCCAACTAAGATATAATTACCCCTTATTGGGGGCAGAACAATCCTATTGGGTTTATTTAATGGTTAAATGATTCCCTTTTCTCTGTAATAATAAAACAGTACCTGTGCTTGATCCCAACTAAGATATAATTAATCCTCATTGGAGCCAAAACAGTCCTATTGGGTTTAATTACTTTTAAATAATTTTATTAGAAGACTTAAGATAGGAGATCCTAATTACGGGAAGACCCCTTATCCGGAAAACCCCAGTTCCCGAGCATTCTCAATAACGGGTCCCATACACATTATATCTTGTGGAACTATACAGAATCATGCCACCATAGGCCAAACCTGTTGGCTTTGAATAAACTTTCCCAATACCCCTATAAAATGCATGGAGCTGCAACGCCACAAGGCTGCAAATTCCTATCACTCTTAGGCATGGAACGCTAAGGAAATTATATTCTATATAATAGATTTGTTTCCTGTAAGGAGCAATAGTGTTCTTGCTTTCTAGCATGCAGGTAGCTCTTGTATAGGGGGATGATGTTCCCGTAATTCTTTGTATCAAGTAAAAACCTGTTTCCTTTGTCTCCGCAGCCCGGGCTGAGCCTTATTTTTCTCTATGTCTGAATACAGTCGTTTGTATCAGTTACGCTCCACAATATTCTTTATCCACGCAAAGAGCTAAGTGCGAGCAGAATGTTCTCCCCTGTTAGGAGGAAAAGTAAAACTAATGTCTCCCTTTCTCTCTTGTGCAGCCTGAGGTTATTCTGGCTTTGCTGGTATTGCCTTCCAACGTACCGGCATATTAGAACTTATATCCGACTCCGGTCCATTACAGCACAGTGTTAGTCATTGCTTTCCTTTATACAATGATTTTAAAAAATGATATATTTAAAAAAAAGTTTATTCAAACCGCAGACTGAAAGAATATACATCACTAGTAGTAAAGGATAAGTAATGTCAACAAAGGAACAAGGCCCTATATCCATTAATACATCATGATAAGAAAATCCATTATCTTTTGACTTTGCTGGGCTTTTTGTTTCACATTATAAATATATACAATTGAAATCTGCATTTAAAAAAATGGGAGCTGGTAAGAGTTGCTTTTTCTGTACCAGCCAATGACAGTAGCCGACACCCCTTGCCTCTAATCCACATCTCAAACCATTCTAGTGTGAAAGGGTTATCACACAACATAAAGACTGACAGGAAAGCTTTGGGAGCCGATAAAGGGGACTATGGGAGCATATCAGAATAATGGAGCTCTAAGAAAAGGCAGAAGCTGCAGGCAGCATTAAATGCATTCTAACAGAATCAGGAGCCCCCAGCACCAACAATATTATTACCATCTCTAAATATTTTCATTAGAAACATGATGGCAGCTTGCACCGGGAAGGGAAATAAGCCTTTACAGGTATACTGTGATGGAAATAAGTTTTTGTGTTGACTGAAACATATCACACAATGTTTAATAAATTACTAATATTGGAAAAAAAACTTGATTCCAGTTAATTTAAAAATTAAAAGTTACAGCCGCCAACAAGAAAGTCTGTCTCAAGGCATGGACTAAGCTAAAACTGAGAGCTAAAGGGGAAGCATACACCTATATATACACCCCTAGACTTTTGCTAGTCTTAGGGGCCCATTTACTTACTCACGAACTGGCCGAATGCGTCCGATTGCGTTTTTTTCGTAATGATCGGTATTTGGCGATTTTTTCGGAAAATTATCGCGACTTTTTCGTTGCCATCCGAATGTTGCGTAAAATCTGGCGATTTTTTCGTAGCGTTAAAACTTGCGCGAAAAGTCGCGCCTTTTTCGTAGCCATTCCGAAAGTTGCGCAAAATGTTGCGATTTTTTTCGTAGCGTTCGGATTCATTCAAGCTTCAGTATGGTGACTTTTCTTGGGCCGGGTTGGAGCTGCAGGGTGCCATTAAGCCCTATGGGAGACTTTCCTTGGGCCGGGTTGGAGCTGCAGAGTGCCATTGAGCCCTATGGGAGACTTTTCTTGGGCCAGGTTGGAGCTGCAGAGTGCCATTGAGCCCTATGGGAGACTTTCCTTGGGCCGGGTTGGAGCTGCAGAGTGCCATTGAGCCCTGTGGGAGACTTTCCTTGGGCCGGGTTGGAGCTGCAGAGTGCCATTGAGCCCTATGGGAGACTTTCCTTGGGCCAGGTTGGAGCTGCAGAGTGCCATTGAGCCCTATGGGTGACTTTTCTTGGGCCAGGTTGGAGATGCAGGGTGCCATTGAGTCCTATGGGAGGCTTCCAAAATCATGCTAAGTCTGAAAGTTTCGCCCGCCGCTTACGAGCGCTCAATACGAAAAAGTCGCGACAAGATACGAGCGAATCGTAATGGCTACGAAAAACTCGCGTTTTTTCGCGAAAATCGTATTGGTAACAAAAAGTCGCAACAATTTCCGAAAAGTCGTAAAGGCGCCGAAAAAATCGCAAAAAATACGAAAAAGACGCAAAATGTTCGTTTTTCCAACCGGAATTTTTCCAATTCGGATTCGAATTCGTGTCTTAGTAAATCAGCCCCTTAGTCTGAGTTAGTGATGACCCCTTCTTACACTCCTTTAAAGGTCCCCATACACGGGCCGATTGTAGCTGCCGATATCGGTCCTTTGGACCGTTTCGGCAGCTTATCAGCCCATGTAGGGGCAGAAACGACGGCCATACCCGACCGATATCTGGCCTGAAATTGGCCAGATATCGATGGGGCAGGTTAAAAGATTCAGTCGGATCAGGGACCGCATCAATGAGCCGAAGCGGTCCCCGATCCGACTGAATCTTTTAACTTGCCCGATCGATATCTGGCCAATTTCAGGCCAGATATCGGTGGGGTATGGCCGTCGTTTCTGCCAACCTCGCCAAGCGAGCGAATCTTCACGTGTATGGGCACCTTTAAGCTGGCCATTCACGCACTGATACTATCATACGAAACCTCGTTTCATACAATATTCGGTGCGTGTATGGCATGTCGGCGAGTCGACCGATATCGCAGGAAGCTGCTGATAACGGTCGACTCGCCGATCGTACCGGTTAAAAGATTTTGATCGGGCGCCATAGAAGGCGCCTGACCAAAATCTGCCGTCAGGACTGAATCACCAGAAGGAGGTAGAAATCCTATTGTTTCTACCTCCTTATCTGCCTGTTTCAGCCCTGACGGTGTGTGGTGGATCTGACGATGTTTCGTGTGACCGATGGTCGCACAAAACATCGTCAGATCGCCACGTGTGTGGCCACCTTTACTGTTCTTGGGTTACAGATAAACGGGGGTGTTACCTGTGCAAACATTTATATCAATCAGTGTTAGCCAGTATTATAATGTAACGTTCTTTTATCTGACAGAACTTCTTACATAATTAGATCTGTTATGTTGCTACTCTCCTTCTAAGGTTACCAACAGCCCAAAGTTTCCAAGCCAAGCCCTAACCAAATGGTCATTTTAAAACCACCAGTGGTTGAACAGACTAATTACATGTTGAGTCTGGGAAGAATATATTGCCTGAGTACTGCCCTTATACACACAAGGCGTTGTAATTGTTCTCAGTTTAAAAGGAAAGGAGAATAGTTGTAGGGAGGCTCACCTAATTGGCTGCCCAATGCTGACTTTTTTGTATTTTGGATTAGCAGTGATCCCTAACTAGAAGCTAATGAACAACCTGTTGTTTAACGACCGCTTTCACCATCATTCCTATCAGTCTCACAGCAGATGCCCCATCTTTGATGTGCCTGCCTGATCATAGAAGCCATTCATTTTATTGCAACATACAATTGTACAGCCAATCAGAAGCTTCGGTAGCCTGATAGCCATGGACTGCCATGTAATAACTTATTAACCTTGTATTGTGTGTATATATATATATACTGGAATTTATTATTCTTAAAAACAGTGCTTAGTGATGTCATCAATTATAATCAGAGCTTAGTGATGTAATTCCTGTTATATGACTCACTAAAATTTGTGGCCTTTGGTCTCGTGCTTTTATTTGGTCATGGAACTCCTTGGTGACTTTTATGGGCCCATTCATTAAAGCACAATTTTTTTTCAGAAAAAATTGTATTTTTTCTAAATGTATAGAACTTTTCTTAATGACCACAATACTTTCATTAAAATTGCACAACTTTTTTCATGGTTTTCGTTAACTTCCACGAAAAAGTTGTATTTTTCGCAAAGACAACGACCATTTCGGAATACATTCAAGCTTCAGTATCGTGGCCAGGTTGGAGCTGCAGAGTGCCATTGAGTCCTATGGGAGACTTTTCTTGGGCCAGGTTGGAGCTGCAGAGTGCCACTGAGCCCTATGGGAGACTTTCCTTGGGCCAGGTTGGAGCTGCAGAGTGCCATTGAGCCCTATGGGAGACTTTCCTTGGGCCGGGTTGGAGCTGCAGAGTGCCATTGAGCCCTATGGGAGACTTTCCTTGGGCCGGGTTGGAGCTGCAGAGTGCCATTGAGCCCAATGGGAGACTTTCCTTGGGCCGGGTTGGAGCTGCAGAGTGCCATTGAGCCCTATGGGAGGCTTTCCTTGGGCCGGGTTGGAGCTGCAGAGTGCCATTGAGCCCTATGGGAGACTTTCCTTGGGCCAGGTTGGAGCTGCAGAGTGCCATTGAGCCCTATGGGAGACTTTCCTTGGGCCAGGTTGGAGCTGCAGAGTGCCATTGAGCCCTATGGGAGACTTTCCTTGGGCCAGGTTGGGGCTGCAGAGTGCCATTGAGTCCTATGGAAGGCTTCCAAAATCATGCATTGAAGTTTCAGAGCCAGAAAGGTTTTTGCACCGTTTACGATCATTCGGATACAAAAATTTTGTGACTTTCGGATTGCAACCACAATATTTTCGTATGACCGAGAAAATAATTTTTGTGGCATTTTCGAACATCAGAAATTATTATGGTTACTCCAAATTTTTTCTAATCGTGCTTTTAACCAACCAAAATGTGTGCTTTAATGAATGGGCCCCCTAATATTCCTATATTTTACAACAGTGGGTACTTTATTCACTATTGGGCAAATTTATCAAAATGTGAGTTTAGAGCTTGGTAAATAAAAACTCACCCACGTTCTATTCATTCCAATGGAATTTTTAGAAGCGTAATTATCAGATGGTGAGTTCTAACTTTCACCCATTGATAAATGCACTTCTAAAAATCCCATGGGAATGAATAGAATGTGGGTGGGTTTTTATTAATCTCTAAACTCACATTTTGAAATCTGCCCCTATATATACAGTATACTGTGAGTCGGTCCCTAAGCTTAGGTAAGGGACAATGGTCCATTTGCTGGGAATCAGCAGAAAAGAAGATGGGGAGCTACTAGGGGGCACCATTAGAGGCACAGATCTTGGACTGGTACAAGCCCAAGCTGGTCCTCTGTGAAGCTTTAGTTCTCCTTTAAACAGAGAACCCCCTTGAGCCAAATGAAGCTATTTTGAAGAACACGTTGGCCGCTCGCATTTGTATTCCGTCCCTTATCACGGCAACGTGAATGGATAACCCAGCGCAGTGGAACAAGCCACATCAGCTCTTTTCGGTGTCCCTTTAACAGGTCTCTCCAGGCGCGAATGAGCGAGATTTATTTGACATTCTAACGCCGCGGCAGGAAACGAACGGCAGAATGTTATTACCTGGGAAAATCTTATCACTGATTTTCAATTTCTCTGATTCCTTTTTGCAGCCTATTGGGAAATTTGCAAAAAAGTCATAAATGTAAGGCAAATAATCCAATCCTGCCTTGAGTGGCTCATACGCAGGGCTTTGTTTCATCTGATTGTTCTGGGTTCCCCGCCAGCGGCTCAGAAAATGCTAATTTTGCCAGGGAACCTTTAGGGCTCTGGCACACGGGGAGATTAGTCGCCCGCGGCAAAACTCCTTGTTTGCGGGCGACTAATCTCCCTGAGTTGCCTACCCCTGCCATCCCACCGGCGAACATGTAAGTCGCCGGCGGGATGGCAGACGCGGCGGGGCGATTTCAGGAAATCGGCGAAAAAGACTTGCGAGTCTTTTTCGGCGATTTGCGCGAAATCGCGCCGCCGCGTCTGCCATCCCGCCGGCGACTTACATGTTCGCCGGTGGGATGGCAGGGGTCACTAAATTCTGTCACTAAATTCTCTGGGTGGGAAGCCTCCTGGGACTAGAGCTGTCATTTGTTGGGGTGTAAAGCTGGGGGGGGGCGGTTGCCTTGGGTAGGTGAGGGGCTGGGTAGTGGGGGGGGATACTATATAGCAAACACTGAGGTCTGGGCGCCCCCGTCCTCCCAGCGGGGTTTGCTGTATCGTAGTAACACTACTGATATTGAACCTGCAGAACTACAACTTCCTGCATCGCTCCTGCATACCTGACACAGACTAGTAATGACTGATTAAAGGTTTACCTTCAGGTTTTTATTTTGTATAGTTTTTTTTAATTATTTGCCTTCTTCTTCTGACTCTTTCCAGCTTTCAATAAGGGGTCACTGACCCCAGAAGCTAAAAAACTATTGCTCTATGGGGAAACTATTTTATTATTATTGTTCCTTTTTATTATTTATTATTATTCCTTTTATATTATTTATCTTTTTGTTTAGCCCCTGCTCTATATTCCTGTCTCTCTTTCAAATCACTGCCTGGTTGCTAGGTTAAATTGGACCCTAGCAACCAGATAGCTGCTCAAATTCCAAACTGGAGATCTGATGAACAAAAAGCTTATCAAAAACTGCAAATAATAAAAAAGTTATTGTAAAGGTGAACAACCCCTTTACGTTAGAGGGGAAACCATGCCTCCAGGAGAAGGGGCCAATCAACAATAAAAAAATTGGAAAACAACTCATATATTGTAGGGTATAGCTTTATAAGCAGGGCCTCCTTTGGGAAGGGGGGTGGGGTTTGAGTCCAGTAAATGGCCCTGTGGCAGAGGGGGTCCTTTAAAGGTGCAAAGCTCTAAGGCTGTAAAGAAGCAGGCTTGCTGGGGAGTGGGTGGAGTTTGGCAGATTGTGGGTACTTTCTGGGTGTGACTGGGCCGATTGGGGATTGGAATCTTGTTATTTGGGCCCCATTCTACTTTGACCCAGGGGGCCTAGGACTCTAATGAGTCCCATGAGTTCTGATGATGGCCTTATTGGCGAGTAAATACAATGTTATTCCCATGTTCAAATGTCCCTTTTGGGCTGCTGGATTATATGGCAGTGTACCTTGCTAATATACAAATCACATACACAAGACCCAGCACAAATATGTTGTTACTGCTTAGTTATATGTACCTAACAGTAAATGACTTGGGGTGTAGTTCAGTGGGCACTGTCCATATAAAAACCTCAGATCCATATCAGTTAGAGCTGAACAAGTGTTATTAGCACCCTAGAACTGCACCCATTATAGACCTATTAGGGTCCAGCCCCCACTTTTGTAAGACTCCAATTCCCACAACTCTTTGCATGTTCCATGATGCACAGACCTGGACATATTGGTGTATATTGGAGAGTTACTTAGAATTACATTTTCTTTCACTAAGGAAAAACACAGTTTTTTGGGTGGAGTTTCCCTTAAAAAGCAGACATATGCATATCATAATAACGTAGGCCTTACAGGGTGACCATTGGTTTAAAAGTGGACAAGTGACACATTTAGTGGATGGCTGCTGGCTGCGAGCAGTACAATTGCCTCACGTGACTCCAGAATAAATACACCTGCCTCTGTAAGGTGCACGGCAGCTCAGGTAGGGAAATCCAAACAAACACCTCACCGAGCAGCTTTTAGCATAAGCAAGGGAGAAGTTGGAGAGTCAAAGAGCAGAATAATTATACTTATAGCATGACAACCACTTGCTAGAACTCCACTCAATTCATGTTACTAAATGTTCATTAAAAATAATAAAACAGGGCAGGACTGCTGCTTACAATGGGGGGTCAGATAGGATCTGTGCCACTGTGACAGAATGCTCTGTTATACAGATAGCTAGAATCTCAGCCATAAAGCAGGGCAGGACTGCTGCTTACAATGGGGGGGATCAGATAGGATCTGTGCCACTGTGACAGAATGCTCTGTTATACTGATAGCTAGAATCTCAGCCATAAAGCAGGGCAGGACTGCTGCTTACAATGGGGGGTCAGATAGGATCTGTGCCACTGTGACAGAATGCTCTGTTATACTGATAGCTAGAATCTCAGCCATAAAGCAGGGCAGGACTGCTGCTTACAATGGGGGGGGGGGGATCAGATAGGATCTGTGCCACTGTGACAGAATGCTCTGTTATACAGATAGCTAGAATCTCAGCCATAAAGCAGGGCAGGACTGCTGCTTGCAATGGGGGGGGATCAGATAGGATCTGTGCCACTGTGACAGAATGCTCTGTTATACAGATAGCTAGAATCTCAGCCATAAAGCAGGGCAGGACTGCTGCTTACAATGGGGATCAGATAGGATCTGTGCCACTGTGACAGAATGCTCTGTTATACTGATAGCTAGAATCTCAGCCATAAAGCAGGGCAGGACTGCTGCTTACAATGGGGGGGGGGGGGGTCAGATAGGATCTGTGCCACTGTGACAGAATGCTCTGTTATACAGATAGCTAGAATCTCAGCCATAAAGCAGGGCAGGACTGCTGCTTACAATGGGGGGGGGGGGGGGGGGGATCAGATAGGATCTGTGCCACTGTGACAGAATGCTCTGTTATACAGATAGCTAGAATCGCAGCAATAAAGCAGGGCAGGACTGCTGCTTACAATGGGGGGGGGGGGGGGGGGGGGATCAGATAGGATCTGTGCCACTGTGACAGAATGCTCTGTTATACAGATAGCTAGAATCGCAGCAATAAAGCAGGGCAGGACTGCTGCTTACAATGGGGGGATCAGATAGGATCTGTGCCACTGTGACAGAATGCTCTGTTATACAGATAGCTAGAATCTCAGCCATAAAGCAGGGCAGGACTGCTGCTTACAATGGGGGGGGGATCAGATAGGATCTGTGCCACTGTGACAGAATGCTCTGTTATACAGATAGCTAGAATCTCAGCCATAAAGCAGGGCAGGACTGCTGCTTACAATGGGGGGGGGGGGGGGGATCAGATAGGATCTGTGCCACTGTGACAGAATGCTCTGTTATACAGATAGCTAGAATCGCAGCAATAAAGCAGGGCAGGACTGCTGCTTACAATGGGGGGATCAGATAGGATCTGTGCCACTGTGACAGAATGCTCTGTTATACAGATAGCTAGAATCTCAGCCATAAAGCAGGGCAGGACTGCTGCTTACAATGGGGGGGGGATCAGATAGGATCTGTGCCACTGTGACAGAATGCTCTGTTATACAGATAGCTAGAATATCGGCCATAAAGCAGGGTAGGACTGCTGCTTACAATGGGGGGGATCAGATAGTATCTGTGCCACTGTGACAGAATGCTCTGTTATACAGATAGCTAGAATCTCAGCCATAAAGCAGGGCAGGACTGCTGCTTACAATGGGGATCAGATAGGATCTGTGCCACTGTGACAGAATGCTCTGTTATACAGATAGCTAGAATCTCAGCCATAAAGCAGGGCAGGACTGCTGCTTACAATGCGGGGATCAGATAGGATCTGTGCCACTGTGACAGAATGCTCTGTTATACAGATAGCTAGAATCTCAGCCATAAAGCAGGGCAGGACTGCTGCTTACAATGGGGGGATCAGATAGGATCTGTGCCACTGTGACAGAATGCTCTGTTATACAGATAGCTAGAATCTCAGCCATAAAGCAGGGCAGGACTGCTGCTTACAATGCGGGGATCAGATAGGATCTGTGCTACTGTGACAGAATGCTCTGTTATACAGATAGCTAGAATCTCAGCCATAAAGCAGGGCAGGACTGCTGCTTACAATGGGGGGATCAGATAGGATCTGTGCCACTGTGACAGAATGCTCTGTTATACAGATAGCTAGAATCTCAGCCATAAAGAAGGGCAGGACTGCTGCTTACAATGGGGGGGGGGTCAGATAGAATCTGTGCCACTGTGACAGAATGCTCTGTTATACAGATAGCTAGAATCTCAGCCATAAAGCAGGGCAGGACTGCTGCTTACAATGGGGGGGGGGGGGGATCAGATAGGATCTGTGCCACTGTGACAGAATGCGCTGTTATACAGATAGCTAGAATCTCAGCCATAAAGCAGGGCAGGACTGCTGCTTACAATGGGGGGTCAGATAGGATCTGTGCCACTGTGACAGAATGCTCTGTTATACAGATAGCTAGAATCTCAGCCATAAAGCAGGGCAGGACTGCTGCTTACAATGCGGGGATCAGATAGGATCTGTGCTACTGTGACAGAATGCTCTGTTATACAGATAGCTAGAATCTCAGCCATAAAGCAGGGCAGGACTGCTGCTTACAATGGGGGGATCAGATAGGATCTGTGCCACTGTGACAGAATGCTCTGTTATACAGATAGCTAGAATCTCAGCCATAAAGCAGGGCAGGACTGCTGCTTACAATGCGGGGATCAGATAGGATCTGTGCTACTGTGACAGAATGCTCTGTTATACAGATAGCTAGAATCTCAGCCATAAAGCAGGGCAGGACTGCTGCTTACAATGGGGGGATCAGATAGGATCTGTGCCACTGTGACAGAATGCTCTGTTATACAGATAGCTAGAATCTCAGCCATAAAGAAGGGCAGGACTGCTGCTTACAATGGGGGGGGGGGGGGGTCAGATAGAATCTGTGCCACTGTGACAGAATGCTCTGTTATACAGATAGCTAGAATCTCAGCCATAAAGCAGGGCAGGACTGCTGCTTACAATGGGGGGTCAGATAGGATCTGTGCCACTGTGACAGAATGCTCTGTTTTACAGATAGCTAGAATCTCAGCCATAAAGCAGGGCAGGACTGCTGCTTACAATGGGGGGGATCAGATAGGATCTGTGCCACTGTGACAGAATGCTCTGTTATACAGATAGCTAGAATCTCAGCCATAAAGCAGGGCAGGACTGCTGCTTACAATGGGGGGATCAGATAGGATCTGTGCTACTGTGACAGAATGCTCTGTTATACAGATAGCTAGAATCTCAGCCATAAAGCAGGGCAGGACTGCTGCTTACAATGGGGGGTCAGATAGGATCTGTGCCACTGTGACAGAATGCTCTGTTATACTGATAGCTAGAATCTCAGCCATAAAGCAGGGCAGGACTGCTGCTTACAATGGGGGGGGGGGGATCAGATAGGATCTGTGCCACTGTGACAGAATGCTCTGTTATACAGATAGCTAGAATCTCAGCCATAAAGCAGGGCAGGACTGCTGCTTGCAATGGGGGGGGATCAGATAGGATCTGTGCCACTGTGACAGAATGCTCTGTTATACAGATAGCTAGAATCTCAGCCATAAAGCAGGGCAGGACTGCTGCTTACAATGGGGATCAGATAGGATCTGTGCCACTGTGACAGAATGCTCTGTTATACTGATAGCTAGAATCTCAGCCATAAAGCAGGGCAGGACTGCTGCTTACAATGGGGGGGGGGGGGTCAGATAGGATCTGTGCCACTGTGACAGAATGCTCTGTTATACAGATAGCTAGAATCTCAGCCATAAAGCAGGGCAGGACTGCTGCTTACAATGGGGGGGGGGGGGGGATCAGATAGGATCTGTGCCACTGTGACAGAATGCTCTGTTATACAGATAGCTAGAATCGCAGCAATAAAGCAGGGCAGGACTGCTGCTTACAATGGGGGGATCAGATAGGATCTGTGCCACTGTGACAGAATGCTCTGTTATACAGATAGCTAGAATCTCAGCCATAAAGCAGGGCAGGACTGCTGCTTACAATGGGGGGGGGATCAGATAGGATCTGTGCCACTGTGACAGAATGCTCTGTTATACAGATAGCTAGAATATCGGCCATAAAGCAGGGTAGGACTGCTGCTTACAATGGGGGGATCAGATAGTATCTGTGCCACTGTGACAGAATGCTCTGTTATACAGATAGCTAGAATCTCAGCCATAAAGCAGGGCAGGACTGCTGCTTACAATGGGGATCAGATAGGATCTGTGCCACTGTGACAGAATGCTCTGTTATACAGATAGCTAGAATCTCAGCCATAAAGCAGGGCAGGACTGCTGCTTACAATGCGGGGATCAGATAGGATCTGTGCCACTGTGACAGAATGCTCTGTTATACAGATAGCTAGAATCTCAGCCATAAAGCAGGGCAGGACTGCTGCTTACAATGGGGGGATCAGATAGGATCTGTGCCACTGTGACAGAATGCTCTGTTATACAGATAGCTAGAATCTCAGCCATAAAGCAGGGCAGGACTGCTGCTTACAATGCGGGGATCAGATAGGATCTGTGCTACTGTGACAGAATGCTCTGTTATACAGATAGCTAGAATCTCAGCCATAAAGCAGGGCAGGACTGCTGCTTACAATGGGGGGATCAGATAGGATCTGTGCCACTGTGACAGAATGCTCTGTTATACAGATAGCTAGAATCTCAGCCATAAAGAAGGGCAGGACTGCTGCTTACAATGGGGGGGGGGGGGGGGGTCAGATAGAATCTGTGCCACTGTGACAGAATGCTCTGTTATACAGATAGCTAGAATCTCAGCCATAAAGCAGGGCAGGACTGCTGCTTACAATGGGGGGGGGGGGGATCAGATAGGATCTGTGCCACTGTGACAGAATGCGCTGTTATACAGATAGCTAGAATCTCAGCCATAAAGCAGGGCAGGACTGCTGCTTACAATGGGGGGTCAGATAGGATCTGTGCCACTGTGACAGAATGCTCTGTTATACAGATAGCTAGAATCTCAGCCATAAAGCAGGGCAGGACTGCTGCTTACAATGCGGGGATCAGATAGGATCTGTGCTACTGTGACAGAATGCTCTGTTATACAGATAGCTAGAATCTCAGCCATAAAGCAGGGCAGGACTGCTGCTTACAATGGGGGGATCAGATAGGATCTGTGCCACTGTGACAGAATGCTCTGTTATACAGATAGCTAGAATCTCAGCCATAAAGCAGGGCAGGACTGCTGCTTACAATGCGGGGATCAGATAGGATCTGTGCTACTGTGACAGAATGCTCTGTTATACAGATAGCTAGAATCTCAGCCATAAAGCAGGGCAGGACTGCTGCTTACAATGGGGGGATCAGATAGGATCTGTGCCACTGTGACAGAATGCTCTGTTATACAGATAGCTAGAATCTCAGCCATAAAGCAGGGCAGGACTGCTGCTTACAATGGGGGGGGGGGGGGTCAGATAGAATCTGTGCCACTGTGACAGAATGCTCTGTTATACAGATAGCTAGAATCTCAGCCATAAAGAAGGGCAGGACTGCTGCTTACAATGGGGGGGGGGGGGGGTCAGATAGAATCTGTGCCACTGTGACAGAATGCTCTGTTATACAGATAGCTAGAATCTCAGCCATAAAGCAGGGCAGGACTGCTGCTTACAATGGGGGGTCAGATAGGATCTGTGCCACTGTGACAGAATGCTCTGTTATACAGATAGCTAGAATCTCAGCCATAAAGCAGGGCAGGACTGCTGCTTACAATGGGGGGGATCAGATAGGATCTGTGCTACTGTGACAGAATGCTTTGCTTTTCTTTGCATATGGGACTCCTTGGTGACTCTCCTTCTATTTTACAGTGGGGTAAATTATAAAACGATGTTATCGGGTATAATTGCTTATTGATGTCATTTTTGTCAGGACTGACTAAAACATCACAGATAATGTACCCTCCTTGCCAACTATAAAGGTATTATAATTTACCTCAGAATTCCTTGTCCTTCATGACTACAAATATCCGTATATTTTTCAGCAGGGGCGGCTTGTTCTATACAAGTTTATATTATTCTATATAAGTTTATATTATCTATATTATTATATATGATATGTGTACATAGGCTGTATCACAAGTAAACATTACCATGCAGAGCGCGTCCACGGCGCACGGGGCCGCGCCCTGCGCGCTCCCGAGCCGTCGCTACTACGCGCGTCCCCCTCCCATGTGTGCTGCTGCGCGCAGGGCCTGACGGGATCGCTCGCCGCCTTGGTAATGTCCGCCATGTTTGCCATGGCGCAGGGAGCGGATCGAGCCAACAAAGCCCGGATCTAGGAACGAGGAGGCGCCGCCCGAGCCGCCGCATTCCGCCCCTTCTCGCACCCCGGGGTCCCCATGAGTCCACAGGGGACGTTACCGTGCGGCTCCGGCTGGTCTTTCTGACTGAGATTTTTACGTGTTTTTTTTGTTGTTCCTCCCCCCTCCCCTGCGCGTCGGGTGTTTGTGTGAGACAATGAGCAAACTCTCCTTCCGAGCGCGGGCGCTAGACGCCGCCAAACCTCTCCCTATCTACCGCGGCAAAGACATGCCCGACCTCAATGACTGCGTCTCTATCAACCGGGCCGTGCCGCAGATGCCGACGGGGATGGAAAAGGAGGAGGAATCGGTATGTAATATATATATTTTTTTTCATTCCCCCCTCCTCCCTCCATTGTAAATGGGAGATTGGTATTCAGGATGCCTCTTACGCCGGACGGGATACGTAGGGGTCGCTGTTTTGCCTGCTAGCTACGTCAGGGTTGGTTGGCGTAAGGCTCTGGCAGGCGTAGTTGGCGGCAACCGCCATGTTGTTGCGTGCGGTCCCTACGTCAAAGTGGGATGGGGATCGGGACGTAGGCGCAAGTGGTGTTGTGAATAGGAAGCGGCGTTGGGGGAAGCGTAGCGCAGCGGCTGCAGTTCTGTTGCCGGCTTGAGCTGTGTGTGTTATTGATACTGCTGTCAGTGTTATTAAAGGGGAAGTTCTCCCTAAACATAGTTACCTATAGACAGTAGCCAACTAGGTGTATTAGTCTGTGTGTGTTATTATTCGCGTTTTGTCATTCTGAACCCCTGTCATTTTTATTTTAAATTGCTGTCTGGTTGCCAAGACGCTTTTATTTAAAGGGGATACAAACCCTCACTTTAATGAAAGTAGATATAATTATAAGTAACTTTTTTTCCTACATTAGACATCTTCAAAAGATGTTACTGTAATTTCAGCGGGAAGCAATGTCTGTCCCTTTCTGCTCCACTGTTTCTTCCCTTTGTATCGCACTCATGCTTCCTAGGTTGGATATTGGGGAGTCTTTTCTTCCCCTTTAAAGTAGAAAGATGTTTCTTTTGGGGGAGGAGTCTGTGTTTGGAGGCTGAGGGAAAGGGACCCCTGCAGCCAGCAAAGCCTTATACTAAAAGCTCTTGGTTTAGTTGCCCTTTAAATCAGGGCTCCAGTATTCCCAGGGCATCTCTCAGTGTCTATAGGAATCCAAGAGCATCTGCTACAGCTGTGACTCTCCAGCTGTGTTTCATAACACTAGCAGCTGATACTCCGTCTCCCAGCATCCCTTGTGGGTACCAAGTGGGAGTGGTAGTTCAGCCTCACGTTGGTTTATGCCGCACGTAAGTGAAATGGTGCGGCGGGAGAAGCTGCACGGCTGGCCCAGGGCACGGCGGTCCGTACGGAGCCGCTTTACAAGCGTGTGTGATAGTAAAAGCGCAGAGAGATGTGTTTCCTGAATGAGAGCTGGGCCCCGCCCCTCGCACCCTGCTATTGGCTGCGCCTGATCCTGCTGTCACAAGCTCCCGCTAGCGCCAAATTATGTCCCGCCCCCGTGTGACGCAAGCTGCGCTGATTGGATGGACGTGTTCCCGTCCGCTTGGTTTGTCTGGCGAGCTCCTTCCTGCTCAGTAGTGTTCGGCTTGTGGTACATTCAGCACCGAGGGCGTTTGTCCTGGGTCCTCAGGGATGTCCAGCCTGCGCAGAGCGGAGCCCTCTTCGCCTTATTTCAAGCTTGCAGCCCTTCAATTGCAGAGCCCACCTTTCTTACAATTGCAATTGAGCATCAGCTGTTGTCGGCCTGCGACTTTGTCTTGGAATCTGTTAGAGATGATTCCTATAGTGTGTGAGCCCCCTAACAGGGCAGCCTTTCCTACCATAGCAATCACCTGTGCTGCTATTGTTTATTTGAAGGGTTAGTTCACCTTTTTGTATGAGGTAGATGAAGATATTCTAGACAATGCATTTGGTCTTCATTTTTTGTATTTCTTGTTGTCTTTGAATGCTTTAGATTTCAGTAGCGCTCCAGCTTGGGATTTCGGCAGCTGCCTGGTTGCTAGGGTCCAGTTTAAGGTCCCCATACACCTTGGACCGATTCGTCAGCTAATTGGCCTGTGTATGGGCAGAAATGAGCGGCCTGGCAGACCGATATCTGGCTTGAAATTTGCCAGATCTCGATCGGCCAGGTTAGAAAATCCAGTCGGTTGGGGGACCGCATCGGCTCGTTGATGCGGTCCCCGAACCGACTGCCCATGGCCGCAAATGTAAGGGCCAAACGATCGGATTATTATTTTTTTTTTTTAAAGCAACTTGCTACCCGATATCGCCCACCCGTAGGTGGGGATATCAGGTAAAGATCGCCAAGCGAGCGGATCTAATAGTGTATGGGGACCTTTACCCTTGCAACCATGTAGTAGTTTGAGTGAGAGCCTGGAAGATGAATAGGAGAGGAGTGAATAAAGAGATACACGATTCAGTGTAACAATAAAATTATAGCCCCATAGAGCTGGGGTCAAGTAATTAAAACATTGAAAATTGTTTATATTAAACGAAGATTTGAAAAGTTAAGGACCCCGTTAACAGTACAACAGTTGTACATACCGTGTCCAAAAATACACTTTTTAAACACTTGAAATTTGGTTTTATGTTGTTGCAAATGACTCCTGTACCCTAGTACCGGGCACAGATATGCTGTGTCAGTATTTCCCTCATTTAATTCTGAATAATGCAACAAATGGGCAAGATATTCCCCCATGTTCCTTGATGTTGGGATTAGCAATTTGCATCCTGACTTGTAAATTAGTTACTCATATTTATTGATTTATTATGTTAGCATTTTAAAGGAAGTAATAAACCCATATCAAATGAGAGTGTTGTGCATTTTTTCAGTTCTGTTTCTTGTCAGTTAACAGGTGGCTTTGTTACTAAGTACTTACCTTGGGGACTGGCCAAAACATCATACACCATACAACATTATTCTTGTAATATGTTTTATATGTCATGGAATTCAGTTTGTTATTCTGTTAAATCTTATTTCTTGTCTCTGCGTTGCTGTACAGATATAACTTATCCTTATTAACAGCCAAAAGTTTTAAGGGCTCATTTACCAAAACAGTGCTCTATGTTAAGTTCAGGACAGAGAATAATAATAGATCAGTCAATATATATATATTTACAAATAACTTGGAAACCCTTTTCATTTCCATTTAGAAATGAGCCCTTTAGTCTGTGGGTTCCTATGCAAGCAGACATTTCCACTGTACTCACTTCTTTGTATCACAGCACAGGTATGGGACCTGTTATTCAGAATGCTCGGGGGCCTGGGGTCTTTCCGTAATTTGGATCTCTATACATCAAGTCTGCTAAAAATCATTTAAATATTAATTTAAACCCAGTAGGCTTGTTTTGTCTCCAATAAGGATTAATTATATCTTAGCTGTGATCAAGTACAGGTACTTTTTATTATTACAGAGAAAAGGGAATCATTTAACCATTAAATAAACCCAATAGGGCTGTTCTGCCCCCAATAAGGGGTAATTACATCTTAGTTGGGATCAAGTACAGGTACTGTTTTATTATTACAGAGAAAAGGGAACCATTTAACCATTAAATAAACCCAATAGGGCTGTTCTGCCCCCAATAAGGGGTAATTATATCTTAGTTGGGATCAAGTACAGGTACTGTTTTATTATTACAGAGAAAAGGGAATCATTTAACCATTAAATAAACCCAATAGGATTGTTCTGCCCCCAATAAGGGGTAATTATATCTTAGTTGGGATCAAGTACAGGTACTGTTTTATTATTACAGAGAAAAGGGAATCATTTAACCATGAAATAAATCCATTAGGACTGTTTTGCCCCCAATAAGGGGTAATTATATCTTAGTTGGGATCAAGTACAGGTACTGTTTTATTATTACAGAAAAAAAGGAAATCATTTTTAAAAATTAGAATTATTTGCTTATAATGGAGTCTATGGGAGATGGCCTTTCCGTAATTCGGAACTTTCTGGATAATGTGTTTCTGGATAAGGCATCCCATATCTGCACATTTTTACATTATTATTATTATTATCAACTCTTACTTATGAAGCTCTAACATGTTCTTCAGCTCATTACAGTAAATTGTTGTATGCAATTAAACATAAAGATTACATATTAATATTAACTAGTACAAGGCCCTGCTCAGTCTAAAACTTAGTAATATGTTTTGAGGCATATTTAGTTAGGTTGGCTATATATACAGGTACATTGTTTAATATATGACTCTTATGTTGTGTCTGTGTGTGATGTACATAGCTGAAATTCTAGTGCAGTGCCTGTACATCTGCTAGGGGTCTGTAGGTCTGGTATTTGTGTGTGCACCTTTGGGAAATAAAGTTTTTGTGGTAGGCAATCAATATTAAAATTAAACTAAAACATAGAATGTTGAAATGCAAAAGTTTTTAAATTGCATTTGTCAGAGATGTGAAATTCAGCAGCGGCGCTTTATTTATTCTGCTTCTTGAATAATGGAATGTTGTTGCCATAATATGAAACTGAAAGCAGCCTGATATATTCACCAGTTGGTGCAGAGAGCCTGAAGCCATTTCTGTTTATTACCTGTGTCCTCCTTTCTTAGCAGTACCCATTTAAAGGCACACTAACCTCTCCATATAACTCAAATAAGGTATCTGATGTAAGTGCATAAATTGCATATCCTCCATCTAAATGATATTAGAATTCAAGGCATACTGCTGTTATTGCTATCTATAATAGTTTGGCCTGGCTGCCTACTAAAGTGCTTGCTGATTCTACTACACTTTCCCCAGTGTCCCAGGGTTTTCCTGATGAGATGCTGAAACCAGAACAGAACTGACCCAAATCCGTTTTCATATTCGTACCATGAACATTCTTATACTGTAGCCGCTTAACTGTGTCGTTGAACTGTTTGACTTTCAGATTTACTTTTTATTCATTTTAATGAGATTTCACCATCATGTTGACCCAAGGCATTAAACTGCCTTCCCATTTATGGGTATTATGGCTTGTGTTTACTTGAAAGCAAGCAAGCATACAGCTCCATCAGATGCAGTCATTAATACAGAGTGAGAGTGCGTTGTTGAGCTGCTTTAGAGAAATGGGTTGTTTTTACTTAGTGCCAGACCAATTGGAAATAAAAGGTTATATCTCCAATACAGTTAAAGCTAAAGCTGGTTTGTTAATTTCATCTGTTCCGCCTAGTAGGATTAGCACATAGTGTCAAAGGGGTGGTTCACCTTTCCATTAACTTTTAGTATGTTATAGAATGTCCTATTTCCAGCAACTTTGCAATTGGTCTTCATTAATTATTTTTTATATTTTTCACACCGTTTACCTTCCACTTCTACATTTTTCTAGCGTTCAAATGTGGGGGTCACAGACCCTGACAGCCAAAAACTATTTCTCTGTGTACTTACAAATATATTAATATGGTTACTTTTTATTCCTTATCTTACTATTCAGTCTCTCTCCTATTTCTATTCCAGTCTTTCATTTAACCCACTGCGTGGTTGCTAAGGTAAACAAGACCCTAGCAACCAGATAGCGACTGAAATTCCAAACTAGAGAGCAACTGAAAACATTGTGACTGGGCACAATTCACAACTTCTTCTCTAGGGCTTATGCATAATTATTATTAACATTTAATTTATAAAGCGCCAACATATTCCGCAGCGCTGTACAATAAGTGGGTTTCATATATTGGACATACAGAGTAACATATAAAGCAATCAATAACCGATACAAGAGGTGAAGAGGGCCCTGCCCAAAAGAGCTTACAATTTAGAAGGAGAAAGGGTTGAGACACAAGGTGTGATTGATTTGATGCACTCCCACCATGCAGCCCATAAGATAATACATCAAGTGAGCGGTGTTTGTCACTCCATGCTTGATGCCGTATTGTAGTACAGGTATCGAGCCCTTATCTGGAAACCCATTATCCAGAAAGTTCAGAATTATGGAAAGGTCATCTCCCATAGACTCCATTTTAATCAAGTTTACATTTTTAAAAATGCTTTCCTTTTTCTCTGTAATAATAAAACAGTACCTGTACTTGATCCCAACTAAGATATAATTAATCTTTATTGGAGGCAAAACAAGCCTATTGGGTTTATTCAATATTTAAATGATTTTTTAGCAGACTTAAGGTATGGAGATCCAAATTACGGAAAGATCCCTTTTACGGAAAACCCCAGGTCCCAAGCATTCTGGATAATAGGTCCCATACCTGTAATCATCAACCCATCGTCCCGCTCAGAGAACAGTCTCATAGCACAAAGCTATATCCAGCAATAGGTGTATGTGTTTATACTTCTTGTGTATTTCCCATGTGTTTCACTAGGAATGTTTTGACGCCCAGTTCAGTGGTTCATACACAGATAGGTTTGCTGACTGATAAGAATAGTAAATAAATAGGAAGCGATACTAAAGGCAACATCATTACTATGCCGTCTGTAGCAGTTATAGGTCAGCAAGCAGAAGGGCATTGCTCTTTTTGCCCATAAGGTTATCCAGAAAGTGAAAACCAATGAACTTACATTACCCTATAATAAAGACCTATTGCCTAAGGGCCAGCATTATTCTGGTATTATTTTTTATTAAATTGCTGTTAATATTTGAAGACATAATCAAATCTAAGACCTTGGGTTTTCCTTACGCTAGCTCTGTCGTAGGTCTTGTGATTCAGCAGGGCCTTGTGATTCTATTTCTATTTTGTAATCCTTTAAGCAATTGTTCACTTTTTGAGTTAACTTTTAATTAGACATAGGGAGTAATATTCTAAGTCAGTTTGCAATTGGTCTTTTTTTTTTGTTTGTGGTTTTTGAATTATGTAGCTTTTTGTTCAGCAGCTCTCCAGTTTGGAATTTCAGATGCTATCCGGTTGCTAAGGTCCAAATTACTGAATAGAAATATAAGTAATAAAAAATAAAAAAATAACAAATTCTACCCTCACAAATCAATAGTTTAGGGGCTGTAAGGGTCAGTGACCCCTATTTGAAAGCTTAAGAGTCAGAAGAAGAGGGCAATCAAATGGGAGGCTTCTTTCCATGTGTTGTTTGTGACTGAGCAGTATTCTGTGATCAGGGGACCCAGTATTAAGTTCTAGGTTTTGAAGTTCTTGCACACAAGCACTGCTCTGGGCAGGGTTCATGAACAGCGCAAGGTAAAACCCAGGGGTGCAGATGGGCATTTAAACATTTCATTCATGCCAAGGCCAGAAAAACACCATCTGGCCTATTTGTTTTCTGGATCTGCCGTTTAACTGTGTTTGTGCTGTGGTTAGAGATGTACGGGATGCCAGCCTGAATATGTAATTCCATTTGTGGCCCAACTGGGCCAGCTGTTAAAGACTTAATGGCACTATGATACAATATTACAGCTGTGGGAAATAATAAGAGAACTTGCAGCCAGCCTTCCTAGGAGATGCTAGCCATAGTGGCAATTGCCCGTAGTCCCTTTGCCTATGTACCACACCAGCGAAAGTGCAGCCTTGGAATAAGTTATTATTAGTTAATACTGGTTACTGCATGGGACAAAGGGGACACTACTGGGGACAAAATAATCCTTCCATGGCTTTTTGCTGAAAAAAATAAGGGTTTTGAACTCATTAAAAAACATAATGAGAATTCTATGATGACATTTAGAAATCAGTGTAATTAAGTATTCAGCCTGCTGCAGAATCAAATATGTGCAGTCTTTCCTTTCAATTACTTGTTGTTGGTACCCAGCAGTCACAGATCTCTGTTATATCTTTTTAATTGTTTCTGTAAGCCAAGTTTTTGTTTCCCTTCTAATAAATGAGTCCCCAGCAGTTTTTGCTCTACATACCCCTACACCCCTGACATAAAGTGACTTATATTACTGTTGCCTGCAAAATACTGTTGGTAAACCATGCATATGCTCATTTTCTTTATTCCATAACTTGTATGCAGCGTAATGGGCCTTTTCGGCGTATATTATTTTGTATGCTTAGACTTCTGTATGTGCAGTGTAAGTTAACTGGAAGCAAATACTGTATTGGCCCTAGGGTGAAGCTGTTGCTAGAGGCAGACACTGACAAGGTTATTGCATGGAGCTGAATGTAAGGTTAATGGCTGGCAGCTAGTCGCTTGCCTAGTTAGCTTCTTTCTGGGGCAGAGCTGTTGCCGTTTGTGGTATCCGTCATATGGAAGTGTTAGCTTTTCTACAGGCATTTGTGCGAGTGGGCTTTTTGGGGTCCGTCTCTCACATAATAGGCATGAGGGAATATACACCAACTGTAATTCAGCCAGACTGCTGTATAAAACCACAAATGACAAGGGGCATAGAGTTGGTACTTTTCATTGAAACATTATTAAATATAAAGTGGGAAGGGGAAGACCTGTGGCAGGGGTGGCATTTTACTGCTGTATTTTCCCAGGAAAGAATGCCACACCATTTCAGGTATTGTGGATCACTGGGTTCATGGCCCAGATGTGTTAGTGCCAAGAAAGCAACTATTGCCCTGTGTGTGGCTGGCTTTACATACAGAGGGATAGAATGGACTTAGCTACTAATAACTTTCTTGCTTATTTTGATCAGTGAGTCCTATTCATCTCATGTTTCTCTTTGCACTTATGTGTGGTGCTGCCATACATTTAAACCAACTGTATTTGCAATATTTTTTGATCTAAGGGGAATACCTAAACCAGCAGTGAATTATAACCGTAAGGGTAGTGGCACACACAGGGAGATTTGTTGCTAGTGGCTAAATCTCCGCTACAGTGGGTGACAAATCTGCCCAAAATGCTTTCCCCCCCTGCAGTAAAGTGAATTGCTGTTGGGAAAGCACACGCAATGCTTGGTTTTCCGAAGTTTCCTGAGCATAATACTGGGAAAGCCATTTTATGGAGGTTAGTCACCTGCGGTAGCCGAGATTTAATTACAGGTAATCTCCCAGTGTGCCACTGCCCTTGGGTAAATCTGTGCTACTGTGACTATAGTGTACTTTACATACACTAATATACATTATTTAAATTTGGTTTTCTCCAGTATTGGAATTCAAAGCTCACAGCAAGCAGTGCCATTTTGTGGACACTGTTGTTAAGGCTAGCATTGCTTAGATCTGATGCCTATGCACAGGATATACAGCTATAGAGCGTGAGGAGGGGGGAATAGGAGGAGTGCAGCGACATATAGAAAGTGCTAAATGGAAAGTGAAAGTAACTGCCTGCCCCACCTCTAGGAAAGGAAAATAGCAGCTGGCCAGGCAATACATGATTGAAGCTTTTTTTAATACTTATAACAGATGTGGATGTTTAAAAAAGAAATTCAAGTTTCATATTAAATTTGCAAAGGACTTTTTATTATACATGTTTTATTATATATGTTATGTGTGGGTGACAGGTCCCCTTTAAGTGCTTGGTGATGGCAAGGTTTCACTACAAATGCTTGGGGGGAGAGGTGATTAGTTAGGCCTGTAAGCTATAGTCTATGGCAGTGATCCCCAACCAGTGGCTCGTGAGCAACATGTTGCTCCCCAACCCCTTGGATGTTGCTCTCAGTGGCCTCAAAGCAGGGGCTTATTTTTGAATTTCTGGTAAGGAGGCAGGTTTTGGTTGCATAAAAAACAATTATAATGCCAAACAGAGCCCTCTGTAGGCTGTCAGTCCAAATAGGGGCTACCAATTAGCCAATTATAGCTCTTATTGGCACCCTCCGGAACCTTTTTTATACTTGTGTTGCTCCGCAACACTTTTTCCATTTAATTGTGGCTCACGTGTATAAAAGGTTTGGGGATACCTGGTCTATGGCATACTTTTAATTCTAATTGATTTTAAATAATTATTTCATATTTGCCAGAAAATCTGTGTTTTACTTTTTGTTTTTTTCTGTACAAGGATTAGCCACGAGCAGTTAGACATTATGGCCACGGAGCTGCACTGGGCAAGAGACCGCTTTGCTAGGCAACAAGCCTGTGTTCATACCTTGCCTGTTTTATTCCCAGCTTTATACATAAAGGGCATCTTTGGGCTGACATTTCATTCAGTTACATACCCAGCTGCTCTGACATTTACTACAGTGTATCCTTTAAACTGCTGCAACCTGTCAAAACTGTGTATGGGAAGAGAGAAGGGGGGCTTTACGCTTAGGGCTTCAGGCATGGCCCGTGTGGCCACTAACAGCCCGCTCACCCACATTTTGGGAAATACAAGTCTTTGTTATTACTAGTTGGCTGATGACCTCTCATACACAGTGGTAAAGGTACTAAACTGGTTGATTTTCAGGCCAGGATCACTGTCTCAAATGTCAGTCAGTGAGAATGACCTAGTGCCCCATGGCTTGCTGGTTTGGCCAGCCACAGCAGCCCTGGGGTAACTGATTTCAGAGGCATTTGTGGGTGCACCGTGGGAACAGAAGACATGTCAATCTGTGACTTATGGTGTTTTTGCTGAATGAGGGTATAAATCTGATGCCAGTGACAGGTTGGGACTTTGCTGGGATGTTAAGGCAATATGTTCTTTGGTGACTTTTTTTCTGCCTTATTTTAAGCAGCAGTCGAAATTGGTGCCAAATACGGGCGGATAGAATTCTTTATTCATACACTGCGCCTCTTTCATGTTGGAGTGCAGTTTGTGCTTGTCAGAGGTGGCAGATTTAGAGCAGAACCTGGAAGTGAGTAATTATCCCTCAGGGTCTCTTTATTCCACCCAAACCTCTACCCTGACCCCCCCTTTTGTTTTTGTCTCGCTCTGTGCAATATACATTCATTTGTAATGCCATTTCTGTGCAAAATGGGTTTGGTGTCATTGCCAGTAGGGTGTTTACTGGTTAGTAGGAGCTACATATCTCTGACTTTTCTCTGTATCAGGGAAGATAGATTTCCTGGTAGGAGTCGCTTTGTGCGTGAAATCTGGTTGGAAGCTGTAAGTGAAAGTGGTGTGTGTAATAGTGAATAGCGCATACATGCCCTAAGTCAGTGGAATGTCATTTCATTCAGTTTATTTGCCTTGAATATATTGTATGCCTTTATTATTGTAGCCCACACAATGCTTCATAGGTACCTGTATTGCATTTTGATGTTTGGTTTTGGATCTCAGTTGGGATCTATAGTATCTATACTGCAGGTTATTATTACCTTGTATATGATATTACTGTCTGACCAACCTGACAGTTTGCGGGTTGAGAAATACATTTTGTTCTGCCACTGCTAGTAACACACGCCAATGTCTACACTGAATATAATACTTCCACATGCGGCACAGAAACGCTTTGTCTTTCCTTCCTTCCGCTTGCCCACAGGCTCTCTGGATTGACTGCAAAGGTATCACAAGGTAAAAGACAAAGCCATCAGGTGATCAGTGTGTAATTACAGCAACGAGAGCGGTTACATAATTGGGAGCCATGCCCAGTTCCTTAGAACTACCAGCTTTGCTGACATTTACTAGGAGAGCCTGATCAAATTGGAAATAGGCTAATATCCAGAACAGGTTCAGCCACTACTGGGCTAGAAAGACTGAGCTAATGGTAGCCAGTCCAATATCATGGAAAGTTACCAGTATCCGATGTTCCAACATGGACTGTATCCATTGCGGATAAGATTGTCAGTGTTGGTTTATCCAGTCTGCGGGACCTGGCTGCTGTTGTGTAATGAGTGGCAAGGTGGGGGGGCACCTTGTGCATGGGTGGCTGCTTAGAAATTGAGATTTTTTTGCCTTTTACTTGTTGTTGCCTCAGTACAATTGCTTGGTAAATATATATTGTAATAGGAAACCTACAGCCTCATGGATGTTATTGATTACAGCTTCCAGCATTTTGGTTGTTGTGGTTCTGCTGTGGCTTGTAGTTCAGTGATATCTTGGGGCCAAAGACTGCTGTGCCCCCCCCCCCCAGCTGCTGGCAGGGTTGAAGGGTTAGGGTAATGGCACACAGAGCCTGGGCAAAAAAAGGTGCCCAAAACTGCCCCCAGTAATGTGTGTGGTGGTGAATGTGGGTGTTGTGGTGCTGCCTATTTCAGCTGTTTAAAAAACATACAGGGCCTGAAAATCTGTATTTCTTTCCTCTGAAAAAGCAGCTTCAGGGTTGTTTTGGATGTCTTAACATTCCTAAGATGTATGGCAAAATAATATCTGTGCGTTGTGTCCAGCAGCGATGAGGTTCCCCTGTGTTACTACTCATTCCTCAATTCATTTATAGCATTGCAGAAAGACACAGAAAAAGCTCAAACCATTGCATGTGAGTAGCCTATGGGAATGTTGTGCTCGGGCTCAAAATGCAAGATGCAATAACTACTAAAGACTCGGGCATAGCTGTGTTTGGCAGTAAGTTCTGACTGTCGGATTCACACCAGTACCAAGGGAAAGGTGCAGCAATAGGTGTTCCGTTGTGTATATGTATGTACTGCCCAAGCAAGTTATCCAAAGATATGTGTTTGTGATTACTCCAAGAACAAATGCAGTGAGCAGCACAGACAGATGGCAGGGGTCTCTCGGCGGGTTACGTTCCTCGTGGGTATCATACTGGTTAGTGTCATTATGCACAAGTTTCTGTGTTTCTGTGCCAGCATCGCCGTGCCCACCTGTTTCTGTGGCCCCCTTGTTTAATCTAGGAAAGCATGTGTTTGGTTTTGGCAGTGTAATTAAATGGTGACTAACACTCTTTGTCAGCATATTTCCAACCCAGCTGATCCATAGTAATAAATGGAATTGTGGCATATAAAAGCTGCTCCAGCTGAAAGGGCACAACTACTCTCCAAGCATAAAGGGCAAATAAAGGCTGCGTAACTGTGTGTGCTAGGAATGCAAAATCTTTCGTTTGTGTGCACTGTGACTCCTATGATCCCAGGGGGCGGCCCTTAGTACTTAAAATGGCAGTTTTCTATTTAGGATTACCCAATAGCACATACTACTAAAGTATATTTTCATGAAAATGGTTTATTTAGATAAAGCAGGGTTTTACATATGAGCTTGTTTATGCAATATATTTTTATAGCCATTGTTTGGGGGTATAGTTTCCCTTTAAGCACCAACTCAAGCTCTGCCTTTCGGCCACCCCTCTAGTAGAGTGTGCGATGGCGCAGACCAATGCATGTCCCACGATCAATGCACTTCTGCAGCAAAAGAGTTTCTTATTGGCAATTAAACTGTTTCCTTTACAATTATCTGTTCTGCATAGAGCAGAGTAAGTAATATGGCAGCTCCTGTTTGTTTAAAATGCCAATAAAGAGAGATGGAATGCTCTGGGCACACTAAGAGATGTCATTATACTTTCATATTTAAGGAAAAAAGCAACACTTTTATAAATAGAAATGATAGTCATGTCCTTTTATTCTGTTATTCTTCCCCTGACTGTATCTATTGTGGGGAATCTGTTCCTTCCTCTCCCCCACGTTCCCCTCTGTTCTATATAGAAGCTGTAATAGTGTTACAGGCCTGCTCTTTGTTACACAATGTAACACTTGGTATTTCTGCAAGAGAGAGAAGCGCTTTCCTTTTCCCACAGTAACTTGCACAGTGCCATGGAATGTCTGTCTGGTAATTACACAATTATAGGGTGCCAGGAGTTAAGGCAAAAATCATTGTTTATGTTTCCGCCTCGCATCTGTTGCTTTTTTTCCCCAAGTGTGATCATCTCTTATGCGCATTAGCTGGCTTGTTCCTCGTGGAGTGTGAATGCATACTAATGTTACTCTGCTATGAGGGGCTTCTCCCTGCTGGAGGGACACTGTTACCCCATATACACGTTCACTTGTCACTAGAAAGCACTGCAAGTTGCCCATTACATTATCCAGCTTGAATTGCCTATACTGGGTGCATGGTTCTGATCACCACCGCAAGTAATGGCAACCAAATGCAACATGGCCCATATCCAGGAGGCTTATAGCATATTTTAGCTGGCTTAAAAATGCCCATCATCAGGGTCGGCCTGTGGGGTGTAGGGCCCACCGGGGCTGCCACCCCAAGGGCCCTAAGGGTGCCCCCGCCGGTCGTGTCCCCCTAACCCCCCGCAGAGCGTCAAGGGAGGAAAGGTTGGCTGGGGGAGCGCATGAATGGGATACATGCAGAAGTGTTTTAAGCTATATAGTGCTCTCAGCCGCACTTCCATGTGTATCCCTTTAAAGTCAATGGGAGCAGCCGTTTGTGATCACCTGCCAAGCATGCTGCATTTGTGCTTAAGGGTGAAGACACACAGGGCTACTAGTAGCAGCTATTTGTCTCGGCTACTAAAATAGACAATGCTGATCATTTACTGATAATTGTCTCTACGTATGTTTTAGCAAAGGCAATTCTCAGTAATGTCTATGGCAGGGTATTTTCTGGCGTTTAGTAGCCGTGCAAAAGTAGCTGCTACTAGTAGCTCCGTGTGTTTTCTTTTCTGTTTGCTTATAGGTAATACAGTGAAGCCACAGGGGGAGAGGGCTGCTCCTCTGTTTAACATGGCTGCACTTCATATTCATAATATTTTAAGGATCATATCTTTCTCTGACTCCTGCATTCATTCTTCATTCCTAATCAGTGCTGAGAAACAGCAGCCACTCCTCCTTTGGCATCGTCCCCTTCTTTGGTTCCTAAGCGTGTCCCTCGGTTCCTGCATCTGGCTGCTTTCCTAGATATCCTGAACAACATGATGTAATTTAATGTGACTACATGTAATATCGTGTAATTTTCTGCAAGTCATCCCATCATAACTTTTCTTCTGAAATTAAAATAATGTGCTGCTTTCCTGCTCCCAATAGCAACAAAAAAATTCCATCTTTTCCCTTAAAGCTGCTAAATTAGTCTAAAAAGAATTCCCATTATCAGATATAGTGTGAATAAAGTACCCCCTGTTGTACTAATATAAGGATATTATAAGTCACCGAGGATTTCCATGATCATATAAACGCATGCGGCCAAAGGCTGAGTGCTTTTACACAGGTCATGGAACTCCTAGGTGACTTTCAATATCCTTATATTTTTTAATAGGGGGTTCTTCATTTATTTTAATACACAAGTTTCACTGATGTGTCACGTGACAAATTACATCATCCAGCCCCAATTATAACTAATGACATCACTAAGCACCCTGTATAAAAATGTAATTTATGGGATATTCATGCCTCTTGCACTTTTTAATATTTTATTTTATTGGGAATACAGCCTGGAAGCCTGTTATTATTGGCTACATTAGCCAGATGTCCTGCTCGCCATTTATTATTACATCTGTGAAGTGTGTTGTTATCCTGGTATGAAGGTAGTAACCTAGTCATGGTCATCCTACATGCTCTTAATCAAAGGGTCCACACTATTACCCTACCCCATTACCCATAGTCCTGTCTAAACAGCTTTTCTGATTGGCAGACTTGCCACATCTTTCCTTAGCTCCTCCCACAAGGCTTCTGTTGTGTATATAAACCTCACCAAGAAGCCAAAAGGGCTTGTGGTCTAGCAGTTCAGCATAGCTATTACCCTATACTAAGTACAATGCTACTGGGAAATTTAAAGGTACAGTCACCCTTAAGGTAGTATTAATGTAGGGATAGAAAGTCAGTGAGCTGGGTGCTGCTGGTTTATGCATATAATCTAAAATATAAAGTCCGGGAACCATGGGAGCACACTGATCATTTTCCAGGGGCGATATTAACTTTGATACATTTCTTCCATGGCAATAATGCCACTGCACAACCCCTGTATATGCAATATATACCCCTTTTATACAATGAAAATGTATGTCTTCAAATCAGTGTACATTAATTATTTTGACAATCTTAAGTCTTATGCCATTCTTGCCAGATGGATAGTTACGCTTGGGACTGAAATCTGTCATGTTATTCCATGGCTCCATAGACTGCTATAGCGGCTGGAAGCCTCATTGGCTAGCAAGAGCCACCAAAATGGTGGCTGCCAACAATGTTCTAATTCATTGCTCCCCAACTCGTTGGATGTTGCTCTCAGTGCCCCCAAACCAGGGAGTTAATTTTGAATTCCTGACTTGGGGGCAAGTTTTGGTTGAATAAAAACAAGATTTACTCCCAAATAAAGCCCCCTGTAAGCTGATAGTGTGCATAGAGGCTGCCTAATAGCCAATCACAGCCCTTATTTGGCTCCTCCATGAACTTTTATGATGCTTGTGTTGCTCTCCAAGTCTTTTTACATTTGACTGTGGCTTATGAGTAAAGGTCCCCATACACGGGCCGATAGTAGCTACCGATATCTGTCCCTTGGACCTATTCGACAGCTTATCAGACCGTGTAGGGGCATAAACGAGGGGCCTGCCCGACTGATATCTGGCCTAAAATTGACCAGATATCGATCCGCCAGGTTAGAAAATTCAGTCGGATTGGGGACTGAATCAGCTCGTTGATGCGGTCCCCAAACCGACTGCCCCATTGACGCCAATATAATGGCCCCCGTAGGTGGGGATATCGGGTGAAGATCTGCTCGCTTGGCGATCTCTCCAAGCGAGCGGATCTCAACGTGTATGGGGGCCTTAAGAAAGGTTGGGGACCCCTGTTCTAATTCATCTATTCAGGCAGGGATTTTTCTCTGTGTAAAACAATCCACTTCCCCATTCTTCTCCGTATTCAGGATGGTATATTTTCCTCTTAATGATTATGGAAGTGGGTTGGGGCTGTGAGACTGGAAAATCAAACAGTATTCAGTTATTTATAGCTTTTGTAAACTGTGTCGCTCTAAGGAAAATAGGTTTCCATTATAGTGCCCCTGTCATTTTCCTTTTTGTACTTACTGCAGAAATATAAATACATATATTGGTAACAAAGTGCCTAGAAATAATGTAGCACAGGAGATATTAAATGGTACACATGAAAAGATGACATATTCTTGGTTTTAGCCACTAATAGGTTTGAGTCCATTTCTGTAAATGTGCTTTGGCCAGACAGATAGCCAGAAATGTGAAGGCCCTGACAATGGGAGAATAAATGCCCTTTTATAACACAGGCTGTGCAGGTATGATATGCCATTTCTATGACACTCTCTCCCTTGCCTTTGTTACATGGATACTGAATAATAATTCACTTTCAGCTTTCTCTGCCAGTGCTCAATTAAATATCCTACTTAGCCTGCAGTGGTATGGTGCCCCACAGTGGCCAAATTACCTTGAAAATAGTAACATGCCCAAATAGATGCCCATAACTTGGGTTTCTGGGGGCTTTATGTACTCTCATTTATATGTTATAGGCATATGATACTGACCAAATAAAAGGAACACAAACAAACTGTTTGAAATAACAGAAATGGAATATTGTGTGTTCATTAAGACAGATGTTCTCTACTGGCAGCCACGCTGGAATCAACCCATTACAGTGTCCCGTGTCCCTGATCTAGAATGTGCATAATGATTCTGGGACCTTATACGGGCTCAGCAACACAATACTTGCCTATTCTTCAGAGGGTTATATACCAGGAGAAGTCCAAGAGAACCTTGTTTGTGAGCTTCTTTTTATACTGCTAAGCAGCCCGAGCAAGTGAGAAATTATAAACATAATGCTTTGCATTTATGGGCACAAATTGCTTCAGATAACAGATGGATGCTTAATGTGTTCTAGAGAGAACAAAGCAATTTTGCATAAAGCAACAAAGTACACATTTTATCCACCGCACACATCTGAAATGTAATAACCAGTCTATGTTATAGCTTTGGCATTAATGTTGTGTTATTTTCTTCCTGGAATTGGTAGCCCCATGGCTCCTGCTCTTTTCAGCCTGGGTGCAACTTGGGTCACAGAATGACCCCTGCAGTTGCATGTATCTGTTTTCTGTTCTTGCAGATTTTTCCTGCCATTGGTAAGATGGGTATACAATGGGGTTGTCTAAGAGTAGTTCTTCACCAATTTTACTTACCAGTTTGTGTTACCAGCTGGGTGTGTTCTGACTGTATTAAATAATAGGAATCTAATGGCATAGACTGGGCCCAGTAAGGCAGATACAGCCTCTAGATATTATTGTCTGAGTAAAGTGTTTATTTTTACTTAAATATGTGTAATATTGTGTAGTGTAGTGTTCACAAATATTTTACTTTGCTGCTTTAAAAGTAATTGGTGCTTTTTGTCCTCCTATGAGAGATTCTGTTTCCTTTCTGGCAAACAACAGAAACCTATTATGCTGTATTGCGTGGATTTTAGATACGTTCTTAACTTGTCCCCAAAACACAGAGCAGGATCATATATAATCCTTAATAAAAAAAATTGAGTGCGAATTCTAAAATGGTGTCTTTTTCCTCCTCTGTTTCAAACACACACCATGCGCTATCGATTGGCCAGATATAGACTGTACAGGATTGAAAACATCTTGGAGTTTGTCCAGTTAGCCCATTGGTGCATTGGTTGCCCCAGAGGCCCCATTTATGATCTGATTGTGAACTAACTTAAAGGAACAGTAACACTAAAAAATAAAAATGTTTTAAAATAATTAAAATATAATGTACTATTGCCCTGCACTGGTAAAAGTTGCGTGTTTGCTTCAGAAAGACTACTATAGTTAATAGAAATAGCTGCTGTGTAGCCACGGGGGCAGCCATTTAAATTGAAAAAAGGAGAAAAGGCACAGGTTACATAAGAAGATACCAGATAAACTGTGTAGAATACAATGGGAATCTGTTACTTATCTGTTATCTGCTTAGTAACCTGTGCCTTTTCTCCTTTTTTCAATTTAAAAGGCTGCCCCCATGTCTACACAGCAGGGTATTTATATAAACTGCAGTAGTGTTTATGAAGAAAACACACAACTTTTACCAGTGCAGAGCAATAGCATATAATATATTAATTATTTTTATACACTTTCATTTTTTGGTGTTACTGTTCCTTTAATCGGTATAGTTGATTCCCCTTCTTGGGTTGCCATACTAATTGATCTTTTCATATGAGTGCCCAGCTTTAGTTAAGACAGCAGTTGCACTGTACCTATAAACTACCTAAATACCTGAACCTCTAATGTAACAAAATAATGGGGTAATTATGTGATGAAAGTACATCTTTAGATTTTCTTATAGCTTGTGTTGAGAGTGAGCATAAAACTGTGACACCCCGCCATTCTGCTGTTATGTACAGATGCAGCCAAGTTCCTTTACCATGTTGTTGCGTTATGTCACAAGGGAAAAAAAAAATAACACCAAAATTAACCCCCAGGTGGGGCACGGTCTGTCTATGGCATTTTCTATTGTGTTTTGCTGGCAAGTCTTTGCAGTTGAGCACCATCTAGAGGCAGTATTTAAAGGGGTTGTTCACCTTTCAAGTTAATGTTTAGTATGATGTAGAGCAGTGCTGTCCAACACGAATGCGTCCCGCGACCCCCCTCTGTGTGGCCCCCCACCTGTCTGGCTGCTTTGATGGCTTACCTTTGTGTAAGCTTTAAATGGTATCAGTACTGTGATTAACTGCCCCCCCCCCCCCCTGCATGGTTCTCACCTCAGATTCAGGCTGTAATCAGGCTGTATTGTTTAAATATGTAATCCCCTGTGTTGTTCACACCTTTTAATCTCTGCATTGTTCTACCCCCTGCAGTGTTCACACCTCAGGCTCAGGCTGTAATCACTCCCATTGTTCACTTCTTCACACCTCAGGAGCAGTAGAAACCCACAAATAATCCCTGCATACTACAAAAAGAACATATACTGAGGTGGTACTGCAATTAAAAAGTTTTTTAATATATAGTTATTGTGCAGACTGTAGGAGCAGTGCCAGCATTGTGTCACAGTAGGCTGCCTGTGTGTGAGCATAGGGCAAGCAGAGTATGGCACACACAGGCAGGGTAGGGAAGGCAGAGTATGGCACACACAGGCAGAGTAGGGCAGGCAGAGTATGGCACACACAGGCAGAGTAGGGCAAGTAGAGTATGGCACACACAGGCAGGGTAGGGAAGGCAGAGTATGGCACACACAGGCAGAGTAGGGCAGGCAGAGTATGGCACACACAGGCCAAGTTTGGCACAAACCAGCCAAGAATGGCACACACAGTGAAAGTATGGCACACGCAGGCAGGGTAGGGAAGGCAGAGTATGGCACACACAAAGGCAGGGTAGGGCAGGCAGAGTATGGCAGGTTTTTGCTGTACTACAACCATTAATATGGGTATGGTCATGTGATAACATGGGTGTGGTTTCAAGTGGGTGCGGTTTCAAAAAGGGGAGTGGTCAAAACTGGCTTCCATTATCGTCCCTCCACCACGTAGGTCGGAAAAATTCCGGCCCTCGGTACAACAGAAGTTGGACAGCACTGATGTAGAGAGTAATATTCTGAGACAATTTGCAAATGGTCTTCATTTTTTCTTTAGTTTAGTTTTTAGTTTTTTTCGGTTCAGGAGTTCTCTGGTTTGGAGTTTCAGCAGCTATTTGGTTGTTAGGGTCCAAGTTACCTTAGCAACCAGGGAGTAGTTTGGAGAGAGACTGGTATGTGAATAAGAGAGGGCCTGAATAGAAAAGAAAGGTACAAAAAGTAACAATAACAATAGAATTGTAGCCTCGCATAGCAATAGTTAGCAAAGAGTTGTAAGAAGAAGGCAAATAATTCAAAAACTATAACAAATAAATAATGTAGACCAAGTGAAAAGTTGTTTAGAATTGGCCATTCTATAACATACTAAAAGTTTAACTTTAAGGTGAACCGCAAGGTACAGAGAGAGAAAAAGGTCATATAAATAAAATACAAATAGTTTGCTTAAAATTAGCCTCTGTGGGAGAGAGCACTCCTCTGTCCAGAACCTGTAATAATCTTCAGTCAGTGCACCTTATATTAATATATTCAGGGTGGGTTACAGGAGTAAATTCAGATTTATGCCATGTATTTGTGTGTGTGCATAAGGAAAGGGAGAGGATTAGTAGGAAGGAAGGTCTGTGTGTTGCACAGTAGGGCAGCTCCATTCAGCCTAAGGGACATTACCATAACAAATAGGCATTTAAAGGCTCCACTTTCAGTTTTCAAGCTTTTGCCTGTGTTATGTTGATGGCGCACATGGTGCCAGAGCAATAACTCATTGTTATTATTATCAGGCCACGTGTAGGAAACTGCTGCGGGCTGCTCATTAGCATCCCCGTGCTTTTATTTGTAGGCATTTCTCTGCTCCAACTGGGTGATGTATTATCTGCGCTCCCACACCGTTATACACAAGCGCTGACTCAACATGAGAATGGCCTTATCCTTGCTCAGTATTGTCACCCTTTCCCTGCTGGGCACACAGGGATACACAGGGGAAAGAAACTGGGGGTAATTATTGGGGCTGTACTTTCTCCAAGACCATAATCTTGGAGGGCACACATAATATACACACATATATATATATATATATATATATTTATTATATATATATATATATATATATATATTTATTATATATATATATATATATATTTATTATATATATATATATATATATTTATTATATATATATATATATATATATATATATATATATATATATATATATATATATATATATATATATATATATTATATATATATATATATATTTATTATATATATATATATATATATATTATACAGTGGCTTGCAAAAGTATTCGGCCCCCTTGAACTTTTCCACATTTTGTCACATTACAGCCACAAGCATGAATCAATTTTATTGGAATTCCACGTGAAAGGCCAATACAAAGTGGTGTACACGTGAGAAGTGGAACGAAAATCATACATGATTCCAAACATTTTTTACAAATAAATAACTGCAAAGTGGGGTGTGCGTAATTATTCAGCCCCCTGAGTCAATACTTTGTAGAAGCACCTTTTGCTGCAATTACAGCTGCCAGTCTTTTAGGGTATGTCTCTACCAGCTTTGCACATCTACAGACTGAAATCCTTGCCCATTCTTCTTTGCAAAACAGCTCCAGCTCAGTCAGATTAGATGGACAGCGTTTGGGAACAGCAGTTTTCAGATCTTGCCACAGATTCTTGATTGGATTTAGATCTGGACTTTGACTGGGCCATTCTAACACATGGATATGTTTTGTTTTAAACCATTCCATTGTTGCCCTGGCTTTATGTTTAGGGTCCTTGTCCTGCTGGAAGGTGAACCTCCGCCCCAGTCTCAAGTCTTTTGCAGACTCCAAGAGGTTTTCTTCCAAGATTGCCCTGTATTTGGTTCCATCCATCTTCCCATCAACTCTGACCAGCTTCCCTGTCCCTGCTGAAGAGAAGCCCCCCCAGAGCATGATGCTGCCCCCCCATATGTGACAGTGGGGATGGTGTGTCCAGGGTGATGTGCAGTGTTAGTTTTCTGCCACACATAGCATTTTGCATTTTGGCCAAAAAGTTCCATTTTGGTCTCATCTGACCAGAGCACCTTCTTCCACATGTTTGCTGTGTCCCCCACATGGCTTGTGGCAAACTGCAAACGGGACTTCTTATGGTTTTCTGTTAACAATGGCTTTCTTCTTGCCACTCTTCCATAAAGGTCAACTTTGTGCAGTGCACGACTAATAGTTGTCCTATGGACAGATTCCCCCACCTGAGCTGTAGATCTCTGCAGCTCCCCCAGAGTCACCATGGGCCTCTTGGCTGCATTTCTGATCAGCGCTCTCCTTGTTCGGCCTGTGAGTTTAGGGGGACGGCCTTGTCTTGGTAGGTTTACAGTTGTGCCATACTCCTTCAATTTCTGAATGATCGCTTGAACAGTGCTCCGTGGGATGTTCAAGGCTTTGGAAATCTTTTTGTAGCCTAAGCCTGCTTTAAATTTCTCAATAACTTTATCCCTGACCTGTCTGGTGTGTTCTTTGGACTTCATGGTGTTGTTGCTCCCAATATTCTCTAAGACAACTTCTGAGGCCGTCACAGAGCAGCTGTATTTGTACTGACATTAGATTACACACAGGTGCACTCTATTTAGTCATTAGCACTCATCAGGCAATGTCGATGGGCACCTGACTGCACTTAGACCAAAGGGGGCTGAATAATTACGCACACCCCACTTTGCAGTTATTTATTTGTAAAAAATGTTTGGAATCATGTATGATTTCGTTCCACTTCTCACGTGTACACCTCTTAGTACTGATCTTTTACGTGGAATTCAAATAAAATTGATTCATGTTTGTGGCTGTAATGTGACAAAATGTGGAAAAGTTCAAGGGGGCCGAATACTTTTGCAAGTCACTATATATATATATATATATAATTCATTAGCAGAAGCTGTGATGCTTCTCCCCTTTGTGGCCATATGGTGATTCTTACATTGCTTTTGTCTGTATAGAGAGCTGAGACAAGTACAGGTATGGGACCTGTTATCCAGAATGCTCGGGACCTGGGGTTTTCTGGATAAGGGATCTTTTCATAATTTGGATCTCCATACCTTAAGTCTACTTAAAAATTAATAAAACATTAATTAAACCCAATAGGATTGTTTTGCGTCCAATAAGGATTAATTATATCTTGGTTGGGACCAAGTACAGGTACTGTTTTATTATTACAGAGAAAAGGGAATCATTTAACCATGAAATAAACCCAATAGGGCTGTTCTGCCCCAATAAGGGGTAATTATATCTTAGTTGGGATCAAGTACAGGTACTGTTTTATTATTACAGAGAAAAGGGAATCATTTAACCATGAAATAAACCCAATAGGGCTGTTCTGCCCCCAATAAGGGGTAATTATATCTTAGTTGGGATCAAGTACAGGTACTGTTTTATTATTAGAGAGAAAAGGGAATCATTTAACCATTAAATAAACCCAATAGGATGGTTCTGCCCCAATAAGGGGTAATTATATCTTAGTTGGGATCAAGTACAAGTACTGTGTTATTATTACAGAGAAAAGGGAATTATTTAACCATTAAATAAACCCAATAGGACTGTTCTGCCCCCAATAAGGGGTAATTATATCTTAGTTGGGATCAAATACAGGTACTGTTTTATTATTACAGAGAAAAGGGAATCATTTAAAAAAATTAGAATTATTTGCTTATAATGAAGTCTAGGGGAGATGGCCTTTCCGTAATTCAATGGGTTTCTGGAGAAGGGATCCATACCCTGTAGTTACTAAGTATAAGCATCTGTGGAGTGTGTAAGTGGCACCTATATATTTTAATAGGGTAGTTAATGTTTAAGTTCATTTTTAATAGTTATTTGCCTTCCTTTTCTGCCTCTTCCTAGCTTTTAAATGGGGGTTGCTGACCCCGGCAGCAATTTCTCTGTAAGGTTACTTAGTAAGTAATCTTCCAGTTTCTTGTTCAAACTACTACCTGGTTGCCAGGTTAAACTGAACCCTAGCAACAAGAGAGCTGCTGAAAAAAAGCTAAATCATTTAAAACATTTAAAAAAAAGCCCAGTTTGTCTCAGGATATCACTGTCTTCAGCATACTACAAGTTAATTTAAAGGGGAACGACCCTTTTAAGGTTTAAGGGACTGTGAGAGATGATAAAGTGTCCCATCAGGAGAATGAGGGGTATGCTTTTCATTGGAAGCTACTGTACAAAAGAAGCTGTTTTTCTATTTTTCCATTCTACAGGTTTGAGCACATTTTGACACTTTACAGAAAAAAAAACACTTGCTATTTTGAGGATATTGTCAAAGGGAAAGCAAGTTCTATTCAGCCGGTAATTCTTCTCCTGGAACAGAATAGATTGCTGTTTCTCATATGATCCACCCTTCCCTAGGGTAAATCTGACCCCTGATCTCAGATATTATACAAAGTTGCATCACTACATTACCGTTTTTTAATCAGAACATTAAGATCACCCTAATTATATCCCAATACATTGGCTGCCATTCTTCCCCACAGCTCTTCTGGGAGCTCTGTGAGTTGTAGTTACACTTCCCCCGGCAGTCGGGTCATTTCTGATATGTAATGCCTCGCTGGCAGTATCCCGGGCAATCCCATGGGCCATGCCTGCCCTATACGCACACACGCTATAACGAATAGAAAACATATATATGTATATATAATAACTCTGTAATGGTTTCTTTTAAGTGGTAGCAGTGAAGTCAGGCTGATTAGGAAGATGACACAGGTACACTGAGCGAGTGTGTCATTATCATGGTTGGAGGTGATGGCAGGATCAGTATGTATGTATAATGGGCTGGTATCCATGGAAACAAGGAGATGCACACTGATAAATACGAAATGGATTCAAACACAGACCATGACTTGCTCTGTATAAAGCTGTGAGATGCTGTGTGGCCCTTTGTTATAGGTTCCTGGGAGTTTCTAGCCCACTGATGTACCGGAGCCAGAAGCTCTTGGTGTCCCCTTATGTACATATAACATAAAGGGAATTGTGCCTTCTGATCTGTGACATATCTTTATATAGCATTACTGTATGGATGAATAGACTGAACGTTCACTCCAATAAATATACGCATATACGCAATATAGTGTTATGAGAATGAGGAGCTTCCTGACCCTTACAGCTTGCAGTGTAAATGCTATGGGCATCTCCCTGGGCTTGGGGCACACACTAGGCACTTTGTATAGTGCAGGTCACCCACCACTCATTGTGCGGAATCAAAACTTCCACTAGGACCTTTGGTAGCCTACTAGTGCCAGTTATATATCCAATACAGATCGTCAAAGGCTGGGGGTCACTGGTACATGGGCAAGAAGTCCTTCTTCTTAAAGGAAAACTATACCCCCAGAATGAATACTTAACATAGTTTATATTATGTTAAGTGGCCTATTATAGAATCTCTCCAAACTGGAATATATATATCAGTAAATATTGCCCTTTTACATCCTTTCCCTTGAGCCGCCATTTAGTGCTGGGCTGTGTGCTCCCTCAGAGATCAGCTGACCGGAAATAATGCAACTCTAACTGTAACAGGAAGTAGTGTGGGAGCAAAAGGCAGAACTCTGTCCATTCATTGGCTGATGGGGCCTAGCATGTAAGTGTGCCTTGGCTTGTTTGTGTGCACTGTGAATCCTATGATCCCAGGGGGCGGCCCTTAATTCTTAAAATGGCAGTTTTCTATTCAGGATTACCCAATAGCACATACTACTAAAAAGTATATTTTTATGAAAATGGTTTATTTAGATAAAGCAGGGTTTTACATATGAGCTGGTTTATGCAATATATTTTATAGCTATTGTTTGAGGGCTATAGATTTCCTTTAAATGAGTTGTTCACCTTTAAATGAACTTTTAGTATGATTTAGACCTACATCTACTGAGACAATTTGCAGTTGGTCTTCATTTTTTTTCTTTGTTTGTGGTTTTCCAGTTATTTAGCACTTTGTCCAGAGACCAATAGTTTTTTGGCTTCAGGGGGTTCCGTGGCAAAAAAAGGACTGCAAATAATTGAAACGCTATAAAAATAATTAATAAAGACCATTTTAAAAAGTTGCTAGGAATAGTACATTCTATAACTTACTACAAGTTAAGGCAGAGGTGAACCACCCCTTTGTTGGAGTGATACTCTGTTCTCCAACATAGACTGAAGTGTCAAGGCATTTCTTATATATATATATTTATTATATATATATATTATATATATATATATTTATTATAAAAAAGACCAGCAACTCCGGGATTTCTTGTGAAAAATCAAAACATGTATTCAAAGTAGCATAAACAGCCGACGTAACGTTTCGGTCCCCATTGGGACCTTTCTCAGCCCTGAGAAAGGTCCCGATGGGGACCGAAACATTACGTCGGCTGTTTATGCTACTTTGAATACATGTTTTGATTTTTCACAAGAAATCCCGGAGTTGCTGGTCTTTTTTATACTATTGGAACCCTTTACCGAGCACCCGAGGTATGTTATGTAGCGGTGTGCCATCCTTTGTGTATGTATATATATATATATATAATACACACAAATAGGTGAAAGTAACATTTTCTGTTCCTGCTCAAGTGACAAATTGCACTTTTTTTATTGATGTAAATAAATCTGATTTGTTTTGTGCCATTGACTTGCAGGAACATCACTTACAGCGAGCAATCTCAGCACAACAAGTTTTCAGAGAGAAGAAAGAGAGCATGGTCATTCCGGTTCCTGAAGCCGAGAGCAATGTTCACTACTACAGTCGTCTGTACAAAGGGGAATTTAAACAGCCCAAGCAGTTCATTCACATCCAGCGTAAGATCCTCTTGTTGTTTCTTCCCTGAAAGCCTCGCTGTCCTTATACTTGTCTCTCTTCCAATGCACAAACAAGCTCGCATCTGTTACTCATAAATGGGCTAAGCCACCTGCCCCCTCAAGCGCCAAGCCTTGCCCATTGCCCTGGATCCGAACGGCTGAAAAGCTCCACTCTTTAGTACCCTCTTCATGTTGTTATGGGACTTCCTAGTTTTTGTTTTCTGGTCCTAAAGGGCTCTGGAAAATACAGAAATCTAGGATTTATAAATCCCAGCACTTTATCTCAAACCAAATGCCTCGGTGTCGTGTCATTTATTTTCATGTGTGACTGTGTCAAGCTTCCAACTATGGCTTGGATTCAGTTTGGTTTCCGTCCATACAATTTGAATCAGAGTGGTGTTTCATTGCTGGAGAATTCATCCCCAAGATTCTGTAGCAAAACCAACACTCTGATTCACTTAAGTTGGAAACACTTGACAGCACTTTTTCAATTAAAAACATGTTTTGGTGCATTTATTTCTTCCAATTTTGTATTAATATATTCTTATGAGGGAGGTTCCCTAGGGGACCTACACAAGCCATTTTTTTTTTTTACTTTGCCCACTACACATAATTATACAAATATCTGCAGACCTTTGTGCTCCAAAACGGAGCAGCACAATGCGCTTTGAATGGACCGTTGTCTACATTACACAGCGGGGATGGAGGGGTGTAAATGTTCCTCCTACCTGCCTTTTATCTTGTGTGTCATTCACAGTATGGAGTAACACTCCACAGGGTGTTCGGGCACCTACGCCCCCGAGGGTCATGAAAAACCCCTCATATGTTCTCATAGGCATTTTCTAGCTAACATTTAAGCACTGCCATCTAGTGGTCATAAGTAGATGATACTTTTGTTCAGGAGTCAGAAGGTTGTCTAAAAAAAAAAAAAAAAAAAAAAAAATGACTGCTGAAATCATATGTATAAATGCATACTGATGAACAAATGTGACACTTTTTAGCTTTTAATCTGGACTATGAGCAGCCAGATTATGATATGGACTCTGAAGACGAGACGTTGCTTAACCGACTGAACAGGAAAATGGAAATCAAGCCACTGCAATTTGAAATTATGATTGACAGGCTGGAAAAGGCAAGCTCAAATCAGGTACCATACGAGTTATTATTCATAATGCGTCCTGGGCTTGCTGTCCCGTCTCTAATTATGATAATGGGGGATTTGGATTCCAAGTTTTGTAGTGTGTGGGTTTTTTTTTTTTTAATGATTGTATGTTTGAAGGGCATCCAGAAAGTTGCAAAATTGCAAATTGTAGCAAAACGATAGCACAGTAAATTGGTGTAATTTAATCCTTTCATTATCGCTACCACTGGATGCACCCATCTGCTCTAAATGAGATAAAGATTTGTAGCTCATTTCCCCCTTTAAATCACCTGTAATGTGTTAGATTCTATTTTAAACTTAACTCACATAGCTGAGAATAAAGGCTTTCGGCAGTAACATTTGCATAGTCTTGTTATCTCTATTGCAGTATGGAAAGGTCACCAGATCTGGCCCAAAGGGTAGTAGTGCCAGGGGTACATTGCTGCCAAGCACGCTGATGCCCAAACCCCCTCTTGTTTGCATGTTTGTCCAAATATCTGCCCCCCGCAGCTGCCCTCTATGCACATGCTTTTGAAGCCTACTCTACTTCTGAAGGTCACTCAAGTTGCAGGGGTTTCATTGGTTGTGAGAATACCAATAAAATAGGCAGCTGTCTATTAATTACATCTTGTTGAGGTACAGGTCAATATGTTGCCAGGGTCAGAGAGACTAGCAACCAGGCTCATTGCAGAAGGGAGAGTTTTTTTTTTTTTTTAAACTAGTAGCAGCCAAACATATAACTCTGCAACATTGCTCTACAATACCAAGGGACATTGTGTGGAGGAAAGAAGGACCTATGTCAGGGACCAGATGAAGGATGGGGACCCGGATTGCCATTTAGGGCACAGTAACATAACCCACTTTTCAGCTGCATGGTGATTTTTTTTTCCTCACTATATTAATCATATATTTATTTGTGCATTTCCTTTTAGCTTGTTACTCTTCAGGAAGCTAAGCTGCTGCTAAATGAAGATGATTACCTTATCAAATCTGTATATGACTACTGGGTAAGAAAACGGAAGAACTGCAGGGGGCCCTCCCTCATTCCTCAAGTCAAGCAAGAAAAAAGAGATGGTTCTACAAATAATGACCCCTATGTTGCTTTTCGACGAAGAACAGAGAAAATGCAAACTCGAAAGGTAATGTTCTGAGGCTAGAGTGTCACTGTTTAGCTGACCATAACGATACACTTGTTTGGCGAGGCCACGTTAAGCTGGACTATATCAGGCTCATCCTATCGTTTGGCCCTTGGACTAAATTCGAAACAATTTGCACTAACGGAGAAAAGCACACGAGTGAATATGAGGCGTACTTGCGAGTTGTTCAGTTATTCTTTTCTCTTGAACAACATTTTTTTCCCCCTTCAATTAAAAACCCTTTTTTCATAATGGCATCTCGCCTTTCTTGGTAACAGTGTTTTGTATAAATGTAAATGACATGCAGCACGGTGACGCATTAGGCATTTCTCTGCTGAAATATTCCCACAGCGAAAGGTTATATGTGCCATAGGCTTAAAGCACTTCAGCTGAACTTTGCTAGTGCTATAGGACTGCTGTGCTTTCTCTGAGGCAGCTTCTTAACACAATTATGCTCCCTTGTCTTCCCCCACCCAATACTAATGATGGACAAAATATGTTTTACAATGAACTAAAAGGCAAGCTGTGTTGAATGATATTTAATTATCTCTATTTGCTTCCCTCTTGCAGAACCGAAAGAATGATGAAGCCTCTTATGAGAAAATGTTAAAGTTAAGAAGGGAGTTTAGCCGAGCCATAACCATTTTGGAAATGATCAAAAGGAGAGAAAAGACAAAGCGGGAGTTGTTGCACTTAACGTTGGAAGTGGTTGAGAAAAGGTAAAAGATGCACAGGAAACGTTGTTATGGTAACTCAGCTTGGCAACGAGCAAGAGATATCCACGGTTTCCCCTTCTGAAATATTTCATGTTGCTTTATTCACTCAAGGTATAATCTGGGTGACTTTGGAGGTGAAATACTAAATGAAATAAAGATTCCAAAGGTTGAGAAGGAGATCCATGCCATCCCACCATCTCTGCATAATGGAAACCATCACAAAGTACCAGAATGCAAAGTCAAGGTATGGTATTTGCTACTTGCAGGGATGTCTGTGTTTTTGCCCCTCAAAGCATATATTCTCCTGATGCTGTGCTTTGAGAGGCCACTATTTTTTAAAAAAATTGATCTGCTACCACTTTCCCCCATAATATTGCCAGCTGCAAACTACTTCATACTATGTTTTAGTTTCATACTTGACTATATGGTATTCTGCAGAAGCTGGAAATTACCTTTTAGTAGAAGTGCAGTTGTTTAGAAGGATATTAATATAAACTGCATTGAAATTTTATTGTAGTATACTCTCACTGGGACTGCCCTGTTACTCAAAATCAGGGGAAAATGCACTAACCTGTTAGATTCATTAGAACCATTTTTGCTTCTTTCATTCATTCTGCAACATGATCTTGACACTCCAGAAATAATGAGTGTTTTCCTCCTAGAACACCCACCACCCCTCCGTAAAAGACGAAGTCTTAGAAATCGTTCGCCTGAAAAAGAAGTATCCAAAGAAGCCAAAAGCAGAAACCCTTGTAACCCCTCAACCCCAAGCCACCTCAGAGCCATTGGCAGTAATAAACAAGAGTGATATCAAACAATATGACTTCCAAAGCTCCGATGATGACGAATTCCCACAGGTATGTTTTTACATAATTGTGCACTGTATTTTTTCCCCCCCGCTATAAAAAAGCCAACTCTCCATTCTTATTGGCTTTAGCTGGACTGTGACAGTCTTTCTATTACAGGTACCCTCTCCACTGTCAGAGCTTGAGGAAGAGAATGACCCCGATGGATCTTATGCTTTCAGAAGGAGAACTGGATGCCAGTATTATGCAGTAAGTGTAATGGAGTAAATTCTTTCCTATCCTCTTCCAGTCTTGCAACCTCAGTAAGTAGCACTGTTAAAAACGAGCTTCAGTACATTTTTTGGGGGTTTAGATTTCCTTTAAAGTATTCTTTCACTGTATATTTGGCTTTTAACATATATGTTTACTACTATTATCTAATTAGAGTTGACGCTCTCTTTTAAAACCCCACACACCAAAATATGGTAAAAACACGCAAGTGACTTTTGTTTGCTCACAATACAAAGAATAAAAACGAATCAAATAAATAAAAATATATTTTATTATTTTAATATATATGGAGCACATTTGGCATGTAGTATTTCTCCAGAGTTTCGGTTAATATTCAATATATCCGGATTCTTGCCCAGTATTACAATCTCCTTATACCGTGATCTATTTTGGACAGATAATCAGTGGTTTAGTGAGGGGATATGTACAAGTAGGTAGCCAATATAGTAAGGTGGAGAAATCCCAAGTGAACAAATATCACTAATATGTTAAAATCGTCCCAGCCGGGAACTTACTCAGTTGCTAGTGGGTAGCCTCTCTCTGTACCGCTCCATTCCGATGGCGTTTGATTTAGTTGTTACAATATATGTCTACCACCCCCACCCCTTCCAACACCTGACCATAAGTGGTCTTAGCTTGGCCACATATTAGTTAAGGTGCCCATACACTACTAGATAATAAACACTGCCTCTAGCTAATAAGAAATTTCAAACAGTAATGATTTTTTCCCCCCATACAGCCTCGTTTGGACCAAATGAATGATACTCCGGAAACCACAGACTTATCGGGATTAGCAAGGCATCGGTATAGGCATTGTCTCACAACCCTCACAGTCCCCAGGCGATGTATAGGATTTGCCAGGAAGCGATTAGGCAGAGGCGGAAGGTAATTATACCGTTTCCATATGCGTTCTTTATACAGTCTTTGTTTTTTTACCCATTTACAGAAGTGCCAGTATTTTAATTTTTTTCTTTCAACATGTTTTAGGGTAATAATGGACCGACTATCGACAGAACACGACTCCATTCTCAAGCAAATTGACCCTGAAATGTTATCTGGCTTTTCAAGCTCTTCCCACGTTGCACAGCCCCCCTCCTCACCTTCACGGACCAATGCTTCCGATAGACATTGTGAAAACAGACTTTCTCTTCCCGAGATCTTAAGCAATATTAAATCTTGTCGACTGCAGTGTTTTCAGCCAAGGCTACTACATACACAGGACAGCGATAGAGAAGAATGTACCTCAAGGCTAGGGCAAGCTGTGAACGTGAAAAGAGTCTCTGCCGCTTTATTAAACACCAGCAAGAACGGCATAACAGGTATAGCCACGTGTATATGCTTCATTTTCTATTTGAATGCGGGCTTTTTATTTTTCATATTAGATAAATATGCAGACAATCATTCCCGGTAGCGTAACCGCCTTTAGTAAACTGCTGCGCGCCTAGATAAGCTTCAGGCCAATCAGGTGCCTTGGTGTTCATTTTGGCTGCTTATCAGAACTCCAGTTCATTGTTGTGCCTTTTAACTTGTCTGCTGCTTATTACTGCAAAGCTCTTGGTAGTGCAGAAAGAGCACGTGTGCATTAAGGGTTAAATCAAGAAGGAAAGGATAATAGAAGCAGTCCAGAATAAAAAAGCAACATATGCCAAAAACAGATCTTCCAACCACTATCCCCATATACTAAAATGAATGAAGTGACTACTGAAGTGTTCTACTGCATTGGAAAGGGTTTGTTCGCCAAGAAGTTAACTTTTCGGTTGGTCATCATTTTTCTTTTTATATTTTTTTTTTCATTGTTTGCCGTCTACTTTTGCCTCTTTCCAATTTTCTAATGGGGGTCAATGACTCCAGGAGCTAAAAAACAATTGCTCTCTGAGGCTACAGTTTTTTCTTGTTACTGTAACTTTTTGTTGCTTAACACTCTATTCAGTCCCTTTCCTATACATATTCTATCATTAAAGGAACATTTCAGTGTAAAGATTAAACTGGGTAAAATAGACAGACTGCGCAAAATAAAAAATATTTGTAATATAGTTAGGCAAAAATGTAATCTATAAAGGCTGGAGTGAGCAGATGTCTGACATAATAGCCAGAACACTACTTCCTGCTTTCAGCTCTCTAACCTCTTATTCGGCAGCTTATCGGCCTGTGTAGGGACAGCAACGACTAATCTGCCCGACCCATATCTGGCCTGAAATTGGGCAGATATCTATCGGGCAGGTTAAAAGATTCAGTCGGATCGGGGCCGCATTGGCTCGTTGATGCGGTCCCTGAACTGACTGCGCCCTTAACAGTCGTTATAATTCAATTGTTTGGCCCCAGGGCGAATTAGCCTAAATTCCCCCGATATCGCCCGGCGAGTGGATTGTTACGTGTATGGCCACCTTAAGTCAGTGACTTTAGGGGGCGCCACATGGGACATAACTGTTCAGTTCGTTTGCGAGCACGCAGGTCAGATTTAAAAGCGAACTAACTGAACAGTTATGTCCCATGTGCCCCCCCCCCCCCCCTAAAGTCACTGATGTGTTCTGGCTATTATGTTATACAACTGCTCACTCCAGTCTTTATAGATTACATTATTGTCTAACTAACTATATTGAAAACATTTTTTATTTTGCACAGATTTTGCCCATTTTCATTTTCACACTGAACTGCTCCTTTAAAATCAATGCCTGGTTGCTCAGGTAATTTGGACCCTGGCAACCAGACAGCTGTTGAAATTCCAAACTAGAGAGCTACTACATAAAAAGCGAAATAATAAAAAAAAAAAAAAACTACGAATAATACAAAGAAAAAAAAAGTATGTGTGCAATGAGATGATGTGCCTGCCCCAGACACCTTACAGTTACACCAACGGATAATATTTTGGTTTTGAATAAAAAAATCCATATATATTATGATAGAGTTCCACAATTAGGACTGTAGCTTCCCCCTATAGGCTGTAAAACAATATAATTATTCCGTGGCACTGCTGCAGCTATCACCAACAGCAGATCTACCGGTGAGACTCCATATGGCTATTGATTACCCCTGCTGAGAGGTTTGCCGAGAACCCTTTACAAAGCCGCTCATGTGATGGGATTAGGGAAGGAATGTGTTGCAGTGGGTCTAAGCACCCTCTGTGTTTACAAACCATTCCTGGAAAGTGATGCTGTAGTAACATCTCTGCCGCCGATGCTTGCGAGCGCTATCATTGCACGTCCAGTATAATAAATCACAGGCAGCTGCTACAGAGCCCTGTATCCATTTTGCAAGTATGGATCCTGTTATGCTAACGTGTGCCCTCTTTTAAGGTTAGAAGATCACTTAATCAGATATTAAGACTGTCACAGGGGGGTTGGAATTTGCCATCTGTTCTTTCACTTTAAAATCATTGCTGCCTCCATATTCAGCTAGGACCACACAGATTGAGTTCAATATAAACCAAATGTTATCGGGCAGCTGCTCAGAAATCCATATAGCGAGAGGGAGATGCAGCTTTATAGCCGCTGTCTGGTCATCTCTGACTACTGACATGTCAGAACCGGTTCCCAGCTGCAGAACATTCCACAGCTCTCATCGGGGCAGCCATGACAAGGGCAAACATATTGGTCTACAGCTGCCATTGGCAGGTCCTGTTTATTTAACCACACAAAGCTTCCAACTCCACTGCTCTCCTGTGCCCAGGAAAGTAAATGGATTCTGATTGCATCCGTATGGCACAGAATGGCACACTGCCCCAGAGCCCTTTCTTTTGCTGTGTGTTTGTCTAATAAGAATATGGAGGGGCAAATGCATATTTATTTTCGTTTGATTGTCCTAGCTTCTGTGAAGGTGTTACTGACTCAGTGTAGTTTCAGTCTTCACTAAGCCTCCATTGTATTTCACTAGCCTCTTTATTGTGGTGTTATCCCCACCAGGGGGCTAGTAGGATTAAACATAGAATAGCATTAGTAGGGATTTAATCCTAAATTTGCTTAAAGCCTGCACTGAAAGATGCCATAAAGCTATGAATATATTTGTATAGCCTTGTACTTAGTACGGTTCAGCAGGAACAACCCCCTAGATTATCTTCTAGCTTGTGTTTTAAGTATATATATTTTGTTTTTGTTGTTGTTGTAGTGACAGGAGGCATCACAGAGGAACAGTTCCAGACACACCAACAGCAGCTGGTTCAGATGCAAAGGCAACAGCTGGCGCAGCTCCAGCAAAAACAGCAGTCGCAGCAATCCTTGCAGCAGAGCCATCCGAAAGCACAGGTACATTGTCCCTAGCACACTGCAAAATGCAGCAAACTGCAGCCGTTCTGCTCGCCAACATTGCCCCGGTGCCCAATCTGCCTCTTGGCTTTGGATCTCCATAGCGGAGTTCCAAAAATAAAGTGTCATCAGTACATTTTGCTTATTGATTATTGAGCAGAAGTGGATGTTGTCGTATTGTAGCTGCAACATGTCTGTAATGGGAAGATTTCGCTATGGAACCCCTGTTCTGTAATTAGTGTGACACTACCCCTTAGAGAGAGTCAGCAAACATATGTTTTACTATATCGGTGTTACCTGGTTTATTTTGTCTCCTGGATTCATTCTTCCTTTTTTTTCATCCCCTGATCGTGTCTAGGGCTCGGCCAAATCCGACTGCATGTCCAAGACGCTTGACTCAGCAAGTGCCCTTTTTGCTGCATCTGCTGTGGTCAATTCTCCAACTCCAGGCCGCAGTGAAGTGAACAAGGATCAAAATGCCGGTCATAGCAACCTGAATGGCGTTGTACAACCTTCAGGTACGAACGAAGTGGAATAAAAGAAACATCTCTTCATAAGATTAATCAAATAAAGGCATGCCAAATATAACAGAGTTCATTTAAATGCTTTTGCAATCAGGATGTATCCATTGCTTGACACTAGGTGTGATGGGAGAGATTTGGCTTTATGGGCGGATGTGATACTAGGGAATATGGTGGCGAGAATGCAAATTGGACATTTTACCCTGAGTTGTTATGGGCGGCTAAAGAAAATGGGGAAGATAATGTGCTTAGGGTGGTGCATTCTGGGAAATGGGAAGCTGCAATTGGGAAGGAAATGGTTTTGTAAACCTGCAGACAGGATGTGATCCTACAAGGGATTCGTATGGCTCCCAGCCTGCTTAAGAGCTCAATAGACTCCCTGATCTTGTTTTAAAATAATATTGTCCTTGGGTATGTCAAATAATCTGCCCACTGCATGGCTAAAGCACTATTTATTATTTACCATGGGTCGTTACAGGCTGCTAATGGGAATGAGAAGGTTAAGGTGAAAGGGAAGCATATAGAAAGAGGTGAATTCTGGGGAAAGATGAGAAGAAACAACAGTCGGGGAAATGTCACACAATGTCCTTAAATCACCAGGTTTACAAGATATATATATTTTATCTGCTGTGCAACTGGTAAGGGTTAACTTGGATCAGGGTAAGAGCAGCCTTCAGCTTGGCAGATATATATGTGGCTCCTTTTGAGACCCAGCCCATACACACTGCTTGCTGTTACAGATGCGAGTATTGGGTCTAAGACATGTTCCAGCGATTCCTTTATATTTTATTTTGGTTGAACATATGGGTTTTCTTTGTATTTTCCAGGCACTGCTAAAACGCTGTACTCCACAAATATGGCTTTATCGTCCAGCCCAGGGATTTCCACCGTTCAGCTTGTAAGGACAGTTGGCCATCCTACCACTAACCACTTAATTCCAACATTGTGCACAAGCAACCCTCAGACCCTCACTATGGGTAACTCTTGCCTAGCTAACACAGTCCACCTCAACAATGTCAGTGTTGTCTCCCCTGTCAATGTGCATATCAATACAAGGACTTCTGCACCATCGCCAACAGCCTTAAAACTTGCCACAGTTGCTGCCAGCATGGACAGAGTGCCAAAGGTTACTCCTAGCAGTGCCATCAGCAGTATAGCAAGGTATGTATACCAGTAGGCTTTCTCCTCACTCCCTATAACCAGTATGCATGTCTTCTGTGGGAGAGTCAGCTGACTGAAGACCTTACGCTTCTGCCTGCCAATACGCCTGCTTCCTTGGCTAAAATGCATTGCTGGGCAAGCGGTTTTCCAGCAGCACAACATAGGTGCTATGTAGTTAGCAGGCTGCCACTTTGCTTGCCAATGTCCTAGTACCTGAGTTGGTGGCAGGCAAAAGGTTAAAGGAAGTCAACCCAGAATACAATTTTTTGCCTAATAAAAAATTTAAATTCTAAGCAACTTTGCAATATACATTCATTACAAATTTGTAATGGATTTTTAGTTATTTGTAAATAAAATTGCTATTAAAAGCATTTTCTGTTCTCTGCTCTGGTGGCTCTGGCATTTCAAACAATGCAACACAAGGCAGCAGGCTGACAGACCTGTCTTGCTGGAGGAGACTGACCTTTGCAACATTGTTTAAAAAGAAACAACCAGGATTCCAGCAAATGCTGTTTTCGATAGCAATTACATTCACAAATAACTTTAAAAGCAATGAAAATTTTTAATAATTTCATATTGGAAAGTTGCTTAGAATTATGTTTTCTTTTATTAGGAAAAATATTATTTTTGGGGTTGACATGTCCTGTAAACGATGTTTACTGGGAAAATTAGTTTTTAATTTGCGCTCGTTTCTATTCACTAATTGCCAGGCAGTCCCTAGCTGTGAGCAAGCAAATGCCTCTTGTGCCTTTGGGGTTTAGGCATGTCACAGTGCTATGGAGTCACTCTTTCTTCCACATATTTTACATTGAGGCTAATGCCACATGGAGCTGGTTCTCGCCTTGTGGATAAACATAGACAAGAATCAGCCCCTGCCCTGCCATAAGCCTTTCCTGTGCCTTCACCTGGAGCCATTGTGTCAGCCCAGGTATAGATGCACAGAGTGGATTTTGCCACTGTAATGTGTACTTACTGTATCATTGCCAAAATCTGCTCTGTGTGCCTGCACTTGGGCCGGAGCAATGGTTTCTGGTGCAGGCACAAGGAAAGGCTGATGCCAGCATAATGCAGTCTGCGAATCAAGCCCAACTGGCATTAGCCATATTGTTTGCCCTCTGCCATATACGGCTTGGTTGCCACTAAGGGTTAAGACACACAGAGCTACTAGTTGCAGCTACTTGTCACGGCTACTAAAATAGTCAATGCTGATCATTTACTGATAATCGTCTGTGTGTTTTAGCAGAGGCAATTCTCAGTATTGTCTATAGCTGGCCATACACGTGGCGATCTCACGATGTTTCGTACGACCGTCGGTCGCACGAAACATCGTCAGATCCGCCACACACCATTCAGGGCTGAATCGGCAGGTAAGGAGGTAGAAACAATAGGATTTCTACCTCCTTCTGCCGATTCAGCTCTGAAGGGAGAATTTTGGTCAGGCGCCTTCTATGGCGCCCGATCAAAATTTTCTAACTTGGCCGATCGGCGAGCCGACCGATTTCAGCAGCTTCCTGCGATATCGGTCGGCTCGCTGACATGCCATACACGCACCGATTATCGTACGAAACGAGGTTTCGTACGATAATATCGGTGCGTGTATGGCCACCTTAAGGCAGGAGATTTTCTTGGACTTAGTAGCCGTGACAAGTAGCTGCTACTAGTAGCTCTGTGTGTCTTCACCCTAAGGGAAAGTCTACACAGGCACAAAATCACTTCTTATGGTTCAATTGGGGCTGTTCCTGAAATGTTTTTTTTGGATTACAGGCTGATTCATAGATGTGTTGTTTGTCACGGTATTGATCTTGTGTTTCCCTCTCTTCCCTTAGAGAAAACCATGAACCAGAAAGATTGGGTTTAAACGGAATCGCCGACACCACAGTGGCTATGGAAGTGACATAACTCTCAGCCCACAGACTTTGCCTGACCCTTCCAGGCGTTTGTTTTCCAACAAAATGCAAATTATATCTAACGCTCTGCGGATCACAGTGCGCTAATATGGACCTAAACGGACTGTCCGCGTCATCGGCCCGTTCCTCCGATCACGCCCGTGTACATTTTGTAAAAAAAAAAATTAAAAAAAAAAAATCACTACCTTGTAAAATAGTTTATTTGTATCATCAATATTATTTCTGTTACTTGAATAGTAGATATTCATCATCATCATCATCATGCTTTTGCACTTGAATTTGCAACTGAATGGATATAAAACAAACAAACAAAAAAAGACAAAAACATAACAAAAAAATAAATAAGAAATCTTTCCCGGGATCATGAGCATGAAGTGGGGATCCCGTATCACTTGTTTTAACTATTTATTTTGCCATGTTTACATTTTGTATCTTGTACAAATAAATCCGACTTTGTGTCTACAGAAAGCGCGCGAGGAAAAAAAAAAAACAGATTCGTAGCTAGGAAAAAAAAATGAAATTCTTGTAATTCTTTTTCTAAAGGAAATTGTAAAGTTTTCACTCGGTTCATTTGGTTTCACAATTTGACTTATTACGAACCTTTTTTGGTAAATAATTTAGCGGCATTTCACTGTCAGAATATGAAGTTCGAGGCAAAAATAGTATTTTCTATTACTGTGCTGGGGAGGGGGGGGGAAGGGATGGATCGATAATTAAAAAGAAAAAAAAAAATGACATACCGACTCACTTTTCCATATATTTTGAATGTATATTTCTATTTATAAGACCAGTTTATATTAGTCTACGGGGGGGGAGGGGAAAGGATGCATCTGGCGCAGACCGTGCAGACACACACAGTGATTTTTTTCAGACATTTTACATTTTATCAGAAAAAAAAATTGCATATTTTATCCAACACCCAAAGTACAGAGTATTTTACCAGTTACGTATTGCATTCTATACCATTGCAATAATTATTGGATGTCTAATATCGAGCCATCCCTGGAGGGGGGCGGGGTTGTGGGGGGGCGGGGCAGTTGCTATGGTTGTCTTACCAATTTGGATCTTTTTTTCCTGTAGCTGCAAGGCAAGTAACGGGTCTGAAATAGTCTGACTAATCGTTGGACACTTTAGTAGCGTTGGTAACGTTTTTTTGTTTTGTTTTTGTTTATTTTTGTTTTGTTCTGTTTTTTTTTTTTTTTTTTTTACTTTTTTTTTTGTATTTTTTATACTGTTCCTGTAAATTAGATATGTGTAGTGCCGTTTCTCCGAATGTTCGTTAATGCACTAGTCCAGACAACTTTCCCTGTTACTTGTTCTTGATAAGTGAAAAACCGCAGGGAAATAAAATACATATCAAAAACACTGAATCCTGGCGCCCATGTCTTCTTTGTCTCTGTGGCTGGAACAAAGCTGACCCCTCCCCTCGGGCACAGTCATTGGGTGAAGATCATTGCATATGGAACCGCTCGGCATGAAACATTACCCTTGGCACTGTGGGTGCATAAAGCCAAGGTACTGGCCCATATCTGGGGTATATTGCATATAGAAAAACAATGGTGCAATGGCAACTCTGGCCACTAGAGGTGCAACTTTCCTCATTAGGCAGATTGTACATGAGCACTAGTATATTTTGGGCAGGGGGGGCAGCCTGTATACCATAGGCTTTAGTTTCAGCTTAGCCTTTGCCATAAGGGATGGCTATAGGAGAAGGAATTCTGGGTAACCATTGACTTCACTATGTTATGGAATTAAATCCTCTCTCTGCTCCCGGGTTGGCAAATGTTCTGATAGAGCCCAGAACAATTGTGCCTGATCCATTCCCTTAAATATGTGTGAGGGCTGGCCTTGCCTATTGCTTCCCATTGGCTGCATGGATTGGAAAACAGAGGCGTCTTTCTTCTTTTTGGCACAAACCCCGCTCTCTGGTTTTTGTATTGAGGATAATTACTCATATCTGGGAAATGAGGACAGCACAGTACTATTATATAGAGCAACGAGGGGCCCTCGCTATTGTGTTTGGCTTCCAGAGACCCTACATACAGTCACTATGGTCGGCCCATTCTTTAGATACATAAATATGGGTTAGTCTCGCCCCCCTACCTTATTTATATTGGTCCGTTTGGGATCCTAGTGTAGGCCCTGCTGGTGTCCCTGTATTGCGGTAATGGGAGTGAGAGTGGGGAATGCTGGGAGCTTGCTCAGGCCATACGTACCTGTACATATGGACAGACTCACTGCACATACAGGTATTGATGGTAACAGTCACATTCAGTTGCAGACTCCTGCTGTGTAATGTTTCTGGGGAACAACCCCCTTCCTGCCCGAAGGTACCCCCACATACAAGTACGTGCTATGTAATAAGTTATATAGGCAGAGCTCCTCTACAATCCCCCCCCCCCCTCAGCCTCTTGTAACCTCCCATCCTCTACTCACTGTTTCTTCCCCCATACTGATTTATTTTCTGTTTTATCTCCTCCCTTCTCTCCATGTTATCTGTTGTTCTGTCCATCTTACCCTTTATATTCTGCCCCCCATGGCTCTTCCTCTCTTTATTCCCCCCATTCCCATTATATCCTTCATGGTCTGTTTCTCCTTCCCACTTATATACCCCCCCACCTTCTTTATTTCCACTCAGCCCCAATGCCTTGTTCTTTCCTTTTACCCCTATCTCCAGTCCCATCCCAAATTTATTGCCCAATCCTAACCCATTCCTACCCCCTCGCTGCTAACTAGATTGCTGGTCTGAAAACGCACAATGGTTCCACTTATTTGCGGGGTGGTGAAAATATTATCATTAGAAATGTGGGGGAGCAAGAAGCAGGGCACCTGTTGGCCAGGCCTGTTATAAAGCATTATGTACCCCTTAAATTATGTGACGCCCCTTAGAGATTTCAAATCCAGCCCTTAGCAACCCCCAATAATATGGAGCTGTGTGTTTTATATGGGGTTATACCAGATCCTGAGCTTCTAAAGCTGCTGAGGCTGATGGGAAAGGTAGGCAGGAACCCCTAGTAACTACATACCCCAATGTGTAATCAAAAACATTGGAGCCATTGTCCTGAGCATAGAGACCACAGCTGATAACAAATTGCACCAATTACTCCATTATTACAATGCTTGTAACTTGAACTTGAAACAGACCATATTAACAATTAGTGCCACAGTCAAGCTCTGGATTATTACAGAGACCACCATACAAATATTAAGTCCCACCAGAACCCAAATTAATCTTTAACATCCGCCTCTTCCAACTTCTTTATTTTTATTAAAGGCCGGTGTTCTGCCACCATCCCATGCCCAAAAGGTGTCAAATTTAACCCCCAATGGGTCAGGGAGTGAGGTCCCAAGAGACATTAATGGAAGGTTGTTTAGAGGATGCTTCCCAATCACAAATTCAGGCACCTATGGAGCAACAACCTAGGCTTGTGCTTTGGATTGGTGGGCCTTGTATCATAGAATGAGCCTATAGCTTGCTTTAGACTGATACTGTTTGGAACTGCAGTGTTTCTCTTTCCCTTCCTGCACTGCTGCTTCTGACTTTCAAACAATGTGACAGAAGCCAACTAACCACCTCCAGCCAAGGCTCCACTTCGTCAGAAGCTCCAGGACAGAGAAAAGAAAAAGCACCGATGCTGCTTTCAGTAGTAATGAGACAAAAACAATTCTCTCGTTATGCAAACTTCCCCTTTAAGACCTTTCCCTGAATTAAATAAAAGAATTGTATTTCAAATAATTCACATTCAGGTGCAACAAACTCATGAGCCTCCTATTGTGTTATACAGTCAGAAGTGGGAATGGCCTAGCAGTTAAATGGAGAGTTATGTGACATAACTGGGGCATCTGAAAGCTCTCTAGGTTTCCCCACATTCGGCACAGACAGAGACCTGGAATCAGTATTCCCTGGTGCTATGTACAGTTGATCAGGAACATAGAACAAGAATAGAATGTAAATATAGTAATTTCTACACAGTCCCTTCTGTATGAATATAAGCTGCTGGGGGAATGGGCATGGAATCATCTGTCGTTTTCCTGCCTATAATAACCTTTGCTTACATTCAAGGCAATTTCCCATGTAGATCAGTGATTCATATAGCAGCTCTGTATTAACTCCCGCAGGGCCAAGCAAGTGCTATAACCTTACCCCTAGCAATGGTGTAGTTACCGGCAACTGCCCACAATATCACAGTCCTGCTGAAACCCCAATTGCTCTGGATGCTGCTTATTTCAAGTCATACTGAAGCCATAATACAAGAGGCAGGAATGATCTAGCAGGAGCAGCCTGTAATCACAGGGCCCCATTCTACTTAGTCATTAAGGCCCCACCCTCCAGGGGACCTGGGTTATTGCCCTGGGAAGTGGGCCCTGCCAAATAAGTTGAAAGGGACCCCAAGGAAATACAAATAGGCAACTAAACTGTAGGTCTGGCCATGTCTTCAATCAGCCCATCAATGTGCCCAAACCCCACCCATGATCTGCCCCAAATCCTCATACTCCTCCATAAGCCCTGCCCTCCCTGAAATTGGATCTTTGTATCGCTCAGGGCTCCCCCTGTACCCCCAGATGGCAGCCCTAAACATTATATCATTTTATAAGCTATTTAAATAGTAATAGGGATTGTATTCAGCAGGAACATCCCACTAAGATTTCTCTACGCTTCTATTGAGAGTACCAGCTCTCCTTGCTCATAGCCTGTGTACTGAGAGCATAAGCATTAGCAGAGTTATACCCTTGTATTAAACCTAGTTAAGCAGGAACAGCCCATGTATCTCATAGCTTGTACAGAGGGGCTACCATACTCAATTCCCATTCATTTCCCATGTGCCCTTGATTGGAGGGCATTGGTGCCATAAGAATACAGTTAATTAGGGCTAAAGATATATTGGACCAGCCAGACAAATTACATGACCCCAGTGTGTGTGAATGTGATAGGGACGTTTAATTGTAAGCTCCGCTGGAGCAGGGACTGATGGGAATGATGTATAATCTCATTAAAGCCCTCTTGTATATAAACATAGGGTAGCAGAATGTGTGAGCAGTGACCATAAATATACATAGGACAGATATATGGATATAGGGATATATATATATATATATATATATATAACACAGGCAAATCTGTGCCAAGTGGAATGCTGTGGGCTCAGTATGGATCCCAGGGCTGCAGCAGCTCTATAGAAATGTCTCCATCCCTCTCTCCCCACTCACCTTACCCCGGCAAATGCATTCGCTGTGTGCAAAGACTACAATTCCCATGAAGCCTTGCGGCCGTAGAAGTGCGCCTGCGCCGGGAGGCTGATGCAGTACAAAGCTGCTGGTGCTGATGCGGGATGGCTGGGCTCTGATTGATGCCGATCGGATGGTACATGGGGCTGGGGATGAGGTTGCCAGGGGCAGGGAGATGAGCTGCTGATTGTGCCCCGGTTCTGGGTTGATGATTTCCCGTTAGACTGGGGGTGGGGGGATCCGGTTCGTATTTGAGCCCCTGGAAGGAATCGCTATGGCAGATCCAGCCGAGTGCAGCATTAAAGTCATGTGCCGGTTCCGGCCACTCAACAAAGCGGAGATCCAGAGGGGAGATAAATTCATCCCGGTCTTCAAGGGAGAGGATACCGTCGTGGTCGGGGTGAGTGGGCTGCCGACCCCGGGGTCGGTGCTTTGTTGGCTTTCATTATGTAATGTGGGGGAGATACTACCTGAAAGTGGGGGTTCCCTTGCTACCAGCAAGATGAGGGTTCCCTGTCTGTCAATAAAGTGGGGTATTCTACCAGCAATATGGGGGGTCCATGTCTGTCAATAAAGAGGGGTATTCTACCAGCAATATGGGGGTCCCTGTCTAGCAGCAATGTGGGGGGGGGGGGATATTACCTGTCTGTCAGTAAAGTGGGGTATACTATCAGCAATGTGGGGGGGTCCTTGTGTGTCTAAGTGGCATCCCCTGGTCTCTGCAATGAGGGGGCCCTTCCATTCAGTACAGTGGGTGGTTCCCTGTCTCTCCTGTGCATCAGCCGTACAATGACCGGGTTGGGTCTATGGGGTTATCAGTGTGGGATTCCTGTGCCTCATAGGTGATTTACTAGGCCAAACCAGTCCATTTGCAGTGACCCCTTCCTGGGCTAATTGTGGGGCAATCCCTGTACATCGGCTGCTAGTCAGCGTGGAGGTTCCCCTGTGCATCTTATGTGACCCATTAGGGTGTGATTCCTGTGCATCTCTATCTGTTTAGCTGGGAGGAAATCCCTGTGCATCAGCACAAACATCAAATGATGATCCCTGGGCATCAGCTGTAACTATGGGATTCCTGTGCATCGTGCATAGCCTGGGCTCCCTGCCTCCCTTAGCTGTGTTTAATTAGCAAGAAGATTATATATATATATGTATATACCAGCCTGTGCCCCAGAGGCAGACACATCTGCACCCCACGTGGGTCTGAATGGCCCTGTGATGTCGTTCTGGTGACTCCAATAGGGCAAGAGGCAAAGGGTGAGATCCAAGGGGCCCGGCTGTGGAGCCCAGAACTGTATTTATTCAGTGTATTCCTTAGACTGTGCTGTTAACTCTCTGGATGCCAGTGGCCCTCATGATGCACTTATGATGGGAGCACATTAACTCCTAGTCCCTAGTGCATAGAGACGTGGCCCTCTGGCTGCTGTTGTTGTTGAACCATAACATCTCTACTGCAGAATTTTGGGAGATGTAGTTCAATGCCAGCTGGACTGGACAGCCGTCCCTGCGTTAATGCTTTGCCCTCCTGCTGTGCCTCCATTCATTGTGCAAAGACTTTGGCTGGCTGGGCACAGATGGCAGCCCAGGGTAGGGGGCACTGACTGGTGGATTACAACTGGTTACTTTGTTATTTAATCCTGCCAGTCAGAAACCATTCAATCACCAGCCCCGGGCACCGTCTGTCCCCCCCCCCCACCCCCCCCCACTGCAGATCAGCAGCCCTGGTTCCCTGGCAGCCTCCCCAGCATTGAGCCCATGACGTCACCATTGGGACATGCGCAGCCTCCCTTCTGCAGAGAATCAGCTGATTGACGTCCCACCCCCCCATCCCTGTCCTTTCCCTTGGAGACAAGGGGGGTTTCTTGTAGGACAAGAGCTGGCTGAGGTGGGGGAATGTAAATAAGGGCCTTACCGGTCTGACTGAGGATGCAATGCAGGAGTAGCTGCAGAACCTCTTGCGACGCAGAGCCCAGTTACACAGAGCAGGTTCAGGAAAGATCTGGTTATAGATACAAAATAAAGCTGCCATATTGCTTCCACCTCAATAAGGGCCTTCTGTGTCCTGAATCCTTGACTTGCCCTTGCTTTTCAGTTACCTGTAAAGGATCAATTCACAGTATTACTGTACGGGTTTTAGTTGGGAAATTGCTTCCATGGTACCAAGTAGGGATGCACCCAATCTATTATGTTTGGGTTCAGCCGAACCCCAAATCCTTTTTGAAAGATTCAGCTGAATATCAAACTGAATCCTAATTTTTACTTTTGTGTTCTTGTTACCAAAAGTCAAGGATTGGGTTTTTGGTTAGGCCAGACACTTCAATTCGGCCAAATCCGAATCCTGCTGAAAAGGGCAGAATATTTGCCAAATACCGAACTGAATCCTGGATTGGGTGCGTCCCTAGTACCAAGTCAGAACCAGACCAGCCCAGTGGGACACATGATCGTATTGTGAGTTTGCTGCCCACAGATGATGATTGGCCGTGCTTACGTTATCCTTTGGGCTGCTGAACAGTGATTTGTGTCATTTCCTGACAGACAAGTTGATGAGAGATTGGTAGTGAATTTATTGGTCAACAGAGCTGACTATCTAGATGCACGTGGGGAGAGCTTAACAGCTTAACTGGCAGAAGGAGGGGGGGGTCAAATTTGTTTAACTCCCCCTAGTGTTCACTCCTGCCCCAGGCTAGTGTGCCTTTTCTACTCCATCTCGGTGTAGAGATTAGTAGGAGGGGAGGGTTTCATTACTGGACAAATGGCCCCTTAACCGTTCTGTAGGACTGTTGAAGGAAATTAGGATTGGGGTGTGTGTTGTACAGTTTAGCCACCCCTAAATAGTGGCAGGTCAAATGGAAATGGGGTCTTAGACCCTTCTTGGTCAGACAGTGGCCCAGGCTTGGCCAGTGGGGTTATATACCAATTTTTGAACAGTTGAGGGGCATTAGGCAAAATCCTTGACAAATATTCTTTTCTTTTGTGGGGTGATTTCTCAATGACAAACTTGACAAACAATGACAAAGCTGCTCGTTAGGAACCGTGAGATTTAATTGTACAGGTGAGCATATTGCTGCGCAGTGTTTATCCCAGATGCAGCACGCTGTGATTCTGTGGTTATGGCTTCCTTCTGAATAGCCATTAAGTGTTGGCCACAGCTCAGCGCTGGGTTTGCAATTCACCTTAATTTGTGCAATCTTTGCATTAGCACAGAGCTGTTTTTATATGGGGGTTCAGGTAAGGATGACATACATGAGCAGTAAGGGGCACAATCTGCACCTGTTAGTGGTGTTGCACTTGCACCCGGGGTATGTGTAAATGACCCCCACTGTATATAACCTGTGCATCCATCAGGACGCCTCCTGGAAATTGCTGATCCCAACATGGGGGACTTAGTAAAGAATTAGGGTTTGGGGGAATCAGGGTTGTGTGTTGGTATAACTCATTAGAAAGGTGGGAAGGTATAGTATATAGAGAGGGTTAACCTGCACTGTGTTATTTATTTCTTATCAGCAGTGGATGAAATTGCTCTGCTGAGCGGAGCCGGCGCCATGCAGCACAGGGAAATATCCAGCCAATTATAGAGACAAGAGCCTCGACCACAAGCGTTAATGAGATAAAGAAAGTTGCCAGCTTGCTGGAAAGCTCCGTGATATAATGTTCCGCTAGTGACCGGTAGAGATTTCTCCTTAAAACAGTTGCTTGGCAATTTTAGTAGAACTAGGGACAAAAAAAAAAATGCTTGTAAAGGGTAACTTAATATGAACTTTTCTGAAGTCGCGGCAGACACCATTGGTTTGGCTATCCAGGTCCTCCCCAGCTTTGGAATATAATATACAGGTATTGGATCCCTTATCCGGAAACCCGTTATCCAGAAAGCTCCGAATTAGGGAAAGCCTGTCTCCCATAGACTCCATTTTAATCAAATAATTTAGAATTTTAAAACTGATTTCCTTTTTCTCTGTAATAATAAAACCTTACCTGTACATGATCCCAACTAAGATATAATTACCCCTTATTGGGGGCAGAACAGCCCTATTGGGTTTATTTAATGGTTAAATGATTCCCTTTTCTCTGTAATAATAAAACAGTACCTTGTACTTGATCCCAACTAAGATATAATTACCCCTTATTGGGGGCAGAACAGCCCTATTGGGTTTATTTCATGGTTAAATGATTCCCTTTTCTCTGTAATAATAAAACAGTACCTGTACATGATCCCAACTAAGATATAATTACCCCTTATTGGGGGCAGAACAGCCCTATTGGGTTTATTTAATGGTTAAATGATTCCCTTTTCTCTGTAATAATAAAACAGTACCTGTACATGATCCCAACTAAGATATAATTACCCCTTATTGGGGGCAGAACAGCCCTATTGGGTTTATTTCATGGTTAAATGATTCCCTTTTCTCTGTAATAATAAAACAGTACCTGTACTTGATCCCAACTAAGATATAATTACCCCTTATTGGGGGCAGAACCGCCCTATTGGGTTTATTTAATGGTTAAATGATTCCCTTTTCTCTGTAATAATAAAACAGTACCTGTACTTGATCCCAACTAAGATATAATTACCCCTTATTGGGGGCAGAACAGCCCTATTGGGTTTATTTAATGGTTAAATGATTCCCTTTTCTCTGTAATAATAAAACAGTACCTGTACTTGATCCCAACTAAGATATAATTACCCCTTATTGAATGCAAAACAATCCTATTGGGTTTAATTAATGTTTTATTGATTTTTTAGTAGACTTAAGGTATAGAGATCCAAATTACGGAAAGACCTCTTAACCGTAATGCCCTTGGTCCCGAGCATTCTGGTTAACAGGTCCTATACCTGTACTAATGTGCTAGGAAATACATCTATCAATCCAAATATATTGGATTAAACAGCAGAAACCTCTCCCTCAACTGTAGGGTTTTAACAAAACAAACCTAAATAGTCCCCAGTGCTTCTCTTACTATGGAGACCCGGCTGGTTCAGTACAGTAAAATGTAGACCACAGTGGAAGGCCCACACCCCAAAGAGCCAACGGCTTATGAGTTCTGCACCCCCTCCCCTCAGCACCATCTGTGCCTGCTGAATGGGGCTCTGATAAGAGCCCCATAAGGGGTAATTATATCTTAGTTGCTATGAGCCCCATTGTGTTTCATAAGTCCCAGAATCCTCCCATTGTGTTGTTCTGACAATGCTGTAGGCGAAAAGGGCTTTGTGCATCGTTCTGCATCTGATAAACCTGTTGTGTGTTCCCTGCAGCCATCCAAGCCTTATGTGTTCGATAAGGTGTTCCCCTCCAACACCACCCAGGAGCACGTGTACAGCGCCTGCGCCAAGCAGATTGTCAAAGGTGAGCCATGCCTCCATATTCCAAATATTTATGTCATGATTTATTCCATATCCATTTATGTTCCCTTAAGGTTCCAGACTTCCATAACTGCATTGCCCTGTGGGTTCCGGCGAATGCCAGAGGGGCTGCTGTAAGATGCCATAGACAGTCACTATTGATTGGGCCGGTGGGGGGCTGTTTGTGCCTCTGTGTAACTGAAATGCCAGGGCCTATTTTGAATCCCAGTTCAGACCTGATTCCCAGCATGCTCCATGTTCTAAAGGTTTTGTGCATACTGGGGACCCCCAGGCTTACCTATCTGGTAGGCAGAGTTCATACTGGATTATCATGACACTTGTAAGGTTTGTGTTACTGTACCTTTAAATGGAGAAACAACATTTTCCTATTGTTTAACCCAAAATCATAGTGCTTATGTCAATTTATTGCAATTGCTCCATCCCAACGGGTGGGCTCTGCAGGGGACAACAATTATTTACTGACTCTTATTTCCTTCTGTATAATTAAACACTGATAATTTATTGGACTGATTGGAAGCAGGGAGTAGGTATTTATTATGCACAGCTCATTATATAGTCCCACAGTGTTGGGGGGGGGGGGAGAAATTGCCCCTCCCCTAATGTCTGGACCAGTGTTTATAAGTGCTGGGGTACTGATCAGGATATGGAGTTTCTATGTTCTTTATAGGGCTCATTTACAAAGGACTAGGTGCAATAGCAATAACACAAGGGTCAATGCAGTAGGCGCTTGTATCTGCTCCCTGCTTTGGATTAAAAGGTCTAGTTAAACCTAATGTGTATTTTTGTGGTTGGCATGTAGTGATTGTAAGCTCTGCAGTAGCGAGGATTCACGGCAATACGCTGTACAATGCTATGCAGTAGGGTATAAATAATATAGGATAATAATAAATATGGAGTAAGCTGATTTTTGGTTCAATTTGTACTATGAATTTTGACAGCCAGTCGGAACCCCAGAAACCTACACCCGGTGTTTATATGCTGGTTTCTTGTATAGATGCCATTATAGAGCATTCTCCACTCCCCTGAACCCCCCCCCCCTTACAATGGAGCCTCTTGTGCATGGAAGCCATGGTTACTGCTGAGTAGCTGGTGGCTCGGATCGTTAAAGCCCTTCAGTCATTTGCCTTCTGAATAAATTAGCGATTCAGCTGGGGACTTGTAATGAGGGGCTGATCAATACCTGAGCGGCAGTGTTTGGTAATTATAGCGGTGGGGGGGTTGGACATCGGTCTGGGGCTGCAGGTCCTTTCCAATCCATATGCTGTTTTCTACCCACAGCTTCACACTGGTCCTGTCATGAAACGATTGCCCCTACATTATGGACAATTCCTGCTTCACTACCGGATTTCATGTAGCCATGCAGTGGGTGTTTCCATAGTAGGAAAACTTTTGGTAGTCTGACATCAGTAGTAGGAAAACTTTTGGAAGGGGTAATAAGGGATAGGGTACTTGAATACATTGCAGTTCACAATACTATTAGTTTGTGCCAGCATGGTTTTATGCGTAACAGATCTTGCCAGACTAATTTAGTTGCCTTTTATGAGGAGGTGAGTAGGAACCTTGATGCTGGAATGGCAGTTGATGTCATCTACTTGGACTTTGCTAAAGCGTTTGATACAGTACCTCACAGAAGGTTAATGATCAAATTAAGGAATATTGGCCTAGAACATAATATTTGTAATTGGATAGAGAACTGGCTGAAGGATAGAGTACAAAGAGTGGTTGTAAATGGAACATTTTCTAATTGGACCAGTGTGGTTAGTGGAGTACCGCAGGGGTCAGTCCTTGGGCCTTTGCTGTTTAACTTGTTTATTAATGACCTGGAGGTGGGCATAGACAGTATTGTTTCTATTTTTGCTGATGACACTAAATTGTGCAAAACTATAAGTTCCATGCAGGATGCTGCCGCTTTGCAGAGCGATTTGACAAAATTAGATAACTGGGCAGCAAACTGGAAAATGAGGTTCAATGTTGATAAGTGCAAAGTTATGCACTTTGGTAGAAATAATATAAACGCAAACTATCTACTGAATGGTAGTGTGTTGGGGGTATCCTTAATGGAGAAGGATCTAGGGGTTTTTGTTGATAACAAGTTGTCTAATTCCAGGCAGTGTCATTCTGTGGCTACTAAAGCAAATAAAGTGCTGTCTTGTATAAAAAAGGGCATTGACTCAAGGGATGAGAACATAATTTTGCCCCTTTATAGGTCCCTGGTAAGGCCTCACCTTGAGTATGCAGTGCAGTTTTGGGCTCCAGTCCTTAAGAAGGATATTAATGAGCTGGAGAGAGTGCAGAGACGTGCAACTAAACTGGTTAAGGGGATGGAAGATTTAAACTATGAGGTTAGACTGTCGAGGTTGGGGTTGTTTTCTCTGGAAAAGAGGCGCTTGCGAGGGGACATGATTACTCTGTACAAGTACATTAGAGGGGATTATAGGCAGTTGGGGGATGTTCTTTTTTCCCATAAAAACAATCAACGCACCAGAGGTCACCCCTTTAGATTAGAGGAACGGAGCTTCCATTTGAAGCAGCGTAGGTGGTTTTTCACGGTGAGGGCAGTGAGGTTATGGAATGCCCTTCCTAGTGATGTGGTAATGGCAGATTCTGTTAATGCCTTTAAGAGGGGCCTGGATGAGTTCTTGATCAATCAGAATATCCAAGGCTATTGTGATACTAATATCTACAGTTAGTACTAGTGGTTGTATTTATAGTTTATGTATGTGAGTATAGATTGGTAGGTGTGGGTTAGGTGTGCTGGGTTTACTTGGATGGGTTGAACTTGATGGACACAGGTCTTTTTTCAACCCTATGTAACTATGTAACTATGTAACTATCCTAAAGGGATGATATTATAGCCCTATATCATAACCAGAGTTAGTGGTTATACAGTAAAAAGCATTACATTTGCCAAGGTGCACATTTGCTTTCTTGCAGTACATGATAGCAATAACAATATATTAAATATATAGGTGATTAATTTTCAGGGAATCCATCACCCCGTGGTTGTATGGGCAGCTAATGTGCATTCTGGGAAGTGGCATATGAGGCCTGAGTGTTTGCTGCCATGCACATTTAGGGCCTGGATGAAACAGGGAGAATGGCTGCTAAAAACCCATCATACCTACTAATTTCTCTACCAAGTCTATATAACCCCCCTAAAGCTGTTAAGAATAGGCAAAAGATATGATGATCTCTGCCCCCCATGCAATACCCCAGGTGCTAACTTTATACATATGGTCTGGACATATCCCCTATAAACAGATTTTGGAAGGATATAATGGGGACTCTGGCTCTGGTACCCCCCAAATAGTAGACCCTGTGGTCTGCCTACTAGGGGTCATTGATGATATAGTACCTACCAATGCAGCCAGAATTAGCCTCCGCACTTTTATGTTCTATGCAGAAAAGACAGTGATTATGCACTGGATGGGGAATAACTTACCTTCCCTGACTTTCTGGAGGCAGTTAGTAAACTTAAATATGAAACACATGGAGCTGCAGACAAATTTGAGAGAGTATGGAGTGACTGGTGTAACACGGACCCCTCGGGCATGTAACCTCTACCATAGACTAATACTCCCTATATCAGCTCACCCCTTTGACAAATGCACTTGCCATCAACAACAGATCACTTTAACAAACTGTGATACTGGTAACGACACCATATTGTAATATTGTTACTGACTTACTGCAACCAATTGTATAGCATTGTTTATGTCCTTTATTTTTGTTTGATATATGTATAAACTCAATAAAACTTTACCTTTAAAAAAAATCATACCGAAACCTAATTTTAAGATTAGGAAGGTGTATAATTTGGTAGGACTGAGCCCCACAGCAACATTTTTTCTCACCACCTCTGCATTCCCAAATACCTGGCAAGATAAATGAGTTAGATAGTGGGGAGTGATGGTTGTGACCCCCATCAGACCCCTTAGAAGTCATGTGGTTTGCTGAGATGGGATCATCTTCCCGTTTGACTTAATCCTCGGCCAGTTTGGCTACATATGTGTTGGGTACAGCCACTACTGGTCCATATTTCCCCCTCTGTGGCAAATTAGGCAGTTAGGCAGGTTATATATAGGCATTATGGTTGAACTTGATGGACATATGTCTTTTTTCGACCTAACTTACTATGTTACTATATCTTATTATCAGTGGCTGCCTGAATGGATTTGTATGGAGGTACAGAAGGTTCCACTATGCTAATGCAACCCTTAGTCATGAGGTTTTACCAATAGGAACTTAGCTTGTTTCAAGGCAACATGGAGATTTTAGCTAGTTTGGCTAAAAATTGCCAGCTGGCTGCCCGTACCTACTCTTGTGACTCTAGGACAGAGGTCCCCAACCTTTTTTTACCCGCGAGCAACATTTAAATATAAAACAAAGTTATGGAGCAACGTAAGCATGAAAATGTTCCTAGGACTGTGATTGGCTATTTGGCAGCCCAATAGGGATTGGCAGATTACAAGAGGTTCTGTTTGGCAGTACACCTGGTCTTTAGGCCTTCAAAACTTGCTTCCAAGCCAGGAGTTCAACAATAAACATCTGCTTTGAGGCCCCTAGAAACAATATCAAGGGGGTTGGTGAGCAACACATGGCTCGCGAGGCACTGCTTGGGGATTACTTCTCTAGGCTTACGTTCAGCTCCTAAAGGTCTATGTGGGAAGGCATTTAGTTGCAATGGGAATTGAAAGTCATCTTGTTCACACAAAAACTGGGCAAAAAGTAATTCTTTTGTCCATGTGGAGATTATATTTTTGCTCCAGAGTAATGGCTGAGCTTGCACACCCTGACCTGACCAGACTCTCATTCGACCCCCAGGCAGATGGTCTCTAAGAATAAACAGCACCATGTATGTACGTTATGTTCTTCTATTAAACAGTATGTGTATTTAATTGTGTTTTTTTCTTGTAGATGTGTTGGACGGTTACAATGGAACTATCTTTGCCTACGGACAGACCTCCTCAGGAAAAACACACACCATGGAGGTAATGAACGATTGCTCAACACCAACCTACTTCTTGTCCCTTAACCAAGACTCAATCATATTTTAACAGGGGGGGTGGGCAACAACCCAGACCCCCTCTTACTGTATTTAGACTCAAGCAGAAGTAGTTGCCCCATACATATCCTGCTAATGAAAGGCATGGCCACTCTCTGTTATCCCCGGTCCTTCCCCCAACGTCTTTTTACTTTGGTACTTCTCCCTACTCCGCTATATTTGGTCCTTCTCTTTACTTTGCTATCTCTGGTTCTTCTTGTAAGTCTACTGTATTTGGACCTTATTCTGCTTTCTCTAGACCTTCTCCCTTCTCTGCAACATCTTCCTACTATATATCTGGTCCTATCTGAGGGTTACCACAAAGTTGGACAGCGCTGGTCTACTGTATTGGACCTTATTCTGCTTTCTCTAGATCTTCTTTTCAGTTATATCCGGTTCTTCCCCTACTTCTTCTTCTTTTTTTGTTGTCTCTGATCCATATCAGGAGAGTATTTATGGCTTTTGCGACCCAAGGCCTAGGCTATAATGAAAATGGGTTCCTGCCTGACGTATAGGGTATATACTGTCGAAATATTCCTGTTATTCCAGCTCTATTCTGTATCATAAATCATTATAGCGTTGAAACCAAATTAAGCTATATGGTAAATAGTCTAATCCTATGTATGTATTATGGTAGAACATGTATTTGGGACCCCCAGGTCCCCCTGCGCTGTATGTGACTGACCTCCCTTTGCCTATAATTTCCTTTTGTTTCCAGTTCTATGTTCCCTATAAAGACTCTCGTGGATAATGATCAGTTGGGTAATACCCTGTACAAACACAAGATCTTCAGTAGAATGGCTGTTAAACACAAAGCCTCTGTACCAACGACTGTATAAAATAAGTGCTTGAGAGAATAAAGTCTCCCGACCACTGGGGAACCAATTAGGGAACGTAATAGATTCTAAATTCATTTAATTTAACGTCTGTGCTATTTATAATGTTCTACTGGCATAAGAACGAGGGAGGAAACGCTACTTTAATGTAATAAAACCGCAGATGAATAATGAATTGTCTGATGGCTACTCACTGCGCCTGACAGATGTTTCATTTTCTGGCGGTTGGAATAGATGCAGGACTCGCTTCTCTACATGGCCCGTGAATAGAATATGTTTCTTCCTTTGCAGAATAAGTGCTTCTCATGGGGGGCTAAAAACAAGCTAAAGGGACCACTGCCTACAGCCCAAGGCTGATAACTGGTTACTTGGATATTTTTATTGGTATATTCACCATCTTCTGAACGTGTCTGCAACACTGTAGGCTAAAAGTCCTCATATAAGACCAAGATATTGGTTTTGCCAGTAGCCTTTATCATTTAAACCAGACATCCCTAACCTTTTTTATCTGTGAGCCCCATTTAAATGTAAAAACACTTGGGGAGCAACAAAAGCATGAAAAATGTTCCTGGGGTTACAAATAAGGTCTCTGATTGGTGATTTGGTAGCCCCTATATGGACTGGTAGCCTACCGGAGGTTCTGTTTGGCAGTACTCCTGGTTTGTATGCAACCAAAAGCCAAGAATTCAAAAATAAGCACCTGCTTTGAGGCCACTGGGAGCAACATCCAAGGGGTTGGGGAGCAACAGGTTGCCCTTGAGCCACTGGTTGGGGATCACTGATTTAAACTACAAGATCCTATAAAAATAACCCTTATAAACGTGGCTTGGTAATGTCATCAGTTATTTTTTGCACTTTGCACACTGCACTTTTGCACATTATAAATGGCCTCCCCTAACAGGGTGGGACTGGCAATCTGTGGATTCTGGCAAATGCCAGATGCCATAGACCAGGGATCCCCAAACCTGTTTTACTCTTCAGCCACACTCAGGTGTAAAAAGTGTTGGGGAGCCACACAAGCATGAAAAAAGTTCTTTGGGGAGGCCAAATAAGGGCTGTGATTGGCTATTTGGTAGCCCCATGTGGCCTGCTGGAGGCTCTGCTTGGAGCAAAACTGTGTCTCTGGGCTTCCAAAACTTGTCTCCAAGCCAGAATTTTAAAAATGGCACCTACTTTGAGGACACTGGAAGCAACATGAATGGGGGTGGGGATTGCTTACTAGCCACTGGTTGGGGATCACTGCCATAGACAGTCACTATTTAGTGGGCTAGTGGGGGCTGTTTAGGCCTCTGTATTATAAAATATGAGGAGATTACAAGATACTTTGGAGTTCCATGACCTCCATAAAATCCTCCAGCCTTGTACCTTTCTACAGTTTGTCTTCATGACTTCTATATTATTCCCTGTATAATACTGAGCACTACGGGAGCAGGTACCTTGTATTATTCCTAGATATAATATACTGTATGTAAAATCATAGTTGTTTCACTATGTATATTTATATATGAACGTATTTTGTAGGTGAGTGCAGTACAAGCTGTTATTCTGTAATTAGCTGTGTAAGGCTCTCAGCGGCTCCGAGTAATGTCCTTCAGCAAGTATAATGTGCAGAAAGGAAAAAAGGGAAAATGTTTTATTCATGGTGACAGCCATTATTTCTAACAGGTTACTGATCGGTTAACATATGAATTTATGAGTGTTACCTGCAGCTCTTATTATGATGTAAATTGCACTTTAAATGGTTCTTTAACATACAGGCTAGCAGTTTGCATATTATCTATAATATCAGGGTGTTTAAAAGGGAGGGGGGCATTGCACACACTGTTAATATGGCAGATATTAAAGAGAATATGTGAAAATTCACAATGCAGTCTGGCACTGTAGCAAATGGAAAAGGTTGAGTTGATGTGGCTGTTGGATAAAGGTGGCCATAGAAGGTGAGATCGAGATCGCCAAAGAGCGAATCTTCTACCAATATGCCCACCTAAGGGGGCGATATCGGGCTAAGTCGGGTCAAATGAAACCGGCGGGCATAGGTGCCGTTGGACTGAGGACTGCATCAAAGATGTGGTCACCGATGCAATGGAAAATCAAACCTGCCCAAATTTAGGCCAGATCTCAGTTGGGTAGGCCTCGTTGGGGGTGTCGATACATGGGCAAATCAGTCTAAAGCAGTGTTTTTCAACCTTTTTTGGGCAAAGGCACACTTGTTTCATGAAAAAAATCACGAGGCACACCACCATTAGAAAATGTTAAAAAATTTAACTCTGTGCCCAGCAGCAGTGCCCCCCTAGTACACTGGTGCCCAGCAGCAGTGCCCCCCTAGTACATTGGTGCCAAGAGCAGTGCCCCCCTAGTACATTGGTGCCCAGCAGCAGTGCCCCCCTAGTACATTGGTGCCAAGAGCAGTGCCCCCCTAGTACACTGGTGCCCAGCAGCAGTGCCCCCCTAGTACATTGGTGCCAAGAGCAGTGCCCCCTAGTACATTGGTGCCCAGCAGCAGTGCCCCCCTAGTACATTGGTGCCAAGAGCAGTGCCCCCCTAGTACATTGGTGCCCAGCAGCAGTGCCCCCCAGTACATTGGTGCCAAGAGCCAGCCCCCCTAGTACATTGGTGCCCAGCAGCAGTGCCCCCATAAGTCAGTGTGCCCCTTGGCCCCCCCTAATACATTGGTGCCCAGCAGCATTTTACTCTTCGGCGGCTTCAGCAGCATCTTCCCCTCACGCGCGCCGCCTCTGCACTTCTGCCTACACGCGACCGCACACAGGCCCTTTTATAACGTTGCGCCCCGTGCGTACTAACGTCTCCCGTACACACGGGGCGCAACCAATGACAGGGCCCGGATTTTTTTTTGAAAGTAAAAATTGCGGCCCTGCCTACGGCACACCAGGCAACATCTCGCGGCACACTAGTGTGCCGCGGAACAGCGGTTGAAAAACGCTGGTCTAAAGGACCCGAAGACTTCTAGTGCTCAACTAGATATTCCCTTTGTGTCTGGAACAATGGTCAACAGTTACTAGATGACAGTAGTTCCCAAACTGTGTTGGAGCATTGGAAGTGGGGCTCAGCCTGAAGGCCATTTAAGTTGAGAATTTGGGAGATGGCCATTTAAAATGAATGCTCATTTGGATATGTATTTGCTGTCCTAGATATGCTGGAAGCCATGACTGATACCCTGATACACTAATATTTTCCTGTATATGTAGCCATTTAATGAGTTTAGAGGGATCTGACCAAAGGTTGGACCATCAAAGGGCATTTGTAGATACCAGATATTTGATTGTTTAGATCATGGTGGGCATACTTTTTGGCTCAGGGGCTTACAGACGGGCCGGGCCAGCGTTACGCCCAGGGCTGCCATCAGAAATCACGGCCTCTCAGCTTCCCCTAGCATCCCACCCAGCATCCTCCACCTCCACTCCCCAGCATCCTGCAGCTCCCCACCCCAGCATCCTCCCCAACATCCTTCAGCTCCCTCCCACAATCCTTTAGCTCCCCCCCAGCATCCTCCAGCTCCACCCACAGCATCCTCCAGCTCCACCCCCAGCATCCTCCAGCTCCACCCCCAGCATTCTCCAGCTCCATTCCCAAGCATCCTCCAGCTCCCTCCCAGCATCCTCCAGCTCGATTCCCTAGCTCCCCCCCAGCGTCCTTCCCAGCATCCTCCCACCAGCATCCTCCATCCCCAGCGACCTGCGACTCCCTCCATCCTCCGGCTGCTTCTGACCCCGGCTCCCCGCTGCATCCTTTTATATGGTTGTGCCCTGTGCGTGCTGACGTCACGCACACATGGGGCACAACCAATCAGGGCCCATAATTCTTTTAAAGGGGCTGGATTAAAAAGGCCAGCGGGCTGTAGTTTGCCCACCCCTGGTTTAGATATTCCTAGTCCATTACATCAGTGCTGTCCAACTGGCGGCCCGCGACCCCCCTCTGTGTGGCCCCCCACCTGTCTGGCTGTTTTGATGGCTTACTCTTGTGTAAGCTTTAAATGGTATCAGTACTGTGATTAACTGGCTCCCTGCATGGTTCTCACCTCAGATTCAGGCTGTAATCCCCCTGTATTGTTTAAATATGTAATCCCCTGTGTTGTTCACACCTTTTAATCTCTGCATTGTTCCCCCCCTGCAGTGTTCACACCTCAGATTCAGGCTGTAATCAGGCTGTATTGTTTAAATATTTAATCCCCTGTGTTGTTCACACCTTTTAATCTCTGCATTGTTCACCCCCTGCAGTGTTCACACCTCAGGCTCAGGCTGTAATCACCCCCATTGTTCCCCTGTTCACACCTCAGGAGCCGTAGAAACCCACAAATAATCCCTGCCCACTACAAAAAGAACATATACTGAGGTGGTACTGCAATTAAAAAGTTTTTTAATATATAGTTATTGTGCAGACTGTAGGAGCAGTGCCAGCATTGTGTCACTGTAGGCTGCCTGTGTGTGCCATACACACAGGCATCATAGGACAAGCAGAGTATGGCACACACAGGCAGGGTAGGGAAGGCAGAGTATGGCACACACAGGCAGAGTATGGCACACACAGGCCAAGTACGGCACAAACCAGCCAAGAATGCCAAACACAGTGAAAGTATGGCACATGCAGGCAGGGTAGGGCAGGCAGAGTATGGCACAGACACAAAGGAAGGGTATGGCAGGCAGAGTATGGCACAAACCAGCCAAGAATGGCACACACAGTGAAAGTATGGCACACAGGCAGGGTAGGGAAGGCAGAGTATGGCACACACAGGTAGGGTAGGGCAGGCAGAGTATGGCAGGTTTTTGCTGTACTACAGCCATTAATATGGGTATGGTCATGTGATAACATGGGTGTGGTTTCAAGTGGGTGCGGTTTCAAAAAGGGGAGTGGTCAAAACTGGCTTCCATTATCGGCCCTCCACCACGTAGGTTGGAAAAATTGCGGCCCTCGGTACAGCAGAAGTTGGACAGCACTGCATTACATTATCATTGTGCGATTGCTGTGTCTCCTCAATGTAGGAACCATCTATAGAATAATTCGCTTCTGATATCTGTGTTTGAGATACCTTAGCTGATTGTCTTGTTAGAATAGAGTTTTAGTCATTTTCTTTAGGACCTGCCCCATGGCAACTCCCATGTTTTCAAGGAGACAGTCAGGGCATAACCCCCTTCGATGAGGACCATCCTGACCCCAAGTTTATAGTAAATTGTGGGACTTCAAAAATCAAGCCCTGGGAGGAATTCAGAACTTCTAGGTCTTCTTCTTGGACTTCTAGGTCTATACTGCATATTGAAACTGTAACTTACCTTATTGGTTTAATGTTCATAAAAACTTTGTCACTTAGGTTGTGTTGAGCTGTCTGATAGCTCACACAGATCTGGTGCAGCTGTATGTACAGAAATAATATGGGCAAAGTTTGCCCTGTTCCAGGAACCTAACTTAACCAATCACCATCTACTGGTCTACTGCAGATTGAAAGCAAACATCGGATTGGTTCGTGTCATCTTTGCCTGTGTTGCTGTATAGGCCCCTCCATCTCTGTTGACAGGGTATTTCATGTGAACATTGTCTCTACTAATGTGAAACTCAGGTTATGCAGTTTCCCGTTTGTCTTTGTGCTCCCAGGGGAAGCTGCACGACCATCAGATGATGGGAATAATTCCAAGAATTGCACATGACATCTTTGATCACATCTATTCCATGGATGAAAACCTAGAATTCCACATCAAGGTAAATATAAAGTGGCATGTTATATAAGGGGGGCACACAGGGGGCACACGGGGGGGTGTGCAGAATACACAGAGGTAAAATGATCCGTCACTTTCTGTTTGTCAACCTGTACAGGCAAGGCTTTCTCAGAAGGTTTATTTGAGAGCTTATCCTCATTTGTACTTATTCCTCTTTATTTGTACAGTGAAACATGCAGACATATATATTTAGGGATGTTTAGAGACCTGAGATGTTCATGGGTATCTCTTATTCTAGTGATCTTCTGAACCAGAGCCCCACACAACACAGAAACCCCTAATATACCTATCAATATAATCTGTTCCTTCGTATGAATAAATACCATTTTTATGTGCTGAAATCTAGATGCAAAACAGATCCTTTCTTTCTGCATCATTTGAAATCCTGGCAGGGGAGGAGGGACTAAAACACTGATATTACACAGCTTACAGACAGCATTCAGGAACTACATAACCCACAATGCATTGCACTGTGATGTTCCTTTCCTTATTGACATCACGTGTGCAGGGAATTGTGGGATTGGGAGGATGCAGGCTGAAGGCAGGCTAAGGACAGGCGACTACTGTTACATTTTATTTGGGTCTCGAAGCAGTCAGTCAGATCAGCAGGGGAACAGGGGGCGGGGCTTAGGGAACTGTTCCAAACCATATTATTATTACATAAAAAATCATCAAAAGGCTGCATATTTTTTAATTGATGTATCTTGTAAAGTTGCTTGAATTATGTTTTCTTACGGGCTCATTTATGGGGATGTGCTCCAACTGAGGCACCCTAGGGCCTATATGCTTATGGCTAATGCCATACGTAGCATATTCTCGGCAAGCGGAAAAATGCTTGCCGAGGGCGGGCGTATTCCTGGCAAACGCTTTTCCGCTTGCCGAGAATATGCTACATATGGCATTAGCCTAAGCACTAGCGCTGTACCCCTAGGAACCAAAGAGCACTGCGATGAGGCTTCTATCTCCCTATTACTATAATGTTTAATTCTTTAGCTATTGTTTCTTTTTCCTTAGTGTGACAAGGCCAACTAAAGGCATCATTTTCTATAAGAAAGCTGTCTCTATCGCTGCACACATTATGATTATTTTTACAATGGTTTTTGTCTTGTTTTTTTGGCCAGGTGTCCTACTTTGAAATTTATTTGGACAAAATAAGGGACTTGTTGGATGGTAAGCAAAGCCTTTATGCATAGTAAAGTCTTAAAATGGCTTAGGTGCCTGTCTTTGTGTTTTAGTAAGGAGAAGCCACTAACACGGTTGCTCAGTTGGCATTAGGTGGTGGGGTGGGGGCTTCTTCTAATGGTCCATGCAGTTATCTGGCTTTATATTGTTCCTCCACCTCCCTATGGTGCCTCCTCAGAACTCCATAAGGGTCAAGATTTTCCCAGCTTGGTATATTCATGTGTAGACTTCATCATCCATGCAAAGCATTTTGGAGTTAGGCTAATGTCCCACAGAGATTTAGTGATAGATCTCTCGCCGGTGGTAAGGCCTACGCATCGCTTTGGTTTTCCAAAGTCGTGCAAGGTTTCCTCCTTCTGTAACTTTTTAAAACCAAAGTGATGAGTAGGCCTTTCCACTGACCCTTGTTGCCGGTGGAAAGGCATTTTCGGAGCGATAAGTCACCCACAGTAGCAGAGATCTATTGTGGGCAACTAAATCTCTCAGTGGGACATTATTCCCTTTAAAGATTATAGAGACTATATCATTCTTTCTCATATTTATGATATCTTGTGGTTGTGGTGTAACTTGGCAGCCAGGGGCCCCAGACCACCCCCACGTTGGGGCCACCAGCCAATTGGCTACATATTAAGGTTAATTCATAGTACAGGTATGGGACCCGTTATCCAGAATGTTTGGGACCTGGGTTTTTCCAGATAAGGGGTCTTTATGTAATTCGGATCTCCTACCTTAAGTCTCCTAAAAAAATTATTTAAACTGTAATTAAACCCAGTAGGATTGTTTTGGCTCCAATAAGAATTAATTATATCTTAGTTGGGATCAAGTACAGGTACTGTTTTATTATTACAGAGAAAAGGGAATCATTTAACCATTAAATAAACTCAATAGGGCTGTTCTGCCCCCAATAAGGGGTAATTATATCTTAGTTGGGATCAAGTACAGGTACTGTTTTATTATTACAGAGAAAAGGGAATCATTTAACCATTAAATAAACCCAATAGGGCTGTTCTGCCCCCAATAAGGGGTAATTATATCTTAGTTGGGATCAAGTACAAGGTACTGTTTTATTATTACAGAGAAAAGGGAATCATTTAACCATTAAATAAACCCAATAGGACTGTTCTGCCCCCAATAAGGGGTAATTATATCTTAGTTGGGATCAAGTACAGGTACTGTTTTATTATTACAGAGACAAAGGAAATCATTTTTAAAAATTGGAATTATTTGCTTAAAATGGGGTCTAAGGGAGATGGCCTTTCCGTAATTCGGAACTTTCTGGATAATGGGTTTCCGGATAAGGGGTCCAATACCTGTACATTTACCTCCGTCTGTAAGCAAACCAGTAGGGAACAAGAAATATCCATCCCCTTGTTTTGGACCTGAGACACTTGGGTAAAGGTGCAGGGATTATTATAAAGGAAATTTGCTTCCTAATAAGAAACAAGGCATCCAACCACCCAAAATGATTTCCATGCCAATGCTTTGTACGCTGCCCCTTTATATACGTATTGTAGCCTTTATTGTGCTGGTCGGTTGCTTACACACGGCGGCACCTTATATCTAATTAAAACAAGCATGTGATGCCGGTCATGTATTCTTAGCATGAACCCATGGCAAAGTCAGCCGTGACCTGCCGTATAGAGAAATCAGCAGTGAGTAATTGCACTGACGGGATTCTAAATGCACCATCAGAAGAGCAGTCTCATATGACTCATGAAAACTGCTGATTCTCCCCCTCTCCTCCGACAGTCTCAGAGCCCCAGTCTCTCGTTCCAAGTCACAGGGCTGCAGCCTGGCGGGGTCCTCGGAGATTTCATCAAAATGATCTTGTTAAAATGCAGAATTCTCCCACAAACAGGAGCTAAGGAGCTTCCAGCTGATTAAAGTGGGGTTAATGAAATTACCCTGTTTAGCTGAGAAGCAAATGCTTTCCCCTTTGGACAGAAAGGAGACAAATAAGCTGAAAGAATATAAATTATGAAGCAGCAGATTCTTCAGGGCAAATTAAGCTTGTGTATAAATGTAACTGCTGTGATGGATAAAGGCAAAGTTGTCTCTGTTGATCTAGTTTCATGTTCGTAAAAGGGAAAAATATTTATTTTGGCCCCGGGGACGCAGTCCCGTGTTTGTGCACAAACTACAATGAACTCCTCTCTTGCTTTCTGTAGTGTCCAAAACCAACCTCGCTGTCCATGAAGATAAAAACAGAGTTCCGTTTGTTAAGGTATCGTCCGATTAGCTATTTATTTCCTTCTTGCAATATGAAAATCCGGCACCACAGGCACAATAAGAACATGAGGGAATGGATGGGGGATTATTGCAATGTACATTTGCCTCCCTTGTTAATTGAACATCTATTAAGGGGATTGTACCATCTAAACTGGGGTCTAGTCAATCCCAGGCCTCTCCTACCTCTCCCTCCTGACTGTTTCTCACTTGTATCTCTCTCACCTGCCTTTCTTATTCTATTCTACATCTGCCTTGTACCCCCCAACCTCTCCTGCCCTCCCTCTCACCTACCGTACCCTGGCACCCACCAGCCTCTTTACTTATTCATTCTTTCTAACATATCGGGAGATTTCCCTCCCACACTTCTTCATTTCAAATCCTACCTCTCACCCCCCAGCCACCCCAACTCCCCGGCCTGCCTTCTCCCCCACCCATACCTTTACATGCCTTCCTTTTCTTTTTCTTCCTTTCAGTCTCTGCCCACTTTAACTTTTTCTCCCATCTGCCTATACTGCATGCCTTCCTCCCAGCCTATTAACTCCCCCCAACATCCAAATCCTTTTCCTCCTCCTGCCAATGCTCATCCTTTACTAAACCACCTATCAGCTACCATCTCCTGCTTGCCTTCTTGCCATTCATTTTCATACAAGCAAGTTTACCCCATCCCTTTCTTACTTTCACCTACATTCATTTTTCTTGCTTCTCCCTTTACTCTCTATCCAGCCATACTTTCCTAATTTTCCTATCTGATGTCCTCACTTAGTACTTTGTATGAACTGCTGTTCTCTCCCACCTCTCCTTTCCCCTGCCCATCCTCTCCTATATTTTCCTCTCACCACCAAATTCTCTCCCACTCACCTCCTACCTTTAAAGGCTACATATATATATTTTTCTCTTGCTTCCCTTCCTTACCCGTGCTTACTACCACTCTCCTCAGCCAGGTGTCCTATTTGTCATCTCTTTCTCACCTACTGTGCCCGCCTACCCTCCTTCTGTCCTCTCTTACCTCTCCTACCCACCTTCTGTCCTCTTTTATTTCTCCTTTCCATGCATTTCTCTTTACTTTTTACCTGCTCTTGTCTGCTACCCCCTGTCTTATTTGGCCTTCTTTCCCTACCTCTCCGTACCCCCATATCTACTTATCTCCTGTTACTTTTCTCCCCTTTTCATCTTCCTTCTATCTGCTGTCATCTTCTTCCTACATATTCTATTGTTCTCTCCTTTCAAGTTTAGTGAATAAAATATTATTATATAATATTATAATGTATTCTATAAATATAAATAATAATAATATAATATTATAATGTATTCTATAAAGAGAATTTCATCAGTATTTCATCAGTATCAGTATTAGTAGTGCCATGCTCATAAACCTTCCCAATATCTGAATAATCAGCTATTGATCTGCTGTAGCCATAGCAGAATATGGATTAGAAGAAGTGACTTGGCTGAACTTTTCCTTACTATGATGTTTGCATGTTTAGGGTTGTACAGAGAGATTTGTATCCAGCCCAGAGGAGGTGATGGATGTAATTGATGAAGGAAAGGCAAATAGACATGTTGCAGTTACAAGTAAGTAGCCAAGAGCCCCCTTGTGAGTATCTGCTGCTGGACCATTGGGAAACTGAAGGTGACAGTGGGCCATCAGGTTGGGTTAGAATAGATACCCACAGTAGCTCAGCACGTTGGTCTGTGTTTCTTTTCAGATATGAACGAGCACAGCTCCAGAAGCCACAGTATTTTCTTAATAAACATCAAGCAGGAGAATGTCGAGACAGAGAAAAAACTTAGTGGAAAGCTCTACTTGGTGGACTTGGCCGGGAGTGAAAAGGTAAGTCCCGTAAGCCTATTGCATGTGTGTGTGCAGTGTCTGCTCATTCTGTACAAAGTGCTGAGAATCCTGTGCTCTCCGGCAGGTCAGCAAGACTGGCGCTGAGGGGGCGGTGTTGGATGAAGCGAAAAACATCAATAAATCCCTCTCTGCTTTGGGGAACGTAATCTCTGCTTTAGCCGAAGGAACTGTAAGTAATGCATTACTGGCGCCTTTTTCTCTTCGTTAACTCAATAAAAAATGACCAGATTAACCTGCTTCTCAGATGCTTTTGTGGTCAAAAAATGTCCTTTTTATATTATAAGAAACTAACCATTGGCAACAGGTTCTCTGCGTCTTTATTAGTCATTCTGTCTCATTCTTTTTGACTGTATTGTCCTTTCATGATTATGTTTCTTACTAATAGGGGGTTAGGGGGTCCCAGCAACATTGGTGCAGGGATTCTCACTTTTGCATTGGCCACCCCTTACTGGAAACCTCCTAATGGGCCCACAAGGTGCCCTCAACCTGGGGCCTAGGCCACAATATTTTTTTATGGATTCAATAATATATATATATATCTATTCATCTATCCATCTGTTGCTCTTCAACTTACCAAAAGCCATCAGAAGTTGTACTTTTGCAATAACAATGTGTGGGGCAGAGGGCAATTGTCCCTATTTGTACCAGTTTAGGCTATCTCTCCTTTTCATAAAGGTTTAACCCAATAAAAGAAGTTGGTATCAGAGATGCCAAGCTTGTAGATCCCAGTTCTGTGGACGAGCACTTGGAGTTGTTTATTGTATTTGTATTGTCCACAGTGAGTAGATTTTTTTCCATTTGGAGCCTTACGTACGTCTTGAACACTAACCGCCTAAGTAATAACAGGCACTAAGTTTGCCCAGGAGCAGTAACCCATAGCAACCAATGGGTTTTTAAACAGGTGACCAGTAAATGCTACCTGCTAATTGGATGCTCCTGGGCAACTTAGTGCCTTTTATTACATTACCCCAAATCTGTTCCCTTAAAAGGCCCATGGCACACAGACCAGATTTTTCCCAGGGACTCTTCTCTGCCATTGTTTTTCAGACAGCACAGAAGCACCCAAACCACTGGTGTCTGTTCACTTGCTACTTTTATCCACATAAAGGGTCTCTGTGATTCCGGGGGTCCAGGAAAATGTCTTTATTATCATTTCCTAAAATCAACCTTGAACTTTAGCTTCCAGGCTCCAATGTAAAGGAGTAACTCTGCACAGAGACAACCTTTCCTTGGGGATTGTTTGCAGAACTTCCATCAATTTTATAATTATTCCCTTTCTAGAAAACCCACGTCCCGTACAGAGACAGTAAAATGACCCGGATTCTACAGGATTCCCTCGGTGGAAACTGCCGGACCACCATTATAATCTGCTGCTCTCCATCTATTTTCAATGAAGCGGAAACAAAGTCAACGCTAATGTTTGGGCAGAGGTAGGTTCACCTCTATTATTTATCTCTAATAAGGTTCCTAGGAGAGGGGGGTGGAGGTAAACATCTTGCATCATCTCTGGGAAAACACTTCCCAATATACTCCTTGGAGGTGCTGATCTCAGAATGTAGATAACATGGTGGTATAGGAGTGATCTCTAGTTTTGGCCCGAAAGCTATCACTGGAGAATTAAGCATCACCCCAGTTAGTCCTCTTTTATAATGAGGATATCTTTCATGTATTTCCCTTAATAGTCCTGTACATTGGCTGATTCTGGTCATATTAGATGCTGAATTGCACGCTATGTGACTACACACTGACCTGTTAGAGAGCAATTTGATCACGGGAATCAAACTGGGGCCCTTGACATTTGTAGACTGGCCAATACAAATTGTAATGGGAAGCGACAGGGTTTTGACTTTAGATCAGACCAGTGATCCCCAACCAGGGGTTCTTGAGCAACATGTTGCTCCCCAACCCCTTGGATGTTGCTCCCAGGGGCCTCAAAGCAGGGGCTTATTTATAAATGCCTTGCTTGGGGCAAGTTTTGGTTGCATAAAACCCAGTGTAAAGCCAAACAGAGCCTTCTGTAGGCTGCCAGTCCCCATAGGGGCTACCAAATAGCCAATTATAGCTCTTATTGGCACCCCCAGGAACTTTTTCCATGCTTGTGTTGCTCCACAACACTTATTCCATTTGAATGTGGCTCACGGGTATAAAAGGTTGGGGAAAAGACCATCTGAATAGACCCAACATGATAGTTATTATTAACAGCATATAATAGAGATGTCATCTACGTTGACATTTGGGATCTAGAACATTGGGTGCTGGTGATGGAGGAGATCAGTTCTACCAGATCTTTCATTTAGAGACACAAGTATGGAGTCTGATAAAATGCCGTTTCTCCCCGGCACAGGGCGAAGACCATTAAGAACACTGTGTCTGTCAACCTGGAGCTGACGGCGGAGGAATGGAAGAAGAAATATGAGAAAGAGAAGGATAAAACCAAATCTCTTAAGAACATCATTCAGCATCTTGAGATGGAGCTGAACAGATGGAGGAGGGGTAAGGACACCCGGCGCTCATTAACATTTAATGATTTCCCTTCAGCAGCTCGTGTTGTTAAAGGCAAAGTGCAAAGAATTCACTTGACTTGAAACCCCTGCTTGAAAGGGAAAACTTCAGCGAAAACCAGTTTTCTTGCATAACGAAAGTAAATGTGATTCTAAGCAGCTGCCCAATAGGCGTCAGTTAGGAAACGTCCGTGGTTGGAAAGCTGTTAGGAAATGTAATTGCCATGGAAAGCGGTGCCTGCGTAACCCTTTGTGTTCCCTGGGAGGTCAGCTCCGCCCACCAGGTCTGTCCATCAGCGGCTTCTGCTGCATTGTTTCCAGACACACACACTGCTTTCAGTAGTAATTATATTGACAAGTAACTTTAAAATCAATGGACTTTTTCAATTAATGTCTATTGGAAAGTTGCTTACAATTATAATTTCTTTTATTATGCAAAAAAACTATTTTTGCACTTACGTCACAAAAAATAAACTGTGTAAGTCAAAGATCCCAGTCCTTCAGAGTCATTTAGCATTAATGGGCAACTCCTGTCCTTTATCAGGTAAAGGTTGACATATACTGTAGCTGGAGTGCAGAGTCTCTTCAATCACTTTTAATATCCTTATCATTTACAGTAGGGGGTACATTATCCCTTATAATACATGAGTGATACTCAGAGTTCCCTGTATAACTCAGCCTGCAGCCTTGTGCCTTTATATGGGCACAGAACCCCTCAGTGACTGCTAATATCCTTATCATTTACAGTAGGGGGTACATTATCCCTTATAATACATGAGTGATACTCAGAGTTCCCTGTATAACTCAGCCTGCAGCCTTGTGCCTTTATATGGGCACAGAACCCCTCAATGACTGCTAATATCCTTATCATTTACAGTAGGGGGTACATTATCCCTTATAATACATGAGTGATACTCAGAGTTCCCTGTATAACTCAGCCTGCAGCCTTGTGCCTTTATATGGGCACAGAACCCCTCAGTGACTGCTAATATCCTTATCATTTACAGTAGGGGGTACATTATCCCTTATAATACATGAGTGATACTCAGAGTTCCCTGTATAACTCAGCCTGCAGCCTTGTGCCTTTATATGGGCACAGAACCCCTCAATGACTGCTAATATCCTTATCATTTACAGTAGGGGGTACATTATCCCTTATAATACATGAGTGATACTCAGAGTTCCCTGTATAACTCAGCCTGCAGCCTTGTGCCTTTATATGGGCACAGAACCCCTCAGTGACTGCTAATATCCTTATCATTTACAGTAGGGGGTACATTATTCTTCTTTTACCATTATAAGATTGTAGAAATGCAGAAAGAATGTGAGACAGCCCAAGTCATGACACAAGTGGGTGGGTGAGGGTGTTCTTATGAAGCCTGGCCAAAATAAAGATGATAGATGATAGATAGATAGATAGATAGATAGATGATAGATAGATAGATAGATAGATAGATAGATAGATAGATAGATAGATAGATAGATAGATAGATGATAGATAGATAGATAGATAGATAGATAGATAGATGATAGATAGATAGATAGATAGATAGATGATAGATAGATAGATAGATAGATAGATAGATAGATAGATAGATAGACAGATAGATAGATAGATAGATAGATAGATAGATAGATAGATAGATGATAGATAGATAGATAGATAGATAGATAGATGATAGATAGATAGATAGATAGATAGATAGATAGATAGATAGATGATAGATAGATAGATAGATAGATAGACAGATAGATAGCAATAACTAAAAGTCACTGAGGGATTTCTTCCACAACTTTTTTGTAGATAAATGGAGGAATCTCTGTTGAAGAGATTACTGTCAGCTCACAGGGAAATACAAGGCTGGCAGCGTGGGGGGAGCAGGTGTACACGGGGGCCCTACATGCCTAATTCCACTGACAGGGGCAATAAAGGATTCCCTTCTCTATCAGCAGGCTCTCGCCGGCCCTTTGTTCTCTATTGAGCAGCACAGCTCTGCGTTTAGCTCTGTCCCAGGGGTGCGTGCCGACTGCAGAGCAATGAATGTATTTTTGATTAGAAGGAGGAAGTTGCCATGGCGACGGGTTGCCGCCAGCTCTTAGATTGCCAAGAATATAACTCCCAAATGTAATTACAGGTTCAGCGGCTGCATTTTCCCCGTCACGTTTTCCTACAGGTTCCATTTCTGGTCACGTTTTCACACATGTTCCCTTCCTGGCCCTAATGCTCTTGTTGTCCTACAGATAATGGCCTTAATATACAGAGAGGCAGAGCTGTCCTTAATGGAACTGAATAAGGGAGGCTCCCAAGAGCCCCTGCACATAGTGTGGCCTGTAGAGCAGCAGCTATTGGTGGGAAGAGTAAGGGAAGTAGGTATGGAAGTGCGTAAGATAGGACCATGGGTGCCAGCTTCCTGTTCTTTTGGCTCCATATCTTTGGGGTAACCGTAGATAGGGCAATTGGACAAGTCCGCTACATTAAAACAAGAGGACAAAAGAAGAACAAAGTTTCAACAGTAAGGCTGGGTGTTGACAGTAGGAATAGATTGTAGGACAACAAGGTGGAACAACATAGAGACAGTAGGGTGGGATTGGAGAGCAGAACAATATGTTGACAGTAGGGCAAGATGGGGGCAAGGGCTGCCATCTATTCTGGTATCTTTCCTTTCTTTCCTATCAATTGCATTGCTATTACAGTAAATATCAATTTTATAACAGCCTGGTGGCAACCCTAGATGGAACAGTAGGAAAAATGGCTACAGTCATGCATGTTGGCAACGTTGGAGGCAAGGTTTCAGCAGTATGGAAAGATGGGATTTTTTTTTTTTTCAAAAAAGACAAAAGAACGGCAAAATGGCAACACTAGGACAAGGTTTCTGCAGTAGGGCAAGAAGGGGACTTTCAGACAAAAGTAAGGCAAGATGGTGACATTAGGACAAGGTTTAAGCAGTAGGGCAAGAAGGGGACTTTCAGACAAAAGTAAGGCAAGATGGTGACATTAGGACAAGGTTTAAGCAGTAGGGCAAGAAGGGGACTTTCAGACAAAAGTAAGGCAAGATGGTGACATTAGGACAAGGTTTCAGCAGTAGGGCAAGAAGGGGACTTTCAGACAAAAGTAAGGCAAGATGGTGACATTAGGACAAGGTTTCAGCAGTAGGGCAAGAAGGGGACTTTCAGACAAAAGTAAGGCAAGATGGTGACATTAGGACAAGGTTTCAGCAGTAGGGCAAGAAAGGGACTTTCAGACAAAAGTAAGGCAAGATGGTGACATTAGGACAAGGTTTAAGCAGTATGGAAAGATGGGATTTTTTTTTTTCAAAAAAGACAAAAGTAAGGCAAGATGGTGACATTAGGACAAGGTTTCAGCAGTAGGGCAAGAAAGGGACTTTCAGACAAAAGTAAGGCAAGATGGTGACATTAGGACAAGGTTTCTGCAGTAGGGCAAGACGGGGACTTTCAGACAACAGTAAGGCAAGATGGTGACATTAGGACAAGGTTTCAGCAGTTGGACAAGATGTCAACAGTAGGACAATGGAGACAATGAGATAAAAGGATTGTGACAGCAGGGCATGATGGGACTACTGCTGGCACCTTTTCAGGAATTAAACACCAGCCCTCTGGTATGTTCAGCTTTCTTCCATATAAATAGCATTTGCATCAATCCTAATCTTAGCCAGGTGGCCAACCGTAGATAGGACAGTAGGGTATGAAGCTGACAGTAGGGCAAGGAGAAATGTTCTTGAAGTAGAACGCTCTCACCCTCCAGCAGCAGAATGGCCTTATTAGCTGTTATCTGTACCAACAATCATATATTCCTCCCTCAGCCTCTTCCATATATGTATACTGCATTTCCATTGTATTTTTATTTCTATTTAGAACTTCTTCCCTGCCGAGCTGCTGCACGCAGACACTCGGGCAGTTGTACCGACTAAGTGTCCTATGGATTTTTCCTTGCCTTCTCCTCCTTTTGTGCCCCCCACCAGCATATACTCAGGCATTTGGTATGCTGTGTGTGTTCGGAGACATTTCCTTTGTCAGCACGTCGACCCCCACCTGATCTGTATGCTGTATCTCCATCCCGCTCCCAGTGCCGCACTGCCAGGCTAATCCAGTGCTGACATGAGAAATTTTTAATTTAGCTGCTTGAATGTGATATCCATCTGATGAGTGAATTGAATTACAAGGGTTTATCCTATTCAGCACTTATTAGCTGTGTATACACCCCCTTGTGCTCCCTTCTGTACCATAGAAAGCGAGCATTTGGGTGCATTGTGCAGTGTGCATGGCTACCAGCAGGGGGTACACTCCCACGCACATGTTTATTCTAATGGAGCCTTGAGCTTTATTCAGGCAATGGGATTTTTATAGAGCCACACTATGGGTCTGTATTCAGGGAATGGCTCTGCTGATCCCTATTGTCACGTTAACATTCTGTGCCCTGATTTACACAGGGGACTATCAACATGGGGGTCTTATTAGTATTTCACGCCCTTATGACACCAGTGCAGCTATTTCCAAGGTCCCCTTTCCCTCCATAGTGGGATGTTTGGAAAGATTAATGGTATCTCTGTAAAGGCTATGGGAAGTCCTTTCTGACTGTCATAAAATGAAATGGTATGATAACACAATTGGTGCCCTATAGTAGAGTCCTTTGCGGAACCAATTTTTGAAACCCAGCCCATGGCCCGCAACCTGTGACCCGAACCCACAACCTGCATTTAAACCTGCTTGGACACACTACCTTGACCCAACCTGCAACTGCCTTGTCCACAACCCCATCAGCCACCCACTGACCACCATTAAACAGGAAGTGCTGTTGCTGCCAACTAATAGTGATATCATCAGTAGTGGGCGGGGTGGAAAAAAAAGTGTAACATTTATGTAATATAGATAGTACAGGTATAGGACCCATTATCCAGAATGCTCGAGACCAAGGGTATTCTGGATAAGGGGTCTTTCTGTAATTTGGATCTTCATACCTTAAGTCTACTAAAAAATCAATAAAACATTAATTAAACCAAATAGGATTGTTTTGCATGCAAAAAGGATTATTTATATCTTAGTTGGGATCAAGTACAAGTACTGTTTTATTATTACAGGGAAAAAGGAAATCAGTTTTAAAATTCTGAATTATTTGATTAAAATGGAGTCTATCGGAGATGGGCTTTCCGTAATTCGGAGCATTCTGCATAATGGGTTTCCGGATAAGGGATGCCATACCTGTATAACAAATAGAGATAAGACTCACAACCCAACCCCCAGACCCGCAACCCACAGACCCCCATCTATACCTGCATCCAGAAGCCCTACCCATAGGGTACCTGCTTTTTTTACAGGTAACCTGCACGTACCCCATCTGCTGCAGGACTCTACCCTATAGAAGGTTTCCAGGCTGCAAGACACCCTTATTAAACCTTGTAGGAATAAAGCAAATATAAAATAGGTCCATTAGACAAAAGAATGAGGGAAAAAAACAAGGGTGGCCTTGCACTTTATGCGGCTTGAGTTTCTTTTCATCTCCATGGAGACTGCAACTTCCCATGGTTATAGATTCTGTGCTGTGTTACACGTCTACATCATGTTTTTCTGTACAGAATACAGCCAGCTGGGATTCACTTACAGTAACAGTTGAAGGATGGGCACAGGTTGGCACAGCCCAACTGCAGTGCCAACATATGATGCCTGTCCAGTTAGGAGTTTATTTGAGACCCCGAGGCAGGGGTTTCCTTGTAGCGAGGCAGTAGCATCTAAATATTGCTAATTACCATTTAACACATGGACATTTGAAATTTTTGGGTGGCGGTTCCATGTGTGGACAATGTGTTTTGTGAGCTATAAAGGTTGTGCCCTTCTCTGTGCAACAGGAGAAGCTGTGCCTGTAGATGAGCAGACAAGTGCAAAAGACCAAAAGACCCTGGAACCATGTGACAACACCCCAGTCATCGATAATGGACTGGTTGGCGCAACCAACATCTCCTCTGAGGAGAAGAAGAAATACGACGAAGACATTGCTTCTTTGTACGGACAACTGGATGATAAGGTTGCTTCCCATTACCCAAAGCCTTGATTGAATCCCTTGCACTGAATATGTCTATATGGGAATGGTACCACTATGGACAACAGAGCCATTTGCTGGCCGGTTCTTCCTACCGACCTGACAGTCAGGAAGAAATTTCAAAATAAGTAGAGGAAAGCCTTCTGCTTAGAAAAGAACAGAGAAGAACCTTCTTTTCTAAGCAGAACAATGTCGGAATACTTTCCTCTTCTTCTTCTGAAGTTTTCTCCCAACCAGCAGATGGTGCAGGAGAGCACCCCAAACAATTTTACATTCATTGGTTTTTATTGTCTACATTTCCTTGAAGACTTTTGCTACCAGTACATAACAGTAACACTATTGAAGTGCTTCATATTATGTGCCACCACATCCTACGCCCTTTCTGTACTCCATGCTGTCCATCACACAGCCACCCAGCACCCTATCTATAATACTGCTGCCTCTCAATACGTTGTTCCCTCTTCATATATATTGATAGCATTTCCCTGTTTCTCTAGGATGATGAGATTAATCAGCAGAGCCAGCTGATAGAGAAACTCAAGCAACAAATGCTGGATCAGGAAGAGGTAAAATAAAATATTATTTCCGCTTATTGACCACATTATGTTAAGGACATACTTGAATATTACTCTTGCTGGAAACTCATGGCTGACAAGTTTATTTATTTTTTGTCTATACCCTGTTGAGCAGTCAGGTAGCTTCAAAAACACATGCTTATTAATAGAAGAAGCCATCAAGCTCCACCCATGTGGTTCCTCATCCAAAAAGTTTGGTATATGTGAGATTGAGCTAAATTAGAGATTCTTACTGAGAGAGGCAGCCTATCAAGCTCCACCCATGTGATTCCATATGCACAAAATTGGTATATGTGGAATTTAGAGATGCTCAGACCCAGACATTGTCAAGAGTCTTGGGCCTTAAGGATCCTTCCGATAAAGAAAATAATCTATGTAATCCAACATCCCCCAATAGCCTTTATCTGACAGCTGAAGGGACACAGGTTGGATATCCCTGATGTATATGCTCAAAGGAGCCCCTCTAGTACTGGAGGCCCAGAGAGAATCCTCTTTGTCTAACTACCCTAAACTCAACAAGATTTGGTAACCCAGTTCTACATTTAAACAGTGGCCAATTCCTTCAGCTCTGTTGAGGAGTTTCAGTATTTTGGCTTCCCAACTGGGGATGATAGTTCATACAGTTGCTGTGTGTTTATGGTTTTCAGCTTTTGGCATCAACGAGGAGAGATTACGAGAAGATCCAGGAGGAGCTGACGCGCCTTCAGATAGAGAACGATGCAGCCAAGGATGAGGTGAAGGAGGTGCTTCAGGCGTTGGAAGAGCTAGCTGTCAACTATGATCAGAAATCTCAGGAAGTGGAGGACAAGACAAAGCTTAATGAACAGCTTTCAGAAGAACTGACCCAAAAAACAGTAAGTCCAGGAAGAACTTGTTTGGCACCGACAATCTGTATTTCTTTACAACATTGAGTTCTCTGTGGGACGTCTGTACTGATTGGTTTTATTAGTTGACCAGGGATTTCTGTTGATCTATGATGTCTATGAGGGCCACATTTCACTAGTGATCAGATTGATCAGCCCATATGCAACAGTCATTGTAGAGGCTGGTTACCTTGGGTGCCAAAGTTCCTTGGCCCAGTTCTGAAGAATGATGTCTGTATTTGCTACTATCTGTAGTATTTCCAGGGTCGGACTGGCCCGGGAAACTGGGAAAAATCCTGTTCCTGTTGGGCCCTGCCACCTAAGCACCAATTTAGTAAAGATTCAAATAAAATTTAAGATGGCCATGCATTCCACGGTGGAATGTATGGCCATCTTTAATTGTTTAACCTAGCTTTGTGGCCTGAAAGTGGAAAAGTAGTGGAGCTGGAGCGGGGACGGACAGGGGACAGGGCTGGACAGGGGTGGTGGTGGCTGCATGGTGGGCACTTGACTTGGGAACCCAGTGGGCCCCTGATTTCTAGTAAAGCTTTTGAGTACTGTTCATTAATGTGCATGATCTGAGGGTCCATTCACACAACACATCATTGGGACAGTACATTTTTACATTGCATGGGAGAGAAATTGTACAACGTGTCACGTAAAGCTTTTATAATATTTTTTTTTTGGTGTTACTGTTTCTTTAAACATTGCCGAGCTGAGATAATGGAGGGAATCCATAATTGTGGATAATGCAGCTCTCCGCAGCAAATTCAAGCCGGCGCTATTAACAGCCATTTCTAAATGGTGCAAAATTAAATTTGTTCCCACCATAACTGCTGCTAGATAACAAAAACCCATTAAGATATGCAAAGTAAATGGCCTTCAAAGTAGCTATTACGATCGTTAGCGATAAAGAGCACAAATAATCCGAAATATCTTCTGAACTGCGTGGGTGGTGCTTGGGGGAAATCGGTATGCGGTAGGTAGCGCGTGGAGATTGGTTAATTAGATATTAGTGTGTTATAATTATTAACCCTTAAGTCCACTGACACTGTTACTTGTTAGACTTTCTGGGTAATAAAGCCTACAATTCCCAGGAGTGTATTGGGGAGTGGGGTTCTCATGCACTTATTGGGGTACGGATGGAAAGTTGTACTGAGAACATCAAGGGGGATAGCAAGTATAGTACAGCAAGATGGCAGGAGTATGACAAGGTTTTGACAGGAGGTCAAGATAACAGAAGCCCGTGGACCTCCAGTTATTGATCTACAGTACCCAGCACCCACAGACAACTGAAACAATGGGGCCCTAAAAACTCTAATTTGGTGTAGGCCCAACTGCTAGCTCATTAATTACCCAATATCTGAGACTCTTGTATGACTCATACCAAAGGTTGACACTTAGGGGCACATTTACTAATCCACGAACGTCCGAAAAGCGTCCGAATGCGTTTTTTTCGTAATGAACGGTATTTTGCGACTTTTCCGAGAATTGTCGCGACTTTTTCGAGCTCTCAATACGAAAAAGTCGCGACAATTCGCAAAAGTCGTAATGGCTATGAAAAAGTTGCGACAATTCACGAAAGTCATAATGGCAATGAAAAAGTCACGACAATTCACGAAAGTCATAATGGCAATGAAAAAGTCGTGACAATTCACGAAAGTCATAATGGCAATGAAAAAGTCGCGACAATTCGCGCAAGTCGTAACGGTTACGAAAAAGGCGCGACAATTTACGCAAAATTCGTAACGGCAACGAAAAAATCGCAAAAAATATGAAAAAGTTGCAAAATGTTCATTTTTTCCAATCCGAATTTTTCGGATTCGGATTCGTGGATTAGTAAATCAGCCCCTTAGGGTGGCTTTTACCAAATGCCGTCTCTTATCCCATATTCTATCTATTCCCATCACCCTTTGATAAACCACCAAAGAAATGCCACATCTTTCTTCTGTCTTTGGATGAAGAGATCAAGGAGGAAGCCACGGATTCCCTATATATTGCCCTAAGAGAACTACAAGGTCATCTACTAAATCAGCCTGAATCCTGCTGCTAAATATTTCCATCTTGTTTGGATTTGGGATCAGCCTAAGGACATGACTGTCCCCAGATGATGTCCCTTCAGATATCTCTACATGGCGTAGACAATATCTTAGTTTCTATGAACATAAGAAGAAGAATTATATATTGTCCTGTTATGTTCTATGCCAAATATTGAGTCCTTATGAGAACAAGGAACAAGGAGAATGAGTCACGTTGTGTGGATCTTTTAATCTAACGTGCAAATCAAATTAACATGCACTAGGTTCAGTTTCATCAGAGGCCAATTAACCGGCCTTTATGGTCTTTGGAACATGGGAAGAAAAAACCAATGCAGACACTGTGAGAACATACAAACTCCATGGGGATAAAGTCCAGTGTGGAATCAAAATCAGGATTCCAGGGCATAAATGTTGTGTGTTGCACCTCAGGCCAGAGGTTCCACTTGTGTCAACCATATGGAGCAGCCATGTGGAATGGAATGAGAAAGACTTAGATACTACCTTAGATAATTAGCTCAGTCTAGGACACAGGCAGTTGCAGGTGTTGTTTTGCTATAAAATTGGCGTGATAAATTGTGATACCTAAGACTGAGCCTAAAGTGAGAGGTCAAACACAGAGAGTGGGTCTGTGTCAGCTACACTGGAATGGTATTGTAAGCCAAATGATAAATGGGTACAGCAAGGGAGTGTGTGGCCCCCAGGGCAGAGCCTTGAGTTACATCAACCAAGATGTCAGCACTGGAGAAGGTAGATAGAGTATGGGAGGGAAAATCAGGAATAATGAGTATTATATTGCCCCAGCCCTGAAACCCATAGCAACCAACCAAGAAATATTGATGATTATTCTAGTGCAGTTAGATTCATAACAGTAAATACTCAGCTGGTTGCTATGGGTTAGTAATTTATTATAGGGCCACAATGAGTTCTATTTATGGGCAAAGAAGAAGCACTGGCACACTACACAGACACAATTACTATGTGCAAAAAGCCAATTATATCATTAATCTCATTAAATAATATTTTTGGCACTCAGCCTTTTACTGTATTCTGAGCTTGTGTGGCAGAAAGAGCCACTAGAATGCCCCCAACGTGTCCATAGTCCTCGCTGGTGCTCCTCACATCATAACCCGAATTTCCTTTTCTAATCAGCTTTGAAGACTTTCTACTTTGACAAATGCCCCCCCATTCATCTCTGCTTGGCACAATGTCTTTAATCTTGTTTTATGACTGAGCTGCATAAAAGTGGCTGATATAATATGTTCTGGGGATGTTGTACAGCAGCCGGGAGAGGATTAGGCCATTTCATCTCTCTGTACAAAGTCCTTCTGTAGAGTATGAGCCATTCCTCATCCGCCGGCGCTGGGCTTACAGATAATGGAAACCTCTTTCGGAGCTGCCGTACTGATACAGAACCACATCAAATCTGCACGGGAATGATCCAGGCTTATTGCAGCCCTGGTATATAAAGGGACCTGTGTAATTTTCTGCTACCCTAGAGAAGCCCAACCACTTGAATTTGATTATCACAATTTTAATTGTAGTGTTTTTCCATTTCTAATGACCCAATAATATTAGCTCAGCAGGGTACCCAACTGCTGTGTTGACCTGCCCTTGTCGCTATATATTCAGGACAATGTGATCCAGCTGCAAGTGCTCCATCTGTCAGAAACAGATACAGATCCCACCTCTGACCCTCCCACTGTAATAGTGTCCTAAGGACATGTATGAGAAGATGTGCCCTGAACGTTACACCAATGATTCATTGCATTGCTCACCTAAGCGTGGGAAACCATTGGGAAACCATCAACAAGGTGAAACTGATAACCTAATGTGCATTTTGTTTTTTTCCCCTCCTCTCTTCCTTACAGACCAACCTGACTGTCACTCAACGTGAGCTAAGTCAGCTTCAGGAGCTAAGCAACCATCAGAGGAAACGCACTACCGAAATCCTCAACTTGCTGCTCAAGGACCTTGGAGAAATCGGAGGAATTGTTGGCACCAACGATGTCAAAACAGTAAGGGCGTTCAGGCCACCCCGTGCCTTCGTTATCTATGACATATGGGGTCTTTTTCTATGTTACATCCCACAGGTAGAGTCACCATGGTAGATGGAGAGCTTAAACCTTCAGGTGAAGGAGCTGATGTACCAGGGTTGATGTAGGCCTGGCACAACAATGTCTACAGACCAACAGACTTTTATTTACTACAGAATAATATATAAATGTATAGCCTAATTTGTTTTATGTTGCATTCTTGCTCTGGAGATATCTCTTTGATTCCCTGTCCTTCATCAACCCTGATACAACCTACACTTGCCCCATTATTATTTGCACAAAACGCGTTAGGCTGTGCATTTTATATTACTATCTCCTAAATAAAAGACAGTTGCTGTTGCAATCTTACTTTGGAGATGTCTCTTTAAGTCCCTGTCCTACATAAACCCTGGTACATCCTACACTTGCCCCTTTCTCACTGCTTTTGTTGCTTTCCCAGAGATGGGTTTCATGGTGGAAATGTTTCAGTGGTACAATTAACATTTGACTTGTTAAAACAGATTGAATAAAATATGACTTCTGTGTTTGTAGTTGGGGCAATTAGATTTGCCATTGAAGGACCTTGTGTTTGACTCTTTGGACCACGACTTGCCCTCAGGTTGCGGAATCTCTGCTCATTTGGCCTTTTCAACTTGTTCCTTTGCTTGTAGCTGGCAGAAGTGAATGGAGTCATTGAAGAGGAGTTCACCATGGCTCGCCTATACATCAGCAAGATGAAGTCAGAAGTCAAGTCGTTGGTCAACCGCAGCAAGCAACTGGAAAGCGCTCAGATAGAGGCAAACAGGAAGATCAATGCCAGTGAGAAAGAACTCGCCGCGTGCCAGCTACTGAGCTCCCAGGTATGTGGGTTCCTTCTTTATCATCTTTTACAGAGTTTGGCCCAACTCATCAGGAAAGCTTATTTATAGCCTTGGTCAGTGTTGGACTGGCCCACCAGGATACCACGAATGGGTGGCCTACTACTGAAGGGCCAAGGTGTCAGTGGGCCCTCCTGCTCCTGACCATTTGGCCTGCTTCATGGTCATTCCCTATTTCTGAATGGGAACAAAGAGGGAAGAATAGATTCTAGCATGTAAATAAAAGAGACTAGGAGAATAAGGAGGTTCGGTGAGGAAAGGAGGAAAATATAGTTTGGAAAGTGGGCCTAGGGTCTAAGGTTTTCTGGTGGGCCCCTGGGTTCCCAGTCCGACACTGGCCTTGGTATCTTGACTTGTTGATATATATATGAGGTGGGTTCAGCTTGCCTTCATCAAGTGGCCTCCAAATGGTGTGGCTGGGTTATGTGGAGGATGCCCATATCTATTGTATGTGGTCCTGTTGACTGATGTTCTAGAGCTGGAAATTCATTTCTCCATAGTGGAGCCACTAATCTGAAAGGACTGACCCCCAAGCACTGGTCTGGGGCATTATAAGGCCATTTCAGCTGACGCTGAGGGTGGGTTCCTATTCCCAGTACTAGTAGGCGTTTGGTAGCCAGTAAACTACATGTGGTTGGCAGTTGCTGTGCCTTCTAGGATTGTATATTTGTACCATTCATTCACTGAACGTGTGTTTCTCTTCCCAGCACGAGGCGAAGATTAAATCCCTAACAGATTACATGCAGAACATGGAGCAGCGCAGGAGGCAGCTGGAAGAGGCCCAGGATGCACTTAATGAGGAGCTGGCGAGACTCCATGCCCAAGGTACCCACGCTGAGCTTGTTGGATTTGGCCTGCTGGGACTGCAGCTCTCACAGGGTTATTAACTCTATGAACTCAGGGAGCAGCTTCTGGTCGGCTGCAGGAGCAGATGTTCATTCAGGATCATTTGGACCAAGCTAACAAAATGCTGAATAACTGAGCCCTTTCTATAGAGCTGTGAGGCCCATTCTCATCAGTCTGCCCCCTGCTGCCCCTCTGTGTCCCTGCACTGATACCCTACCTACAAAGTGACAATCACCTATTTAAAGGGGAACTGCCCTAAAATAATGGAATAAATAGCTAAAACTGCAGTGGAATGTAGCTGCTCAAATAATATAGATCTATAAAACAGTACATTTATACTCAGTGTTTGACTCCCACCTACCCATTAACCAGTGTATTATTATTAGGGAATGAAATACCCCACATCATTAGCTATAAATTGTCTGTATATATATATATATATATATATATATATAGATAGATAGATAGATAGATACAGCTGCTTGCTTATTACTGGTGTTTACTGCGTAATTACACAGAGCTTTGAGCTCATTAGCAGAACATAGGTGCTCCCTATAATTACTGCTGGGTGCTTATTCAGCCCTATATAGTTACATAGTTACATAGTTACATAGGGTTGAAAAAAGACCAGTGTCCATCAAGTTCAACCCATCCAAGTAAACCCAGCACACACAACCTATACTTACCAATCTATACACTCACATACATAAACTATATATACAACCACTAGTACTAACTGTAGATATTAGTATCACAATAGCCTTGGATATTCTGCTTGTTCAAAAACTCATCTAGATAGGATGTTCCAGCCCACATTTTCCTCTATTAAGGAACCAGATTTAGTTGTTCCAGGGGTCTCTCCCATCATACTTTTATCTTGTGAAGCAGCCCGGAACCGTCCCTTCCTAATAGAATCTCAGCGCTGCCTGATTCATTATTCCTGCCCTCTGTCTGTACATTGAGCATTGAATTAGCCCCTTAGCCAGGAAGCCGGTGAATTAACTATACGTCAGCCATAATCATGTTACTGTCACAGGGCTGTAGAATTATAAAGTGCACTTACACAGAGCTGTCTTTTTGCTGTAGCCCTTTGACCTCCTAAGAATGCTGTATATTTGCTTTTAAAATACTGCCTTGAAATTATATTGGCTTTACCCCACCACCACCATAAACTCTTTAAAGCTCCCAGGGCCCAAACAGGGAATCAGAGACCAGCAAGTCTGACCATAAAAATTGTCACAATCTATTGTGCAAAATAGGGCCAAATAAGTTTCTGCAGGGGAAGTTTCTGGGGTGTGGGATTCAGACAAACACTTGTTTTAGTGGTGGCAGCAGACAGACCCTAATGTGGCCAGATTGTCTGCTTTACATTGACATTTCATGTTTCCAGCATTCCATACTGTATGTGTTATGGATTATTTACATCTTTTCCACAGAAAAAATGCACAAGGTATCATTTCAGGACAAAGAAAAGGAACATCTGACAAGACTCCAGGATGCTGAAGAAATTAAGGTAGAGCATAAATTGTCTTTTCCCTTGGGGATATTGAGAGATACATCCGCGTGTGTTATGTGCCCAAGCTCCTATCAAGGTGCTACCAATGTTGGACAGGACCTGCCAGAGAAAGTGGCCCACTCATACAACAATTACATGTAGGCAGTGCTAAATATAATAGATTAGCTATAGGCCTATGATGGCAATAAGAATGGACTTATGGGAATTGTCCTTGGCTGGGCCCTTCGAGAGATCCACTGGTTTGACCATGGGTGCTACTGACTCAACTCAGCATTTTTAGTTTGTGAGTTGCTCCTTCCCTATTGGTTTCTGGCTACAAACTCTTTTATGGTTGCCATACCCCCTGTTGTGGTATAATTCCATTACAAGCAATCAGAAGGGACAAAATCTAGCACTTCGGGTGTGTGGCTAGCCGAATTGGGACAAAACTGCCAAAGCAAGGACCATGCTCTTGGTATTGCTTGAACCTGTACAGAAAGATTCCATAACACAAAACATTTCCCAGTACTAAGAACAATTTAGCAGGAACTGCCCTCTGTGTTTATTCATAGACTGTGCAGAACAATACCATTTATCTATGGCAGCCCAGACATTTCCCTGTAGTAAGAACAGTTCTCCTGGACATTTCCACTGAGCAGCAGGGTGTGTCCTTTGGACCTTTCCAGGGCGCAGGGAGACAATGATTATGTGCTTTTTTGTCTTCTGGGGGGGTCAGAAAACTTTGGAGCAGCAAATGGAAAGCCACAGGGAAGCCCACCAGAAGCAGCTGTCTCGCCTACGCGACGAGATCGAGGAGAAGCAGAAGATGATTGATGACTTGAAAGAGTAAGTTAAACTTGTTTTGTGGAACTTTCAGTTGAACCTTTCTCGCCCACGTTGCAGACGTTCTTGCCCTCTAAACCTGCTTCTTCTCTTCTTGCCATGAAGCCTGAACCAGAAGCTGCAGCTCCAGCTGGACAAGCTGACATCTGACTATGAGAAGCTGAAGACAGAAGAGGAGCAGAGGGAAGAAGACCTGCAGAAGCTTGTGTGAGTAATAGCCCCTCATTTGCTGTGAGTGTAGCTGGCCAACTGTGGCACCCACTTATTGAGTAGCGCTGTACACCCCAGGCAGTTTGAGATGGTAGAAGTGATGAAGGCCATGTCCACATGGACATTTTAGAATCCTGAAGAAGATTTCCAATGCTCATTATTGATCCCATATCACACATGCACATAGAATGATGGTCAGGACTATGTAACGGACTAGTGGCCACCCCAGCCACTTTATATTACAGAGATTAGCTGCTCATAACTGATATCCAAGCGACCTATGGTAACATCACCTGCATGTTGATTCCCTAAGCACCTAAAGGTAAATATGGCCATTTTGGTTACACGGACTGGTAGCCAATTGCCAATACAATGGCCAGTATCTCATCAAACCAAGTGGGTGAGACTAATAATCCCTCTGGCTGTTAATTGTATATACGCACCAGTGAGGTAACCTAATGAATGGCTTACCAATATATGCCCTGAACCCACCCCTACATGACCCCTACCCAACCAGGCCTGGTGGCCTCCCTGGAATTATATAGACACACCCCTCGGTGACATCACACATAGGTATGGTATAGGTGAAGATGCAATGGAGGCCGTACAGTTTGCCTTCTAATGTCAAGGAAGGGAATTAGATTAATGTTGCACTGCTACCAGGGGGGGCAAATACCTATTTTATTAATATTTGTGCTTCTGCACCTCAGGCTTCTGAATGAGAAAAGGGAACAATCACGTGAAGACCTTAAAGGCCTGGAAGAAACAGTGGTACGTATACAATATTTATCTTCCATTTCATATGTAAGAAATAGACTGTGAAGAAAGGGGGCGGAGCTTCCTTTATACCCTTCTTATTGCTTCTCTGCCCCTTTGGGAGCTGCCATATTAGAGTTACCTTCCTGGGCAGCCATATTTGTTTTTTTTTTATTTCACGCCCAGCTGTGTAAGATAAAGGGCATAATTATATTTTATTTTACACCCCTTTATACATACGGCCCAGTGTGATCTTCCTGCACTTTAAACTTTCAGTGTCACCTTTGCTTTTCTGATATATTTCTTGATATTTTGTATCTTCATTTAATTCTTTGTTTACATTATTTAGTTATGAGAATGATATGTTTAAATGTCTATTCATTAGAAGCTCAGTCTGTAGAAGCCCTGTCTCAGGGTACATATACTGTATATATATATATATATATACATATCTGGTTTGTCCCTGAGGAAGAGCACAGTTGGTGCTCGAAACGTTGGATCGTTTTCATTAAAAAATTTTTTCTTTTCTAACAAAGTCCCTGCATGTGCGGCTCATTGTCTTGCTATATATATATTTGTGTATCTGTTCTTTATTCTCAGGCCCGGGAACTCCAGACTCTGCACAATCTGCGCAAACTTTTCATTCAAGACCTCGCCCTCCGAGTGCAAAAGGTACGCCCCGCACCCTGGTTATTCTGAATGATACAGCAATAAACAGTTCTTCTCTTTCTGCATCATTTGAAATCCTGGCAGGGGAGGAGGGACTAAAACATTGATGTTACAAATTGTAACAATTTCTCCACAGCTTACAGACAGCATGCAGGAACTGCATAACCCACAATGCATTGCACTGTGATGTTCCTTTTCTTATTGACATCCCGTGTGCAGGGGATTGTGGGATTGGGAGGAGGCAGGCTGAAGGCAGGCTGAGGGACAGGCGCTACTGTTACATTTTATTTGAGTCTCAAAGTAGTCAGCCAGATCAGCAGGGGAACAGGGGGCAGGGCTTAGGGAACTGTTCCAAACCATATTATTACATTAATAATCATGAAAAGGCTGCATATTTTTGTAACTGATGTATATTACATTTATGTGTGATATAGCCGTTGCCTTTGAGCCCACGTATGCTCTTTGGGTTCCCTGTCTGATTTATTTTCCTTTTCTAATTTTTCATTGCAGCGAGTGGAACTGGACAGTGATAACGGAGGGGGAAGCGCTGCCCAGAAGCAGAAAATCTCCTTTCTTGAAAACAACCTTGAGCAGCTCACTAAAGTGCACAAACAGGTGGGACCTGCCGGCTGCATGGTATTCGAGCGACCACTAGATGTCACTGTTGCTATTAAATTAGTTATTATTATTATTAACATTTATTTATAAAGCGCCAACATATCCCGCAGTGCTGTACAATAAGTGGGTTTCATACATCGGACATACAGAGTAACATATAAAGCAATCAATAACTGATACAAGAGGAGAAGAGAGCCCTGCCCAAAAGAGCTTACAATCTACAAGGAGAAAGGGTTGAGACACAAGGTGTGGGAATGGGCATGACCAGAGTTGTGAGAGGTTTGGCACAGGGTATTGCTTTTAGCAGCAATATATTAGTTATAGTTCACAATTATATTAAGCAATTTAGTTTATCAATTAGGTCTGAAATTTCCTCGTTGGAATGAATACTGTTCACAGTTATTGTATTTACAACTCAATGCACAATAGTTGCAGTACCGCATCTCACCAGATCTGGCACTGTGCAGTGTTCCCATAGCGTCACAGTTGAACAGCGCCACCATAGATTTGTACTGCAGACAAGATATTGATGTTTCACAGCTTATTCTGTTTGTGTGTTCTGCAGCTGGTTCGGGATAATGCAGATCTGCGCTGTGAGCTTCCAAAACTGGAGAAACGCCTTCGCGCTACAGCTGAGCGAGTCAAGGCCCTGGAGGGTGCACTGAAGGAAGCCAAAGAGAACGCAATGAGGGACCGCAGGAGATACCAGCAGGAGGTGGACCGCATTAAGGAGGCAGTAAGAGCAAAGAACATTGCAAGGAGAGCGCCCTCTGCCCAGATTGGTGAGTACTGCACCTATTCATGGCGTTCGAAAGCTTCCTATCTTGTTCCATCCCCGAATGTGTCCTTTAAAAACTGATTTGAATTAAAAATATGCTTTTTTTTTTGTCTCGTTCTTAGCCAAGCCAATCCGCCCTGGACATTACCCAGCATCCTCTCCAACTGCAGTTCATTCCATCCGAGGGGGAGGTGGATCAACCCATTCTTCCTACTACCACCACCACTCAAAATAAATGAGAAGTAAGTGATGTACCTCTCTTTGTGTCTTAGCTGCAAAGTTGCCCTGGTCTAATAACCCATAGCAACCAATTATACCTGGGAGCTGTAAAGCTGGCATTGACAGGGGCAGAACCAATGAAAGGGTCTGGCAGAGATGGAATTAACCCTGGGCCTACAGAATCAGAGCAGCTTCAGTATGGTTACCCTTAGCCCAGTGGGTATTAATGGGCTATCAGTTAGTGGGATATTACAATATAGAATGTTTCCACTAGAGGGCATTGTTAGACTTGGCTTTATTGCACTGTCTATTGCAATTTTAACATCTCCTCCACAATGTGAGCAACTTTTATTTGTGCATTATTTCCTCTATATTAGCATGTATTAGGTTTTAGGAAACTACAAATAAATGAATGGGTAAATTCACTAAAATAAATCCGTATTATACACAGTAGGGGGTACATTATCCCTTATAATACATGAGTGATACTCAGAGTTCCCTGTATAACTCAGCCTGCAGCCTTGTGCCTTTATATGGTCACAGAACCCCTCAGTGACTGCTAATATCCTTATCATTTACAGTAGGGGGTACATTATCCCTTATAATACATGAGTGATACTCAGAGTTCCCTGTATAACTCAGCCTGCAGCCTTGTGCCTTTATATGGGCACAGAACCCCTCAGTGACTGCTAATATCCTTATCATTTACAGTAGGGGGTACATTATACCTTATAATACATGAGTGATACCCAGAGTTCCCTGTATAACTCAGCCTGCAGCCTTGTGCCTTTATATGGGCACAGAACCCCTCAGTGACTTCTAATATCCTTATCATTTACAGTAGGGGGTACATTATCCCTTATAATACATGAGTGATACTCAGAGTTCCCTGTATAACTCAGCCTGCAGCCTTGTGCCTTTATATGGGCACAGAACCCCTCAGTGACTGCTAATATCCTTATCATTTACAGTAGGGGGTACATTATCCCTTATAATACATGAGTGATACTCAGAGTTCCCTGTATAACTCAGCCTGCAGCCTTGTGCCTTTATATGGGCACAGAACCCCTCAGTGACTGCTAATATCCTTATCATTTACAGTAGGGGGTACATTATCCCTTATAATACATGAGTGATACTCAGAGTTCCCTGTATAACTCAGCCTGCAGCCTTGTGCCTTTATATGGGCACAGAACCCCTCAGTGACTGCTAATATCCTTATCATTTACAGTAGGGGGTACATTATCCCTTATAATACATGAGTGATACTCAGAATTCCCTGTATAACTCAGCCTGCAGCCTTGTGCCTTTATATGGGCACAGAACCCCTCAGTGACTGCTAATATCCTTATCATTTACAGTAGGGGGTACATTATCCCTTATAATACATGAGTGATACTCAGAATTCCCTGTATATATATATTTCTGCTTGAGCTGCAGGTTTATGGGGGAATAATAACATTACAATAGCAGCAGTTGGGAGTGAATGGTAACTGGGCCCCGGCTGGTTTCTATACACCAGCAGCTCGTTTCCACGGAAATGAAGAATCATTGTTGAGTTGTAGCCTTGCAGGATAAACTATTCCTCTCCCAAACAAAAACTCTTTTCAGGGATGGGCAGAGCTCTGTGCATGGTCGGCTGGGGATGAGACAATAGCGCTTCCCCGCTTCTCTCCCGGAGCTGAAGGCACGTTGGGTAAATATGGAGTTGGTCACAGTGTGGCCGGTGGGCTTTCCCTGCCCGGGAACCAGCTGAGTTATAGGCCTGACTTTGTGCTCACATAAGGGGCAGCATCTCTTGGTGGGATGCAGGGAGTATTAGTTTAACAACATCTGAAGGGTCACCAGTTACCTGGTTTAAAGGCCAATCATAAAGTTATTTGTTTAATATCCCTTTGTGTTTGTCTAATGGGGAGAAACATGTACAATTATTTCCCACCCTATTGCTTCCCCCCTGGCTTGTAAGAACGTGTCACTGACTAAACCGCGTTAGCAGCCATTTTCCTCAGCGAGCTCCTCCTATATTATGGTATAGCTAGTGATGTCACATGACCAGTATCAATGGAGCTTCATACTGTTGTTATTAATAGAGAGTGAAGGTAGGAAGATGATATTTTTTCCAGGAAAGGTGACAACAATAGTCATAATACTATTAGCAAAAGTGATAAGGGTGTGGTCTAGGTATCCAAGGGGCGTGGTCTGACATTTTTAGGGTGTGGCCAGTCAAATAGGGCTGTAAATGGAGCTGTCTGCAGCAAAGAAAATTGAGAGCCTGTACAGGATATCATAGAGCACCACCATCAGGGGGTACAGGGGGTACAATTCAGCAGGAACAGCCCCCTAAGTTTGCTCATAGCCTGTACAGAGAGATACCATAAAACTATGGCACATAGGGATTCCCCTGTACTAAGCACAATTCAGCAGGAACAGCCCCCTATGTTTGCCCATAGCCTGTACAGAGAGATACCATAAAACTATGGCAGCATAGGGATTCCCCTGTACTAAGCACAATTTAGCAGGAACAGCCCCCTAAGTTTGCTCATAGCCTGTACAGAGAGATACCATAAAACTATGGCAGCATAGGGGTTCCCCTGTACTAAGCACAATTCAGCAGGAACAGCCCCCTAAGTTTGCTCATAGCCTGTACAGAGAGATACCATAAAACTATGGCAGCATAGGGATTCCCCTGTACTAAGCACAATTCAGCAGGAACAGCCCCCTATGTTTGCCCATAGCCTGTACAGAGAGATACCATAAAACTATGGCAGCATAGGGATTCCCCTGTACTAAGCACAATTCAGCAGGAACAGCCCCCTAAGTTTGCTCATAGCCATATGGTGAGATACTAGAGACCCTCTCCTGTGGGTACAGAGATATTTTTATAAAACCAAAACCTTTTATTTTGATACATTTTCCCTTCTTTCTCCCCCACAGAGAAGAGCATCGCTCAGCATGTGAAGGCACTGCCATCATCGTCGCCATCTTGCCAACCTCACACGTGTAGCTCGCACCTTCCCGCGCTCTCTACAATCATTCGACGTCTCCCAAGATCACGGCATCTCGAGCTTCACCAGAGCCATCGCTGTGTAGATCTCTCCGCCTGTGTAATGTAACCACGCATAGCCATCAGCGGGTGCTGCAAAGAGCTCCTCCCCTTTTTGTAGACCCCTCCCATCAGTTACATACGAGACACCGCCATTCCCTTGTTGTGATGTCACAGCCTCCCTGGCAGAGTACAGCCAATGAATGTAACGGGAGAGTGTGCGCATCACAACTGTATACTATTTTATATATTTACGGAATGAAGGAATAGCGCTGCTCTCCCGCTGTCAGCCATTTTATATAGGTTCAATTCCCTAAACTTTTTTCATAGTCATTAAATGGGAAACATTTAGAAATCAAGGGGAAGTAGTACTTAGAAATGTAATTACAAAAACTCTTGGTCAGAAAATGGCCTTGGGTATAAATACAAAGAAAAAGATATTATTCTGTGTAAGAATTTGATATTTCCTCCTGGGATGTCCAGCCTGTTGAACGGCAACTCCCAGAATCCCCCCCAACTTCCTGTCAGACGGTGCAAGGAGTTGTTTAACAGCAGTTGGAGGGTCTTCTTCTGAAGTCTGGGCACTTACGTTCCTGGGGTCTATCCTGTCCCATTGCAGCCCCAGAGCTGATAATGTTAAAGTGAAATGAAGGGGAGAGCTCTGAAAGGTGATATTTCCTGGAGTGCGTTGGTGGCCATTTTTGTTTAACATAAGGCGTACCCATGCTTTTATGCCTAATGAATGGTTTTATAAATATAATTAGGCATAAAACCCCTGCTAGGATGTGATGAGTATCGCAAACCCGGGCAAAACAGGGCCCTATTTACTTGCCTTTAACTAGCAAGGTTGACATCATAAGCCCAAATGGCACTTAAAGGGGAAGGAAAGGCTAGTAAAGAGTTAATCCCAAGCTGCAGGCATACCTTCAGTTCTCTCAATAGTGCCCTTAAGTCTCCCCATATTTCTCCCGTTCAGATGATCAGAAGCCAAACAGGAAGAAAAAAACGCTGAGCTGTGTAAAGAAAGTTCCCATAATGCCTCGCTCCTGCACCGAGACCCAGACCAAGTGAACATGCTCAGTTAGTAAGACTATGAGTTAGCTTCCTGCTGATTGGCTCAGATCCACATTCTTAAGGGGGGGGGTGAGTTCTTAGCATTCTTGAGGGAGGGGGGAGCAGGAGAGGAGAGAGCTGCGTGTCTCTGGCAGAGGAAAACAGAGACAACAAATCTTTTGACAGAGGACTGTGAGTGCAGCGTTTCTGTGAGTGCTTATGGCTGTATTTACATAGACCTTTCTGATAAAGCTTACTTAGTTTTTACCTTTCTTTCTCCTTTAAAGGGGAAGTGGCACCTTTTTATAAGAATAGCTACACGGGGACTCTAGCAGATGCTTCATTCCAAAGTTATTCCATTTCAGATCTAAAGTCTCATCTAGGAGTGTTTTTGCTATGAGATAATGTCAGAAGCCCCTTAAGAGGAGAAGTTCAGCTCCTGTTAGGGCTTTAGATAATGTTAGCGCCATATTAGCGCCCAATGAAGTTCCCACAGACTCCAGTGAAAATCACCCAATAAGTGAGTATGGCAATGCTTGTCAGGCAGTAGAAGAGAAACCATTCATGCACATTGTCAAGATACTACTGCTGCCTGAGTGTGTCATGTGGTTTACATTAAAGTCTATGGGGGTCTGCTGTGGGGGCTACTTTGGCTACTAAACTACACAGCCCTAAAAGCACCCAGAGGAGCCAAGTGTGATGTTCTCTTTAGGGAGAAAGAGGGGGTGCACCCTAATCCTTAGTATATGTCCCTTTACAGATCAGGACATAGGAAGGGGGTCTGGGGTGACCCCTTGTTTTATTTGCAGGATAATTCAGCCTTTACTGCTGTCCCACTAGAGCCCAATGGAGCAGAACTGGCTGATATTCTTGATATTTTTTAAGACTTTGAACTTTGGAAACAGCACCTCCCAGAGGCGGGAAGCCCCTCATTCTAATCAGCTTATATAGGGCACCCCAGCCCCTTTCAATGCATTATATTTGGGTGCTCCTGACCCTCTTTGTACGACATCATCATTTTATTATAGACGGGGGGGGGGTTTATATATATGTGAAACAATTGGCCAGCAAGTTGGACAGCACTATCCCTGCAAAGAGGACTAGTGATGAGCGAATCTGTCCCGTTTCGCTTCGCTATGAAATTTGTGAAATGGCAAGAAAATTCGTAAAACGGCGGAAAATTCGTAAAAAGCATTTGTCACGTTATTTTTTTTTGTCGGGCACGTCTATTTTTTGCCGCCCGCGTGTTTTGGACGTGGCCGCGACCAATTTTGACGCGAGTGCCGTTTTGGTGTGCGACAAAAACAATCCTGTGCAACGAATTTTTCCGAGGCGAATGTTCTTGAAGGTTTCACGAAACAATTCGCCAATGGCGAAATGTGGAAATTCGCTGTGAATCCATGCCTGGCGAAAAAATTCGCTCATCACTAAAGAGGACTAACTCAACATGCTGCAATGTGATTGGCTGCCCCGGGTGTATGACTTTGCCCTATCAGAATTAGACAGGTCAGAAGCACATTCCAATGAGAAATGAATGTACAAACCGCGCTTTCATGCCGTTGCTTGGCCACGCCCACCTTGTTGCATCATCACATTGACAAACATGACTTTATGCCTTTTTTAGAACCCTATGTGCCAGTCAGAGGTTTTCCTCATGGAAATAAAAACTGCCAGTGTATTATGTATAGGATTAGCCCAAAAAAACATACAAAAAAATGATATTTATTTTACAGACGCTATGGGGGAAAAAAACCTTTATAAGGATTAACTTCAAATACTCCGGTTGCACTTTTTTTTGGGGGGGGGGGGATTTTTTGAATGAATAATTTAGCTATTTATTGTTTTGTGATTTATTTATTTACATCTATTTGTATAATAATTTTCTGTTATTTATTATGTACATGAGAAAAAAAAGGAAGCAAAATGTATATACGTATGGATGAAATCATGTAAATGGTATCTTCCACGGACAAAGTCAAAGTCAGGAGGGTTAATTAGAGGTTAGAAAGACTGTGTTTGCTGAGGATTATGGGTATATCAGTGAATGGATGTTTGTAATGAGACATGCAATAATGTCTCCATTGTTACGTCACTTCTGGATGTCCAACTGTTGCAATAACCTCTCCATTGTTACATCACCACTAGATTTCCTGCTGTTGTGACAACCTTTCCCTTCTGAACCTGCAGCTGTTATCATAACCTCTCCATTGTTGCATCACTACTAGATCTCCAGCTGTTGTGACAATGTCTCCCTTGTGAACCTGCAGCTGCTATCATAACCTCTCCATTGTTACGTCACTACTAGATCTCCAGCTGTTGTGACAACCTCTCCCTTCTGAACCTGCAGCTTCTGTCATAGCCTCTCCATTATTATGTCACTACTAGATCTCCAGCTATTGTAGCAGCCTCTCACTTCTGAACCTGCAACTTCTGTCATAACCTCTCCATTGTTACGTCACTTCTGGACCTCCAGCTGCTGTGAAATGCAACTCCCATCACCCTCAGCCAGCCAGCCACCCACTGAGTGCTGGAAATTGTTTCTCACAACAACTGGCTGATACAGTTGTGCAGTTCACAACAGCTGAAGGTGCATATGTCCAATGCCTGCTTTAACGTGTTTACTGTTTGGGGGGGAGCCTAAAATAACCAGTGTGGGGGGCTTAGTTACTGAGGACTTGGACAGAAGAATGCAGACCACAAAAAGGGAATAATGGTTCCCCTTTACAGCGAGCAGATCTATAAAACACCAAAAAAAAAAAAACAAATTCAATAGCAGCGTGTGAAAACACGTTCCCAAATACTTGTGATATTTGTTATGTACTTGCCTTGCACAATGCCGAGGCAGGGTTCCCAGGGGTTAACTGAGCGTTATTCAAATTCACCGGGTGCCGGAGACTTCCCTGAACGCTAAAAAAGATTCACTGGGTGCCGGAGACTTCCCTAAAAGCTAAAAAAGATTCACTGGGTGCCGGAGACTTCCCTAAAAGCTAAAAAAGATTCACTGGGTGCCGGAGACTTCCCTGAAAGCTAAAAAAGATTCACTGGGTGCCGGAGACTTCCCTAAAAGCTAAAAAAGATTCACTGGGTGCCGGAGACTTCCCTAAAAGCTAAAAAAGATTCACTGGGTGCCGGAGACTTCCCTAAAAGCTAAAAAAGATTCACCGGGTGCCGGAGACTTCCCTAAAAGCTAAAAAAGATTCACTGGGTGCCGGAGACTTCCCTAAAAGCTAAAAAAGATTCACTGGGTGCCGGAGACTTCCCTAAAAGCTAAAAAAGATTCACTGGGTGCCGGAGACTTCCCTAAAAGCTAAAAAAGATTCACTGGGTGCCGGAGACTTCCCTAAAAGCTAAAAAAGATTCACTGGGTGCCGGAGACTTCCCTAAAAGCTAAAAAAGATTCACTGGGTGCCGGAGACTTCCCTGAAAGCTAAAAAAGATTCACTGGGTGCCGGAGACTTCCCGAAAAGCTAAAAAAGAAAACCAAGACGGCAACACAGCAAAGGCCACTTTGTAATGGTTTTAGCCTCCCTAGTATCTGATCAGCCAGTCAGATCTTCTAGAGAACAAGTTGCAGTTTGGTTTTCTATCTGGATAACAACTGGGCCCCGCAGCAAGGTAATTTTAGGGCCCCATCTAAATGATGGGAATAAAATATTTTTGCCCCCTTTTACCTCCCAGGCTCCCCTAGTGGTTGTAGGGTGTAATTCCTCTATGGAATCCTCTATATGTATGCTCACATTATGGGGTTTCCCCAGCAATATCCATTTTTGATTGTTGGTATCACAGAACATTCTTTTGTATCATATTTCCCTTTATATGTATGGCAGGAAGCTGCCACACTGCTTGCTGTGGCTCATAGATGTTGCCAGGGGACTTAAAACCCAGGGGCACACAACCACAACCAATCAGAACTATGGATTAAAACTTGGCCACCCTGTACTTAAATAAGGCCATTGCTTTATGTTAAACTCAGGTAAAGGGCAGATAGCGTTCAGGAAAGCTTTAGCCAAGCAGTATGGCAGCTCCCCTTGATTAAAATGAAGGTAAACATAAAAGGGATGTTCTGTGCTAACGATAAGCTTTTGCTCTTCTAATGGGATGCCATTATCATGAAAAATCATTTTCTTCAAGCTTTGTAGTCAGGTTCTACAGTAAGCAAATCATGTCCCCGCCCCCGAGGAGCAATGAACCGCTCTGTCACCCTGCAGAACCCGCCCCCTAGGTTCCAACCTGCTTGTTACTGAGTAATTTCAGTAATTAAATGTAACAACTTGATTCTGCAATTGATACTGATAAACTGACAATGATTGCTTACCAGTTGGACCTCTTGATGTTGTTGTCTGGTCAGAGCTGTGCGTTTTGTTCCGTGTAAAGGCAATAGGCGTTCAGGCATCCGTAGCGCTGTACCTGTCTGTGTATTGTAACCCTATGTTATTGCTCCAGCAATGTGTCTGAATAGGGGTTGCCCCAGGAAATCAGCAGGGGCTCCCAAAAAGAAAAGGACAATTACATTTATTAAAAAACTGCAGAAATGTACAAACTTTGATTTTGTTTTTAACAATAATTTATTTTTTTTCCTTGGGGTGGGACGGTTTGTCTGTAATTGTTACATTCCCAGACAGCCCCCCAAAAAACAATTTGGGATTTTACAGTCAGAATCTCCCCCCGGGGGAACGTTCCCAGGTCTCACAGATCCGTATACACTGGCAGACTGCATGATGTTTTATCTGAAACTGTCAAAGTGAGAAATAAAAATGAATTACACTTTACACCTTGGCCCTCGTTTCTTTCTTTCCCTTGTGAAATTGCCGCTTTCCCTAAAAGGAGCTCGAGGACATGAGTTGGTTGCAGCTTAAAGAGAAGGAGAATAAAACCTCAAAAAAGAATTAGCAAAGAAATGCTGCACATTATGTTTTGGGGTTCTGTCAGGTCTGGACTGGGAGTCAAAATAGGTCCTGGCATTCCAAGCACTGAGAGGCCCAAACAGCCCCCCACTGACTGACTAAATAATGACTTTCAATGCAGTGGAGTTTCTAGACCATGCGAAGCCCCCCCACAAAAAAATCTTTGGAGGGGCCCAGCACTCAAAGCAAGGGCTCCCCATTCACCCCTCCCATTCCGTGCCTGCCTTCCCCTCTTTTCCCCCCTCCATACCTGCCCTTTATACATTCATGCTCTGGGCTTCTGCCACTTACCTGAGCTTACCTGGCTCACAATTTACTGTATATATAGAATATAAAAATAACTCTGCAATATTAATTGGTGATTAATTCACATTACATGGCAGCTCAGAAACCAGTGAATTCTGCAAGAGAATTTGGTAATCAGCCCCATAATATCAGCTTCTATACCGAATGTGACAACATTTTGCTCCTGATGATTTCTGACGACCCCTAAGCTCAGCTTCTCAGCAGCCCAGAACTTACTGAGCATGTGCAGTGCCACTGGCACACAAAAACAAGATCCAAGATGGGGAGCTCCTGTGGACAATTTTGAAGGCCTAGATAATTACTGTTTTAGGGATGCTGAACCTCAGTGTCTTCTAACTAAACCCTGCACCCCCCAAAATATGCTGATGCTATAACACTTTATTATCTCCAACTTGTTCACACTTTTTAATTCGTCAGACTTGATGATTATTACAGTAATTAGACATATGTGGGCCAAAGCGAACCATTGGTTTATTGAAATATTAGTCTACTGTTGGAGAATCCCTCCACTCCGGCAAACATTATGGCAGCACCCGTTCATTTGGGTAATTTCAAGTACACAGAAAACTGTGTTATGGTATTTATCTAGTGTTATGGTACTTATCTAATGAATGAACAAATAAACCTTACATGTAAGTAGGGTCTATTCTATGCAGTGGCAGTTACACAACAGCTGTGAATATGACTTTCGGAGCAAACTTCTCCAGGTGCCCTGGGGCCCCATTGTGCTCAGGAAAATACAGTGATGTAAAAAACAGAGAGGAATTTCTAGTTAAATTGTTCCCTAAATAAACTCCTATCTTTAGGGGATTAATTTAGAGAAAAAAGTTTATTTTTACTGGGACCTGCCACTAAATTCTGCCCATAAATTGGCACATTAGTAACCCGGAGCCCCCAGTGGGGCAGGACTAAGATGGAAGGCCAAGTTTAAGAACATGGTGGTGTGGTCTGAGGCCGAGCAAACTTCAGGGGGTCCCAGTATTTGTACAAAGGAAGACTGGCCAAGCTGTGGTCCCTCAACTACAACTACAGCTCCTAACCCAAGGCTATCAGTGGTGCTGGAGTTGGGTAACACTTATATAAAGTGCCATCTTGGCTACTGTGGTCACCTGACCCGTCTCTACCTGTTGCCCCCCCTTATTCTTTCTCGAAGGAACGCTCTGTTGGGTGCTGCGATGTGCAGTGACCCTGTGCAGTCACCTCTATTTGCACCCTGCTGCTGACAGCTCTGATCATGAAAGTAAATGAGCCATTTGTTTGTTTTTATGTATTGTGTCCTTCTCTGTGTCTGCATTGCCTGACAGGGCTGTGTATATAACTTGTGTTTCACCTGTATCAGTGGCAGCCAATGGCCGGCACAGCGATACTGCTGAACTACAGTGAATAGCTACCAGCTGCCGGCACCACCTACTAACCATAATTATGTCTATGTCCTATGTGGGGATGCACCAAATCCACTATTTTTGGGTTCGGCTGAACCCCGAATCCTTTGTAAAAGACTCCAAAATCTTAATTGGCATATGTAAATTAGGCTACCGAAGGGTTAAATACAAATTTTTACGTTTGTACTGTGTTCACGTGACCAAAAGTCCCGTAATTTGAGAATTCGGAGAGAGAATTTGGCCAGATTCAAATTCCATGAGCGAATTCTGTATTCGGTGCTTCATTAGTCCCATGTAGTACCAGGGGCACAAGATACAAATGTGGCATCAATGGGTCATTATAGTATGAAATCTGATCTAGGTACCGCTGGGGTTTGTCCTTAAAGGGATGCTATTGTCATGATTTTTATGGGGTACTTTTTATTTCTAAATGACACTGTTACACAGCAAATAATTCCCTCTGCCATTTAACATTTTATTCTTGAACCAACAAATGTATTTGTAGCTGTAATATTGGTGTGTAGGCGCCATCTCAGTGCATTGTGCCTGAGTCTGAGCTTTCAGCCAGCGCTACACATTAGAACTGCTTTCAGCTAACCTATTGTTTCCCCTACTCCCATGTAACTGGAGGAGTCCCAAGCCGGACTTGGATTTCTTACTATTGCGTGCTATTCTGATACCTACTGGGAGCTGCTATCTTGCTCCCTTCCCATTGTTCTGCTGATTGGCTGCTGGGGGTGAGGGGGGGGGATATCACTCCAACTTGCAGCACAGCAGTAAAGTGTGACTGAGGTTTATCAGAGCACAGGTCACATGGCTGTGGCACCCTGGGAAATGAAGAATATGGGAAAAACAGATTACAATGCAGGATTCTGCTGGAGAAGCTCTATTAACTGATGGGTTTTGATGCTTTCCCATGACTTTATTCCATTAATTGGATGCCATGCCACGCCTCTGTACTGCAATCTCCGCCCCTTTATGCTCCTTGTAATGAGATTATAACACAATAAGAGATGTACAAGGGGTGTAGGAAGGTAGTGGCCAAAGCTAAATACTGCAAGCTAATTTACTTAAGGGTGGAATTCCCATTGGTGCAATAGGTGTGGGGGCACTGGAGGCCCCCTTTTAGTTCTAACTGTGAAAATAGAAATGTTCTGCTCTGTTACTGCACATTTATTAATTCCCACGTTATTATATTTCTGCAAAAAATACGGTTAAAGAGCCCCCATATGTGTAACCCCTGTGACTAATGAGTCAGTGACAGGACATGGCATTTGAATGGCTGCGACGCAGAAACACTAAACAAACGCAATGGAGCCCAAGGAATGGATGAGGCAACAGAACAAACCGGTATTTTCACTCGGCGGGGCTGCAGCAATGACTGGGACTGTAACTGCCCCTCAGTTCTCTGGGATTCATATTCACTTGTCTTTGTCTCATTCCCTTAGTTCTTCCGCCTCTGAATTCCCCATCCCCTTAATTCTCTTATTTTCCTGCTTCTTCCGTATCTTTCTAAGCTTCGCCTTCCCCTTTATTCAGCCATTGTTACATTCTTCACACTCTTATTCTCTTCTTAACACTTTCCCTTTCTTTAGAAACCTGAAAAGGTTTTCGGACTTTCAGTTTGGACATTTCTTCATTTTTTTACTTCTACTAATCTGATTTTTTCCAGAACCGTCGCCACTTTTTAGGGCCGTGCCCACAATGGACAGCAGCATTTCATGGAACAGCAACTCTGTAGGTCTTACTGTCCCTTTAACAGTCAGTAGCAGAAGGGAAAGGGGTATAGGGTTTCTGTGCAGGAAGCCAGAAGCCATTCACCTGCAGATGCCTGCAGCCATATCAGCCCTACGAGTGACAGGCACAGTGCACAATGGCTTCTTGCAGTGTAAAGAGCCCTAAAAACTCAGGTTACAGGTTAACATCCCCAAAACCTACACAGGACTGGGTATTATACCCTCTACACATATGGCTGGCTAGAAGGGCAAATACATGTGTGTATGTATGTATGTATATCTTTATTTATAAAGTGCTACTTATGTACGCAGCGCTGTACAGTAGAATACATTAATACAAACAGGGGGTTATTAAGATAATAATAGATAAATACAAAGTATAATAATAAATACAAATAAATACAAGATACAGTTGCAATAAGATAAGAGTCTAAGACACAAGAGGATGGAGGTCCCTGCCCCGTAGAGCTTACAATCTATATGGGAGGGGAACTTACAGACACAAGTAGGCAAATATAAGTGCTGTAGGTCACAGTGGGTGACATTACAATATAAGTAAATATGTGTGTAAGCCTGACAGGGGGTTGACTGTGCACAATAAGGATATATAATACAATCACCCAGAAAAAGGATTATGCGCGCATAGTTGGGCTTGGGAAGGGGTGCACATAGGGTTATCCCCACACCCCTTTAATACTGGCTACATATTGAGTCTATGTCCTGCACGGCTAGTTAGCAATTATTTTAAATGCATTCTGCATGGCTGCACAGAAATCAGTTCAGTCTGCAGCACGTTTCTAAATTAATTGCTAATTAACCAGACAGGATGTGGGTGGTACTAAAGCGGTGACATGGCAACCCTAGGTGCACAGTATAGCTGGGAAAAGCTTCATCCAGCTACCCCTAACTCTCAGGGGGTCGTAGAGTTTTACAAGGGCTTTTTATGCATAGCAACCAGGGCCCCCATCAGTTAATAGAGCTTCTCCAGCAGAATCCTGCATTGTAATCTGATTTTTTTATATTTCATTTTGAAATGTCATATGGGGCTAGCCATATTCTTCATTTCCCAGGGTGCCACAGCCATGTGACCTGTGCTCTGATAAACTTCACTCACACTTTACTGCTGTGCTGCAAGTTGGAGTGATATCCCCCCCCCCCCCCCATCAGCAGCCGATCAGCAGAACAATGGGAAGGGAGCAAGATAGCAGCTCCCAGTAGGTATCAGAATAGCACTCAATAGTAAGAAATCCAAGTCCGGCTTGGGACTCCTCCAGTTACATGGGAGTAGGAGAAACAACAGGTTAGCTGAAAGCAGTTCTAATGTGTAGCGCTGGCTCCTTCTGAAAGCTCAGACTCAGGCACACTTTACTGCTGTGCTGCAAGTTGGAGTGATATCCCCCCCCTCACCCCCAGCAGCCGATCAGCAGAACAATGGGAAGGGAGCAAGATAGCAGCTCCCAGTAGGTATCAGAATAGCACTCAATAGTAAGAAATCCAAGTCTGGCTTGGGACTCCTCCAGTTACATGGGAGAAGAAGAAACAATAAGTTAGCTGAAAGCAGTTCTAATGTGTAGCGCTGGCTGAAAGCTCAGACTCAGGCACAATGCACTGAGATGGCGCCTACACACCAATATTACAGCTACAAATACATTTGTTGGTTCAAGAATAACATTGTAAATGGCAGAGTGAATTATTTGCTATGTAAACAGTGTCATTTAGAAATAAAAAGTACCTTGTGACAGAATGCCGCAGCAACTATGATACAAACCCATAATCATTTTACTGACTATAATGAAACACTAACTGCACCATCTGGGGGAACTAGAGGGGGCCCAATGGAATTAAAGCTTACGGGCCCCAAACTCTTGCTGTAGGGCCCAGTAACCAGTCATTCCGCTGCTGAAACGTTCATGTAAATAGAACCCAACTGCCACTGCTATTAACTAGATTGGCCTTCTCAATGCATAATGTACCTGGGGGTTTATAATAAGCCACATTGCCAGATCTGATGGTTAGTAGCCCACTTACTGGTGAGACTTCAAAATCATTTTCTGTGATGTATTTACTAATAAATAACTATCAGGGAGCAGAGGTACAGCTGTACTAGCCCCCCAAACTGTTAGGGCACTGAAAAATCCTTATATAGTTCAGTATGTCAGGGGCAACTTGGGTTTCTCATTATTACTCTAATGCGCTTTGAATTGTTATTTTCAATCTTTCCTACAAAGGACCCCTCTGATACTGAGGGCAAATTCACCTTCTGCTCAGCCTTAAACCCTTGCAATACATTTACGAAGAATCCCTGAACCCAAGAGCTTGCAGTCTAGTTGAACTGGGTGACTACTAAAGCAAAGTCCAGTGTAAACTGGGCACAAAACACCCACCTTGCAAGGGGCAGATTGATCAAAATGCGAGTTTAAAGCTCAATACACAAAACTCCTGGCTTTCTTTTCATTCCTATGGGATTTTTAGAAGCTTATTTACCAATAGGCGCAAGTTAGAATTCCTCATTGGATAAACATACTTATACAAATCCTATAGGAATGAATGCAACAAGCTCGAAACTTACTTTTTTTAATAAATCTGCCCCTGCAACTGTCAATGAGATCGCTTTAATGTCATATATAACATATTAATATTTGCTTTAACCGGTGTATGATGTCATTATTAGCGCTGTTAAAGCTACAGGCCGATTCAGTGCGACAAGTCAATGACATTTCTCCTACTTGTTCGGATTCTTTCACTCCCCCCCCCCCCCCTCCAGCTAAAGTTCCATATTATTATCCTTCCCAGTTGGAGGTTAGACTGGGGTGGGCGTGGCACTGTTAGAGCCCCGCCCCATGTCCCTGGCTGTAGCGGAGCCGGCGAGAGCGGAGTGACAGAGCTGCTGCTGGAAGTCTGAGCGATTCCGTGCGTGTGTGTAGCGGGCTGAGCGCTTTGTGCAGCCGGGAGGCGCTGTCAGTGCGCAGATGTTGCTGTGACGGTAGGTACCTACCCCCCCTCTCTCTAATTGCCAGTTGTGGGGCACTGGGAGGCAGCCATGCTGGGATGCCCCTAAGGGCACTGAGTTATTTCTGGGCGCTTGTGTTTCTGCTTCTGAGCCGCAGCTGCGCTTCTCTCCCCGCTCCTTTTATAGGCAGAGCTGGATGGAGCCTCTTGCTGAGGGAGCAACTTCTGTCGCTACTGCGACTTTTAAAGTGGAGAATCCATACTAGGGACCCAGGACCTGCTTGGGCAGAGCTTGATGGACTCAGTGTCGGACTGGGGTACCAAGGGCCCCCCCACAAACCCTTACACCTTAGCCCCACTCTCCCCTTCTTTGTTCACTTTCTTTAGTCTCTTAATTACTTTTTACATAGTTATTTACAGTGTTGGACTGGGGGGTGCAGGGCCCACCTACAGGTGCCCCTACCGTCCGCGTCCCCCACACCCCCTAACCCCCCCGTAGGGGCCCCTACCGTCCGTGTCCCCCACACCCCCTAACCCCCCCGTAGGGGCCCCTACCGTCCCCCACCCCCTAACCCCCCCGTAGGGGCCCCTACCGTCCGCGTCCCCCACCCCCTAACCCCCCCGTAGGGGCCCCTACCGTCCGCGTCCCCCACACCCCCTAACCGCCCCTGTAGGGGCCCCTACCGTCCGCGTCCCCCACACCCCTTAACCCCCCCGTAGGGGCCCCTACCGTCCGTGTCCCCCACACCCCCTAAACCCCCCGTAGGGGCCCCTACCGTCCGTGTCCCCCACACCCCCTAACCCCCCGTAGGGGCCCCTACCGTCCGCGTCCCCCACCCCCCCCTAACCCCCCGTAGGGGCCCCTGCTGAGCCTCCCTTACCCCCCCACCGCAGGGGCCCCCACTGAGCCCCCTAATATCCCCCCTGCAGGGTCCCCCACCCAACATCCTCCCCTGAGTTTAATGCGTCAGGGGAGGAATGGTCAGCCGGGGGAGCGCCGGCAAGGGTCGGGTCTGGGCCGCCGGGGCCCACCGGGTTTTGTCCCAGCGGCTTAGTCCAACCCTGATTATTTATCCTTTCTTCTGTTTCTTTTCATATAGAATTGAACAATGACCATGGTATTGTCACACAAGGCAAATGGTTGGGTGAGCAGGAGGGCCCACTGACACCTGGGCCCTCCGGGAGTTTTCCTGGTATCCTGATGGGCCAGTCCGACACTGTATGGATTACAATATAAGGCAGCCTATCAGCTCTACCAACCAATTGGCAATTGTACAAGGGGCAGCTGGTAACTAATCGGCAAAGGATAATACAAGATGGAAAATAAAAGCAAAGACCTAATTGGTCACTGTCAGTAACAGCGCTGGCGCTTATTAGACTCCATCTTTGTAAAGAGTTCTGTGATAAATGGATTCCCATTGTACTGTCCCACAGTCAGAAATATCCTGCTGGGTCCTGAATAGAGAGAAATGGTGTCTGGTCTCTGTAATGCGCTGCAGAATATGTCGGCGCTATATAAAGCTAGGATAAAATAATGATGATTAAATAACAGGAAAGGGACTGACTTACACCAATAAATAGGGAATCCCTATACAGATAACTGTATGTGCTGATATTGGGGATATTACTTATTATTTCACTAATAGACTAAACACTTGCCAGTTTACTGACGCAGCCAGGTACTGTAGTTGCTGTTGAACTACTTCTCCCAGGAAGGGTGCTGGGAGTTGTTAGTAAGGCAACAGCTGCAGGGCTGGACATTCTTGCATTATTTTGTAACTGTAGCGCTCGAGCCGTCAGTCAGGATTTGCTTTATTCTCATGCTCGCCCCCGGCCTTCATTTAACCCCCTGTCTCCTTCTCTCTACCTAAATACGTTCTTTTTGTAATACATGGGGGTTTTATGTCATAAATATCCCATTCTTAGATATAGATAGGGAGGAGGGGCGGCCTGCATTTCTTGGGTTTGGATAGTTTGGAATGTACCATTCTCCTAACCATTTTGGGTAAGATGTAGATTGTAAGCTCTTTTGGGCAGGGCTCTCTTCACCTATTGTATCGGTTATTGATTGCTTTATATGTTACTCTGTATGTCCAATGTATGAAACCCACTTATTGTACAGCGCTGCGGAATATGTTGGTGCTTTATAAATAAATGTTAATAATAATAATAATAATAATAGTAATGTAAATGACTTTATCAGTATGGCAGCTTCCCGTACAAGGGCCCCAATATCCAGGGGAATTGTATAGAAATATAAGTGCAAACTGAGCATACTTGTAAGTAGGATATATCCCCCCCCCACCCCATTAACATTGCAGGGTTATTTATTAATCAGTTTAATGAGTAAGCGCCTAGAAATCTGTGCTTAATGACTCGTTTGTACAGAGAGTTTCCTCCTGCCCTACCTTCCCCGAGGGCGTCAGCGATCGTTTTCCCCCTGGCTGCTAATGGGTTAATTGTGCCTTCGGTGCTGGGTTTGTGCTACTGGAGCCCATTTGCCATTTCCTCACAGATCAAATGTGCCCTTTGTGTGTGCGACACTCCCTTTTGCTAAACATCACTTTGGCACTAGGCTATGGGGCGACCTATCGGCCGGGAGTTGGTATTCTGCTGATAAAGGGCTTATCAATAATTTTCTTTCCTCTTCTTATTGTAATTTGTCCTTTATTTTTCATGTTGGCGGCTGAGGTGTGCATATAGTGTATGGGAGATTGTAAGCTCTTTTGGGCAGGGCTCTCTTCCCCTCTTGTATCGGTTATTGATTGCTTTATATGTTACTCCTTGTAGATTGTAAGCTCTTTTGGGCAGGGCTCTCTTCCCCTCTTGTATCGGTTATTGATTGCTTTATATGTTACTCCTTGTAGATTGTAAGCTCTTTTGGGCAGGGCTCTCTTCACCTCTTGTATCGGTTACTGATTGCTTTATATGTTACTCTGTATGTCCAATGTATGAAACCCACTTATTGTACAGCGCTGCGGGATATGTTGGCGCTTTATAGATAAATGTTAATAATAATTAAACTGCTTGGTGTGTACATTGGTTATTGGGTCCGACTATCAGACTTTCTCTCTATAGAGAATCTAGAATAAAGGGGTTTCATATGATGTAGACATCAATATTCTGAGACAATTTGCAATTGGTCTTCATTTTTTATCTTATATGGTTTTTTCAGTTATTTGGCTTTTTGTCCAGCAGCTCTCCATTTTGGTATTTTAGCAGCTATCTGGTTGCTAGGGTCTTATTTACCCTAGCAACCAGGCAGTGGTTTAAAGGAGAGATGAGAATATGAATAGCAGAGGGCCTGTATAGTAAGATAAGTAATAAAAAGTAACAAAAATAATAAAACTGTAGGCTTACAGAGCAATAGTTTTTGGCTGCCGGGGTCAGTGACCCCCATTTGACAGGGGCAGGAGAGAAAGCTGAATAATTAAAAAGCTATAAAAAATATATAATAAAAACCAATTGCAAAGTTGCTAGGAATAGGCATTCTATAACATACTAGAAGTTAACTTAAAGGTGAACCACCCATTTAAAGGGAAAATTGACCCTACAGGACAGTACAGTACAAGGGGGTGAGCTGGACTGGTGTCTGTGAGTAATGCATAGAGAAGCTATATGGCAGCTCTTACTAGAAATGTGGAGGCAGGGAGGGTTCTGTGACCCAGTAACCCATGTTATTATGCATAGCAGCCTGTTGAGGGGATATTGAACAATTAAATGCAGTATATTAACCTTTTAATTATTGGTCAGTATTGCTCCTAATGATACAAAGCTTGTTTCCATATAACCCACAAGTCTCTGGGCCTGAGGCCCAGTCAGCTCAAGGTCACAGGGGGCTGACACAGTCATTAACCCCAGACCTCCCAAAGCCACACAACAAAGGAGCTTCTCCCTCTTACCTTCGGCAAACACTGCTAAACCAACTCAAGGGCTTCTGATGATGAAGAAATATTTGGGGAAGGTTTGTTGTATCTGGGCCCCCCCATGCGCCAACAGGGGAACTCTAGGGTCCTCGGTCCAAATATTTTGTGCTGTGTGATGTTATTACAGTTAAACCATTTTACCAGCGCAGGTTTCTAGGCTATTTTGGGTTCAAGCCCCTGTTTGCTGTCCCTGTTTGGTTTAGCTTCCCCTTGTATCAAAGTGACTGATATATAATCTTATAATTCAGAATTTTAAAACTGATTTCCTTTTTCTCTGTAATAATAAAACAGTACCTGTACTTGATCCCAACTAAGATATAATTACCCCTTATTGGGGGCAGAACAGCCCTATTGGGTTTATTTCATGGTTAAATGATTCCCTTTTCTCTGTAATAATAAAACAGTACCTGTACTTGATCCCAACTAAGATATAATTACCCCTTATTGGGGCAGAACAGCCCTATTGGGTTTATTTAATGGTTAAATGATTCCCTTTTCTCTGTAATAATAAAACAGTACCTGTACTTGATCCCAACTAAGATATAATTACCCCTTATTGGGGGCAGAACAGCCCTATTGGGTTTATTTCATGGTTAAATGATTCCCTTTTCTCTGTAATAATAAAACAGTACCTGTACTTGATCCCAACTAAGATATAAATAATCCTTATTGGGTGCTAAACAATCCTATTGGTTTAATTAATGGTCTATTGATTTTTTAGTAGACTTAAGGTATGGAGATCCAAATTACGAAAAGACCCCTTATCCGGAATACCCTTGGTCCCGAGCATTCTGGATAACGGGTCCTATACCTGTACTATGTGGCTGTACTGGAACTGTAGGCTGCGACTGCACGATCCGTAGGGCTCAGACAAGAGGGAGCGCCAAGTGGTGGCACTTTCAATCCATCAGACTCAAGTGACAGCCGCTGCCTCTCAGTCCGGCACTTGAGAGAATAGTAACACACATTTAAGGACATGATAATCCCACAATTGGTCGTTATGTTTCCTTTCCTTCCATTTGCCAAGGACATTTTCCCTGGGGCATGTGGGGCCGGAGCACAGTTTTTCCTGCAGGATCACATACCTACATGAATAGCCAATGGAGTCCAAGGTTCCCTTTCTATGTTATTTTCTATGTGTATTGAAAGGCCAAGAAGTCTAGAAAATTCACCGGTATTTTTTAGGGGATTTTTGTTTATTGTGAATGGGGAGTAATTGTGAGTGTTTTGCCCAGCGCCCATTTTTTCTTAGGGTGCGTAAAAATTTCTCATAGGAGTTCAGGATAGGATATTTGCTACCGGACTACGTGAAGCTACAGTGCCATTAAACGAGAGATCAAAGGTTAGAAAAACCCACAATTATGAGGCAGTCGGCTTGGGATCAAACAGCGCAGTTGGGATATAAATTTTCCATTTACAAAAGAGGAGGCTGGTGCATAGGGGTGGGGGGGGCTCTATTCTGTGAATGGGAATATTGCATGGACAGTGATGCCCAACCTGCAAAACTAAAAGGGCCATTTACTAACCGTCAGATTTTTTTTTCTAATTCGCTAAAAGTTGTAGGGAAAAAAAGTTGCGACTTTTCAGAGATATACTATGGGGCACATTTACTAAAATCTGTTTTTTTCTGGGCTTAAAACACGATATGGTAAAAATTCAGAGTAACCACGATCATTTCTGAAGTTCTAAAATGTCTCGGCAATGCTTTTATCGTTCGTACGAAAAAGTCGCAATTGTGTTCCAAAAGTCACAATATTATCGTGCCTAAAAGTTCGTTATGGCACGAAAACCTTTCTGGCTTTGATGCCTTTCATGGGACTCAATGGCACCCGACAGATCAAACCTGGCAAAAAGATGGAAAGTGTTACCAAAGCGCTAACGAATTCCGAAATGTTCCTATTCTTTGCGCAAAGTACGTTTTTTTCGTGTAAATTTAACGAAAACCACAAAAAACTCGTGGAATTTTAACGAACTTTTTGCATACATTCCGAAATGTTCTATAAATTAGAAAAATGTTAGAAAAAATATGAAATTCTCAAAATTGTTTAGTAAATGGGCCCCTATGTCTCCAAGTGGCTAAAAATCGGAATCCGACGATTCGCCAGAGATCATGTAGAAGTCAATGGCAGATGTCCCTTCTCTTTCCTGAAAGATACTCTACCTTTTGACGCTGTGTTTTGTGCAACAGTTCTCAAGGCGACAGTTAGAAAACCTTTTTTCCAGGCAGACTTTTTCGGTTCGGATTTTTAAATAAATGGCAGATATTAATGGAAATGAGTTTAGTCGTATTTTTCAGAATGTTAGAGTTTAGTAAATCCGCCCCTTAGTCTGCCATTAAAGTACATGTTACTTTTCTAAAGGGTCGTATTTCCCCCCTAACCCCTGGGAAGCACATTCTACAGCATAAAACATAAAAGCGGCTATGAAGGCAGGGCCTCCCATAAAGAGCATCGTAGAAAACATTGATAAATGTTGATATAATTATCTGCCAGTGTTACAACATGTTTCTTTACATAAGAGCAAATTGTTGGAAGCCTTGGCAACTGCTGCGGGCACCTATTATACAGTGCATGGAATACATGTGCCAGGCTGCTTTTAACCCAGAAAGAGAGGCCGGTGTCAGATGCCAGGGAAGAGTCCTATTATGAACCCACTCTGCATAATCACCCCCATATCCAGGGTCATAGTCCTGATTGTACTTGATTATCCGCCCATTATGTGTTCCCGTTTCTCCCTGGGCTCGGCTAAGTGACTGGAATGAAATGAACCTACTTATTGTCGTTTTTGCTGAACTCGCCAGCTCCGCTGAAATGAATTTACATGGTCTCATTCGATCCCGTCTCAGGGGAAAAATCTGCCCCAATATGCTCAATTCAGACAGTGGCTTATTCAGCCTTGTGGCATTGTGTTATGTAGTTAATATGATGAGATGACTGGGTTATTTAATATATTCAGGACCCTTCTCCATGGGCACACATTTGGTTTAGCATATAACACCACCAGTACAGTGTATCCCCTGTACAATACAGGTATGGGATCCTTTATCCGGAATCCCATTATCCAGAAAGCTCCAAATTAAGGAAAGCCCGTCTCCCATAGACTCCATTTTAATCAAATAATTCAGAATTTTAAAACTGATTTGCTTTTTCTCTGTAATAATAAAACAGTACCTGTACTTGATCCCAACTAAGATATAATTACCCCTTATTGGGGCAGAACAGCCCTATTGGGTTTATTTAATGGTTAAATGATTCCCTTTTCTCTGTAATAATAAAACAGTACCTGTACTTGATCCCAACTAAGATATAATTACCCCTTATTGGGGGCAGAACAGCCCTATTGGGTTTATTTCATGGTTAAATGATTCCCTTTTCTCTGTAATAATAAAACAGTACCTGTACTTGATACAAGCTAAAATATAAATAATCCTTATTGGATGCAAAACAATCCTATTGGGATTAAAGCTAATTCCTCATGGGTTGCTATGGGTTGCTATGCCAGAGCAAAGTTACCCAGTGTTACAAAATAGGTCCTGCCGTTCCCAGCAATGGCTGCCTTTCTAGGCATGATTAGCACTTCATTTATAGAGCTAATACAAGACAAGAAACATTATATAAAATCACAGGCATTAAATATCATTTATAAATATTTTACCCATTTTGGTTTTTTTTCCTGTGGGTAATTTTTTCCTTTCCATGTACATTTCACCCTTTGGAAACAAACGTTTATAGATGCTGTTGAATTGTAGCCCATTTGGGAGTCTCTATAAAGGGTGGGTTGGGGGTAGCAACTAACAAAGTTATTTTCTTTCTGACACGTATGTAGCACTTACACAAACTGACAGTCAGATGAATCCTGTCCATCACAGTTGTCAGAGGAAACCACAAACACCTGACCCCCTGGGGTTATTGATAGACCTGGAGAAATGTGGCTTTACCTGGCTTGGCCGGAATGTTTCTGGCTGTCCTGTTGTGTCTGGTTTAGGAGTGTGGCTTGTATGATGTCTTAACTCTTAATCATTGTATGAACTTGCTCTTTTACTTAAACTCCAATTTAACAACAGCCACATATAAAAACCCCTCTGGTTTTATTATTACAGAGAAAAGGGAATCATTTAACCATTAAATAAACCCAATAGGGCTGTTCTGCCCCCAATAAGGGGTAATTATATCTTAGTTGGGATCAAGTACAGGTACTGTTTTATTATTACAGAGAAAAGGGAATCATTTAACCATGAAATAAACCCAATAGGGCTGTTCTGCCCCCAATAAGGGGTAATTATATCTTAATTGGGATCAGGTACAGGTATTGTTTTATTATTACAGAGAAAAGGGAATAATTTAACCATTAAATAAACCCAATAGGGCTGTTCTGCCCCCAATAAGGGGTAATTATATCTTAGTTGGGATCAAGTACAGGTACTTTTTTATTATTACAGAGAAAAGGGAATCATTTAACCATTAAATAAACCCAATAGGGCTGTTCTGCCCCCAATAAGGGGTAATTATATCTTAATTGGGATCAGGTACAGGTACTGTTTTATTATTACAGAGAAAAGGGAATAATTTAACCATGAAATAAACCCAATAGGGCTGTTCTGCCCCCAATAAGGGGTAATTATATCTTAGTTGGGATCAAGTACAGGTACTGTTTTATTATTACAGAGAAAAAGGAAATCATTTTTAAAAATGTAAATTATTTGATTAAAATGGAGTCTATGGGAGATGGCCTTTCCCGTAATTTCGAACTTTCTGGATAATGGGTTTCCGGATAAGGGGTCCAATACCTGTATAAGGCTTAGGGTTGTCACCTGACCCAGACAGCCCAGCTTTCGGTAGGATTCTCCAAGATTAATGCGGCAATTGGCCACGCCCCATGATTGCAGTGGGCCACCCCTGTGATGTCACTGCCCCGCCCAGTGACGTCACGTCCCTCCTTCCTGCCCAGAATTCACGCCCAAGAGAGGTGGCACCCCTAATAAAGCGGCAACCCTAAAAGCACAGGCTGTCAGATCAAGGACCGCATCAATGCTCAGATGCGGTCCTCGATCTGACGGGAAAATCAAACCTACCTGATCAGTATCTGCCCGCTTTTTGGACAGATATCGGTCATTTGGACCTGTCAAGTAGCTGCTACTTAGTAGCTCTGTGTGTCTTCACCCTTACACTTTAAACACTTCTGTCCAGGGTCATAGTAAATGACCCCTCTTATGTTTTGAAAGCACAGCCAGAGAAAGCCAACGTGAACTCCTTGGGTGATAAAACCCTGCTCGTGTCCTTGGGCAAGTGGCTTGGTCTGAATCTGCATAAGAATTATTCCTGCAAGTACAGACAAAGCTCAAACAAACATGTGTAAAAGAAAGGGTTCCGGGTAGGAAAACAGGGCTCAGTGAGTACGTATTTAAATTTGGTAATGAGATAAAGTAGTTTAATGGCAAGTAAAGGCCTTTGTTTTCATATTAGTCCTAGGGCTGCTGTAAATCACTGGAAAATCCAGGAATCCAGGCCCTGACCTATAATAGTTCCACAGAATACAATGTGCCCCCATTACTGGCCTGCCAGAAGGCGACCAATCCACATGTAACTGCCGGTCATTAAACACTGCACAATGCAGGCCAATATGAACCCCCTTTGGCATAGTTTGGGGTGCTGTGTTGTGGGCTGCTTAAAACATAGGGCACAAAGGCCAAAAATGCCTTTCATCATTTGGCAATATTAACAGCACAGTATAGGACCTATTATCCAAAATGCTTGGGACCCGGGCTTTCCGGATAAGGGATCTTTCTGTAATTTGGATCTCCATACCTGAAGTCTACTAAAAATCATTTAAACGCCATTTAAACTCATTTAAGCTCATTAATTATATCTTAGTTGGGATCAAGTATAAGGTACTGTTTTATTATTACAGGTATGGAATCCATTACCTGGAAACCCGTTATCCAGAAAGCTCCGAATTACAGAAAGTCTGTCTCCCATAGACTCCATTGTAATCAAATACTTTACATTTTTTAAACTGATTTCCTTTTTCTCTGTAATAATAAAACAGTACCTGTACTTTATTCCAACTGAGATATAATTACCCCTTATTGGGGGCAGAACAGCCCTATTGGGTTTATTTAATGGTTAAATGATTCCCTATTCTCTGTAATAATAAAACAGTACCTGTACTTGATCCCAACTAAGATATAATTACCCCTTATTGGGGGCAGAACAGCCCTATTGGGTTTATTTAATGGTTAAATGATTCCCTATTCTCTGTAATAATAAAACAGTACCTGTACTTGATCCCAACTAAGATATAATTACCCCTTATTGGGGGCAGAACAGCCCTATTGGGTTTATTTCATGGTTAAATGATTCCCTTTTCTCTGTAATAATAAAACAGTACCTGTACTTGATCCCAACTAAGATATAATTACCCCTTATTGGGGGCAGAACAGCCCTATTGGGTTTATTTCATGGTTAAATGATTCCCTTTTCTCTGTAATAATAAAACAGTACCTGTACTTGATCCCAACTAAGATATAATTACCCCTTATTGGGAGCAGAACAGCCCTATTGGGTTTATTTAATGGTTAAATGATTCCCTTTTCTCTGTAATAATAAAACAGTACCTGTACTTGATCCCAACTAAGATATAATTACCCCTTATTGGGGGCAGAACAGCCCTATTGGGTTTATTTCATGGTTAAATGATTCCCTTTTCTCTGTAATAATAAAACAGTACCTGTACTTGATCCCAACTAAGATAGCCCTGGGTCCCAGCATTTTGGATAACAGGTCCTATACCTGTACTGTAAATATTACCATTTATATGACATTTATATGACATTTTTGGCCTTTGTGCTCTACTTTTTGGTTTTTCCAGATAACGGATCCCATACCTGTACTTATAATGTTACAGTGTTGTATGGATCTCAGTTAATCTAGTTTGTATTTCATTTACTAATATAATTTTAAAAGATGTTTTGAAATGCTGCCAGTTTGGGGCAACACCCAGCCCTCTGACCTGCGAGGTCCAACCGTTTGACATTGAGGGATTTCAGGTACAGAATGGTTTGTGTGAAGTGTTAATACCACTGTGTGTTTATCCAAGAATTTTAACACCAGCCGTTTTTCTTCGTGACGGGCTAAGTGCCTGTACTGTTAGCTCTGGGTTTGGATATATATCACCACAGAAAGGAATTTCAAGAGTCGAAAAAAAAATCAGTTATTATGGAAGTGTTGAAATACTGGACAAAGGCCAGAAGTGTTCACACAGGTGCTTTTTTTTGTGCCGAGATGTATACAGAACAATTACATGTAACTTTGTATGGTGGCCGACTTGGAGAATTCCAGCTTAGGTGTGTTTGCCGACTGTTCAGAGTCTGTTTGTTCTGCTAAGGGTAGAATGAGCTAAAGGAGTATTAAAGGTAGAGAAAATCTAGAGCAAACTGATACTGGAGATGTAAATATGCTGAATGGGGTAGAAAAGCCAACTACTTTGTTGGTTTGCGAGGCTAAGTAGGGATTTAATGGTGGGTGTTGGTAAAAATGCTTAAAAATGAATTATAGTATTGGGTAGCGGACAGACTGTTTGTTTTGGGGGTTATCTAGCTATCTAGCATGATTTGCAGGATTTACCCCTGTTTGAGTTGTGTTGTATGACATTGGGCTTATTGCAGGCCAACAATTAAGGTGGCCATACACAGACTGCTGATTGTTGACTTGGCAGCTTATTGCCCTGTGTATGGGGCTCTCAGACTGGCCTACTCGACTGAGATCTGGCTGAAGATTGGGCAGATATTGATAAGGCAGGTTTAAAAATCCCATTGGGGAGAGGAGTGCATTGGCACGTTGATGCAGTCCTGGTCCCGACGACCTGTATTCTGTCAATGTGATCCGATATCTCAAGGTGGGCGTATCAGGGAAAGATCCACTCGATTGCCGACCTCGCCATCTTTCAGTGTACGGGCGCCTTAAATAACAAGATCTATCAGGTCCCTAGGATTTATCAGGTCCCTAGTCTCTTTAAAAAATGGATCAGCCATAGCTAATTCCCTTATTATATATACTTGGATGGAGTTCTGGTTGAATGGATTATAAAAAAATGTGCCAAGCCGAGTTCTTGACCACTAGACAGTTAAGGTCCCCATACATGGGCCGATTCTAGCTGCCGATTCGGCAGCTAATCGGCCCGTGTATGGGGACTACCGACGGGCCTGCCCGACCGATATCTGGCCTGAAATCGTCCAGATCTCGATCGGGCAGGTTAGAAAATCTAGTCGGATTGGGGACCGCATTGGCTCGTCCCCGGACCGACTTTGCCTATACCCACCGTAATTTGATCGTTTGGCCCCAGGGCCAACGACTGAATTAGCCTGGATTCTCCCGATATCACCCACCCGTAGGTGAGGGATATCGGGAGAAGATACGCTCACTTGGTGACCTCGCCAAACGAGCGGATCTTAAGGTGTATGGGCACCTTTACATAGTTAATTTGGGTTTACAAAAGACAAATGAATCTACTATCAAAGCATCGCCCAGTAGGGTTTTCCATGGCTTCACCACCCTTACAATGAAGAACCAGTTGATTTACTTCAGGAGCAAATTCTGTTCCTCAAGTTCAGAGGGTGGGCTTCTTGTCATTTGTTCTTTTCAATGTGAAAGGAGATCCCCCATTATGATAATATTGTCTCATATAAAGGGTAATCAGCCTTGACAGTCTTTCCTCGTAGTCCAAGTTCTTCCATCCCTTTTACCTGCACTCTCTCCAGCTCATTAATATCCCTCTTAAGGACTGAAGCCCAAAACTGCCCCCCATACTCAAGGTGAGGCCTTACCAGGGACCTATAAAGAGGCAAAAGTATGTTCCCTTGAGTTAATACCCTTTTTATGAAAGGCAACTAATTATTAACTTTAGTAGCCAATTTTGAAGAATATAAAATCCTGAATCTATATTTACTGCTTCTTCTGACCACATACATGTGTTCCTACCCCCTTCCTAAACTCACATGATTATGTTATCTTAAAGAAACTTCAACTTCGTAAAACCATTTATCAGAGCTTTGGAGAGAAAGCAGAGCAAACAATAGGGTTGTCTTTATCTGCCCTAAGTCTCCTGGTTACTCTGACAACTAATTACCTGCACAAGAATGGCTTCCAAAGGCTTGTAAACATCCCTGTTTTGCTTTTACTCACCTGCTTTTGGTTTATTTTATTTTTTTTTATTGTAGTGTCCCACTTGCTCAAATAAACACCCGTGGTCACTTGATTGTAGGCCCCCTGTCTGCTGTAATATGAGCTCTGTCTTAATTGGTCAAAGCTGCTTTTACAGAGCATAAATAGGGTTGGCCTATTGGCTGCCATGCAAAGTGGCATCTCTCAGAGGAGCAGGTGTAGGTAGGCATATTATATGAAGGAATAAGGTAATCATGGCACAAAATGATGATAGTAGGACATGGTGGCCACAGTTGTAAGCTCTACGGGGCAGGGACCTTTACTTCCTACTGTGTCTCATACCTCATGGCACTTATTCCATGTTTATTTATATATATTTATTATATTTATTTATTATAACACTTGTCCTCCCTGTGCGTAATTTTGTATTCTGTAAGACTGTACAGCGCTGCGTACCCTTGTGGCTTTTTATAAATAAAGTTATACAGACATACATACATACATACAGTCACACTTTTAAAAATCATGTATGAATCACATATGAATGTTTATATAAACCAGTGGTTGAAAATCCCAGAGTTCCCGGCATACTGCGCAAAGTGTAAGAGCGCACACCTTATATTATAACAAACAAAAGAGGTGCAGGGACACAGGAGAAACCCCATTTAGTCACTCCAAAACAGTCAAAAAAGCAAATAGTATCCGTGCTCTTAAAATAAATAAAAAAGAAAAAATTACGGTAATACAAAATCACATTATAAGAAAATATAACCCAATGCTTTTCAACCCATAAAGGGTCTTCATCATCAGTAAAATTTTTCCCCTGATGAAGACCCTTTATGGGTTGAAACAGGTGTGTGCAGATACTTTTTGCTTTTATTGGAGACTAAAGCTGCATAACATTTTGGGGCATGGCCCTTCTTTGGGTTGGGGTGATACCCCAACATGTTGTGTTGTAGACATTTTGTCAGTAGTTTTGGCTCTGTGTGACATGATCGGCATTGCCGAATTTTCCTATAAGTCGAGGTTACCAGCTCTCGGCCCTTCGTTGTTGTGAAAGTGCAACTCCCAGCACCCTTTGATGACTGAGGTTCCCTTCACTACCAACAGCAGCCCTGTCTCTAGTCACCTTCTCATGCCATTCAGGAAACATTTCTCACATTCCTTCAGATATTCCCTTGTATGCCGCTTCCTCTTAGTTGAATTTCCACCTTTGTTGAAACCCAGTTCCATTCTATACAGTAGCTGGGTCATAAAATACTTCCCGTGGCGGCGGCACATGTGGCTACTGTGAAGGTCCCGGCTTAGATGTAATTCAAGCAGAGATTTTGTACGAGAGACGGAGAAAAAGGTTTTGTTCAAACAATGCCAGAGAACTCACGGAAAGAAATATTATAAGCACTTTTAACTTTTGGAGAGTATTTAACTTTACAAGAGTATTTGCTTGAGATTTTAACATCAATCTGTCAGAAAGCTGGTGATTTACACGCCTGTGTTTGGCCATAAAATGAAAACAAAATCTATTTAGAGAGATCAGTCAGTGGAACAACGGGGAAATGTAGTAAAAGTTGCAATATTTGCAGTGCACACGATTTTTCCTTTCCTCGGTTCTCATTTATATTTAGCAAGGCAAGGTTTAGGGAGGGCAAATAAGCAGTTTATGCAGAAAAACTGGAGCTAGGCACAAGCACCCAGCATGCTAACCGGTGCCGAACCTAATGCGCCTTGTTCCTGTGGCTGCACCCTGCACCCTTGTGCCAGTTGCATTTAATGGTCCTTGTGGCGCTAAGAACACTGTTCCCAAGTGGAAAGGAGACAGTACAAGGCTGGGCAGTGCTTATTTGCCTTTTTTATTTTTGTAATGTTCTGTTTTGCTTTAGGCTAATAAGACACGGGGCTGTACATCAGCTTTTCCTCCTTTTTTGTCTGCAGAGAAAAACTAGTGCACAGCCTTGTGTGCCATTAGCCATAGGGCTAGAGCTATCTTAGATTTAAAATATGGATTAGTCCCATCATTTATTCCTGTAGGACTCACCTACATTTGTGGCTGCACTTTACGGACAGGCAATTATCACTTGAAAACACCATAAGGCAGCCATACATGGGCCAATTCCAGCTGCCAATATGGGTCCTTTAGACCGATTTGGCAGCTTATCTGCCCGTGTATGGGCACCACTGACGAGCCTGCCCGAACGATATCTGGCCTTAAATTGGTCAGATCTCGATCGGGCAGTTTGATTTATCTTTTGGAGCCTATGCCTGCCATTTTAATTATATTGTTTGGCCCTAGGGTGCCTGTAGGTGGGCATATAGGGAGAAGATCTGCTTGCGGATCCTACAGTGTATGGCCACTTTTAGACATAGTTTTGTTGACTGCCTTATTGTAAAACAACTCTGAGGCATTTATATTTTATTTTTGGGCACACCTATGGGCACCAAAATGACCACAGAATTGTGCCACTGTAAGAGCCCAAATACAAAGCTTTTGGATGCGTTGGATGTGCTTGTGTCTATCTCTGTTTGTGCTAGTGGACCTATTGTGCCAAAGCTGTGCAAAAAGCTGAGCAACGGTGCGGAACTCTGAGGTGCTCTTTAGTTTGGAGTTTTAGCAGCTATTTGGTTGCTAGGGTCCCAATTACCTTAGCAACCAGGGAGTGGTTTGAACGGGAGACTGGTGAGGACCTGAATAGAGAAATAAGGAATAAAAAGTAACAATAACAATAAAATTGTAACCTCGAGGGACAATAGATTTTGGCAGCTGGGACCCCCATTTAAAAGTTGGAAAGTGTTAGTAGAAGAAGGCAAATAATTAAAAAACTATATGCAATAAATAATGAAGACCAGTTGAAAAGTTGGTCGGAATAGGGCATTCTATTACATACATAAAAGTGAAATATTTTGCCTGTTCGTGCTTAGGCATCGTAAATCGCTATGTGCTATATAAATACATAGATTTGATGAGGAAGTGTGTGTGTTGCTTTATTTTGTGCCGTTATATGTACACATAACTGAAGGCTGTGGCAATGCATGCTTGTGTCTAGCCCACACGCCGTCCCCTATGTCAGGCATAAGTTGCCTCCACATGACCCCAAATTACTAACATACACAAATATTTGCACCTCTGTTATCAGGCTCAGAATATCACTTTGGTTTTGTGGATAAAACTAGTTTAGTTAATGAGACAATGCCCTGGCAATGAGTTACATGGGTTCTTTCCAGGCTACATCATACATGTTATTTGTTCCCTTAGCCTTTATTTAACATTCCAACATTACAGTATAATATACTCACTGAGTCTGTCATGTGTGGCTCACATTCCCTTTATGTGCGGCACATTCTTATCCCACTGGCCACCTCTCCCCCTAGCAAGGTCACCAACTGCTACCTGAACATAGCATATATATCAAAGGGAGGAAGTCACGGGGTAACGGATGACTGATCATGCTGATAGGGGGGATTTTTAGAAAAACAAACTGGCAAATAGCCATGACTTTGATGGTGTCACTTGCACATTATGTTTCAGTTCAGGCTTCTTTAACACAGAGCAGTGGTTTTCTGACTCTTCAGGTTCTAGCTGTGCTTTGGGGTCTAATATTTAATCAGGGTTGCCCACCAAGTTCACTGCAGGTATATATGAGACTACAAATTAGTATCTACACCCAATACCCTGCCTGATTGGCCTTCAGATTAGCATTCTATCCTATCCTATCTATACTTTTATCCACTCCTAGTAGGAGTTTGGGAACCCCTGATCTAGAGGGATCACTGCTGGTTGCACATAATGGCCACATTCAGTGTAGCTTTGGGGAAACCAAACCCAAAGGCCCATGGGCTGAACTGTTGCTTTTGTACACTTGGCTAAACCAATACCTGTACAGATTGCTGGCAGAGCAGTATTTCCATTTTGGCACTTTAGAGCAGACCCAGACTGGCGATCTATGGATTCTGGCAAATGCCTTAGGGGCTGCTGCAAGATGCCATAGACCAGGGGTGCCCAAACTTTTTCCTGTGGCGATCAACTTCTGACTCCTCCCCGTGTATGTACGCGACGCCTCGTATGTACGCATACCCAATAAATGTGTGGAACCGCCCACTTCCGCATTTGCCAGCTTCAGCACGGTCCACCAGAAATCCACAGGGGATCGACTGGAGGACCGCAATCAATGTTTTGCCCACCCTTGCCATAGACAGTCACTGTTTGGGCCAGGGCTAGGGTCTGTTGTGAATTCCAGCCTGCTTCAGAGCTGGTATAATTTACATTACAGTTGGACCGGTTGTAAAGCATTTTTGGATGCAAGGACCAATGGTCATTCTGAATGGTCAGAAACAAATAATAAGGCTGTGTAGTACCTATTTGGGGATTTTTTTTTAAAAGAACCATTCTATACAGTCTTCATGTTTTTTAAACCTCTAATTAGTTGGTATAAAGGTGGCCATACACGGACCGATTTTTTACTTACAAACGACCGATTCCCGAACAATCCGATGCTATCGTTAAGTTATCGTATAGTTGGTGGTGTACGAACGATCGTCGGCCCACTAAACGAGCCGACATTATCGTCCCCAAAATCGATCGGCCAGGTTTAAAAATTTTGGTCGTTTAACGATAAAATCTGCCAGTTGGCGTGAGTGTCAGACATTTGTCTTTCAACGATTGTTCTCTGCGCATGTCACGATTGCCAGCAGCAGAAGTCAACGACATTCGATCGTACGTAGATGTACGATCGTACGTATTTTACGATAATGATGCGACGAAATCTTTCCCGAATTATCGTTGCCCGTGGATGGCATATCGTATGGGAACTCGATCGCCATACGATCGTTTGTCGATATAATCGTTCATCGCACAACGAGCGAAATCGCCTCGTGTATGGCCACCTTAAGTCTGTAACTGAGTGATAAAAAAAGAATCTCCGCTTAAGGGTGAAGACACACTGAGCTACTAGTAGCACCTACTTTTTCGCGGCTACTAAACTCCAGAAAATCCCCTGCCATAGACAATACTAAGAATTGCCTCTGCTAAAACACACGTAGAGACAATTATCAGTAAATGATCAGCATTGTCTATTGTAGTAGCCATGACAAGTAGCTGCTACTAGTAGCTCTGTGTGTCTTCACCCTTATGTGTATTCTCACCAGGTCTCTTGGTTTCCATGCTGCTAGGTCACACCCAAACTCAGGCCTAGATTTGGACACCCACTCTGAACGATGAGATTCAGTTACACAAACTAAACCAGAACAGAAGTGAGGCTTCTTCTCTAGCAATATAGAAAGATGGGTCAGACATTGCTGGAACCAGTAGATTAATATTTTGGCTTTACTACAGTTTATAGAGGGGGGGGACCTTAACAAAACAATAAAAGACAAGGTGCCTGCTGGGAGATCTTCTTCCACAACGATTAGGGAGGATAACCCTATTATAATTTTCTGTGGGGCTCAGTAATTTATTTTCAACATAATATGGCCTCTGCCTCACTGGAGTCTGCAGCTGATACCCCATTCTTCCGCTTCAAAGGAAACAATATGGCTTCCTCTTATGGGTCTTTTTCTATGGTAGTGATATTATGACACTGCACTGGTCCTAACATACAGCAGAGCCTTATTGTAGGCCTCATTCTGCTGAGTGATTAAAATCTAAACCCAAGATACAACACCATCAAGAGCTATACTTTAAAAAGCTTTAGTTAGCGTTACATGGCTTAGGCCTACAACAATGCAACGTTTTAGGCCAATACCTTAATCAAGTGGCTTTATAAAGGGCCTAGTATTGGCCTGAAACGTTGCATTGCCATAGGTCTAAGCCATGTGATGCCAAATAAAGGCTTTTTCAGTATATTGTCTTGATGGACACCATGTGACGTGCACCTTATTTTTAAAATGAAAAGCTTGGTGAGTGCTGATTGCTTTCTTTGACTAATGGAAATCTGTTTGATCCACGTGAACCTTAATCAATACTCATAACTGCACCCAGAGAGCACACAATTCCCTCCTCCCCAACCAAAGCCACAACTCAGGCGACAGAGTTTCATAGCAATTTCTCAACTGTTTACTCTTAGATTTATGGGAAATCTCTCTTAGTAAACATGGGTATAATTAAACCATTAAAAGAGCAAAGAGAGCTGAAATTTTGGTTTCTTTTGTGCCGTAAAACAACCCGGGAGAATAAAGCTGGGTTTGCTTTCTCTCCGTTCTGTGTTTGCTTAATGCACCAGAGCTCTGAGTTTTTCTAAGGTACTTGCTTGAAAGTAATACTTTCCAATGCAAATACAATTAAATAATAGATTAAAGTGGCTTTTCATGTCTGACATCTAACCTTTCCCAAAACTGCACTGTATATATATGTGTGTATATAATATTTATATAGTGCTACTTGTATGCACAGCACTGTACATTTGTGCAGACAATTAACAGTACAGACAAGGGGAACCAACAGTGCAGGAAATAAAAAATAAATACAAGAAGCAAGTGCCAAGTTATAAGGCCTAAGCCACAAGGGGGTGAATGCAGGGTGAGAATCTGATCAGCTTTGGAATGTGCCTGCACCCAGATCCACTTTGCAGCTGAAATATGGTCTGTGTGGTTGCACCCAGGCCAACGCAGCAGTGACTATTATACAAGGTTTTGTATGATATTCGGTGCGTGTATGATGGACTGAAGAGGTGACCAATATCCCAAAAGCCTTGGATATCGGTCACCCTGGGGGCAAATGATCGAATTATATTGGCGGCAAGGGGCAGTCCGTTCGGGGACCGCATCAACGAGCCAAGCAGCCCCCGATTCAACTGAATTTTCTAACCTGGCCGATCGATATCCGGCCGATTTGAGGCCAGATATCGGTCAGCCAGGCCCCTCGTTTCTGCCCCTACACGGGCAGATACACGGTCCAAGGGACTGATATCGGCAGCTACAATCTGCCCGTGTATGGGGACCTTTAGGGCTGAATCGTTTAGGGCTGAATAGTCAGATTGGATAGAATTCCTATTGTTTCTACCTCTATATCTGACGATTCAGCTCTGAACGTTAGTGGAGGGTACGAGCGATCTTTCCTGCGTAATTGTAACGTGTACGGCCACCTTTAGTTATCTCAGTCCCTATTATTTTTTTGGCTTTGCACTGGGATTCCAATTCCAATGTCCCTCGGTTATACGTGTGCGTTCTTTGACGAAGAAGACTTTTTTTTTGTGTCTGGGTGTCGGTCTCAAGAAGAAACTGCCAACAATGAATTCATGATTCAGGTTGGCAAAATAAATTGGCTTCTATATATATTTTATCCAATAACTAATTTTTCACAGTTCCCTTGATAGAGTCGGGGACCTTAATGAGCCCCCCTGGAGCCCTGATTTTGAAGTCAATGTTGTACTGGTGTATTGAGAAAAGCAATTCACTCTGTTGTTGCCTCCATTCCCGGACATGATGTAGTCACATCATGTCCGGGAATGGAGACAACAACAGAATTCCTGGCCAACAGGACAACAACATGTTTCCTGGCCAAAGCAAAACGCAACTTGGCCAATGATAAAAATAGGCATTATGTAGATCAGTGATCCCCATCAGTGATCCACATGTTGCTCCCCAATCCCTTGGATGTTGCTCCCAGTGGCCTCAAAGCAGGTTCTTATTTTGAATTTCTGGCTTGGAGGCAAGCTTTGGTTGTATAAAAACCAGTTGTACTACCAAACTGAGCCTCATTTAGGCTGCCAGTCACATAGTAGCTACCAAATAGCGAATCACAGCCCTTATTTGGCACCCTCATGAACATTTTTCATGCTTGTGTTGCTCCCCAACTCTTTTTACATGTAAGTTTTGCTCAAAGGTTGGGGATCCCTGATGTAGATTATAGTCTCAAAGTTCTGATGGGAAGTGTAGTGATCATCTATAGCTGGTTACCTTTTTTACACGTACATCAGAGTGCTGTAGTGGGGCAGTGGCTGTGTTAACGCCCCAGAGGGGGGATTGTAAGCGGGTATCCCATATGTGACAATGGCTCCTCTCTATTGAAACAGGCTTAGCTAGGGGAATGAATGCTACTTCAGAGCGACGCAGCAAGGCCCTATAGACTGTGCCCCTGGATCGGTTTTCCAGCCGTAACGCTGACAAAAGAAAGTGCCTCTTACGAAAGTATTAATCAGGCGGAAACATAATACGCGGGGGCCCTTGTAAGTGTGACTGCTTCATTCAGCTCGAAGTTTTGGCACCGATCCCTGAGCCGCGAATAACATAAGGGGTCAAAAATTCAGATGGACTGCCTCTGTAAACATGGCAGCCACAGTGTTGGGAAGCCTTGAAAACTGTATCCAGCTTCTGTTGTGCGAGAGATCTCTCACCTCGCGGGGAACATTCTTTATATGATGAATAATTCATCTTTATTCAAATGTACCATTTAATCCCTCTCAGGTGTGCGCCGCTGTGAATGGGCCGACTGTTTGCGAAGGGAAAACCTGTTTTTGTTCCGGAGAGTTAAATGTTTGGATTTTATATCTGCTCGCTCAAGCAGGCAAACAAGGGTTCTGGAATTTGTTGTCCCAGGGCCACTAAATTTTCCTTTTTTTTTAAAATTTGTCTTCAATGGATGAGTGCGGCACATTATTCTTGTTGCACGGCTTTCCCTAGATATTCTGAAGGTGTTATTGGTTCTACTTGCAGATTGTGGCTCCTCTTGTCTACTGACTGCCTGTAGTTTGATGCTGTTACCCTGCTTACATTGCCTATTAGCTCTTGTTGGGCTTGTAACCAGCCATGGATTGGCACATTCCAAGGCGGTAAAAAGCATCTGATCAACTGGAATGAGAATCCGACCTGGGCCCACCTACTCGCATTGTCCCTGCCCCAGAACTTACCTGTAGGGGGTTAATTTTATCCCCGTATAAACCAGAAGTCACATCACCATGGACCGTAAGTGATATCCCTCTGGGAGGTGGATCAGCCAAGGTTACAAAAAGAAGTATTTTGCGTTGGATGGGGATTGGTAAAGAAATTCCAAATTAGAGCCTACACTTTTTCTACTTGAAACACATGCGCAGTGCTGGTATTCCATGGGTACCTGCCTGTATCCGACCCAACGCAGGACTCCAATTGGAATTCTCCTGGACTTAGGGCATGATGGGTGCTCAGGCACATAGTTCCCTACCGTTGACCATTTATAGCATGTTGGCTGACTTAAGGTAGACATACATGGTGTGATCTGCTCGTTTGGCAACCCCTGCGGTGGGCAATATCGGGCTAATTCGAACCCTAGCATCAAACCTGTCCACTTGAGATCTGGACAATTTTAGGCTGGATGTCAGGTAGGCCCCTTAGGGGTGCAAATACACAAGCAGATTAGCTGCCCAAATGGTCTGAAGTAACCAAAATCTGCCTGTACAGGGCCACCTTTAGGCTAATGTCCCACGTGGAGATTTAGTCACTGCGATTTTTCCTAACAAGAGATTTCAACAACGGAACAATTCTATTTTCCACAAATCCCAGTGTCATATTCCCCGCCTACAGTGCAATTGGGAAATCGCAGCGACTTGTTGCTTAGTGGGTTTTACTTTCAGCGATTCCAATAGTTACGAATGACAGTGCTTTCTTTGTAAAATCGCTCGAAAAAGGGTCTCATAGCAATTCGGAGCAATAATCTGAAAAAGTATCATCGGTTTAGGTACTGGCGATTTATGTTCTTCTCTATGTAGAGACAAATGAGCGACTGGTCGCTGGAACTCACTTTTTAAAAATCGCAGCGACTAATCTCTCCGTGGGACATTAGCCTTAAGGGTAATCCAGTTAGGCCCCTAACCTTAGGAGTAACCCAGTTAGGCCCCTAGCCTTAGGAGTAACCCAGTTAGGCCCCTAGCCTTAGGAGTTACCTAGTTAGGCCCCTAGCCTTAGGAGTAACCTAGTTAGGCCCCTAGCCTTAGGAGTAGCCTAGTTAGGCCCCTAGCCTTAGGAGTTACCTAGTTAGGCCCCTAGCCTTAGGAGTAACCTAGTTAGGCCCCTAGCCTTAGGAGTAACTTAGTTAGGCCCCTAGCCTTAGGAGTTACCTAGTTAGGCCCCTAACCTTAGGAGTAACCTAGTTATGCCCCTAGCCTTAGGAGTAACCCAGTTAGGCCCCTAGCCTTAGGAGTAACCTAGTTAGGCCCCTAGCCTTAGGAGTTACCTAGTTAGGCCCCTAGCCTTAGGAGTTACCTAGTTAGGCCCCTAGCCTTAGGAGTTACCTAGTTAGGCCCCTAGCCTTAGGAGTAACCTAGTTAGGCCCCTAGCCTTAGGAGTAACCTAGTTAGGCCCCTAGCCTTAGGAGTTACCTAGTTAGGCCCCTAGCCTTAGGAGTAACCTAGTTAGGCCCCTAGCCTTAGGAGTTACCTAGTTAGGCCCCTAGCCTTAGGAGTAACCTAGTTAGGCCCCTAGCCTTAGGAGTAACCTAGTTAGGCCCCTAGCCTTAGGAGTAACCTAGTTAGGCCCCTAGCCTTAGGAGTAACCTAGTTAGGCCCCTAGCCTTAGGAGTAACCTAGTTAGGCCCCTAGCCTTAGGAGTAACCTAGTTAGGCCCCTAGCCTTAGGAGTAACCTAGTTAGGCCCCTAGCCTTAGGAGTTACCTAGTTAGGCCCCTAGCCTTAGGAGTAACTTAGTTAGGCCCCTAGCCTTAGGAGTAACCTAGTTAGGCCCCTAGCCTTAGGAGTAACCTAGTTAGGCCCCTAGCCTTAGGAGTAACCTAGTTAGGCCCCTAGCCTTAGGAGTAACCTAGTTAGGCCCCTAGCCTTAGGAGTAACTTAGTTAGGCCCCTAGCCTTAGGAGTAACTTAGTTAGGCCCCTAGCCTTAGGAGTTTCCTAGTTAGGCCCCTAGCCTTAGGAGTAACCTAGTTAGGCCCCTAGCCTTAGGAGTTACCTAGTTAGGCCCCTAGCCTTAGGAGTAACCTAGTTAGGCCCCTAGCCTTAGGAGTAACTTAGTTAGGCCCCTAGCCTTAGGAGTAACCTAGTTAGGCCCCTAGCCTTAGGAGTTACCTAGTTAGGCCCCTAGCCTTAGGAGTTACCTAGTTAGGCCCCTAGCCTTAGGAGTTACCTAGTTAGGCCCCTAGCCTTAGGAGTAACCTAGTTAGGCCCCTAGCCTTAGGAGTAACTTAATTAGGCCCCTAGCCTTAGGAGTAACCTAGTTAGGCCCCTAACCTTAGGAGTTACCTAGTTAGGCCCCTAGCCTTAAGGGTAACCCAGTTAGGCTCCTAGCCTTAGGAGTAACCTAGTTATGCCCCTAGCCTTAGGAGTAACTTAGTTAGGCCCCTAGCCTTAGGAGTTACCTAGTTAGGCCCCTAGCCTTAGGAGTAACCTAGTTAGGCCCCTAGCCTTAGGAGTTACCTAGTTAGACCCCTAGCATACCCACTGACAGGCCCAAATGTGTTTGAATGACACAGATACCTGAATTTGCAAGTTTTTAGGGACAACAAGCATGTAATCACTGTGCTCTGGAGATATCTGAGAAACAATTATCTGCAACAGTGAAAAAGATAAGAAAGCTGAAGTGAGGCAGAACAAAGGAAACCACAGAACTTTTAAAATACATGTTAACATACACTGTTAAACCTTATCTAAAAGTTACATGGAGTAACACCATTCCATTCTAGACTTCTTGCTGTCATTGTACCGGTGACTTTTGGTGTTTCAAGCCTGATAGTGAGCGCAGAGACTAAGCATTTTGTTAAGTTAATTAGGCCTAACTGTAGCTTCCTTCTTGCGTTGTAAGCTCGCTGGTGGCTCAGTAAAAGTAGCGGCACTGCTTATGCTGTTAGTACGGAACGTCAATAGAGACAAGCTTGAGTGCACTTGGCCGAGTGCCACCCTAGTCAGCGAGTCCCAGGGTTCCCGAAAGGAATGCTCCGAGCGCTGATACCTGAGACAGTTTCTTCTGAGCGTATTACCAACAGAATGGGAGCGTCTCGGATTCTGTCAGGTGCGCACAAAGGCTGCATTTGTTCAGCGGGGAAGGCTAAGAAATGGTCACTGTATGCTTGGTGGCTTAACTAATTTTCCAGTGGAAACCAGCAGATGTAATCGGGCCGCTCATTAAGGTGACCCCGTTTCTACCTCTTGTTGTAATGATGTTATAGGAGCTCTCGGAAAATGGATTCACCGCCTGCGAATGGAGTGTCAGGGAAAGCCTAGGTTAAGTGGGGACAGGTCCTCTGGTGCATGGATGTTCCTCACATATATGGGGCGAAGGTAGAGAGCAGATAGGGAAGCTGTACCCAGATCTGTGGCTTATGTCTGCTTATCTCTATATACTATGTAGCCCCTAGTCCAGGGATCCCCCAAGCTTTACTTGTGAGCCATACCCAAATGTAAAAAGTGTTGGGGAGCCACACAAGCGTGAAAAAGTTTGTTGGGGATGCCAAATAAGGGCTGTGATTGGCTATTTGGTAGCCCCATATGGACTGCTGACCTGCAGGAGGCTCTGCTTGGGGTAAAACTGTGTCTCTGGGCTTCCAAAACTTGCCTCCAAGCCAGAAATGTTATAATGGCACCTACTTTGGGGCAACTACGAGGAACATCCAAGGGGTTGGTGAGCAATGTGTTGCCCCCGAGTCACTGGTTGGAGATCACTGCCTTAATCAGTGCCATCAGAGGGACTGTATCAATTGCTGGTGAGGAACATTGCCTAAAGACTTTCCTTACCACAAAACACTTTGCCCTCTCTGTCCAAAGCCTCAATGCCCTCAACCCCTTCACCCTTCATAGCCTTAAGGTGGCCATACACGCACCAATATTATTGTACAATTCCTTGTTTCTTGTCGTCTCATCGATCAGACGGGATCAAAATCTGCATTAAGGGCTGAATCGTCAAGTGGAGGTAGAATCCCTATTGTCAATGAACGTCAATGGAGAGAACGAACGATCTTTAAGATCGAAATTGGCCAACTTTACACCCTCTCCCCGACTTGTCACCGCCCCTCCTTTTGTTTTTCTGCTTCGTACCCCCCAGAGCACAGACAGAGCCAACCCAATGGCGAGATAACATGCAATAAGCCCCAGGTATCTCTGTTCTGTACACCTGACAAGATTGATCTGCGTGGGTTCTGACACTCAGCCCCTGACATTCCTCTGATAAAGTGCGAGGGCTACAGATTTTTGTGTTGACCCATGATTTGTCAAACGCTTATCTTGCGAAAAACCAAGTGTTTGGACTAAGGGCTTTCTTTGTCTTTATCTTATTTAATATGCTGATGAACTGTGCAACAGCCAAACTCTCTCTGATCAGCCACAATGGAACGACATTTTCAGCATTTTAGTCATTTTTGGGTTTTTTTTCTGCATGTTTCGGTATGTAAATAACCCCTATAGTTGAGCGTTAAAAGTTTATGATTAATGAGTGTTTTTTTTTAGATTTGCTGTACAGCCTACCATGTACAAAACATCTCTCCTCTATTTATAAACAGAATTTCCAAAATAGAAGTACAGGTATGGAAACCCATTATCCAGAAAGCTCTGAATTACAGAAAGCCCATCTCCCATAGACTCCATTTTAATCAAATAATTCAGATTTTTAAGATTGATTTCCTTTTTCTCTGTAATAATAAAACAGTACCTGTACTTGATCCCAACTAAGATATAATTACCCCTTATTGGGGGCAGAACAGCCCTATTGGGTTTATTTAATGGTTAAATGATTCCCTTTTCTCTGTAATAATAAAACAGTACCTGTACTTGATCCCAACTAAGATATAATTACCCCTTATTGGGGGCAGAACAGCCCTATTGGGTTTATTTAATGGTTAAATGATTCCCTTTTCTCTGTAATAATAAAACAGTACCTGTACTTGATCCCAACTAAGATATAATTACCCCTTATTGGGGGCAGAACAGCCCTATTGGGTTTATTTAATGGTTAAATGATTCCCTTTTCTCTGTAATAATAAAACAGTACCTGTACTTGATCCCAACTAAGATATAATTACCCCTTATTGGGGGCAGAACAGCCCTATTGGGATTATTTAATGGTTAAATGATTCCCTTTTCTCTGTAATAATAAAACAGTACCTGTACTTGATCCCAACTAAGATATAATTACCCCTTATTGGGGGCAGAACAGCCCTATTGGGTTTATTTAATGGTTAAATGATTCCCTTTTCTCTGTAATAATAAAACAGTACCTGTACTTGATCCCAACTAAGATATAATTACCCCTTATTGGAGGCAAAACAGTCCTTTTGGGTTTGATTAATGGTTTATTGATTTTTTAGTAGACTTAAGCTATGGAGATCCAAATTATGGAAAGACCCCTTATCCGGAATACCCTTGGTCCCGAGCATTCTGGATAATGGGTCCTATACCTGTATTGGAATGGGAAGGTATATACATATCTGCTACATGTTATTATTGCTATTAGTGGGAGCGGCCATGATTGCTCTGATGAGGTCCCTTTGTGCAAAGAATGTAATGAGACGGTGGCCACTGCTGGACACGTTTGTATGGATGGTAGAATGTACACTTGGATTCATAAAGGAATGATATGAGAATATAGATGTTAGATATTTGAAGCCTTGCAAGGTGTGTATTGTTTTGTATAGTCAGTCCCTTTAATGCTGTCTCTAGTAACCTGTAACACGTGTGCACTGAATTAGTTCTACTTGCACAGATTGCACGGCAGATAACCTTGGGTGTCCCACCCTTTCCCAAATGTGCTAAATCATTAACATTTGGCCTCTCTGCCATTAATCGTGATTCCAGTCCCAGCCCGGAGCTAGTGGCTGCATATTTGTAGTATCAGGCGGTCCCCCTGTACACACTGCAGGCACTTTATGGCTTTCCCTTCAGTCTGTGGATCAAGAGGGCACAGAGCGCAAGCCTCCATCCCTGGGCTATTGTATTAACTTACCTGTGACCTGTGGGTAGGCCCCGTGTCACACACAGCAGACTTGTGCAGATTTATGGCCCTCTCAGGTTTCCCTCACTATAAATCCTTCCCTGCTCTGGGGCGTATGGCCAGAAAGCGACTGAGATTCCCAGGTGATTTCCTATAGGAATTCACAGGTCAACCCTGACTTGTAAATGTAATTGCTAATGAAAGCAGCATTAATTTATCTCTTTTTGCTCTCCCCTTTCTGACTATGGAAACATTGTAGCAGAAGTCAGTTCTGGTTTAGGAGTTATAACCAGCAGTGCCGAGAATATAACCAAGCAGCCCGACATTGCTCTCAATAACAATGACATTTAAAATTAACTATAAAGCAATACTGACATGGGAAAACATGTTTTTTTTCAAAACCCATCAGTTAATAGAGCTTCTCCAGCAGAATCCTGCATTGTAATCTGTTTTTCACATAGGGGTTGGCCATATTCTTCATTTCCCAGGGTACCACAGCCATGTGACCTGTGCTCTCATAAACTTCAGTCACACTTTACTGCTGTGCTGCAACTTGGGGTGATATCCCCCCCCTCCCAGCAGCCAATCAGCAGAACAATGGGAAGGGATAGCAGCTCCCAGTAGGTATCAGAATAGCACTCAATAGTAAGAAATCCAAGTCCGGCTTGGGACTCCTCCAGTTACATGGGAGTAGGAGAAACAATAGGTTAGCTGAAAGCAGTTCTAATGTGTAGCGCTGGCTGAAAGCTCAGACTCAGGCACACTTTACTGCTGCGCTGCAAGTTGGAGTGATATCCCCTCCCCCTCACCCCAAGCAGCCGATCAGCAGAACAATGGGAAGGGAGCAAGATAGCAGCTCCCAGTAGGTATCAGAATAGCACTCAATAGTAAGAAATCCAAGTCCGGCTTGGGACTCCTCCAGTTACATGGGAGTAGGAGAAACAACAGGTTAGCTGAAAGCAGTTCTAATGTGTAGCGCTGGCTGAAAGCTCAGACTCAGGCACAATGCACTGAGATGGCGCCTACACACCAATATTACAGCTACAAATACATTTGTTGGTTCAAAAATAAAAATTTAAATGGCAGAAGGAATTATTTGCTATATAAACAGTGTAATTTAGTAATAAAAAGTATTCCATAAAAATCATGACATTATCCCTTTAAACCACTGGCAATATTTAATGGATGTATATTGGAATTACATGTATGTATGTATGTATGTATATCTTTATTTATAAAGTGCTACTTATGTACGCAGCGCTGTACAGTAGAATACATTAATACAAACAGGGGGTTATTAAGATAATAATAGATAAATACAAAGTATAACAATAAATACAAATCAATACAAGGTACATTTGCAATAAGTTAAGACTGTACAGTGCTGCGTACCCTTGTGGCGCTTTATAAATAAAGTTATACATACATACATACATAAGTTAAGAGTCACAGACACAGAAGGATGGAGGTCCCTGCCCCGTACATGTAAAGTATTTTTCCTTACTGTGAATGATGCTTTTTCCTTGGGAAAAATAAATAAAAAGACATTGTTTTGGGTGCAGATGTCCAAGCATTATTTTACCTGAAAGTGCCTCTTTTTAATAGTCTGGCAAAGACAATGGAAGAGAGAATAGGCCCTTATGCCCTCATAGTCTATTTTATAGTTCTATTCCTGTAATAAAGTTTAGTGCTTCCTGCAGATTTGTATGGAGCGACACACAGTAGCTGATTGTTCCCTGGCACCTGCTGGGATAGTTCCACACAGAGAGGCAACGCCTCTACCCAGATTGTAGGCTCTACCCAGAGTGTAGGCTCTACCCAGAGTGTAGGCTCTACCCAGATTGTAGGCTCTACCCAGAGTGTAGGCTCTACCCAGAGTGTAGGCTGTACCCAGAGTGTAGGCTGTACCCAGAGTGTAGGCTGTACCCAGAGTGTAGGCTGTACCCAGAGTGTAGGCTGTACCCAGAGTGTAGGCTCTACCCAGAGGAGTGTAGGCTCTACCCAGAGTGTAGGCTGTACCCAGATTGTAGGCTCTACCCAGAGTGTAGGCTGTACCCAGAGTGTAGGCTGTACCCAGAGGAGTGTAGGCTCTACCCAGAGGTGTGTAGGCTCTACTCAGAGGAGTGTAGGCTCTACCCAGAGGTGTGTAGGCTCTACCCAGAGGTGTGTAGGCTCTACCCAGAGGAGTGTAGGCTCTACTCAGAGGAGTGTAGGCTCTACCCAGAGTGTAGGCTCTACCCAGAGGAGTGTAGGCTCTACCCAGAGGAGTGTAGGCTCTACCCAGAGGAGTGTAGGCTCTACCCAGAGGAGTGTAGGCTCTACCCAGAGGTGTGTAGGCTCTACCCAGAGGAGTGTAGGCTCTACTCAGAGGAGTGTAGGCTCTACCCAGAGTGTAGGCTCTACCCAGAGGAGTGTAGGCTCTACCCAGAGGAGTGTAGGCTCTACCCAGAGGGGTGTAGGCTCTACCCAGAGGAGTGTAGGCTCTACCCAGAGGAGTGTAGGCTCTACCCAGAGGAGTGTAGGCTCTACCCAGAGGAGTGTAGGCTCTACCCAGAGGAGTGTAGGCTCTACCCAGAGGAGTGTAGGCTCTACCCAGAGGAGTGTAGGCTCTACTCAGAGGAGTGTAGGCTCTACCCAGAGGAGTGTAGGCTCTACCCAGAGGAGTGTAGGCTCTACTCAGAGGAGTGTAGGCTCTACCCAGAGGAGTGTAGGCTCTACCCAGAGTGTAGGTGGCCAAACTGGGCAATGATCCGCTTTTTTGGCGATCTTGTCAGACAGCTTAGGCATGTGGCATGGATCCCAAATCCTGCTGAGGAGCCTGGCATCATGAAATCATGGCACTTTTCAATTGAAATATGCTGGTGGAGTTTATAGGCGTTATAGAGGTCATTTATGAATGCAAGGGCGGTGTACACAGTGCCTTTTTGGATGCAAATTGCCATGTTTTTTACCCATAATGCAGAGTTTTCCCCCATAACTCTAGTGTAAGTGCAGCGCCTCTTCAAGTTGCAACAGCTGCCGTTATGCCTGGATGCAATTATGCCTGTGTTTTATGGCAAATAGGGTACATACACATATTTAAAGTAGGGGTTGCATATGATTTACTGGGCACAAATCTGGGGTGACTATTAACTACTCGGCTCCAAGGTTCCCTGGTGTCAATAAGCACAGTTGTAATTAACTCCTTATGCCCTATTTGGCAGAGCCTTATCACTTAAATCGACTAGAACACTAATACTGCAAATATTTGTGTGCTGATTATAGTGTGGAAAGTGCCAGTGCGCCATTAGGCTAAGGGCACACACAGGGTCGGACTGGGGGGTGCAGGGCCCTCCAGGGCTGCCACCCTAGGGGCTCCCACACCCCCAAAGGGGTCCCATTGTGGCCCTCATGCCCCCAAGTGACCCCCCGCTGCCCGCCCAACCCCCTTCCCCTGAGCGCTCATACAATATAGTTACTTTCAGGTGCACCGGGGGTGGTAGGACAGCAGCCGTCTGGAGTTATGAGTTTTTTCCCTGTGCCCCGCTGGTCCAGTCCGACCCTGGGCACACAAGAAAACACAGATGGGGAAAGCCAATGAGCTCCTATCCACTACACTGTGTCTCTGCACTGATGGGCATGGTGCCTGCCTAGGTACAAGCATGGTGCAGAAATGTGAAACTATACATTTTCTCACCAATATCTGTGTGTCTGTGGAGAGACACAGTGGAGAGGACAGGAGCACAATGGCAGAGAAAACACAGATGGAGGGAAGCCGAGGCTCTACCTTATGTGCCCTAAACCTCACATTATTCAGATGGATTGTATGGTTAAATTCAGTGTTGTTCAGCCATTAATCCTATCTCAGCATACAGTGCTCTTTGCTCCCCTAATCAGGCTCAGCATGAGATTTGCTTTATCACGCTGACAGATATCTGTTTTTGGCCTTGGGGCCTAGCAATTTACTTTTCGTCACACCCAGAAAGTGTAGATTTCTCTGTAATTCAAGAATCTCAAACAAATTGTGAGCAGGGTTTCTGTACATTACCCTTATGCATTGCTTATAAGCGTGAAGAGTTCTGTTGTGTAGTTCAACAATGCCCAGCCTGCTGCTGTTGTACTACTCCCGGCATCCCTCCTATGAGAAAAGCGGGTACGCCACTGTGTCTGGGTGCACAGTCCTATATTCCTGGAACGTAATACATAAACGCTCATTTATGAACACAAGTGAATTTGCAGTAAAATGAGTCAACGAGGTGGCCATATTGATACTGATTCAGCCCCACTACTGATGGGCCGGTGCTTGTTGATATACCTGAGCCCCACCCCTACAATGATGTTGGAAACGGGGGCGCAGGTATAATATATAAATAAGCAGTGAACCAGGTCAGGTTTATTTTGTATTAGGGCAGGTCAGGGGCAGCCGGTGTTGAAAAATATTTTGCCTTATAGAGTGATCCAAATGGGACACCTGTATAGCACCCCCAGCTGGCTAAAGATGGCAGTGCCATAGTGCGCCTTTCTTTATTTTAACAGTCTCTGCGTTGTTTGTACCCTTGGGTGCAGTTGTCAACTCGATGGTATTTTAGTGGGACAAATAGAAAATGTTTTTTGGGGGGGGGCATATAAACAATATAAAATTGACAGTATTGTTTCTCTAGAGAAGGTAGAAACCCTGCCTCTGGGGGAGTTTCCAGGTGCTTCCGCCAACCCACCTTCCATGGGGAATCATAGTGGGGCTGCCGTACACAATGGTCGTTGGTACAAACAAGCTCCCAGGTGGGACATTTGAGGAATGAATAGTCATATCCTTAACTCTGCCTTTGCCTTTAATATATTCTCTGCTGTTGAAATACTTTGATGTCCTGCTCGCTAGACCCTTTGTGGCCAACGGCTCCTTTCTTTCCCCCCTTTGTCAAGCTAATGTCCTCCCCTTCAATCTGAAGATAAGATATAAGCCACGCCAGGCTTCCTAATGGGTTATATTTCCACTCCGACAGATTCCAAGCAGTAGCGGCTACGCTTCACTTGCTCCTTTCATTGTCTTTTGTTCCGAGTGGGTGTTATCAAGATGGGAAATATTTTTCCCCTCCAAAAAAAATGCCTTTGACCCTACAGTCATCAGCAGAGACTGGACTATAAATCAGAGGAGGGCTAATTGCAGCCATGGGCCTCATTCTGCTTATAAGGCCTCAGCTCATTATCTAGAATGGAGAGGGATTGTTACCCAGCTGCCAATAAAACTTTCAGACAGGTGAGGTGAGAAGAAGACAAAAACACTATATAGGCAAATTTTTGATTTATTTGACTAAGGGCAGAGGCATATGGGGCGATTCTGAGTCATGGGGCCCCACATCCACAGTCCCTTCCCACAATTTTCCCCCTTAATCTCCTACGCCCTGGGGTGCAGCAGGGTTGATAGTGACACCGGGTGCTTCCGCAGTGAATGAGAACCAGAGTGCAGCTGCATGGGTCACATTGTCACTACAATCACACTTGTCGGAGGCAAATAATAAGCCTGTTTTATGAACCCATTTGCTTTATTACCTGGTTCGCTTCAGTCTAAAGTAGTTTAATTAATTTAGTAATTTAGTCTTATAAGGGGATGTTGCCAAACAATGAAGTTTATCCAAATTTTGCTGGCCATCTGACTCTGGCCATACGCGGGCAGCCGGGCAGATTTCCTTTAGACCAATTCAGCAGCCTATCTGCTCCGCCAATGGGCCTGCTCGACTGATATCTGGCCTTAACTTGGGCAGATCTCGATCAAGCAGGTTTGATTGGCTCGTTGATGAGTTCCTCAGTCCAACAGCCCATATGCAGGTATGGGATCCATTATCCGGAAACCCGTTATCGAGAAAGTTTAGAATTACGGGAAGGCCATCTCCCATAGACTCCATTATAAGCAAATTATTCTAGTTTTTAAAGATGATTTTCTTTTTCTCTGTAAATATAAAACAGTACCTGTACTTGATCCCAACTAAGATATAATTACCCCTTATTGGGGGCAGAACAGCCCTATTGGGTTTATTTAATGGTTAAATGATTCCCTTTTCTCTGTAATAATAAAACAGTACCTGTACTTGATCCCAACTAAGATATAATTACCCCTTATTGGGGGCAGAACAGCCCTATTGGGTTTATTTAATGGTTAAATGATTCCCTTTTCTCTGTAATAATAAAACATTACCTGTACTTGATCCCAACTAAGATATAATTACCCCTTATTGGGGGCAGAACAGCCCTATTGGGTTTATTTCATGGTTAAATGATTCCCTTTTCTCTGTAATAATAAAACAGTACCTGTACTTGATCCCAACTAAGATATAATTAATCCTTATTGGAGGCAAAACAATCCTATTGGGTTTATTAATGTTTAGTAGACTTAAGGTATGGAGATCCTCCACCAATGGGAGTAGCTTGGGAGTCCAATGGACACTTCAATAATCATTATGTGTGTCTAATAATGGCCCTTTATGTCACCTATAGATATGGATAATGCTTCTTTTATACCCAGTAAATAGCATAGTTCTGTTAAGGCAGATTCCCTTTGCGTTGGATCCCTGCCAGAGATTAATCCCGTTGAACATTTGCTTATATGTAATTGCTACTCTTATCTATCTATGGGTTTTCCTTTTAAAAAAACACCAGGAGACTTGACCAATGAAGCATGATGCCCACACACAAAAATGTTACATATTTAACCAGCCCTGTCCTGCTTCCCATAGAGACATAGAGGGAATTCATTACCTAAGGGAGATATGGCTGACTACAGTCAGAGACTCCCTTACTTAAACAGATACAAATATGGGCCAGGAGTTTTGTGCATGTGATTCTAATCTGCCCAATTTGCCCAAGTTTGCCAGACCCAAAAATGTTCCAAAACTGTTCTACTGGGAGACCTATACAGTCCCTAGCCTTGGGGCAGTACAGATTCCTGGTAATTCTGCATAAGAGCACAAAAAGCCTCAGGTCCTGGCCATTATTATCCCAGGTATTTACATAACTGGAAAAAATGTACTTAATCTCACGAAGGGAACACACATTAGTCCCCAAAGGTCAAATCAATTTTTGGAGTTTGTTTTTTTTTTCTAAAGCTGAAAAATGTTGTAATGTTGTCCTGTGCTGGGAACAATAGAGAGGAATGTTTTCCTTCAAGGCCCAGCTATAGAAAAGTGCAATATATGTGAAATAGGGTGTGGCTAATTAGTTAATGCATAGGACTGTGTAGGGTAATGCAGTAAGAATTGCAAAGTTTGCCCCAGGTCTAGTAGCCCATAGCAACCAGTCAGCAGGTAGCATGTACTGGTCACCTACATGAAACAAACATTTAACTGGTTACTGGTGGTTACTAGCCCTGGTACTTTTTGGCTTTTATTAAGCGTGTAAATGTACCATCACATGGGCAGACATTGACTGGTGACTTGTCTCTATTGGAGCTCCTGTTTGGTACCATATGGTCAAAATCTGATCAGGACTTGTAATCATAGTTTACAAAATGAAAAATGACTGCACGGGATCACATAGGGCTGAGAATGCTCTCAAATTGGCCCGCTCATATAATGCAGTCATTAGCCCAGTGATCCCCAACCAGTGGCTCGTCAGCAACATGTTGGGGATGGCCTCAAAGTAGGTGCCATTTTTAAAATTTCTGGCTTGGAGACAAGTTTTGGAATCCCAGAGATGCAGTTTTACTGCAAGCAGAGCCTCCTGCAGGCCAGCAGGCCAAATGGGGCTACCAAATAGCCAATCACAATCCTTATTTGGCATCCCCAAGAAACCTTTTTCATGTTTCTGTGGCTCACCAACACTTCTTACATCTCAATGGTTTGGGGGTCCCTACATTGGCCCAAGAACCAAACATTCATATCATCCTTTGAACTGGGTGGTCAGGTAAAGGGAGAAGATACTCATCTGGTGTCCTGGAAAAAAGCAGATCTTTCACTATTCAGTTAGTGGAACTTCATTTATATGCCTGGATTTTTTGAGTTTCTTTGGTTTCTAGAGTCAACCGCTCAGAGAGTGCAGACTAATTGTGTGTGGCTATATTGGTAGTTGTGCAGAAAAGGCATTTATCTGTCATTTCAAGTAGTTTGAGAAAGGTAATGGGATGAAGTGATGAGAGGAGAAAAGAGGCGAAGGTCAGAGGCAGAGTGTAGGTTGCGTGAGGGAGTGTATTTTGAGATCAGAGCTGAAATATAGGGAAGGGCTTCATTAGTAACGGCCTCATATGTGAGTGTTAGTAATTTGAACTTGATTCTAGAGGAGATTGGGAGCCAGTGAAGAGATAAGCATAGGGGACTGGCTGATGTAGAATGTGAGATAGATGAATTAGACTATCAGCAGCATTTTATAACAGATTGGAGTTGGGAAAGGTGATGTGTTAGGATGCTTGCAAGGAGTAAATTACAGAAGTCCAGATGGGAAATTATAAGAGACTGGATGAGTGTTTTAGTTGTGTCTAAACTGAGGCAAGGGCGTATTCGGGCAATGTAGCAAGAATTGGCAAGTGATTGGGTGTGTGTAAAAATTCCTAGCCAGCATGCCTATGTGGTTGATTAAAAGGTGATGTTATTGACTGTAAGTGAAACCTGAGGGACAGGAGAAGATGTTGGAGGAAATATAATGAATTTTGCTTTGGAAAGGTTCAGTTAATCAATATATTATCCCTTTCCTTCCATAGGTTTGACAACTGTTGAGTTCTCCTGCCCATGCGTGCCACTACCCAAGTATGCAGGCATCACAACTGCTTGTAGCGTGCTTCTTCCTGATCATCATGCTGCTCAGAAGCAGAACATTCGCCAAAAATGTCAACTACGACCACATCAGACATCGTTCAGATCGTAAGTAACCTTGTCCCCTCTTATCATAAAGAAAAACATATATCACATAATAATACGTTCAGTCAGTTGTTTGCACCAAGCACTGTAGATTCTGGGCAAAGCAGTGACCGCTCTCTATGTTAAACATTCAGCTTGATTTACTGACTTATGATTGGCCTCTGTTCCATAAATGTGTATATCTAATTCCAGCCACACCGTTCCCTAATAGCTTCAAGTGTTTTACCTGCGACAAAGCTAAAGATAATTACCTCTGCAACCGCTGGGCAGAAGACAAATGGTGCCCACAACGTAAGTATGAAATATATTCTCATAAACTGATCACTAAATAAATAACCTCAGAGTACAGGGTTATTTAGCCTTTAGTCTGACTGTTGTTCTTTTAGTGGGTGATTCTTAATTCACATGAATGGGGCAATGCTGATGATGAGTCTTATACACTTGTAATGATGTGTCTTGTGCACTTACCCGTTTCTAACATCTGCAGACTCACTGTGGAAGGCGATGAGCAATGTGTAATGTCTTTCCATGTCCTTATTAATAATAGAGATTGAGTTTACTGAGGTTGTTATACGTTATACAACTTTTATTATCAGTCCTGGTCGTCATAGAGTTAGCTTTGATTAACTTTCCTTCCACAGTGACCCTAAAAAGTCCAGGGGAAGTTTAAATAACAGCCCCATGATGGTTACAGTATTACCCCTGATCTCTCCTTCATTATTTACCTTTGATGCCCTCCCCATGTGACATTCATACCCAGCTCTGTAACTGTCAACACCTTGGAGCCGGAATTATTTCATTAAATTTCCTCCTCCTCCTCCTGATTCTTTTCTGATACCTAAATGATTCCTCCATCCTCTTGTGTCTTTGACTCTTAACTTGTTGCAACTGTACCTTGTATTTATCTGTATTTATGTTTATACTTTGTATTTATCTATTATTATCTTAATAACCCCCTGTTTGTATTAATGTATTCTACTGTACAGCGCTGCGTACATAAGTAGCACTTTATAAATAAAGATATACATACATACATACATACATACAATAAATATGGAGAATACAGTAATTTACCCCTGTGACCCGGGTTTATGCTCAAAACTAGTGAATCTACCCCATTTTTTTCCATTCCATGCAATTTCATTTCATCCATTGGAGTCATTTTGTTCATGGCAAAACCTGGTGAAAAATTTATCTCACTATACAGAACCTTGTTGTTGTTTTTTTTTTGTAGACACTCATTTCTGCAAGACGGTGCACCACTTTAATACCCAGGGAAAGAGCACATCCGTCACTAAAAAATGTGCCACGAGGGAAGAATGCCACGCTGTAGGGTGTCACCATCGCTTGGATTCAGGACACATGGTAAGAAACTTTCTATAGGGTTTTTAAATGCACATTTATCAAAGCGTCAACTCTCACTTTCACCCACTGACATATATGCCTCCTATAGAAATCAAATGAACGTGGTGGAACTATGATAGACTATGGACGCCCTTTAGCATCTGTTATGAAGGCCTGGTCCATGTCAAGCTCTAAGATATATTGTAGCTCAGGCCTGGCAATTAGATTCAGCCAGAGGGGCTGCTGTAAGATGCCATAGACAAGTCTCTATTTATTAGGCTGATGCCACACGTGGCGTTTTTACGCGGCGTTTTTTCTCAGCCTAAAAACGCTGCACAAGCCACACATGGCATTTTTCAGCCTAGTACTGGTGACGTAAGCAAATCCTGTTGCCATGGTGCTAATAGTGCGAAATAACAAAAAACGCCGCGTATTTCCGCTAGGTCTGGCAGCTGCCTTTGCGTATCCATAGGAATAGCTTGCTTTGCAAGTACTGGCGTATTTCAGCCAACGCTTGATAAATCCGTGCTTAGGCGTTTTCTAGCGTATTTCCGCATTGTGTGGTTTGCTTCGCGTCTTTTCAAGCTATTTCTATGGATGATGATATCAGGCGTTTTTCAGCCGCCGAGAGAATTAGAAAATACGCAGCGTAAAAACGCCACGTGTGGCATCAGCCTTAGGCTGGTGGGGGGCTGTTTGGGCCTCTGTGTACTTGGAATGCCAGGGCAATTAGCAGATAAAGAATGTACTGCGCACACAGTTAGCTACACCCTCCTAGTAAACTCCAGTTATAAATAGAATATATTTATCTCTTTAAAAACTATTAATTAATTTTGTTGTCACCGACTGTACATATTATTCAGGAAGAAAGACAAAGGGTGGCCAGTAAGATAAACACTACTGTGTGCCGGTTATATTTATAGTCCACTACCTGCGTATTATTAATTGGTTAAAGGCGTTTGAGGTTTGTCAGTCGGCTCGAGTAACTGACTGTTGAGACTGATTGCCACATCACAAATGTCATCAAGGTACTTGAGATTAAGTGGCCCCTGTTTACTTTCCCTTTTATTTTGACAGCCATTCATTCATGTTCTTGTCATTTTGACCTCCATCTGCGGCATATTTGTAAATGTGAAGTTGAGTAGCTGAAATACAGTAGCGTATTCTCCTAGTAAGGCCTGAGATGTTAGACGTTAGCTTCGTCCTAGTCATTTGCCAAGGTCCCTCGGGGGACTCTGCAGTTTGTTTTACCTCTGTGATTGTTGGCTCCTGTGTTATCCAGAAGTCACTGCTAATGTCCATGGTAGTCATATAGAAAAATGGTCTTTTCAAACTGCTTCTCAACCAATGATAGTTAGATAGCTAAGCTGGAATCAGCTGCCTGACCATATCTGGCCCACTTTAAGAAGACGTAAAGGCTCAGGATCCATTGATTTCTACAGCAACTTACTGAGACATTAGGCTTCTGTATCTTTGCAACACAGCTTAGAATTTTAAGAGTAAAGTCCCACGGAGAACCATGGTGACTAATCTGTCCAAAATGCCTTTCCGCCGGCAATGAAGGGCCTTTGCATCGCTTCAGTTTTCCACAAAGTTGCCTGCAGAAGAAACTTTGCGCCACTTTGGAAAGCCGAAGCGATGCATAAGCCTTGCCACCGGTGATTCCCTTTGTTGCCGGTGGAAAGGCATTTCGGAGAGATTAGCCGTCCATGGTAGGAGAGATCTATCGTGGGCGACTAATATTTCCGTGGGACATTAGCCTAAACCAGGGATCCCCAAGCTTTTATACCCGTGAGCCACATTCAAATGGAAAAAATGTTGGGGAGCAACACAAGCATGAAAAAAAGGTTCATGGGGGTGACAATAAGAGCTATAATTGGCTACTTAGCCCCTATATAGACTGGCAGCCTACAGAAGGCTCTGTTTGGCATTATACTTGGTTTTTATGCAACAAAAACTTGCCTCCTTATCAGAAATTCAATAATAGGCACCTGCTTCAAGGCCACTGGGAGCAACATCCAAGGGGTTGGTGAGCAACATGGTTGGGGAACACTGCCCTAAACCATCAAAGATATTGGCAAGGAAACACATTTCCACCCCCTAACTAACATTGTATTTACCCATAGGAATGTGTGTCCTGCTGTGATGGGATGATCTGCAACGTGGAGGTTCCAACGAATCACACAAACGCTGTGTTTAGCGTCATGAAGTCATATAGGAAATCTGATGCCTGTAGAACTGCCTCTTACTCCATCACAATAGCTTCAGCCCTATTATTGCTCCTTCAACTTCAGCCATGAAGCATATATGGATATTCATGGGGATTGAGTAGACTTTATGAAACCCTGCTTTCTGTGAATTTATATACTTGAAGAGTGACATAGCCAAGGAAGAAGCAGCAAAGTTGGAAGTTGGTCTGTGCAAGTGGATCAAATGACTATGGCTGGAAATAGTGGCCCACTCCTACAACTGCAATGCAATTTAAGACCAATTTGACTTTAATAAGGTGGAAGAAACAGCTTCTGAATTAATGGGATGAAAGAAAAACGAATCGCCTGTATGAATGTACAGCAGCACAAACACACTAATTAGTACGTTAAACCCATTATGGATAAACCAGTAATGTATTTAGAAACAAATACAGACTTTGCAGACTTTTCCTGGTGGGTTAAAGAAGGAAATAGGAGATTCTTCATTGGAAAATTCATTGAAAATGACTGGCTGTTGAGCAAGAATAAGACCACCCCAGTTGGCTGTGGCCATGGTAGCCCCTAGTAATAAGGCTACTTGTATGATTGAAGATTTATAGTTAAATATAAACCCTAATTATGCACTTAGGGGGAACACTGGAAATTGCTGTGTTTTTTACTAACAAAGATTGTATCGATGCAGAACCTTAAAGGGGAGATATACCTTACATGGCAATGTTTCTGCCAACTGATGCAAAAGGATTCTCCAGTGTAAATACTGGCTGCTTTATTCACATTTGACTCTGTTCTTAGTTGCATACAAATGTCACCATCATTTTAGAGAAGGTGTACTTTACCTTTAATAAAGGTTTAGTGTAATATTTTGTTTTACACTATACTAAGTGAAATCAACCTGACTTGTTTTTTTCCTAAAATATAGAGAAGAATGTACCCCGTGCAGTAAATCATATAGGGAATAATGTATGTGGTATTGTAAATAATTTAGGGAATAATTATCACAAGTATCGCTCATGTATTATAAGGGATAATTTACCCCTACTGTGAATTATAAGGATATTAGCAGTCACTGAGCGGTTCTGTGCCCATATAAAGGCACAAGGCTGCAGGCTGAGTTATACAGGGAACTCTGAGTATCACTCATGTATTATAAGGGATAATGTACCCCCTACTGTAAATGATAAGGATATTAGCAGTCACTGAGGGGTTCTGTGCCCATATAAAGGCACAAGGCTGCAGGCTGAGTTATACAGGGAACTCTGAGTATCACTCATGTATTATAAGGGATAATGTACCCCCTACTGTAAATGATAAGGATATTAGAAGTCACTGAGGGGTTCTGTGCCCATATAAAGGCACAAGGCTGCAGGCTGAGTTATACAGGGAACTCTGAGTATCACTCATGTATTATAAGGGATAATGTACCCCCTACTGTAAATGATAAGGATATTAGAAGTCACTGAGGGGTTCTGTGCCCATATAAAGGCACAAGGCTGCAGGCTGAGTTATACAGGGAACTCTGAGTATCACTCATGTATTATAAGGGATAATGTACCCCCTACTGTAAATGATAAGGATATTAGAAGTCACTGAGGGGTTCTGTGCCCATATAAAGGCACAAGGCTGCAGGCTGAGTTATACAGGGAACTCTGAGTATCACTCATGTATTATAAGGGATAATGTACCCCCTACTGTAAATGATAAGGATATTAGAAGTCACTGAGGGGTTCTGTGCCCATATAAAGGCACAAGGCTGCAGGCTGAGTTATACAGGGAACTCTGAGTATCACTCATGTATTATAAGGGATAATGTCCCCCTACTGTAAATGATAAGGATATTAGCAGTCACTGAGGGGTTCTGTGCCCATATAAAGGCACAAGGCTGCAGGCTGAGTTATACAGGGAACTCTGAGTATCACTCATGTATTATAAGGGATAATGTACCCCCTACTGTAAATGATAAGGATATTAGAAGTCACTGAGGGGTTCTGTGCCCATATAAAGGCACAAGACTGCAGGCTGAGTTATACAGGGAACTCTGAGTATCACTCATGTATTATAAGGGATAATGTACCCCCTACTGTAAATGATAAGGATATTAGAAGTCACTGAGGGGTTCTGTGCCCATATAAAGGCACAAGACTGCAGGCTGAGTTAGTATCACAATTTCTTGACACATATTTCAGTGATTTACATGACAAGTAACTTCATGTGTTAATAATAACCAATTACATTACAAATATAAGGATGTATTCAACTGTTTATTGATATCTTTTGTATAGGATATAAAGGATAATGTGCCACCTATAATAAAATACAGTATACGGTTATTAGGAGTCACTGAACTGCATTGGGTATATAAAATATTGTGAAACCTCTGGAACCTTGGAATTCCATCACCTGGGCTGCAGCATTGTACCTTTATATGATCAAGAAACTCCTTGGGGATTCAGTGGGTACATTATTACCTACATATTTTACAGGTTATTTATGGCTTTTGTATAGCCTAGGTTTGGCCTCCCATGGTAAATAATGGGTTTTACCCCCCTCGAGTACAGAATTTCATCAAAATTTCTGAAAAATGAACGGTGACTTTTATAGATCATTGCTATGGTTAGATTTTCAGCGAAACCGGATTGTTGAGGCTCCTTTGGCAGCAATCAGCCCCAATTATGTCCGTTTGTGCGACAATCACTCCCCTTTTTTTGATGCCAGTCAATCTTATAGATTGATTCTATGTGTCTGATTCTATTTTGTGACCTTTGTTGTGCCTTAATGTATGTAAAATGAGATGCACTCAGATTTAATTGTATTTTTACACAAACGTTACATTTTTTAGTTATACAATATTTTTTTACCATGTTAGATTTTTTTTAAATCATGTCTTTCTTTTTATTTGTAATGTATTTATGATAAATAAACCCTGAACATAAGCTTGTATGTACTTTATTGGATTAACGTACAGTTCATAAAGTCCAGTGTGCATTTATTTTAGATTTTATTTGATTATCAGTTGGAATTGCAAACCAATCCAATCAGGGATCAATTGCACCACACATGGATAATAGTAAGCGGAAGTAATATTTTTTCTAATAAGAGCACACGGCCTTGTTTTCATGTACAACATTATAATATCTATCTATATATCTATCTATATATGTGTATATGTAGTATTATGATACCAGTGCTTTGTGATTTTACACCATTTTTTCTAGTCCCCCAAAAAATGGAAAATGTATAAACAGACACACAATCACAGCATTTTAGGTTAAGAACATAGCATTTTTTTTTATTATCAAGGCCCTGGGCAAAGACATTACCTATTCCCACCTGCTTTAAGATGGAACCAATACTATTTTTATCTGTCCCAGGCTTTAACTCCATGTTCTTATTGGTTGGTGCTGAAGAAGTTAGTAAATAGCTAATCAATAGTGATAGGTTTTGCAATAGAATAATGACAGTCTAAATAAAGTGCTACTAATCAGCTGATTCCAAGATACCTCTGAAACTCCCAGGTACCCGTCAAGTAGAGATTCCAAATCTAGAACCTTTCTCTTCTCAGCTGTTTTCATAGGAACTGGTTGCCCATCCTTAACAAATGGGCCTGGGCTGCCTTCTTCCCATCTTGTTAGGAGTTCAGATATAGCCGGGATTTGGAGCTGGGACGTTCTGATTACTGATTGCCCTTCCTTAACAAATGGGCCTGGGCTGCCTTCTTCCCATCTTGTTAGGAGTTCAAATGTAGCTCAGATTTGGAGCTGGGACGTTCTGATTAATGGTGGCCCTTCCCTAACAAATGGACCTGGGCTGCCCTCTTTCCATCTTGTTAGGAGTTCAGACATAGCCGGGATTTGTAGCTGGGACGTTCTGATTACTGGTTGCCCTTCCTTAGGGCTCTGGTACACTGGGAGATTAGTCGCCCCCAACAAATCTCCCTTGAGATTAGTCACCCGCAACAAGGGAGATTTGTTGCGGGCGACTAATCTCCCCATGTACCAGAGCCCTTAACAAGGAGTTCAAATGTAGCTGTGATTGGAGCTGGGGTCTCCTGATTACTGGTTGCCCTTCCCTAACAAATGGGCCTGGGCTGCCTTCTTTCCATCTTGTTAGGAGTTCAAACATAGCCGAGACTTGGAGCCGGGACCTCCTGATTACTGGTTGCCCATCCCTAACAAATGGGCCTGGGCTGCCTTCTTTCCATCTTGTTAGGAGTTCAAACATAGCTGAGATTTGTAGCTGGGATCTCTTGATTACTGGTTGCCCTTCCCTAACAAATGGGCCATGAAGATAGCAGTTTAAATGTAGCCCTGAGCCAAAACCACAAAAGCAAAAACGTTGTCTGGCCCCCTTCCTTCCCATCCTCACCTTAAGCCCTTGATAACCCTCCCCTTTCACACCTGTTCTGAGCAAGGAAGAGTAGAGGTGGGGCAGTTTACTGGAGCATTCAGTGCCCCCTCCCGCTGACAGTCAGTAACATTTAGTTACCAAGAACAATAAGCCTTATGGGCCTCCATTATATGAATTGCAGCCTTCTGTTACATTGCCAATAATCTGCAGCCATGGGCATAAGTATAGAGGAAGCAGACCCTGGCACTACTGGGGGGGCAAGGTACAGGGAAGCATTTCAAACCTTTAGGGGGCCCAAAAAGAATTTTGTTGAGTGAACAAGTTACTGTTACTTTCACAAGTAAGTACTACATATTTTATAACCCACAAACGTACTAGTTTCCACCACAAACACGCAAATTTCACACAACATACACACAGCAACACAAAACTCACCTAACACTGCTTTTCCTATCGCTTCCCTTTCATAATCCATGCAAAGAATTTTGTGATATTGCCTCTGAAACCATCGAAGGGCGTGATGCAACGTGTGAAATTTCATCTTTTGTTGCCTACTGGGAATTCATAGGCTGACATAAAGGCTCTTTGGACAGGTTGGGAACTGCTGGGGCATGTGCGCTGGAAAAGTCCCTGTGAGCTGTGAGCGAATGCAGGAATGGATCATGCTGGTAACATAGGAAAACAATGCATTTAGACAACACAGGCTGCCATTTTGTTTCCGAGCAGTTGGATGGAAAATGGAGAAGGGAATGTTATGGCTAAGTCTGGGATGCATAAGGTGGAAAGGGCACATACCTGCACCAAACCATTTCCTTCTGCGTGAATGAGCGTCATTAACCTTGTGCTCCATGCTTTCCCCATTGTGCATTATGTGGACTCACTAATAAGCACTAATAAGCACCTGACAAATAATATGTCCATAGCACTGCACCGCCCACAGAATTAGAAGAACATTATCCCTACCTGAGGGTGTTCAGTGTTAAGAATTGTCCAGTCAGGGCCATTGTTGTCCAATGTACCTTTTTGTTTTTGGACTGAAGTAGTATTTAATGGGAAAGAGACTTGGCACTGGGGATTTGTGACAAGGCGCAATCAACATGTCCTTTCTAAATGACATCACAATTTGACTAATTATATATCTGCAAGGGCAGGGACTGATGCTCAAAAGGGTAATGCACAGTTGCTTTCATGGTGGGATTTACAGCATTTTATACATTTTTTTTACCTTTAGATTAGGTTTCAGTTAGTAATGCTGTAGGCAGGTTCTTTAGGTAGTATTTTAGAGGCAACTACAGTGGCCATTTTAATATGCTATGTTGGCGATCCCTGGCCTATGCCTCCTTCCAGGGCAACTGCAGTTAAATGCATGAACGAAAAAGCTAAGGCCCCATGTGTCCTTGGCCTTAAGGACAGCCTTGTTGCCAGACACTATTGGCATTACTGGGATATCTGGGCCCATTGGAAAACTCAACCCCAAGGGCTGACCACCATGGTTGCACTTTGTCTGGCCACCACTTTCTCATGTCATTGCCTTCTGGTGAGTTCAGGGTGATACAGCACACCAGGATTTCTCCTGGTGTCCCAATGGGCTAGTCTGTCCCTGACAGTTGGTGAGTAGGGTTGCCACCTTTTTAATATAAATTTACTGGCCAGCAGGGGGGGTGGAAACAAAAGGGACGGGCTGTGATGTAAAGGGGGCATGATGGTGACAAAAGGATTGGGATCTGATGTTACAGACATTTGGAGAATCGGGGAAGGAGAAGAAGGAAGAGGAAAGGTAAGCTTGGGGCGGGTTCTGGGCAGATTGAGGGTTAAGGGGGCAGGCCAGGGGCTGAACTTCAGGAGATTACAGATTTACTGCCAGCTATATTGCCGGTAAATTTGTAATACTTTTAGAATGTAAGCTCTTGCGAGCAGGGCCCTCCCCCTAGTGTCTCCGATCCTCATCCAATGTAACTGCAAACCATTTTTGTGAATTGTTTATATGTACATGTTAACCGTTCTGTCTTTTGTACCCCTCTATTCTGTAAAGCGCTGCGTAAATTGATGGCGCTATATAAATAATAATAATACTGGCCCCAGTCTTGGCAGGTGTTGTACCGGCTAGGCTGGCAAAATGCTGGCAACCCTATTGGTGAGCCAAGAACTGGAAAGCAGTTTAAATATAGTAAAACAATAATTGCTATACCCATGTCTGAAAGATGCTCAGTTTGTTGCAGGAAAACATCATAGTCCTACCTGAAAGCCAAAATCTGATTGGTCACCTTTAAGAGTTTTTTTTTAACTTATCTATTTAAGCTTTCAAACCACTTATTCTTATTCAGCATCTTATTAAACTACTGATGTTAAAAATGTAAAAAACTAAAAAAAAAAAATACTTTTAAGTTTTTAATTCCCCTATAAATGATTCCAGTATATGAAAGTGGCTGATACAGTATGGGAGCTGGCTCACAGTAAGTAACTGGTGTGTTGGAAGGGCGCCAGACCCCAGAGCGCATTATTAGCACTTGAGATGGCCCTTATCCAGACTCTTGTAGATTTATCTATTTCCTGCTAAGCACACAACCTTCTAACACCATGTCTGAACTATAATATATCTGGATTAAGTGTGGATTTATGCTACTTAGAGATAACATCCGTGGAATGTGAACCACGCATGAAGGTTGACAAGACAATATTGAATTTGTGCGTAAATTTACATTTATTCTGAGAGCACAAAAACCTGTTTGCACGTCATCTTTGGTCTTACGTGTCTGGAACAGGGTAACAAGGGAGAAACCAGTAGTATGTTTATTAACTTGGCCCCTCTATTGATATTTGCTGATAAGGTTGATGGCATGCAAGGAATTTTAGAACAGCAATTTTTCTACAGTTATTGTCCAATTTGGCTATCCAAGGGGATCCACAAGAATAGCCCACATAGCTTAAAGAAATCAGTGTCCCCTTTGAAGTATAGCTCTAAGAATACTAAAAGAATACCATAAGAATATCGTATTTGTCTGCCTAATCAGTAGGGTAAGATGATCAAGCAGGATCAAACACCCAACACTTCATGGCTCTCATTGGCAAAGGGCTTCCTTACTGACCTGTGAAGTCCAGCATTTGGCCACGGCCCTTTTACCTTATAACAAGGTTACAGTTATATGAAAACATCAGGCCTGAGTTCCAAAATGATCTAGTGCAGGGCTTCCCAACCTTTTCTACCCGTGAGCAACATTTAAATATAAAATAAAAAAGTCCCTCAGGGGTGACTAATAAAGGCTGTGATTGGTTATTTAGTAGCCCAATGTGAACTAGCAGACTACATGAGAATCTGTTTGGCTGTATCCATGGTCTTTATGCCTCCAAGTCAGACATGGATTGAGGCCACTGGGAGCAACATCCAAGGGGTTGGTGAGAAACATGTTGCTCACGAGCCACTGGTTGGGGACCACAGATCTAGGGCAAAACTGATCTAGACCCTAACTAACCAATAGGTTGAGCTTGAGCCTTGAGGAAAGCAAATAAGTATTCTCCCAAAATCTCACTCTGACTGGCCCTTAGAATATGCATCCAAACTGCAGTTGGGAGCCACTTCTCTAAAGGGCACATGATCTCTGGCTCAAACACTAAATCAAGTGTCTCTAAACTGATCTGGGGTATCCACCCTGTTATGCTGTGTGGTGTTTACCCCTAAATAGTACTGGGGTTCACTGAAAACCAGTGTCTGGCCCATTGGGATACCAGGAATAAAGGTCAGTGGGCCCTCCTGCTTCTAACCACTTGGCCTATTTCATGGTCATTCCCAATTTCTCTATAGAAACAAAGAGACTAAATAGATAGAATAAAAGATTATTGTATGTAAAGATAAAAGAAAAATAAAGAGTTTGAGTGAGGTGTGGAGGAAACATAGCTGGAGAGTGGACCCACAAGCGAAGGTTTTTTGGGGGGCCCATGGCATCCCAGTCTGACACTGCTGGGAACTTCCAAAGCTTAATAACGCCATTGGATTTATCACATATATAACTATAGGGCATATAGTATGCAATAGCTGTTATCCCAGAGACTCACAATATAGACTATGCCCCAATCCAATCAGTTATTGTACATGGCACGCATTGGCCCAAGAGTTCCTAAGATAACAAAGATCAAGGATGTGGACAGACTCACCAGAGGAAAGAACTGGTATTCTACTAAAATAATGCTCTTTTTTTATAGGAATACTCAATATTAAAGTATTATAATTCCCTAAAACTTAAAATGTTAAAATATTACAACTGGTGTGATGTTAATATGTTAAAACTAAGGTACAGACATTTATACACTGAGTTGTCTTTTAGAGGGTCAAAATAAGGCTGGGATAGAAGTATAGTAGGGTAAAATGGTGACAGCAACTCCTCATCTGCAGATTTTAGGTGAATTTTTACCACTACTCTAACTTTTCCATAGGCTTCTAGGAAGCATTCTCCAAATCTAAAGGTGGCCATACACGGACCGATTTTTTACTTACAAACGACCGATTCCCGAACAATCCGATGCTATCGTTAAGTTATCGTATAGTTGGTGGTGTACGAACGATCGTCGGCCCACTAAACGAGCCGACATTATCGTCCCCAAAATCGATCGGCCAGGTTTAAAAATTTTGGTCGTTTAACGATAAAATCTGCCAGTTGGTGTGAGTGTCAGACATTTGTCTTTCAACGATTGTTCTCTGCGCATGTCACGATTGCCAGCAGCGGAAGTCAACGACATTCGATCGTACGTAGATGTACGATCGTACGTATTTTACGATAATGATGCGACGAAATCTTTCCCGAATTATCGTTGCCCGTGGATGGCATATCGTATGGGAACCCAATCGCCATACGATCGTTTGTCGATATAATCGTTCATCGCACAACGAGCGAAATCGCCTCGTGTATGGCCACCTTAACCCTCACTGGCCTTCAGGCTGGGCAGTTTGGGAACTATTGTTCTAGGGCTAATGGAACAAGGGGCTGTTTATCTGATTGCGTAGAAAAAGCCAATTCAGGCACGTAATCTATAGCTCAAGTGCCGATCGCACACAAATATTGGCCAACCTGCAGCACTTAAGCTTGGGAACAACTGTTTTCAGTAATCATTTATGGCCACAAGTGCAGTGTGCAAGGTTCAATTATAGACACAATTCGCCGTGTTTTTTACCCACTCAGGGTTTATTCCCATAATTTCAGTTTAAGTGCAACCACAAGGTGGCGGTGCGGCTGCTGAAGTTCCCCTGCATCAACATGCACACTTGCTCAGTATTTTTGGAATGAATGAATGTGCCCTCAGCACAACTATGCGGAAGTGCAAGAAGCAGCTTTAGACCCAAGACACAAGTTAATGAATGGCATTTTTTTGCACTACCACAACTGTACTTAGCAGATGTAAACAACCCCTGACCTTTGGCTCCAGAGCTATTTACAGATGTTGGGCAACCTACAGCTCTTTCCATATAATTGGATCTGAAGCAATCCAAGGTTGTGCCTAATTCATTGGCCATATTTGTTAAAGTCCACTTGCTTGGCAAGGTCGCCAAACGAGCAGATCTGCCCACCTATATCGGACTAATTCGATCGTTAATTACAAGAAGGGGTATAGGAGCCGTCGGACCAAGGACCACATCAATGAGCTGATCCATTGGGAATGGGATCTGCCCATGTGTGGCCCCTTTATGCTGGCCATAAACATTCAGATGAACATTTGGGTATTTTCATACATTTTAATCGTATGAAACTTTCTTGGCCAGTGTATAGCCAGCTTAGTAATGACTATGTGATCCACTAAAGGTAGTACTGTCTCTCCACAAACTGTTCCTGTCCTGGAATTGTAACCCATTGGATTATTCATGTATATTACTGTAGGGCAAAGAACTTGCAAGGCTATTATCCCAGAAACTCAGAATTTAGAAAATGCCCCTATTGTAGAAAATACAGATACAATCAGTCATTGTACATGCACGCAACAGCCTAAGTGCTTTTAAGATAACACAGACCCAGGATGTAGAAAATCTGGGTGGTCTCGCCATAGGAGGGATCTGGCATTCTGCTGAAATAACACCACTTATTTTATTTATATTATAAAAATACATGATGCAAATATCTTATCATTGATATTAAAGGTATAGCTCTCTATACCCTTAGTTGGATATGAAAATAGTGGAAATTATAGAAGGGAAGGATGGTGACAATAACTTAATAATAATTTTCCCAACCTGCAGACTTCATATGATATTGAAGAGTTGCAATTGATATTCTTATAAATGGGGATTAGTGATGTCATCAGTTATAAGTGGTGCTTAATGATGTCATTTGTGTCACATAACTCATTGAACTTGTGTATTATAAAAATAGTATAATCCCCTGTTGTGAAACATAAGGATATTAGAAGTCACTTTGGAGTTCTATGACCTGTATAAAACATTATTCCCTACATAAACAGTGCTGGCTTACTTTTGTCAGCAGTTACTCATGGTGCCGAGTGATGTAACTTATATCATGTGACTGAAACTTGTCTATAATAAGAAACAATGTACCTCCTACTTTAAAATACGATCATTTAGAAGTCCCAAGGCCTGTCTAAAAGCACTTGGCCCAATAGATGGTAAACAGGTTTGTAGTTCAGCAATAACCAAAGTGGAGTTGGTAAAGTGTGCTATATTCAAAAACAGCTGGGATACTATAGGCTACCTAAGAATGCTGAGATTACAATTTAGCAGCTAATTAATGGCTTGGTAGGAATGCTGGGAAATGTGGTGTAGAATCAGCTGACTGAGAATTCTGGGAATTTTAATTTAGCATTAGATTCAGAGCTACATTTAGTTTTAATTCATCATTTGTCTAACGCTCCTTGAATTAGTAAAGCTGTGTTCTGGGTATAGGAGCTTTTTTAAAAGAGTGCTTCTCGCTGGGATTGCTTAATTAGTTTAATTAGTATTGATGGGCGAGCGCCAAAACACTCTACTGTGTAATTTTTGTTTTGCCTTGGAGCACAGAACTAGAAAGTGTTCTCTTTCCATGTACAAATCAGATACAAATGACATAAACCCGGCTAGAAAGGGAACATTCATGGAGATACATAATCTACACCATTATTCGCTTCGCTAACAGTCCATCACGCTCAGCCGCTGTTTTCCTAATGTTTCCTCTCATTGGTTAATGTTTCCCACAGCTTCCAACATGCCACTCACATATTCTCTGAGAAAAGGACTTTGGTATAATGAGCTGGGCAGCGTAAAGGCCAAGTACGACGGGGTATAGTAAGTAGAACTGAATAGGGACACTGTATGGGTCATTTAGAACATTTAGGCTAATGGCAAATGCTGAGCCCCTGCCAATCATTTTGATGGAAACCAACTGCCAGCACTTGTATCTGTTAGTATTTGGTCCATATATGCACATTTGAATGAAGTTCTAAATGAACATATGACTAGGGTTGCCACCTCTGCCAGCTGTCTTCACTGGGCAGGGGGTGATGTCATAGGGGGAAGGGAAGAGGCGGGCCTAGATGTCATGGGGCCATGATATCACAGGGAAGGGATTCACTAACATTGATGTGATGATCGGCCAATTGGTTTTCCTAATTTTGGAGGAATTGACCCGGACAGTCCTTCCGACAACCGGACTGTCCAGTGTCAAAACCGGACAGGCAGCAACCTTACATATAACCTATATACTATTATGCGACTGCTTTTTTTTTAAGCTGCCAATCTGTGATGTTCTTTGTGTTGCTCGCTGATCACCTGACAGGAAATAATGCAGGTTCTAACAGGAAGAGTGGGAGTAAAGGACATAGCTAGGGTTCCTACCTGGCTGGCATTTCACAGCAGGACAAGGCTAGGGCTGATATTACATTGTACAATGTACTTGCCAGTAAATTTATAAACCCTAATTGTTCCCCCCTATCCTGATCTGCCCAAAGCCCTCTTTCTGCTCCCCCAAACCCTGCCTACTCACCTAATAAACTTGGTCCTATGATAATGAAAAGATCTTTTAAAAATCTTTACCCATATGGCCAGCTTTAAAAGCCAACGGTGAGTTGTTTCATGTATGAGTGCAGGTCACAGCACCATGCTACGTTTTCCTACACATTTCCCAATATACCTAAACAAGCCCACAGCACCAATCACAAACCCACTTGCTAATACGACGCCAGCCTGTCGACGGCTCTGTGTTTTATTCTTTCCTGTATCCTGTTATGCTGACCTGGAGATACCTAATAATATTATTATCTGCTATCTCAGGCATAGACACAGATTACCTATTTGCTGACATATATTACTTTATGATATGCAATTAATCAAGAAGGGATTCTCATTTTATTGATTGCACAAATAACCAAGGTTGTTATCGCAGAGTGGAAGAGACAAGGGCGCAGTTACAATGGAATGACAATGACAGAGATAAGGTAATTTCTTTACTATCTATACTTTTAGGGCTATGTCAACAAATGTATTGTTAATGTTTCCACTAATATGTGAGAAAAATGTTTGGCATGTTCCACAGCTGGAGTTACAGGAGGGGGAGCTGAGGCTGATGTTAGAATGTTCCACAGCTGGAGTTACAGGAGGGGGAGCTAAAGCTGATGTTAGAATGTTCCACAGCTGGAGTTACAGGAGGGGGAGCTAAAGCTGATGTTAGAATGTTCCACAGCTGGAGTTAGAGGAGGGGGAGCTGAGGCTGATGTTAGAATGTTCCACAGCTGAAGTTAGAGAAGGGGGAGCTGAGGCTGATGTTAGAATGTTCCACAGCTGGAGTTACAGGAGGGGGAGCTGAGGCTGATGTTAGAATGTTCCACAGCTGGAGTTACAGGAGGGGGAGCTGAGGCTGATGTTAGAATGTTCCACAGCTGGAGTTAGAGGAGGGGTAGCTGAGGCTGATGTTAGAATGTTCCACAGCTGAAGTTACAGGAGGCGGAGCTGAGGCTGATGTTAGAATGTTCCACAGCTGGAGTTAGAGGAGGGGGAGCTGAGGCTGATGTTAGAATGTTCCACAGCTGAAGTTACAGGAGGGGGCCCAGGCTGATGTTAGAATGTTCCACAGCTGAAGTTAAAGGAAGGGGCCCAGGCTGATGTTAGAATGTTCCACAGTTGGAGTTAGAATGTTCCACAGCTGAAGTTACAGGAGGGGGAGCTGAGGCTGATGTTAGAATGTTCCACAGCTGGAGTTAGAGGAGGGGGAGCTGAGGCTGATGTTAGAATGTTCCACAGCTGGAGTTAGAGGAGGGGGAGCTGAGGCTGATGTTAGAATGTTCCACAGCTGAAGTTACAGGAGGGGGAGCTGAGGCTGATGTTAGAATGTTCCACAGCTGGAGTTAGAGGAGGGGGAGCTGAGGCTGATGTTAGAATGTTCCACAGCTGAAGTTACAGTAGGGGGCCCAGGCTGATGTTAGAATGTTCCACAGCTGGAGTTACAGGAGGGGGAGCTGAGGCTTATGTTAGAATGTTCCACAGCTGAAGTTACAGGAGGGGGCCCAGGCTGATGTTAGAATGTTCCACAGCTGAAGTTAAAAGAGTGGGCCCAGGCTGATGTTAGAATGTTCCACAGTTGGAGTTAGAGGAGGGGGAGCTGAGGCTGATGTTAGAATGTTCCACAGCTGAAGTTACAGGAGGGGGAGCTGAGGCTGATGTTAGAATGTTCCACAGCTGGAGTTACAGGAGGGGGAGCTGAGGCTGATGTTAGAATGTTCCACAGCTGGAGTTAGAGGAGGGGGAGCTGAGGCTGATGTTAGAATGTTCTACAGCTGGAGTTAGAGGAGGGGGAGCTGAGGCTGATGTTAGAATGTTCCACAGCTGAAGTTACAGGAGGCGGAGCTGAGGCTGATGTTAGAATGTTCCACAGCTGGAGTTAGAGGAGGGGGAGCTGAGGCTGATGTTAGAATGTTCCACAGCTGAAGTTACAGGAGGGGGCCCAGGCTGATGTTAGAATGTTCCACAGCTGAAGTTAAAGGAAGGGGCCCAGGCTGATGTTAGAATGTTCCACAGTTGGAGTTAGAATGTTCCACAGCTGAAGTTACAGGAGGGGGAGCTGAGGCTGATGTTAGAATGTTCCACAGCTGGAGTTAGAGGAGGGGGAGCTGAGGCTGATGTTAGAATGTTCCACAGCTGGAGTTAGAGGAGGGGGAGCTGAGGCTGATGTTAGAATGTTCCACAGCTGAAGTTACAGGAGGGGGAGCTGAGGCTGATGTTAGAATGTTCCACAGCTGAAGTTACAGGAGGGGGAGCTGAGGCTGATGTTAGAATGTTCCACAGCTGAAGTTACAGGAGGGGGAGCTGAGGCTGATGTTAGAATGTTCCACAGCTGGAGTTAGAGGAGGGGGAGCTGAGGCTGATGTTAGAATGTTCCACAGCTGAAGTTACAGTAGGGGGCCCAGGCTGATGTTAGAATGTTCCACAGCTGGAGTTACAGGAGGGGGAGCTGAGGCTTATGTTAGAATGTTCCACAGCTGAAGTTACAGGAGGGGGAGCTGAGGCTTATGTTAGAATGTTCCACAGCTGAAGTTACAGGAGGGGGCCCAGGCTGATGTTAGAATGTTCCACAGCTGAAGTTAAAAGAGTGGGCCCAGGCTGATGTTAGAATGTTCCACAGTTGGAGTTAGAGGAGGGGGAGCTGAGGCTGATGTTAGAATGTTCCACAGCTGGAGTTAGAGGAGGGGGCCAAAACCAGGCCAGATGATTCAGACTAATCTCTATTTAGTACAAATATGGGTTGGTTTGTTAATCAGGCAGTGCATAGTGCATGGGCAGATGAGGAAGGGAAGAGGAGCCATAGCTGCACAGTATTTGGCTGCTTTAGGTCTACACACCACACAGGATGGAGTTATGGTAGCTTTCAACCACACCTCCCATCATGACCTGACCAAGCCCCATTATACAGCCATAGTCCAACATATGCCAACCACTATTTCGACAAGCTCAGGGTATTATAATCATTTATTATTTATATACCATGTTTAATCGCGACTTTTCATCATTCACAATAGCCCCTGCCCTGGTGGAGTTTACAATCTAAGGTCTCTACCACATTCACACACACAACACAGTACATTCTATCAGAAGCCAAATAACCTGCCTGTTGGGTGTAGGAGGAAACCAAAGAACTTGGAAGAAACCCACACAGACACAGGAAAAACATACAGACTCTTTGCAGACATTACCCTTGGCTGGAATCAAACTCAGAGCCCCAGCACATTGTTTAAATACAGGAGACTAATGAAAGATACTGGAGAGTTGGTATCTCTGTCCACAGTTATATAGCAGTATCAGTGATCCCTAATGGAGGGCAGACGCTGTCCCTACTGTATCACATTTAAAAGTTATAAGGCTCCATACTTTTAGCTGTTTTTTACTTTTTTTAGTATCGAACCAGGTCCAGATTCTGTAGAGCCAGGGCTGATGTTAGGTAGGTCATCAAACAGGTCTGTAAATATAAAAGGTACAGTATATATTATAGAATCTGTAGTTAAGGTCATACTGTACATGAGCAGATAGAATCTGTGGATGGTCCAAAATGGCAGCTTGTTGGCCCATGAACAGGGTCCTCAGACTGGCCTACCCAAACGATATGTGGCCGAAAATTGGCCAGATGTTGATCAGGCAGGTTTAAAAACCTCTTTGGGGCGAGGAGCCCATCGGTGCATTGATGCAGCCCTTCTCTTAACGGCCTGTATCCTTTCAATGCGATCCTATATTTTTGAAATGGATTCAATCTCATGAAAACTGTTCTAATGTTTCTTTGTAGGCAGGGCTGCCATCAGAAATCACAGGGCCCCTCACAAGAAAATGTTTTGGGCCCCCCTCCCACCAGTACAAAGGACTCACAGCCAGCAAGGCCCCCCCTAATACATGGTAGCCAGCAGTGCCCCCCCAGTACATTGGTAGCCAGCAGTGCCCCCCCAGTACATTGGTAGCCAGCAGTGCCCCCCCCCAGTACATTGGTAGCCAGCAGTGCCCCACTAGTACATTGGTAGCCAGCAGTGCCCCCCCTAGTACATTGGTTGCCAGCTGTGCCCCCTCTAGTACATTGATAGCCAGCATGGCCCCCTCTAGTACATTGGTAGCCAGCAGGGCCCCCCTAGTACATTGGTAGCCAGCAGGGCCCCCCTAGTACATTGGTAGCCAACAGGCCCCCCCCTAGTACATTGGTAGCCAGCAGGGCCCCCCCCGCTACATTGGTAGCCAGCAGGCCCCCCCCCAGTACACTGGTAGCCAGCAGGCCCCCCCCCAAGTACATTGGTAGCCAGCAGGCCCCCCCCCAAGTACATTGGTAGCCAGCAGGGCCCCCCACCCCAGTACATTGGTAGCCAGCAGGGCCCCCCACCCCAGTACATTGGTAACCAGCAGGGCCCCCCACCCCAGTACATTGGTAGCCAGCAGGGCCCCCGACCCCAGTACATTGGTAGCCAGCACAGCACGGAACAGAACAGCACAGCCCCCGGCGTCTTGGCGTCTTCAGCGGCAGCTTCGCGCTCCTCCGGCGAGGTAGTTCCTTGACAACGCCTCTGCACTTCTGAGTGCCGACAGAAGACAGGCCCTTTTATAAGGTTGCGCCCCGTGCGTACATGCACGCCAGTACGCACGGGGCGCAACCTTATAAAAGGGCCTGTCTTCTGCACGACCAATAGGATCACCCGCTGACCACCAATGACAGGGCCCGGAATTGATTTAAGGGGGCCCGAGCTATTAAGAAAACTGTAGCACAGCCGGGCCCCCTTTTAAGGTACCCCCTGTGCCCCCCTGATGGCGGCCCTGTTTGTAGGTATATTTATAAGGGTTCATGTTTTCAAACCTGTCTGGTATATATTTCCTGCCCTGTAGTAGTTTCATTGTAAGAAAGGAGGTCTTCCTCTCCCCAATATGCCATGCAGGCCTAATAGAATGCTGGGAAGTGAGAATGAAATGATACTTCCTCAGGGAACATCTGATACATGCAATAACGATGTGCATAATAGCGACAGTCTGTAGTGGGATGGGGAAACCAGTAAAACAGGCCTATCAGTTTTATACACATTTAGCGAAGTTCACAACCTAGCGGTGAATAATGTATATTTATATTTATATTCATATATATATATTCATATATAATATCTATATCAGTAATGTTGCCAGGTATGTTATTGGGGCAGTTTACATGGCAATTAACTTTTAGATTGGTATGGGCAGTGACATTCTAAAATAATTTGTAATTAACCTTTCTTTATGTATTACAGGTATGGTACCTGTTATCCAGAATGCTCGGGACCTGGGGATCATTCCATAATTTGGATCTCCATAACTTAAGTCTGCTAAAAATCATTTAAATATTGAATAAACCCAATAGGCTTGTTTTGCCTCCAATAAGGGGTAATTATATCTTAGTTGGGATCAAGTACAGGTACTGTTTTATTATTACAGAGAAAAGGGAATCATTTAACCATGAAATAAACCCAATAGGGCTGTTCTGCCCCCAATAAGGGGTAATTATATCTTAGTTGGGATCAAGTACAGGTACTATTTTATTATTACAGAGAAAAGGAAATCATTTAACCATGAAATAAACCCAATAGGGCTGTTCTGCCCCCAATAAGGGGTAATTATATCTTAGTTGGGATCAAGTACAGGTACTGTTTTAATTATTACAGAGAAAAGGGAATCATTTAACCATTAAATAAACCCAATAGGGCTGTTCTGCCCCCAATAAGGGGTAATTATATCTTAGTTGGGATCAAGTACAGGTACTGTTTTATTATTACAGAGAAAAGGGAATCATTTAACCATGAAATAAACCCAATAGGGCTGTTCTGCCCCCAATAAGGGGTAATTATATCTTAGTTGGGATCAAGTACAGGTACTGTTTTATTATTACAGAGAAAAAGGGAATTTTTTTAAAAAAAAATTAGAATTATTTGCTTATAATGGAGTTTATGGGAGATGGTCTTTCCGTAAATTTCAGTTTGCTGGATAGGCAATTCCAGAGCTGGAAGGCTAGTACAGGTATGTGACCCGTTATCCAAAATGCTCGGGACCTGGGGTTTTCCGGATAAGTGGTTTTTCCGTAATTCAGATTTCCTACCTTAAGTCTGCTAAAAAAATTATTTAAGCAGTAATTAAACCCAATAGGATTGTTTTGGTTCCAATAAGGGCTAATTATATCTTAGTTGGGATCAAGTACAGGTACTGTTTTATTATTACAGAGAAAAGGGAATCATTTAACCATTAAATAAACCCAATAGGGCTGTTCTGCCCCCAATAAGGGGTAATTATATCTTAGTTGGGATCAATTACAGGTACTGTTTTATTATTACAGAGAAGGGAATCATTTAACCATTAAATAAACCCAATAGGACTGTTCTGCCCCCAATAAGGGGTAATTATATCTTAGTTGGGATCAAGTACAGGTACTGTTTTATTATTACAGAGAAAAAGGAAATAATTTGGAAAAAATGTGAATTATTTGATTAAAATGGAGTCTATGGGAGATGGCCTTTCCGTAATTTGGAACTTTGTGAATAATGGGTTTCCGGATAAGGGGTCCAATACCTGCATAAGGCGTAAGGTTGCCACCTGACCCAGACAGCCCAGTTTTCGGTAGGATTCTCCAAGATTAATGCGGCAATTGGCCACGCCCCATGATTGCAGTGGGCCACCCCTATGATGTCACTGCCCCGCCCAGTGACATCACGTCCCTCCTTCCTGCCCTTAACCATTAAATAAACTCAATAGGGCTGTTCTGCCCCCAATAAGGGGTAATTATATCTTAGTTGGGATCAAGTACAGGTACTGTTTTATTATTACAGAGAAAAGGGAATCATTTAACCATTAAATAAACCCAATAGGACTGTTCTGCCCCCAATAAGGGGTAATTATATCTTAGTTGGGATCAAGTACAGGTACTGTTTTATTATTACAGAGAAAAGGGAATCATTTAACCATTAAATAAACCCAATAGGGCTGTTCTGCCCCCAATAAGGGGTAATTATATCTTAGTTGGGATCAAGTACAGGTACTGTTTTATTATTAGAAATATAAAGGAAACCATTTTTAAAAATGTGAATTATTTGATTAAAATGGAGTCTATAGGAAATGGCCTTTCCTTAATTCAGAACTTTCTGGATAATGGGTTTCCAGATAAGGGGTCCTGTATATTATTATTATTATTATTTATATAGCGCCATCAGTTTACGCAGCGCTTTACAGAATAGAGGGGTACACAAGACAGAACAATTAATGTGTACATATAAACGATTCCCAAAAATGGGTTACAATTACATTTGTATATAGAAAACCATTAAAAAATAAAGCATTAAATGCAATGACACATGGTATGTTTTGTCGCAGCCACAAAATGCCAGAAAATACTTTGCCATAGGGGACACTGAGAACTATCTAAAACTGTGCAAAACCACTCAAATCACGTAATTGCTCAAAAATGCCTTTGTATGCATTTTTTTACATATTACGTGATTTGAGTGTTTTTAGCAGAGACAATTCTCAGTATTCCTCATGGCAAGGTATTTTCTGGCATTTTGTGGCTGTGACATAATGTACTGCCCTAAGACTATAGAAAATGTTGCTTAGAATAGTTCTAGCTATAATATTCTTAAGGTTTATCAAAAAGTTAACTTCCCCTTTAAGCTGAAGAAAATGGAAACGTGCTGAAATGCTGCTTGTTTGTACTGTTAAATAAGAAGGAAAGATAAAATCCCTGGGTGGGGGGGGGGGTAGTGTCAAGTTGTTAGTCGCTTGCCTAACTGACCCTCCTCTTTATCAAAAACTGCAACAGCCTGGGTTATTGTTCCCTGAGTATCAAGCCGCCATCTTTTTTCTGGTCTTCAGAGCATCTCCTGTCAGACTTCGGAATCACCCACATAGTACAGAGCCTTCTTATGGGTTACTCACTCACTAGCACTGCGCTAGTCAAGCTCTGTGCCCTGAGCAAGAACACTGATAATTCATATCCTAGTAAATCATATCAAATTGGCTCATACATATGAGTAAATACTGCCCTTTTACAGTTTTATTCGCCTTAGCCACCATTTTGTTATTCTCTGTGCATTCCTCCCTCATTGATCACCTGACAGGTAAAATGTACAGCAGGAAGTGTGGTAAAGGACACACTCTGGGTGTATTTTTTAAAAATGGAGACAAACATCACCAGTAATGTTGCCCATAGCAACCAATAGGATCTTTGCTCTTGTTTTCTAACTTGTAGGTGACTGTTCAAATCTAATTGCTGATTAGTTGCTATGGGCAACATCACTGGTGAAGTTTGTCTCCATTGTTAATAAATACTCCTCTCAGTCCAATCATTGGCTGATGTAACCTAGCAGGTATGCATGCCCACAGTTTGTGTGTGAGCACAGTGCCTCATAGCAACCAGAGGAATAGGGACTTTAGTACCTAATATGTTAAGAAAAATATCAATTTAAAGAAAGGGCAGAGTGGTGGCACATTCATTAGTACTTTCCAGTTATAGGGCCTTGGCTTTTCCTAATCCTAAAAAGGGCACTATTTGTGTCTAGTTTATGTGTTTTCCTCATGCAGGTATCGGACCCCTTATCCGGAAACCCATTATCCAGAAAGTTGCGAATTACGGAAAGGCCATCTCCCATAGACTCCATTGTAATCAAATAATTCAAATTTTTAAAAATGATTTCCTTTTTCTCTGTAATTATAAAACAGTACCTGTACTTGATCCCAACTAAGATATAATTACCCCTTATTGGGGTCAGAACAGCCCTATTGGGTTTATTTAATGGTTAAATGATTCCCTTTTCTCTGTAATAATAAAACAGTACCTGTACTTTATCCCAACTAAGATATAATTACCCCTTATTGGGGGCAGAACAGCCCTATTGGGTTTATTTAATGGTTAAATGATTCCCTTTTCTCTATACTAATAAAACAGTACCTGTACTTGATCCCAACTAAGATATAATTACCCCTTATTGGGGGCAGAACAGCCCTATTGGGTTTATTTAATGGTTAAATGATTCCCTTTTCTCTGTAATAATAAAACAGTACCTGTACCTGATCCCAACTAAGATATAATTACCCCTTATTGAAGGCAAAATAATCCTATTGGACTTATTACTGTTTAAATAATGTTTTTAGCAGACTTTAGGTAGGAGATCCGAATTATGGAAAGACCCCTTATCTGGAAAACCCCAGGTCCCGAGCATTCTGGATAATGGGTCCCATACCTGTACTTTGTATAGATTTATTCCTGTTTCCTCTCCCAGTCCAAAAACACACTATTATGTTAACTAATTCTCTTCAAAGCACTCAATACGCTTATAAATAAGGGATAGAAAGGCATAAATCCAATGCAAAGAACAACATTTCTTTAGCTTTATCATATAATGAACCACATCACAGCCAGTTATTTAACGGATCTTGAGAATTAAATACAAGAATATGTGCTAATCTGCTTACTTCCGTTACTGCCATTTATCATGAATACTGACACTGGCAAACAGGCACTAGCACTAATTGCAGGTATTTATGCAGATAGCAAAGTTAGCTTATGGTTGGCTGGAAAGTGACTTATTTGTAAAAGATGTATTGCAAATAGCAAGTTTATTGATAAAGGAGGGCCGCTAACCCAGATCTATTTTTGCCCAACAGGCTCCTGTTTGTGTGAGTTGTTAATACAAGATGGACAAACTTTGTGAGGTAATTGACCTAGATATCCCAGAATGCATAGGGAGCATACTAGAGTGGGGCCATATGAAAATGGCTGCTCCTTCTGCTCTGCTATTGTTTGGCCAGCAGCTGCAGTAGGATGACACTGATTTAAGGGACTAAAACTTATTTAAAAGAGCTTGGTCAGTTTTCAGGTAATTATAGCACAATTGTCAGCTTCATTTTCCCATATAACATACTTTTTTTTTAGGGCAGGACAGTGGTAGGTTCCATAGTTTACAGAAAATCATGTTCTATGCCAGCAGTCCTATATCTTATAAATCTAGACTTTGCCATGGGAATTTAATAAGGTGCACTTATCATTTAAATCAGAACATGAGGTGAAACTTTCATCAAGCCAAATTGGTGTAAGGCTGTGCTTGATAATGGCCGTGTTACAACGGAGCCCGCCTTCTGTATTGTTTTACCTACAGGCTTGGCTGAAGTTTCGTTTGCACTGTTAAAGCTAATTCCCTGATTCCCAAACACGAGCACCGGCGCCAAAACTTACAAACACTCTTTTTGTTTAGGAGTAACAATGCATTTTATAATGGCAGTCTATAAAGTGACCTTATTGTGCTGGTCTAAATAGTGAATTGATGTATTGTATGCATGAAAAGCCATTTTACCTTCATTTTTTCATTTTTCTTTTCTCCCAGCTTCTAGGAAGGTTTTACTGGTTTAGCTTTCACTTTTAGGGGGCACATTTACTAACCCACGAATTCGAATCCGAATTGGAAAAATTCCGATTGGAAAACGAACATTTTGTGACTTTTTCGTATTTTTTGCGATTTTTTCGTCGCCTTTACGACTTTTCGGAAATTGTCGCGACTTTTTTGTAACCATTACGACTTGCGCGAAAAGACGCGAATTTTTCGTAGCCGTTACGATTCGCTCGTATCTTGTCGCGACTTTTTCGTATTGAGCGCTCGTAAGCGGCGGCCAAAACTTTCAGACTTAGCATGATTTTGGAAGCCTCCCATAGGACTCAATGGCACCCTGCAGCTCCAACCCGGCCCAAGGAAAGCCTCCCATAGGGCTCAATGCCACTCTGCAGCTCCAACCAGGCCCAAGGAAAGTCTCCCATAGGGCTCAATGCCACTCTGCAGCTCCAACCTGGCCCAAGGAAAGTCTCCCATAGGGCTCAATGCCACTCTGCAGCTCCAACCTGGCCCAAGGAAAGTCTCCCATAGGGCTCAATGCCACTCTGCAGCTCCAACCTGGCCCAAGGAAAGTCTCCCATAGGGCTCAATGCCACTCTGCAGCTCCAACCTGGCCCAAGGAAAGCCTCCCATAGGGCTCAATGGCACTCTGCAGCTCCAACCTGGCCCAAGGAAAGTCTCCCATAGGGCTCAATGGCACTCTGCAGCTCCAACCTGGCCCAAGGAAAGTCTCCCATAGGGCTCAATGGCACTCTGTAGCTCCAACCCGGCCCAAGGAAAGCCTCCCATAGGGCTCAATGGCACTCTGCAGCTCCAACCTGGCCCAAGGAAAGTCTCCCATAGGGCTCAATGGCACTCTGCAGCTCCAACCTGGCCCAAGGAAAGTCTCCCATAGGGCTCAATGGCACTCTGTAGCTCCAACCCGGCCCAAGGAAAGTCTCCCATAGGGCTCAATGGCACTCTGCAGCTCCAACCCGGCCCAAGGAAAGTCTCCCATAGGGCTCAATGGCACTCTGCAGCTCCAACCCGGCCCAAGGAAAGTCTCCCATAGGGCTCAATGGCACTCTGCAGCTCCAACCCGGCCCAAGGAAAGTCTCCCATAGGGCTCAATGGCACTCTGCAGCTCCAACCCGGCCCAAGGAAAGTCTCCCATAGGGCTCAATGGCACTCTGCAGCTCCAACCTGGCCCAAGAAAAGTCACCAGACTGAAGCTTGAATGAATCTGAATCTTTCGTACTCGGCGCGAAAGCTGCGAAAAAGTCGCGACTTTTCGCGCAATTCGTAACGGCTACAAAAAAGTCGCGTCATTTTGCGAAACATTCGTACCGGCTACGAAAAAGTTGTGACAATTTCCGAAAAATCGCAAAATACCGATCATTACGGAAAAAACGCATTCAGACGCCGTCAGAACGATTGTGAGTTAAAGTGGCCATACACGAGCAGATCCGCTCGCTTGGCGATGTCGCCAAGCGAGCGGATCTTCCCCCGATATCCCCACCTACAGGTGGGCGATATCGGGGAGCATTTAGGTAAAAAAAATAATAATCCGATCGTTTGGCCCTGGGGCCAAACGATCGGATTATGTGGGCGGCAATGGGGCAGTCGGATCGGGGACCGCATCAACGAGCCGATGCGGTCCCCGATCCGACCAGATTTTCTAACCTGGCCGATCGAGATCTGGCCAATTTCAGGCCAGATATCGGTCGGCCAGGCCGCTCTGCTCTCCCCATACACGGGCCGATTAGCTGCCGAATCGGTCCAAGGGACCGATATCGGCAGCTATAGTCGGCCCGTGTATGGCCACCTTAAGTAAATGTGCCCCTTAGTCTTGACTAAAAGTGGCCATACATGGAAAAATGAAAATTGATGACAGACCAAACTGGCAGCTCATCAGCACCTGTATAGGGCCCTCTGACAGCCAACTCAACCAATATCTGGACAAATTTGGGCAGATGTTGATCAGGCAGGTTTGATTTTCCCGTCAGATTGAGGGCTGGATCTACATGTTGATGTGGCCTTCCAGTGTCGGACTGAGATGCCAGGGGCCCACCAGAAAATGTTGGACCATAGACCCATTTTCTAAACTAATAATCCTCCTCTCATCCCTCAAACTCTCCTCCCAAACTCTCTTTATTATCCAAGTCTCTTTTCTCTATCCTTCCATCTCTTTTTCCCATACAGAAATAGGGAATGACCATGAAACAGGCCAAATAGTTAGAAGCAAGAGGGCCCACTGACACCTGGGCCCACCGGGAGTTTTCCTGGTATCCTGGTGGGCCAGTCCAACATTGTGGCCTTCTATCCAATGGCCTGCATAGCTGTAATTATGATCCAATATTGCCCACCTCAATATATGGGCACCTTAAGCTTCCACTGTGTTTTCAAGTATTCCTTATCACAGCCTAAGTTTACCATTAGTCCCCATTTCAGGGAGACTGACCCAATTTCAGATTCCTTGTCAGGCCCACAAAGGCCTAGGGCGGCACAAATTTAGGGGCGGCATGCCACCCTGCCACACCGAAATTTAGAAATTTTGCTCCCATACGGAGCAATGGGGACCTCTCACCACTGCTCGCAGTGTAGGGGGGGCTGGGGGGTTCGCGCATGTCCCCGCCTCTGAAAGCTGTACCCGGCTGTCTCAGTGGAAACAAAGCTGCCCTCTAGCCAATCATTACTATTCCAGAACAGGAAGAAGAAAGGAGTGATCTTCTATCAACTGACCTACTTCCCTCCTCCCACATCCTCCAAACTTCCTGCACCAGCTTTGTCTGTCACTGAAGGAATGAATATGTATAAAATTATTTTTGGAGGTTTTCTAGAGAAATATATTAAGATTAAAATATTTGGCTGTGATGTTGAGTGGGTGTACGGCACTAGGGGAGTGGCCAAAAAGTGGGTGTGGCATACATATTATGACACTTCCTATCAGATTTTACCTAGGACATCTAGTACCCTTACTATAGCTTTGCCTTTGTGGTATAATTTGCTAAAAGAAGCCAAGAGGGGCTGTGGACTGTCAATCCAGGGGCTGTAGACAAGTAGAGTCTTAAACCCTCCATTTCAGAAATGATTCACTATGCTTACTCATAGCTTATACAGAGAGACATCATCCTGTACTGAATTTAAAAAAAAAAAAGAGAAATGTAAAGTTCAGCAATATCCAGATGTTGTTGAATTACATCTCCCAAACACATTCTCTCACAAAGCTGCTGTATATACAAAATTCCTTCTCTCAGCAACTTCATCTTTGAACTTTGATTCATATTTTTAAGGTAATTAACCAGCACTAACTCAGAAGATATAATACATTGTTGTTTTATTTGGGATTTGATTGATTAGGGATTAGGGTTAATCTGTTTTCAATTGCATTTTCCATTAAATGCTTAAATAGTTCAGTCTGGCTGATTGTGAAACAACTCCCTGTATCTAAGTTAAACAGATTTCCCCATGCAGGAAGCAGTTATCCTGTCTCCTCTGGAAAAGCCATTATTAATATACATTGACCTGTTTTTAGCAGCTTCTCAAGTGCTCGCCTTTATTTAATCTGCTTTTTTCACTTTGTGATAAGTTTGACTTATTATTCTGCATTTAAATTGCTATCTGGTGACCAGGGACTAATCTTCATGTGTAAGTAATGTGTATTTTACAGTTAATGAATGTATGGAGTTTTCATTAGATAGGCCTGAGGACACATTCTTTCTGCTATTATTTCCTTTTCTTTGCACACACTGGGGTTTGTTTACTAAAGTTCATAAAGTTCATTAACTATCGCCTATTATCACTGTGAATATTCTTGTGACAAAATTAATACCACTCCCATGTTTACTAAAGTGCGAGTTTTTTGGCACTCATTTAGGTTATAAAATGTATAAATATAGTATTTATTAGCAATTTATAAATGTCTTATTAAATATACTTATGGCCAATAAAGTATTGTCAGGAATCAATTATTTTGACATTGTATTAATTATACTTAATTCAATAATAATACATTTATAAGCACAGGTATGGGATCCCTTATCCGGAAACCCGTTATCCAGAAAGCTCCGAATTACGGAAAGCCTGTCTCCCATAGACTCCATTTTAATCAAATAATTCAGAATTTTAAAACTGATTTCCTTTTTCTCTGTAGAAATAAAACAGTACCTTGTAATTGATCCCAACTAAGATATAATTACCCCTTATTGGGGGCAGAACAGCCCTATTGGGTTTATTTAATGGTTAAATGATTCCCTTTTCTCTGTAATAATAAAACAGTACTTGTACTTGATCCCAACTAAGATATAATTACCCCTTATTGGGGGCAGAACAAACCTATTGGGTTTATTTAATGGTTAAATGATTCCCTTTTCTCTGTAATAATAAAACAGTACCTGTACTTGATCCCAACTAAGATATAATTACCCCTTATTGAATGCAAAACAATCCTGTTGGGTTTAATTAATGTTTTATTGATTTTATAGTAGACTTAAGGTGTGGAGATCCAAATTACAGAAAGACCCCTTATCTGGAATACCCTTGGTCCCGAGCATTGTGGATAACAGGTCCTATACCTGTATCATTATTCCCCAGTGCAATCACTGATTTTCTCTGTTTGTGTTTATATCGCTTTATACCGCTCCCACTATTCAGTTTTTTCACTCTCCAAGTGGCGATAAAAATTGGTGACAATTTACTAATGTTTGTATTTATTTTTCATGATTCATGATTTGTGATTTTGTTGTGCTAAAACTGTAAAAAAACATAACATTTTCATGATTTATTGAGGTCTGTTGAGGTCATGTAGAAGTCAGTGGGAGTTGTTGAATCAAAGAGACAAGAGAATAGAGGTCCGTGCCCTGCAGAGCTTACAATCTAAATTCATGTTTTTATAGCAATAAGTTTAGTCATGGTTTTCAAACCCTCTAAAACCATGAAAATTAGAATGTTAATTAATCAGCCCCATAGTCTAAAGCTGGCCATACATGCACTGATAAAATCTACATTTTGTCCCCAATAATTTTCTTACCATAGAAATTGGTTGGTTAATCAATCGGAAAAGTGACTGATATCCTAAAGGTGGCCATATACGGGCCAATTCTAGCTGCCGATATCAGTCCCTTAGACCGACTTGGCAGCTTATTGGCCTGTGTATGGGCACTAACGACAGGCCTGCCCGACCGACATCTGGCCTGAAATTGGGCAGATATCGATTAAAAATGTTAAAATTTAGTCGGATCGAGGACAGCATCGGCTCATTGATACGGTCCCCGAACCGACTGCGCCTATACCCGTCGTTGTAATTCGTTCGTTTGGCCCCAGGGCCAAACAACCGAATTAGCCTGAAATAGCCCGATATCGCTCACCCGTAGGTGGGGGATATCGGGAGAAGATCTGCTTGCTTGGCGACCTCGCCAACGTGTATGGCCACCTTAACATTCATCGGAAGAAGATTCAAATCTGAATGTGTATGGCCACCTTAACATTCATCGGAAGAAGATTCAAATCTGAACGTGTATGGCCACCTTAAAGGAGAAGGAAAGGCTAAGTCACTTGGGGGTGCCAAAATGTTAAGCACCCCCAAGTGACTTAGATCGCTTACCTTGTACCCTGGGCTGGTGCCCCTGTTAGGAGAAAAAAGCACCAGCCCAGGGTACCTGTAGGAAGCGCTTCCTCCTTCCTCTCTCTTCTCCCGGCGAAATCCGTCGGCCGGCGCATGCGCAGTAGAGTAAAAAGCCGACTTTGTTTTTTAAGTTCGGCTTTTCACTCTACTGCGCATGCGCACGCGGCGCTACAGGAAGGAGGAAGCGATCGCTGCTACCCCGGGCTGGTGCTGTTCTCTCCATACAGGGGCACCAGCCCGGGGTATGAGGTGAGCGATCTAAGTCACTTGGGGGTGCCTAACATTTTGGCACCCCCAAATGACTTAGCCTTTCCTTTTCCTTTAAGCGTGATCCTGGAACTGATCAGATTGCCATTATAGTTTCCAAAAAAATTACTTTTTGTGCCATGCAGGTTTTTAGCTTTAGAATAATCTAAAAGTCAGGTGACAATTATTTAAGAAATAAACTACTACTATGTAATGGATAATTGTAAAAAAATTACTGTAGTGACTGACCCTTTGGAATTATTTATTCTCACTGACGCACTTTGCCTTAAATACTTGTACAATCTCAGGTGATTCATAAATGGAATCAATTTATAGTTATCTTTCAAAGGCCTATCTCTCCGTTCAAATCCCTGTGGCACGGTCACACAGGTCCAAGTTTAGATGTGTTTGTTTAGTCTGCGAGTGTCATTGATATTAAAATAGGTGCAATAAGAACGCCCAGGGAAAGGGTGTGAGCCGACTACAAAAGAAAAGCCTTTTTGTGTCTGTTATGAAAAGCTTACATCAACCTATTGGGTTCCATAGATAGTTGTTTTTTTAAGCAGATTCACTCCCCACAACAGATGTCATGCTGCAAATATGCCTGGCGATCCTGCATGTTACTAACTGGGACTTGCCACTTCCAGTGACGATATTGCTTTTTGGGTACTAAAAATAATGAACTTATCCACGGAAAGAATTTCTACTTATCTGGGAAAGCAAGTAGGCATTAAGCATTTGGATTTGGTTTGGCCAGGAGCATGAATTCAGCCGAAAAAAGCAGAATCTTGGTCAAATCCCGAACCAAATCCTGGATTCGGTGTATCCCTACTTAAAATATAGTAAATGAACAGTAGTGATATGGGACCTGTATTTCAGAATGCTTGGGACCCAGGATTTTTCGGTATTTTCTTAATTTGGATCTCCATTCTTTAAACATTAAATAAACCCAATATGATTTGTTTTAATAAAGATGAATTATATCTTAGTTAGGATAAATAGATATACAATATAATGTCAATATATTTTACTTATGACACTATATAAGTTCATCCCTTGAAGACTAGAGTGTCTCACAAAAGTGCAGTTTAACAAAATGCAGGTATCAGACCCCTTATTTGGAAACCCATTGTCCAGAAAGTTCCGAATTAGGGAAAGGTCATCTTCCATAGACTCAATTTCAATGAAATAATTCAAATTTTTAAAAATGATTCCCTTTTTCTCTATAATAATAAAAAAAGTACCTGTATTTGATCCCAACTAAGATATAATTACCCCTTATTGGGGGCAGAACAGCCCTATTGGGTTTATTTAATGGTTAAATGATTCCCTTTTCTCTGTAATAATAAAACAGTACCTGTACTTGATCCCAACTAAGATATAATTACCCCTTATTGGGGGAAGATCAGTCCTATTGGGTTTATTTAATGGTTAAATGATTCCCTTTTCTCTGTAATAATAAAACAGTACCTGTACTTGATCCCAACTAAGATATAATTACCCCTTATTGGGGGCAGAACAGTCCTATTGGGTTTATTTAATGGTTAAATGATTCCCTTGTCTCTGTAATAATAAAAAAGTACCTGTACTTGATCCCAACTAAGATATAATTACCCCTTATTGGGGCAGAACAGTCCTATTGGGTTTATTTAATGGTTAAATGATTCCCTTTTCTCTGTAGTAATAAAACAGTACCTGTACTTGATCCCAACTAAGATATAATTACCCCTTATTGGGGGCAGAACAGTCCTATTGGGTTTATTTAATAGTTAAATGATTCCCTTTTCTCTGTAATAATGAAACAGTACCTGTACTTGATCCCAACTAAGATATAATTACCCCTTATTGGGGCAGAACAGTCCTATTGGGTTTATTTAATGGTTAAATGATTCCCTTGTCTCTGTAATAATAAAACAGTACCTGTACTTGATCCCAACTAAGATATAATTACCCCTTATTGGGGGCAGAACAGCCCTATTGGGTTTATTTAATGGTTAAATGATTCCCTTTTCTCTGTAGTAATAAAACAGTACCTGTACTTGATCCCAACTAAGATATAATTACCCCTTATTGGGGCAGAACAGTCCTATTGGGTTTATTTAATGGTTAAATGATTTCCTTTTCTCTGTAATAATAAAACAGTACCTGTACTTGATCCCAACTAAGATATAATTACCCCTTATTGGGGGCAGAACAGCCCTATTGGGTTTATTTAATGGTTAAATGATTCCCTTTTCTCTGTAATAATAAAACAGTACTTGTAATTGATCCCAACTAAGATATAAATGATGCTTATTGGATGCAAAACAATCCTATTGAGTTTAATTAATGTTTTATTGATTTTTTAGTAGATTTAGGGTATGGAGTTCCAAATTACAGAAAGACCCCTTATGCGGAATACCCTTGGTCCCGAGCATTCTGGATAATGGGTCCTATACCTGTATTTGTGGTTTTTTTTTTAGTTATTTCACTTTTTGTTAAGTAGCTCTGCAGTTTTGAGTTTTAGCTAGGGTCCCAATTATCTTAGTAACCAGGGAGAGGTTTGAAAGAGAGACAGATATATGAATACGAGAGAACCTGAATAGAGAGATAAGGAATAAATAGTAACAATAACAATAAAAGTGTAGCCTCAAGGAACAATAGTTTTTGGCAGCCAGGGTCAGTGACCCCCATTTAAAAGGTGGAAAGTGATAGTAGAGGAAGACAAATGATTAAAAAAACGATATGAAATAAATAATGAAGACCAATTGAAAGCTTGCAAGGAATAGGACATTCTATTACATATTAAAAGTTAACATAAAGGTGAACCACCTCTTTAACACCATCATGGCATGAAGTTCTTTAACAAGCATGTTGATGTCAGTTGAATTAATCATTTCCTTTTGATCCTACGTTTGATAATATATTTCTGTGACACGATCCCTTAGGCCACATTAAGTATGGAGGTACAGTAAGTTACCACATAGACAGTGAAAGTGATATGTCTGATCTTCACTCCAAAAGGACAAGTTGTATTAGGAAGAATTTCCACCTGTGTGACCTTTGGGAGACAACAAAGGCTGAATGTAGACCTAGAGGTAGAAATGAATGGTTTTCCCATGCTGGTCCCACAAGGGTGTCAGTACAGTGGCTCCTGGTGGAGCTCCATGTTGGGTCAAAGCTATCAAAGAGAAGCCGGTTCCTTGCTGTGTGTGTGGCTGCTTCCCCACGGCAGGGGATTATGGCAGAGCTGGTCTGATCCTTTCAGCTGTCTCAGCTTTCCTAGACAGAACCACAGGGGATGTTATCGTTAGAGCTCCTGTGTCCCCATGCCTGGGGCCCTGACCGGCCATGTGGTGCGAGCAGCAGCCGTGGGCTCGGATTATTATTCCCTGGCTATGGGAACACTTGGCCAAGTGGCCTCCTTTATGCAGAATTTCAACAAATATTGCATTCATGGAATAAAGCCTTATTTTCATAAGGATTTAATATACAGGTATGGGACTATGTAAAGCTCAGGACCTGGGGTTTTCCAGATATCGGATCTTTCCGTAATTTGGATCTCCGTACCTTAAGTCTGCTAAAATTCATTGAAATATTAAATAAACCCAATAGGATTGTTTTGCCTCCAATAAGGATTGATTATATCTTAGTTGGGATCAAGTACAGGTACTGTTTTATTATTACAGAGAAAAGGGAATCATTTAACCATTAAATAAACCCAATAGGGCTGTTCTGCCCCCAATAAGGGGTAATTATATCTTAGTTGGGATCAAGTACAGGTACTGTTTTATTATTACAGAGAAAAGGGAATCATTTAACCATTAAATAAACCCAATAGGGCTGTTCTGCCCCCAATAAGGGGTAATTATATCTTAGTTGGGATCAAGTACAGGTACTGTTTTATTATTACAGAGAAAAAGGAAATCATTTTTTAAAATTAGAATTATTTGCTTACAATAGAGTCTATGGGAGATGGCCTTTCTGTAATTCGGAACTTTCTGGATAATGGGTTTCCAGATAAGGGATCCCATACCTGTATCAACTTTTTTTTTAATTTAGGGAATGAGAGACGTAGAACTTGGCAGAATAAAAATTTTGGAAGCAAATCACCTTGTCTTTTACCTACAATGCAGTGTTTTCCTCCCAGAATTCTAGGTAAATGGTGGCCACATAGGAGCAATGTGTCAAACTGAATGCAATTGCTGGTCTGTGTGTTGGCAAATGGGATTTATATTGCGGCTAACATTTTTAGAGTGGCTATTGCTTTACTTCTGGCCAGCGTTAAAACTTCATTAGCGTGTTATGTTTTGGGTGCAAGTCTACTGCTTAGCGCAGAGCTTTCAATCCCAAGAGACTGTCTCCTGGGGGATTGTTGTGGGTGCTGATGTCCAGTGTGTATTCAGGGGCTCTTTCAGGAGACTAAGGGGGTGGGCTAGATTTTTTGTGACACTCCTGATTTATCCAGGAGACTTGACAGCTATGTTAGCATAACTATATGGAAGTCCAAGATGTGCCCAGGGTTGGTCTGGGTTGACACTCCGGGGGCCCCCCCATCCCCCTCAAGGGGCCCCTACTGACTGGCCACCCCCCTGAGCATGCATTCCTCATACTTACCTAGGTGCGATTGGGACCCACCAGCTTTTTTTCTAGTGTTCCGCCAGGCCAGTCCGACCATGGGTATTAGTGATGTGCGGGTTGAGTTTTTCTCGACCCACACCCAACCCTAACCTGCCTGCTCCCAGCCTGAACCCTACCCAACCCGGCTAGTCCCCTCTATTTAATGAACTGCGCCCGACCCAATGATAACAAATTTTGCTAAGACATCTGCAATTTACTAAAAAGGAGATTACAACATATTTTGCAGAATTAACTTGGCAATGGCAAACCTTTGCCTCTTTTCGCCAAGTGAAATTTTCATAGTGCGAAAATTTGAATAGTAAATAGTCTTCAATTTGTCGAGTGCACAAGAACTATTTTTTCCAAGAGAAATTTTGCTAGGTTCAGCCTATCTAAAGATAGAGCAGCCACGCTTGCATCTCATCAGCTACGTCATAACCAATTGCATTGTGCCAAGCGCGGCAATAAAGGCCTATTCTATACAACTGCAGGTATGATTGAACTTACCTGAAATTCCTACAGTCCTCAGTAAAGACACGTGATGACAATGTTACATGCAATTATTTAGCTCTGATCAGTATTTCTGATATGGCAATGCAAACTGGCCAGACATAACAAGAGCCTTAATAGCCCTCAACATCTTCCGTTTAATTTAGCATGTTCATCTATAATTTCTGTCTCCATTACACTTTCATCGCATGTCCTTCCTAATGATACAGAAAAATGTAAATGGCATCCTCTTTATCTCCGCTCTTTTCTCTTATCTGCTTCTATAGAATTTCAAACCCATGTCTACCCTTTGAGTGAATCTTCCTATTAGTTTCTCAGCATCTTTCTATCTGACATGTCAATCAGCGATTCTGATACGTCCTTGGGTTCATCCTGACCCCCCTCTCTGTTATTGTGCTTTGTTGCTGCAAGATTGGTGGAAATATTATCCTTGCATTACTCTTGAATTGTGTGAATGCTGCCTTTTCTTTCCCTTTAGATTTTCACTGTGTGATATGGAGAAATAAAACCACCATTGTGTTTTCTTTCAGTCCATAGTTTTTTGTGGTTTCTTTAAAGAAGGAGTATAAGCTGTAAAATAATTTTCCAATAAGACTCATTGTGGTTTCCTATTGAGGTTGTAGTCAAGACTGCAATCGTTGGTCATACAGTTGACCTACAGTTGTTGACCTAAAACAACTGGGAAATGTAGTTTAATAGGGATAATGTAGCTGGGGATCCTAGGTGCAACAGAGTAGTACTGTCTTAGAATGTTCTTCATCAAGCCAGTACTGACTTCTTTCTGAATTCTGCTTTGAAATCCATTTTTCTAAAGAGCAAACAGATCTTTTTATATTTAATTTTACAATTTGATTTGATTGATTCTTAGATGCCCTCAGACATGTGATTTGTGATATCTTTTTGCCCCCTCAGCCAATCAGCAGAACAATGAGCAGGTAACCAGATATCTACATTGCTAAAAATGCTCCCATGCCCCACCTAGTGATAGATATGAGAATAGAACTCAATAGTAATAATTCAGGTCCGGCCCAGCCAAGCTATGACTCTTCCAATTAACAATAGCTTATCTGAAAGTAGTTCTATTGTGTAGTGCTGGCTTTTTCTTCAACTTCAACTCTCACTGCTGAATTACAAACTGTCTCCAGAAGCAATGTCAACACAAAAACTATTTGGAGGAAATGTGAGGTTTTTATAGGGGATCAAATCATCAGAGGGAACCGAACATCACTGCAAGCAATGCCAAGTGACAGCTGGAGTGGTCAATAGGATTTCATCATCTGGCATCATCTGATTGAAGACTGGAAGATGGTGCAGGAGAAGCAATAGTCTGGGTCTGTTTCCATGGTTTGGGCTAGGGGCTTTGGTTCCAGTGAAAGTCTACATCATACAATTATATTTTCGACAAATCTATAATTCCTACTTTGTGGCAACAGTCTGGGAAAAGCTCTTTCCTAATTCAGCATAATAATGTCCCCATGCTCAATGTAAGGTCCATAGGTAATGGGTTTGCTGAGATGGGAGTGGAAGAACCTGACTGGCCTGTGCAGCCCTAACCTCAATCCAACTCTACCCCTATGAGATGAACTGGAGCCACATCTCTGAGTCAGGTCTGATTCCCAATATTAGTGCTGGTCTCACTAATTCTCTTGTGGCTGAATGGAAGGAAATTACACCAGTAATATTCTACAATCTAGGGGCAACCTTCTGAAAAGAATAAAGGCCGTCATAAGGGGAACCAACATCATAAGAATTCCATTGTTTTTGAATGAAATGTTGGACAGTCAGGTGTCCAGATACTTTTAGCCATATAGTGTATTAATCAGTGGTTAGAAATCTACTATATACCTTTATGTAAATAGGAATATTATTTCTGATCCAGATACAAGTGTAGTATAAGAGCATTGCATCTAGTTTTGTGTCTTAAACCCCAACTGACAGCATGCCTGTTACATGCCCTCGCGCCACAATCTTCTACAGGTCTTTGTTAATTCTCTGAATTCTTTCCCAAGATTCCTGCCAGAACACGACCCATCTCTCTAGGTGTCCGTATGACTTGAGACTGACACAAGAGGTTTCTTGTTTGTTTAGTGATGTTTGAAAGTGCAAATGGCTCTTGTGTGCGACTTTAACAGTCTGGGCTGCTTTATCCTTCTGTACAAACTCCCAGCGCCCCGGTGAACTTGATGGATCATTTAAGAAAATAATGCTGGTGACAGATAATACATACATGGCAAATGGCCCGTGCAGCTGGTGTCAGGGTTACAAGGTAACACATAATGAATTTACCTTATTTCAGGGCATTGTATTAAAGCTCCACATGCTTAGATGCATGTCTAAATTACTCTTATTCACTATTACATTTATTAAAAACCTATTTAGAACTATAGTTGAAAGGGAACAGATGTATAGCATTAATACCACAAAGTGAACATAACCACTGAACTTAACAGTTTCTCATACTTTTCTACTGCTTGGATCATGAGCTGTTGAAAAGCCCCAGCCTCACCCATTGCCACCTTAGCTTTGTTTTGTGTGTCTGCTCAATGGGATCTTATCTAAAGCCCCAGAAAGTAAAAACGTCTGGGGTTAATAAGCTGAAAGTTGCCAGGTTTGCCCAAGGGCACCCCATCAGCAGGCAGCATTTACTGCCCATTTGTCTGAAATCAAACATCCAGTTTCATTGACCTGATACTAAAGCCCTCTAAATGGGTCAATAATTAAAAATTTACCCTGTCTGGAGAAAGGCCAAGGTGTTTGGTACATACAGGATGAGTACTGAGTAACCACATTTGTAACCTGCCCAAACAGAGGACAAGACAAGTGGCACAAACAGAAAGAGTAAGCACAGACGGAGGGTATGGTAAAAAGTACACAGAAAGATGCTGATTGTCTGCAAATATTTTTCAGATATGTAGTAAGTTCTAAAAGTTACCACTGAGGCTTTATTTAGCAATATAATATTGAATAAGCGGGAGAATACAGGTTGAAACTTGTGGTCATGGCTATTACATTGCATTTGGACCCCTGTCGTGCCCCATAGACTCAGTAGGGACTCCTCTTGATTTATGGAGACTTTTTTGAAGGCTTTTAAAACCCAGTCATTGGAGAATGTGGCAACTTAAACACAACCAAACACTCACTGGCTGCCTCTAGAAATGGCCAATTAAGGGTATTCAGGGTGGCACAGTTCAGCTCCAGGACAACTATCAGGTGCAATAAACTTTTTTTATTTGTTTTGGGGATGATCAATGCTCTTTCAAGATACCACATAGGCAACATGATGTGACGGTTCTTGACATTCATGAATGACATCTTGACATGCCCAATTTACAATAAATATGGAAAGAAGAGCGGCCATTTACATTATCCCCAGGTGCAAGAGCACCAAGGCAAATAAAAGCCTGTCCCTTAGTGCTCAATTGTAAAAGCACTTGTGTCCGGGGTCTGAATTAAAAATCCAGCTCTAGGTTCAAAATGCAGTGCCAGTGGGTATGAATGAAGCAAACGTTAGGGTAGAAGGGGCACATCTATATGCCAAACCTGTCAACCCCTCATTATTACAGTGCTGCCAAACACAGGTCTCTGAGCTCCATTTTGGCAGTTCTTTAAAGTGTAGAGCAAGGCAATAAGAGCAAAAAACGTGGTGGCTTGCAGCACCCTGCCCTGCACTTGGTAAATGACTCCCCTATGTCTTTAAACTGCCCCCTTATTATTTATACTAATCTGTTATTAATATAGCAGGCATTCTGCACAGTCCCCAGCTATCCCACATCTCTACCACTGGATTCATTTATTTTCCCAAAATCAGATTTATATATCCAGATTTAAAGAAAACAGATTAGAATAGAAACAGTAGAATTGCTATACTGCAATATATTTACTAAACCCGTTCAGTGACGGAGTAGTACGATATGCCTAAGGGTATATTTATTCTGTAAAATGATCTTATTGTAGGAATGGTTTGGTGATGGATGGGGCCCCTGGGTAAAACAGACTTTGTGGAGCCCCATTATTACTATTATCCTTTATTCAGATAATCTCTTTACAGAGATTGTACGTCATTCACTGTTTACGATATAAGGTCCATGTCACATTCACATAACACACACACCAAGGTCAGTGCAATTACTAACCAATTAACTTGCCTGTATGTTTCGGAGAGAAGGTGTAAACGCACACACACACACAGGGGTCATACAAGCACCTTGCAGATAGTTCTCAGGCTAGAATTGAATCTAGGACCCCAGAGCTCAGGGCCGCCATCAGAAATCACGGGGCCCCTCACAACAAAATTTTCTGGGCCCCCTCCTCCCACGCCCTGCCCCCAATGGCCCCTCCCATCAGTACAAAGGACACACAGATATTGGTAGCCAGGGCCCCCTAAAACTTCCCCCATCCCAGCTACTTCCTCCGGCTCCCCTCAGCTTCCCCCATCCCAGCGATTACCTCCGGCTCTCCTCAGCTTCCCCCATCCCAGCTACTTCCTCCGGCTCCCCTCAGCTTCCCCCATCCCAGCTACTTCCTCCGGCTCCCCTCAGCTTCCCCCATCCCAGCTACTTCCTCCGGCTCCCCTCAGCTTCCCCCATCCCATCGATTACCTTCGGCTCTCCTCAGCTTCCCCCATCCCAGCTACTTCCTCCGGCTCCCCTCAGCTTCCCCCATCCCAGCTACTTCCTCCGGCTCTCCTCAGCTTCCCCCATCCCAGCTACTTCCTCTGGCTCTCCTCAGCTTCCCCCATCCCAGCTACTTCCTCCAGCTCCCCTCAGCTTCCCTCATCCCATCGATTACCTCCGACTCCCCTCAGCTTCCCCCATCCCAGCTACTTCCTCCGGCTCCCCTCAGCTTCCCCCATCCCAGCTACTTCCTCCGGCTCCCCTCAGCTTCCCCCATCCCAGCTACTTTCTCCGGTTCTCCTCAGCTTCCCCCATCCCAGCTACTTCCTCCGGCTCCCCTCAGCTTCCCCCATCCCAGTGATTACCTCAGGCTCCCCTCAGCTTCCCCCATCCCAGCTACTTCCTCCGGCTCCCCTCAGCTTCCCCCATCCCAGCTACTTCCTCCGGCTCCCCTCAGCTTCCCCCATCCCAGCGATTACCTCCGGCTCTCCTCAGCTTCCCCCATCCCAGCTACTTCCTCCGGCTCCCCTCAGCTTCCCCCATCCCAGCGATTACCTCCGGCTCTCCTCAGCTTCCCCCATCCCAGCTACTTCCTCCGGCTCCCCTCAGCTTCCCCCATCCCAGCGATTACCTCCGGCTCTCCTCAGCTTCCCCCATCCCAGCTACTTCCTCCGGCTCCCCTCAGCTTCCCCCATCCCAGCTACTTCCTCCGGCTCCCCTCAGCTTCCCCCATCCCAGCTACTTCCTCCGGCTCTCCTCAGCTTCCCCCATCCCATCGATTACCTTCGGCTCTCCTCAGCTTCCCCCATCCCAGCTACTTCCTCCGGCTCCCCTCAGCTTCCCCCATCCCAGCTACTTCCTCCGGCTCTCCTCAGCTTCCCCCATCCCAGCTACTTCCTCTGGCTCTCCTCAGCTTCCCCCATCCCAGCTACTTCCTCCAGCTCCCCTCAGCTTCCCTCATCCCATCGATTACCTCCGACTCCCCTCAGCTTCCCCCATCCCAGCTACTTCCTCCGGCTCCCCTCAGCTTCCCCCATCCCAGCTACTTCCTCCGGCTCCCCTCAGCTTCCCCCATCCCAGCTACTTCCTCCAGTTCTCCTCAGCTTCCCCCATCCCAGCTACTTCCTCCGGCTCCCCTCAGCTTCCCCCATCCCAGCGATTACCTCAGGCTCCCCTCAGCTTCCCCCATCCCAGCTACTTCCTCCGGCTCCCCTCAGCTTCCCCCATCCCAGCTACTTCCTCCGGCTCCCCTCAGCTTCCCCCATCCCAGCTACTTCCTCCGGCTCTCCTCCGGCTCCCTTGCGGCATCCTCCAGCTCCCCCGCCAGCGTCTTCTTCCATCTGTGTCCTCTTGCTATGTGCCAGCTCCCCGCTGCAGCTGAACATTTTCTAAGGTTAGCACTGCCAATCAAATTTCCTGCTGACCACCAATGACAGGGCCCGGAGTTCTTTAAAGGGGGCCCGAGCTAAAAAAAAAAACTGTATCACGGCCGGGCCCCCTTTAAAGCGACCATCGTCCGGGCCCGGGACAACTGTCCCCCCTGTGCCCCCCTGATGGCGGCCCTGCCAGAGCTGCAAGGATGCAGTGCTACCCACCACACCACCAAGCTGCCCATGAAGGAAGAGTGTTCATCTCCACCATCCAATGGCTTAAAGACAAGGGAAACAATTGCCAGAGCACAGTTTGCAATTATATAAACATTTTTTCAAAATTTTGTCAAAATATATAAGTTCACTTGCCACCTCAATGCCCCTCATAGTCCTACACTGCCTAACGATGTACTAAATCTAGTTTGCCCCCCCGGGAATAGTGTGACTGAGTAGTTAGAGCATGTTGCACTTACCCTTTACTCAAGAGCTCTAGTCAGAAAAGAAGCCAAATTTTATACCACAGTTAATTAACATACACCTATAAATGAACGCTTAATGTAAAGGCTGGATGGCCTCAGGTGGGGCAGCATGGATATAAAGGATTACTATAGCCATATAGTCCTAATAGATAGCCCTAATACACACTTTTGTTATCTAAAGGTGGCCATACATAGGACGATTATTGGCCCATGTAGGGGCACTAATGACGGGCCTGCCCTACCGATATCTGGCCTGAAATCGGCCAGATATTGATTGGGCAGGTTTAAAAATTTAGTCGGATCGGGGACCACATCAGCTCGTTGATGCGATCCCTGAACCGACTGCGTCTATACCCATCGTTCAAATTTGATTCTAATTAGCCTGAATTAGCCTAATATTGCCCACCCGTAGGTGGGGATATCGGGAGAAGATTGGCTTGCTTAGTGTGTATGGCCACCTTAATTCTTGCTCAGATGAGCCATCAATGCAATGATTTTTCACATGTCCGTCTCAAAGCTTCCTGTTTGGTTTTTATGGTTGTAAAATCTGGACCAAATTCTATCAAACTGACATCATAGCCCTACCTAAAAAATCACCCATTTTGTGTAACTTTTGATGTTTACAAAGCTTGCAACCCTAGCTTATTTAGCAATGCTATGCACGTGCAGGAGTGCTAAGCGGTGCAAAGTAGAGTCCCTTAGGGCTGTGACAGACGGTGAGATTAGTCGCAGCACAACAAATCTCCCTTGACGCGGGCAACTAATCTCCCCAAAATGCCATCCCACCAGCTTGAATGTAAATTGCCGGTGGGATGGCATACATGGTGCCGTGATTTGCTGAAGTCGCGGAAGTTGCCATGAGAGGAAACTTCTGTGACTTCGGCAAATCGCGGCGCCGCGTATGCCATCCCACCGGCAATTTACATTCAAGCTGGTGTCGAGATTATTCGTCCACGACAAGGGAGATTTGTCGCGCGGCGACTAATCTCCCCGTCTGTCACAGCCCTTAGGGGCCATAGATATTGGCAGGTGAATTCTGCAGTTTGCTTCAGATAAAAAAAAGTCCAGAGCAAGGTACAGGGTGCATGTTAAGTACAGGGATCCCTAGCCTCCCAAATAACAGACAGACAGGCTAGGAGACCTCCATGGGATGCCCACTTGCCACTCAACATCTGTCTCTTCCATGCGCCCTATATTCTATGGCCCTCCAGGGTGCAATCACTCCAGATAAAAAAGTCCAGAGCAAGGTACAGGGTGCATGTTAAGTACAGGGATCCCCAGCCTCCCGAATAACAGACAGACAGGCTAGGAGACCTCCATGGGATGCCCACTTGCCACTCAACATCTGTCTCTTCCATGTGCCCTATATTCTATGGCCCTCCAGGGTGCAATCACTCCAGATAAAAAAGTCCAGAGCAAGGTACAGGGTGCATGTTAAGTATAGGGATCCCCAGCCTCGTGAATAACAGACAGACAGGCTAGGATACCTCCATGGGATGCCCACTTGCCACCCAACATCTGTCTCTTCCATGTGCCCTCCATTCTATGGCCCTCCAGGGTGCAATCACTCCAGATAAAAAAGCCCAGAGCAAGTTACAGGGTGCATGTGAAGTATAGGGATCCCCAGCCTCCCGAATAACAGACAGACAGGCTAGGATACCTCCATGGGATGCCCACTTGCCACTCAACATCTGTCTCTTCCATAAGCCCTCCATTCTATGGCCCGTCATGGTGCAAGAGGCAGAACAAGGTACAAAAGAAATCACACTTTTCACTACTGTTTGCACCTTGCCCCATCATGGTAACTGAACCCTAGCGTATGTTTCCAGAAATAAATCCTCCGCCCTTTTTTAAAAAACATTTTTAAAAGCATGACAGAACTTGAAATGCAGCTTGAGCCGTTTAGTTCAGTTCTAAATCCCCACCTTTCATCTAAGCAGGTAGTAACTTAGCGATCTAGAGCAGAATTCTCTGTCCTTGGGTGGATGTGCTCCATAGAGTGGCCAGGCCCTCCTCCTCTTGCCTTGTAAACCATGGTAAGTAGTGGTGCATAAGTTAAGTACTCTGAATTACAGGTTACCTGGGCAAGAAAAGCAGAGAAGTCAGTGCTTTGTAGTTAGATTACACCGAATCACCTTAAAGAGACAACAGCGAAGCTCAAGTTTCAGAAGTGTCATTATGGGACGCTGCTCCAGCAAAACAACAAAGCCTGTAATTAACTCTTTCACACATACGTAGGCTGTTATTAAATGAAAAAAAACGAAAATGAGTGAGGGCAATGCAATTCATTTCACTGCCTTTTAACAAATCCAACAAAGGCTAACTGCAAGGCGGAGATCACTTATTTGGGTCCAATACAAAAAGGGAGAATAATGGAGAAACAGAAAATTGATTCCCTTAATTGGAAATTTCCTGATGATGCTAATTGTAATGATAGCCTTGAAATTGGAGGAGATGTTTTTTTTTTTTTTTGTTAAATTATGTTGCTTGGAGGTGTTTGGAAAATAACTTTAATGATGTAATGTGTCTAGGGATTGTGTCGTTCCATTACAGTTATATCATTCTCATGCTCGGGTATAAAAAGAAACTGTGCTGTTTTGAATTAAAGGTGGATCTCATATAATTACAGAGCTAATAGTCTTCAGGCTTCTATTTTCTTTGATAGGTGAAGATTATGTATGTTTAATGATCCTTATAAGGATTTGCCAGGGTGCTAACTTAATTCTATCCTATGTACAATGATCAAGTTAGCCCTATGTTTTTCACAGCTACGGCTGTCCTCTTATTGAAGATGGAGATGGAGATGCTTACCATAGGAGTTCTATCCTCTTCTAAAACTATTTCCCCTCCAAACACATTCCTTTGACGGCTTTACTGCACTGTCATCCAAAAGTTCCTACAACCACTTTGCAGTCAACAGAACATGGGAAATGGTATGGTTTCTTCTTGGCTTTAGGGAAATGGCAGCCGCTGACTCTACTTGAGGTCACCCAACTAGAGTTCCAAGAGTGGAGTTGACCAGAAGCACCACCATGCTGAAGAAGTGTGTCCTCTCTTACCCACCACTGTTGTCAGACAATGTAGGGACTTGCAAAAGTTAGTGTTGGCCATTATTTATATTTCATATAGTTGTGGATGGGGTTCCCTCACTTACATTAGACTAGGTCATAGACCTTAATGAAGATGAACCTTCAAAGGTATTACGTATTAATAGGTAGACTCCTTATGGATGGTTGTTATGACTAGGAGATAATTTAAACTGATTCAGCAGCTTATCAGCATGTGTATGGGGCCCTCTGACTGGCTCGTTGGTGTAGTACTCTCCCCAAATTTCCATGTCCCTGTTGTTTTGATCTGATGGAACCTAATTGATTGGATCCCCATCTTAATGTATCTTATGATGTATGGACAGCTTTAGGGCTTGTGACAGACGGGGAGATCATTCTCCCCTAAATGCCATCCCACCGGCTAGAATGTAAATCGCCGGTGGGATGGCATACCCGGCGCCACGATTTCCTGAAAAGTTTCCTCTCAAGGCACCGTGTATGCCATCGCTGGTGGGATGGTATTTTAGGCAGATTAGTCGCCCGTGACAAGGGAGATTTGTCGCGCGACAACTCTCAAAACTCCCTGTTCGCGGGCAACTAATCTCCCCGAGTTGCCTACCCCTGCCATCCCACCGGCGAACATGTAAGTCGCCGGCGGGATGGCAGATGCAGCGGCGCGATTTCGCGCAAATCGCCCCGCCGCGTGTGCCATCCCGCCGGCGACTTACATGTTCGCCGGCGGGATGGCGGGTCATGGCAACTCGGGAAGATTAGTCGCCCGCGAACAGGGAGTTTTGTCGCGGGCGACTAATCTCCCCCGTGTGCCAGAGCCCTAAGTGTATCAGTTGATAATCAGCCATGTGCTTTGCTCCATTGAGGAGAACTACTCATGGCTGATATGCTGAGTAGCAGTTAAGCCACCTGTGGGATATCTTCCTTGCCCTGAACCTTGTTTTCCCAAGATTTCTTGATATTATGCTTGCAGAGTAATATTTACTCTTGCCGATGCCTGGAACAATGGCTACCCTTGTTTGTCCTTTCTATCTATGATTTTGCTGAATGTGAAGGAAGTAATTGATAAGCTTATCCTTGAGCAAAAGTATCTGAAATAAACAAGGCCTATACCCCTCGCCTAGACTTTGATCCTTGATATGGACAGGTCTGTCCCAAAACTAAACTGACTTGTCTTGTCACCCCAATGAAATGGACCTTGGAAAGAACATTTTTACTACAGTAATCTGAATTAATAAATATTTATCAAGCACAAATACAGATTGGTATTATTCTGCTCATACTGTAGGTTGGCAAGGGCTCAAATGAGACAGGTTAGTGACCCACAGAGACCTGGGTCAGCAGCATGACCCTGTCCAATGCTCTAGGTAAGGAAGTTAATCCCCAGAAACATTATTGCCAAGTATTAGCCACAGACCAACACTGTACATAAGGGGATTCTTGAGGAACTAGCAAACTGGAAATCAGTAAATGCTGTCCCTTAGTAAGTGCCATTGGTGACCCTGCTATAACCACTGGGGAGCACTGTAGAGAATTTTCGGAGTCTTTTTGTTCAACTCCCTCTTATCAGTTAAGTAGCAGACCCTACAGCTGCTGGGGCACATTAATGTGGGGACCCAATGAAGACCTAACTAATATGCAGTTTTGATTCATGTGTAGTGATGAGCGAATCTGTCCCGTTTCGCTTCGCCGAAAAATTCTACAAATTCGTGAAACGGTGAAAATGTTGCACGTCAAAATAAAATTGTCGCCCGTGGCTATTATTTTGTTGCGCGGCCATTATTTCGTCGGCTGCGGCTATTATTTTGTCCTGCAGCTATTATTTCGTCGTCCGTGGCTATTATTTTGTCGCGCAGCTATTATTTTGTCCCCGCGACTATTATTCTGACGCGGGCGACAATTTTTGGACGTGCGCGAATTTTTCCGCGGCAAATTTTTTCATCCGTTTCGCGAAACAATCTGCCAATGCCGAAATGTGGAAATTCGCAGCGAATCCATGCCTGGCAAAACATTTCGCCCATCACTATTCATGTGTGTCGGAAAACTTTTTCTGTGGGACCCCATAACGGCAGGGACCACTGCCTGTAATTTTGTTACACTGAATACAGCTACCAATGAGCATCATTTTTATGTTCTTTAATAAACATTTTAACTGACAGCTCTATTAACGTCATTACCATATCTATGGGAAAAAGAAGGAGGAGGTTAGTTCTTCAGGAAGCAAATACTTTCTTTTCTCTAGCAACTTGTTTAACCGGCGCGACTAGTTTGTCCAATTGGTATCCAAAGCAGAAGAGTCGTTTGCTCATTAAGGTTAATTGCGTATAAAATCCAAATTTTACTTGACTTGCCTCAAGGTCTAGATTAGTTGGGAGGGTATTTCAGTTCTGAGACACATGCAATTATATGGGATTAGAAGGAGTCGTTACAATACGGCGTGAAGGAGTTTCCGAGTAAGAGATGTAAAGATGGGATACATAAACATTGTACATGGAACTACAGACCTGTTAGTCACCAAATCCCTATGAAACCATGAGTTTCTAGAGAACTAGTAATACCTTTTATTTGGCTTTTCTGAGAATCAGAGCTTCCTTCACAAAACCTTTGACATTTAGGGGCCCATTTACTAAACCACAATTTTTTTTGTGGTAAAAATCACGATATGGAAAAAATTCGGAGTAACCATGATAATTTCTGATGTTCTAAAATGTCCCGAAAATTATTTTATCTTTAATACAAAAATATTGTAATTGTGTTCCGAAAGTCACAAAATTTTCATATCCGAATGTTCGTAAACGGCGCGAAAACCTTTCTGGCTTTGAAACCTTCAATTAATGATTTTGGAAGCCTCCCATAGGACTCAATGGCACTCTGCAGCTCCAACCTGGCCCAAGGAAAGTCTCCCATAGGGCTCAATGGCTCTCTGCAGCTCCAACCCAGCCCAAGGAAAGTCTCCCATAGGGCTCAATGGCACTCTGCAGCTCCAACCCGGCCCAAGGAAAGCCTCCCATAGGGCTCAATGGCACTCTGCAGCTCCAACCTGGCCCAAGGAAAGTCTCCCATAGGGCTCAATGGCACTCTGCAGCTCCAACCTGGCCCAAGGAAAGCCTCCCATAGGGCTCAATGGCACTCTGCAGCTCCAACCCGGCCCAAGGAAAGTCTCCCATAGGGCTCAATGGCACTCTGCAGCTCCAACCTGGCCCAAGGAAAGTCTCCCATAGGGCTCAATGGCACTCTGCAGCTCCAACCCGGCCCAAGGAATGTCTCCCATAGGGCTCAATGGCACTCTGCAGCTCCAACCTGGCCCAAGGAAAGTCTCCCATAGGGCTCAATGGCACTCTGCAGCTCCAACCCGGCCCAAGGAAAGTCTCCCATAGGGCTCAATGGCACTCTGCAGCCCCAACCCGGCCCAAGGAAAGTCTCCCATAGGGCTCAATGGCACTCTGCAGCTCCAACCCGGCCCAAGGAAAGTCTCCCATAGGGCTCAATGGCACTCTGCAGCCCCAACCTGGCCCAAGGAAAGTCTCCCATAGGGCTCAATGGCACTCTGCAGCCCCAACCTGGCCCAAGGGAAGCCTCCCATAGGGCTCAATGGCACTCTGCAGCTCCAACCCGGCCCAAGGAAAGTCTCCCATAGGGCTCAATGGCACTCTGCAGCTCCAACCCGGCCCAAGGAAAGTCTCCCATAGGGCTCAATGGCACTCTGCAGCTCCAACCCGGCCCAAGGAAAGCCTCCCATAGGGCTCAATGGCACTCTGCAGCTCCAACCCGGCCCAAGGAAAGTCTCCCATAGGGCTCAATGGCACTGTGCAGCTCCAACCCGGCCCAAGGAAAGTCTCCCATAGGGCTCAATGGCACTCTGCAGCTCCAACCCGGCCCAAGGAAAGCCTCCCATAGGGCTCAATGGCACTCTGCAGCTCCAACCTGGCCCAAGGAAAGTCTCCCATAGGGCTCAATGGCACTCTGCAGCTCCAACCTGGCCCAAGGAAAGTCTCCCATAGGGCTCAATGGCACTCTGCAGCTCCAACCCGGCCCAAGGAAAGTCTCCCATAGGGCTCAATGGCACTCTGCAGCTCCAACCCGGCCCAAGGAAAGTCTCCCATAGGGCTCAATGGCACTCTGCAGCTCCAACCCGGCCCAAGGAAAGCCTCCCATAGGGCTCAATGGCACTCTGCAGCTCCAACCTGGCCCAAGGAAAGTCTCCCATAGGGCTCAATGGCACTCTGCAGCTCCAACCTGGCCCAAGGAAAGTCTCCCATAGGGCTCAATGGCACTCTGCAGCTCCAACCCGGCCCAAGGAAAGTCTCCCATAGGGCTCAATGGCACTCTGCAGCTCCAACCCGGCCCAAGGAAAGTCTCCCATAGGGCTCAATGGCACTCTACAGATCCAACCTGGAGAAAAGATAGCCATGATACCAAAGCTTGAATGAATTCTGAAATGTTCGTAGTCTTGGCGAAAAGTAACTAAAAAGTGTATAAAAGTAACTAAAATATAATGTGCTGCTGCCCTGCACTGGTAAAAGTTGTGTGTTTACTTCAGAAAGTCTACTATAATTTATATAAATAAGCTGCTATGTAGCCATGGAGGCAGCCATTCAAAGGAGAAAAGGCACAGGCACATAGCAGATAACAGATAAAACACTATTGTATTCTACAGAGTTTATCTGTTATCTGCTATGTAACCTGTGACTTTTCTCCTTTTTTCCAGCTTGAATGGCTGCCCCCGTGGCTACACAGCAGCTTATTATATAAATTATAGTAGTGTTACTGTAGCAAACACACCAGTTTTACCAGTGCAGGGCAACAGTGCATTATATTTTTATTACTTTAAAGCTCTTTAATTTTTTGGTGTTACTGTTCCTTTAATGAAAACCACGAAAAAGTCGTGGAATTTTAACAAAATTATTGTGGACATTACGGAATGTTCTATAAGTTAGAAAAAAATACGTTTTTTTTCTCATAAATACTTAATCATGGTTTAGTGAATGGGCCCCTTATTGTAAAATACAGCTGAAGCTGATGAATTCTGGAGGAGCTGGTTTGCTCCTCAACACAGGGCCATGTCTGAGCCACCTGATCATGCCAGTTGCCACCTTAAGATACACTGCAGGATCTGCTCATTTGGTGAGGTCACCAAATTATCATATCTGGGCTTGATCTTGACTATCCACACGCTGGCCCAAATTGGGCTGATCCAGTGTCGGACTGGCCAACCAGAATACCAGGAAAACTCCCGGTGGGCCCAAGTGTCAGTGGGCCCTCCTGCTCCTGACCATTTGGCCTGTTTCATGGCCATTCCCTATTTCTGAATAGCAAGGAAGAGAAGAAATAGATGGAAGAATAGATGCTAGCCTGTAAATAAAAGAGACTAGGAGAATAAAGACGTTGGGTGAGAAAAGGAGGAAAAATAGTTTGGAAAGTGGGCCTAGGATCTAAGGTTTTCTGGTGGGCCCCTGGGTTCTCAGTCCGACGCTGGGCTGATCCTATAGCTGGCCAGGGGACTAATGATTGTATCATATGCAGGGGCCTACAGACCTATCCAATGAGGACTCCATCACTGTGCCTATACATTCTACATCAGACAGGAAAAATTAAACCTACCCAATAGATAAAATACCCCAAAAAAAGGAAAAACATAAGTAAAAAAGAAAATCATATGAAGCTTGGCGTGCAAGGAAAAACCCAATACACTTATCCAGTTAACCAATCCAGTACGTACCATGTAAGGAAAAGACCCAGGTGTAAATACCCCGGGTCAATCACTCGTTTGAAAAAGTTACAGGATTCCCAACAAACTCAAATATTAAATCGATTTGGGAAGGACTCACCGTGTTCCAAAATTGGTCCAGGTGCCTGAAGCCCCAAACCCGTAGCCTGGGGAGATATATCATATAACAATGAAGACTCCAGAGCACCGGACAGCAAGGATATTCTCTTAAAAAAACGGCTTTATTGATCCATTTAAAAGCATCACGCCTGATGTGTTTGTGTGCAAGCGGACTTAGTCATAGGCCTATGACTAAGTGTGCTTGCGCACGAAACAGGAGTCTTCATTGTTATATGATATAACTACCCAATAGATATCTGCCTGATTTTTGGACAAATATTGGTTGCTAAGGTTTGTCTGAGGCCCCTATTGAGTAAGCTTCTATTTTCAGGTCTATCAATCAGGACTGCCCTGCATACAGTAAATTTGGGGCTACTATGATATATTTGGGTTATTAGTTTAATGAATACAAGATTTATTATATCATATGTCCGAACGCTCTGACATTAGCAACCTTCTTTTCAGGGAGCTTTTATTTACAGCAGGAGCTTCATGTCCCTCTTTTCTATATTTTTTTGGAAAATCAAAAATTGGACAAAATTAAAAATAACTTTTACATTCTGGTTTGGAGGCCAGAAATACTAGAGAAATAGATCCGTATATTGTTCCGATTGTATCACAATACACCAGGAATCTGTCAAAATATGTGTTAGTGTCAGTTTCCCCTTATTACCCATCTCCCCAGCTCCAACACTGACTAACAAAATCCAGCACAGCCCCAACCCATAGGCAAATGTACAGTATCCGAAGGTTAAACGGTGCATATTTTCGTCTTGTCTGTGTGGGCTTAAATTTCCAGCACTTAAAAATCCGCGTGTGTAATTCTGCAAACTGTTGCCTTCAAACACAAGCAATAAATCTTTTCACACATTTGAGCCAAGAGATAAGATCACAAGTGGAGATAAATAAGGGGAGATTGCAGTTGTCTTGTAGCCTGTTCAGAGTGAATCACCTGTGAATTATGTATCTATAATCTGCAGGGAAAACTATTTTAAACATGTAAAACCATAATTGAATGCAGTGTGAAAATAAAGGACCAGTTTCCCCTTCAGACCCTTCAGGACCCTTTCAGACCCTCTACCTGACTCAGCACCCTAGTGACATTACTATAACCCAACATCACTGGTAATGGCCAGACTGAAACATACAATTTTTGTGCCCCACTCATCTACCTGGGGTCCATCCATAATATTGGTAAACCAGAGGTTTTTCCGTCCAAAACTGCTTTGTGTGCACTCGACCCAATGTAGGAGCACCATTAATAGAAAAAAATAAATACATTGGAAATACAAGTATTTATAACCCTGTTTCATTGCGAAATTTCAGTATGTTAGGCACCAGACCAGAGGGGCTACTGTAAGATGCCACAGACAGTCACTATTTAGTGGGCTAGTGGGGGGCTGTTTGGGCCTCTGTGTACTGGAAATGCCAAGGCTTATATGGACTGCAAGTCCAGAACTGTTAGACAACCCCAAAGAAATCGTTATTCCCCCAAAAAAGTTGAGCAGTGCCAAGCTGCCAGTTATCTTTTCCAGCCGTCCTATCTGGGAAAGACAAGATGGTGGCATTGAAGTCCTCTTTTACAACTCAATTTTGTTGTGAATTATCTTTACCACACTGTAGTTTTATATTGCAGTGGTTTTCACAGTGGGTCTGGCCACCATTGGCTAAAGGTGGTCATACACGGTAAGATCCACCTGTTTGGCATGGTTGCCAAACGAGCAGATCTTCTCCCAATATTTTAATCATTTGGCCCTAGGGCCAAACAATGGAATTGCAATGTTGGGCACAGGAGTCGTTGGGCCAAGGAACGTATCAACGAGCCAATGTGGTCCTGATCTGATTGGAAAATCAAACCTGCCTGATCAACACCTGGGGAGACCTGTCTAGGAGCCCCATACATGGGCAGATAAGCTGTTGACTGTCTAAAGGACTCGAACTGGCAGCTTAAATCTGCCCATGTATGGTCACCTTAAGGGTTCCAGGTTAAAGGCCAGTATAAAGTATAAGGATATTGGAGTTCCATGGTCTGCATAAAAGTACTCAGGGTGCAGCCTTGTGCCTTTATATGGTCACAGAACCCCTCAGTGACTTCTAATATCCTTATCATTTACAGTAGGGGGTACATTTTCCCTTATAATACATGAGTGATACTCAGAGTTCCCTGTATAACTCAGCCTGCAGCCTTGTGCCTTTATATGGGCACAGAACCCCTCAGTGACTGCTAATATCCTTATCATTTACAGTAGGGGGTACAGTATCCCTTATAATACATGAGTGATACTCAGCGTTCCCTGTATAACTCAGCCTGCAGCCTTGTGCCTTTATATGGTCACAGAACCCCTCAGTGACTGATAATATCCTTATCATTTACAGTAGGGGGTACATTATCCCTTATAATACATGAGTGATACTCAGAGTTCCCTGTATAACTCAGCCTGCAGCCTTGTGCCTTTATATGGGCACAGAACCCCTCAGTGACTGCTAATATCCTTATCATTTACAGTAGGGGGTACATTATCCCTTATCATACATGAGTGATACTCAGAGTTCCCTGTATAACTCAGCCTGCAGCCTTGTGCCTTTATATGGGCACAGAACCCCTCAGTGACTGCTAATATCCTTATCATTTACAGTAGGGGGTACATTATCCCTTATCATACATGAGTGATACTCAGAGTTCCCTGTATAACTCAGCCTGCAGCCTTGTGCCTTTATATGGGCACAGAGCCCCTCAGTGACTTGTAATATCCTTATCATTTACAGTGGGGGTACTTACCTATTAACAACATATTTTTTTAAGATGACTCCATCCCCATGTGAAGGCAGAGATAGACGTGGCATTTGTGCTATTCCCAATCCTAGCTTAAGCTTGCATTACCACAGGCATGTCGGCTCATTGTCCCCGGAGGAAGATAAGGATTTCTCTCTTATTTGACATTTCCTATTGTAGAAAGGGAAATCACAGTCAAACAAGACATTACAGTTTTAAGCTTGAGGGAAGATTTCCAGCTTTACACATGAAATACATAAAAGAATTCCAAAAGACTAATATGTTTGCTGTGGAATGAAACTATATACATTAATCAAGGTCAGACCTGACTTTTATTTAAAGAAACCTTTATAAAAAGCATTATTGTATCATCTGTTTTTTTACACGATGAAGGCACATTTTTGAGCACCACCAACAGTGAAAACCACAGCCACAAAAACATGCCAGAACATGGTTCGGGAACTTTGTGTGTTTGGGGAATCAATTACAATGGCACACAGGCATTAGTGATATGTGGCCCTATCCAAAAACCTGGAAGACCTGATGGTCAGGTGGGTTTGGATTGCTGGGGTTTTCCCTTTGTTTAGATCACTGCATCAGTTCCTTCCCTTGGTGACGCCATCAGGTTGGGACCAATTTATAAAATATTAGAGCAGAAAGAACACAGATACCCAATACCCAGCCCGTGTACCATAGACAGGTGCCATAGACCAGTGATCCCCAATCAGTGGCTCAGGGGTAACATGTTGCTCCCCAACCCCTTGGATGTTGCTCTCAGTGCCCCCAAACCAGGGAGTTAATTTTGAATTCCTGACTTGGGGGCAAGTTTTGGTTGAATAAAAACAAGATTTACTCCCAAATAAAGCCTCTGTAAGCTGATAGTGTGCATAGAGGCTGCCTAATAGCCAATCACAGCCCTTATATGGCTCCTCCATGAACTTTTATGGTGCTTGTGTTGCTCTCCAAGTCATTTTACATTTGACTGTGACTCACAAGTAAGAAAGGTTGGGGATCCCTACCATTGACAGTCACTATTTAGTGGGCTGTTTGGGCCTCTGTGTAATTTAAATGCCAGGGCCTATTTTGAATCTCAGTCAGGGACTGATAGTGAGCAACTCTTGCCATTCTCTAAATACCATTTTCCCCAGGAGAACACAGCAATCAAAAGTTCTATAATATCAATTGCTTATCTCAACAACCTGGCATAAACTCTCAAAAGGAATATATTTTAAGTGCCCGCATCAATACAGATTATCTTCCTATCCGTTTAAAAAATAAGGGTAACCCCTTAAAAAGTCCATGGCATTTTGTTAATGCACTCAAAGTGAAGTGGGCCTGACTGGCTGCCAGCACAGATGAAGGGGGGGACTTATATTCTGACCTCACTTGCTTGATACTTCCATATATTAATCACTAGTGCTGCTCTCAAACCTGTGATTATTTAAGCCCATAGGGGCATCAGATTCCCTTTCACGGTAATTAATTCACACCTCTATAACCCTTTCACTAAGGAAATGTCCATTGAATACAACCCCTATTTTCTCTCTTTCTATTCATGCAGGAAATCGGTGGATATGGGAGGAGTGTGGCAGTCCCAGGGCCGGTAACCTGCTGAGCCAGTTGTGTTCGCTATGGTTCATTTGGCATATGAAGGCTTGGATACGGCATGTTCCTACAGACCTATGTTTAAACAGCAGGTTTATTGTTAAAATATACTTTTCACATAGGGTTGTGTTTTGGTTTCTACATGATTTGATTTCTAAAAACTCTTATCAAAACAGAGGGGACGTCTGCTCCAAACTGGTGGTGGATTGGGCTGAAGACAAGACAAGCACCTGTCTTGGGTAAAGAAGTGGAGCCCCAAACTAACTTTGTATTTTGAATGTAAAACATTGCCCAACAGGATGCTTTCAATTCAAAATCAACTTGTGAGCTGCTGAAATGGCATGGCCTGGCCTCTGAAATATTGCTAGTTATGGCAGAACAGCTTTTCCCCACTCCAGGTTTGATTTGGGCCAATTGGCCACCAGAGGACAAATCATAATTTCCCACAGTAGTAAGAGCTGGACTGGAAGTTTGGCTGTAAACATTAATTCATTTCATGGCATAACATCTGACCTCTAGGTGCCAACAACTTGACCCCTGCAGGAGACCCTCTGTGGCAAGGTGTTCAACTTTGGAAGGGGACACCACTCCTGAGGGTAGGCCTGTCTTTGCCCTCTTAAGGTGGCCACACACGGGCAGATTTAGGCTGCCGATTTGAGTCTTTTAGACTGATTTGGCAGCTTACCTGCCAATCTATGGGGACCCTGGATGGTCCTACCCAAGCAATATCTGGCCAAAAATCGGCCAGGTGTCGATAAGGCAGGTTTGATTTTTTTAGTCAGATCGGGAACCCCCTCGCCTCATCGATGTGGTCCCCACTCCGACTTTTCATATCCCCTTCATTTTGATGTGATCGCTTGGCCTATTTTTTATCTCGCCAGATAGGATTTACTGTTCACCTGTTTAAAAGCAAACATCTTATTGGTTGCCATGGGTTAATGCTCCTGGGCAAACTTAGTGCCTTTTGTTACATATGGGGGTTAATTTTCATTCATGCAAACACAGAGAGAATATGCAAACCCACTGCAGATATTGCCCTGGTTGGAATTGAACCCAAGACCCCAGGACAACTGTACGACGATGCCAAAAGGCAGGTGATAAAAGCCATGAGAGGTCACATCCTGGCATGGACCTACAGACTGGGTGGACAGGCGATTCTGATAATGAAGCTATGGAGAAATCCATTTTTCTGATGGGGGACTTACCCTCCTTAAAGGAACAGTAACACTAAAAAATGAAAGAGCTTTAAAGTAATAAAAATATAATGCACTGTTGCCCTGCACTGGTAAAACTGGTGTGTTTGCTACAGTAACACTACTATAATTTATATAATAAGCTGCTGTGTAGCCACGGGGGCAGCCATTCAAGCTGGAAAAAAGGAGAAAAGGCACAGGTTACATAGCAGATAACAGATACGTTCTGTAGAATACAATAGTGTTTTATCTGTTATCTGCTATGTGCCTGTGCCTTTTCTCCTTTGAATGGCTGCCTCCATGGCTACATAGCAGCTTATTTATATAAATTATAGTAGACCTTCTGAAGTAAACACACAACTTTTACCAGTGCAGAGCAGCAGCACATTATATTTTAGTTACTTTTATACACTTTCATTTTTTGGTGTTACTATTCCTTTAAAAAAGAGTTTTTTAGATGGCAACAGAATTTGTTGGAAAATGGAGCCATCTCTCATTTCTCATCTTGAAAAAGAAAAGTGATTGACAGCTTGGCTTCTAAAGAGCCGATGGATTTGCAGAGCTGGCCATTGTAGTAGGCACAAGGCTATCTATCCCATCAACAAAAAGCTCCCTTCAAATCCCAATGTAAAAGTGCAGTCAATTGAGTCTGAAAAGGACATCCAATTAATCTCAATTCAGCTTGGTGGGCTGTTATTTTTGTTTGGTGTCAGTGTTCTGGAATATGTTAAGGCAGGGATCCCCAACCTTTCTTACCCGTGAGCCACAGTCAAATGTAAAAAGACTTGGAGAGCAACACAAGCACCATAAAAGTTCATGGAGGAGCCAAATAAGGGCTGTGATTGGCTATTAGGCAGCCTCTATGCACCCTATCAGCTTACAGGGGCTTTATTTGGGAGTAAATCTTGTTTTTATTCAACCAAAACTTGCCCCCAAGTCAGGAATTCAAAAATAACTCCCTGGTTTGGGGGCACTGAGAGCAATATCCAAGGGGTTGGGGAGCAACATGTTGCCCCCGAGCCACTGGTTGGGGATCACTGTGTTAAGGTGTACTGAAGGTTAGTGTTCAACTGAGCCGCCTATACCTCTCTTTTCACCAATACCAACCCAATGCCACTGTCACAAATCACTCGCTATATGCTAGGAAGGGAATTGTGAGCAGTAAGAAGTGAATTAGAAGTTGGTAATCAAAACACCATAGGGCTCGGTTACTAACACATAACTAAGGCAAAAGTCTTATTGATTCATTAAAGGTTTTTGCCTCCCCACATGCTCCTTGCACTTCGTTATCATCGCGCTAAACACCATTGAGTTTGTTCTGCCTTTCCTGCTGAATCACTGGGGAACCCTGTTGGGAACCCCAGGGTCCCAATAAGGAATTCCATCAACAGGAGCAGCAGACTTGCACCAAAAGGATCACAAGCAAACACCAGTTGAACCCAGAGCATTGAAAGTGACGCAATACAGACTCAAGCCAATGGGCACAACTCCCACCAGTTGCAATTACACTGTAATTATGGGGAAAATGCTGCATTATAGGTAAAATATATGATGCTTTCCTTCCCAGAGCTCACTTTGCTTGTCTTGGTCATAAATAAGCCCTCCTTTGTGCCAAATATGCTTTTATATATATATATATATATATATATATATATATATATATATATATATATATATATAAAAACAAGAACTCCTAATTATTTATCTGGCTGTGCTCTTGGGATAAGGTCCTCACTTTGCTTCTGGACATTGCTTTGGCAGGATAATCCCCCCCGAGCCATCAGGTTCCTTTCTGATTTTCCGCCTGGCTGTGCTGCCAGTTCATTGCCTCCATTTAAAATACTCATTAGCCTCCCTATTAGTTGTCAGGCTGGTAAATAACCAAGTTAATTCCAGCAGCAATCATAATTAAGCTAACAGACTTTCTTTTATGTTGTCTTTTTGTTGTTTTTTTTATCTTTGATAAGAAGCAGCTGGTGGAAAAAAACGTAAAACGCTTTATCCCTTCACTTAAAGCTCATTCCTTACACTGGGAATCCTTTTGTGATCATCTGATCCAGAAATGCACTTTTCTGCCTTCAGGTTCTCTCGTCTGGGTTGTTTCAGCCATGATGTGTAATGCTGGGAATGTGACATGGGGGAGCTGCAAGGTGGTCGTTGATACCCAGCATATTTAACCCCTTCTTTGGAACTATGTTGCGTAGCTTTTCCCAGAGTGCTTTGTTTCACAAACTATCTTGTACATGAAAGGGGTTGTTCACCTTCAAGATAACTTTTAGTGTAATATAGACAATGTTATTTTGAGGGATTTTGCCATTGGTCTTCATTATTTATTATTAAATGATTTCTCTTTTTGTTCAGCAGCTCTCCGGTTTGAAATCTGAGCAGTTATCTGGTTGCTAGGGTTCAAATTACCTTAGCAACCAGGGAGTTGTTTGAATGAGAGACTGGTATAAGAATAGGAGAGAACCTGAATAGAAAAATAAGTAACAATAAACAATAAAATTGGAGCCTCACAGAGCAATAGTTTTTGGCTGCCAGGGTCAGTGACCCCCATTTGAAAGCTGGAAAAGTGAATAATTCAAAAACTACAAAAAATAAATAATTGGGCTAATTGGGAAGTTGCATAGAAATGGTCATTCTATAACATACTAAAGGTGAACCATCATTTTGTTTGTTTTTACTGTGATATTCATCATAGTCATCATAACGTGCACCCATTGACTTATTGCAGCAGAGTTCAATCAGCTTCCTGCTGATTGGTTGCTATGGGTTACTGCTCCTGTGCAAACTAAGTGGCTTTTATTATAAAAAACCCAATTTCTATGGTGTAGCAAGTGCTATTCTGAAACAGCAGTAGTCTTAATTTTTTATTATTTGCCGTTTTTGAATTATTTAGCTTTTTGTTCAGCAGCTCTCCAGTTTGGAATTTCAGCAGCTATCTGGTTTCTAGGGTTCAATTTAACCTAGCAACTAGACAGGAGTTTGAAAGAGAGACAGGAATATGAATGGAGGAGGGCCTAAATAGAAAGATAAGTAACAATAAAACTGTAGCTTTACAGAGCAATATTTTTTTCCCTGCCAGGCAGTGAACCCTGATTTCGAAGCTGGAAAGTGTCAGAACAGAAAGGCAAATAACTATAAAAACTGAAGATCAGTTGAAAAATTGCTAAGAATAGGTCAGTCTATAACATACTAAAAGTTATCCTGAAGGTTAACCACCCCTTTGAGATGGTTACACATATAAAAATGTGCTCTTTTTTTCACCAGGTCACCCTGCCAAACACTCATCAGAGTAAATATGCAGCAGGTAAGAGAGCAAAATAGCAGGGAGAAGAGGTAGAGAACCGTGCAGCAGACTGGGGAAGGTAAATAGTAGAAGGGCAAGCAAGTGGGACGGGTAAAGAGCAAAGCAGCAGACTGGAAAGGTAGAAAACCATGAAGCAGAAAGAACAGGGTGAGATCCATGCAGCAGGGAGAAACCTATAGATCAGAATAGCAGGCAGGAAGAAGAATAGAACCATGCAGCAGGTGGGAAACCTAGAAAACAGAATAGCAAGTAGGAAGAGGGATAGAACCATGTAGCAGGGGGAAACCTAGAAATCAGAATAGCAGATAGGAAGAGGTATAGAACCATGAAACAGGTGGGAAACATAAAGATTACAATAGCAAGTAGAAAAAGAAAAGCAGTAAAGAAAATAAGTAGAACCATGCAGCAGGTGGGTAACCTAGAGATTAGAATAGCAAGTAGGAAGAGAGATAGAACCATGCAGCAGGTAGGTTAGGTAGAAAGCAAGACAGTAAAGAAAATAAGTAAAAAAACATGCAGCAGGTAGGCAGGGCAGTAGAACCATGCAGCAGGTAAGCAGGGCAGTAGAACCATGCAGCAGGTAGGCAGGGCAGTTAAACCATGCAGCAGGTAAGCAGGGCAGTAGAACCATGCAGCAGGTAGGCAGGGCAGTAGAACCATGCAGCAGGTAGGCAGGGCAGTAGAACCATGCAGCAGGTAGGCAGGGCAGTAGAACCATGCAGCAGGTAGGCAGGGCAGTAGAACCATGCAGCAGGTAGGCAGGGCAGTAGAACCATGCAGCAGGTAAGCAGGGCAGTTAAACCATGCAGCAGGTAAGCAGGGCAGTTTAACCATGCAGCAGGTAGGCAGGGCAGTAGAACCATGCAGCAGGTAGGCAGGGCAGTAAAACCATGCAGCAGGTAAGCAGGGCAGTAGAACCATGCAGCAGGTAGGCAGGGCAGTAGAACCATGCAGCAGGTGGGAGAATTAGAGAGCAATTGCATAAAACTGGATACGCGGTCCCATCCCAAGCAGCACAGATCTGTTTTGGGTCCCAAACTATAGGTTAAGAATCCATGCAACAGATGTAGAAATCAATGGAGTGTGTGTGTAAGGATTTCATACAGGGAGTAGTGAATATTTTCCTATTGTCAGGACAGCAGTGAATCCTTATCATACCTCAACAAATAACTGGTTCCAGCAAAGCAGAAATGTATATAACACTACGACCTGGGCCCCTAGTTGTGTTTTTCTTCCAAACCAGTTCTTTGGATTTGTGTTATTGTTTGAGGAAACACAAAGTGACCAGCCTTTTATGTTGCTTGAATAATACATCCAGGTGGGGGGACAGGTGCAGCTACGGATCACTGTTGGCCCATTGGGACACCCGCACCCTCTACTCTTGACATCACATCTGTAACTATCACTAGCATGTACTGGGTAGGGTGCAAGTGTAGCACAGGTGTTTCCATACACTAGAAGTGACCAGTAAGTCACATTCCTGCCTCTCCAGGATGCCAGACGGGTTTCATTCTGACAAAGAGCACAAACTCCCATTTATGCGCAGCCGAACGCACGGCTCTGACTCCCGCTTAACTGGGACATCCAGTCCCTTCTTAACCCTTGCAGGAATCCAGGAGGGTACTCGAGGAGTTAAAGTGGATATAAACCCCCCCAAAATGGGATGGTGACCCCTGGAAAAGCGAAACTCAAATCTCAGCAGTGTATCAATATAGATTAATCAATCTATCAATTAAGATTTCCTTAAAGGAACAGTTCAGTGTAAAAATGAAAATGTGCAAAATATAGTTAGGCAAAAATCGATCTATAAAGGCTGGAGTGAGCAGATGTCTAACATAATAGCCAGAATTCTACTTCCTCCTTTACAGCTCTCTAAGCAGTCAGTAACCAATCAGTGACTTGAGGGGGAGCTATATGGGTAATAACTGTTCAGTTAGTTTGCTACTGAATCTGACCTGCATGCTCACAAACTCAACAGTTATGTCCCATATGGCGCCCCCTCAAGTCACTGACTAACTAAGAGGTTAGAGAGCTGTAAAGGAGAAAGTAGTGTTCTGGCTATTATGTTAGACATCTGCCCACTCCAGCCTTTATAGATTACATTTTTGCCTAACTAACTATATTGTAAATATTTTTTATTTTGCGCAGTCTGTCCATTTTACCGAGTTTCATTTTTACACTGAACTGTTCCTTGAACCCTACAATACCCAAGCGCTGTATAAACCATAAGAATAAAACATCTTGGCAGTGGCATACAAGAGCGGCGGGGATTATTCTACCCCAGCACAGAGATGGATGGCTGATTTATAGTTGAGCTGCTGCATTTTCTCCATATAATTCCATAAATACTTGTATCTTTTCATAGAAGTGCAAGGTGATTGTGTGGATCACGGGGGATTTGAAATGTCAGGTTAACGTGTTGCTTTTGGCTCTGTGCCTTTTTATTACAGAGATGGAATACTCAGCAGCGCCGGAGGTTACAGATAGAAAGCCTGGTGTGAATTTCAGTTATCTGTCTTTCCTTTTGTTTTCCCCTATGTGTGTATAGGACAACACTATGTTCAGCTGGAGACCCATGTGCGGCCCACAGTTTGCTCAAGGGCTCCATAGCCTACGTTGCATTTTAATATAATCTGACCCTCATGCACACTGTATGAGAAATCATTGGCCCACTCAGACCCGGACTGGCAATCTGTGGATTTTGGCATATGCCAGAGGGGCTGCTGTAAGATGCCATAGTAGACAGTCACTATTTAGTGGGCTGGTGGGGGGGCTGTTTGGGCCTCTGTGTACTTAAATTGCCAGGGCCTTTTTAGAGTCGGAAAGTTTTATTGGTCCATGTACGGTCATTTGTAAAGCAGGACACTTTGAACACTGCTGAATAGTCACAGGCGTTCAATTTCAGAGTGCAGGGACCTGTGGGTAACCCAGGGCTGGAACTAGGGTAGGCAAAAGAGGCACGTGCCTAGGACATAATGGTGGTGTGGGTGTGCTAGGCATGTACCCCTTCTGCCTACACCTAGTCCATCTCATCCATCCTCCCACAGCCTTTTGTTACTGCATGATTTCCCCCTATGACAAGGGGGCAAGGTGGCTGCCCACGTTTCCTAAGGGGCCCAGCAGGCCTGGCCCACCTCTGAGGTAGCCCCTTGACTAAAGTGCTTTCTGAGTAAAGGTGACCATACACGGGCTGTTTCTAGATGCTGATATTGGCCCTTTAGACTGGTTTGGAAGCTTATCTGCCCATGTATGGGCACGAACAGGAGGCCCGCCTGACCAATAACTGGCCTGATCAGGCAGGTTTGATGTTTCCATTGGATTGGGGACCGCATTGGCTAGTTGATTGTTTGGCCCCAGGACTAAACGACTGAATTAGCCCAATATCGCCCACCTGTAGGTGGGGATATCGGGAGAAGATCCACTCGCTTGGCCACCTTTAGGCAGTGCTCTGTCTAAGAAAATCTGGGGGGGGGCAGCACATAGATATCCCCTCTCCCCTTCTTCTACTATAGAGATACCAAATGGAGCAATGTTAGTAAAGAGTCCTGATATGAATAAAACCAGTAAAACAGATTTGCACTAAAAAAGCAGCATTTGTCTATGTAGGAACCTTACACTGCCTAAAATGATGGCAGAAATCAAGTTCAGACTTGCGATAAATATTAGCTCAGTGTTACTACTTTACATGCTTCATTATACGTTTGGGAAATGCTGGTTTCTTTACTGTGGGTCAAACTGCTGGTGTTTCGGCAAAGGAACTGGAGGCAGTCTTTTGCCGTACCTGAAAGAAAACTGTCTGTACTTTATAGACTCCTTTACTGGCAGTCAGTTCCAGCTCCGGCCAGGACACGAGGAAGGGAGGGCGATTGCTTTTGACATTTGGCTGGGGTATTATCCAATGTGGCCCTTTACTTAACCTCATGACCCATGTTAACACTAGCCTGCTTTGGGTGAAAGGCCAACAAGCTCTTATCAATGACATATCTAAGATATTTATTTTTTAATTTAATATATGTTATATATATATATATATAGTACTGGGACATTTATGCAGATATTATACAACATAGACATCAGTATTAATATGTAACATATTCTACTCATCCGTGAATGCTTGAGTGGCCCTTGGGTAACCACTAGAGATGGAACCGAAGGATTCAAACCAATTGCTATAGGCAACAGGCGGTGCCAACAACACAATCCTATGGGCAAGTATATATATAAATATAGGTTGGCATATACAGAGCATTATCACATTTAGAAAGACACCTTTCTTTTAAAATGTTCCAACTTTTTATGTTTGACAAACTCCAAAACACATGGATGATGGATACACAGCACAGTGAGAAATGTGCAAAAATTCCAGTGTGGGTCCAGTAACCCATAGCAACTAATCACCAGTCCATTTGTACTGTTCTGTTAAAGTTGAAAGCACAAGTGTTATTGGTTATTATGAATTACTGCTATGGGTAGTGTTTTAAATGGGCAAGGCCAGGAGTTGTCTATGGCAAGAATAGGGGGCCAGGGTGAAAGAGAGTATGAACAGCTTGGTTACTGGAATTCTTATTTAGCTTTTTGGTCAGCAGCTCTCTGGTTTGGAATTTCAGCACTTGTCTGGTTGCTAGGGTCAGATTTACCCTAGTATATAATATAACCTAGCATCCAGGAACTAGTTTGAAAGAGAGACTGGAATATTAACAAAGAAAGGGCCCAAATAGAAACATAAGTAATGAAAAGTAAAACTAGCAATATAACTGTAACCTCACAGAGCAATAGCTTTTTGGCTGCCGGGGTCAGTGACCCCCATTTGAAAGTTGGAAAGAGTTAAAAGAGGAAAGCAAATAATTCAAAAATGATAAAAAAAATGAAGACCAACTGAAATATTGCTAAGAATAGGCCATTCTATAGCATACTAACAGTTAATCTGAAGGTAAACCACTCCTAATAAATAGAAAATAACTAAATTATAACCTTGCAGAGCAATAGGTATTTTTTTGGTGGCCCCCCCCAGTTGAAAGCTGGAAATTGGCAGAAAAAAGGCGGCAAATAATTTAACTTCAAAAAAATGAGGAGCAAGTGAAAACTTGCCAAGAATGGGACTGTGTATAACAATGCTCCAGCGTATTACTGGTATTGGGCCGATTGTGTGCGACGGGCAGATTATAGTAAAATGCTGATGTCACACAATGAAGTAATACAGCAGCTCCAGCAGGCTGGGGGGGGGGGGCACATACAATTTACTAAAAGGTGAAATATCTCTTTACTATCGGTGGGGGGGGCTTTGAGCAGCGGCTTTAATTACAATAAATGGGGAGACACTTTGGGGCTGATTTACTAATCCACGAATCCGAATGGGAAAAACTTGGATTGGAAAACGAACATTTTGCGACTTTTTCGTATCTTTGCAACTTTTTCGTAGCCATTACGACTTGCGCGAATTGTCGCGACTTTTCCATAGCCATTACAAATTTCGTGAATTGTCGCAACTTTTTTATTGCCATTATGACTTTTGCGAATTGTCGCGGCTTTCATATTGAAAAAGTCGCAAAATACCGATCATTACGAAAAAAACGCATTCGGGCGCTTTTCGGACGTTCGTGGATTAGTAAATGTGCCCCTATGTCTCTGCACTGGCTTCTTCCATCATCCCTGGGAATATCATGCAGTGTGTCCTTCAGCTCAACCACCACAATGAACATACACACACACAAACACAGTGTAATACACACAAACTGTGATACAAACACACTGTAATACACACACACTGTAATACACACGCACTGTAATATACACAAACTGTGATACACAAACACACACTGTGATACACGCACACACTCACACACTGTAACACACACACACACTGTAATACACACACTGTAACACACACACACACACACTGTAATACACACACACAGTGTAATACACACAAACTGTGATACAAACACACTGTAATACACACACTGTAATACACACGAACTGTGATACAAATACACTGTAATACACACACTGTAATACACACAAACTGTGATACACAAACACACACTGTGATACATGCACACACTCACACACTGTAACACACACACACACACACACACACTGTAACACACTAACACACACTCACACACTGTAAAACACACACACTGTAATAAACACAAACTGTGATACACAAACACACACTGTAATACACACACACTGTAATACACCCACACTGTAACACACACACACACACTGTAATACACATAAACTGTGATACACAAACACACTGTAACACACTAACACACACTGTAACACATTAACACACTCACATTCACACACTGTAACACACACACACACACACACTGTAACACACTAACACACACACACACACACACACACACTGTAACATACTAACACACACTCACATTCACACACTGTAACACACACACATTGTAACACAATAACACACACACTGTAACAAACTAACACACACACTCACATTCACACACTGTAACACACACACACACACACACACACACACTGTAACACACTAACACACACACACACACACTGTAACATACTAACACACACTCACATTCACACACTGTAACACACACACACACACACACACATTGTAACACAATAACACACACACTGTAACAAACTAACACACACACTCACATTCACACACTGTAACACACACACACTGTAACACAATAACACACACACTGTAACACAATAACACACACACACAGTAACAAACACTGTAACACACTTACACTCCTCTTGTTCTGTACTTGCAGCTCGTTATTGTGTCAGGACCAATAGGAATGCGGGATTGTCACAATAGACCCCGCCCACTGTTCCCTGATTGGCTGCCCGGGGCTGAGGGCGCAGCCAGCTATCGCTAATGTATGCTGGGGCAGGGGCAGTGCCTGGCTGGCTGCGCTCCCTCACGGACAGTATCAGGGGATCGGGGTGGGGGAGGCATCTTGGGCACCTTACAGCCGGGCTGGGAATACAAGCACATCCCATGGGTGCCCGGGGCTAGTGCCCGGCTTAGCGCATATGGACCCCTGGCTCCTGAGATCTGCCTGACAGCCCCGCGTTAGGGCTCTGGGAAAGTACAGGGAAGTGTGGGGATCCCTACCGTACCGTAAGTACTTTCTCTTTCCTACTCACACTCACTAAGCACACTCACTAAGCACACTCACTAAGCACACTCAGCTGGGGTCGGAGCGGCAGCAGCTGGGGGTACAGAATCGCAGCGCTTATGTCGCGGCGCATCACTTGTTGCAGCACAGAAGCGCGTCTTTGTCATGCAGACTGGATCCCCCCTGCAGCCCTATCGCATTTCTCTCTCCTGCTACTAAAATCCTTATAAAATACCCTCATCCTATTGTACCCAAGGGGGTCCCATCTACCCCCACCCCCACCTTGGGGCCCAGGACTTCCCTGCCTGTACTGTAAGTTATTGTTACTCCTGCCATTTACCTGCAGCTTCTGTACAGTAACAATAGTAACAATAGTAACACCTCACTGCAGCCCTTAACCCTTTCACTGCCAAAAGCCCTGCACTGATACTATTTACTCCCAAAGTTAAATCAATGTGGAATTCACTGGAATATTAATTGATAACCCTTCATGTTCTCCAAATACCAGGAAATAATGTCACAAATATTATATATGTCTAGAAAGACATAAGGAGCCACACCCCCCCCCCCCAAGCACTACTTATACACAACTCCTATCTTACTGTCAAAATCAATATCATGTCCATTGTACCCCAGAATCATTTTGTAGACAATTATTGAGATGCAAAAACTGGAGAATGTACCTGGTGTCACAGGAACTGCCAGTCTTTGAGGGTTACATGTATACCTATACATGTGTAGGATCTGTTATCCAGAAAGCTCCAAATTAAATTCCATTCTAATAAAATAATATTTGTTTTATTAAAATTATTCCCTTTTCTCTGTAATAATAAAACAGTACCTGTAATTGATCCCAACTAAGATATAATTACCCCTTATTGGGGCAGAACAGCCCTATTGGGTTTATTTAATGGTTAAATGATTCCCTTTTCTCTGTAATAATAAAACAGTACCTGTACTTGATCCCAACTAAGATATAATTACCCCTTATTGGGGGCAGAACAGCCCTATTGGGTTTATTTAATGGTTAAATGATTCCCTTTTCTCTGTAATAATAACACAGTACCTGTACTTGATCCCAACTAAGATATAATTACCCCTTATTGGGGCAGAACAGCCCTATTGGGTTTATTTAATGGTTAAATGATTCCCTTTTCTCTGTAATAATAACACAGTACCTGTACTTGATCCCAACTAGAGTATAATTCATCCTTATTGGTGACAAAACAATCCAATTGGGTTTAGACAGCATTTAAATACATTTTTAAGTGATGGTGCTAAAATAACGAAAAGATCCTTTATCCGGAAAACCTCAGGTCTTGAACGTTCTGGATAACAGGTCCCATATAGTATATAAATATTGTTTTGTTATCCTTGAGAAAGAGCACAGTTGGTGTTCGAAACATTGGATTCTTTTTGATCAATTTTGTTTTTTCACAAGTATTCCCGTTAAGTGTGGTACAGGTATGGGACCCATTATGAAGAATGCTCAGGACCTGGGGTTTTCCAGATAAGGGATCTTTCTGTAATTTGGACCTCCATACCTTAAGGGCTCTGGCACACGGGGAGATTAGTCGCCTGTGACAAATCTCCCTGTTCGCGGGCAACTAATCTCCCCGAAATGCCATCCCACCGGTGAAAATGTAAATCGCCGGTGGGATGGCATACGCGGCGACGTGATTTCACTGAAATCGCAGAAGTTTCCTCTCAAGGCAACTTCTGCGATTCACTGAAATCGCGCCGCCGCGTATGCCATCCCACCGGCGATTTACATTTTCACCGGTGGGATGGCATTTCGGGGAGATTAGTCGCCCGCGAACAGGGAGATTTGTCACAGGCGACTAATCTCCCCATGTGCCAGAGCCCTAAGTCTACTAAAAGATTATTTAAACATTAAATAAACCCAATAGGGCTGTTTTGCCCCCAATAAGGGGTAATTATATCTTAGTTTGGATCAAGTACAGGTACTGTTTTATTATTACAGAGAAAAGGGAATCATTTAACCATGAAATAAACCCAATAGGGCTGTTCTGCCCCCAATAAGGGGTAATTATATCTTAGTTGGGATCAAGTACAGGTACTGTTTTATTATTACAGAGAAAAGGGAATCATTTAACCATGAAATAAACCCAATAGGGCTGTTCTGCCCCCAATAAGGGGTAATTATATCTTAGTTTGGATCAAATACAGGTACTGTTTTATTATTACAGAGAAAAGGGAATCATTTAACCATTAAATAAACCCAATAGGGTTGTTCTGCCCCCAATAAGGGGTAATTATATCTTAGTTGGGATCAAGTACAGGTACTGTTTTATTATTACAGAGAAAAGGGAATCATTTAACCATGAAATAAACCCAATAGGGCTGTTCTGCCCCCAATAAGGGGTAATTATGTCTTAGTTGGGATCAAGTACAGGTACTGTTTTATTATTACAGAGAAAAGGGAATCATTTAACCATTAAATAAACCCAATAGGGCTGTTCTGCCCCCAATAAGGGGTAATTATATCTTAGTTGGGATCAAATACAGGTACTGTTTTATTATTACAGGGAAATAGGAAATCATTATTAAAAATTAGAATTATTTGCATATAATGGAGTCTATGGGAGATGGCCTTCCCATAATTTGGAACTTTCTGGATAAGGGATTTCCGGATAACGGATCCCATACCTGTACTATGCTTTTTTATTTAACATATTCACCAGCCCACGGGCAAGTAGCTACATTAGTTTAGGGAGGGCTCCTCTATGGTCCTTCTTATATATATATATATATATTTATATGGAAAAGAAGCGCCACATGGGTATCTGCGATTTTGGGGGCATGTCGGCATCTCCTGTGCTGAGGCGCCATTACATATTGCGTATACTTATATATATATATAAATAATCAGACAATAATGACAGTCTGTCATTTGCCATTGTGCACAGCATGGGGTCTCATTTTGGGTCCTGGACCGAAGGTCTATCTATCTATCTGTCATATATCTATCTATCTATCTATCTATCTATCTATCTATCTATCTTTATCATCATATAACACACGCACACGTGTACATATCTGTGTACTTCCAAATGCTGTAAAGTTGGTTTGTCGCAGGGTTTGCTGAACACCATGGGAGCTGGGTGCTGGCGCTGGGTGCTGGGGCTGGGTATGAGTGATTAGGCTAAGGGCAATTAGTCAGTGGAGTTTAATAAGGAGTTATGTGCACCTGTTAGTGGAATGTCCCTGTGTGCTGTGCTGGGGCTTCTCAGGTTGCACTGGAAGGAAGTGCGGAAGAATCGCAGTTGTTGGGTGTTTATAAAAAGCACTTTGAAACCAATATCCCACATGAGCAGGCTGCTCCTATTCACCGACTAGGGGCTCACTCACTGTTTTGGGTTCAGTCTAAACCTGCACGGACCCTTCCTAGATCCAAATGTAGCGATTCATTATAACAGTGGAACTCTTTTTGAAGTTTTTGGAATGTATAGATACAATTTTTGGGCAAAAATATGATATAATATTGCTCCAAAATGCAAATTGGCAATACAGTGCACTCCGCAGATTGTGGTGAATGCACAAAGAATTATTTGCCGACTGGACTCAAAGTTGTTTGATTTTCAAAACATGTATGTTTGTTTTCAAAACATGTATAATTTGTCCTGCTCAGTACTTACTAAGATCCCCCCCCAGGGATGTAACTATAGTGGAAGCAGTCAACTGCCCTGTAGGGGGGACTAGGAGGTATAGTGGGGCCCAGTGGGGCACTGACACTTGCAATATATTTTTTATGAAAAATTGGTATTGGCAATGTTTAGAGGACAGGTCTGGACTAGGATTCAAAATAGTCCCTGGAATTTCAAGTGCAGAAAGTCCCAAATAGCCCTGAGCCTAGCTGGTATTTTACTGGTTAGGCAAGTAAATTACTGGCCAGGTGGCAACCCTAATTGTGATATAAAATAGATCCTGGCATTTTAAGTACACAGAGGCCCAAACAGCCCCAATAAATAGTGAGTGTCTATGGCATCTTACAGCAGCCCCTCTGGCATTAGCCGTGGGGCCCAGTAACTCCCTAGTCACACGCTGGCTGTGTGTGCCGCACAAAAACCCACATTGCACATACAGACAAACAAAAATGGGGGGCTTTGGATTCTAGGCACTAATGACCAAAGATTGGTTCTGTTTACTGATCCGACGTCGGTTTTCTGTCTTCCCCTGGGTGAGATAATTTATTACAGGACTTTCCCTCTGCAGGATATTCCAGTGCTAGTGCCGGCGGTGTTTGCTGACCAACGGGGTGTGTTGTGTTAGGTTTGGAGTTAATTCTAGCAAGTTGACATGAAAACCCTATTGACACAGTTCCGCTCATTTAACATAAATTAGAGGTTTAGGGTGTGATCCCGTCTGCTTTCTCTGAACCGGGGCATGTTCTGGGCTCATTCAATACCTCCACAGGCAGCGTCAAAGGAATGATTTTTGCCCTCACTGGGTGTCTTGGACAAGAAGATAATCAAAGCTTTCCCAGTATTTCACCCATCAGTCATTATACCCCTATATAAGTGGGGATCCCTTGGATTACATTTTAGCTTGATTTAACACAGTTCTAGGTCAGATGAAATTGGCCAGATCTCGATCGGACAGGTTTGATTTTTCCATTGGATCGGGGACTGCACTGGCTTGTTTATGTGGTCCCCGAACCAACTGCACCTATGCCCGCCATAGGTGGGCATATCGGGAGAAGATCCCTTACCAGGTTAAGGGTTCTACCAATTGATTGGACAAATCCAGTTGTGAATTAATAGATTTTCCCAAGTCATAAGTCATTTTATTGCTTTATGGTAAACAATAAGTCCACATATACGGTAAATGTCCATTTTCAACAAACCACTATTTGTCTGGCAGATACTTCTGATATATCTTTGTATGAGCTGTTGTACAGAATATGGCAGCCACTATAGATGGTTTACTGTTATCTTGTTAACCTGCAATCTTTTTAGCAGTAGGACTGTTGGATTGGATTTATGACCCTTTAGCTGATGTTAAAATACAACTGGTACCTTTAGCTGCCATTGAGAGCTGACAGTTGTACTTCAACAGCAACTGAAGATGTGCAAGTTAGGAAACACTGATATAAAGTGTTAACGTCTCATGTGGACATACTTATACAGGTATGGGACCTGTTATCCAGAATGCTCGAGACCAGGGGTATTCCGGATAAGGGGTCTTTCCATAATTTGGATCTCCATAACTTAAGTCTGCTAAAAATCATTTAAATATTCAATAAACCCAATAGGTTTGTTTTGCATACAATAAGGATTAATTATATCTTAGTTGGGATCAAGTACAGGTACTGTTTTATTATTACAGAGAAAAGGGAATCATTTAACCATGAAATAAACCCAATAGGGCTGTTCTGCCCCCAATAAGGGGTAATTATATCTTAGTTGGGATCAAGTACAAGGTACTGTTTTATAATTACAGAGAAAAAGGAAATCATTTTTAAAAATTAGAATTATTTGCTTATAATGGAGTCTATGGGAGATGGCCTTTCCGTAATTCGGAACTTTCTGGATAATGGGTTTCCGGAAAAGGGGTCCCATACTTATACCATCTTGCCTATTGTTGTAAGTCAGAGGTATGACTGCAACAGGGCTTGCCCCCCCAGAGGGGCCCAATGGCAACAGCAGTGAGCTGATGATGATTTTGGACGCCATGTCGATCAAGGAAGCCTAATTTCGCTCCTTCTTATACCTGCTATTCCCCATTCTTTCTGGCTACAACAGCTGCTTGCACTATAATCTGGGGCCTATTCACAAGGGACCTTTCCCTCTAGAGAACATGTCTCGACCTCAACTGTTAATCCAGTTACGAAAAAAAAGAAAAAATATTCCGCAGAGCAAGGCCATACAATGCCGACTTTGCCACGCCAGTACAAATGACTGTACAGGAAGATAAACAGAAGCCCATAAATCTGAAGTGTTATTTTAGTCGCCGTCATTGTGCAGACCGCGGGGTTATGACGGAGCGGATTTGATTGTTTTTCTTTCGTGCAAGGAATTAAATATGCTTGGTTTGGTGCGTGAAAGAATTTCCATCAAAGAAAGTATCAACTTCCTACCTGCTGTGTGTGGCTCTGTCTCTAATGCCTATCGTGTTATCTCGCCTGCCACGGGAAAGGAGCCGATATTCACACAGGCACATAGAGGCGTTCTGTCTTCCCCCCGTGTTGCTTTGCCTTCCTAACAACGTCTGACAGAGGCCTCAGATATTTGCCATCATTTCTTTTTTTTTTTCTGGAATTCCCGTCATCTGGGTGAAGTTGGAGGTTGGAAACGGAACCTTATAATTAGAGATATAACTTGTATATATTTATATTACATATATTAGTTTTATAAAGTCGTACAGTTTCTTTTATAATGACCTCAAGCTTGTATGTCAACGCCTGTGCGAATTACATCACAGTTTTACTTTTTGCTCTGTTATTATGAGTTCATACGTGGGCGAGCACGAGAGGAAAACTGTCCTAAGTGTCTTTATACGCTCACAAATTCATTCGGAAGCGATATCCATAAAGGGTTCCCTCATCATACCACCATAGAAAAGGCTTTAAATAGAAAAAAACATTAAAAAAAAAAAAAAGTCCTAGAGAAATATAGTATAGTTTTATAAAATATTCTACAAATTTAACTCCTAAGTAAATAAAAACACAAATGACTTTATTTTATAGACAGGCACCCAAAACATTAAGAAACCATTAAAAATGAATTTTTATTATAAAATATTCCACATATTCAACTCCCAAGTAAATAAACACAAAATGACTTTATTGTATATGTTTTCGCCAAAAAATTAAACAATATATAAAAACATATTTTTATCATAAAATATTCTACAAATTAAACTCCTAAGTAAATAAACACAAAAATCACTTTATTTTATAGACTGTCACCCAAAACATTAAGCAACATTTAAGAATGAATTGTTATTATAAAGTCATTTTAATATGTGGAATATTTTATTTTATATATTTTCACCAAATGTAAAATATTTATTATAAAATATTTAACAAGTACCGTTCCTAAGTAAATATATTATGGTTGAACATGATTTTATGGTTGAACGTGATGGACGTATGTCTTTTTTCAACCCAACTTACTATGTTACTATATTGTGGCAAACAATTAAGCAAAATTTGAAAATGTAATTTTAATAAAGAATATATCACAGATACATTTACTAGTCAATAAAAACAAATATGGTTTTTATTTACAGAGGAATTGAGCAACTGGGCTGCCGGGACGCTGGGAAAAAAGCTGGTGGGCCCCAGCTCAGACCCGATGCCTGTTGCCGCTCCCCCAGCTGCCGGTGTCCTCCCCTGACGCGTTTCACTTATGCGAGCTCAGGGGAGGATGTTGGGAGGGGGCCCCTACTGGGGGCTAGGGGGACACGGCTTGTGGGGGCAACTTGGGGTGTGCGGGGCCCCTGGGGCAGTAGCCCCCGTGGGCCCTGCATCCCCCAGTCCAACCCGGCAGGCAATATTTCAGAGACAGAATTCCTAAAGAATACGTTATTTTTTTATATTTTCACCCAAAAATGAAGCATGATTTGTAAATGTATTTTTAAACCTAGAATATTTTCCACATACAATTCCTCAGTAAATGAACACTCAAAGTTATATTTTAAATATAAAATGTATAAAATGATATTTATTTTCACCAAAAAAATGAAGCAACCTTTTTGATTTTATTATATTTCACATTTTTTTCATGTTGAATTTTCTTGAGTGGAAATAGGGCTTTTCTGCTCATAATATTCACCATGAAAAACACGTCATTTTGAGAAATATAATACTACTTTTTGGGAATGTTGTTGTGTATTGACACCTTGTCTTCAGATAAACTGCCCCTATTTGTCAAGCAGTGAGCTCACATCCCCATCAATCTTGACTTTAAAAAATGTGACATTTCTTGCACTCACAATGCTAAGGGTGACTGACAATAAAAACTTTTTATTTACAGCTGAGCCCTCATAGCGCCGTGTGTAAGTCACTGTTGATAGTGGTGTAAAGGGCAGTTTGTTATTGCTTTTCAGCCCCGGGGCGTCTCGAATGTGCTTTATTTTTGTAAGGTGTTGAGAAAGTGAAAAGGGGACGATAGATGTGTGGTCCTATAATCCGATAATCTCTTGCTTTTTTCTCAGAATCCCGCCTGTACCCTCAGTACATTACCTGGATAAGTAGAAAAATATACCTGTGTCTGTCCGTATGCCTTGTAATATATTTTGTGCTTATATAAGTCATTAGTTACATTTCTTGCCTATTTATGTCTCATGTGCCACATGGCTCAATTAAATGTATAGTAGAAGCGTTAATGCAACTCCCCATTTAATATATACTGAAAAGCCCTTTTGAAGTCACCCTGATGGCCTTATATTTTACTGTAGTGGCTAAATAATATATATATAAATAATATATATATATATATATATATATATATATAGCAAGAAAAGATAGAAGCAGCACTCACAGGACTTAGTATGAAACCAAAAAGTTAATTTTTATTGGAGCGTACAGCTAACGTTTCGGCTGCTACCACAGCCTGGCTGTGGTAGCAGCCGAAACGTTAGCTGTACGCTCCAATAAAAATTAACTTTTTGGTTTCATACTAAGTCCTGTGAGTGCGGCTTCTATCTTTTCTTGCCACATAATTTGTTGAAGGACTGCACCCAGGCACAATTAGATTTTTTTGTTACGTGAGTGCCTGCTGTCTTTTGGTTTTCTATCTATATATATATATATATATATATTAAACCCATTATCCAGAAAGTCCTGAATTACGAAAAGGCCATCTCCCATAGACTCCATTATAAGCAAATAATTCTAATTTTTTAAAATGGTTTCTTTTTTCTCTGTAATAATAAAACAGTACCTGTACTTGATCCCAACTAAGATATAATTACCCCTTATTGGGGCAGAACAGCCCTATTGGGTTTATTTAATGGTTAAATGATTCCCTTTTCTCTGTAATAATAAAACAGTACCTGTACTTGATCCCAACTAAGATATAATTACCCCTTATTGGGGCAGAACAGCCCTATTGGGTTTATTTAATGGTTAAATGATTCCCTTTTCTCTGTAATAATAAAACAGTACCTGTACTTGATCCCAACTAAGATATAATTACCCCTTATTGGGGGCAGAACAAACCTATTGTGTTTATTTAATGGTTAAATGATTCCCTTTTCTCTGTAATAATAAAACAGTACCTGTACTTGATCCCAACTAAGATATAATTACCCCTTATTGGGGGCAGAACAGCCCTATTGGGTTTATTTAATGGTTAAATGATTCCCTTTTCTCTGTAATAATAAAACAGTACCTGTACTTGATCCCAACTAAGATATAATTACCCCTTATTGGGGGCAGAACAGCCCTATTGGGTTTATTTAATGGTTAAATGATTCCCTTTTCTCTGTAATAATAAAACAGTACCTGTACTTGATCCCAACTAAGATATAATTACCCCTTATTGGGGCAGAACAGTCCTATTGGGTTTATTTAATGGTTAAATGATTCCCTTTTCTCTGTAATAATAAAACAGTACCTGTACTTGATCCCAACTAAGATATAATTACCCCTTATTGGGGGCAGAACAGCCCTATTGGGTTTTATTTAATGGTTAAATGATTCCCTTTTCTCTGTAATAATAAAACAGTACCTGTACTTGATCCCAACTAAGATATAATTACCCCTTATTGGGGGCAGAACAGCCCTATTGGGTTTACTCAATATTTAAATTATTTTTAGTAGAATTAAGTTATGGAGGTCCAAATTACGGAAAGATCCCTTATCTGGAAAACTCCAAGTCCCAAGCATTCTGGATACCAGGTCCCATACCTGTAGTATTACTGGTGTTTATAATAAGGCTACTATCAGTACCTGTCCCAGGGGGACTTTCCCCTATGAAGTTCCCTGGCTGTGATGTTGAAGGGGTGTATGGCAAAGGGGGGTATCCAAAAAGTGGGCCTGAGGGTCAAATGATCTGATCAGTCCAATATTGTCCAAGGTGGGCATGTCAGGGAATAATGTGCTTGTTTGCCTACCTCGCCAAATGAGGATCGCACTTACTAAACCAGATGTGAACACTATATTGTATACCAATTACTAGTGCATTTGGTGTAAACAATCACCATTGGGTCACAGGTGACCAGTTTCAGCTTCTGAGGGAAGAATCCCTTTGTTTTCAGACATCAAGGAAAGTATAGTGACCCAGGTTAGTAGCGGTGCTCCCCGCTATTGGACGTTGGGTTTGCCTATGTTTAGGGCACTATCTGTATGAAGTAGATCTGTGGGCTCTGTTTCCTTTTATAGTTCACGATTACAATTGTGGTTGTTTGGTTGCTGGTGACATTGTCCTCTGTGTGCTCATGGGAGCAAAATGTGATTATAGTAACCAATAGTGAATGAATAAAGATTATTTGCATAGTGTTTCATATGCTATATGCAGACCCGTCAACCCTCGAGACTCACACATATTTAAAAGTTTAGCTGGGTGGAGCAAGGGGGCGTAATGGGTGTGGTTGGGGTGTGGCAAGGCATGGTAAGGGTGTGTTAGGGGCTTGGTATAGCATGGACATAGTCTTCCAGATTTTGGTCTCTATAACTAAGAGATAATGCAAATACAATATAATAAAAAAATAATAATATTTGTACACACTTGTTTTTTTTAAATATCAAGTGGCATCTAAATTGGTTTTAATTTTAATTATTAATTTTAATGATTAAAAAATCACTTAGGCTGCAAAATGAACGCAAGTTTGTGAAGCAGCTGCTTATTACAATCGCTGACACATTGCCTAGATAACAAAACCTGATCGGCCAAATAGCTCACATACCTGAGGCCTCAAGATGCAGTTTTTTGCTTGTAAATAAAGAACAACAGCCCGAGTGTGGCTTTAGTGATTTACGAGGGGCTGCACGGCGCATACCTTATGGCTGCTCTTGGGCTTCACCTGGAAGTCATGGCCCCGGGTCAGTTGCACATTCAAACTCAAAGGAATCTAATTATCACCGTCTGCTTTCCCCAAATACCTTCCATCTACTGCTATGGCCGAGGGTAATGAGGGTAATGAGTTTAGTTTGGACCAGTTAAACTTATATAATTGAATTGGATTTATCTTTTTACTGCAGGTAAACTTGCTCTTTTATGTTTTATGGCTGAACTTTTTGACAGAGACCAATCAGCCGTTACTATGGGCAATACCTGCAGGACAAAGTCTGTAGAGAAAAAACAGGCTCAGATTGGTATACTACTCCGCTTAAAGGCAGCTTTCAAATGAATATGGCCAGGTGTTAACTGGACAAAGGCTGTTTGGGGTGCTGGGAGTTGCCCGCGGCTTCTCTACCTCATAGCAAAGGTTACATTTTATGAAACTCTGACCTTAAGGACTATTTTAAAATACAGCTAGATTTATATCGAGTGCAGCACTCATTAGGCTGGGGATCAGGTCTAGACTTGGATTAAAAACAGGCCCTGGTATTTTAGTTACACAGAGGCCCAAACAGCCCCCCATAGGCCCAATAAATAGTGAGTGTCTATGGCATCTTACAGCAGCCCCTCTGGCATTTGCCTGAACCCACAGATTGCCAGTCCGGGCCTGCTGGGGATACTCTGTGAAAGCTGAATGTTACACGTAGGTAGGGATCCCCACCTTTTTTACTCCTGAGACTCATTCAGATGTTGGTGAGCCACACAAGGATGATAAAAGTTATATTGGGGTGCAAAATAAGGGCTGTGATTGGCTATTTGGTAGCCCCATGGGGACTGCTGGCCTGCAGGAGGCTCTGCTTGGAGTAAAACTGTGTCTCTGGGCTTCCAAAACTTGAGATTTAAAAATGGCACCTACTTTGAGGCCACTGGGAGCAACATCAAAGGGGTTAGGGAGCAACATTTTACCCCCGAGCCACTGGTTGGGGATCACTTCCATAGCACAATACCCCCCTGTACCTCCCGTTACTAACTAAAAGTGATGGGTGTGTTTGTAAACTCTACTTCCAAAAACTTCGACTTACCATGTATGTGGTTTATCCTTTGTGTATGCAGAAATGTGACCAATAAACCTTTGTTATATTCTAATTGGCTTATCAGTGACTTGCCCTAGAGCCTTGTGTGCTCCCCCGGGTACAATGGTGCATGTTTTTACTAAAGCATTACAGCTTTCTACTAACAAACCCAAAATTCATGCGAGTGGGGAATAAAGGCACAATACATTTGAATGCATATAAAGCCCCCTTCATGTTCTGATGTTGTTTGGCCTTTAATGTGCCACTGATTGTGTTTGTTCAGCAGTTCAAACAGTGTTTGCAGAGTCCAACTGACAGTCCTACCTGGGATCACTTTGTCCTAATTACACGTTTAGGCTATTTAGAGAGTCATTTCAATATGTATAGGGTTGGGGGGGGAGTAAATACCCCTGGCTGTGCATGAAGCCAATTGACTCCCATTATCAGGTAGTAATGACAGGCGTGCCGAAACAATCATGGAACCTGCTTATTACTGATTGAATTCATTTGCCCCAGTGCAAAGTGCAGTAAAATACTAATGAGCTATTTGCTATAATGACGTTCCCCTGTATGGGCGTGTGTGTTATCTATAGATATAGTATGGAATTATGTGGGGCTATGGGTAAGCGCTGAGATCCCTTGGGTATACATTACATTTATTTCAGTGTAGTTGTAGTTACCAGGCGGGGCTGCCCGGCTGAAGATGCACAACTGTCAGATTGAGAGCTTATTCTGTTTTAATGATGCTCTCCGGAAGTGATGCTGGAATTCTGAGTTGGAAATGCTGCACTGTGGGAAAATGTAACTCTCCATTTTTAGTTCCCTTGTTGTCATATATAGTGTCCTTAACCATACTGATTCCTTTAAAGGGGATCTCCACCCCGGGGGCTGCTGCCATAAGGCAAATTGAAAAACTCACCTCAGGAATCAGCTTCCCACAAGGTACCAGCGGAAGACGAAATTCTGATTTTTAAATTTAAAAAAATATATTGCTCTCTCTGCGCTAGTGATGCAGCCCCTCCTCTTGCCCCGCCCTGAAGCAAAAGGTGGGATATCGGCTAGACCACCTCAAGGCGGCACTGAGTGCTGAATCGGCCCTGTCTCCACCCTTCTAAAAAATGACAGAAAATCTTATTCTAAGCAACTTTCCCGTATACATAAATTGGTTTATTTTAATGTTATATATAAATGTAATTGCTATTGGAGTCTACCAGGCTGTTTATATTCTCTGCTCTGCTGGTTCCGACCCCTGAAACAGTTCAGTAGAACCCAGTCACATGGCATTGCAGCCACGGATTATTCTCTGCTGTTCCACATCATTGGAAAGTGCCACCCACGAGATATCCAGCACATTTATATTTCCATGAATAATTCACCTTAGTCTTGGTTAATGATTTCTGCCAATAATCAACCGAATGGAATTAGAAGTTATAAGCGCTGGCCGGGGATTTCAGTGTTAGTCTGTGGGAGCTGTTTTGGGTTCATTTGGGTTGTGTCTTTGTGCTGCTTATTACCAGCCCTGTGTGACTGTGTATAGAAGCAATAACATGTTGCTGTGAATTGCAGAGCAGCTCCTGCCTGAGAGAGGGGCATCAGTCTCCTGCATTGCCCGGGGCCCCTTTTTTCCTCTAAGAGCAGCCCTGCATTTATTTCCAGGGAATTGGGACAGAGCAGCTGCATTTAAATAGCAATAGCCTTCATTTATTGATAAGCACAAGTGTTTGGCCTTAGGGGGCCTCATTGTCCCGCTGCATTTAGCGCCCTTCCCTGAAACCCAATAAATCTGCATCTAAAAGAAACATCTCCTGCCTGCTCAGCGCTTTCCTACCTATTGTTCCAAGTTGCTCGGCCTGTGGATCTCAGAGAACCTGACAGGGCTGGCCAAGGCTTGTGTGGGTGGTAGAGCAATTCCCTGTGTGTATTTAGTATGTCAGGGACTGGGTAAACTGTCATTAAGGTTAATAAAGGATAGATAGATTAGATAAACTAGAGAGATATACAGGAGACTGACATGCAGACAATCCAAGACAGGTACAGTAGATAAACACATTAGATATACAGGCAGGTACAGCACATATGTACTATAGAGAGAGACAGATAGATGGATAGATAGATAGTTAAATAGATGATAGATAGATAGATAGTTACAGGGTCGGACTAGGGGGTGCAGGGCCCACCGGGGCTCCCGCCCCAGGGGCCCTGCAGGTGCCCCAGCCGCGTCCCCTAACCCCCCCAAGGGCCCCCCTAACCCCCCCGAAGGGCCCCCGCCTGACGTCCTCCCCGAGCGCGTATAAATTGAACGCGTCGGGGAGGAACAGTCAGTAGCGGGGAGCACCGGCAAAGGTCGGACTGGGCCGCTGGGGCCCACTAGGGCCGGGGGCCCACCGGAATTTTTCCCGGTGTCCCGGCGGCCCAGTCCGACCCTGGATAGTTAGATATATAATTAAATAGATGATAGAAAGACAGATAAATAGAGAGATTGGTAGATAGATAGTTAAATAAATAGATGATAGAAAGACAGAGAGATAGATGGTAGATTGGATATACAGGTATGGGACCCATTATCCAGAATGCTCAGGACCTGGGGTTTTCCGGATAAGGGATCTTTCCGTAATTTGGATCTCCTACCTTAAGTCTACTAAAAAAAATATTTAAACAGTAATTAAACCCAATAGGATTCTTTTGGCTCCAATAAGGATTAATTATATCTTAGTTGGGATCAAGTACAGGTACTGTTTTATTATTACAGAGAAAAGGGAATCATTTAACCATTAAATAAACCCAATAGGGCTGTTCTGCCCCCAATAAGGGGTAATTATATCTTAGTTGGGATCAAGTACAGGTACTGTTTTATTATTACAGAGAAAAGGGAATCATTTAACCATTAAATAAACCCAATAGGGCTGTTCTGCCCCAATAAGGGGTAATTATATCTTAGTTGGGATCAAGTACAGGTACTGTTTTATTATTACAGAGAAAAGGGAATCATTTAACCATTAAATAAACCCAATAGGGCTGTTCTGCCCCCAATAAGGGGTAATTATATCTTAGTTGGGATCAAGTACAGGTACTGTTTTATTATTACAGAGAAAAAGGAAATCATTTTTAAAAATTTAAATTATTTTCTTATAATTGAGTCTATGGGAGATGGCCTTCCCGTAATTCGGAAATTTCTAAATACTTTCCGGATAAGGGATCCAATACCTGTACAAACAACTACAAATATTCATATTACTTACCTTGCTATATTGTTTCAAAACTATACAGAAGTGCAAGTAAGGAGGAGACCATAGATAAATACATAGATACAATTAGATAGATAGATAGATAGATCCTGGACAAGCAAAACCAAGATACAGATACAAGATCATTTATCAAGAAACCCAATATCCAGAAAGCCACTAATTCTAATAGTATTTAATGAATCCCTTATACTCTGCAATAATAAACCAGTGGCTGTACGTGATGGTAACTAAGCTGCATGAATCCATCTTCGGGGCAAAACAAGCCTATTGGAATTAAATGTTTTTATTTTATAGTCCAAATAACAGGAAAACTTCTTGCAACATAATAGACCATGTCGGTTCCCACCTTCCACATCTGAACTTCAGGGATGTTCCAATTGAAACTGAATTGACCTTGCTGAGTGCTTAGATGCCGTCTATCCCATAATAAGCTCTTGTGCCTCACAATGCAGGAATGCTCACTGTGCCATCACTATAAAAGCAGCATTGAGCTCCTAAGAGAGCATTTAATTATCCTGGAGGGGACAGACAGTTAGTGGCATTCTGGGAAGGCCCTTAATTAGGCAACATCAAAGCCTTTTCAGTGGGGATGAATCAGTGTTTGTGTAGGGAGACTGCCCTCTTACCTGTGGCCCAAGCGGGGCACCCACGCCAGCTGTAACACCAGCAAAGGTACCAGGAAAACCCATAAAATAAAATATTCTGAATTGGAACAACATAAGGCAAGAATCTCTACTGGGCCAAATGTAACGGTGTCTAGACTAAAAGGTTCACTGGACCCTTCAGCTGAATTGTGCTTAGTACAGGGGAATCCCTATGCTGCCATAGTTTTATGGTATCTCTCTGTACAGGCTATGAGCAAACTTAGGGGGCTGTTCCTGCTGAATTGTGCTTAGTACAGGGGAATCCCTATGTGCCATAGTTTTATGGTATCTCTCTGTACAGGCTATGAGCAAACTTAGGGGGCTGTTCCTGCTGAATTGTGCTTAGTACAGGGGAATCCCTATGTGCCATAGTTTTATGGTATCTCTCTGTACAGGCTATGAGCAAACTTAGGGGGCTGTTCCTGCTGAATTGTGCTTAGTACAGGGGAATCCCTATGTGCCATAGTTTTATGGTATCTCTCTGTACAGGCTATGAGCAAACTTAGGTGGCTGTTCCTGCTGAATTGTGCTTAGTACAGGGGAATCCCTATGTGCCATAGTTTTATGGTATCTCTCTGTACAGGCTATGAGCAAACTTAGGTGGCTGTTCCTGCTGAATTGTGCTTAGTACAGGGGAATCCCTATGTGCCATAGTTTTATGGTTTCTCTCTGTACAGGCTATGAGCAAACTTAGGGGGCTGTTCCTGCTGAATTGTGCTTAGTACAGGGGAATCTCTATGCTGCCATAGTTTTATGGTTTCTCTCTGTACAGGCAATGAGCAAACTTAGGGGGCTGTTCCTGCTGAATTGTGCTTAGTACAGGGGAATCCCTATGCTGCCATAGTTTTATGGTATCTCTCTGTACAGGTTATGAGCAAACTTAGGGGGCTGTTCCTGCTGAATTGTGCTTAGTACAGGGGAATCCCTATGTGCCATAGTTTTATGGTATCTCTCTGTACAGGTTATGAGCAAACTTAGGGGGCTGTTCCTGCTGAATTGTGCTTAGTACAGGGGAATCCCTATGCTGCCATAGTTTTATGGTATCTCTCTGTACAGGTTATGAGCAAACTTAGGGGGCTGTTCCTGCTGAATTGTGCTTAGTACAGGGGAATCCCTATGTGCCATAGTTTTATGGTATCTCTCTGTACAGGCTATGAGCAAACTTAGGGGGCTGTTCCTGCTGAATTGTGCTTAGTACAGGGGAATCCCTATGCTGCCATAGTTTTATGGTATCTCTCTGTATAGGCTATGAGCAAACTTAGGGGGCTGTTCCTGCTGAATTGCACTTAGTACAGGGGAATCCCTATGCCGCCATAGTTATATGGTATCTCTTGGTACAGGCTATGAGAAAAGGAGTTAAACAGTTTAATTTACGTCCCTAATTTATTGGCCATGCCCCCAAAACATCAAGCCACACCCCCTTGAATGCCAGGTCATGCCTCTCCCTAGCTACTCATAATAACCACAATGGGAGACCTGTGGGAGGAGCCACAGAGGCAGGCTGTGGGCTTACCTTGCAACACCATCAGAATTTTTGAAAAAGGCAGAGTGGAAGCATTGGGCCATTCCGGATGCAGTTCTTTCTCATTCTCCCAAACAGAAATGTTTAGAATTTGCATCATGAAATGCGAACTGCGGATTCCACGCCGGTTCCCTTGGTTATATTTGGTTATGTGCAAGTCGCGCATGAAAGGAAAGAACTAGAGGCGAATGCAGTCATTTGTTTACCCTCTCATTCGGGCGGATAATTGGCGTTGTCTGGGAGGGTGGGGGTTTGTGGTTTGGGTCACGTGAAACAATTTCAGTTTCTTATGCAGTTTTGGTTTGTATGGAGATTTACAATGCGATATATATGTGAGTAGGAGTGGCCATGCTGATTGCCTTAGATGGGGTATTTTCCCCAGGAACCAAAAAAATATCTCACCAGCTATTGCATTTATGGACATATAGGACCCTTCTAGCGGTAATTATATTATCCCTCTATATTAGCCATAAAGGCATCCCATAACCATAGAGACACTAAGCCCCATGTGACCTCAATAATCCATGGCTAACCATACCCACGCCCTGACCTGGCCATGCCCGATCTGCCCAACAACGCAGATTCTACAATTAGCCTTGTCTCCCTATTTGCTCTGATGTTCTGAACCCCCACATTTTTCCAAGAACTGTGTCTGGGTCTCTGGACAGCTGTCCTCCTCGATCCCAGCCAAGTGTATAATAATAAATAAATATAAATATACGAGAAGGAATGCTCTGGGCACACAATTAGCTGTACCCCCATACTGTACTGTCTAAGGGAAACACTATGGCACCTCCCTCCCATATGTATAAATACAAATATACGAGAAGGAATGTTCTGGGCACACAATAAGCTGTACCCCCATACTGTACTGTCTAAGGGAAACACTATGGCACCTCCCTCCCATATGTATAAATACAAATATACAGAGAAGGAATGCTCTGGGCACACAATTAGCTGTACCCCATACTGTACTGTCTAAGGGAAACAATATGGCACCTCCCTCCCATATGTATAAATACAAATATACAGAGAAGGAATGTTCTGGGCACACAATAAGCTGTACCCTCATACTGTACTGTCTAAGGGAAACACTATGGCATCTCCCACTGCTATATATAGAGGCATATACGCAGAAAAGGAACATTTTCTCTATTAAATGGGAAAGGAAAGGGAAATCAAACCTCCTTATAAACAGGGAATATTTTCCCTTGCGTTCATGTTGTTTGCTGTAAAATTGCGGCTTTGCTGCGTCAGCATCTAGCACTTTGCTTCCTCGGCTGCAGAAAGAAAAACACTATTTAAATGTAAGTTTTCCTGTGAGACTGCTGCAGTCAGCTTGTAGCGATTGTTTCTAGGTGACTGTAAATATTATTACTGTACAAGCACGGGGCATAATCTGAATTTATATGCACAGGTTAACCTGCAGGGTATCTGGTCGCAGGATATAATATAATGCAGGTTGGGGGTCCCTCATCCCCCCCTTATCTCAATTTCCTGCATCTATAGGGGCTCCCTGTTTGTAGCTGTAACCCCAGCAACAGTGAGGTAGGTACATGTCCCTCTGTAGTTAAGCAGATAGATAGGAAGATGCTCCTGGGTTCCTAAAGGTTGGCAAGTTGGCAGTTGTGCAAAGGGTTAAACTGAGAGGGGCTGACACATACCATGTCCATATTTAAAATGAAATATTCAAGAACAACAAGTGTAAACTAATGCAGAAAAATATTTTAATTGTATATTGCTTACGGGTGTGTAATTACCCCTTCCAAATGGCATTAGTAATTAGCTGATCTGCTTTCTTCCAGTTGCATTTGGCAGTAGTTACCTGCCCCCTATACTGTGTATATATGCAGCTGTCAATCTGCCCCATCCCATTACCCTGGGCGCAGAACAAAGGGCCAACTTACAGCGAATGGGTATCAAGAACATTGCAGGTCTATAAAAATAAACATATTTAATACTGACCATATTAAAAAAAATATATAAAATATTACAAAATCGAACAAGAAAAGCTTATTTCACTGGGGAGGAGCCAAGCCGTTATCCCCCACCCCCACCTGAGGATTTAAAGTCTGTAATTAGACTGATAATGATCAGAAAGCTAAGCAAGAAAGAAGAAATGAATATGGTTTCAATGAATGCATTTAAGACAGTATGCAGTTGGTCTTCATTGTACATTTTTTTTGTTTATGTTTTTTTCAATTATTTAGCTGTTTCTGCAGCAGCTCTCCCGTTTGGTATTTCAGCAGCCATCTGGTTGCTACTGTCTTATTTTCCCTAGCAACCAGGCAGTGGTTTGAATAAGAGACTGGAATAAGTATAGAAAGGGGACTGAATAGTAAAGTAAGTACAAGTAATAATAACTATAACACTGTAGCCTCACAGAGCAGTATTTTTTTTTGCCTGTTGGGGCCAGAAACCCCCCATTTGGAAGCCAGAAAGAGGCTAATAACTGCTAACAGTTAACTTAAAGGTCAACCGCTCCTTTAATGAGAACTGGATATCTAAAACTTCAAAGCACTTCCATTAAAACTTAAAGGAGATATTGGGCTTACTGGCAGATTAATGCAGGGTCGGACTGGGCCTCTGAGACACCGGGAAAAAACCTGGTGGGCCCCCAGCGGCCCAGACCCAACCCTTGCCGGTGCTCCCCCGGCCAACCGCTCCTCCCTTGACACGTTAAACTTACGCATGCTCAGGGGAGGACATGGAGGCTCAGCGGGGGGTTAGGACGGCCCAGCGGGGGGTTAGGGAGGCTCAGCGGGGGGTTAGGACGGCCCAGCGGGGGGTTAGGAAGGCCCAGCGGGGGGTTAGGGAAGCTCAGCGGGGGGTTAGGGAGGCTCAGCGGGGGGTTAGGGAGGCTCAGCGGGAGGTTAGGGAGGCTCAGCGGGGGGTTAGGGAGGCTCAGCGGGGAGTTAGGGAGGCTCAGCGGGGGGTTAGGGAGGCTCAGCGGGGGGTTACGGAGGCTCTGCGGGAGGTTAGGGAGGCTCAGCGGGGGGTTAGAGAGGCTCAGCTGGGGGTTAGGGAGGCTCAGCGGGGGGTTAGGGAGGCTCAGCAGGGGGTTAGGGAGGCTCAGCGGGGGGTTAGGGAGGCTCAGCGGGGGGTTAGGGAGGCTCAGCGGGGGGTTAGGGAGGCCCAGCTGAGGGTTAGGGAGGCTCAGTGGGGGGTTAGGGAGGCTCAGCGGGGGGTTAGGGTGGCTCAGCGGGGGGTTAGGGTGGCTCAGCGGGGGGTTAGGGAGGCTCAGCGGGGGGTTAGGGAGGCTCAGCTGGGGGGTTAGGGAGGCTCAGCGGGGGGTTAGGGAGGCTCAGCTGGGGGGTTAGGGAGGTTCAGCGGGGGTTAGGAAGGCTCTGCGGGGGGTTAGGGAGGCTCAGCTCGGGGTTAGGGAGGCTCAGCGGGGGGTAAGGAAGGCTCAGCGGGGGGTTAGGGAGGTTCAGCGGGGGGTTAAGAAGGCTCTGCGGGGGGTTAGGGAGGTTCAGCGGGGGGTTATGAAGGCTCTGCGGGGGGTTAGGGAGGCTCAGCTCGGGGTTAGGGAGGCTCAGCGGGGGGTTAGGGAGGCTCAGCGGGGGGTTAGGGAGGCTCAGCGGGGGCCCCTGCGGGAGGTTAGGGCCCCGGTGGGCCCTGCACTCCCCAGTCTGACCCTGGATTAATGAAACCTAGAAGGCCATGATTTGAATATCCTTGTTTATTTAACTTTTTATTTCCGGCTCCCAGTATTCTTACTTTGCCTTTACAAACCTATTATTATTAGGCTTTGCGCCTACGGCAGCTCAACTTACATATTTTCCTTTAAAAAAATGGTCTTTGATGATGTATGAAATGAGATCTATTTTCTGCGAGACAAATACACTGTCTAGAACACTCGTTACCTCTGGGAGTTGGGCAGGTTATATATTGTTGTTGAGACATTCAAAATTAAAGGTCAAGTTATTACATTTGAGAGCCGGGGAACGAGCAAACTGCAGTTAAATAATGAATCCGCGGATTGAAGGGATATGACTGAAGGGACAAGTGCAGGGTTAGGAGGATTTGACGTGAGTATGACAGGTATGTCCATTACTGCGCTCAGCTATTTGCCTCGAGGCGGGAAAGGCGAGATTAGCGGGGCAGATAAACCCATCCACTCTCATTTCTCTGCCTGTAATTATTGAATTTTACTAACGTCTGTGCCTGTCTTTTCAGAGTTTACATTTTTCAAGGAATAATATAATTATATCTGTGCAAGCTCACATTAATGAGTCTGCTTCTCTTGTTAATGAGACTCAAAGTATAATACAGGTATGGGACCTGTTATCCAGAATGCTTGGGACCTGGGGTTCAATGAATAAGGGAACTTTCATTAAGTTGGATCTCCATGCCTTAAACTGGACGTTGTGTGAAAACCAGTATTCTGCAAATGAACTAAATATAGAAGGAATATGCTTTAAAAAGTAGTGTTCCAATAACCAATCAGCAGCTCAGTTGACCTGATAGGGAACTGAAGCCTGTCTTTGTGTGACTGCAGGGCTGTGATTGGCTACTCCCCTCCTACTGTGCTTTTGGCAGGGACCGTTAGGACACGCCCACCTCTCATTTAAAATACAGACAGGGACCTGGGAGGATCTATAGGGGGCTCCAATAAGGGGCCATTTTTATAGACAGGATTAATTTTTAGCTCAAAGTGAAACCTGCTCAATATATTCTTCATAATGCCTACAGGATTAGAGGTTTTTTCATTTATCCAATATGTCTCCTTCAGTAAGTATTCATTAAGTTATAGTTGGGATCAAGTACATGGTACTGTTTTATTATTATAGACGAAAAATAAATAATAGTATTTATAATCATTATTATAATGATAATCATATTTTATCATAATAATTATTTTTCTTCTTCATATTAATAATAATACTGGTATGGGATCCCTTATCCAGAAAACCATTATCTAGAATGATTCCCTTTTTCTCTGTAATAATAAAACAGTACCTGTACTTGATCCCAACTAAGATATAATTACCCCTTATTGGGGGCAGAACAGCCCTATTGGGTTTATTGAATGGTTAAATGATTCCCTTTTCTCTGTAATAATAAAACAGTACCTGTACTTGATCCCAACTAAGATATAATTACCCCTTATTGGGGGCAGAACAGCCCTATTGGGTTTATTTAATGGTTAAATGATTCCCTTTTCTCTGTAATAATAAAACAGTACCTGTACTTGATCCCAACTAAGATATTATTACCCCTTATTGGGGGGCAGAACAGCCCTATTGGGTTTATTTAATGGTTAAATGATTCCCTTTTCTCTGTAATAATGAAACAGTACCTGTACTTGATCCCAACTAAGATATAATTACCCCTTATTGGGGGCAGAACAGCCCTATTGGGTTTATTGAATGGTTAAATGATTCCCTTTTCTCTGTAATAATAAAACAGTACCTGTACTTGATCCCAACTAAGATATAATTACCCCTTATTGGGGGCAGAACAGCCCTATTGGGTTTATTTAATGGTTAAATGATTCCCTTTTCTCTGTAATAATAAAACAGTACCTGTACTTGATCCCAACTAAGATATAATTACCCCTTATTGGGGGCAGAACAGCCCTATTGGGTTTATTTAATGGTTAAATGATTCCCTTTTCTCTGTAATAATAAAACAGTACCTGTACTTGATCCCAACTAAGATATAATTACCCCTTATTGGGGGCAGAACAGCCCTATTGGGTTTATTTCATGGTTAAATGATTCCCTTTTCTCTGTAATAATAAAACAGTACCTGTACTTGATCCCAACTAAGATATAATTACCCCTTATTGGGGGCAGAACAGTCCTATTGGGTTTATTTAATGGTTAAATGATTCCCTTTTCTCTGTAATAATAAAACAGTACCTGTACTTGATCCCAACTAAGATATAATTACCCCTTATTGGGGGCAGAACAGTCCTATTGGGTTTATTTAATGGTTAAATGATTCCCTTTTCTCTGTAATAATAAAACAGTACCTGTACTTGATCCCAACTAAGATATAATTACCCCTTATTGAGGGCAGAACAGCCCTATTGGGTTTATTTCATGGTTAAATGATTCCCTTTTCTCTGTAATAATAAAACAGTACCTGTACTTGATCCCAACTAAGATATAATTACCCCTTATTGGGGGCAGAACAGCCCTATTGGGTTTATTTCATGGTTAAATGATTCCCTTTTCTCTGTAATAATAAAACAGTACCTGTACTTGATCCCAGGTGCCGAGCATTCTGGATAACAGGTCCCATACCTATAATAGTATTTTTAATCATTAAACATTTTATATCCTCTCTCCATCTAACCTGGAATGTCAGCTCACTTCTATGTGACCCCAGGATGTTATTAGTAGTAGGGCCCAGAGCAGGGGCCACATAACTATGATCTGACCTTCAGTCTTGTATCCAGAAAGCTGTTTTTGTACAATGAAAAAAAAAAAAATATTCCAAGCAACTCTACTATATTTTAATGACAGTTTTCTGTAGGTTGCTATCTGTCTGTTCATATTGTGGTCTGTCAGTGAAACCGCTGATTGGTTGCCAGGAGAGAAGTAGCTGTAACCCTATCTGTTGTATAAACAAATAAGAAATATATCAAGGGTTTTCCAGCAAGCCCAACTTTCACTTTTTCTTTAAACCGAGGTAACGAAACACAAATCCCATTAGAGCGGCGGATTGGAACGATGTGTGAATAGGGATCCCGTGCCTCGGCCTTTAGATCATGCGCTCGTTTTATCATGAAAAAGCGCCCACAAGCTCTTTCCCTGTTAAAAGATGAATCTGTACGCTGATCGTGTTTGACTGTTAATTATGTTTCCTTAATTGAGTCTGGCTTGTGAAGTCTTCGCCCAAGCTGTTATAGGTCCTAAGGACATGGAGACGTGACCGAATGAGGCTTACCCAGCTGTCAGGGGCTCGGGCTGGGAATCTTTCCCACGACTCCCATGGAACGAGCCTTTAGAAAGGAGATGCAGGACTAATATCTTTGAGAGAACCCTTAGTGGGGGGCTTTTCTGTTTGTAGCATGTTTGGTGGTACGGCGAGAAACGAGCGCTTTGTTCGTGGGTGTTGGGTTCACATTAAACCAACAGGCCAGAAGGGCTTAGGCAGAAGAGCTCAGAGCCACAGCAGTGCCACCAGTTCTAGTAGACCCATTCACAACAGAACAAGAAATGTGGAAAATGGAGGTAAATTGCTAAAAATATGGAACTAGGGAGTCCAGAGGAATCGCTGGCATTTTGGTATTTTTGTGTTTCATGGGTGGAAACCCCAAGCAGATCAGTCTTTCTGCACAAACATCATCCGCATCAGTCCTTGCCAACGTTGTGAAAGAGAAAACAAGGAGTATAGCTTCCTTACCAGCTAGGGTTGAGTCAGCGATGTGCCCAGCACTTTGTGGTGGTTCCCTGAATCATAGTAATTACTGGCCCATTTAAGAATATCAGTGAATTAATGTGGGTCAACCAGAGGTTTGCGTTACACCACACTCATCAAAACTGGGCTAGACGGTTAGGACTTGCTCAGCGAATTCGGCGCCATGGGAGAAGAAGAGACGCCTGATGGTCTGGGTAGATAATGTGACACATAGAATAAAAAGTAAAAAGCTACATGGCATAGGTAGAAGGTTAACTTGGAGATGGTGCCACTAGCATCAGTTAAGTTTTTAAATCATCCATTTAAAGATTAGTTTAGTTGCCACCTTTTGCGGCTCTGGAGTCCAGACAGGGCAGATGATGCTAGGAACAGGGTGGGTGCCATTTCAGGTGTGTGGTTGAGATGTCCAGGTGGGGTTGTGATGTGGTGATCAGCGATTGGCTTACCTGGACAGCCTTTCTAAAAACTGGGCTGCCTGGGTGAGAACTGGATAGGTGGAAATATACTGGAGTTCTATTAGCATTATGAATGGGGAAAGCTTACTTTAGCCATGGTTCCTCTACAAACTAGGCCAAGACTGGCAATCTGTGGATTTTGGCTAAGCAAGAGGGGCTGCTGTAAGATGCCATAGACACTTGCTATTTATTGGGCCTGTGGGGGGCTGTTTGGGCCTTTGTGTACTTGAAATTCCAGGGCCTGTTTTGAATCCCAGTCCAGACCTTCTGGAAAACAATAATTGTTTAGCTTTTACTAGTCTTCTGCAGTTAGAATAGTAGAAGTCAACATCTGATTGTTACTGTGGCGTAAAGGCCTTGTGGAATCTCTGTATGTGGATTAGGGGCACAATTAATGCCCCCCAGTTTGTACTTGTAGCTGTATCCATCCCTGTTGATGAGTTGAGCTCACAAAGACCAACAGTATAAAGAAATTCCATGGAAATAAGTTTCAATGTCTGACTTTTTCAAGGTTAGGGAATATCCTTCAGCTTTTAATTTACTTATTCCAAAGACCTGTTTCATTAATGTACATTAAAATCCTGCATCATTTTAATGCGCTATTTGTAGCTCAGAATCCCAATCCACTTCATATTGATTAAATATGTAAAGCAAAGCAGTAAAATGGAAATATGATGTTAAGGAATTCAATTACTGTATATTGCTTAATCTCCATTGATCCCTAGACTTGCCAGAGAGGGACAAATATACCTTATTTTATATTTAAAAGAACCAAAATTAAATTGTGCTCTTGAGAGAAAAAAAATTACAAATGTTTTATTCAGCTGAAATTTTGGTCGCTCAAGGGAACCTAAAGGTTCTACCACTCTAACTGCAGATACTGTTTGGTTGCTAGGGGTGCCATTGCTAAAGTAACCTTTCATCATGCATAATGCTGATAGGACACTGGTGCTCATTGGCTGAGCAGTGGCCGGGGTAGAGTTTGGTGTCAGGTGGCCTTGGGCTCCCATACCTCTTGGGCTGGCTCTAGATTGTACACACATCCCTCTTTGACAAGCAAAGACTTTAATGGGTACTTTTTAATCCCAGTGGCCCCATCTCCAAGTTAACCTTCCATCAGCTCAAAAAAGTTACTGGAAAGTTTCTATATGTCACATTTTCTACCTTGACCATCAGGCTTCTCTTCTGCTCCCATGAAGCAGAATTTGCTTTGCAGTTTCTAACCATCTATCCCTGAACCATGGAGAGGTTTGATGGGTGGCGCGGTGTAACCCAACCTCTGGTTGACCCACATCAGTTCCCTTGAGGGACCAAAACTCAACATTAAACCTGCTCTTGTTATTTGATATTTGACTGTTAATTTAATGATTACCTTTTGGAGGACATGCCATGACTCACCTGGTTATTAAAAGCTGAAGGATATTCCCTAACCTTGAAAAAGTCAGACGTTGAAACTTATTGCCATGGAATTTCTTTATGCTGTTGGTCTTTGTGAGCCCAACTCATCAACAGGGATGGATACAGCTACAAGTACAAACTCGAGGGCATTAATTGTGCCCCTAATCCACTTACTCTGTATAATGGTACGTCTACTCATTCTGTATGTTCTACTCACCTTGCCCTCTGTGTATAGTACAGCTGGGGTCATTCATTCAATATGTGCCACCCATCTTAACTTCATATAGCAGGATATGAAAAACCCCCTCAAACATTTGTGTCAGGAGAGAGACGCTATTGGCACAAAGGGACCCCGTCGCCCCTGAGCCGAGTCAGCCGAGTGAGCCATTGTATCTCTGCCTCCTCTTCCTGCTGGTTATTGTTACTGACACGGGCGAGAGTTAATCCCATAACTACAAGTGGGATGTTTGCTTTGCAATTAAAGATGCAGAGTCAGCCGGAGGGGGTTATGAATTAACTTTGAGTGCAACAATCTCATACATAATACTCTCATCAGCCTCTGAGATAATGGGCTCTTTGAAGGTGCCCCTGTTTATATATAACTATATATATAGCATGGAGCTTATCAGCCGAAATAAATTGTTATAGAATATCAATGAGTGGGGGAGGAACCGATTCTATGGGGTGTGGAAAGTAAGTAGAATAGTAAAGACACTGGGGAAGAGGAAATAATATACACCCCCTAAAGAAGATATGATCAACATTACTATTAACTAACATGAGGTTGGGCCACCCTTTACCCAAGGTGAAAATTTACTATGTGGCATTGTTGTCAGACAGAAGTTGGCTGCACGGAACGCTCAGCGCATACACGGGATCCAGTTACCGCTGCAGCCGGAGGGTGAATGAGGTACTGGCGTCCCAGTTTTCTATTTCACATCATTGTATTGAGGCCCTATCATGCCCAAACAGTTGTGTACAGGCCACGTTAAATGCTTCCTTTGGTGATTCCAAAGCAGGAGGAAATATGATCGGGTCACCGAATTCTGTTAATCTTCATGAAATGTTTCTGCCTGTCAGAAAATCAGGTATTTTTATGCTCAATACAGCGGCTTCTGCTTTGTGGTTAGAAGCAATCGTTGAATGGCATCCATCACCCTTAAAATCAGTTTAAAAGTTTGCAATTGAAACTGATACATAAGGAGTAACATACCCCGTTTTAAGTTTAAGGATATGAAAAGTCAACGAGGCGTTCCATAACCATAGGCTACAAGGCTGTAGTGGTGGGCTTTACAAGGATATATTTTAGGTTATTTGTGATTTGACCACACCCCTTTATATACTGAAAGATCTTTGCCAAGAGTAAAGGTGACCATACACCTACAGGTGGGCAATATCTGGCGAATTCAGGCTAATTCGGTCGTTTGGCCCTGGGGCCAAACGATCTAATTCTAATGACGAGTATAGGCAGAGTCAGTTTGGGGGCCGCATCAACCAGCCGATGCAGTCCCCGATCCGACTAGATTTTTTAACCTGCCCAATCGATATCTGCCCGATTTCAGGGGGAAAACAAATGGATTGCAAAGTAGCCTGAAGTTTTCTCATTAGGCGTCTTTGGACTACTTTGTGTGTGATTTCCAACTGGCCACTCACATTGCTGCCAGTAGGGAGGAAACCTACATAGTTACATAGAGTTGAAAAAAGACCATCAAGTCCATCAAGTTCAACCCATCCAAGTAAACCCAGCACCCACACCCTATACTAACCAATCTATACACTCACATACATAAACTATATATACAACCAGTAATACTAACTGTAGATATTAGTATCACAATAGCCTTGGATATTCTGCTTGTTCAAGAACTCATCCAGGCCCCTCTTATAGGCATTAACAGAGTCTGCCATTACAGCATCACTAGGAAGGGCATTCCACAGCCTCACTGCCCTCACCGTGAGGAACCCCCTACGTTGCTTCAAATGGAAGCTCCGTTCCTCTAATCTAAAGGGGGGGCCTCTGGCGCGTTGATCGTCTTTATGGGAAAAAAGATCCCCCCCATCTGCCTGTAATCCCCTCTAATGTACTTGTAGAGAGTAATCATGTCCCCTCGCAAGCGCCTCTTTTCCAGAGAAAACAACCCCAACCCTGACAGTCTAACCTCATAGTTTAACCCTTCCATCCCCTTTACCAGTTTAGTTGCAGTCTCTGCACTTTCTCCAGCTCATTAATATCCTTCTTAAGGACTGGAGCCCAAAACTGCCCCCCATACTCAAGGTGAGGCCTTACCAGGGACCTATAAAGAGGCAAAATTATGTTTTCATCCCTTGAGTCAATGCCTTTTTTTTATACAAGACGGCACTTTGTTTTATTTTATTTGGGACATTTTGAAGCTCGCAGTAGCACATATTTTCCCCAGGCGGCAAGACGTCCCACTTGGCCTATGGTTTCGTTATACAGAATGAGCCTGTAAGGTAACATCAACCCACACCGAGTTCCTCTTTAACAACTGAAGTAAATCCGCGCCATTAACTCTGTCTCACACCTCCCCCGAAAGCACAAAGGGCTAAATTGTCTAATTGCGCACTGGACAATAATGAGCTCGTTACCATCAGTAAAAGCTCTGGGCACCTGTCAGTTGGCATCAAAATTATTCATTTCTTAACGAGGCCGGACACTTGCCAAAAAGAGTTTTTCATCGTTTATTTGCGATGTAATTGAGTCAAAAGCACTGAATTGTGTCCCAATAGGTTTGAAGAGGGATTGACATTTCAAGAAACAAGTTCCTCATCCATGGAAATGGTTTTAGCTTTTACTAGAGTTGTGCCTTACAGGGGATTGGCCTAATGGATAATAATCGGCTTTACTGATAAGCAGTTGGCCCAGGGCTTTGTGTGTGCAAGAAAGGCCAGTGGTTGGATACGCCGGTTGGTTGGGGAATTAGAATTTGAATAGTTGAACAGACTGAAATTGTTGAATTCTGGGAAAACAACATGTAATCATTGTATTTTAATAATAGGACCGAGGTCTAAGACATGGTCTATTGCGTGGTCATAGTGGTGCCAATATTTGAATTTCTTTGGTTCTGGTTTTAGCTTTTTCTATTGGCCAGTATAAAAAAAGTCTTGTTAACAAAATTGTGATTCAAATGGGGATAAGGCATGAGTATTGATTGTGAGAAGCTGGTTAGGCCTTGGTGAAAATTGCTAAGACCTTCGTTTATGTTCAGTAGAGGACCACTCTATGGTTCTACTGCAGTTGTTCTCGAGCTGTGGTGCTGGAACCGCTATGGGCACAAAGAAGTGTATGTTGAGGGGAAGGGTTTTCGTAGGGTGACATTTGATGTAAATGCTCAGTTTTGCCATAGATACCTTAGGACAGTGCTGTCCAACTTAATAGAAGTAGTGGGCCACCTATATCTCATATAGCATGTTTGAGGGCCAGATTCGGTTAAAATGATGATGTCATATAGTCTATGGAGCTTCTAAAGAGACTGAGGGCCATAAAAATCATTTGAAGGACCACATCCAGCACAAATATTAGTTGTGTGTGAGGCCACTATAGCATGTTCATTACTTTAACAGCCCTTCCTTGTCTGTCTGGCCCATGGCATTCACAAAGTACGATGCATTATGGCAGTCAAGGCTAATACAGCTGTCAAATTGCCATATTTGCTTTATAATTAATGAACAATGCACCGTTCAGATTCCCACAGAAACCCGCGTTGTGGTGGCACTGGCAGGCGTATTTATGATTTACTCCCAAGTTAGCTTGTGTTACACTTCTGAAACTCCATGTTTTAGCTCAGGGCAAAGTAATTATACAACATCAGAGGCTGCACAAAGGGCTCCGGGCCCCCTGACACAATGGCTGCTCTGTAACGGTACATGGTGTTTTTCTGTTGTTTTGTTTTGATAGAGTTTTTGGGTGGAGTAAATATGGAAAAAAGTATCTCTCATAGTGTGCCAAGTATAACACTGCTCCGGGGAAGCTGATGTTCCCTCACCAATAAATGTTTGTATTGCAGCATTCGCTCTATCCTAATAGGCTTTATCCCAGGAGGTTGGGATTTTATTTTCTTTTAGCATGTTTTTCTATGCAGTATTTTGGATGAAGGAACATTTAACATGTTGGTCGGCACATGTATGGCCCCACCCATGAAAACATTGCTCTTCTTATTGCTCTTACACCTACAGAAATGAACCACAGTTGGGGGTAGGAGTTAAATAAACTGGATGTAACATAGTAACATAGTAAGTAAAAAAAGACGTACGTCCATCACATTCAACCATAATGGCTATATATAACCTGCCTAACTGTATATGGCTACAAGGGTCACAAGCTGAAATGAAAGGTGCAAGTTTGCAACAGGTCTTGTAACCCATAGCAACCAATCAGCAGGTGGCATGTACAGGCCACTTTTTAAAAAAAGGAGATATCTGCTTAGTTGCTATAGGTTACAAGACTTATAACTGACTTTGCAACTGTTATTAAACTACAACCAATGCTTATTTAGTTACGGTCAGGTATTTGGTTACCTGGTGTTTGTGCAAAGGTTTTAGGTCGGTGTTTTATTGTATTTACAATGGATAAGTGAACGTGCCTAAGCTATAATTATGTTTCGATCCCTCTCCCCAGGTGGCTGCTTGGAGTAGGAAGGATTTACACACGGCTGCATGATTCGGAATTTAATCTGCGATGGAAACCTGGCCGGCAGTGGCCTGCTTCCTGATGCTGAGCCTGATAGCGGATTGGGCGGGGAGCGTGCAGTCCAGAGACTTTACCATGCAAGATATCGTCTACCTATATCCCTCAAGTAAGTGATTTGGTATGTCCTACAGGAAAAGGAAGTCCCACCATTTTGTAGATATTTTGGGGGAGGTATTACAATTACCTGTGCAAAGTTAGCTCCATGCCTAGCATCCCATGGACACCAATCAGGTGGTAATGATCACAGCAGATCATTAAAGGCTATGATTACTGGTGGAAACGTTATACCTGCCCCTTCATTTACCTCTGAAATGTGTCTTGGCTGTGCCTTGGCCATACACATTCCGATTGTAGCTGCCGATATCGGTCCCTTAGACTGATTCGGCAGCTAATCGCCCCGTGTATGGGCACTAACGACGGGCCTGCCTGACCGATATCTGGCCTGAAATCAGGCAGATATCGATCGGGCAGGTTAAAAAATTTAGTTGTATCGGGGACCGCATCGGCTCATTGATGTGGTCTCTGAACCGACTGCGCCTAGTTCTGATTCGATCGTTTGGCCCCAAACGAGCGGATCTTAACATGTATGGCCAACTTTACACTTACCTATAGGGGGCAGAAGAACAGCACTCCTAGTGGTCCAAAATATATAACACTGTTGCTGTTGCCATGGGGAAATGATATTTGAACTTATAGATTAAGGTTACCATCAGCCCTTGTTTCAGGGGGACTGACCCCATTTCAAGTTCTCTGTCCCTGTAGAAAATTAACCCTGGCAAGCGTTGCCTCTTAAAGCTGTCCCCATGGCAACAGAGCCCCTCCCCAGCCAATTGCTGCTATTCCAAGACAGGAGAAGGGGAGGAGTGATCACCTGTCACATGACTCTCTTTCCACGTGCTCCAAATTTTCCGCTCCAGCTTTTCTGTTGCTAAATGGAAGGAATATGTATAAAAGTATTTTGGGGCTGTGATGTTCAGTGGGTGTACGGCAATGGTGGAGTGTCTAAAAAGTGGGCGTGGCATTCAAAATCTTGTGAGTGCCACAGGTCCCTTCCAGTGGTATTCAATTGGTGTATGGCCATGGGGGAGTGTCCAAAAAGTGGGCATGGCATTATAAATCTTGTGAGCGCCACAGGCTCCTTCCAGTGGTGCTCAACGTGTGTATGCCAATGGGGGAGTGTCCAAAAAGTGGGCGTGGCATTACAAATCTTGTGAGTGCCACAGGTCTCTTCCAGTTGTGTTCAACAGGTGTACAGCAATGGGGGAGTGTCCAAAAACTGGGCGTGGCATTAAAAATCTTGATAGAGCCACAGGTCCCTTCCAGTGGGGTTCAACAGGTGTAAGGCAATGGGGGAGTGTCTAAAAAGTGGGTGTGGCATTAAAAATTTTTGTGAGCGCCATAGGCCCCTTTCAGTGGCCCCTTCCAGGGTGTTGGGCGTTGCACACTAGTTATGCCACTGGCAACCTTCCCATCCCCAGATTTCACTTTTAAAATCTGGCAACCTTATTATAGAAAAAATATTTCCCTATACAACAGCATTGTACTTGCAGAGTCTAACACTTGTCAACTGCAACCACCTGTTGGCTGGCAGAGGATGCTGGGAGTTGTGGCCGGGGGCTGTAAAACTTGATATCTGCAGAAGTAAATCTGTAGTCGGGTTCTAGAATACAGAAATACTTCACACTTCTGTGATCAGGAGCCAAACAAAGATTCACTCACAGCTGGGAGAGCAACTGTTACCGACTGCTCCTGGGCCTGCTATTGTCCCAGCAGAACATTCCATCCGCGTCTCAGGAGTCGGAACAGCCTCTGCTTTCTGCCGACACAAATCTAGGATCAGTTAGCAACGTGGCACAGCACCCGTCCCTTCCCACAGAAGCCAGGCCTGTGTCGCTGGAGCTATTGCACATTTACCAATCTAATTGCATGAGTTGTATTAAACAATCTGGCACAATTCATCTAGACTTTATATTGTGTTTACTGGATATTGTGTATTTCGTATTGTTTGTGTATAATAGTTGTATTCGGTGCAACCAACCAGGCAAGACTGGCAATCTGTGGGTTCTGGCAAATGCCAATGGGGCTGCTGTAAGATGCCATAGACACTCACTATTTATTGGTACTGTTGGGGGGCAGTTTGGGCCTGGTTATGCTTTGCCAGGGCCTATTTGAATCCCACTGCAGCCCTGCAACCAACTGCTCTTGCATATAGTCTGCAACTCACAGCCTGAGGCTTCAGTAAGTCATTTTTTAGCAGGAAAAGAAAATCTGCTTGAGATTCACCTTGAAACTGAAAAAAATATATATATAAAAAGTGAAAAACTATTGAGTTATAACTGCAGTGACGCATTACATACTGCGCATATATCTTGATTTTTATATGGTATTACTTAAAGCCATACTGGAACGTTATAAATTATTGTTATGTCATCCTAGAAAATTCACTTTAAAGGACATATAAACCCTATATTTTCCTACCAAGTTGGGCAAATCTTCCCCACCCAAACCACACCCGCTGTATTGTATATATCCCCTTCAGCACCATCACATTTTCCTAAAACAAATAGCAGCTTTCCCCCAGCAGCCACATCTCACACAACTACAGTGACATTTACATCTGCAAACAGCACGTATATGCTGTAAAGTTGATGCAATGAAGAATGCAGGCTTAAGCTGGCCATACACGTGGCGATCTCACGATGTTTCGTACGACCGTCGGTCGCACGAAACATCGTCAGATCCGCCACACACCATTCAGGGCTGAATCGGCAGGTAAGGAGGTAGAAACAATAGGATTTCTACCTCCTTCTGCCGATTCAGCTCTGAAGGGAGAATTTTGGTCAGGCGCCTTCTATGGCGCCCGATCAAAATTTTCTAACCTGGCCGATCGGCGAGTCGACCGATATCAGCAGCTTCCTGCGATATCGGTCGGCTCGCTGACATGCCATACACGCACCGATTATCGTACGAAACGAGGTTTCGTACGATAATATCGGTGCGTGTATGGCCACCTTTACACAGGCAGAACTTCAACTTACTTTGATAAAAAAAAAAGTCCTGCTTGGATTGAGCACTATAATGGATAAAGGGCTTCCTAGTGAATGAAGGGCATGATTTGTGGGCTGCCAGCATTAAAAATGGGGTGTTTTGGAAAAAATGTGTCTAATATGAATAATATGTATGTGTTAAATGTTAGCTTTCCACTTTATTTATTTATTTATAGTTTCTTGCATTTATCTTTATTTTATAGCAACGCCATATCCTGGTGGATTTAAATGCTTTACCTGTGAAAAGGCTGCAGATAATTATGACTGCAATCGTTGGGCCCCTGATATATTCTGCCCAAGAGGTAAGCAGTTCCCAGTATTCTCTGTGCCTATAGGCCAATAGTGTGTTCTAACTACTCTACACCAAATGCTCGCTGACTATTTATGTCCTGCGCTTAAGGGCAAATGCCCATACCTGGTGCACTCTTACCTTCCAATTTGTGCCTGTATGTTACCCAACCACTTAGATTGTAAGCTCTACGGGGCAGGGACCTCCTTCCTACTGTGTCTCATACCTTATGGCACTTACTCCCTGTGTATTTATACTTATTTATTGTATTTATAATAACACTTGTCTTCCCTGTGTGTAATTGTGTATATTGTCAGATTGTACAGCGCTGCGTATACTTGTGGCACTTTATAAAGTTATACATACATACAAATGGGGGACGGTAGGGAAAAAAGATTACCCAGTTCCCACAGCTTCTTCCATATGGAGCATTGGGGATGAGGGGACTGGAGGCTAGTGGGGGTGAATGGTGTGTGGAGGGAACTGGCAGTGACAACGGGTGGCAGCAAATGTGTTATGGAGCTTCCTTCCTGTTGAGCATTAGGGCAATAACTCCAGCAGCTGTTTGTGTGTATTTCTCTATATTCCATGGACACAACAGTCTTTTTAATGGATGAAATTATGAATCGAAACAGGTCTATTTATGGATTTCCTAATATGTGAATTTTAGGGTCAGATTTATCTTATTAGAGCTCAATACATAAAAACTTACCCACGTTCTATTCATTCCTATAGGATTTTTAGAAGCATATTTATCAAATGGTGAGTTCTAGCTTTCACCTATTGATAAATACGCTTCCATAAATCCCATAGGAATGAATAGAACGTGGGTTTTTATGTATTTAAGCTCTAAACTCGCATTTTGATAAATCTGCCCCTTAGAGTCTTTTTTCCAATTTGAACGAACTTTTACTAAAGTTGAATGTTTGCTTATTTATTACATAAGAATATAAAATACTTGATTAAATCGGGGGAAAAAAACTCAAATTCATAAATTTTATATTCTTCTCATTCTTTTGAATTGGTCTACAAACTCCCAAAAGAAATTGAAAAACTTGATTTGAAAAAAAAAAGCATAAATTATACCAAGGAAAACCCCCATGAACTCACAAGCTTTTACATGCCGACATTTGAGCTTTTCTAATTTTTTTGCACAACATTCAAGTTTTGGAAACCATAATTCGAATTTGGGAGTTTTTTCGGCAAAAAAAATTTGAACGTTGATAAATCAGGTCAGTAGCGTAAGATTACACTAGAAATGCATAGTTTTAAGTAGGAATGAACCCAATCCCGGATTTGATTCGGGATTCGGGCCAAAAAAGTGGGTTTGGTTCATCCCTAGTTTTAAGCAGACCGTGGTCGGGGGGGGGGACGAGGGTGTCGGGGACAGAGGGTTGGCTTCAGACAGTCTTGGGCCCCTGTATCTCTTGGCACCGTACCGAATCCAAAAGCAGTAAATATTCAGGCAGAATGTTACCATTCGGTGCTTTTTGAGTTACCGAGAGAGAGAGAATAAAGTCCCTTTATTGGAAATGTTCCCCTGCTAAGATTACAAGAGATTAAAAAAAGCAGAGTCATCGGAGATGGGAAGACTCATAATCTTCCTTTAATCTGTGCAACAGAACATTCCGATATCCACTTTGCGTCTGTGATCAGATAGCGAGTTCCTTAGATTTCGTGGGATGGGGCGGCTGGGCGGGCGGATGCGCCCAATGCTTGCACTGGATACGGCTATTGGATACGGAATTAGCCCCCATTCAGGAAGAGGCATCAGGCAATTAAGGTCCCAGATGTCTGTCCGTTTGCTTGGGAAAACAAAGGCTGGTATTCTGAGTCTGTTCCCCATGATCTCAGGCCAGGGAGCACCGGGCATCATCCGCCGCCTTGTGTCCTTCCATTTATACGGCGACGTGCCTTGTAGGGCAGCCAGGAACTGCTTTCTGTTTAAGTTAATTATTGACCGTCGCACGGAAATGAGTTCCAATGATAATTTCTCCATTCTCCGTGCATCAGTGCCCGCTTACAAAGTACCAGTGGGTAAGGAAAAAACCCCTTGTGGTTATTCTTGGGGCATTTCCAGTTCAGCGGCACTAATTCACTCCGGCTGAAAGAAACCATCACTCATCTCATTCTGAGATTTGTTCATTTAACAAGGTCACTTACCGGTATCTATCTAATCAGATCACTGGCTAAAACAAAGAAAATTAGTTTCTACGATTGTATCATGGTCGAAGTCTAAAAACGATTTGGAGTTAAAGGGGAACTCCGGCTTCCAACCCAAAATGTGTTCACAAAAAAACCCCTAATATCCCTATCGCTATAATCTGTTCCTTCAAAAGGTAGGAATAAATACTATTTTTATATGCTGAAATCCAGCTGCAAAACAGTTCTTCTCTTTCTGCATCATTTGAAATCCTGGCAGGGGAGGAGGGACTAAAACACTGATGTTACAAATTGTAAAAACTTCTCCACAGCTTACAGACAGCATGCAGGAACTGCATCACCCACAATGCATTGCACTGTGATTTTCCTTTCCTTATTGACATCACGTATGCAGGGAATTGTGGGATTGGGAGGAGGCAGGCTGAAGGCAGGCTGAGGACAGGCGACTACTGTTACATTTGAGTCTCAAAGTAGCCAACCAGATCAGCAGGGGAACAGGGGGCGGGGCTTAGGGAACTGTTCCAAACCATATTATTACATTAAATAGCATAAGAAGGCTGCATATGAACTTATGTTTACTTTTCACAAAGCATAAGTTCTTTGGGTTGAGTTCCCCTTTAAATTATACATATTCTCAGGGATATTATTCAACCCTAGATATAGGGAACCTGACTTGGTCAAGGGCGGCAGAGATGGCAGCCAGTACATTTACAGACAACCTATCCTGCCTAGTTGCCTATAGAGCTACGAAGCAGGAAGTGGAACAGTCCAAGTGTAAGTTGCATTTGAGGGGGGGTTTGGCACTTTTTGTATTCAGCTGGATCTCTCTTGTAATTTATAGACCTCGTGTTCTGGCCTCAGGGCACATCTCTGCTTTGTTCTTTCAGTCGGTCTCTTCAGTCTGCAGATCTGCATTGTGTCAGCCAGCCGAATGTGTGTCTGAAGCAGCAAATAAACCACAAACCTTGTCAAACACTGCTTATTCCACACTGGCTGCGGTGATAGAGAACAGGGCCCGTGGGGAACAATAGAGATATAAATATGTTCTTCTTCAATCCCTTAATGCTGATTTTATCTGGGGATCATAGATTTATGAATGTAGATTTTGCACCTCGACATCCTTTGTAGTGATGTGATCTGTGTTTTTGTATTGACTCACGAGAAAGAGATATGGGGGAACCCACAACAATCACCCTGTCTTTCTGCTTCATAATGAATTATGGGTTTCTCCTTGGGAACAATGGACAACTTAACCTTATTATAATGTAATCCAAAGTAGACCAGTGTTCCCAAAGAGAGTAGGAAAGAACATACCCACCTTTCCTCATCTCCCAGGTCTTCTCTTTACCTTGTTTTCATAATGTTTTGCTGTTATATATATACAGTATATATAAAGGCATTACTGTGTGCCCTTTGGAATCAAACTACTTATGGCACAAACCAACAAGCCTTTGGGAATTGAGCTTCCTGGGGCACACTACCGTGGGATATTGGAAACAGCACTGACTGTACATATTGTGCTGGGGCCAATGATACAACATATATCTTATTTTATATTGCATCTATATTAATTCAATATAAATTGATACAGGTATAGGATCCATTATCCGGAAACTCATTTTCCATCCCAACTAAGATATAATTACCCCTTATTGGGGGCAGAACAGCCCTATTGGGTTTATTTAATGGTTAAATGATTCCCTTTTCTCTGTAATAATAAAACAGTACCTGTACTTGATCCCAACTAAGATATAATTACCCCTTATTGGGGGCAGAACAGCCCTATTGGGTTTATTTAATGGTTAAATGATTCCCTTTTCTCTGTAATAATAAAACAGTACCTGTACTTGATCCCAACTAAGATATAATTACCCCTTATTGGGGCAGAACAGCCCTATTGGGTTTATTTAATGGTTAAATGATCCCCTTTTCTCTGTAATAATAAAACAGTACCTGTACTTGATCCCAACTAAGATATAATTGATCCATATTGGAAGCAAAACAGAGATCCAAAATTAGAGAAAGACCCCTTATCTGGAAAACCCCAGGTCCCGAACATTCTGCATAAAAGGTGCCATACCTGTACGCACTTTGAGGTGCATTTACTAACGTTAAATTTAATTTTTGTCACTATTCATATTTTTGTGCGCTAAAATAAATTTTTTCGCCATTTATTATGCAACAAAACAAACAAATCTGAAAGAAAAAATACGCCATCTAAAAGCTGTTACAGTCATGTAGAAGTCAATTGCAGGTGTACTTTTTTTTTTATTCCACATCTTTTTTCATAGAGAGAGCTGCTAAAATACACTGGCAAGGATACTCCCTTCATCCCTATAATAAAAGGGCATTTCTCTTTCTTCATATATGAATTAAAAAAAGGATTACCCAGAAGTCTTATAAGTAAAGAATAATTTGTAGCAACAAGAAAAATTGGCCACAGTCCTGTCCAGGGACAATACTGGCAAACCCATTGGCGCTAATTCCATGCATTCCTCATAGACATTCATTCTCCATTGATTAGACAGACTGCCAGCTCAGACCTGGCCTAAATGATCCCTGCAAAATTCCACTGCATTTTTTGTCAAAGTAAAAGTGACATAAGGGCTTATTAACCACTGCCGTGGGTCCAAAGGGAGCACATTTGCCAATACTTGTAGCTAGATACAGAACCATAGCACCTTGGGCATCTGGTCTGGACTGGGATTAAAAATAGGCCCTGGTGTTCCAAGTACACAGAGGCCCAAACAGCTTTGAATTCCTGGTTTGGAGAGAAGTTTTAATTGCATGAAAAACAGGTGCAATTCCAACCACAACCTCCTGTAGGTTCAGTCCATATAGGGGCTACCAAATAGCCAATCATTGCCCTTATTTGGCACCCCTTTTTATGCTTGTGTAGCTCCCCCACAATTGTTTTCTTTTTGTAACTTATATTTTATTTATTGTTTTTTCACAAGTTTTTACATAATAATAAAAATAAAAGACATTGTATATAACAAATTAGGAGAGAAAGAAAAGAATAAGGGGTAAAAGAAAGTTACAGAAGGGAATATGAAAGTGTAGGTAAAAAAGGAAAAGAACAAAATAACCATCATAGGTACTCGGAGATACTTTTAGCTATTACAAAAGTCTAATATCAACGTAAAGCTGTTATTTTATGTGAGAAAAAGCATACTATGTATTCTCGGTCTAAAGGCCCCCATACACGTTGAGATCCGCTCCCTTGGCAAGGTCGCCAAGCGAGCGGATCTTCACCCGATATCCCCACCTACGGGTGGGCGATATCGGAGAGCGTGTAGGTAAAAAAAAAAGAATTTGATCGTTTGGCCCTGGGGCCAAAGGATCAAATTGTATTAGCGTCAATGGGGCAGTCGGTTCAGGGACCCCGATCCGACTGAATTTCCTAACTTGCTCGATCAATATCTTGGCAATTTTAGGCCAGATATCAGTCGGGCAGGCCCCTTGTTTCTGCCCCTACACGGGCCGATAAGCTGCTGACACGTTGAGATCCGCTCGCTTGGATCTTCACCCGATACCCCCACCTACGGATCGGGGTCCCCGAACCGACTGCCCCATTGACGCTAATATAGTTTGATCCTTTGGCCCTGGGGCCAAAGGATCAAATTGTATTAGCGTCAATGGGGCAGTCAGTTCGGGGACCCCGATCCGACTGAATTTCCTAACTTGCCCGATCAATATCTGGCCAATATTAGGCCAGATATTGGTCGGGCAGGCCCCTCGTTTCTGCCCCTACACGGGCCGATAAGCTGCCGAATCGGTCCAAGGGACCCATATCGGCAGCTACTATTGGCTTGCAGAAAAGTTTTTTGTATTCAACTCTATATGGGTTCAATTTCCTAGTTTGAGGGGTTCATTTTTTATTTTCCTTTATTAGATTAGAAGGGAAGCAGTATTATAGGGTTTTGCCAAAAGCTCGTAAGGGGCCCAAATATCCATACATTTTGGTACCTTGTTTTGCAGTTGTGCTATTGCACTTTCAAACCTCTTATGGACTTGGCGCGTGGCACAGGGGGAAAACAAGGCGGCTCTATGCTCATAACTGAGTCTCTAAATGGTAAATATTATCAATTCTTGTAAACGCACTGCAAAAAAAAGCTTCATCAACATTCTCCTTGTTCTGTGTTTATAAAGGGAAACCCATTTTTCATCCTATTTCGTAGCTGTATAAACCTCTTAAATTCCCATCCAGACGTGTGGCGTGACCCTTCCATGGAGCAAAACAAAGTCAATGGAAATTTCCGGCTGCTGAAAGGAATAACTGACACTCACACGACTGCCGTGATCGGGGCCGCCGCCGCGCTAAGCAAGAAAAATCACCCTTGTAAAAATAATTACATTCAAATCTTTCTCCAGGAGTAACATTAGTGTGAAAGCGCGTGTCAGGGAAAATCAGCCGCCATTGTCTGGTCCCATTCAGGGAGCCGGCCTCGAGTGTGACAGCCCTTCTGTATTCCCCGCTCTGTAAATATTGCCCTCGGGATTCCTTTATTGTGGTGCAGAGCGTAGAGGTGACAGACGGGATTTTGGGAAAACAGAGCAGCAGAGCTGTTTGCTTTATAGTTGTGATTTCCAGCTTTAAAAGGTTCCCAACATATTAGAGTTGTAAAGGGATAGTAAGAGATGTACAAAGCGTTCCATGGATTCATCTCTTGTCATGGAAGGGGTCACGGCTGTGGTTCTTGGGTTTAATAAGGTACATTTAAGGTGGCTGTTTCCATCAGCCATTGGAGGGTATCATCAAAAAGAGGCTCCATGTTTCTATTTGGCTCATTATACAATATGCTACTGGCCAACCTGTGATTGATCAAACTCTTGTTCAGGGGACCCATTCATGGACAGAGGGTTGCTCATTCTAGGGTTCTAGGCATCAACCCTTGGAGGGTATCATCACAAAGAGGCTCCTTGTTTCTATTTGGCTGATGGCCCAAGATGCATACAAAACTACTGGCCAAACTATGATTGATCAAACTCTTGTTCACATAACACATTCATGGACAGAGGGTTGCTCATTCTAGGGTTCTAAGCATCAGCCTTGTAGGGTTCCAATCATCAGCTTGATGGCCCAATATGCATACAGAACTACTGGCCAACCTGTGATTGATTAAACTCTTGTATAGAGGCCCCATTCATGGACAGAGGGTTGCTCATTTTAGGGTTCTAATCATCAGCCTTTGGAGGGTATCATCAAAAAGAGGCTCTATGTTTCTGTTTGGCTGATGGCCCAATATGCATACACAACTACTGGCCAACCTGTGATTGATCAAACTCTTGTTCAATGGCCCCATTCATGGACCAAGTATTATTCATTCTAGGGTTCTAGGCATCATTCTTTGGAAGATATCATGAAAAGAGGCTCCCTGTTTCTATTTGGCTGATGGCTCAATGGGCAAGGCAGTTATAGAGGTGCATAGAAGCTGTGGACAAAGAGTTACTTGAATTTCAAAGGTAACACACGTTCCACCTAAGAAATATTCCCTGGATAGCGCTGTAGCTTGTATGGTGGGTCCAGAACATTTTGCAGACGCTACACCTACGACACATGGGTTTCACACAATGATTTTGGGAGTGCGTCTCTTCTCAACTATCGTATCCCAGGGGAACGAGCTATGGGAACATAAGCAAATATTTGTAGACTTGATCCTTTTCCTTGGACTTTGTCTTTAAAAAAACATTGGTTATCCTTGTTCCGTCTTCTTTTGACGGGGGCAGACAAAATCTGAGATTAAATATGGTTTTCAGACAGTTTGGGGATTAGTAGGCCTGACAGCTGTTTATCAAGGGGAGATGAATTTTTTGCTGGGATTAAGGGAATATACACAGAGGCAGATAAGGCCGAGCGTATACACAGGGTGAGCCAACAACAGGATGGGTGGTTCCTACTTACATAGGAAGGTGATGTTCTCCCCAGTTCTTATCTTGTTCCTATGCAGCTATATATAAATCATTAAAGGCATCTCTAAGGCTTTGTTACATTTTAAGGGTCATGTAAGGGGCTTCCTGGTCAGTCTCCAGCTGTTCAGTATAAAAATATTGTCCTGTCCTCCCCCTGGTGCCATATTCATTAACTACTGTTTATCAGATTCATCTCAAAATTGTGTAGGTCTACAACTGCCAGCATAATGGCTAAAGCAGTGATCCCTAACCAGTGGCTTGATGTTGCCCCCCACCCTCTTGATTAGCTCCCCAGGGGCCTCAAAGTAGGTGCCATTTTTAAATTTCTGGCTTGGAGACAAGTTTTGGAAGCCCAGAGACACAGTTTTACCCCAAGCAGAGCCTCCTGCAGGCCAGCAGTCCATATGGGGCTACCAAATAGCCAATCACAGCCTTTATTTGGCACCCCCAATGGACTTTTTTAAGCTTGTGTGGCTCCCCAACACTTTTTACATTTGAGTGTGGCTCACAAGTAAAAAAGGTTGGGGATCCCTGGGCTAAAGCATGCTGAGAGCTATAGTTCAGTGACATTGTTGATAAGGCGAGAGATTGGATTGTATGTTTGGGGGTGCTACTGGCAGTGCATTCTCTATGGGAGAGCTGTTAATCATTCTTATATAAGGCTGTTGACCACTTTTTAGGGTGGCTAAGTCTACTTAGACCTTGATTATTCAAAACGAAGCCAAAAATTAAAAAAAAATTTCCCTGATGAAGGCCCTTTATGGGTTGAAACGCGTTGGGCTATACTTGTTATGTGTTTTTGTATTGAATAAATTTCTTTTTATACTTATTTTTTTGAGTGTGCAGGTACTTTTTGCTTTCTTGGATTTATTTTGGAGTCACTAAATGGGTTTTCTCCAGTGTTTTTGCACCTTCTTTTGTTTATTATAATAGAAGGTGTGCGCTCTTACATTTTGCTACTTAATGCAAAAGGCTTATCCAATGAGAATCTTGCCTGCTCCACGCATACCAAACTCTTTGTTCTTTATTCATGGGATCTGAGCTGTTTATGGCTTAATTGACTTTATGAAAGTGCTACACGTGTATAAGCTTCCATTGTTTACTGGTCACCAGTTCCCCCCCCACCAATAGTGTTATAGTCCTGGTACAAGAAGCCAGTAGAGGGTGTGGCCTAGCAGTAAAGGGGGCGTTGTCTGACATCATTAGAGGCACGCGCGGCCAAGGAGGGCTAGTATTAGGGCACTGAAGGAATAGCAATACCCTGTATATGAATATTCTGTATAATGTACATATGAATAAAGTTGTGTTGTTGTTGTTTTCCCAGAGACCAGATACTGCTACACTCAGCACATCATGAACGCCACGGGGGAGAGTGTGTCGGTGACGAAACGCTGCGCGGCTCTGGAGCACTGCCTCAATAGCGGCTGCAGGGACTCCATCAATAAGGACCAGAAGGTGGGTCTTCCTATAGGGTGACAAAAAGGACCAGGGAAGGGATGTACAACGCACAGCAAGGAAATCAATGTAAATTACAAATCCCAGCATCCTCAGCTCACCTTATGGTTGTTACTCACAGTAGGTTCTTATTCCAGGAGTAGTGAAAAGGGGAGGTGACAGGCTACAAACAGTCTAGGTTAGGAAGCTGAAGTTCCCCTTTAACAAGCAAATTAATTTTGTGGTAAGTGTGTTCCTAGCAGAACCGTTTAGTTATAAAGGGAAACACAACTGTAAGGGCCACTGTACCTCAGGTTGCCTTGCAGAACGGTGCTTGGAATAGTGGAATATTTATTCTAGCCAGGGTCGGACTCCACCCCGGGGAGCCCTGTACCCCCCCATGGTACGCGCTGCCTGCAGGGGCCCCAGCCGCGCACCCTTAACCTTCCCCCCCCTGGAGGGGCCCCTGCCTGAGGACATCAGAGCCAGAGAAGGCGCCAACAGGGTCGGGTCTGGACCGCTGGGGCCCATGACGACCGGGTATTTTCCTGGTGTCCCAGCGGCCCAGTCCGACCCTGATTCTAGCATAGTTTTAGCATAGTTTTATGGATTTTCTCTGTAGAGGATAAGATAATGTGTATGGTGTTGCCCCTGCAATGCAGAGCTCAATTTATAGTCAGCCGGCCACACCCCAAGCGACGGCAGACCCTGGCCCCTTACGGTGGCCACACAAGCAATTTTCGATCTTTTGTGCAACCACTGGTTCCTTCCCACCCTCCACTGATGTTCAGGGCTGAATTGTCAGATATGGAGGTAGAAATAATAGAAATTCTACCTCCTTCTGCTGATTCAGCCCTGAACGTAGATTTTGCTTGGGCGCCTTCTATGGCGCCTGATCAAAATCTTTTAACCTGGCCGATTGGCAAGACGACTGATACAGCCATACACGCACCGAATATTGTACGAAACGAGGTTTCGTACTATATCATTGGTGCATGTATGCCCAGCTTTAGGTCGCTAGCCCATGCTGACTTCTGGCTTCCCATTGTCTAGTTATTAGTCATTAGGGTGGCTACTAGGGCTGATGAGGAAGGCTGTGACTAGCCAGCATGAAACAATGGTAATTGAGGCAAGACTGAAAGTGAAGCCAAATCAGCCCCCAGTATATTGAGATTCCATGCCGGCAACTAACCTACCTATTTATGTTTTGTGCCTTAGGTGTGCACGTCATGCTGTGAAGGGAATATCTGTAATTTGCCATTGCCCCGGAATGAAACGGATGCCATATTTGCAACCACGTCGCCGCTCAGTAGCTCAGGAAGGAGCGCAGTACAGGGTGGAACGGTGTTAGCATGCTTATTCCTGCTGTGGCTCTTTGGCACGTAAAGGTGCCAGCGCCAACTCCGAGGCCAATGTGAAAGATACTGAGTATTCCAGTGCCATCTGTTATGGCTGCAACCCAGGAATGGATGGTAACGATATCGCCGGGGCCTTCCTGCATCTGAAATGGCTCAATGGAACGTATAACCTCTCCTAGAGCGAGATGTCCATACTGAGTTCCTACGATGCATCCGTCGCACTGCGGAACCAGTCAAGACAATAGGAGTGTGGAAATTCGATTGGCCAGTTCCTCAGAGCAGCCAGCGTCACTATATAGACTGTAGGAAGTGTACTATCCAATCAGAAAGAAGAGACTTCTACTGAACCACCAATGGGAATTCCAAATATTCTTTTCTATGAAGCGCTTTCCATAATGAGAGCTTGCGTTTGTTTGCACAAATTGGCTGTGCATTGGCCAATAGCAGAGCTGCCTTTGTTACCTGTGGGCATATCGGCGCCCCCTGTTGGATATAGTAAAATCTGAGCTGCTTCGTGGTTGGCTGAAGGTTAAATTTAGTATTTAATTTAAAACGCAATGGCTGGTATTGTTCCAGAATATAGAATGATTACATCGGATCAATATTTGATGATAAAAAGCAGCATAAATGTATAATACATTCACAACTGCAGCACATACAGCTGTATATATGTTTATATATCTTTATTTTTATCACTGGATATCATTGTTCTGCTCTATTCATCTCAGTTGAGACCAAACTGTGGCCAAGCTTCCAATGAGAGTGGCTACCCTGGGCCTGGCTGTGCAACAGTTTTAGGTAGCAATTCTGGGCATAGTGGGGCATGATGGTGGCATTAACACCTGAAGGCCAGTTTTTGGGGTGAGTGCTTATTTGTGCCCAGGGTACCCCTGGAACTATAGCAGGGTGACTGTTACCCCAATGTTTCTATATATCTGTAACCTTGTTATGGGCTAAGGGGGCCCAGCCTGAAGGCCAGTTAGGGGGGGATGTGGGTTGAGTGCTTATTTGTGCCCTGGGTACCCCTGGAACTATAGTAGGGTGACTGTTACCCCAATGTTTCTATATATCTGTAACCTTGTTATGGGCTAAGGGGGCCCAGCCTGAAGGCCAGTTAGGGGGGGATTTGGGGTGAGTACTTATTTGTGCCCTGGGTACCCCTGGAACTATAGCAGGGTGACTGTTACCCCAATGTTTCTATATATCTGTAACCTTGTTATGGGCTAAGGGGGCCCAGCCTGAAGGCCAGTTAGGGGGGGATTTGGGGTGAGTGCTTATTTGTGCCCTAGATATTCTATTCTATGACTGAATGAATCTCTAATCGTGTTATCAGCTAACAGGGCCCTGACCAAAAGCTGCAAGGGGAACCTGAACTTTCCTAATCCCCCCGCCCCATTAGACTTAAAACCCGCCCCTTTCCCAGAAGCCCTGCCCCCTTCAGTGCAGCTGTTGGGACAGCGTTGGGTGAGTAAGAGACGGCACTTACGCATTGCAGGCAAACGCCTACGTTGTGCTGGATGTGAAAAAGCACATTTCTATGTAGATAAAAATGTTTGTAAAAAGATTTACAGTATTTATTTGTACATATTTGTATTTTTCTGTAATATACCTTGCGCTATATTTTTTATGACAACTGGTATTTCAAGATTTTACCGTATTTTGTAATTGTTTTTTTAAATATTCTGGAAACATAACTGCTTAAACAGAAATGCAAATCATCATAGAACAGAAATAAAAGTAAAAACTTTCCATCGACAAATTGTACAGACTTTTTATTTCAAGAAACTTCTATTCAGCAGAATAATGGGGGGATTTACCAAAGCTCGGTATGGGTTAAATCTCAGCAGTTTTCTTCTACAAACAGTGGGAATTGCTCAGAGCAAATTAGTGATATTAGTAGATATCACTGGAAAATAGTGAGAAATAATATTTTCTCTCAACCAAAAACTATGCAGAACATTTGCAGTTTTTAACAGAGACTGCCATAAATCTAAATAAAATAGGAAATTCCAAGAAAAACTCCCATCTGTGCATCATGTGACCAGTCTGCCTACTTGGGTATGTGTAGGTTAAATAGCAACAGAGATGGGCAGCCTCTGTGCCATTGAACATGGGAAAGGGAAAGTTCACTTTTAAATAATAAAAGTTTATATTACAGGTATGGGATCCCTTATCTGGAAACTGTTATCCAGAAAATTCCGAATTACAGAAAGGCCATCTCCCATAGACTCCATTATAAGCAAATAATTCTATTTTTTTTTAATTATTTTCTTTTTCTCTGTAATAATAAAACAATACCTGTACTTGATCCCAACTAAGATATAATTACCCCTTATTGGGGGCAGAACAGCCCTATTGGGTTTATTTAATGGTTAAATGATTCCCTTTTCTCTGTAATAATAAAACAGTACCTGTACTTGATCCCAACTAAGATATAATTACCCCTTATTGGGGGCAGAACAGTCCTATTGGGTTTATTTAATGGTTAAATGATTCCCTTTTCTCTGTAATAATAAAACAGTACCTGTACTTGATCCCAACTAAGATATAATCACCCCTTATTGGGGGCAGAACAGCCCTATTGGGTTTATTTAATGGTTAAATGATTCCCTTTTCTCTGTAATAATAAAACAGTACCTGTACTTGATCCCAACTAAGATATAATTACCCCTTATTGGGGGCAGAACAGCCCTATTGGGTTTATTTAATGGTTAAATGATTCCCTTTTCTCTGTAATAATAAAACAGTACCTGTACTTGATCCCAACTAAGATATAATTACCCCTTATTGGGGCAGAACAGCCCTATTGGGTTTATTTAATGGTTAAATGATTCCCTTTTCTCTATAATAATAAAACAGTACCTGTACTTGATCCCAACTAAGATATAATTACCCCTTATTGGGGGCAGAACATTTAAATAGATTTAAGTTATGGAGATCCAAATTACAGAAAGATCCCTTATCCGGAGAACCCCAGGTCCCGAGCATTCTGGATGACAGGTCCCATACCTGTATAACAGATGAACCTACTTTAAGCAAAAGGGAAGTGGCCACACAACTAAAAGTACTTTTTTAAGGTGAATGATCCCTTTAGGTGAATTTCTTTGTGGCGGTGGGCAATGTATCATTCTGTAGCGTACAATTATCCCATAGCATGGAATCCTATTAGCGGACGTTCCAGCCAGGCCCCTGCATGTTACAGCGGTATAATTATAGACTGTTGCTCCACGTGTAGCGCTGGGTTAATTCGGTTAAATCTGATTTATTGCACAGAGTTTCCCCTTGATTCTGCCTGAGCCCGGATATGTGCCACGGAAGTGCCACCCACCCTAATCAGCCATTGCAATTACTGCACAGAATAAAGGCTGTGGTTATATTATGGCTCGAAACCAGATGTTGGGGTCCATCTCCCCCTTCTGCGGTTGAGCGGCAGTTCCTGTGTTTGTTGGTCAATAATTGTATCTGAAGGGTAACAAGTCCCCACCCGGAACCTCATCTTCAAATATCACTGTGACATGAACTGAGAATGTTCTACAGCTCTCTTTCCTGCCAATACATTTATAAAAAGAATATATACAGGTAAGGGATCCCTTATCCGGAAACCTGTTATCCAGAAAGCTCCGAATTACGGAATGCCTGTCTCCCATAGACTCCATTTTAATTAAATGCTTCAGAATTTTAAAACGGATTTCCTTTTTCTCTGTAGTAATAAAACAGTACCTTGTAATTAATCCCAACTAAGATATAATTACCCCTTATTGGGGGCAGAACAGCCCTATTGGGTTTATTTAATGGTTAAATGATTCCCTTTTTCTCTGTAATAATAAAACAATACCTGTACGTGATCCCAACTAAGATATAATTACCCCTTATTGGGGGCAGAACAGTCCTATTGGGTTTATTTAATGGTTAAATGATTCCCTTTTCTCTGTAATAATAAAACAGTACCTGTACTTGATCCCAACTAAGATATAATTACCCCTTATTGGGGGCAGAACAGCCCTATTGGGTTCATTTAATGGTTAAATGATTCCCTTTTCTCTGTAATAATAAAACAGTACCTGTACTTGATCCCAACTAAGATATAATTACCCCTTATTGGGGCAGAACAGCCCTATTGGGTTTATTTCATGGTTAAATGATTCCCTTTTCTCTGTAATAATAAAACAGTACCTGTACTTGATCCCAACTAAGATATAATTACCCCTTATTGGGGCAGAACAGCCCTATTGGGTTTATTTAATGGTTAAATGATTCCCTTTTCTCTGTAATAATAAAACAGTACCTGTACTTGATCCCAACTAAGATATAATTACAATCCTATTGGGTTTAATTAATGTTTTATTGATTCTTTAGTAGACTTAAGGTATGGAGATCCAAATTACGGAAAGACCCCTTATCCGGAATACCCTTGGTCCCGAGCATTTGGAGAATTTTTTTTAAAAACCATGTAAGTTTGAGATTTCTAAAACTTTATGTGAATTTTTTAGACTGACAAAAAGTACGCCAGGTTTAAACTGCTGAGAACCATTGAGTCCTATGGAGGCTTACAATAGTAGAGAAATAGAATAGTCAGTGACAGCCTGTTCTTGGCACCTTTTCAAGGGGAAGTTAAACGCATTATTGTTTTCAATGTCACACTTTTTTAAGGGGAAGTTAATCCCATCATTGTTTTTCCTTTTCATCCATTTTCAAGGGGAAGTCAAATGCATTATTATTTTCTATTTCATCCACTTTTTTTAAGGGGAAGTTATTCACACCATTATTTTCTATTTCACACATGTTCAAGGGTAAGTTAATTACATAATCATTTCTATTTCACACATTTTCAAGGGGAATCTAGAATAAGTAAATGTAAAGCAACTGGACTTGTTAAGTAATCAAGTAATTAAACATTTCACTACTCATCCGAGCAGCTTCTTCAGTTCAACTGACTGGTATGGGAAGTCCTCAGCATATACACTCTTCAGCGTCGGACTGGGCCACCACTAGTGGGCCCCGGCGGCCAAGATCCAATCCCCCCAGGGCGCTCCTGCGATCCGCCATCTCCCTCCCCCAACGCGTTGCAGGCAAGTTTCTTTTAGGAGCGCTCCGGGAAGGGGGTCGGAGGGTGTTGTGGGCCTCTGCGGGGGGGGGGGGGTGAAGGCTACGGGACCCATTGGGGAGTGCAGGGGCCCCTGAGGCAGAAGCCCCGGTGGGCCCTGCACCCCCCAGTCTGACCCTGAAACTCTTCCACATATCCAATCACAATGGCACATTATAACTCTTCAGAGAGGTGACATCTGGAACTGGTGTGAATGCTGTGGGGTTACTTTGAGAGGATTACCAAAGTATCATGCAACTCATAGGGAAAGGTGTTACTTATGAGAGTTGCACGAATGGTGTTATGTGGTATCCGCAGTCCAGTGTAGCGAGGAGTACACCGATTTATACATTGGGGAGACAAAGGGAACCTGAATATGATGAGTAAACGGGAAGATAAAAAATAAAAAGGTTGCATGGAGTCTTCGTCAGGGTTCCAGTAAGGGACTGAAACGTAGGATAAATAAACTTCACCTTCTGCATTGATCAAGTCTTTACTTCTTTTTGTGCAAACCCTGAGAGTGCCAACGTTTTTGCTTTTATATATACAGTATATATAAATTAACCATGTCACTCCATCTAAGTCGTGCACAGAAATATCTATTAAAGCTCCATGGGTAAGTAATAAAATAGTGGTAAAATACAGATATGTGGGGCTGCACCCCTAGCAGCAGGGTGTGTTCTATTTGAACATGTGCGGTTTATAATATCTGGGATTCATGGTTTTTACTGGTCTTTTGTGTTACTAAGTATATGTTCTGTCTGTATTTTCAAAGATGTGCTATATGCAGCCCTGCTGTCAGGTGTGTCTGTATGGCACTGACATTTCTAAGCCACGTTGGTATTTACACACGTCTGCTGTGTATACGTCTCTTTTGTTAGGGTGTCTCTGGCGTGTATTTTAGTCTGGCAGTGAAGTGGCGCTCTGACAACAGCAATAGGGACACCGCAACAATAGGGAATAAAGGGAGGAGAAAAATAAACTTCTCTCCAAAAATCACAACATTGAGATCGTTACATAGACGAACACACTGCCGATCTTAATAAACTGTCTCTCAAACCATCATGTTGCACAGGGTGATGGGCTCCAGGCATGGAAGGAAAGCGTAAAGGGAAACTAAACCTCCAAACAATGTAGGTCTCTATAAAAATATATTGCATAAACAGCCCATATGTAAAACCCTGCTTCATATATATAAACTATTTTCATAAAAATATAACATTTTAGTAGTATGTGCTATTGGGTAATCCTAAATAGAAAACTGCCATTTTAAGAATTAAGGGCCGCCCCCTGGGATCATAGGATTCGCAGTGCACACAAACAAGCCAAGGCACACATACATGCTAGGCCCCATCAGCCAATGAATGGGCAGAGTTCTGCCTTTTGCTCCCACACTACTTCCTGTTACAGTTAGAGCTGCATCACTTCCTGTCAGCTGATCTCTGAGGGAGCACACAGCCCATCACTAAATGGCGGCTCAAGGGAAAGGATGTAAAAGGGCAATAATTACTGATATATATATTCCAGTTTGGTGAGATTCTTTAATAGGTCACTTAACATAATATAAACTGTTGGTTAAAGGAACAGTAACACCAAAAAATGAAAGTGTATAAAAGTAACTAAAATATAATGTGCTGCTGCCCTGCACTGGTAAAAGTTGTGTGTTTACTTCAGAAAGTCTACTATAATTTATATAAATAAGCTGCTATGTAGCCATGGGGGCAGCCATTCAAAGGAGAAAAGGCACATAGCAGATAACAGATAAAACACTATTGTATTCTACAGAACTTATCTGTTATCTGCTATGTAACCTGTGCCTTTTCTCCTTTTTTCCAGCTTGAATGGCTGCCCCCATGGCTACACAGCAGCTTATTATATAAATTATAGTAGTGTTACTGTAGCAAACACACCAGTTTTACCAGTGCAGGGCAACAGTGCATTCTATTTGTATTACTTTAAAGCTCTTTCATTTTTTGGTGTTACTGTTCCTTTAAAGGAACAGTAACGCCAAAAAATGAAAGAGCTTTAAAGTAATAAAAATATAATGCACTGTTGCCCTGCACTGGTAAAACTGGTGTGTTTGCTACAGTAACACTACTATAATTTATATAATAAGCTGCTGTGTAGCCCCGGGGGCAGCCATTCAAGCTGGAAAAAAGGAGAAAAGGCACAGGTTACATAGCAGATAACAGATAAGCTCTGTAGAATACAATGGGGTTTTATCTGTTATCTGCTATGTGCCTGTGCCTTTTCTCATTTGAATGGCTGCCTCCATGGCTACATAGCAGCTTATTTATATAAATTATAGTAGACTTTCTGAAGTAAACACACAACTTTTACCAGTGCAGGGCAGCAGCACATTATATTTTAGTTACTTTTATACACTTTCATTTTTTGGTGTTACTGTTCCTTTAAGTATTCATTCTGGGGGTGTAGTTTTCCTTTAAAATGGAAATAGAGGACAAGGCTTTGTGGGTATATTTGGGCTGCTGGGACCGAAGGCCCCAACAAAGACACGCCTTTATTAAAGACATGCAGGCAAATCAATATCCTGCCCAGACGTAGTCTATAGATTTGACTATGTAGTGCCAGAGTGGCTACTAAAGCATTCATTAGTTACAGGGCTACTTTTGCTCTCTGAGGTCAGTGCGCTCTTGGCCTCCACCTTATACACACAATATAAAGCTACAGCGACAAACATTCCACCCAGATAATATTTCCTTGTTCAAACAAACCCTGCACCAACGGTTGGCCTACTGCCCGAATTCACAACAAGTGTGGGCAAGACCTATGCAGTTGGTCATAGCTCCCTCGCCAGCTGTGCAGAAATGGTTCCTCTAGATCAGTGATCCCCAACCAGTGGCTCGTGAGCAACATGTTGCTCCCCAACCCCTTGGATGTTGCTCTCAGTGGCCTCAAAGCAGGTGATTATTTTTGAATTCATGACTTGGAGGCAAGTTTTGGTTGCATAAAAACCAGATGTACTGCCAAACAGAACTTTATGTAGGCTGCCAGTCCATATAGGGTCTATCAAATAGCCAATAACAGCCCTTATTTGGCACCCCAGGAACATGTTTTATGCTTGTGTTGCCCCCCAAGTCTTTTTACATTTGAATGTGGCTCACGGGTATAAAAGGTCGGGGATCCCTGGTCTAGATGAAGTAGATACCAGGAACTAGAGGCAAATGGTTAGGCACAAGAAAAGATTGGGATAGTAGCCATAGGTACAGTCTGGATTGCCACAGTACATGAGTTTCTGTGTGGCCAAAATCTGATGACCAAAAACTACAATAAAGAGGAGGAGTTGGCCAAGAGGTCAAGTTCTCAGCCATTGATGTGGAATCTCATGCTAGAGTTCAGTCCTCTGTGGCAACTTCTTCTGACCCTGGACAAGCCACTTAAACCCCCAGTGGATAGATAATACCCTATCATGACTTTCTTGACTGATGAAAAGCACTTTATAGGATTAAAAGTGCTACATAAATAATTCTCCTTTCCTTTTATACCCGTCCGAATCCATTCCACCTCTTCTACACAACCACCATCTCGGTCTTCTCAATGACTTCTCCAGCCGGTGCCACTTTCAAGTGATGGCAGTTCCTGAAGTCTGAAGTTGTTTCCTTCCATGGAAATCAGATGAAAGAAAGGAAACCGGGTCTTCACCCACGAGCAACTCACAATGAGTAACAGGGAACTCCAGGGTGTAAAAGTATGTAAACGTGCTGAGCTTTCACATCTAAAATAGATGACTAAACTGGATGAACTGGTAATGTTGTGACTAATATCCCATATTGAAAATAAGCCTTCAGCCTGTAATTTTCCCCATGAAAACTCAGGGTGAAACTGGCGGTCTGGCGAATGGGAGGAGGTGGCAGCTTGTTCCCTATTAATGGAAACCAGAAGAGCCGGAGCAGCGCGGATACTTCAGTAAAGCCGAGACGCTGAACTCTCTAATCATCGGATTAACATGTTTCTCTGCTTAATGTCAGATTATTATAGGGACTTTACTGAAGTTTTGTGTTCTCACAGACTTATTAAGCAGATTTAATACACTGATAAGCATCTATATAATAATTGTGTTCTTCCCAAGCTTATAAGGGGATAAGTCCAATGTATTCGCCACCCACCGCGCTCCATTCACATATTGAGGTGAAGCATGGGCCGTATGCTGTATGCAGAGGAAGTTGTGGTCAATGACATGCCTGAGCAATTGTATTAGCTACAATGTCTGTTGCCCTGGCCCTGGAGATGGACGCACCATACATAGTAACATAGTAAGTTAGGTTGAAAAAAGACATACATCCATCAAGTTCAACCATGATGCCTATATATAACCTGCCTAACTACTAGTTGATCCAGAGGAAGGCATAAACCCCATCTGAAGCCTCTCTAATTTGCCACATAAGAGAAAAAATAGCTTCCTGACTCCAAGATGGCAATCGGACCGGTCCCTGGATCAACTGCCATACTGCTCACACACGCAGAAGCTCACAAAAGGACTTCTGCTGGTCACCGAGTGGCAGATCCTCGATACATTTTACCTTGTGTTGGGGTAAGCTTGTCCAGCACTCATGAGGTGGCGCTCTGAACCTGATGTACAGAAGAACCAGGATCAGACTGTGAAATCTCAAGGTGATACATCAAGGTGCCCCCGCCCCTGCACCCCCCACAGGGGCCCTGCCACCTGCCCAAAGTCCTAAGTAAAAATGACTTTCAACTCGTCAGATGAGGCCCACTGGGTTTTTTCCAAGTGCCCCGGCGGCCCAGTCTGACCCTGAGAAGAATAACCCATAGAGCAGTAGCACAGTTCACCCAATACCTTACTCATGTGTACACCGGGTTGTATTAAGGCTATAAAAGAATTGTAACTGAGAAAATTGAGTGGCAGGAGGTTATAACAATCCTCAGGGCCACATCCAGTGCTAAGACTCCAATTACACTTTTATTCCACCATGGCTCTGTCCTATAACCAGTGGCATAATTAGAAGTTACTGGCCCCACAGCAATGACCGTGATGAGGCTCCATCTTACAGAATAATGATGGCTCTTGAATATTATATACATAAAGATAAAAAAGCATCCAGGACTTAGCCCCTCCAATCAGAAGCCTCCAAGCAGCCTTCTGATTGGAGGGGCCTCCTGCATAAGGGATTAACCTTTCCCCACAAGATGACTGCAGAGAATAAAGTTGAGTAAACATTTTCTAAACCTGATTTGACCAACAACATGCTGTGGGGCCTACGGAGACCTGTCAGGAGAAGAACCCATCAATGTGCCGATGTGGATTTTGCCCGATGGAATTTTCAATTCTGCCCAATAGATATGAAACAGGCAAGCTGCTGGCTCTGCCCATGCATGGCTTTAGGGGCCATCTTTATCTCAAACAAAACTTTTTGCACCTTTATTTTTATATAATCAAGTTATATTTCTCCTTTCATGTTTATTGAACAACCTAATCCCACATCTGGTCTTTGAAAGGGGTTGTTTATCTTTCAGTTAGCTTTTAGTATGATGTAGAGAGTAATATTCTTAGACAATTTGCAATTGGTCGTCATTGTTTATTATTTGTAGTTTTTTTAGTTTTCACTTTTCGTTCAGCAGCTCTCCAGTTAAGAGTTTTAGCAGCTATCTGGTTGCTAGGAACCTAAATACCTAGCAACCAGGAAGTGGTTTCTATGAGAGACTGACATATGAACAGGAGAGGACCTAAGTTAAAAAATAAGGTATAAAAAGTAACAATAACAATAAAATTGTAGCCTTGCAGAGCAATAGTTTTTGGCTGCCGGGGTCAGTGACCCCTATTTGAAAACTAGAAAGAGTCAGAAGAAAAAGGCAAAGAATTAATAAAATTATAAATAAAAAATAATGAAGACTAATTGAAAAGTAGCTTAGAATTGGCCAAAAAGGTGAACCGCTCCTTTAATATACAGAAGAGTTCAGATAACGTAATAAGGAATTATTTCACAAAAACTCAGTCTAATGTCTGGGGTATGGTGTTTGGAACTGTTAGAGTTGATGCTAAGGATAATGCCTGAGTACAAACGGAAGGTTGTGTTGGGACACGTTGCTTTCCATAAGCTGACAGCAGACACCCGATACTGTGTATATACTGTATATGCCGGGGATGGCCAGCTGCCCTAGCAACATCTGCACAGAAATGTAAATGTTAATAAATATTTCCCAGCAGTGTGAGGGGGGAGTTTATACTGCGTTCCTGGGCAGGGTATGAATGAGTAGTAACGTATCGGCAAGTTAGTAGTAGTAAGTTAGTCTGGGGAGTGCGGATAGCAAGTATAGAAAAGAAAGATGGCAGCAGTAGAGCAAGATGGCCACAACTATACTTGGGCCCTGCAGACAGCAGCTCATTGGCCATTGTATAGGGGCCCTCCATCAGCCTGCCCCATCATTATCAGCTGCCAGGTCTCCCTAAGCCAGCAGTATAATCCAATCCTTGGCTCCCTGGCCAACATTTAGATCATCCCACTTTGGCCTAGTGTATTCATGGCCAAACTGAGCAGAGATCCGTCTGTTCAGCAACCTTGGCACACAAGCGGATAAGTATGTGTATATATGTGCACTGGAGGGGTTGACATTGACGGGTATGGTCTTTTTTCAACCCAGCTTAACTATGTAACTATCTTAAAGGGGAACTTCCAAAACTAAATTTGTTAAAGAGCTACACACAACCCAGAAACCCCTAATATCCCTATCACTGTAATCTGTTCCTTCCAAAAGTATGAATAAATGCCATTTTTATATACTGAAATCCAGCTGCAAAACAGTTCTTCTCTTTCTGCATCATTTGAAATCCTGGCAGGGGAGGAGGGACTAAACCACTGTGAAATTGTAACAACTTGTTCCACAGCTTACAGACAGCATGCAGGAACTACATCACCCACAATGCATTGCACTGGGATGTTCCTTTCCTTATTGACATCACATGTGCAGGGAATTGTGGGATTGGGAGGAGGCAGGCTGAAGGCAGGCTGAGGGCAGGCAACTACTGTTACATTTTATTTGAGTCTCAAAGCAGCCAGATCAGCAGGGGAACAGAGGGCGGGGCTTAGGGAACTGTTCCAAACCATATTATTACATTAAAAATCATGGAAAGGCTGAATATTTTTTAAGTGATGTATACTGCAAAGTTGTTTGAGAACATTGTTGGCCAAATTGGTCAATTTAGAGCAAGCTGGTCTGTATAGGTCTATATGACCCACCTTGAGCATAGGAGGGGTAAGTACCAGGTGTTGGGGGATATTGGGCCATATACACCCCTGGACAGAACATTCTAATTGAAATCTGTTTGGGACCTATCTTATTTCAGCTGTAAAATCTGCTCTACTAGAACATCTATCAGTAGTGTATCAGTATCTATCAGCACTGTCCTTCCTATCTACATTGGTATCAGATACCCTACCTACCAGGCTGGGAGCCACATCAGCTCCATCCACTCATGATTTACTCATTTTACCTCCCTGTTACCTTCCATAGAAACATTTCCCTTCTAGACCCTAAATCACATTCCCACCCACAGCTCTGGCCAGATCTGCTATAAATCTAATTCGGTAAACACCATATCACAGAAGAATTCTCCTCCCAACGCCGGCCCACACCCACCAGTAACCGGCCCCACGTGTGCCATCAATGCCAGGGTGCACTATTTACTGGTGTTTATATATTCAGTGATGGGTGACTGGGAAAGCCATGTTTGCTCACAGTGGAATGGGTGCCGCACCCAACGCAATTCACACACCTCTGTCTGAAAGATCTAGATGTTCTGTAGCTGAAATCACAGCAATTTCACTTCTGCGTTGTGTCTGGTACATTAAGGCTGACACGTTTTACTGCCTGAAATACTGTTCTCCTTATCTCTGTGTAGGCCTGCACATCACTTATACACAGGGGGTTCTGCCCCCCCCCCCCCACACACACATAATGCTGGAGAAAAGAAACCCAGATAGCTGTACTATATGTACAAAGGTAACCGGACACCTGCCCGTCCAACACGCCCAAACCAAGGGTACTTATATGAAGTTCAGCTGCACACATTGGCCAAAAGGGACCCCTGGGAGACAGAGGAAGATGGTGACTTGGTTCTCCTACAGAATAGCCTAATACCCTAGGCCGGTGCAGTTTTCAGCGTACAGGAGCACTGGCCTAGGGTCTCAGGGAAGCGAGTATAATCACTGGAGTGGGGGGGGGTTGGTTTATTTAGCAAATTGCCCCCCCCCCCCAGAGATTATACCTTTCCTTCTCCTTTAATCCGGCAGTAAGGACAGGGATCCCTAGTGCCTTGCATTCTTTGTTGCTCTTGGCCAGAGGGGCACCTTGTGGGCCCAGGGTTGGAACGGGGGGTGCAGGGCCCACCAGGGCTCCCACCCCAGGGTCCCTGCAAGTGCCCCCACCAGCCGCGTCCCCTAACCCCGCCCCCTGCTGGGCCCCCCTAACCCCCCCTGCAGGGTCCCCCTCCCAACGTCCTCCCCTGTGCGCGTGTAAGTTTAATGCATCAGGGGAGGAACAGTCAGGCAGGGGGAGCGCTGGCAAGAGTCGGGTCTGGGCCGCCGGTGCCCACTGGGATTTTTCCCGGTGTCCTGGTGGCCCAGTCCGACCTCTGGGTGGGCCCCAGCCTTCATGCCCGCCCCGACCCAGGGGCACTGCCTGTCTGGGATCTGTGCACCCCCACCACCGGCATAGGCAGATCTTCAATAACGCTAGGGGAGGTAAGCCTCCCCAAACCTGCTTGGCACCTTAAAATTTTTTTTTAAAAAACTCTGTTTCCGCACTGCTGGAACCTTTAACATTGGGAAATCTTCCTGCAATCCTGGAAGGGTGAAAAAAACACTTCCACCCACACTTTTGCGCAGTATCCCTGGAAGTCAGTGCGAAACACAAGAGGTAGCCGGGGGGGGGGGGGTTCATTTTTTACGCCAGCAGCAAATTCCGTAAGACTCACATTAGCTTTATATCAGTCTTCAGCCTCCCCAAACAAAAAATTCACCCTCCGCCTATGCCCACCAGTGGTATTGGCATGACTACATAAGGGGGTTAAGGGTGGAGGTATGAGGAATGAGGGGGGCAGTTGCCCCAAACACCCCAGTCCAGTAATACAGTGAAGCCTATGGAGTCTATGAGCAGGCTGGGGGCCATAACAATCCTTTGGAGGGCCACATCTGGCCCCAGGCCCTGCACTAAATGCTGCACATTCCAGGGGCTGCCGACCTCCTGTCCCATAAACAATCAACTGCTGCCTACAATGCGTGCTGCTGTATGAATAACTGCACTGTTTTGTCAAAACATGACTAATTTATATGAAAAATGTCTTTGTGTGCTATTTGTGACCCTCATAACATTATAATATAATAATAACTTCTCCACAATAAATCAATCACTCAGTTCACTTTCCATTTCCTAAGCTGTCAGGTTCGTTAGTCTCGTCTCAGCAAAACAATAAAGGACAATTTCTCATGACTGAATGATGTATATTAAGGTGAAGCTGACACATCTAAACGAATGGCACCACTGGATAGTGGAGCTGTAAATACCCCTAGGATGTGCAGCTATCTCATGTATTTGACCTAGTCAAAGATCTGCCCCTTCCATGCAGGTTACTCTCTGTACTCTGTAGTGCGCCAGGGGCGGGTCTCCCTGTTGTCATTGGCTGTCAGTTGGCTGTACCTACTATCACCCCAACTCTTCCTTACCAGTAACTGCTGCTTTGTAGGGTTCAAATGTTTGCTGGTCCCAATAAGGGGGCCCCTATTTGCACCTCCATATTAACAGCCCTATGTACTGAAAATGTCTAAACCTTTATAGATGGGGGTCAAGAAAACCAGCCATTGATTAGCTAATGCAAGGGATCCATGGCTGCTTGATAAATGAGCGCTGTAGGCTGATAATGGGTGCCTAAGGGTGCACTTGATGGACACACATACAATCACGTGGGTGGCTCGGCTGAGTGGGAAAAGCTGGTTCCACGGAGACATACTGGCCATGCTGCTCCGGGTGCATTGGGATTGATGGATTGTGCTGTTCAAGTAGGGAACAGCCTGACCTGTCTGGCAGTGATACATTAGCCCCGGCCCTGGGACTGCTCCTTTGCAGTATGAGGAAAACATTATATCAGCTGGGTAAATAGAGAAGGCTTTCCACGTATGCCTTTAATGCAACAGCAAATCATTAGACCCATTTTAAAGGGGAAGTTAACCTTTAAATGATCTTTAAATAGGGTTAGACAAGCTCTAGCAACCAGATAGATGTTTCAATTCCAAGCCTGCACAGCGAAATATATTGAAGTATTTATATACCCTTCAATAAAGACCAATTGCAAATAATCCCAAAATATGAATGATGGCCACATACATGTAGACTCCAGCCAGCTGATCAAATGCCATCACTTCAGTGCCAAATCCAGTTGGTCTGTGACCCTGACATTGGCAAAGGGTTGTGGACTAAGTATAACCTGAGAAAGCCGCATTTGGCATATAATATAATTGTCTTGGCCATGGGCTTGGGAGTCCACGTCTGTGGCCTAATTGCATATAAGCTATACTAAATATGTACAATATGCACAATAAGGTCTGTGTGCACCAGCTGATTGGGTAGGGGAGGGGCAGTCGATACTGCAGGGGAGGGGCATATATAGAAAAAGAATTCTCCCATTTTGTTTTTTGCAACCCCCCAACCTGCAAAAAAGTGTCTGTGGGATTATTTACATATATATATATATAATAGAAAGAGTGCCACACACACACACAGGGGCTTGATGCAAAAGAAATATATGTATACATATACAGGTATGGGATCCCTTATCCAGAAACCCGTTATCCAGAAAGTTCTGAATTATGGAAAGGCCACCTCCCATAGACTCCATTATAAGCAAATAATTAAAATTTTTAAAAATGATTTCCTTTTTTTCTGTAATTAGAAAACAGTACCTGTACTTGATCCCAACTAAGATATAATTACCCCTTATTGGGGGCAGAACAGCCCTATTGGGTTTATTTAATGGTTAAATGATTCCCTTTTCTCTGTAATAATAAAACAGTACCTGTACTTGATCCCAACTAAGATATAATTACCCCTTATTGGGGGCAGAACAGCCCTATTGGGTTTATTTAATGGTTAAATGATTCCCTTTTCTCTGTAATAATAAAACAGTACCTGTACTTGATCCCAACTAAGATATAATTACCCCTTATTGGGGGCAGAACAGCCCTATTGGGTTTATTTCATAGTTAAATGATTCCCTTTTCTCTGTAATAATAAAACAGTACCTGTACTTGATCCCAACTAAGATATAATTACCCCTTATTGGGGGCAGAACAGCCCTATTGGGTTTATTTCATGGTTAAATGATTCCCTTTTCTCTGTAATAATAAAACAGTACCTGTACTTGATCCAAACTAAGATATAATTACCCCTTATTGGGGGCAGAACAGGCCTATTGGGTTTATTTAATGGTTAAATGATTCCCTTTTCTCTGTAATAATAAAACAGTACCTGTACTTGATCCCAACTAAGATATAATTACCCCTTATTGGGGGCAGAACAGGCCTATTGGGTTTATTTAATGGTTAAATGATTCCCTTTTCTCTGTAATAATAAAACAGTACCTGTACTTGATCCCAACTAAGATATAATTACCCCTTATTGGGGGCAGAACAGTCCTATTGGGTTAATCCAATATTTGAATTATTTTTAGCAGACTTAAGTTATGGAGATCCAAATCACGGAAAGATCCCTTATCTGGAAAACCCCAGGTCCTGATCATTCTGGATAACAGGTCCCACACCTGTACAGGCACCTGTGGGCTGCCCCGATCCTGAATGTGCTTGGGAAATGTCTGATATACACATATAATACACAAGCCTTCAAGCTGGTACCTTTATATGTTTATAATATCCTTTTTATTTACAATGGGGGTACATTACTGTATATTTAAGAAAGCATTTAATGTTCCTTTAGTTATATAGAGAGCCTGGTTATAAGCCAATGCTTCACATCCCTTTGCTAAACAGGCTGCAGAATGTCTCTGGCTGCCTGATCAATCTTATCCTCCATGACAAGCTTTGCCCAGAGGCACAGGGGACTGGTGCTGGGCTTAATTGTGTAATAAGCTGCAATAATGGGACAATAGGATACACATATATTAGTAAAAGATCGCTTTTTTGGAACAGGTGGTGGAGGATTGTGGGGGTTGTAGTCCTGCAGCAGTCAGAGTGTATTTAGCAGAGCTATTAGGGTGTGTGGGGGGTACTATTAGTGTAACAACATGCCGAACAACGAAGATGGATGTGCACCAAATGGAAATGAGCTGTCTGTGAGAATGACATACTAATGATATAGTAGTAAGGAAGTACAGAAAAAAGCAAATGCCTGGATAGCACAAAGGCATGTGGAGCAGCACTATCCAGCTCCGCCCCCAGAGGGCCACATATCCAACATGCCCTACTGGGGAGCAGATTTTAGTATAAGGATGAGGTCGGAGAAGCTTTTGGCTCCACTTGGTTTTTTTAGGGGACCATAACAGGATATAGGAGGACTTTACCCTTAAAAAGACGAAGGCATCAGTTTAATAAAGTTTATAAAAATTCATTATAACCCCACCCACTTTTGTAACCCAATAAATGCCTTTCAACAGCTGGAGGGCTGAGATTTGGGCAGGTTGTAATTTTTTTTTTGCGAGCCCCAAAACTGCAAGGGGGTCCAATCTTCTTGAACTCCAGCCCATGACATGAGCTTCTGGGGTTGATTAATGGAATTGCATTAACATACAGGTGGGAGCACAGGCTGGAAAATATACTAAGAGACAGTAAAAAGCAGAGGATTATATTTCGTTTATAAGAAATAATGTCAGAGATAAAAGAACCTCAGTAACCATAAACAGGCTTCTGTGATGACAGAAAGATGCATCGTTAATATCCAGTCCATTCATAAGCAGTGTAGCCTGCAGGAAGAGCCGCACACCCATACGCATAGACTCGAGTTCATTCTGATCCAATTCAACATAACAGATCAAGGCAGGTACCAGGGAGGGGGCCCAGGCCAATGAAGCGGTGTCCCTGCCTCTGAGAATACCTTGATCTTCAGCAATGTGATGGACTATACCGGTAGCTGAAGTCCTGCAAAATCTTGTAAAGCCCTAGTTGAGTTATATGAGTTTTATTTCCCCTTTAATGATTTTGCTGACGGAGGAGAAGAACCTGCAGGTGCTGAAAACTATAATGTCAGGTGTTGTTACCTTGAAGAGGGATGAAAGGGAGTACACACCATAACAGTAATTACACAAAGTGATGGTTGGCCTGGGTGGAACATGAATATGGCTTCCAGAGATCATCAACACAGGAATCATAAATGTCTATGGAAATTACATAACGCCTGGTACTGAGGAACATTGCCATAAACACATATTGTGTGGCCATAATCCTTGTGTTTGAACATTTCTTCATCTGCAGCCTTCAGGTGGGTGAGGGTTGGAGAGGACGAGGGGAACTGAGGATGAAGGGAACTGAGGTTCGACAACAACTGAGGAGCCTCCTATCAGGCTTCAGATGGTGCAACTATGGCCAATAAGGACCGGATCAAGGGTGCTGATGCCTTGACTAGTCTCCATAGGCCTTCTGTATTCAAGAGATTCAATCTATGGCCAGCTTCAGATCTTTTGCGGTGGTGGCACAATGGTGTAAGTCTTTTTGATTGGTGCCTGTTGTGCCTATATATACTTGGCCCCATCATTAATATTGTAGTTGTGAGTATGTAGAAGAAATGTTGGCAAAGACAAGCAGTCATGGGAAGGGGACATTTAAAACTAATCTTCATACTGACAAAACACACTCTGTAAAGCAACAAGCAACATGACTTTATTCCCTGTGTGATGCCCCATTGCCCCCTTGGAAGAGTCAATGTCAATCAAATGCCACGGAGGACGCAAGCAGGTACGAGCTGTGCCCCAGCCAGATTCTAGGTGCCACATTCCGTAATATTCGCACATTGCTGAACTGATTCTGAGACACACCCTATGGAGTAAATGTACCAAAGGGCCCTGAAGCAACAAGTATTAAGATATTATCCTTATTGAGGGACCTCTCGAGCACCCAGGTGGATAATTATAACATTAACTGACATGTCAGAATGTAGGCCTTCCTGACTTTAGACAGAAAAATAATTTTTCATCCATAATGAGTTGCTTTATCCAGGAATGTGACCCTTGGCCTCCCCATCGTTTTTATCCTTGACACCTATTTAATGGTTTCCCAGTAATCTCTCTCCTGTGCCTGCAGCTCCTTAACAACATAATTGTTCCTAGTTGACTCTCCTTTATATATATATATATATATATATTTATTCTTATATTTAACGATGCATTTTTTTTATCAAAGGGTAAAAAGTGAGTCCAACTTTTGATCAATATGTCCCTAAAACTCCTATACAAGGTATTAGAGAACTGTGGATCTCTCCTCCAGATAAATGTGGTAAACTCTGTTTTCACCCTTTGATATACAAACCCCTTTCTTAAAAAAGATGGAAGTTTTGCCCAGTTATCAGAACCAGGTAAAGACGCTACTGTAAAACCAGGTACTAGACCAGCATTGACTACTATTTTTCATGTGGTAGGAGGATTGTCAACCAGAATCCAATGGCAACTTCATGCATCCCATAACACGTGGCACGATAAACACAAGTCAAATCACATATAAATTGCCCCCAAAGAAGACATGGTGAGAGCAATAAGATATTGTAGATATATATAATGACCCCACAACACATGGTAGTATAAATACAATGCCAGTTCCTCATATACTGCTCCCAGAACATATGGCAGGATAACTACCATGTCAATTCCATGTATAATACTGAAGAACTCATGGCAGGATAAATACAGCCCTAATTCCACATATAATGACCCCACAACACATGGTAGTATAAAGACAGTCCCCATTCCTTATATTATGCCCCCAGAACACATGGCAGGATAACTACAGTGCCAATGCCATATAAAATGCCCCCAGAACACATGGCAGGATAAATATAGTGCCAATCCCACATATAATGCCTTAAGAAGACATGGCAGGATAAAAACAGTGCCAATTCCATATAAAATGGCCCCAGAACACATGGCAGGATAAAAACTGTGCCAATTCCATATATAATGCCCCAGAACATATGAAAGGATAAATGCAGTTCCACATATAATGCCCCAGAACACGACGTGATAAATATAGTGTCAATTCCATATATAATGGCTTCGAAACACATGGCAGGATAAATACAGTGACTGGACTTTGACCGGACTGTGTGGAGAGTGCCGACTCTCTAGGCTGTGCACCAAGTAGTAATTCTCTGGAGGAGGTAAGGGTGTGCTGGTGTAAATATTTTTCCCATAGGATAAATACAGTGCCACTTCCATACATAATGCCCCAGAACACATGACAGGATAAATACAGTGTCAATTCCATATATAATGGCTTCGAAACACATGGCAGGATAAATGCAGTGCCAATTCCATATATTATGCCTCCAGAACACATGGCAGGATAAAAACAGTGGCAATTCCATATATAATACCCCAGAACACATGACGGGATAAATACAGTGTCAATTCCATATATAATGGCTTCGAAACACATGGCAGGATAAATACAGTGCCAACAATATATATAATGCCCCCAGAACACATGGTAGGAAAAATGCCAGTTTCATGTATAATACCTCCATCTTGTTTCTGATTAGGAAATTACCGTATATACTCGAGTATAAGCCGAGTTTTTCAGCACTAAAAATGTGCTTAAAAAGTGAACCTCGGCTTATACTCGCGCTTATACTCGCATATATACGGTAGATGTATTTGCTGTGAAATGCGAGCCTAACGTGCGCGTGGCTTCTTACGTGCAGCATTGTTGACAAGCAGCGGCTGTATCGGTGCGCATCGGCGTGGCATCTTACATGGCATGTACGTGCGGCATTGTTCACAATGGGCTTCTCTTCACAGGTATGCTCATCGCCAGGGCACCGATGCGATGCGCATCGGCGGCGGCATCTTACATGGTGGCATCTTATGTGGCGCTTCATGGGGTAGGGGATAAATGAATATTGCGGCCATGAGCTGTGTAACGGTGCGCTGTGTGTGGATTGTGAAAGGCGGCACAGAGAGGATGGGGGGGGGGGGCTCAGTGTCCCGTCCCCTCCTTCTCTATACACAGACAAATAGGATTCCTAGCCATTTAGTTTAAATCTGTCAAACTGATCTATTGACCCAATAGAGTTTATAGGCCAATTAATATATGATTAAAAAAAGCAGCATGAGCCTGGAAATGCCTTCAATATTTCAAAACAGGAATTGTGCCTGTGTCACAGTGAGCAGTGCTAATAATGGATGAGGCATATATCTAATGAACAGGTTGGAGTGCCACAGAAAGCAGTAGGTGTGTGGCACGGTGGCCTTTGAAGTGGGAGACCCAGGCTGGAGATTGTGTACTAGATGCTGGCAAGCACTTTCTCACACAACCCAAAGTAAATTTTAAAGGAATACTGTCATGATTTTTATGGTATACTTTTAGTTCTAAATTACACTGTTTACATAGCAAATAAAATTGTGTTCTTGAACCAACAAATGTATATATACTGGGAGCTGCTATCTTGATGCTTTCACATTGTTCTGCTAATTGGCTGCTGGGATGGGGGTGATATCACTTCAACTTGCAGTAGCGGCTGCATTTCCCTCGGCTTATACTCGAGTCAATACGTTTTTCCAGTTTTCTTAGGTAAAATTAGGTACCTCGGCTTATATTCGGATCGGCTTATACTCGAGTATATACGGTAATTGGTGTTGATTTGGGGAAGCTTGGTATATACTTTATACAGTAGTATTTTATTGGAAGGAAATGCTTGACATCCCCTGTAAATTGACCTTATTAATTTACGTATATGTGTCAGCGTCACTTTCACCGTGAACCAATCTATACAGTGCACATTGTGATTAATATGATCAACCTTGACCTGTATTCCTAGCCAAGAGCAAACAGATTTGTGTGTAGAAGATGATTTGACGCCAGGTGTAGAACAGATGGTGGGAAGTCAATGGAGGAGAAATGGCTCAGAGGATGTCACTAGACTCAGGAGGGCCAGGGTTCAATTCCTGTGTCAACTACTCTGTCAATTTCTTGTGGTCTTGGGGCAAGTCATATAATCTCCCCGTGCCTTGGGCAGTCAACCTCAGTTGTGAGGAAGCGCGTAGTACTTGAAAAATAACTTGTCCGGTTCTGACAATAACCAGTGGCGGTATGTAAATATGAGTTATGGATACATTATTGTAAAATATAGGAGCTATGTAAAGTAATTGAACTTTATTGTGACTCCTAATATCCTCCTAATTTATAACAGGGGGCACATCATTTCTCATAATACTGTACACAGGGTTCCTGGGTCATACACGTGACATCACTATGACTGGATTATAACTAATGACATCAATATGCATCAGTTATGAGAATATGTTTTCCAAGTTGGTCATAATATTAATACTAACAGGGAACTCCAGTGGTAACTTTTACTGTATTGACCCTAAGTCCCTATCTGACACCAGTTTGCTTTACCATACACACTATCCCTCAGTAAGATCAAACTGTCCCAGAATATCACTAAAATGTAAGATGAGTATAAAATTCACCCATTGAATCCCAATATCCCATTCTCTCACCAAACCATGTTTTTTCTTCTTTCATTTTATCTTCTGCTCTTCAATTTTTCCTTCTTCTCTGCTCTTTTCTTGCCTTTTATTTCTTCTGCCCCCTTCTCCTGTCTTCTACTAGTGTTTTGCCCTATTAAACTTTCTCTTTTTGTTTGTCCCTTTTAGGCCTCCATAGTGCGTAAAGTACTGTGTCACAAAATCCTCTTTTGCCACACGTTATTGTGTTGAGCCATCTTCATGTAGACCCGCTCTGCTTTGGCATTTAGGTTGATTTGCCATTCTCTCATTTGAGTCATTTTGAGTCTCCCATATTTTTGTTTTCTTCTCTTAATGATCAGTCTCTTCTAGTAACCCCTTTCTTACCCACTCAGTACACTGAGTACTAACTACAGTACATTAAAGGAGAAGGAAAGGTAAAAACTAATTAAACTTTATCATAAAGGTCTATGTAAATACAGCCATAAGCGATCACAGAGTCCTCTATCAAAAGAAACACAGGATTTCTTGTCTCCTTTTATGGGAACATGTTCTTCAGTATCAGACTTTCTCTCTTTTAGGGCTCCTTCAGGTTTGGGGCTTGAGTCTGCTCAGTTCTCTCCTCTCTCCCTCCCTTCTCCTACTCCCCCCTTCCCATAAGAATGCATAAGAACTCACTTACCCCACCCTTGATCTGAGCTTCCAACTGCAGCAGGAAGCTACCAAGACCAAACTAAAATGGCAGCTGCTATCACAGGGAGCTTCTAGGGCTCTTTACTCAGGTATAATTAAGCTTTCTGCAGAATAAATATAGTGTTCTAGGTGGCACTAATGTGGTGAATCTATAGGCAGTAAAATGCCAGAATGACTTTCCTTCTCCTTTAAACACAGCTAGTAGCAGTGCACTGGGTGCGAGTGGAGTGCAAGCAAAACTAACATTAACTGACTCCAGAAGAGTAAACTGCCTTAGACTTAAGATGTGATCTCAGAAATTTTCCATGAAGAACTGTTGCCACTGAATGCCCTATATATTACACAACTCTTTGCAAAACAAATTTGGCTCAAGGTTTTCACATTCTATAATTAGTGGAATGGAATTCTAGTTAGACTTAGTTTGCTCTTCAACAATAGGTATTAATTAATCTCACCCCCATTCAGTCTGTTCAGCTGAAACATGGAATGCAGCCAGTTTCACGGACTTGTAATAAAATGGAGGTGCTTTCCTACAAGGTAGAAATACCTATTTTTGGTTATACTCAGAAGACCTTTTAAAGGCCATTGTGTTTATAGATGGTGCCCATCTCCATGTACCCCCCTTACTGCAGAGAACCTTTAAGTGCCGTAGTACCCAGGGGATTTGAGATGCTTACTCCTGAGTGAATTTAGCTATTAGACTAGTACTTCAGCGCTGTAGAACATAATAATGGTAATAATGATAATACCACATCGATCTATTAAGCCCAGAAGAAAGCCATGGAGGAGTGGCTGCTCCACAAATCCCTTTGCTAGCTTCTGCCTTGCAAATGTTTGGGGGTATCCAAGGGCTGGACATGCTATCCTTAGCTAATCTCTTGGTTTGATTTTCGGTGATTTTATTTGATTTTATTTTTAGTATGTTAGGTGAAGATAAGTTAAGCAACTCTAAAATTACTTGTATCATATTTAATGTTTTGCATTTCCCCCAAAGTAACCTTTAGACTGTCACCTGACTGTCACTGGACTGACCAGTGGCAGCACATTGGCACAATGATTAGCGCCGCTGCCCTAGATAGCATTATCTGCCAGGAGTTTGTGTAGGTTCTACTCCAGGTTGGACACTATTTGCCAGGAGTTTGTGTAGGTCCAAGGTTCTACTCCAGGTTGGACACTATTTGCCAGGAGTTTGTGTAGGTCCAAGGTTCTACTCCAGGTTGGACACTATTTGCAAGGCGTTTTGATGTTCTCCCTGTGCTTGGGCAGATCACGTAGCCCTTATGTTTTAGCAGCTACATCCCTTGAATTATTATGTGTATCTTATTAAAAAAAAGTCACTGCTCAATATGACTGAGAAACAGCAAAACAATATGAAAAATACTCCAGCGTCGCTTTAATTTAAACAGAGAGTGAGAATTACAGTATGTCATATTGTGGCATTGGTCCCTGTTTACCTTTTCCCATTGTTTCTGCTGCTGTTTTGGCAATGTCACACTCTACTTTGTCATATTAGAGAAAGGTTAAGCTATATACATTCCAGTGCAATGTCTCACCATTGTTTAAAGTTAATGTGGTTGTACACAAATACAAACAACCCAATTACAAATCCAGCGAGTGTTACTCTTTTGGATGCCCTGAAACCCTGCGTCCATCCTGTGGGTTATTTTGTCATCAATGTAACCTGGCTACCTTAAACCACGCTTTCAGTGCACACTCCACCAAGTGGCCAAATGTGGGCTCAAAGGGGCGCGTGACCAAAAAAAAGTCTTCTATAAGGTCTAAGATACCCATTTAGGGCAAAATTCCCACTGATGGACATTCATTATACTTTATACCAGGGGTCCCCAACCACCGGTCCGGGGAACGGTGCCGGGCCGTGGGCTGTGCTGAACCGGGCCACCTCTGCTCCCAATTACTTGTGATCCCAACTCCCTGATGTGTTACACAGCCATGACAATAGCTATGCGAAGCCCAGGAAGATTTCTACTGATTAGGACAAGGACCAAAGTACTTTATTAAGCTGTATGTAATAATAATATTAATAGTAAAGTGCATAATATAAAATTTAACTAGCACTAGTTGTGCTGCACCCCCCATCCCCGGTCCTTGGAAAAATTGTCTTGCTTAAAACCGGTCCGTGGTGCAAAAAAGGTTGGGAACCACTGCTTTATACTAAGGGTTAGCACCACAACATATATTTTGTTGGTCAGTCAATCTAATGCCTTTAATTTAATGTGCCATTACTTTCCAGAAATGCATGAAGAAAGGAGACACTTCCTTGAAGCCTACAGCTTTCCCACCATACAGAGCAGAGCAGTCACAGTTGAGAGGATGGCTGTTATTTGAAGGGATGTGCAAGGAACACAGAAAACTTTGTCCCCTATAAGGAAATACTAAGAGGATTACAAGACTGGAATTACATACAGCATCATCCTATGCCAGCCTGGCACTAAGCTTGCCAGTTTATCATTCTCTACAAATTGCCTTTACTTGAACTTTAGAGAAAACAAAGTTTATATTCAAAACTGACCTGGAAAAGGTAACAACCCCCTTCTGATGGATAATGGACTAAAATCCAGACACTACAGAAACCTCTTGGGTTGTAGCTCTGTCAGACATTAGTACAGAGGAGTAAACTGGATTCTATACCAGCAGGTGATCATATTTACCCATCATTCAATCTGAATCTGTCACATGACATAATGGAAAACGTGATCCATAACAGGACCCTTACCTGACATGTCACATGATGTAAAAGTACATGCTGAACATGTTTAGAAGCACAAAATTTATTAGGGGGTTGCATAATCTATACCTCTTATACAAGGAATATCTAGGACAGCAAGTTTTCACCTCATATCTCACCTAAATGGAACATCCAACACAAGGAAATAGGCACTCTCCCAAACCTTACAATAACTGGCCTTAAAGCTAAGCCCCACTTGCCACAACTACAAGTAGGGTTGCCACCTGTCCAGTTTTGACCCAGACAGCCCGGTTTTCGTAAGCACTGTCCGGGTCAAAACCTCCCGCACGATTTTTCATGTTAGGGAAACTGTGCGGGACTCACTGAGATGCTGCGTCATAGCCCCGCCGAGTGATGTCACTGCCCTGCCTTTTCCCCGCCCCATGATGGTCTGGCTCCACCTCTTCCCCCACCCCCATGACGTCACCGCCCACCCTCTCGTGAAAAAAGACGGAAAAGGTGGCAACCCTTTCTACAGTCACACAGTTTAGTAACTACCACAGTGAAACGTTTTGACTTGCCCTTTCATTTTAACCCTAGAAGGGTACAAAATCAATCAGTCTCCAGGTTCCTATTAGACAGCATCCTAAAGGTCCCCACACATGGGGCAATTGTAGCTGCCGATATCGGTCCTTTGGACCGATTTGGTAGCTTATCGGCCCGTGTAGGGGCAGAAACGACGGCCATACCCGACCGATATCTGGCCTGAAATTGGCCAGATCTCGATCGGGCAGGTTAAAAGATTCAGTTGGATCGGGGACCGCATCGACTCGTTGATGCGGTTCCTGAACCGACTGCCCCATTGCTGGCATTATAATTCGATCGTTTGGCCCTACACATTCCCCAATATCGCCCACCCGTAGGTGGGGATATCGTGTGAAGATCCGCTCGCTTGGCATCTTCACGTATATGGGCACCTTAAGTGCCCAAACAGGGACCTGGAAACTGGGCCCTCACTGTCTCAGCATCACACCTGTTCACCCCTAACCTTGCAGAACTCTTGGAGGGCGAGAGGACAAAAAGTACTTTGGGTCAGTGATTCCTTGGTCGGGGTAAAAATGATTTATGGCAGTATCACACAATTGTATTGGTGACCACTTGACAACTCTATATACCTATCTATTTAAACAATATTGTTACAGGTCCTACTATTGTTCTATTGGAAAGCATCACCTGACATGCCCCAACTGGTGGGGTATATGACATCTATTAGGGTGCCCAAGATTTGGCCTTGGAGCAGCATCCCTGGTTAGCCTGACTGTAGGGTAAATATCCCTGAGGGAAAGTCTCAAACATTTCTATTATTACAAAATGCTAATTGTATCTTTACCAAGGAGATTTTCTGCTGCGGGGGCCCTTGCCTGAATCTAGGGGTCTAGGCTAATGCCCTCATTACTGTAACCTAAAACCAGCCTGATGCTATCACCCGTTTGCTTCGTAGATAAAATCACCTGCTTTTATACTCCTCCGATAAAATCACCTGCTTTTATACTTCTCCTCCGTATACAAAAATGCGACTTTACTCCAGTGCAGCAGAGAGGCCGGTAAGATCGATAACACAGGCGGAAAATCTGATTAGATGGACAAGTTATCCTAATCTGAAAATAACTACGTCTGCCGAAAACACAGGCCTCGCTGTTTGGAGCTCAGTTGCCCGTGGAAACCATTTTGAAAGACCTCGTCTCCATGTCCTTTCAGACCTTTATACATTAGTCTTAAATTTCTCCTAGACAACAGCCTTTGGTAATTGCAGTTTTGTTGGAAACTTCGACTCCAATAAGAGTGTTGCTGAAGAAAGGGCTAAAATAACTCATCAGTGCCAATCTATTTTTATTGGTAATTTCCTTTCTGCTTCATGCAAGCAACTGAATAAAGTATAGCAATCTGAGGGCAATGCTCTTCTATCTAGGTGGTAACAACCAATATGTTAAAGGAGCAGTAACACCAAAAATGGAAATTCTTATTTTAACCTCATGTACTACTTATTTCTATCCTGTCCATGTAAAAATATTTTCTTTGCAACTCCCCACTCCATGTATTGTGTACATAATACATATTTATAACCTGACACCCGAGCCCCTACCATAAAAGTACAGGTATTGTCAAACAAAAAATATCATACTTTCTAGAAATGGTGCAGAATTTGTGTTTTTAGGGCATTTTTGTTTCCTAATGTCCGGCTCTTTAAATATAACAATACACAACAATGAGGGGCCTATTCATTAACCCTTTAAGTGCCAAGGGACGTAGATTCTACGTCCCAGGTACCAAGGGACCAAAGTGCCATGGGACGTAGAATCTACGTCCAATGGCACTGTCGGGTTTACAAGCGCTGCGCTCGCTTTTAAAGCAGCGCAGCGCTTGTAAACCCCTCAGATCCCCCTAGGCAACGAGCAGAGTAAGACATACTCACCGATCCGGTCCCCCAGCCGCACCGATCGGTCGCTCCAGCCAATGACAGCAGTGGGCACGCGTTGATGACGTGTCCACTGCTGTCCCTTTAAATAGCGCCGCCTACTGTCGGCTCCCTCACTCCTGCTGCGCACGTTGGACAAGATGGAGCTCCCCTGCTGCCTTCCTGCTGGATTGATCGCCCCTGATCGCCTCTGATCGCCTGCCTGCCTTGGGTAAGCTGAACTACAACTCTCTACCACTGTTTATTTTGCTTATTTCTATCTCAACTGTCTAAAAATTTTTTTTTTTTTTTTTTCAATTTTTTCTTCTATCTTTGTCATTATTACACTTTTGTACACATACACACTTATTTACAACTTTCCCAAGCACACACAGACACTTACACACACACTTACACTTACACTTTTTTTTTTTTTTTTTCTTTCTTTCTTTTCTTTTCTTTCTTTCTTTGCTTTCTCTGGCAGTCTTTTTTTTTTACTAAAACTTTATTTCTGATCTTGCTCTATAATTATCTGATTTATTTGGTTGCATTTTAGTGTTTTTTTGGCATTTTCATAATTGATTTCTGTTTTTGAATTATTCTATTGCACTGTAACTTTTTTATTGCTATTGGGTGCTGAATTTGCAGTGACGTTGGTGGATCCAGGGCTCTGACCACCAATTTCATTGCAATTATTGTTCTTCTGTTGGTTTAGGTGGTTTTATTGGATTTTACTGATTTTATGGTGTTTTATCTTTGCATTGTTCTTTGTGTGTTTAGTGCCCCAAAAAGGTTGCTTTTGCAGTGACATTGGTGGATCCAGGGCTCTTACCGATTTCATTGCAACTATTGTTCTTTGATTGCTTTTAGTGGTTTTATTCCATTTTAACTTCATTTGATTTCAGTTGTTCTAGAAAGGTCCAGAGGTGCTAAGATTGTTCTGGTAGTTTCTATTGCCAAGGGTTAGGCTGATGCCACACATGGCGTAGGGCTGATTTTTTCAGCAAGTGGAAAAACGCTTGCCGAAAATTCAGCCCTACGCTTGCTACTTGTGCCTGCACCCGAATGAATGGGATACGCTCGGGTGCAGGCACATGTAGCCGATATACGCATGAAAACGCGAGACTTTGCATTCTCACGCGTTTTCATGCGTATATCGGCTACATGTGCCTGCACCCGAGCGTATCCCATTCATTCGGGTGCAGGCAAAAAAAAAGGGGTGCATAGAGTGCAGCCCCAATATTATGCATTTTCAGGTTTGGTGGCCATGTACTTATGCGCAACCAGACATAGGTATCGTTTTATTCAGGGGAACTTGCAGATTGATGGTTAGTAAGTTTTTGGTAGTTGCCATGGAGATTTTGGGGAGAAATCTAGGTTTTTTTATCTGGTTTTTCCTTGATTTCTGACCAAAATCTAGGGTTGTATCTGGTTTTTCCTTGATTTCTGACCAAAGCGCTGACTTCTGCAAGGGACTGCGGCCACAATTTTCCATGTAGAAAGAGAAGAATGGTGTCTCTGAATAGCTGAAGGTGTGCACTTTTCGTAAATATATAGATTGTGGGGGTTATTTCACAGGTAGGGGGGGTTAACACTGAAAAACTGCAGGTAGTGCACATAGAGCGCAGCCCCCAAAATTTCAACTGAAATTGCCCTTATGCATTGCCCCTGTTTTGGGGCATTTGGTGGCCACGTCTTTACGTGCACCCATACATATGGGGTATCGTTTTATTCAGGGGAACTTGCAAATTGAGGTTTAGTAAGTTTTTGGTAGTTGCCATGGAGATTTTGGGGAGAAATCTAGGTTTTTTATCTGTTTTTTCCTTGATTTCTGACCAAAGCGCTGACTTCTGCAAGGGACTGGGGCCACAATTTTTCATGTAGAAAGAGGAGAGTGGTGTCTCTGAATAGCTGAAGGTGTGCACTTTTCAGAAATATATAGTTTGCGGGGGTTATTTCACAGGTATGGGGGTGTTTAGACTAAATAACTGCAGATAGAGCACAGCCCCCCCTTATGCATTGCCCCGGTTTGGGGGCATTTGGTGGCCACGTCTTTATGTGTACCCATACATATGGGGTATCGTTTTATTCAGGGGAACTTGCAGATTGAGGTTTAGTAAGTTTTTGGTAGTTGCCATGGAGATTTTGGGGAGAAATCTAGGTTTGTATCTGGTTTTTCCTTGATTTCTGACCAAAGCGCTGACTTCTGCAAGGGACTGCGGCCACAATTTTCCATGTAGAAAGAGAAGAATGGTGTCTCTGAATAGCTGAAGGTGTGCACTTTTCTTAAATATATAGATTGTGGGGGTTATCTCACAGGTAGGGGTGGTTAACACTGAAAAACTGCAGGTAGTGCACATAGAGCGCAGCCCCCAAAATTTCAACTGAAATTGCCCTTATGCATTGCCCCTGTTTTGGGGCATTTGGTGGCCACGTCTTTACGTGCACCCATACATATGGGGTATCGTTTTATTCAGGGGAACTTGCAAATTGAGGTTTAGTAAGTTTTTGGTAGTTGCCATGGAGATTTTGGGGAGAAATCTAGGTTTTTTATCTGGTTTTTCCTTGATTTCTGACCAAAGCGCTGACTTCTGCAAGGGACTGCGGCCACAATTTTTCATGTAGAAAGAGGAGAGTGGCGTCTCTGAATAGCTGAAGGTGTGCACTTTTCAGAAATATATAGTTTGCGGGGGTTATTTCACAGGTATGGGGGTGTTTAGACTAAATAACTGCAGGTAGAGCACATAGAGCACAGCCCCCCCTTATGCATTGCCCCGGTTTGGGGGCATTTGGTGGCCACGTCTTTATGTGTACCCATACATATGGGGTATCGTTTTATTCAGGGGAACTTGCAGATTGAGGTTTAGTAAGTTTTTGGTAGTTGCCATGGAGATTTTGGGGAGAAATCTAGGTTTGTATCTGGTTTTTCCTTGATTTCTGACCAAAGCGCTGACTTCTGCAAGGCACTGCGGCCACAATTTTCCATGTAGAAAGAGGAGAGTGGCGTCTCTGAATAGCTGAAGGTGTGCACTTTTCAGAAATATATAGTTTGCGGGGGTTATTTCACAGGTATGGGGGTGTTTAGACTAAATAACTGCAGGTAGAGCACAGCCCCCCCCTTATGCATTGCCCCTGTTTGGGGGCATTTGGTGGCCACGTCTTTATGTGTACCCATACATATGGGGTATCGTTTTATTCAGGGGAACTTGCAGATTGAGGTTTAGTAAGTTTTTGGTAGTTGCCATGGAGATTTTGGGGAGAAATCTAGGTTTTTATCTGGTTTTTCCTTGATTTCTGACCAAAATCTAGGGTTGTATCTGGTTTTTCCTTGATTTCTGACCAAAGCGCTGACTTCTGCAAGGCACTGCGGCCACAATTTTCCATGTAGAAAGAGGAGAGTGGCGTCTCTGAATAGCTGAAGGTGTGCACTTTTCAGAAATATATAGTTTGTGGGGGTTATTTCACAGGTATGGGGGTGTTTAGACTAAATAACTGCAGATAGAGCACAGCCCCCCCTTATGCATTGCCCCTGTTTGGGGGCATTTGGTGGCCACGTCTTTATGTGTACCCATACATATGGGGTATCGTTTTATTCAGGGGAACTTGCAGATTGAGGTTTAGTAAGTTTTTGGTAGTTGCCATGGAGATTTTGGGGAGAAATCTAGGTTTTTATCTGGTTTTTCCTTGATTTCTGACCAAAGCGCTGACTTCTGCAAGGGACTGCGGCCACAATTTTCCATGTAGAAAGAGAAGAATGGTGTCTCTGAATAGCTGAAGGTGTGCACTTTTCGTAAATATATAGATTGTGGGGGTTATCTCACAGGTAGGGGGGGTTAACACTGAAAAACTGCAGGTAGTGCACATAGAGCGCAGCCCCCAAAATTTCAACTGAAATTGCCCTTATGCATTGCCCCTGTTTTGGGGCATTTGGTGGCCACGTCTTTATGTGCACCCATACATATGGGGTATCGTTTTATTCAGGGGAACTTGCAGATTGATGTTTAGTAAGTTTTTGGTAGTTGCCATGGAGATTTTGGGGAGAAATCCTAGGTTTTTATCTGGTTTTTCCTTGATTTCTGACCAAAATCTAGGGTTGTATCTGGTTTTTCCTTGATTTCTGACCAAAGCGCTGACTTCTGCAAGGGACTGCGGCCACAATTTTCCATGTAGAAAGAGAAGAATGGTGTCTCTGAATAGCTGAAGGTGTGCACTTTTCGTAAATATATAGATTGTGGGGGTTATCTCACAGGTAGGGGGGGTTATCACTGAAAAACTGCAGGTAGTGCACATTGAGCGCAGCCTCCAAAATTTCAACTGAAATTGCCCTTATGCATTGCCCCTGTTTTGGGGCATTTGGTGGCCACGTCTTTATGTGCACGCATACATATAGGGTATCGTTTTATTCAGGGGAACTTGCAGATTGATGGTTAGTAAGTTTTTGGTAGTTGCCATGGAGATTTTGGGGAGAAATCTAGGTTTGTATCTAGTTTTTCCTTGATTTCTGACCAAAGCGCTAACTTCTGCAAGGGACTGCGGCCACAATTTTCCATGTAGAAAGAGAAGAGTGGTGTCTCTGAATAGCTGAAGGTGTGCACTTTTCGGAAATATATAGATTGTGGGGGTTTTCTCACAGGTAGGGGGGGTTATCAATGAAAAACTGCAGGTAGTGCACATAGAGCGCAGCCCCCAAAATTTCAACTGAAATTGCCCTTATGCATTGCCCCTGTTTTGGGGCATTTGGTGGCCACGTCTTTATGTGCACCCATACATATGGGGTATCGTTTTATTCAGGGGAACTTGCAGATCGATGTTTAGTAAGTTTTTGGTAGTTGCCATGGAGATTTTGGGGAGAAATCTAGGTTTTTTATCTGGTTTTTCCTTGATTTCTGACCAAAGCGCTGACTTCTGCAAGGGACTGCGGCCACAATTTTCCATGTAGAAAGAGAAGAGTGGTGTCTCTGAATAGCTGAAGGTGTGCACTTTTCAGAAATATATAGTTTGTGGGGGTTATTTCACAGGTAGGGGGGGTTAACACTGAAAAACTGCAGGAAGTGCACATAGAGCGCAGCCCCCACATTTTTAGCTGTAATTGCCCTTGTGCATTGCCCCTGCTTTGGAGTGTTTGGTGCCCATGTCTTTATGTGCACCCATACATATGGGGCATTATTTTATTCAGGAGGAGTTTGTCTTTCAAATATGCCTTTGTTAGAAAATTTTTATGAGATTTTTTTTTGTCAAATCCACATTTGATCATGCGTCCAAGTTTACGTTTTAGAAAAAAAAAAAAATGTCATAAAAAGTTCCAAATTTCACAATGCACTGACAAAAGGTATTTGGCTTTTGAGTGAAAACTACATTGCACCTAGAAACCTGAAGGTCTGTAGTTTCTAAAGATACCAAACATGAGGGGATATTTTAGATTTACATATAAGTTATGCTGCATTAACTGTTACAAGCGCTTTTCTGCTTTGTTCTGGTGTGATATTGTACTAAGTATTGCTTTAGTTTGGGGGTTACTTCTGGACAGGAACTGTGGGGTACCACCACATATTTGGTATCATTGGAATTGGGAGTATTAGGGCTTTTACAAACAATAAAAAAAAGTGAGTAAAATTAACTTTTCTATGGAAAAAAACCTCAAAATATACAGAAATTTTTCATAATTTTATTTTTTTTTTACATATTTCACCCAAAATACACATCATATCTCCAGAAAAGTTATAAAATTTGGTATGTATGTCGAAGCCCAATTAGTGACGAAAAAAACGATATATAATTTCCCTAGTTTCGTGGAGGTTTTCCTACCAAAAAACATTGTTAAAGTGAATGAGTACAAAATGCTTAAAAAACGTCTGGCACTGGGGGGAACCGAAATGACGAATTCGGCTGGCACTTAAAGGGTTAAAGTACGATTGTGTCCGAATGCTAAAAAGTTTTAGAACTCTGCATATTTTCTGTGATTTTTTTGTTTATTTCCGCGTCCTTTTTGTGCTTTGCGTCAATTTGTGCGACAAAACCGTATTTGTTACAACGAGTATGAAAGTTTCGGTGTAAGGGTACCTGGGGGTCGGCGGGGACGCCCGCCAGCTGCCTCCCCCAAACGTGTGTTCCCCGTCCTTTTAGCGCATGCGCACTCGCGTCCATCGACCTGCGCTGCATGTGATGTCACTATGGAATTTTTAAAAGTCTGAAATTTGACCTTTGATAAATCAGCCCCTATAAGTAGAAAAGTCTTGAACCTGACTGAAGCAAGGAGTTTGCCTTCAAATAAAACTTTAATATATTATAGATGGACCAATTGTAAACAACAATTCATCTGGTCTTCACAAATTATTTTGCATGTTATTTCAATTATTAGCTTTCCTATTCCTGAGCGTTTGGGCTCTAGGGGGTGCTAATTCATTCCCTGTAGTCCATAAAGCTTCAGCATTTCTGCCCCTGCTTGTCATGAATTATTATACCACTGAACTAAATTTGGCCTTTTATGCCATTCTTTAGTAGTTAGGGTTTTTATCCTTTAGGAGGAAGACTCACCCTACTCATCCATTGGTGTGGAAACCCATATGTCACCATCTTTCCCTCTAAACCATACAAGACATCAAAATCCACTTGCTGGTCAGATGTTTACACATTCTTTTTTCTAGCACACCCGCCATTTTCAAGTCTTTTCCTGTATTCTTGTCACTCAACTGTTACCGCAGTACAATTTATATTCAAGAGCTATGACCTTCCAAAGCACGTTAGCCGGGCTCCTTAGTTACTAGGCTTCTCAGTATCAAAATAATAGTACCTTGTATGCCTACCTTCTGGCATGGTACCATCTGGAAAGTCATTAGAAAAAGGAATCTAAGAGGAATCTTATTAGGACAAGGATAAGCTAGCTCCCAGGGAGCCCATTAGATACACTTAAGAGTTCTTTTTGGACTTGGGCTTCTTTTTGGATTTTTTGCTTCGGCCCTTCAGTCTGGGTTAACCTGACTATTTGGTCTGAGAACTGCAGTTATTGCTTTGATTATATTTGATTGGGAAATACAGCACTATGCACGGCAAGTAATGAACACACTTAGGTAGACAGGCAATATTCATCTACCAATACAGCCGTGGGGTCATTTTCTGTCCTGCCCCCTCTGACTAATCTACTTTCACAAACACAACTCTGATTATTTAAAGCCTCTGGCACATTCTGATCCCCTTTCAAGTGACAAAAGCACATCTAAATCAAGGGACAGTTTATTAAGCTTATTGCCAATGTACATTGCTGGCTACAACCCAATTACTAAAACAAGAATTTCTCCTCCATAACCCAGATCATGCTAAGAGCCTTAATCAGGGTGGCTACTGTGGAAAAGCCAAGATCAGATAGGACAGGATAATTATACACTTGTAAACATGTGCTGTTCCTAAATCTGTAAATCCCCACATCATTGTACTATGCAAGGAGAGATTCCTAGGATATATGTAGGTGGGCCCCCACTGGAAATACTAAATAATGTACAGTAATAAACAATGCTTTTCAGAACCCCTTGAAAATCTCGGCCTTATAATATTCTATGTACAATTAACACTAAGGGGGCCATTTTGGGGATTGTAAGCTCTTTTGGGCAGGGCTCTCTTCACCTCTTGTATCGGTTATTGATTGCTTTATATGTTACTCTGTATGTCCAATGTATGAAACCCACTTATTGTACAGCGCTGCGGAATATGTTGATGCTTTATAAATGTTAATAATAATAATTTACTAAACGTCTGATGTTTTTGAAGATTTAAGTGCTAAAAGTCGCCCCAAAAAAAAGTTGCAAATTTTTTCGAGATTCAAGACAGATAAAAATCAGAATTCGCCAGCGCAAACTTGCCGAATTCATGTAGAAGTCATTGGCAGATGTCCCTTCCCTTGAGGATCGTTCTTTTCCTTCGAAACTTTAGAGTTTTTCGGAATTTGGATGCAAAAATCTCCCAGCTTAAACCCGGCTTCTACACTGTATAAGTCAGTTTTGTTAAACCTTTGAATTTGTAAATATCAATGGAATACTGTGATTTTCGTAGTGATCAAGTTTTTCTCTACAAATGCAAGTTTTCTTTTTCCATTTCGATTTTTTTCAGAAATACACTTGCAGTTACATAGGGTTGAAAAAAGACCAGAGTCCATCAAGTTCAACCCTTCCAAGTAAACCCAGCACACACAAGCTATACTTGAACATGAAAATTAAAAACATGAGCAAAAATTCGATTAAGTTAATTCAACATTTTTTTTTTCCAATCGCGTTTTGGAAGAAACATGGATTCGAAAATGAATAAATCGGTCAGTAAGGGGAACTTTTATCCAATAGGTCCCCAAATACCCCACGTCTGCTCCAGGTCACCTGACGTGAAAAGCTGCGAAAAGTTTTTCACATTGTGGTAAAATAAAGCAGAATTCCTGCTGCCTACCAGTGAACTTATATGCTTGCACTGTCCCTCTTATTCCATATTAAAAAATTAACCCCACAATGACCAGGGCCACTCAAAATACACCTGTAGCTATAGCAAAAAAAATGACACTTGTTTTACAAAAGTAACATAGAAAACCCTCTAAATCTGATGGGCGGAAACACAAATGAACCCACTTGAATATGATTGGGTTATTCATGAAACAGCCTTACTCCATTCCCAGTAGCAGGCTATTACATTGAGGAATTCATAGACAATCCCCTGTGTATTCTAATTAATCTCTCTTGGGAAAATAATCATTGTCTATAACAGGACACGGGACACAAAAGCCAAGCCTGCTCCTTTATTTCGCTGTCAGCTTGGGGTAAAATTATTATTCATACTGCAATACATCAACTTATAATGAGCCTTTGCTAATTAAACAAGCTGGTAGTAATAAATAAGACTCAGGAGCCCAATAAGACATGTGTTTCTATCACTATTAATGATCTGCAGTGTCCAATGCCACAATCAGCCTCCCTCAGCCAACCAAATATTTACTCATAAACCCTTCTTAGAGACAGAAACAATCCCCATGTCAGTCTTATGATTTAATTAGACTAGAAACCTTTCTTAATGTCCAGGTTTCTGAGACCAGGTTGGTTTCTATAGAGCACATATATGAACTGGTATGGGCAACTTGTCTTCCATTACAGTTACATTGGTCGATTAGGTCTGGCTTGTATATGGCATTCCCGACCATCTCACAGCTACTTTGTTGGGTTGTGGGCATGGCTTTGTGCCAGTTCTTACCCTAGAATCTCACCAAACCAATTCTACATGGACCTCAATTTGTGTAATTGGACAAAAAAGACAAGGAAACCCTTCTCTACAAGACTTTGGTATATTGTTGGGCACCCTTTAATGTACCTGATCCCTATCTTTATTTTCCTAAATACCTTATATTTTTACTATGGTTCAATCTCGTTGGTTAACATTAGCAGTCTCCGTCTCAGCCGCCATTTTTTTTTACAAACGTCATTAAGATGGTCGCCGTGATTTATCTGTGCAAACATTTTACACCCGTTGGCCCTCATGCATCATTGAGTCTTGTGCGCTGGCGAGGAGGCAGGAATAGTGGGTACACAAACACCAATCAGCACAGCGCTTGTCGATTGGTGTATATGGTTCTGCTTTCGTTGCGTGTCACCATAGCAACTGTGTTACTTGGTTGCTATTGGTGCACACTCAATACAGGGCAGGCATTATGGGTGTCGATATTTATGAGCAAAGTTTGAAACGCGTTCCTAAGGATCATTTGTGTGCATTTGCTAATTAGGAATACTATCGTATACGCATGCTCTATAGAGGCGGGGCAGGCAATAGATGATTGACAGCTCAGATTTTTAATTACAATTACTTTAACTTTCCATTCAGCACTTCCTAGATATCACCTAAATGGCAAATGCATAAGGTTTTGGGGTGATACAAAGCTTGCCTTAATTAAAGTGTCCACAAAATGGCGGCTGCCTGCTGGCTGTGACTGTAAATTCCAAGACTGAAGGGAAAAAACATTAAATAGTTTTTTGGTCCAAGTAAAGTTTATTTTGCTCAACTAACACAATAAAAAAGTATTTGGAATTATTTTTTAGGGTGACAGCTCCCCTTTAAAGACAGTTTATAACTTGGCACTGAGTTGTTTTGAGGACACACAAAAAAGTTGTCTGCATGATTTTGGTCATGTAGCCCAGTTCTGGTTTTCAGGGGCTACTGAAGGTAAAAGTCTACAATGTTGTCTTTCTCAATGCCTTGTTTTGATCTGTAGACACCAAAGAGAAAATAATCTGCTCTATAATTATTATCTTGTACGCTCGTCACCTGACGAAGGGACACGCCCCCGAAACGTTGTGCTTGTTTCATTACACAATAAACACAATGGACTAGTTCCCTATTGCATCTGCTTTGGAGTGCCGCTACCTTGCTTTTTTTTTGTTGTGATCTGTAGACACCAAAGAGAAAATAACCTGCTCTATAATTATTATCTTGTACACCCAACTGAGCAGTCCCTGTTGGGCTTTTAGGCAAATGATACGTGTTAGAAATTATCTGCATGTTGTGTTCTTCTCTCATCAGCCATGTCAGCTTCATAGAGCAACTCAGCCCCATCCCTGTCAGAGGCCTTCAGTGCATTGGGATTGGTAGGTTTCTCATGTGCCCAAGGGTTTACAATCTATATGTTCAGCTTTTGGGTTGAGTAAGGATTTCTAAAAATGGGGTGCTCCTCTTCTGAAAATGGGCAAGCCAACAAAAGCATTTACTGTTACTTTGTGACAGGGCCAAGCTTAAAATGGAAACTATACCCCCAAACAATGTAGGTTTCTAAAAATATATTGTATAAACAAGCTCATATGTAAAACCCTGCTTGGTCTAAATAAACCATTTTCATAAAAATACACTTTTTTAGTAGTATGTGCTATTGGGTAATCCTAAATAGAAAATTGCTATTTTAAGAATTAAGGGCCGCCCCCTGGGATCATACCATTCACGGTGCACACAAACAAGCCAAGGCACACATACATGCTAGGCCCCATCAGCCAATGAATGGACAGAGTTCTTCCTTTTATTCCCACATTACTTCCTGTTAAAGTTAGAGCTGCATCACTTCCTGTCAGGTGAACTCTGAGGGAGCACACAGCCTATTACTAAATGGCGGCTCAAAGGAAAGTCAGCAGAAATGAACACCAAGCGCTCCAGACTCGAAGGGTCTTTTAAAAGCAGGTCCTTTATTGATTCATTAAAAAGCTAAACGCCTGACGCGTTTCGTGCACGTGCGCACTTACTCATAGTCTATGAGTAAGTGCGCACGCGCACGAAACGCAGGTTCGGGGCCCCGAGCACCCGGACCAACTTACTATACCGGTGAGTAATTGGATTTGTTAGATTTGACTGAACTTCTGTTGTGCCGCATTGGTGATAGGTCACCAATAGGGGTTTCTACACCCGGACCTCAATGGTTTAATTGGTACGTGCAGCTTTGATCTGCTTAGAGCACAGCGAGATTTAGGATTTAAGCCTCTTTACTATAAATAGATTAAGTATATGGGGATACATCCCATTTTGTGTTAGTTGTATTTGGCTCAAAGGAAAGGATGCCTAGGGAGCCCGGTCAGCTTGGCCCGGCAGTGCAGAACACCATTGCCCTGTCCGGAAGTGTTAAAGGACAAGGAAAGGCTAAGTCACTTGGGGGTGCCTTGTACCTCGGGTTGGTGCCCCTGTTAGGAGAAAACAGCACCAGCCCTGGGAACCTGTAGCGAGCGCAAACATCAACATTCTTTATATTTTATATGATATTGGGTGTATATATAATATATAATATAGTAGAAGGTATTCACCAAGCCTATTGCATTACTAAATCAACATTTTCCTATAAAAGATATTGATATTAGTGTGCCTTTTTTTTTTTTGCTCTTCGGAAACTCATAAATAGGTCGTTCCTCTCCGTGTCCACATCATTTCTACATATATGTTCACAAAACAAAGATACAGTAAGAGCGGCCTCTCTCCGAAAGGTTCAACGAGCTGCCGAACATGAAAAGGTTGCCTGGGACCTCAGCTGTTGTGGGTCAGCTAATCCAACATTACAAGCGTTCTATTATGGACTTCATTACCTGGGATACCTGCTGCTGAATGACACCTCAATTATTAACAAAAGCTGAGCTGGAAATCAAGATGGCAGACAATAATGGAGGCTCTCTCCCTAGAGGAGGACCTTTTGACCTTATATTTTAAGATTCCCTTTTATTTTGCAGCCTACATGGAAAAAGAGAGATAATGGGCTCCTTTAAAGCCGGTGATCTCATGACTGACACAATACCGGTCTTCTTCTCTTTATGAATTGCCTGAAAAGATTTCGACTTTGAGTGACGGCTACACCTGCTTAGATTCAGCAAAGCAAATATAATTCCGTAACCGTTAAAAACAACGATTGTGTCCGTGTCCAGACTCTGAATAAATAGATTGGAATTTAGAAACCGAGGAACATTTCGGCAGATATAAGTTAACTTTTAGTGTGTTATAGAAAGCCCTATTCCTAGCGACTTTGCAACTGCATTGGTTTTCATTATTTTTTTTTTTATAGTTTTTGAATTATTTGCCTTCCTCTTCTGCCTCTTTCCAGCTTTCAAATGGGGGTCACTGACCCCAGAATCCAAAAACTATTGCTCTGTCGTTTTATGCAATTCTTGAATCTTCAAGGGTTGCTGGTTTTATAGAACACAATTGCTGCTATTCCTATTGGAGCTGCCAGCTGGCAATGTTAACATTTTACCAATCAAAATTCAATGCTCTGACTGGCTGCTTGCTGTAACCTTCTCCACATTCTAACATTTCAATTGGCTAACGGTTGATTCTGCCCTCACTACTTTAAAGTTGCGAAAATTCAACAACAAATTCATTTTTCTTTTTAAATGGATGATCTTTTAGATAAGTCACCACAGATGCCCTAAATTTCCCCAGGGATCAGTTAGAAGAAGTATTGCCTTAAACCTATTTGTATTCCAAACTTGAGGGCACAACCCGAATGATGGAAACAATGGTTAGAAAAATGATTTCATTATAATTGGCTTACTTTCAACATATAACTTACTTTTTGACCCTTTGGACTGCAGTAAATTATACGCTGAGCTAAATGGTTTGGTGTAAGAGGAAAGCAACCAATGAATAATTGAGATAGTAGAGATAGAGATAACTATACAAGGGCTATGCAGGCCTACTTCATATCTGTAACAGGGCAAGCCTTCTGGGTAACACGAGCCTAAGGAGACCAATTAGCAACAGGGAGCATTCAGTTCATACTGAACTACACATATCGCTGTAAGAATATGCTGACAAACTCGAGCTGTGGAAAAACGAACATTCCCAATGGAATTGTGTTTTTTTTTTTAGTTTTACTATTAATAGGTTTTTACCATTGAATAAAGGTTTTTGGAAATTTTTACACTGCTGTCCTGGAGTCTGATGAGTGCATGCTGGTGCTGTTTTTACACCTGGTTTTGAGTTACTATTCAGTAACTGACCACAACACTAATACAACTAATCTAGTGGACATTTTATGTAACCTTCCCCATTCCCATTATCCTCCAATTTTAGGGAAATCTGCTTATTTATCATACACTATAAGATCCACTTGATTGGCAAGGTCAACAAATGAGCAGATTTTTCCCTGTTATACCCACTTAAGGTGGGAAATATTGGGCCAATTGGATTACAACCATGGGGATACAGGGTCAGAGTGTATGGTCTCATGAAGGAGTCAATGTGGCCCTTGATTTGATGGGAAAAATCAAACCTGCCCGATCGTCATCTGGCTGATTTTCTGGCCATCGGAGGGCCCCATATACAAATGAGTGGCTTATATCTGCCTTGCATGGCCAGGATGAAAAGATATCTTTGTATCAGATATGTAATAACCCCCTTGAACAACTTATTGCACAGGCTAAAAGGTGTTAAAAAGCAATGCATTGGTGGGGTTCTATAATGGGTTGGGTGCCTTTCTAGCAAAACAAGGACACATGACCCAGGGAGCTATAGGTTTGCCTTGGGGTGGATAGGATTTTTGCTGTATTGGCAATTTGCCTACTGAGAGGGTTTGTTTGCTTTCTATGAATAATGATGCTGTAAGCTTCTTGGCCAAATTTGGCCATCCACATTGAGTTTTAGGTTCCCCTTGGATTCAGCTTTGCATGGCACGATACTTTTGATATAATAAGCCATTCAGTGTAAAGATAATAAATAATTGGGCAAGAAAACAGGAAGAACATGCAGTACTCTCTGAATTACTATGTAGACAGTTTTGGAAAGGTTCCACTCGATTGACTTTCATCTTTTAAAGGAAAAGGAAAGTCACAATTGCTGGGGGGGGGGCAAAAGTTACCCCCCACTGATGGTGCTCGCTGGAAGAACCCCAGCTGGTGCAGTTTTCTGCTAACGGAAACACCGGTTTGGCGTACAAGGTAAGTGAATACAATCACTGGGGGGGGGGGAGGTGCCCAACTTTTGGCACCCCCAGAGAATGTGGCTTTCTCCTGTAATCACCTCTATAAATGTCATTTTGTTTATGAGTTGCTTTCTCAGCTTTTACCTGTTACCAGTACTTCAGAGCAACCAATAAAGTGTTGAAAACCAATAAAGTGTTGCAGTTGTGTCATTAAGAAAAACTTTATTTACGCCATAATTTCCTCTTCTTCTCCTAAAATAATTGGCAAGAATAATTTATTTTTTTCCCTTGACCTTTTGTAGCAACCAACAAATCATAATTTAATTTCAGTGGTCCTTTTTCATAAATAAAACGCAGCTTTAATCCTCTCCCTCTAGATTATGATTTAAGTGTCCTTCACTGACTGCCGGGATGGCACAGTAGGAAGTAAATGAGGCCCGTGGTAAGATTTGGTTGACAAAGTCAGTGTTCCCCCAGTTTCTTCATGATAGGACTGTCTGAGGGGGCGTTGGTAAATATACTTCCCACAACTACATGTGTTCCCCAGACATTGTGGCGAATCACTTTACAGCACCCCAGGTCCTCCACTTTGAATCCCAGGTGGCGATATCGCTCATCTGTTTCAAACAGCGTGTTGTTTGTGTAAGGCCCAAAATACTAAAACAGAAATGATATTTATTATTCATACTGAGTTTTTATGTATATAAGCCCTGCACAGCCACAGGGCGGTCAAATGATTTGCAAGGGCAGTTAACACACAACTGGCAGCTAATACCCGCTTGTATATATAATATCCAGGTTCCCTGAAATGGTTCCAAAAATAAACTTACTGCAAGTCCCGACAGTGGGTCAATAAAGTCCGCCCAGTATCCTTCTGTCCTTAGCGCGTAGCAAATCTCTTTGGCACCGTTCATGAACTACAATAAAATAGGACATTTACTGTAAGCAGCCATTAAGTGAAGGAGGAACTGATTTACAAAGTTGGTATTAAATACAGTATTAAATATATATAAGGCAGATTTTATTGCCTTCTGAGCAAATCCTCATGCACCACTTCATTATCTTTCATTCATTAATGTAACCCAAATGGCTGTAAATGAGTGATCAATGCAACACTGTTTGCCTGAGTGAGCCAATAGCTGAAAGACTAGGTTGTAGGCCTTTACACGCCAGTCTGGTCTGCTGTGATCATTTTGGCCAATGATCCTTTTGTGTCCACTCTATTTTAGACCCAACATGGATCCAGATACCACTTTCCCCTCCTTGTAATCCAATTGTTTGGCCCTGGGGCCAAACAGACTGATGAGCCCGATATCACCCACCTTAAGGGGAAAGATCCAATCGTTTGGCAACCTCGCCGAACGAGCGGCTCTTATAGTGTAGGCTTTTATAGTATCTGTCTGGCTGTTTATAGTCTCGGCACTATTGGTTCTAGCTCATGAAAAACAGACCTGGAGAAGTGACTTCTGCTACACTAGTTTTAAGGACCATAACCAGGAATAAATGCAGACAGTAGAAGATTACTGGGCCTTGAAACGACTGATTGTAAAATGCCTTTGACACAGTAAGTTACAGGATTGGCTTTTTTTTTTACAAGCTACAGCATCTTACTGCAACACGCTTCAGGCTATGTTTTTATGTAGTCCACAATATAATTAAAACTACAGAACAAGAAAATGAATTAGAAGAACATACTTGGAACCATTCCCAGACTGTGGTTTCAATGCCTCTACTACTCCTCCAGGGCACAACGTGCACTTTCCATGCATATTGGAAAGCTGAAAAATATATTTTACCTTATGGCCCATTTCCAAATGAGGACCACTATTCTTAGCCAATTTGCCCAATATTAGATTCCGTCACACCGGCTTGTCCTGCTTGTGGTCAGTGTCCAGTTCAGTCTGGGGTGGGGTTCTGATATTTTTGTGAGCTTGGGTAGAAATAATTCTGCTCATCATTTATACCACAGCAAATACAAAATATGTGCCCTTTACTTCCCGCTTCCTGGAGTACAGGAAACATCCCACCACAATCTGCTGTGATTGCTCAAATGGAAAATCCAAATGGTCTGATACCATCAGTGGCATAGGTACTGGGCAATCAGCTGACCAGAAAGCAGTCAAAATGGTAAAGGGCTATTTGGGGTGGGGGCTGATAACGTAGGGATGGTTATCCGGCAGCTCTCTAGCCGTTGTTCTCCCAGTTCATGGATGCTAACTACTGCTACACAATATATAAGTGTCAATTCTACTTTTAGTTGTTGAGGCCCTATTCGGCTACCATAACCCCAGCTATCATACAGGACCCCCGATTGAACAAATACGTTAATATTTGAACAACTGCAATGATTTTACATTTAAGAAACCGACCCCAATTGCACCATATTCTTGCTGTATATGACCTCAGTACAAAGGGGTTAGATTTAATAAATCAGCACTCACCCTCATTATGCGGAAGTTGACAGGGAGGTGAATAAGAGTAAAATATGACAATTAATGCATAATTAGGCCACATTACAGCAGCAGAATCCAACAGACCAGAACAAACTTCCAGGACAAGGCGCCAAGGAAACAAAACGGCTCACCAGGCTCTCATTTTCATGCTGATGGCACAACCTGTTTGATAATACAGTGACCCTGGTGCAACATTTCTTAGTTTTATGGCCAAAATAAGCACATTATGAATTCCTACTTTTTTAACTTTGTGTTTAGTCAGATATTGAACAAACTTACTGTTTAATGATTCAAGCTGGTTAATAGACAGAGAAATAGTGACTCCTAGTGGAATTTCCCTGAAAGACTACTGTAAAAGTCACTATTTTTATGTCTGATTACTAAGGTGCCCAGATCCCCAGCATCAAGCTAAGGTGCAAAGACCCCCGGCATCCAGCTAAGGTGCCCAGATCCCCGGCATCCAGCTAAGGTGCCCAGATCCCCAGCATCCAGCTAAGGTGCCCAGATCCCAAGCATCCAGCTAAGGTGCCCAGATCCCCAGCATCCAGCTAAGGTGCAAAGACCCCCAGCATCCAGCTAAGGTGCAAAGACCCCCAGCATCCAGCTAAGGTGCAAAGACCCCCAGCATCCAGCTAAGGTGCAAAGACCCCCAGCATCCAGCTAAGGTGCAAAGACCCCCGGCATCCAGCTAAGGTGCAAAGACCCCCAGCATCCAGCTATGGTGCCCAGATCCCCGGCATCCAGCTAAGGTGCAAAGACCCCCAGCCTCCAGCTATGGTGCCCAGATCCCCAGCATCCAGCTAAGGTGCCCAGATCCCTAGTATCCAGCTAAGGTGCCCAGATCCCCAGCATCCAGCTAAGGTGCCCAGATCCCCAGCATCCAGCTAAGGTGCCCAGATCCCCAGCATCAAGCTAAGGTGCCCAGATCCCCAGCATCCAGCTAAGGTGCCCAGATCCCCAGCATCCAGCTAAGGTGCCCAGATCCCCAGCATCCAGCTAAGGTGCCCAGATCCCCAGCATCCAGCTTGCTTATCGATGGCAAAGGGAAATTCTGTCACCTGTAATTTTTACTAAAGATTTTAGGGGGCTGAGTAAGCCTGTAGTTCACAACAAATGCAAATTCCTAACTTGAGTATGCAATTTAGGATTTGGATTCAGTTCGGCCAAATCTTAATGAAGAATTCCGGGTTTGCCCGAATCGAAAAATAGTTCATTTGGTGCATCCCTAACATTATTTTATTTTGTACATAAATTGGTTGGGTTTTTCTCTCACAAGTAATAGAGCAGGTGGAATGCTGTTTTAGCAAGGTTACTTGTATTTAGCACCAAAATGACGAGTACAGCAAAGCAGACATACTCCATGACTTGTGGTTTATAGCACCATCCTCAGGACAATAATATGAACTGCAACGTAAAAATATACCAAATTGGAAATACTTGCCTTTTCTATTAACATTTCCCTCTCATTTTCCACCTCTTGACTCCAAATTGTCATATCATTGTGTGTCCTCTGAGTAACTGTTAGCACCATTAAATTATTGCTGGGGATTTCAGGAAACATAGAAGCAAAATCTAACAAGAGTAAAGAAAAAAGAAATGTAAAGAAATAATCTAATCGGACTCATGCACAGTAATAAAGAACACAATGCTAAACACAAGGAAGAGCAAAGGGTGATGAGTCTCATCCTTTATTGGCTGGATATTTACTCAGTGCATGTATGGGCCTGCGGAGGGCATTAAAGTGCCCATTTGCCTCACCAGGTGTGACATTAATGACATATATTTAAATTAAACCTTTAAGTGTAAGTATTAGTTCTTAAGATCCCTGTCGGGCACAGTGAACCCTAAAGAAGGAGCTTTACGCAAAATGTTCAGGTTTCAGCTTTTATTTTCCCTTGCTAATCTATGTTTAAATGAAAGTATACCCATTGCAGAGCCATGGATCACCTTCTGTCTATTTCCCTTTCATTGCTAAAACTTCACTGCCCGTTAGGCAGTCACCTTTCTGACGCAAAAATACATTTAGAATGAATTTTTACTGTAATAAAGAAGAGGATTCTGCCAAGCTTAGCGAGTGTACTGAACTAGTGACTCGCACTGCTTTGAGTTGCATTGCTTTTCACCTCAGTAGAATTTGGAGCAGACTTGCAAGTATTTGGCCCATAAAATAGAATGGTATAGTTCGGGTGATAGGTGCTCTCTTGTTTCTGTTGCTATGAGAATCCTCCCTGCCTTTTGGGTTCCACATAAGCAATAAGAGATCAGTACCTTTTTTCAGCAGATCAGGACAAGACTGCATTGCACATTCCACCTTTGCATTTTCAAAGTAGCTTTCCATAGTGTTTAATTCCTGCGGCTCTAGTGAAACTTCACTCCCCTGAGACAAAAAAAAATGTCACATGCAACTTGCTCTAAAAAATTTCACACGGAAACACTGCAGCATTGCTATAGAACAGGACTTACAACACAAATCTAACGTTTCTATTGGTGTTTCATGTTCTAGCGCAGCCTACCTGACACACAATGTCCCTGTCCTGTACAGCTTACAATCTGATGCCACCTGAGGTGCAGCAAGATAAAGTGGAGCTGACATAGGAAATCGAACTCAGCCTTCCCAGAGTCAGAGTCCAGCATTACAAAACAGTGCCATAGCAAACTCAGCCACTCCTTCTGTTTTTACCTTTTAAATAATGTAAAAGTTTTTAATACTAATGTCTTTTATTTTTGCCCAGAAATACACAATGGCTCAGAGTCATTAGATCTCATGATTTATTTTATGAACACTCCAATGAATCTTTACATAGGGAGTCTAAAGGTGGCCATACACCAGCAGATCTAAAGTGGACCTATTGTCGAAAATTGCTTCCCCCACCAGAGGTGAAGACTAATAGAGCCCCCGCATCCCAGTTGGGGAAAACAATAGTTTTTTTCTTTTTAAATAAAAAAACAATCCCCTCCAACACTAGGCCCGGTGCAGGCGGCCATGTTATTTAGCTCATTATGCACATGTGTGTGATGTAGGATCTGTGAATGCTCTATCAGCCCACACATCTGGTGGGGGAAGCTATTTTCTGGTGATAAGTGCCCTTTAAGCAGCTTATCTACCCATGTATGGGGCCTACATGACTGACATCTGGCTGAAAACTGACCAGATTGCAATTGGGAAGGTTTTATTTTCCTATTGTATTGAGGACCGCATTTTTGGGATCCTAGGGCCAAACGACTGAATAGGCCCAAGATTACCCACCTTAGGAGGGCTTCCTGAGGAAAGATCTACTCACTGGGCAACCTTGCAAAACAAGTGGATATTATAATACTGTTAATAGCCAGCTTTACACCACTGGTTACAGTCAAGATTATTTTCTACTGTTCTAAAATACCCCACCAGCAGGACGGTCAGGGCAGTGTGAAAAACTTATAGGGGCCTGGAGCAGTGGCTTGGGGGGGGGGGGGGGCATGACTGAATGTCATTTAAGGTTGCAGTTGGGGAGAAAACAAATTTGACCTCATAAATACTCCAAAATGCCAAGCCTAGAGGTTATTTAGCTTTAGATTTAACGTGGTACTATGGCTAAATAGCTAAAGTAGGGACTGACCAAATAATGGACCAGACTGTAGAACTTGAACATTATAACTATGAAACCCACTGGTCAAGTGTCTATATGTCTGGTTCATGAATGAAAACGGTCTCCTGCTGTAGGTGGTTTACAGGGCAAGGGGAGATGATGCCTCTAAGAGCAATATTTCAAACCTTATATCTGCATGCACGCTACTTTTCCTTTGCTACTTGCTGTCAGAATCCTGCACTAACACATAGAGACACAGATAGCAACAGCATTTTCTCACTCCACTTATAATTACAATTGTAACTTACAGAAAGCTTTATTACTGCCCGGCCTTACCTGGAATTCAGTCACAAACTGGGCCATTACAAATTCATGCCTTTCACTTGGTTGAGGCTCAGTCAGCAGGTCCGGAAGATTTCTATTGACTTCTATTCTCCTCTTAATGTCTATTCCATTCACGTGGGCATCAAATCCTACATTACCTGGAAGCTGAAAGCGCTGGTCTTGTGGGCCAAATGGGCCCATTGTCTCATCGGGCCATACTGTCCTGGGAACTGACAATATAAAATGCAACATAAAACTAATTATGTCATGACTTATAAATAGGGGTGCATTTCCATAACACGCAATTATATTTGGTAATTTGCTATGTCTGAGGTGAGTAACCCTATTTATTAATACAGAAATATGTTTCAGGATGGTAACATTTTCTTTAAAGGAGAAGGAAAGGTAAAAACTCAGTAAGCTTTATCAGAAAGGTCTATATAAATACAGCCATAAGCAGAAACGCTGCACTGAGTTCTCTTTCAAAAGAAACAGGATTTCTTATCTCTTTGTTTTCCTGTGCCAGAGTCTGCACAGCTCTCTCCTGCTCCCCCCTCCCTCAAGAATGTTAAGAACTCCCTCCCCCACTTAGGAATGTGTGATCTGATCCAATCAGCAGGAAGCTTCCTCACAGTCTGACTAACGGAGCATGACTGGTCTTGGTCTTGGTGCAGGAACGAGGCATTATGGGAATTTTCATCTGAACAGGAGAAATATGGTGAGACTTAAGGGCACTACTGAGAGAACTGAAGGTATGCCTGCAGCTTGACATTAACTCTTTATTAGCCTTTCCTTCTCCTTTAATAGAAACTAGATACACAAATGACAGTATCTTTCTAACAGGTGCCCATACACGCACAGATATCTGGGACAGCTTCTGTCATTCTTTACAGACTTAGCAGGACACTGGTTAGTGTTTTAGCCCCAGATAATCTCCTTCCAACTGATATATTATTAGGGCTTCCAGCCTATATATTATTGTGGCTTGAGAAAGTTTCATTAAGACAATGACTCCCAATCATTTCCCCACAAGATCTACTAGACACAATGCAAAACTTTCCTGATATATATAGGCTCACAGGAATAACACTGCATACAAGTGACTGAGTTGCCGTGACTTGCACTGTAGTTACCAACTGTATGAGCCAGTCTAAAAATCAGTACTGGTTTCCCAGGACTTCTTAACCTTTATGCGCTTTGGGGAAAATAACAGGAAAACATTATACAATCCTCTCTTAGTTTTCCATTAGACTAATACAAACATAAATTTAAGGCTTAGTGGCCTTTATTTGTATGTTGTGTAGAATTAATTTCAATGACAGAAGTGTTTGCTCTGTAAATATTTACTGCCAGTTTAGGACCATAGAACTCAAAGGATAATCTTACAGAAAATTTTATTTAGGTTATGGCCACAGAATGCTGACTGCCTATACGTTCCAAACAGCCTTTCCATGTTCCTGCACTGGTGTAACTGCCCCAGAGCCACAGGGCAGATTTTGGTGTAAGTATTCATTTTGGTGCCGAAATCTGCTCTGTGTGCTTGTACCTGGGCCAATGGCTCCGGGCACAGACCCATCCGTAAGCTGATCAGAATGCAGGGACATATTCTCAGCCTCGTGTGGCTTAAAACAGCTGCAAATCACATAACAAGAAGGAATGAAGCTGCCCCAGACAAGAGGGAAATTGGAAACATTTTTTTTTCTCTCAATAACCAGGACTTGATATTATCCCTTACGTATATCAGGAGGTGTAGCAGCAATGTAAGGCTCATCAGAGCCTGAAGATCCTGCTGTGGAAAAGGCCCGGGTACCTGAGACCCTTCTAATCAATGAACTAAACCTAGGGAGGTAGGTCACCAGTCTGGCTCTGCTACATAGGGCCTGAAAAACAAAAGCAAAATACTACTTAATGTACGGCAACATGGCTAAAGAATTACATTAAGAAAGCCAGATCATCAAATATAAATTAACTTTCAAATAACAAGTAACATTCACAAGATAATTGTTTGGTGACTTCGCCAAATGAGCGAATCTTTAGTTGCAGAGTCTACTTCCTTTACAGTTACAACCCTGCTAATACTCACATTAGCCATTCTGGGACAGGTATCAGCTATTTTCTTTTTTACCTGAAACAGAAACAAACAATGACGTTACAAATTCTATTTCTTTTCTAAAACAGAAAAATGTTATTACTATAGCAAAACTTGATATCAGTATGAACATTTTAGCTTGTGTTTTGATTTATTGGGATTTAAACTGTTTTCTGGTTGCCAGGGTCACAATTACACTAGCAACCAGGCAGTGGTATGAATGACTGGAAAAAATGAAAATGTCTGTAATTCTATACAGAGTGTGGCTGCGGATAGTTACAGTAAGTATACCAATAAAGAATTCCTTTTGATTTACATTTACCAAAGGTGAGATTCGAATTAATTGGAAGTACAGGTATGGGACCTGTTATCCAGAATGCTTGGGACCTGGGGTTTTCCGGATAAGGGATATTTCTGTAATTTGGATCCCCCATACCTTAAGTCTGCTAAAAATTATTTAAATATTAATTAAACCCAACAGGATTGTTCTGCCCCCAATAAGGGGTAATTATATCTTAGTTGGGATCAAGTACAGGTATTGTTTTATTATTAAAGAGAAAAGGGAATCATTTAACCATTAAATAAACCCAATAGGGCTGTTCTGCCCCCAATAATGGGTAATTATATCTTAGTTGGGATCAAGTACAGGTACTGTTTTATTATTACAGAGAAAAAGGGAATCATTTAACCATTAAATAAACCCAATAGGACTGTTCTGCCCCCAATAAGGGGTAATTATATCTTAGTTGGGATCAAGTACAGGTACTGTTTTATTATTACAGAGAAAAAGAAAATCAGAATAGAATTATTTGCTTATAATGGAGTCTATGGGAGATGGCCTTTCCGTAATTCGGAACTTTCTGGATAATGGGTTTCCGGATAAGGGATCCCATACCTGTTCTATATTCTATGCTATGTTGATTACAGTAAGGCTACACATACTTTGCTGTAAAACATTAACTCGATTCTCGATCATAACACTCTATGGAATTTATAAGCATGCCTGCAGTAAATCTGTGCTTTTATGAAGCTAAATTGGTTGTGAGCCACTGTCAGTATTTGCGTGCAGCAAATTGTTGAGTCCCATTATCGAAAGGTGGAAGTGATTGGATGCAATTCCTGGCATATTGTCACTTTAGTTTAGGGAGCCATAAAGGCAATCAGTATATATATATATATATATATAACTACCCCTTATTGGGGGCAGAACAGCCCTATTGGGTTTATTTAATGGTTAAATTATTCGCTTTTCTCTGTAATAATAAAACAGTACCTGTACTTGATCCCAACTAAGATATAATTACCCCTTATTGGGGGCAGAACAGCCCTATTGGGTTTATTTAATGGTTAAATGATTCCCTTTTCTCTGTAATAATAAAACAGTACCTGTACTTGATCCCAACTAAGATATAATTACCCCTTATTGGGGGCAGAACAGCCCTATTGGGTTTATTTAATGGTTAAATGATTCCCTTTTCTCTGTAATAATAAAACAGTACCTGTACTTGATCCCAACTAAGATATAATTACCCCTTATTGGGGGCAGAACAGCCCTATTGGGTTTATTTAATGGTTAAATGATTCCCTTTTCTCTGTAATAATAAAACAGTACCTGTACTTGATCCCAACTTAGATATAATTAATGCCTTATGGAGCGCAGCGCTTCCTCCTTTCTGCTTCCCTTTCCAAAAATGCCAGCGGTCGGCGCAAGCGCAGTAGCGCTGCAGGGAACCAGGAAGGAGGAAGCAATCGCAGGTGCCCCGGGCTGGTGCTGTTTTCTCCTAACAGAGGCACCAGCCCGGGGTACAAGGTAAGCGATTAAAGTCACTTGGGGATACCTAACATTTTGGCACCCCCAAGTGACTTTGCCTTTCCTTCTCCTTTAAGGTATAGAGATCCAGATTACGGGAAGATCGCTTATCCGGAAAAAAAACCCAGGTCCCGAGCATTGTGGATAACAAGTCCAGTACAAATACCTGTACTGGGAAATGTTTATTAAACACACTGTATAAGTCCATGGAGCGTGCCCTGTATATCCTAAGGACAGAGCACAGAATATATATTATATACATACACACACATATATACAGGTATCGGACCCCTTATCCAGAAAGCTCCGAATTACGGAATGCCCGTCTCCCATAGACTCCATTTTAATCAAACAATTCAAAATTTTAAAACTGATTTCCTTTTTCTATGTAGAAATAAAACAGAACCTTGTAATTGATTCCAACTAAGATATAATTAATCCTTATTGGATGCAAAACAGTCCTATTGGGTTTAATTAATGTTTTATTGATTTTTAAGTAGACTTAAGGTATTGAGATCCAAATTACGGAAAGATCCCTTATCCGGAATACCCTTGGTCCCGAGTATTCTGGATAATGGGTCCCATACCTGTATATATATATATATTAATACACAGAAACCTGTTACCCACAATAGGGCTTGTATGGGCAGGCTATCTCTTTAGCCAACAAGACCCACCATTTTACACGTTTCAGGGGAGCAGAAAATATCCAGGAAAATGTATAAAGTACGGTGTAAAATGCAGAAAACGTAAAGCACTCTCCTCCCAAGGGAACCCTGTAACCAGCACTGAATACACAGACATGTTTGATGTGGGCACAGGGCATTGCTGTGTATAGGATCTGTGGATAAGTGTATCTGTAGAGCAGTCGCCGGTGAGCTGAGGGAAATAAACACTTCCCACTATGTCCCCTCAATCCCCCAGTGGCCCCACAGGGCCCGGCTTCCTACCTATTGCACTGGAACCAACATTCACCAACTGTGTGTCCTCCTTCTGTCACTTCTCCACAACACTGCCCGATGCAACAACGCTTCGGATTGGTCCAGAGAGCTGAACACGGCCTCGAAAAGCAAGAGAGCCCGCTATTGGCTACAAACGACGACAATCGTGCAAGCGGCTCACTGATTGGATGTAAACTCTAATTGGATGTTAACATTGAAGGGCAGGGGGCTGAATGAATGGCGGTGATAAAATATAACAGACTGCGGGTGTAGAGCGGGAATTATATTGAGTGATACTGTTAGTACTTAGTGATGTAAGGTAATGGCCTCTATTGCATCATTCATACGTCATATCCTTTTCCGTAGGCAGTCAGGGATCTAGGAGCGGCCGGGTTCAACTGGTTCCCCTCACTGGTGAAAGCCTGCTGGTGTTATAGGGAGGATTCTGGGAGTTGTAGTTGCGATATAGAAACACGCTAGGAAACAGGGTTTAGTTTCTGCTCATTGTGTGACAAACGTGGGTTGGGGAAACATTATGAATTAAAAAAAAGAGCCAGGATTTTTATGTTATGTGTTATAAATTGTACTCAGTGATGTAGTGTATAACTCATTGAAAAGGGTATTATAAACAACTCTGAGTATCACTCATGTATTATAAGGGATAATGTACCCCCTACTGTAAATGATAAGGATATTAGCAGTCACTGAGGGGTTCTGTGCCCATATAAAGGCACAAGGCTGCAGGCTGAGCTATACAGGGAACTCTGAGTATCACTCATGTATTATAAGGGATAATGTACCCCCTACTGTAAATGATAAGGATATTAGCAGTCACTGAGGAGTTCTGTGCCCATATAAAGGCACAAGGCTGCAGGCTGAGCTATACAGGGAACTCTGAGTATCACTCATGTATTATAAGGGATAATGTACCCCCTACTGTAAATGATAAGGATATTAGCAGTCACTGAGGGGTTCTGTGCCCATATAAAGGCACAAGGCTGCAGGCTGAGTTATACAGGGAACTCTGAGTATCACTCATGTATTATAAGGGATAATGTACCCCCTACTGTAAATGATAAGGATATTAGCAGTCACTGAGGGGTTCTGTGCCCATATAAAGGCACAAGGCTGCAGGCTGAGTTATACAGGGAACTCTGAGTATCACTCATGTATTATAAGGGATAATGTACCCCCTACTGTAAATGATAAGGATATTAGCAGTCACTGAGGGGTTCTGTGCCCATATAAAGGCACAAGGCTGCAGGCTGAGTTATACAGGGAACTCTGAGTATCACTCATGTATTATAAGGGATAATGTACCCCCTACTGTAAATGATAAGGATATTAGCAGTCACTGAGGGGTTCTGTGCCCATATAAAGGCACAAGGCTGCAGGCTGAGTTATACAGGGCTCAGGGCGGGGGGCATAAGAGGCACAGCCAAGATACCCCTGGGTCACTTTGGATCTAAACTCAACTCAACTTATGGAAATGCTTGGCCCCCAGGTAATGTATCAGTGGGTTATTTTTTTATTTTATATAGTTTTTTAATTATTTGCCATCTTCTAACTTTTGCAGCTTTCAAATGGGGGTCACTGACTCCAGAGCCAACTATTGCTCTGTGACGCTACAGTTTTATTTTTACTTTTTATCATTTTTTTTTCAGGACCTCTCCTATTTATATACCTGCCTCTTATTCAAACCACTCCCTGGTCACTAAGGAAATGTGGACCCTAGCAACCAGATAGCTGCTGAAACTCCAAACTAAAGAGCTGCTGAACAAAAAGTGAAATAACTAAAAACATAGAAATAATACAAAATGAAGACCAATTGCAAATTGTCTCAGAATATTACTCTCTACATCATACTAAAAGTTAACTGAATGGTGCACAACCACTTTAATTGCACTTTTTGTAAACAACCACTAGATGGCAGCATAGATCTGGGCTTTCCTTCAGGGAAACTAATTGAACATGTAACTTGCTCTGCAGAGAGTCGTCTGGATGCTTTTTCGGATTCTTTCCACAATCAGACTTGGCCCCCTAAGGAGAATGCTGGTAGTGGGAATGCAGATCTTCTCTTGTGATGATAACAAGGTGGAGAATTCGATATTTGTTGGTCAGTTAACACTTTAGCTTTCCTTTTCACTCAAATGTGAAGTCACCTTTGTGACAGAGTGAGGCAGTAGGAGCAGAGGACCCGGTATTACACATAGAATGCACATATTTTACACTTTAACTGCCTGCAAATTACATTTAGCTGTGATTGCTATGTTTATAACATAGCAGTGCATTGTATCTCAGTGGCACAGATCCTATCTGATCCCCATTGTAAGCAGCAATCCTGCCCTGCTTTATGGCTGAGATTCTAGCTATCTGTATAACAGAGCATTCTGTCACAGTGGCACAGATCCTATCTGATCCCCATTGTAAGCAGCAGTCCTGCCCTGCTTTATGGCTGAGATTCTAGCTATCTGTATAACAGAGCATTCTGCCACAGTGGCACAGATCCTATCTGATCCCCCCATTGTAAGCAGCAGTCCTGCCCTGCTTTATGGCTGAGATTCTAGCTATCTGTATAACAGAGCATTCTGCCACAGTGGCACAGATCCTATCTGATCCCCCCCATTGCAAGCAGCAGTCCTGCCCTGCTTTATGGCTGAGATTCTAGCTATCTGTATAACAGAGCATTCTGTCACAGTGGCACAGATCCTATCTGATCCCCCCCATTGCAAGCAGCAGTCCTGCCCTGCTTTATAGCTGAGATTCTAGCTATCTGTATAACAGAGCATTCTGTCACAGTGGCACAGATCCTATCTGACCCCCCCCCCCAATTGTAAGCAGCAGTCCTGCCCTGCTTTATGGCTCTAGGTTCTAGCTTTCTGTATAAAAGAGCAAACCTTTCAGTTCTGATGCTTATGCAGATTTTTTGAAGTTAACCAAATGCTTCAAATCTCCAGCCCCCCATACTCAGCTTCTTCATCTTGTGTTGAGTTTTCAGCCTTTTCTCTGGGGAATCTTGGAAGCGGCGCTCCCTCCCCGCAGACAAAAGCACCAGGCACACAGTATGGGCTGACTGACTTTCCATTCCTTCTGACTGACTGCTTTGCTTTTTAGATCAGCGCGGCGCACTTTGGGGAGTTTAGCGACTTTTACATTGGTAACAACAATTCCCACAAGCGCTGAAGTGGAGCTTATGTAACTTCAATCAGAACAAGCTGAATTTTATATCAAATGGATCATGCGTGGTCAGGAGCGTGCATAGCAGAAAGAGAATCAAATGCTTTCTTTTTAATGCATTAAAAGGAACAGTTCAGTGTAACTAACTGCTCAGTTATATCCCATGTGGCCCCCCCTAAAGTCACTGACCAACTAAGAGGTTAGAGATCTGAAAACAGGAAGTAGTGTTCTGGCTATTATGTTAGACATCTGCCCACTCCAGCCTCTCTCTCTCTATATATATATATATAACTAATATTTTTTATTATCCATTTTACCCAGTTTCATTTTTAAACTGAACTGTTCCTTTAACTACAACAGTGTTTTTCAACCTTTTTTGGGCAAAGGCACACTTGTTTCATGAAAAAAATCACGAGGCACACCACCATTAGAAAATGTTAAAAAATTTAACTCTGTGCCCAGCAGCAGTGCCCCCCTAGTACACTGGTGCCCAGCAGCAGTGCCCCCCTAGTACATTGGTGCCAAGAGCAGTGCCCCCCTAGTACATTGGTGCCCAGCAGCAGTGCCCCCCTAGTACATTGGTGCCAAGAGCCAGCCCCCCTAGTACATTGGTGCCCAGCAGCAGTGCCCCCCAGTACATTGGTTCCAAGAGCCAGCCCCCCTAGTACATTGGTGCCCAGCAGCAGTGCCCCCATAAGTCAGTGTGCCCCGTGGCCCCCCCTAATACATTGGTGCCCAGCAGCATTTTACTCTTCGGCGGCTTCAGCAGCATCTTCCCCTCACGCGTGCCGCCTCTGCACTTCTGCCTACACGCGACCGCACACAGGCCCTTTTATAACGTTGCGCCCCGTGCGTACTGACGTCACCCGTACACACGGGGCGCAACCAATGACAGGGCCCGGATTTTTTTTTTAAAGTAAAAGTATTGCGGCCCTGCCTACGGCACACCAGGCAACATCTCGCGGCACACTAGTGTGCCACGGAACAGTGGTTGAAAAACGCTGAACTACAAGACATAATAAATGGATCCCTATTAAATACAGCTGTATATTATCAGCCTGACATACCTCAGCCAATAATAATAATAGATAAGGGATCTAATTCTATAATGGTGCATCTATGTCTATAATATATTTTTTTTTCCAGGATTCTATGGCCATGCTGTGGTGCAAAATGATGTTTTCATCCCTTTAGCCAATGCCTTTTTTATACAAGACAGCACTTTATTTGCTTTAGTAGCCACAGAATGACACTGCCTGGAATTAGACAACTTGTTATCTACAAATATCTACAAAAAGATTGTCAGCTGTACGGGTCAGGAACCCCCTCTCTCCCAATATCACTTGTCACTTGCCTGTTTAACTATGTCTGTTTATATAGATAATACATACAAACTCCTGCAGAATTTTTGTGCAGTTGTTTTTCTAATGCCAGCTGCTAGGGGGCGCTCTTGTGCCTTTTAAAAACAAGCATAAGGGAACGACAAGCAGCCAACTCCTTTAAATTGCTACAATATTATGTGTTGTGTTAAGAATGCCCCCAGGCGGGTTTTTCTAAGAGACAAACACACACGGAGCCCAAACAGACACATGCTTGTATTTAAATAAAGCGACGAGAACATTTTTAAACTTTCAGTTTTTGTTTATTTCCTTTTTTTTCTAAACAAAGACGTTCCTTTCATTTGCATGATATGCAGATTTCAAAGCTGATAGTTTTGATATCGTAGGCAGTCAAGGCTGATTTTAGGGCCCCTGACAATATATCCTATAATCCATCTTGTAGCTCTGCAGTTTCCAGAATTCCCCAGTCAGCCAATAGGGAGTCTGACTTTGGCATTAAGGATCTAGAATGGTAACTGATAATCAATAACAAACCTGGAAACTGAGGTGCAAAGGCTTTCAAGCACTGCCGATGAGCATTCAGTTCTATTCAGCCCGGAGTACAGGTTACTAAACTGTCCCCCCACTTGTGACAGGGAGGGTAAAGCAGGGGATATGGCTGCCCAGGCTATCCAATTATCATGGCCTTTAATTAGGATACTTAAATATTGCCTTGAATGTTCCCAAAAAGATAAGAGAGTGATAGTGTTGATGTATGTGTAAAGGTGGCAATACACGGGCCAATTTTAGCTGCCGATAACGGTCCTTTAGACCAATTCGATCTGCCCGTGTATGGGCATGAACGATAGGCCTCCCTAACCAACATCTGTCCTGAAGTTGGCCAGGTTTGATTTTTCCATTGGATTGGGGACCACATCGGCTCATTGATGCAGTCCCCGAACCGACGGTGCCTATGCCCTAGGGCCAAACAATTGAATTAGCCCAATATCGGCCACCCGTAGGTGGGCATATCGGGGGAAGATCCACGGTGACTTCACCAAACAAGTAGATCTTACAGTGTATGGCCACCTTAAGTCTTTCACTGAGCGACCAGTCATCATGGGAAAGTTGGCGGTTGCTAAGGGCAGGAGTTGCATGGGTAGTGGAAGACTTATAGGGATATGTATAGACCGTTTTGGGGGTTATGGGTTCAGGGATTGGTTCCTGTGTCACACCTCTAATACAGGGAATCTGTGGCCCCATCAGTGTTATTATACTACATTGCAGAGAATCCCACTAATATGGGGAGCACACAGTCTGTAGGGGTACACGGTGTCCAGCCTTGGTCCATGGTTTCTCCAAGCCCCTAAAATTCATCCAACAGCAAATTATTACATTTTTGGAGGCCCCCGAAAGTTGTGGGGCTATTCGTATCACTATTAACTCTAACTTTGGCCAACACTCTCATACTGAGTACTGCCCTCCATATTGGCAGTTGGCAGTGCTGGGGCGAGGTGACTGACCAGGTTGCTTAGGGCACCTGGTTGGCTTGGCCCACCCCTGCAATAACTTGCCAGCACGTTCTGAAGGGGCTGAGTCGCCAGTTGCTGTCGGCCCATGTGTGGCCAGCTTAAAGCAGCAAATAAACGTAAGATGAAATCTAGGTCTTTGTATCCGCTCTAATTATTAAGACATCCTTCTCCTGGGCTGCTCTCTTTCCCATGGTCAAGCAAGTTGAGTTTTGGATATTACTGAATCTTTGTACTTAGTTCAGAGAAAGCAGTAAAAAGGAGCTCCACTTAGGTGGCACACGTGGAGATTAGTTGCCTGTAGAGATCAGCGAACTTCTTCAGCAGGCATGGATTGACAGTGAAATTTGCATTTTGCCATTGGCGAATTGTTTTGCAAAACTTCCGCAAAATTTTAGCACGAAAATTCACAGCGTCAAAATAGGTGCAGTTGCATCAAAAAAGGGCGCAGTCGTGTTTAAAAAAAGACACATGGCACCAGTGTCAAAGCAACGTGTTTGCCATCCCACGAGCAATTTACATTCTTGCCAGTAGGATGGCATTTTGGGGAGATTAGTCGCCCTCGGTAGCAAACACGGTAGCATACACGGGCTGTTTCTAGCTGCCGATATGGGCCCCTTAGACTAATTCGGCAGCTAATCGGCCCATTTATGGGCACTACCGACGGGCCTGCCTGACCGATATCTGGCCTGAAATCGGCCAGATCTCGATTGGGCAGGTTAGAAAATCTAGTCAGATCGGGGACCGCATCGGCTTGTTAATACGGTCCCCGGACCGACTTTTGCTATGCCCGTCGTTATAATTCGATCATTTGGCCCCAGGGGATATCGGGAGAAGCGAGTGGATCTGCCCGTGTATGGGGACCTTAAGGGCGAAGACGCATGGAGCTACTAGTAGCAGCTACTTGTTGTGGCTACTAAAATAGACAATGCTGATCATTTACTGATAATTGTCTCTACGTGTGTTTTAGCAGAGGTAATTCTCAGTATTTTCTATGGCAGGGGATTTTCTGCACTTTGGTAGCCATGAAAAAGTAGCTGCTACTAGTAGCTCTGTGTGTCTTCACCCTTACCTTGGGCAACTAATCTTCTCATCTGTCTCCTCCAGTGCCCATAGAGATCAAATTTATAGGATCAAATCCATTTGGATCGGTGCTTTCCCCACCCCTAACTTGACAATGGGAAGGAGAGCAGTTACATAGACATATCTATTAGAGCTGCAGGGCCATATGTGTTTTCCACATTCAGCTCACTAAATTCCATTTATTATAGTCCTCACCCTCCCATACTGTGATATTTTGCTTTGATTGCTCAAAGCGGACCTGTCACCCTAAGAAATAATTCAAAATCCTTTTCTGTCCTGTTCTATCACTTTATTTACACTATATAAATTATTTCATTTTTTTCCCGTTCACTCCATTTTGCAGTCACTGTTATTAAGGCAAGCTTTGTATTCCCCCCAAATCTTATGCATTTGCCATCTAGGAAGTGCTGAATGGAAAATGAAAGTCTGCGGAATAGGGGCGGGGCAGGCAATATATGATTGACAGCTCAGATTTTTAAAAACATTTATAACAGTTATGGGGCTCTAATCCCCTAGCGCGGCAATGCAATGCGCTGTGGCCCCTATTAGCATAAGTGATGTTTAATTACAGAATTGGCTAACCCCCCTCTCCTGTGTGATTCATATCTCTTTCTTTTTCACATATTTAGGGAGGGGCGGCTAATTAAGGCCATAATCTTCTCTCAACGGTGCCTTTGAGTCTGTGTTGTGCTGCAGCGCTGTATACATGTAATCAGAAGCACATGCTGGGTATCGCTCCGGCTTTCATAGCTGCCGATATTCTGTCTCTTCCCATTACTCTCCCAGAGCCAGAGCCTTGTGCAGATCTCTTATATACATTCAGTTATACCCAAAAATCATAAAGGGAAAGTACTCCTTATAGAGGTGGTTCATCTTTAAGTTAACTTTTAGTATGTTATAGAATGGCCAATTATGAGCATCTTTTCAATTGGTCTTAATTATTTATTAATTATAGTTTTTGAATTATTTGCCTTCTTCTTCTAACTCTTTGCGGCTTTCAAACGGGTGTCACTGACCCCGGCAGCCAAAAAACTGTTGCTCTGTGAGGCTCCAGTTTAATTGTTATTGCTACTTTTTAGTACTTATTTTTCTATTCAGACCTTTTCCTATCCATATATTGGTCTTTTTTATTCAAACCGCTCCCTGGTTGCTAAGGTCATTTGGCTCCTAACAACTAAATAGCTGCTGAAACTCAAAATGCAAAAACAAAAACTGAAACAATTAAAATACTACAAATAATAAAAAATAAAATGAAGACCAATTGCAAATTGTCACTATCAATTGCTACATCATACTAAAAGTTAACTCAAAGGTGAACAACCCCTTTAAGATTAACTTTTAGTATGATGCAGATGTTGATATTCAGAGATAGGTTGCAATTGGTCTTTTTTTTATACTGTGTTTTATTATAATTATCTATTGCTGTCTATTCTACCTTAAGGTGGCCATGCACGGGCCGATTCTAGCTGCCGATATCGGTCCCTTAGACCGATTTGGCAGCTTATCGGCCAGTGTATGGGCACTACCAACGGCCCTGCCCGACCAACATTTGGCCTTAAATCGGGCAGATCTCAATCAGGTAGGTTTGAAAATTAGTCAGATCGGGGGGCGCTCGTTGATGCGGTCCCCGAACCGACATATGCCTATACCCATCATTCTAATTCGATTATTTGGCCCCAGATGGGGATATCGGGAGAAGATTCGCTCGCTTAGCGACCTCGCCAAGCGAGCGGATCTTAGCGTGTATGGCCACCTTTACTTGAAATAAAATATCTATCTAGTTGTCAGGGTCAGTGACCCTATACAAATATAGCCTTAGAAATAGTCTGTGGTTGCTAGGAGCTAAGGTGGGGGGACCTTAGCTCCTTAGACTATTTCTAAGGCTATATTTGTATAGTTATTGTTTTTATTGCACATCTTTCTGTGCTGAATGTCTACTGCAGATCTTTCAGCCTGCCATTTGAGGCACAGTAATACAGGTCTCTGTAATAATAAAACAGTACCTGTACTTGATCCCAACTAAGATATAATTACCCCTTATTGGGGGCAGAACAGCCCTATTGGGTTTATTTCATGGTTAAATGATTCCCTTTTCTCTGTAATAATAAAACAGTACCTGTACTTGATCCCAACTAAGATATAATTACCCCTTATTGGGGGCAGAAAAGCCCTATTGGGTTTATTTCATGGTTAAATGATTCCCTTTTCTCTGTAATAATAAAACAGTACCTGTACTTGATCCCAACTAAGATATAATTACCCCTTATTGGGGGCAGAACAGCCCTATTGGGTTTATTTAATGGTTAAATGATTCCCTTTTCTCTGTAATAATAAAACAGTACCTGTACTTGATCCCAACTAAGATATAATTACCCCTTATTGGGGGCAGAACAGCCCTATTGGGTTTATTTAATGGTTAAATGATTCCCTTTTCTCTGTAATAATAAAACAGTACCTGTACTTGATCCCAACTAAGATATAATTACCCCTTATTGGGGGCAGAACAGCCCTATTGGGTTTATTTAATGGTTAAATGATTCCCTTTTCTCTGTAATAATAAAACAGTACCTGTACTTGATCCCAACTAAGATATAATTACCCCTTATTGGGGGCAGAACAGCCCTATTGGGTTTATTTAATGGTTAAATGATTCCCTTTTCTCTGTAATAATAAAACAGTACCTGTACTTGATCCCAACTAAGATATTAATACAGTTTAATTGTTATTGTATTGCTTTTATAGAATCTGTGCTTACAGACTGGGAACAAGGGCCCACAGAACACTTAGGGAATGTCCAATGTGACTCTTTGAGTAGGAACATTACCAGGCTGTTTGCACTGAGCCGTCTCTCAATAACGACAGGGAAAGATCAAGCATGTGAAAACGACTTGCATGAACATGATACTGTGGGTACCAGATGCCAGATAAGCTCCTTTCACCATGTAGTCAGTACATAATATACTGAGCCAGCTCATCATGCCAGCACTACACATAATGCTGGCAGATAAAGTAAAAATATATTGATGATAATTAGAATGATGAAAAGGAGGAAGTGCTTAAAGGATAAGTAAACCTTTAAAAAATGAATATAAAATTGCTCAGGGTGCTTTTCTAAGCACTTTTCCAATTTACATTAATTTACATGAATTTATTTTTTTCAGTCCTAATTAAGTTTTTATTAACTGCCAATGGAATGAAATTTGTAACAAAGTGCCACCTGCTGGTCATTCCTGTAACTGTACAGTCAAAGACAATGAAAGATATATTCCTTCAGAAAGAAAACAGAAAAGGGATCTGATGCAGCTTTACTCAGGGAAGAGGTCAGAAGGCTTAAATGCCCTTTCCCATTATCCTTTAGAGTGAAAACACACAGAGCTACTTAGTAGCAGCTACTTGTCATGGCTACTAAATGCCAGAAAATCTCCTGCCATAGACAATACTGAGAATTGCCTCTGGTAAAACACACATAGAGACAGTTATCTGTAAATGATCAGCATTGTCTTTTTCCGTAGCTGTGACAAGTAGCTGCTACTAGTAGCTCTGTGTGTCTTCACCCTTAGCTCTGCAAATGAAAAAAACAAATAGTATAATTTGCAAAAGTGCTTAGTAACGCATTTCGCTAGCAGTAGAGCTTCCAGTGGCCCAGTTACCAATTAATACCCCCTGTCAAGACCCCGATTGGTTTTATAGTATTTATCCAAGGTTAAATGCAAGCAGTTATCTCTGTTCATATCTACTTTAGCATCTGTGTGTTTTCCTATTATTTCATGTTTATTATATAGAAGAATGGGGTCCCATATGTCTGCCCGGCCATGCCCCTGGCCAGTCCAACCCCCATCCAAAACCACACAAAACCCTGCCCTATCACTTTATTGTCAGTCCAGTGTCAGAGTGGGCTGGTTGTGGCACTGAGAGGATACCCAATGGGCCCTGCCAGTCCAGACCCTCTAGGAAGCTGGGAGGTGGGGGTGCAGCTGGGGAATTTGTGACACTGTGGGGGCCTCCATGGCTGGGATTTTGGGGCCTTTGCTTTGCTCCAAATCTCTCATCTTCCTCCCAAGTAGAGAATTCGCCTTCCGCCGTTGCTTCGTGTTCCCTGTATGGGTTGCGCGGAGGCAATTTTTAATTATTTTGTCTTGATTAAAGTGATTAACGTGAGAGATTTGGATTCTTGGTAATGAAGACAATTCCTGCCGATGTCAGAGTGTAAATAAATCGACGTCATTTTCTTTAAACAAGCAAAGATGCTTAGAATTTCATTTCCTTTATTTAAAGGAAAACTATACCCCCAAACAATGTAGATCTCTATAAAAATATATTGCATAAACAAGCTTGTATGTAAAACCCTTCTAAATAAACAATTTTCATAAAAATATAATATTTTTGTAGTATGTGCTATTGGGTAATCCTAAATAGAAAACTGCCATTTTAAGAATTAAGGACCGCCTCCTGGGATCATAGGATTCACAGTGCACACAAACAAACCAAGGCACACATACATGCTAGGCCCCATCAGCCAATGAATGGACAGGGTTCTGCCTTTTACTCCCTCACTACTTCCTGTTATAGTTAGAGCTGCATTATTTCCTGTCATGTGATCTCTGAGGGAGCACACAGCCCATCACTAAATGGCGGCTCAAGGGAAAGGATGTAAAAGGCCAATATTTACTGATATATATATTCCAGTTTAGCAAGATTCTTTAATAGATCACTTAACATAATATAATCTGTTGGTTAAGTATCCATTCTTGGGGGGAATAGTTTTCCCTTAAGCACAGTTTTATTCTTGGGTTTACTTTCCCTTTGTTCATTGTTCTGCTAAAGTGTAGAAGTTCATACTGCCTGATCTGCTTTTGCTCCTGGAGGCGCCTATATTTAATAAACACTCACATAGATACTAATCTGAGGCTGCATTTAGATATAACCATCCCTAAAGTATAAAGTGAAAACAGATAACGTGCCCTTTGTTACTTCTGTCTACATTTTTGCCTCCAAAGAGGGCCCTTCTGCCCTAAGATCAGCCCTGCCTCCCACAATATCCAGGCAATGGATTATACAGAGCCGCTTGTACTTTTCCAGCCATCAGATCACATCAGATAATGAGACTGCAGTGAGAAAATGCTCGCGACCACAGTGAGTGCTAATGGAAATTTAAAGAAGGTTATTACCATGATAGCGCTGGAGAAGGACTCCGCAGCGGCTGTTTTATGACAGAAACAAATTGCCTGTAAACTATTTAAGAATGACATTACGCAAATCGAGCGAGATCCTTCAAAAGTGGCGGCGGAGAGGGAGAGAGTCGAGATGGAGTGGCCGTTATTGTTAAATACATTTTTTTCTCCTCTTCATTTTTCAAGCTTTCGGCGAATAAAATAACAGAGATGATTGCATTATCGCCGCCAATGCTCGCGTTAGATGGATGCGTCTCGGATATTCTGCTGGCGCGAACTCACAGAGATAAAGGAAGTGCTTTAATAACACAGGTCTGGAAAGGAGAGAAGCAATTAGATACTGTTGGTTCACTTCTGCTACACAGGGGCCCATTTGCTAATCCCCGATTAAGTATTTATGAGATAAATTCATATTTTTTCTAACTTATAGAACATTTCTTAATGTCCGCGATAATTTCGATAAAATTCCACAACTTTTTTGTACTTTTCGCAAAGACTACGACCATTTCGGAATTCATTCAATCTTTGGTATCATGACTATCTTTTCGCCTGGTTGGATCTGCAGAGTGCCATTGAGCCCTATGGGAGGCTTTCCTTGGGCCGGGTTGGAGCTGCAGAGTGCCATTGAGCCCTATGGGAGACATTCCTTGGGCCGGGTTGGAGCTGCAGAGTGCCATTGAGCCCTATGGGAGACTTTCCTTGGGCCGGGTTGGAGCTGCAGAGTGCCATTGAGCCCTATGGGAGGCTTTCCTTGGGCCGGGTTGGAGCTGCAGAGTGCCATTGAGCCCTATGGGAGACTTTCCTTGGGCCGGGTTGGAGCTGCAGAGTGCCATTGAGCCCTATGGGAGACTTTCCTTGGGCCGGGTTAGAGCTGCAGAGTGCCATTGAGCCCTATGGGAGACTTTCCTTGGGCCGGGTTGGAGCTGCAGAGTGCCATTGAGCCCTATGGGAGACTTTCCTTGGGCCAGGTTGGAGCTGCAGAGTGCCATTGAGCCCTATGGGAGGCTTTCCTTGGGCCAGGTTGGAGCTGCAGAGTGCCATTGAGCCCTATGGGAGGCTTTCCTTGGGCCGGGTTGGAGCTGCAGAGTGCCATTGAGCCCTATGGGAGACTTTCCTTGGGCCGGGTTGGAGCTGCAGAGTGCCATTGAGCCCTATGGGAGGCTTCCAAAATCATACATTGAAGGTTTCAAAGCCAGAAAGGCTTTCGTGCCGTTTACGAACGTTCGGATCCGAAAATTTCATGACTTTCGGGAAGGCAGATACGATATTTTCATACAACCAATAAAAGCATTTTTGTGACATTTTAGAACATCAGAAATTATCGTGGTTACTCCGACTTTTTACCATATCGTGATTTTAAGCTCAAAAAAATCGGACTTTAGTGATTGGGCCCCATAGTTTCAAAAGTCAGACCCAGCAGGGCAGCGAATAGAAAGGGACAGGCAGAACCTGAAATCCCTTTATTTGGCAATACTCAGACAGCACTATAGAAAATACAAAAAGTACAAACATAATCACAATATCCTTAATTACGAGGGGTGTCCCCCTTAATTAAATTGTCCTATCTATGCATAAGTCCAATTTAAAATACACAAAACTCATTTATATGCTGTGAGCTATTGCACCACCGTACCAATACCGCTATGGCTGAATGTAACTCGGTGCCATCTGGGCACATCAGAGACTGGGCCTAAAACATTCTGATTTTTGCACCATCAGCAAAGGAGACATATAGCTGTAGAAAGGCCCAGCCTCCACCTATGCCTCCCAGAGTTCCCTGCATATCAGATTGCTGACTAATGAGCCCCAGCTTGGGCTTGTTTAAAGAAAATGACGTCAATTTATTTACACTCTGACAACGGCAGGAATTTTCTTCATGTAATCGCTTTAACCAAGAAAAAATAATTAAAACTTGCCTCAGCGCAAGTTTAACCTGAAGCAACAGCGGAAGGCGAATTCTCTACTTGGGAGGAAGATGAGAGATTTGGAGCCACGGCACGAGCTCGTGACAACGCCGGCATTTGTGTAAACCATTTTGACACTTTTTAATGTGAGTGGAAAGAAATAAACTGCAGATTGACAGCGCAGTGTGTCCCAGGGTTTATTTATACGCCATGGCGCAGAACTCCTAGGGTCTGTGTTAATAGGAGGAACCACGTGCAGAACTTTGGCCTGTTGCCTGTGGGGATGAGGGTTTGACTTTATGTCTATTGCCTAAATAACAAGCATGCTGCGATGATTTGGTGTAAGGCTTCATGGGTAGAGTTGCCACCTGGCTGGTATTTGACAGGCCTAATTGGTAAATCAACAACTGGGGCCGGCACCAATGTGCTTGCTGGTAAATTTGTAATACCCTATAAATCCCTTCCTTCCCTTACCCTCTCCATTGCTAATTACCTCTGTTCCGCTTATAACCCCTCCCAGTTTACCCATTTCCCAGCTCCACACACCTTTCCCTATACAACACGCAAAATTCCCCACCCCTGACATCATATTCCCACCCCAAATGACATTACACCAAATGGGTCCCCAACCCAAAGGCCAATAATAATCACAAAAAAAAGGTGGCAACCCTACCGACAAGTAAATTGCCAAACCACTGATCCTTGTATGTACCTATGAAGAGGATTCCTGTTCCCCACTGGTTCAGAGTCTGTCCCAGTTTTGGTTTTCGGGAAGGGCAAAAACTCATTTATCCATGGGTCAGGGTGGCTTGACATAAATTTAAGTACAAATCATAGAATGAGGTAGGGATAATGCAATTCTGATCTCAAACAGCTGATGTGTAAATGCTGAATGTTAATTTGGATTAGAAGATACAGTAAATGCTGCCCCTTTTATAACAACTTTCAAGCCCTTTTTGCTTCACCAGAAAATTCGTTAAAGGCATCTTTAATTCTATAGACATCTTTTCAAGCTGCCTTTTTTTTTTTTTTGCACAAAATACATCGGGGGCCAAAAGGCATTTTTTCCAGCAAAGTTTCAACGGTGTCGCAAAAATATTCTCCAATGGCAAAAAGCAGAATGTTGCTTCAAATCCATACCCTGGCTTGGCCAACTCTTACTAATCTGTTGATGATAAACTGATGTTTAACTTGTTGCCCTTTAGTTGCCGAGGGGATAATAGGAGTTGGAACAAAGGGCCTGATTTCCATGTTTTACCCGCAGGTTGGGCCAGCCTTCCAGCATTGTGAGGCACTTGCCAAATACTTCATCTTATACCAAAAAAATATCATAATGTAAAATAACATTTTAACCCTCCTTTGCAGGGTGAGGTTGCCTCCTCCGGGACATGCATTTAGTTCAGATTATACAGTGAAAGCCATGGCCAGACCAGAGAGCTGAAGTATATTTTGGCTGGATTTAAATGAGAAATATAAATATTGTTTGTGCAGGGTGTATCAAAGGCCCATTCTCATGGGCAGGGGAATTTGCAGTTAATCTGCATAGGATAGAATGTGCATTGTGCAAGCGAGACTCCTCCGTGTATGACTTTGTACTTCTGCACTATTTGATGGTTTAACTTTAAAGGAGCAGTTGAGTGTAAAAATGAAACTGGGTAAAATGGACAGACTGGGCAAAATAAAAAATATTTCTAATATAATTAGTTAGGCAAAAATGTAATCTATAAAGGCTGGAGTGAGCAGATATCTAACATAATAGCCAGAACACTACTTCCTGCTTTCAGCTCTCTAACCTCTTAGTTAGTGAGTGACTTTCGGGCGGCCACCTGGGACATAACAGTTCAGTTTGTGAGCACGCAGGTCAGATTCAAAAGCAAACTAACCGAACAGTTATGTCCCATATGGCCCCCACTCAAGTCACTGATTGGTGACTGACTGCTAACAGCTTAGAGAGCTGTAATGGAGGAAGTAGTGTTCTGGGCATTATGTTAGTCATCTGCTCATCGGCATAGGGTATTTTTCTGTAAAGGACCTCAAAACTAGGGGGTGTAATGAGCCCTGGGGTGGCAGCTTTGCTGGGCCCCAGACCCCCCAGTCCGACACTGGATGCAACTTAGCAGTTACAACATAGCAATTACTCCTGATCCTGGGGAAAAAACTACATTGTGGGGAAAAAAAATTGCGATGTAAGATGGAATTTTTCATAAACATTGCATAGTTTATAAATGGCTTAAAAACTTTAGTCTCTTCCTAAATAAGGCCAAATGACTGTATAACTCAAGATTTTTTATACTGACAGCTGCAAAGAGGTTAGTGCAAATAATTGGATCAGGAGTTTCCCTAGAATTCCATTATAAACAGGGCAAAAACCCCCCAACATTTTTGCTTCCATGCAAATGTGAGTGTGTGAAAAAGAAGCGTTGCTAGGTGCAACTGATGCAATAACGCTAGGGGCAAGGCAACATGTGTACTAGCGCATTATGTATGGTGTTTCATGCTTGTGTGCTTAGTTCTGTGCCTATAAATTGTAAATAGGGCCCAAGGGATAGCAAAGAAGCATGAAATGATGTGCTAATAGCGTTGGGAATGCCGACTCCTGTGGCTTTGTATGCACCACAGCCTCCCTTGCCTAGTACTTATCTCCCTGCCCGAGGTGAGGAGTGACAGGTTTCCAGTTACCATTCCCCTTGTTCGGATTCCATCCGTCAGCAGGGGCAACGGGACCAAACAGAGAGTGTATATTATTCTTTTGTGGTTAGTGGTGAAATATTCCTTCCTATCTCTTGGGTCAATGGTTTAACATCTCAAATCCGAGCTTGGTAAGGTACATTTTGTTGGACTGATGTTCAGCACATTCCTCTCTTGTATTTTCCCATTCCTCCCAACCCCTTGGGAGCAAAAAATACATCTTACTGTGGAAACGTGTCGTGCATTACACTATGGGGCGGGACAGCCTGTGTCTATACTGCATTTCTACATGTTTAACACTTCCCCCATGTTATTTTATCTGTATATTCATTTTTAGGCAGCAATAGAGATCTATGCTTATGAACAGGTAATTGGTGAACATAGCGCAGTGGTTTTTCTGTTCAAGGCCCCCCCCGTTCCCCTTGAAGGTCCAGTTTTGGTAAGGACCCCCTTAGCTAATAAGTTAGAGATCTAGGAAAACCTTGATATAACAGTTATTAAAGGGGTTGTTCACTTTTGAGTTAACTTTTAGTAGAGAGTAGTGATGTAGCCAAAACTCGCGAATATTCGCGAACTTTGCAAACCCCATAGACTTCAATGGGAAGGCGAACTTTAAAACCTAGAAAAGCCATTTCTGGCCAGAAAACTGATTTTAAAGTTGTTTAAAGGGTGCCACGACCTGGACAGTGACATGCAGGAGGGGGATCAAGGGCAAAAACTTCTCTGAAAAATACTTTGTAAAAAAACAGCCAAAAAATAACATCGGCAAAAGTCCGCGAATTTGTGCGAACGCGAACACCCGATGTTCGCGCGAATTAGTTCGCCGGCGAACAGTTCGCTACATTTCTAGTAGAGAGTGATATTTTGAGACAATTTGCAATTGGTCTTCATTTTTTATTATTTGTAGTTTTTTAGTTATTTTTTTTTGTAGTTCAGGAGCTCTACAGTTTGGAGTTTCAACAGCTATTTGGTTGCTAGGGTCCAAGTTACTTTAGCTACCTGGGGAAAAATGGTAATTTTTTTTGCTGCAAAAGGGATGGGCCTTACCATAAATGTGTAATGTGGATATGTTGGCAGCTATACCCATAATGATGTATGGGCACGGCCAGAGTAATATGGATGATGAACCACAGAGACGTAGACAGCAGATACCCTCCTGTTCCCAGGCCCGGATTTGTGGAGAGGCCACAAAGGCCCGGGCCTATGCCGCCCCGCCGCAAGAAAATTGTTAAATTTGGCTCCCATACGGAGCAGTCGGGACCTCTCCCCACTGCTCCGTATGGGAGTTTAAAGGAGCGCGTGCGCACTCGTGGGGGGGTTGTCGCGCGTTTGCGCATGCGCACTGGGGGGGGGGGGGGGGCGTGCGTTTGCGCATGCGCACGGGGGGGACCAACAGGGGTGGCCTCGGGGCACCCAGAAGAGAAATCCGGCCCTGCCTGTTCCATAGAAAATGAAAGGTAGGTTGGGGGAAATATGCTGTTTCCCTGTCTCTTTCCCATTTATACCCAGTCCCTTTGTGTGTGACAATGTAGGAAGTTTCAGGTTAGCGCGTCCCCGGCAAGCCTCACAATGCATTTCTCAGCAGGCTTTGATGCCAGCCAGCTATGGTACGTGCCTTGAACAATCCCTTTTCAAAGGGGAAGCAAACAAAAGGCAAGAAAGGAAAACTCTTCCTTGTGCCTCGCCCCCTGCTAACAATGCACCTGCCTAATGTACCTCACAATGAGACGTTCTGCTTTGAAATATAATGCCAATCTGATCTCTTGGCAGGGCCATGATACGCTGGTTACTTGAAAATCCATCTATTTTATATACTGGATAAAGCTATAGCCGACAAATATTTACTGTAAATGGCTAATATTAGATTATGCACCACTAGTTGGTTGGCTTTCCCCAGGCTTTCTCACCACTACGCATTTCGCATTATATATAGTCTAATTAGTTCCACAAGCCTGGCCTTCTGCCTATCTCACTATCATTCAGTGCACACTGCTGCTTTATCTTACCCACCCATTCCTATTAGCACTATGCAAAAATAACTCTAGTTCCCGAAATACCCTTTAAAGGGGTTGCTCATTTTAAAATAAACTTTTGTATGATGTAGACAATTTGCAGTTGGTTTTTACTTGTTATTTTCTGTGTTTTTTTTAATTAGTTGGCTTTTTGTTCAGCGGTTTTCCCAGTTTGGCATTTCAGCAGGTATCTGATTGCTAGGGTTAAAATTACCCTAGCAACCAGGCAGTGGTTTGAATGAGAAACTGGAATATGAACAAGAGAGGGAGCTGATTTGAAAGATAGGTAATAAAAAGTAGCAATAACAATAATATTGTAGCCTTCCAGAGCAATAGTTTTTGGCTGCCGGGGGTCAGTGACCCCCATGTAAAAGCTGGAAAGAATTGGGAGAAAAAGGCAAATAATTAAAAAACTAAAGTAATAAAAAATGAAGACCAATTGAAAAGTTGCTAAGAATTGGCTTTCTATAACACGCTAAAAGTTAACTTAAATGGAAACCACCCCTTTAATGAAATATCATCCTTTAGCTTGTTTACACATGGAGTGCACTCTTACTTTCTATACCCATCAACTGCAATATATTTTCGTACGTTATTCTACACCATGATCTCTATTCACCTTTACTTTTTGGGGGGAACACCCATGGCACTGTTCAAGGTAAAGTCACTCACTGGACTGGGTGGGGGATTTAAAGGGATTAAATAATGATTTGGTTGAACTAGATGAGCAATGTGTGTTAATATAGAAACGGTAGCTTTTTATTAATTCTATTGATATTTATTGTATTTTAATTCTTTTATCTATTGCAGTTCATTAACCCAGTTCGTTCATTATTTGTTTATGGGGCAGATGATTGATTCCTGACTGTCCATCCCAATAATATGTCAGTAAAGGAAGCTTCCTCTGTTCCCCACTCCTTGGCATTAGGAGATGCTTCCCAATTGGTTGCTCCTTGCACTAAAGCGGACCGTACACAGTAAGATCCACTTGCTTGGTGGGTTCATCGAGCAAGCGATCTTCTCCCGATATGCCCACCTACGGGTGGCCTACATTGTGCTAATTTGGTCGTTGGACCCTAGGGCCAAATGAGTGCTTTAAAACGGTTGTTATAGGCGCCATCAGTTCGGGGACCACATTAATGAGCCTATGTGGTCTCCGATCCGACGGAATCTGAGATCTGATCGATATTAGGCCAGATGTTAGTTGGGGAGGCCTGTCGTTCATGCCCATACATGGGAAGATAAGCTCCTGAATTGGTCTAAAGAGCTGAAATCGGCCCGTGTATGGCTACCTTTAGAATAAGAAAGTCCAAAAGCCATAACTGTATCCTACAGTGGTGAATAAGTTGGGCCCAGGCTGATACTCTCTTACAGCCACCCTCATTATACCTATGATAACCGCAAAGTTTAAAGACTGCGACCCTAAAGTTAGAGGATCCTCAGCACGAACCATTAGAAGATCTTTGTCACAGTTACTTTGCCCTTCTCCTATAACAAATGCCCATTTTGACATTTAGCTCTTTTTTCACCGATAATGAGCCCTTGTTGAAATGTGTTTCTAGGCTGAGAAAAAAGCGTCAATAATTGGGACAAAAGTGCCGATATCAGGTGCAGAGCAGGGGTTGCATAACGGCTGTGAGTCATTGTAACGCTCCGTCGTCCTTCTCAGCGTGAAATGTGTAACGTAATTATCATTCCATTCCACCTTGGTAGGATGGCAATTTACAGGGGAGGAACCGGACGCGCTGCAATTTTGCTTTCGTAAGGTCCAAAACGTGTAAGCTGTTTAGCAAGGGCATTAGATTCAGAGTGAGTCACCTTTAATTCAACATTTAATATAAAATTGTGCTGTTTGTCTCTTGGCAGAGCCATCAATTCTATCTTTGTGCCAAAAATCCTTACCTAATGGTTTAAAGAGAAAAACACTTAAACTTCATGGGAAACCTGTAGCATAATGGGTGCAGGCCTTGGCATGTCTGGCTGCTCGGCATCGAGGTGCAAGGAAAGGGGTTGTTCACCTTTGAGTCAACTTTTAGTATGATGTACAGAGTGATATCCTGAGACAATTTTCACTTAGTCTTAATTTTTTATTACAGGTATGGGACCCATTATCCAGAATGCTTGGGACATGGGGTTTTCTGGATAAGGGGTCTTTCCGTAATTTGGATCTCCTACCTTAAGTCTGCTAAAAACATTATTTAAACAGTAATTAAACCCAACAGAATTGTTTTGCCTCCAATAAGGATTAATTATATCTTAGTTGGGATCAAGTACAGGTACTGTTTTATTATTACAGAGAAAAGGGAATCATTTAACCATTAAATAAACCCAATAGGACTGTTCTGCCCCCAATAAGGGGTAATTATATCTTAGTTGGGATCAAGTACAGGTACTGTTTTATTATTACAGAGAAAAGGGAATCATTTAACCATTAAATAAACCCAATAGGGCTGTTCTGCCCCCAATAAGGGGTAATTATATCTTAGTTGGGATCAAGTACAGGTACTGTTTTATTATTACAGAGAAAAGGGAACATTTAAAGGAACAGTAACACTAAAAAATAAAAATGTTTTAAAATAATTAAAATATAATGTACTGTTGCCCTGCACTGGTAAAAGTTGCGTGTTTGCTTCAGAAAGACTACTATAGTTAATAGAAATAGCTGCTGTGTAGCCATGGGGGCAGCCATTTAAATTGAAAAAGGGAGAAAAGGCACAGGTTACATAAGAAGATACCAGATAAACTGTGTAGAATACAATGGGAATCTGCTACTTATCTGTTATCTGCTTAGTAACCTGTGCCTTTTCTCCTTTTTTCAATTTAAATGGCTGCCCCCATGGCTACACAGCAGGGTATTTATATAAACTGCAGTAGTGTTTATGAAGAAAACACACAACTTTTACCAGTGCAGAGCAATAGTATATCATATATTTTTTATTTTTATACACTTTCATTTTTTGGTGTTACTGTTCCTTTAACCATGAAATAAACCCAATAGGGCTGTTATGTCCCCAATAAGGGGTAATTATATCTTAGTTGGGATCAAGTACAGGTACTGTTTTATTATTACAGAGAAAAGGGAATCATTTAACCATTAAATACACCTAATAGGGCTGTTCTGCCCCCAATAAGGGGTAATAATATCTTAGTTGGGATCAAGTACAGGTACTGTTTTATTATTACAGAGAAAAGGGAATCATTTAACCATTAAATAAACCCAATAGGGCTGTTCTGCCCCCAATAAGGGGTAATTATATCTTAGTTGGGATCAAGTACAGGTACTGTTTTATTATTACAGAGAAAAGGGAATCATTTAACCATTAAATAAACCCAATAGGGCTGTTCTGCCCCCAATAAGGGGTAATTATATCTTAGTTGGGATCAAGTACAGGTACTGTTTTATTATTACAGAGAAAAGGGAATCATTTAACCATTAAATAAACCCAATAGGGCTGTTCTGCCCCCAATAAGGGGTAATTATATCTTAGTTGGGATCAAGTACAGGTACTGTTTTATTATTACAGAGAAAAAGGAAATTATTTTTAAAAATGTGAATTATTTGATTAAAATGGAGTCTATGGGAGATAGCCTTTCCGTAATTCTGAACTTTCTGGATAATGGGTTTCCGGATAAGGGGTCCGATACCTGTATTTGTGGGTTTTTTCATGATTTCACTTTTTGCGCAGCCATTCTTCAGTTTTAGCGACCAGGGAGTGGTTTGAATGAGAGACAGATATAAATAGGAGAGGACCTAAACAGAATGAAAAGTAATAAAAAGTAACAAACAATAACAATTAAAAAAAATTGGTCATTTGGACCAATTTACCTGCATCTTTCTTTCCTTCCTTCCTTCCTTCCTTCCTTACTTTACTAATGGCCAAAGTTACATTCTGTCCAGTTAGAAAACAGTTAGAAAACAATAATGTGTGGGATTAACTTCCCCTTGAAAATGTATGAAATAGAAAACTATGGGGTAATTTCTCCTTGAAACCGAGTAAACAGGAAACATTGAGGGTATTAACTTCTCTTTGAAACTGGGTGAAGCAGAAAACAATGAGGGGATACATTTCTCTTTGAAACTGGGTGAAACAGAAAACAGTGAGGGGATTAACTTCTTGAAAATGTGGCTGTCACTGACTATTCTATTCCTCTGCTATTCTAAGCCTCCATAGGACTCAATGGCACTTGACTGATCAAACCTGACAAATTTTTTTTTTTTAGAAAAAAAGCTAAACATTAATAAATCACGAATTATGGGAGTTATTTTTGAAAAACTCTAATTTTTCGAGAAACAGTATCAGAAAAATTGAGTTCTGACAAAAACCCATTCGTAAATCTCAAAAAAAATATCTAAAAAGTGTATAAAAAAAAAAAAAAAAACTTTTTCGCAAAATTGCTTAGTAAATGTGCCCCATAGTAAATCTCGGAAAAGTTGCAACTTTTTTTCCTGTGACTTTTTTTTATAAATCTGAATCGGAAAAAAAAATACTGACAGTTAGTAAATAGCGCCCATATGTCTTGCCTTTAGGAGGGGGCAAGTACATTACATCTTACAGACCACTCTGTGTATAAATTGTGAGTGTTGTAGTTTAGCAAGCATCGGACGGCTGCAGTTGGGGTATCTGATCTTCTCCATGGCAATGAGAGTTTTTTTTTTCCCTTCCCACAGTCAATACAATTATCTCTCCAGGAGGGAGCTTATATGAAGATGTGCAGCAGAAATGGCAATTAAAATCTCCATAGGGAATCGTATCATGGAAAGACAGGGCGAATGGTTTCCCTTCATTCCGAACAACTTGTGCAAAGATCCTATAATTACGAAGCACCGGGTAAATGTCTTCTATCATCTGCAAAGCCCAAGGGAGCGTGTCCTTGCTGTGTTTCTCATCATAGAGCCATCATGGCCGCAACATCGTAAGTACCAATTATCAAGTTAATTAACCCCAAAAATCTGTGTGTATAATGGTGCTGCCTGGTGTGGGGGTCACACACAACTACATGTTGCACCCACAATACATCTCTGTTCCATAATTTCTCTCAAGTGACCCCCCCCCCATTGAATTAGTTTCCTCCAGTGTATTTGTAAATATGCTTATTTCAGATTTAAAGAGAAATATTCATACTTGGTACAGTTTGGATTTCTGGAACACTTTTGTACAATATGGCACTGTTTATTAACATTATTATTATTAACATTTATTTATAAAGAGCCAACATATCCCGCAGCGATGTACAATAAGTGGGTTTCATACATTGGACATACAGAGTAACATATAAAGCAATCAGTAACCGATACAAGAGGTGAAGAGGGCCCTGCCCAAAAGAGCTTACAATCTACAAGGAGAATGCAGGAAAAACATACAACTATGTACCCCATTTCCCCAAATCTATTCATGTTTCACATCACCATTGGCCTCCCTGCCATGCACTCATGGATGTGTCGATACTTTCTCCAACTGAACAGGGACCCAATGATGTTGCTTTGGGGCCCAATAACTATTCCCACTACTGTTCATGTAGAATAGTAAATAGATCCCAATATAAACAACTGATGTGAGTATAACAAGCAGTTCATATAAGAGGATTTGTTTACTCACCGATAAAGCCTTTTCTCGGAGTCCCGTTACGGCAGCACAGGTACTAGTGGGTTAATGCAGTCTTCCCTTTAGGAGGCAGGATAGCAAGAAAAAAGAAGACTAGGGTCTGTCCCCTGACTCCCCTCCCATATCCCTGCATTAGCCCCACCTCCAACAGTTACGGCTAGCACAGCTGATAATAGAGGAAAAAAGGGGTGGGACTCCCTGTGCTGCCGTAACGGGACTCCGAGAAAAGGCTTTATCGGTGAGTAAACAAATCCTCTTTTCTCGGTCGTCCCTAGGCAGCACAGGTACTAGTGGGTTCGTCCCAAAGCAGTAAGAGAGGGTGGGATACTTAGAAAGTAGGAGAAGGAACAGACAAAAAAACTTAGAACAAGTAAAAACCAACAGAAGTTTATAGGTGCTCTAACATGGCAACTGAGAGTGAGCGTTAAGATCTCACTGCGGATTGAAGGACTTTGCGGCCGAAGGCTGCTTCCGCCGACGAGTAAACATGGAACTTGTAAAACTTTGTGAAGGTATGTATCGATGACCATGTGGCCGCCTTGCATAACTGTTCGGCAGATGCTGCATTGGCCAGTGCCCATGAAGTGCTGAGGGCTCTGGTAGTGTGTGCCGAGGTCTTGAACGGAATAGGCAAGCCTTTGTCTCTGTAGGCTAGAGTAATTAGGCTTTTGATCCAGCGGGCGATGGATGCTTTGGAGGCCTTAGTGCCCTTGCGTTGAGGGCCATATAGGACGAATAAGGAGTCCGACTTGCGGAAGTCTGCTGTTCTATGGATATAGAATTTTAGCGCCCTCACTACATCCAGGTTGTGGAGGCGTCGCTCCTGTGGAGAGGACGGCTTGGGACAGAGAGAGGGTAGGACAATCTCCTGATTAAGGTGAAACGCTGAGGCGACCTTCGGTATGAATGTAGGAAGAGTTCGGAGTACTACCTTGTCCTCATGGAAAATACAGAACGGAGTCTTATGGGACAAGGCCCCTAGTTCCGAGGTTCGTCTGGCCGAAGAGATTGCCACTAAGAAGGCTACTTTCCACGTTAGTAGTTTCAGATCAATTGTAGCCAATGGCTCAAAAGGTGTGCTCTGGAGTGCACAGAGAACTAGATTCAAATCCCATGGAGGGATTGGGTGTTTGTTGGAGGCTTGATGTGTGTTGCCGCTTGGATGAAAGTTCTGACATCTGGGTGCATTGCAAGTTGGTGTTGAAAAAGTAGTGAAAGTGCGGACACCTGTACCTTTAAGGAGTTAACTCCTAAGCCCTTGTCCAGGCCTTTTTGGAGGAAGTCCAGTAGCGTGGGAATGTGACAACTGGAAGTATTGCGCTGCGTCTCTGTGCACCATGTGAGGAAAGTGTTCCAGATCCGGTGATAGGATGCAACGGTCACTGGTTTACGGGCTTTCATAAGTGTAGATGTTACCTTGGTGGAGAAGCCCTTCTCTTCCCAGATGGCGGTCTCAATAGCCATGCCGTGAGTGCCAGATTTTCCAGCCCAGGGTGGAGGAGTTTGTCCTGGTGTAGTAGATCCGGTCTCAGAGGGAGTCTCCAGGGTGGTGCTATTGATAGCGCTTGAAGGTCGGAGAACCACGCTCTTCGTGGCCAATACGGGGCGAGGACTATGGCCGTCGTGTGAAACTGAAGGAGTCTGCGGAGGATTGGGTGGATCATGGGTATGGGGGGAAAGATGTAAACGAGGTCGAAGTCCCAAGGGGTGGTCATTGCGTCGATTGCGAATGCCTGTGGATCCCGGTATCTGGTGCAATAGTGAGGAACCTGGTGATTGAATCGGGAGGCCATAAGGTCTACTTGTGGTGTTCCCCAGCGGTATGTGAGTTGTCGGAACACTGTCCTGTGAAGGGACCATTCCCCTGGGTCTACAAAGTTCCGGCTGAGGAAGTCCGCCTCCCAGTTGAGGTGGCCTGGAATGTAGACTGCTGCGAGGTGGGAATGGTTGTTTTCTGCCCATTGGATGAGCCGGGATACTTCCTTCCAGGAGGCGCGGCTCTTTGTGCCTCCTTGGTGGTTGATGTATGCTACTGTGGTGGCGTTGTCTGACTGGATCTTGATCGGTCGTCCGTGCAGGATCTGTGCCCAGTGGGTAACGGATAGGTATACTGCTCGGATTTCTAGCAAGTTGATATGAAGCTTTGCTTCCTCTGTGGACCATTTCCCTTGAGTCGTCCTGTGATCGAAGACACCGCCCCAACCTAGTAAGCTGGCGTCTGTTGTAATTACGGCCCACTCTGTGAATGAGCAGGTTCTGCCCATTAGGAGTTTGTTGGGTTGGAGCCACCATTGCAAGGAGCATCTTGTGGGACGGGATAAGCGTATCGGGCTTCCGAGGTTGTGGTGAAATCTTGACCATTGTTTTAGGAAGTCTAGTTGCAGTGGTCGCATATGAAATTGGGCGAAAGGAACAACCTCTATCGTTGAGGTCATCAGTCCTAGAAGTCGCATGCAAGTTCTTGCGGTGAATGTCCTTGAGGTTATGGCATGTTGTGCCGCCGCCTTTAGGCCTCTTTGTTTCTCTGTTGTGAGAAAAACCTTGTGTTGGTTGGAGTCGAAGAGGACGCCCAAAAAAATAATGGTTTGCGTGGGAGTCAATGTACTCTTTTTGAGATGTATTTGCCACCCGTGTGCTTCTAGAATGCGTATGCATTGGTCGGTCCCGGCGAGTGAATGAGAGTGGGATGGGGCCCGTAGCAGGAGGTCGTCCAGGTAAGGGAGAATGTGTAGTCCTTTTTGTCGCATGTGGGCCACCAAGGCTGCCATTACCTTCGTGAAGACCCGTGGGGCCGTGGCTAGGCCGAAGGGGAGGGCTTGAAATTGGAAATGCCTTCCTTCGAATGCAAATCGTAGGAACTTTTGGTGGTCTTGGTGAATGGGGACGTGTAGGTAAGCGTCTCGCAGGTCGATGGCCGTGAAAAAGTCTCCTTGTTGGACGTTGGCTATGACCGATCGGAGGGATTCCATCTTGAATGATGGTACCCATAGGAATTTGTTTAGGGCCTTTAGGTCTAGTACTGGTCTGAATGATCCGTCCTTTTTTGGGACCAGAAAGAGGTTTGAATAGAAGCCAGTTTTCCTTTCTGGTATTGGCACCGGTATAATTGCTTTGGAATGTAGCATGTTGTTTATGGCTTGCTTGAGAGCAAGTCTCTTTTGGGCTGTAGGAGGGGGATTTGATTCTAGAAACTTGCCGGGGGGGGTGCGATGGAATTGGATCCGGTAGCCCGAAGAAACGAGTTGGTGGACCCATTTGTCTGTAGTTGAGGACAGCCATGCCTCCCTGAAGAGTAGGAGGCGACCCCCTACCGCCTCCTGCATTTCGGGAACGGCTTGATCTTCATGCGTCCTGAGGTTTGTCTGTCGTACCCTTAAAGGGGCGTCTATGAGTGTTCCAAGATGGTTTCTTGTTGGGCCGGTAGTTCTTTGTGGGGCCTGAGTATGAGCTCTGTGGCCTAGAGTTCTGGGGGAAACGACCGGTATAGTTATTGGGACGAAAGGGTCGCTTAGGTTGAGGGCCGCTCGGGCGTGTTTTCTTATCTTGAGGGAGGAAGTTACTTTTCCCGCCTGTGATTTTGTTGATAAGTGAGTCCAACTCTGGGCCAAATAATGAAGCGCCCGTAAAGGGTAGGGCTACTAGATTTTTCTTTGAAGCCGGATCAGCACTCCAGGTCTTCATCCAGAGGGCCCGTCTGGCTCCAATTGACATGGCGGAGGTTTTAGCTAGAAGCTGTAGTGTGTCCATGGAGGAATCACAGAGGAAGTGGACCGCGTTAAGGATCTTAGATAGTTGGCCATGCATGTCGAATGACTCGTCTGTGACCGCAGTAAGGGCTTCTTCAAGCCATAAGACTACAGTGCGCGATATGCAGGCTGAGGAGATTGTGGGTTTAAAGGCTGAATTGGAGGAAGCGAAAATGTTTTTGAGTAGACTTTCGGCCTTCCTGTCCATTGGGTCCCTAAAGGATGTTCCGTCCTCTAGCGGGATAGTAGTGCGTTTGGCCAATCTGGCAACTGGTGCATCCACCTTAGGGATGTTGTCCCATAAGTCTTTGTGTGTTTGGTCAAATGGATAGAGTGTATCTACTCTTTTATCCTTAGCTAATCGGCGATCCGGGGTTTTCCACTCTTTTTTAATGAGCTCTTCCACTGTGTCGTGTACTGGAAAATGTTTTTGTTGCCGTTGAGGCGAACTAAACAGTTTATCTAGTGTCTTTTGTTCCTTCACCTCTTCGTGTATGCCCAGAGTTTTGAACATGTCTGTAAGTAAGACATTAACAGCCTCTACTTGAGATTTATGGGATGGACCGGCTGAGTGGCTGACCGGGTCTGTGCTTTCTGAGTCACTGAAGCCTGGGTTCTCTTCATCAGAGGTATAATCCTCTGGTTCTAGCTGTATGTCTGGCAAAGCGCTGGTCGCTGGTGTGGCTATAGTGGTCTTGTCTGATGTAGCACTCTGGTGAGCTAGCTGTATAGTGGATAATTTTTCCAAAGAGGAAGAAATGCCTAGTAGTGTGGTCTGAAATGGTTTAAACCAGTCAGGTATTTCTGGGGTGCTTTCTGCCTGCTGTGGAGAGGTTTTACTACGTTTACTCTCTTGGGCATGTTCCCTGGGTTTAGCACGTTTGCTTTGTCGTTTGCCCGTACCCTGAAGTGGGTCAGAGGGCCTGGGTGGGTCTCCTGTATCCGGCCTGGGTGAGATTGATTTGTCAGAAGCCATGTTAGGCTAATTAGCGTTTAACAGCGTTAGGAGAGAGAAAGTGCTGTGCTAACTGTACCTGTGGGTCTTGGGGACTGTAAGTGCCCTTTATAGTATTGCCTCTGCTCTATGAGGGGCCCTCCCGGCGGTACTGATCGCAGCCTGCTGTTCCGTGCTGTGTTCCCCTGGTCTGCGCCGTATGGGAAGTGCGGCCAGTTAAGAACCGGAACTTCCGGTTGGCGCGTCTCTGGAGCGAAAAAATGGCGCCGCATTTGAAAATAGGCGCGCAATGCTCAGGGGACACAGCCGTTCTGCAAGCGCGCGGATGTGACAGTGACCGCGCGGTGCCTGCAAACAGCGCTATAGCTTGTTTATATGCAGGTTGGAGGGGGTGCATTAGGCAGCGCTACAGCATGCCGTGTCGTCCGAGTGCGGGGGGTTAATATATAGCAGCGCTACAGCATGCCGTGCAAAGACCATGTCGGTCAGCAGGGGTGGATGTGGCAGCGCTACAGCATGCCGTCCAGACCAAGTCCCCGTGCAGGGAGGCTAGTGGTAGCGCTGTAGCATGCCCTTGTAGCTCTTCCCCTTGATTTAGGCAGCGTAAGAGCATGCCTTAAGAGGCTGAGCGTTGATAGTGTCTGAGCTATCAGTGCTCTGTGAGAAGTAGAATCGCTGGCAGCTGGAGAGGGGGGCTGCCCAATCGGTGTCCTCAGGAATTCAGTAAAAACCTAACTAAAAAGAATGAAATAAACAGTGAAATAAACCTGTAAAATAAAATAAAATGAAGGGAGCAGAGCTCCCAAACCTCCTGCCTCCAGGAAGCAGGATAGCAAAAAACTGTTGGAGGTGGGGCTAATGCAGGGATATGGGAGGGGAGTCAGGGGACAGACCCTAGTCTTCTTTTTTCTTGCTATCCTGCCTCCTAAAGGGAAGACTGCATTAACCCACTAGTACCTGTGCTGCCTAGGGACGACCGAGAAAAATAGTTACAATAAATAATTAATGTGCTAATAAGTCAGTCAGTTTATTGGGGGCAGTGGAATTTACCTCAAGTTGTTTAATTCATTGGGGGTCAGTGGAGTTTGTCCCGGCAAAGCTTCTCTGCATTGTACTTTGCTTGATATGCAAGTTACTTATGTTTCTAGGAAAGTTACGTAGTTTTCTAAGCAGTTTTTACGGAAGTTACATAAGTTTGGCGTAACATTATGTGTAACTTATGCAATTTGTGCAACTTTTGCGACACAAACAGGCCCCCTTACAGAAGAAGCCCAGCACCCAGCACAATCTCTTCCCCTGATGGCGGTCCTGGGAAAGGGTAAAGGGGTTCACTGGCCTTAATCTGTATTTTCCACATAAACATCATTGAGTGCATCTACCAGGGCATCAAGCAATGCCTCTGCAAATGGGCAATCCCAAAAGGTGTTCAAAGATATTTCTTCATAAATGGTGCATTGTGGGCAATGCTGGTACCTGCACAGCACTCCAACAACTTCAGGCAAGGGACTGGTGACTGAGGACTGAACAATCTGTGTAAAGTGCTGCGTAAATGTGTTGACACAATAGAAATAAAGGATAATAAATGTAATAAATGTTGCTGGAAAAAGATCCGATCCATGTACGGAAGGAGAAGACAAGGTTTATTTGCAACCTGCAATACTGACGCAGTCATTGTGTGAATCGATTCAATTAATTAAAAATACTTGCATCCAAAACTGTACTTTGTGGTTGCATGTTTTTGGACCAAGGCGACCCGGCTCTCTGTTCAGATGAACCAAACACAAGTGCAGCAGTTGACACTAGGGGGCTGATTTACTAACCCACGAATCCGACCCGAATTGGAAAAGTTCCGACTTGAAAACGAACATTTTGCGACTTTTTCGTATGTTTTGCGATTTTTTCAGATTCTGTACGAATTTTTCGTTACCAATACGATTTTTGCGTAAAAACGCGAGTTTTTCGTATCCATTACGAAAGTTGCGTAAAAAGTTGCGCATTTTGCGTAGCGTTAAAACTTACGCGAAAAATGCGCAACTTTTCGCGTAAGTTTTAACGCTACGCAAAATGCGCAACTTTTTACGCAACTTTCGTAATGGATAGGAAAACTCGCGTTTTTACGCAAAAATCGTATTGGATCCGAAAAATTCGTAAAGAATCCGAAAAAATCGCAAAGTACCGATCATTACGAAAAAACGCAATCGGACTCCATTCGACCCGTTCGTGGGTAAGTAAATCAGCCCCTAGGAAACCCAGAAGCTACAGTAGCTGCTCCCACTGTCCACTGGCTAAAAACACCCAATGAAATTGCACACAAACAATCATGTGAAAACATAATTTGGCCATTTGAACTTTAAACACTTTCATCACATTCTGATTCACATTTAGGCTCCGTTGCAACTCCACCTTACGGTTGCGGTAGTGCTGCATTGTGGGTAAAAAAAATGACTAAATAAGCCATGACCTCTCTTTAGCAGGAGACAATAGGGCAGTGGGAAAGCACTTGTATTGCTTTATATTGGTTTCATTATTAATTAGGATGAAAAGAACCTTACACTTGTGAGAAAGCAGCCATAAACAGAACGTATCAGTGATCGAGTTCCACTCTATATGCACAGTGTTGTGTTTCTTAACTCCCGGCGGTCATTTCATCTAATTAAAGAGAGAAAACAATATTGTCTTCATATTCGTAATCAATCCCAAGCTATTTAAGCCTCCAATCATTGCCAGCCTTTGTTGTGGATACAGTTAGCTGGCAGGTGAGCCGTAATTGTTACTAAATTAAAAATCAGTTGTTTCACACAACCACATCTGCCCACATGTGGCACCTTTACACTATCTCAGTGGCTTTCCAAAGACAACAGGGCTCATGTGAAAATGGACGCGGTCGTTGTACACATTGATGACATTTATATTAATGTACTTGGGTCCAAAGATGTTCCATCCCCATGGTTTTGCTTGCCGCCAGTATATTCACTCTATCTTCTGTTTTTTTGTGAATTGTACACAAGTAAGCCTATTGATGTAGGGCAGGGATCCCCAACTTCTAAAACCTGTGAGCAACATATAAATATAAAAAAAGTTGGGGAGCAACACAAGCATGAAAATAGTTCCTAGGGATGACCAAAATAAGGCTGTAATTGGTTATTTTGTAGCCCCTATGTGGACTGGCAGACTACAGGAGGCTCTGTTTGACAGTACCCATAGTCTTTATGCCTCCAAGTTAGAAATTCAAGAATGAAGACCTGCTTTGAAGCCACTGGGAGCAACATCCAAGGGGTTGGGGAGCAACATGTTGCTTCTGAGCCACTGGTTGGGGATCACTGATGTAGGGGAACCCTGGACCGATCAATAGGGGCAGAAGCCTTGCGCCTAAAGAATCACATGCAGAGATCATTTTAAAGGACATGTAAACCCTACATTTTCCTGCCATATATATTGGGCACATCTTCCCCACCTAAACCACACCATTTATATCACATATACCCCCTCCATTTACATAATTCTAGCCATTCTCCTAACCAACATCTGCTTCCCTCTTTTCTGTTGCCACCCACATACACTCCAATCATTTTGGCCAAGGTTTGGTCCCTTGTGTTGGGGGGGGGGGGTATGCAATACAGTTGTACAGTTGCCAGGTATGGTGTACCTCCTTTGCTAAAGCATTCACATTTATGGGTGGAACTTTTAACTAATGTAAAATGTATTGGTCATTGCTACTAGCCAGGGCTGCCATCAGAAATCACGGGGCCCCGTACAACAAAATTATCAGGGCCCCCCAGAGGCCAATGGTTAAAAACCAGAACACATATTGGTGACCATGGGTACCGTGTAACCAACAAGAGGGAGACGTGACAACAGCAGTGCTAATAATTATGGCACGAGGGGAGACTGGGGGAACTGTTGGCTACGTGGGCGACAACACAAAAAACTCAAACTGCAGATAATAAAAAATGTACACTTATACTGCTGCGCCACTGCTGCCTTGCTATGTACCCCTATACTGCTGCGCCACTGCTACACAAGCAACATAAGGCTTGGATATATAGAAAATGTGCAAGTGCAAAATTCTGCTTACTTTCTCTTTTTGATTTTGCTGTTCTCTGATTTCTGCTTTGTTTTTCTCTCCTGTTTTCTTACATTTTCCTATGTTTTTTCTTCTTCCAGCATTTCAGCTCTTATACTACTTTTCATCTCTTTTAAACTTTTTGTCCATATTTCACACTGTCATCTCTGCTAGTGGATCACCCACCTTTCCTAACTTCTTTGTTTTTCTCTACATACTCTCCCTTTCTGTTTCTCCCAATCTCTTCACTCTCCCATTCACCATATTTTTCTGCCAAACACTTTTTCTTACCCATTCCTTGTTTTTCCCATACTTTTCTCTATGGGGGAGGGCTGGGCCAATCCAGGCTGCAGAGTTCTGGGCAATCCAGGCTGGGGGTGAACTGGGCCAATCCGGGCTGCTGCTGGCTGGGCCAATCGGGTTGGGGGCGGACTGGGCCAATCGGGTTGGGGGGGGGGCTGGGCCAATCTGGGCTGGGGCTGTCTGGGCCAATCGGGTTGGGGGCAGACTGGGCCAATCGGGTTGGGGGGGGTGGGCCAATCGGGTTGGGGGGGGGCTGGGCCAATCCGGGCTGGGGCTGTCTGGGCCAATCGGGTTGGGGGGGGCTGGGCCAATTCGGGCTGCTGCTGGCTGGGCCAATCGGATGGGGGCGGGCCGGGCCAATCGGATGGGGGCGGGCCGGGCCAATCCGGGCTGGGGCGGGCCGGGCAAGCAGTTCTGGGGGCAGGCAGTGCAACGATCTTGGGTAAAGGAAGATCCTAGGTTTAGCTGCTGACAGCAGTGGGGCCCGGCTAAAGGTGAGTGCAGTAGAGCCGGGCCCCCCCTTAAGAGCCAAAACTCACAGGGCCCGGGACGATTGTCCCCCCTGTACCCCCCTGATGGCGGCCCTGCTACTAGCTGTGGTGGTCAAACCACTTTGGATCACTATCAAGTTGAAGAGTGGCAATCTAAAGCACAGTGATCAATCAGAATGACTTGTGTATGCCACAATTTTTTTTGGATCAAATCTCCAAGCAATGAAAAGACCGGAACATTCTGAAGGTAGTTTATGTGCAGAGCTGTGAGTCTATGATTAAAGGTCTATGATTAAACCTGAAACGCGTAAGGCTCTAATGTTTTTAAACTGAGCAACTAAAGTATCATTTTTATTAGAAGATTGGCTCCTGTCCTGTACTACTTTTTGGATACAAAGTCTTTAAAGATTAACAAAGTGCAGCGATCGCACGCAGGAGAAAGTTAGGTTTCAAGATTAAACTGTCCTCTAGGAGAAATGACTGGCGGACCCTTGCTTGGAATTAAATTAAATAAACCAAGGTCTCTTGCACCTGAAACATATTTTTTTTCTGTAAGATTACTTTTTAATGGGCTGCAATGAAACGGCGCTGGAATTAGATACAGTTTGCTGGTCCTGGAATGTCACATTCCTTCATGGCTCTCAACTTGCATCTCATTTCACAATAAGGAGAGATCTTGTGACTGAAGGTGAAACAGGAGAACACGGACTGTATCCATTCAGCGTTTATCCTTGGCCTAGGTCAAGACTGGGCCAACTGAGTCCAATGGATGTTTTTAATGTACATCGGTGAGAATTATGGGAGATGTAGGTCTACAGCTTCAGCTATCTCTTATCTAGTTCATTAACACATTTGATCCGTAGTATTAAGTGTTGGAAATGAATAAGGAAGTCCTGATCAAACTGTCAGCTGAATGCCCGCCAGTATAGGTTATGATCTCACTTCAGCCAAAATGCACATTGCTGCTGAGGGAAGGAACATACGGTAACACCATCAGATATATTCATAAACATTTCCATGGCTTGATATATTGATGGCATGTAGATAGATCGTTGGAGGAAATGATGTTTCCTGCTGTTCGACATGGTTTTAAATCAGGGCAGGAATGAGCTCAGCTTCTCTTATTCCACATGCCCACAAGTTTCTGCATGGGGTTTAATATTCAGACAAGATTACGGTAGAGCTTTATAGGGAATTAATCTCTAAGCTGGAGGTGAGAGGGGCGAAAGTAACCAGCTTTTCAAATGAATGTTTATATCACTGTGACCAGTTTATTCAGCCACTATCCTTTCTATTCTTTCTTCACCTCTCCTCTTCTTTTTTTCCTCTAACCATTCTATTTCTCCCAAACTTCTCATCTTCTTCTCCTTTCTCTCTGTGGTGTCTTTCCATACCCAGCCTCCTCTTTCTTCTCTTTTCCCTACCTCTTCTCCTATCCATCTCTCTGTTTCTTCTCCTTTGTTTTCCATTTCTATGCAAGACCTCTTTGTCAGAGTCAGACTGGGGTACCCAGGGCCCACTGGGTATCCAGCTTAAGGGCCCATCACCCGCCCTTGCTTACTTTGTTGTCAGTTGGGCTCCAGGGGGGTAAAAATTTAAGATGGCCAAGTATTCCACAGTAGAATGCATGACCATCTTTAATTTTGTTCGAATGTTTCCAAAGTTGCACGTTGGTTGCTGGCTTGCAAGCAGGTAACACGGGGCCCACCTGGATTTTTCCCAGTGTCCCAGTGGCCCAGTCCAACCCTGCTCTTTGTTGATTCAGAGAACTGCCTACACCCCCACTGTATGTTATCAGTTCTAAATATGGAGGCATCATTTTTGTCTATCCTCACCATTGGAGAACTTGTCAGATCTGTCATTATATAATAATACAACCTGCAAATGGTAATTCTTTTGAATCAATCCATAAATCCTTCAACATCTACTCCCTCCGCAGAAAATACCATAACTTGACTGCCTCTTCAGTAAAGGACTTCTTTGTGTTGTGATAAATGTTTTTCCTTCCGTTCCCAAGAGATCCTGTCTTCTCATGTTTTCTCTGGATTGCCCTTGGGATCAGGAGTTAATTAGATGAATCACTGCATGAACTTTGTATTATTTGTACATGGTGTTCATGTGTCCTCTAATGCACCTTAATTCTGTTAACGAGTCAGTACCTACAGTAGCCATTACATTCTCACTTACAGAAGTGGGAGAATTGGGGTCTTTTAATGTCAATGTCTAAAAATCAACAAAATTCCTAAATGAAGTCTTTATAAAAGAAGCTCTTGCACCTTCATGGACCCACAAGAAAACCCCTATTTTGTCAGAGACTGATAGGATAAACATCAAAATATATTTGTTTGTAGTAACATTTGTTTACTACATAACAGATATGGTATATTTTTGCATTGGGGATCTACTCTCATTAAAAACCCTTCAAGGAATTGCTTTCAGTGTCAGAATAAAACATGATTTATGAGATGATACATGCTTTAATGTCAAGGCTGCTTTAATCAAAGAAGCAGAAAAATCACAGAAAACTATCATTATGCCTTTATTTGCACAAAGTGCTACTGAGTTTCTCGCCCACTGACATGCACTGCGACCACGGAGATTAAACGCGTTAATAGATGGAGAGGTCACAGTGGTCACTTTGACTGCTCAATTATTCATGGAAACCTTTTAAGGGCTAAGTATTAGAGGAACATTAAGAAGTGCTCATTGATATTAGCTTGATAAGCAATATCCTAGTATAGGGGTTCTCAAAACTGTGGGGCCAGCCTTACTTGGGGGGGACTCCTTGCTCCTATATATACATGACTTGTGACTGAGCATTTTACACTGCAGTGTTGAGTCCAGATTATTAGTTTTTCTAGGATAAATCCTTGAATGATCATAGATTGCACAAACTGACCATTGATTGATGCCAGGACCTCAAGGGAGAACCTAATGGCGATTGGACTTAACCCTTTTATATCTAACAGTCATGATAAAGGATATGAGAAGTCAATTTCTTTGGTTCATTAGCTTGGCTTGCAGTGCAGTATAGTCATGGAACAGTATTGTTATAGTAAATAGTAGGACACAGTAGGGGTAAGACTATGGATAAAAGCACAGGAGAACTAAGGAGCAAAAAGTGCCTACATACCTCTCCCCACCTGAGTACACTGCAGTGGGCGCTTTAAAATGGACACAATGAAGAACATGTATTGATGCAATTCATTAAGGTGCTTGTGTCCAAACTCATGGTTGCCAATGCTTCCAATTCTTGAACCCTTGGCATGGAGGTATCTCCATGTTTCCCACAGTGGTTTGCATCAGTAGGCTTACCAGACCTTTGTCCAGTGAATTGGAGGAAAGTGATGGAACACTTTACAAATGCTACGGCTTGCACCCAATGTTACATACACAGGACTTAATATCAGCACATTGTCATCTATCTTTTCTACCAGCTTTATATCCAGCAGGCAGTTTTAGGCTAATGCCAGACGAGGCGTAGGGTGGATATTTTCGGCAAACAGAAAGAGCGCTTGCTGAAAATACCTCCCTACGCCTTCTATATGTACAAACGTTTTTCTGCTTGCCGAAAATATCCGCCCTACGCCTCGTTTGATATCAGCCTATGATGATATTATGGCTCAGTCTGTAGTAATAGGTCAAAATAAACTGGACTTGCTGTGTTTTTCTTGAAGCCGTTTCATCAGTCATCCGACTGGCTTTCTTAATTATGGCAAAACGTCTTCAAGAAAAACACAGCAAGCCCAGTTGCTTTGACGTATTACTACAGATATACCATGACTTGGATGAATGAGAATCTTGACAGACATCATGGGTCAGGTAAAAGGCTATTAGCCATATGTTGGAAATCGTTCCATGTTAACTTGCCAAGAATGCGTAGGTGGAACATGAATGCCAGGTGTAATTGTTTTCTTTTTGTTCTGTTATTTAGTACAGGTATGGGATCCCTTATCCGGAAACCCGTTATCCAGAAAGCTCCGAATTACGGAAAGCCCGTCTCCCATAGACTCCATTTTAATCAAATTATTCAGAATTTTAAAACTGATTTCCTTTTTCTCTGTAATAATAAAACAGTACCTGTACTTGATCCCAACTAAGATATAATTACCCCTTATTGGGGGCAGAACAGTCCTATTGGGTTTATTTAATGGTTAAATGATTCCCTTTTCTCTGTAATAATAAAACAGTACTTGTACTTGATCCCAACTAAGATATAATTACCCCTTATTGGGGGCAGAACAGCCCTATTGGGTTTATTTAATGTTTAAATGATTCCCTTTTCTCTGTAATAATAAAACAGTACCTGTACTTGATCCCAACTAAGATATAATTACCCCTTATTGGGGCAGAACAGCCCTATTGGGTTTATTTAATGGTTAAATGATTCCCTTTTCTCTGTAATAATAAAACAGTACCTGTACTTGATCCCAACTAAGATATAATTACCCCTTATTGGGGGCAGAACAGCCCTATTGGGTTTATTTAATGGTTAAATGATTCCCTTTTCTCTGTAATAATAAAACAGTACCTGTACTTGATCCCAACTAAGATATAATTACCCCTTATTGGGGCAGAACAGCCCTATTGGGTTTATTTAATGGTTAAATTATTCCCTTTTCTCTGTAATAATAAAACAGTACCTGTACTTGATCCCAACTAAGATACAATTAATCCTTATTGGATGCAAAACAATCCTATTAGGTTTAACTAATGTTTTATTGATTTTTTACTAGACTTAAGGTATGGAGAACCAAATTACGGAAAGACCCCTTATCTGGAATACCCTTGGTCCCGCGCATTCTGGATAACGGGTCCTATACCTGTACTAGCCTTTCAGCGCACAGGAACATTCACAACACGAGGGCTAGCAAGCCAACTATGAGATGCAATATCATCAGTAACAAAAAATATCAATGAAACGCATCCGTACATGAATCAGTTATATATCCAGCACCCTCATTTTCACCCGGAGAGGATCAAGCCTATACCATACTCATAGGCTCATAGTAGACTTTTCTGTCCAGCAGCTGTCAGGCCTCTAAATTACGAAGCAGCTGCAGGAACTTCTATACAAACCGACAAAGGCAAAAGCTGTTCTGAAGCCACTGCCATCTCAAGATATCATTTGTGTTTGACTCTAACCTCTTAGAGAGTCTGATTCCACTGACTGATCTTTTACCCCATCGCAGGAAAGAGCCATGGACATACCGGTTAATAATTCATTGCCTGGAACAGCTCCTATTTATTTCCCACTTCTGAAGATGTTTCTGCATAGGAAGGGATTTTCTTTGTCGACAATTTTTTGGTGCTCTGAGAATACTTGAAATCACAAGGTTAATCTTTTTGCAGTTATCAATCACAGCAGAAAGGGATTAGCAGCCGGAGGAAGGTTAAGCGTTGGGTTGCCATACAGATCGTGAGATAATTACTTCTGCTATCTCAGGCAATGCCTGTTTAGAGGTCACTTTCTAGTTAATTGCAATTTTGACACCAATTAGACTACCATGCACTTTATAAGACGTACAAAGCCTTGTTTCCTTTGCTCCTTTATATTTCCAAGTGCTCTCTGGTTCCAGCACCACTTATTCTTCTCTCTGCTGAGACTGAAGCCTTTTTACTACAAAAGGGGAAAGAGTTAAAGAACTTTTGGTTTTCCCTGAATGAATTGATATACTGAAACCTTGCAGAACTGATATACTGAAACCTTGCACAACTGATATACTGAAATAATTGTGCTGCTGCCTCTTTCCTATAGAGACTGTCCCTGGCATGAAATGGCCATGACTTGTGCTAGCCAAGAAAACACAAGGTACCTGCAAGGTTCTTGGCTTCATTGTTAGGAGGAGTGCCATCTCCCCAGAGGATCGAGCACCAGGCTACTGCCTGGGAGTGCTGTGTTGCATACCTTGTGGTAGATCAGTGATCCCCAACCAATGGCTCTTGAGCAACATGTTGCTCATCACCCCTTTGAGGTTGCTCCCAGTGACCTCAAAGTAGGTGCCCATTTTTAAATGTCTGGCTTGGAAGCAAGTTTTGGAAGCCCAGAGACAACTCCAAACAGAGCCCCCTGCAGGCCTGCATTCCATATGGGGCTACCAAATAGGCAATGGCAGTGCTTATTTGGTAGCCCCAAAGAACATTTTTCAAGCTTGTGTGGCTCACCAGCACTTTGCACATCTCAGTGTGGTTCATGAGCAAAACAAATTTGGGATCCCTGTGGTAGACCATGGGTATGGCCAAGTCTTCATTCAGGTATGGATATATAGTTGTTCCACTGGATCACTAGCTGAGTCTAAGGGGCCCTAACAAACAGCATTGTTCACATCATACAGTCCATGCTATGCGGTTCCTTCTTGAGTTACTGTCTCACTGTCTTTCTATGGAACTATGTAAGAGCTCGGAATTGTCAGACAAACCCTCTGACATCTACAGTATGTTGTCATACTTAATTGTGCTTTGCTGCAGGAAAATATATGGAACAAATTGACTTTATGCCAAAACAGGGTTTAGAGTCCTTTGTGCAGAAGTAAATTACTTCAGCAGTGCCCAAGGTTTATATGTCTGAAAATAGCCATGTACTCTGGATTTTGGAGGAGCTCAAGACTAATTAAAGGAGCTTTAACTTCAAAACAATTGCATTTGCTTTGTTGTGCCTGGCTGAAATGAATCTATATGCAAGGCATCATTTTATAATCTGTTACATTACAGGAAATTACCAGCAGCAGTTTACAGAATGCAATGTGCAAAGTGGCCGATTGCAGGTCTGATCATGGAGTCGGCAATAGTTGGGGGTCCTCTGGTTGGACTTCCCTGGCTTTATTTTCTCCCTCTCAGATGGCGCCACAACCTGACTTCATTGCCAGGGGTCTCCTTTTTTCATATCCCATCCTATATATATATATATAAGATAGGATGTAAAAAGGGGACCCCTGGCACTTAAGTCAGGCTGTGGCACCATCTGAGGGGGAGAAAATAAAGCCAGGGAAGTCCAAGCCGAGGACCCCCAACAATTGCCAACCAGACCTGCAATCAGCAACTATATAAAATATATACTGTATATATATACAGTATATATATACTTTATATACTATATAAAATATATAAAACATTGGGATTGCATTGTACCTATGTTATAGAAACAGTAAAAGCCATAAAATTACCCTTACAATTTGCTCTTTATATCCTAATAAATATTCCATTCACATTATAAAAAAACAAACTGTAAACAACTCCACTATGACCATTATCCGTGTGATTATTCAACCTTAAAATAATTATATATAATTCTATTTCCTTTTATTTCCTGTGGCTCCATTAAATGACTTCAATTATTTTCGAGTTAATTAGCTCTGTCACTCAATCAGCTCCTTGGCAATGTTTACACGGTTGTTGTCACTGCAACTTATAACGGACATCAGAATTTCCCTCCGTCTTCCAAAAGACCTTTACACGCGACTGCGCAGCGAAATCAGGAATGGAGGTGACATCTGCGGGCGGAAAGGCGGATTTAGGCACCAGTGGAATGAGACATGAAGTGACAGGAACCGGGGCTGATGTGTGAGGCCTACTTTCCCTCTTTCCTCAGCGAGTGCTTCCGGCCTCGGGAATGTGACAGGGGAAGACCTGGAGCAGCACGTAGATGAGCCACGGACTTAATCTCTGCTGACAGGAATGGGTGGCTACTCCACTGGTTCCAACGTGAAGCCAAACGCAAGAGGGGCTTGGTGGGGAGCCAGGCAAACAAACCGTTATGTACATTTAGCTGTATCTCACATTCATTTGTACACAATCTGACACAAGGCTGCAATTCTCTTCCGCTTGATTTGTCATGTGGAACTGTACAGACTCATTTGTTCATCTTCAAAGTCCCACTCCCAATTTCAGCATAGCTGCCCACCACCGTAGGGTTATTTTCAGGGATCTCTGTACTGAACAACCTTGACTTAGCGGCAGTGTTTATTAAATATTGTTTATTTCTTGCCCCTATCTCAGGGAGGCACCAAATACAGAATTTATTTTGGAATCTGATAGAGTCCCAGCACTTTTCCCAACTCAGATTTCATCTGATTCAGAAGAACCAAACTCAGATTTCATCTTCTCAGAAGAACCAAAATCCCCATGTAGATGTCCTTGTCTCGGTTTTGCTCTTATTTTTCATGCATTGATAGATTGGTGGCCCTGCCTCAATTCATTTTTTTGTATATTCAGAACCAAATCCTAACTCTCAAAGCCACATGACATTAATCAAGGACCTTAAAGGAGAAGGAAAGGTAAAAACTAAGTAAGCTTTAACAGAAATGTCTATGTAAATACAGCCATAAACACTTACAGAGTCCTCTGTCAAAAGATTTGTTGTCTCTGTTTTCCTGTGCCAGAGACACGCAGCTCTCTCCCCTCTCCTGCTCCCCCCTCCCTGAAGAATGCTAAGAACTCACTGCCCCTCTTAGGAATGTGGATCTGAGCCAATCAGCAGGAAGCTGACTCATAGTCTTACACACTAGGCATGTACATGGGTCTTGGTCTCGGTGCAGGAGCGAGGCATTATGGGAACTTTCTTTACAGAGCTCAGCGTTCAGGAGAAATATGGGGAGACTTAAGGGCACTATTGAGAGAACTGAAGGTATGCCTGCAGCTTGAGATTAACTCTTTATTAGCTTTTCCCTCTCCTTTAAACTGGAAAAGTAGAAACACCTTCATGTCAGTACTGTGGATTTTATGGTCTGTAGCACTTAAGGCAGTGGTTCTTATGCTGGCTAAAAGCCCAAAAAGGTCAATAATGATCGAGATATCTTGAAAGAAGGGTTAAATGGCAGAGGGGAGTCTTTAACTGAAAAGGGCTTAGGGTTTAGGTACTGTTGGACATTTTCAGTTTGTTTCCCTTGGAAGTCTAACGTTTGGTCAGGGAACCATTGACCCATAACTATTTTACAGCTATAGAAAATGTTGGTGTATCAGTCAGTCAACCATTGTTCCATTGGCTTACCCCCTATTTGCTCCCCTAAGTATATCTAAAAATCTAGCTTTTAGATGTATTTAGGGGAGCAAATAGTCTTCCCTTTGAGCCCCCCACTACTGTTCCAGGCCCCACAGTAAGTCAGTTTGAGAAGCATGAATATATTTGACAGCAAATAAGTCTTTGTCTATGAAGATTGTCATTCATCCAGGTCATGATATACAGCATCTAGTAGAATTAAGTGTAAAGCAACTGGACTGGAGTTTTGCTTGAAAATGTTTCACCACTCATCCGAGTGGCTTCTTCAGTTCAAATGACTGGTAAGTCTTTACCCCAAAAATCATCCCAAATGACATTCAAGCTGGCCTTTCGGGTATAGTTTGATGTGCAAGCTAATTTTGGAGCATCACAATGCTTACGCATTAATAGGTTGACTTGAAATAATATGGATAACCAAACAAGCACCTCTCAAGAAGAAGCTTGACCACTGCACCTCCAGGGCATCCAATGACCTTCTCACACAGCACTGGCAGGGCAGACCAAATTTCCTGTCTGTCCATATAACGAACAACTGTCTACTAAGTTCCCCACGAAGGACTATGGTTTCCATAATCAATTGACTTCCCACAATATATATCTGTATAACATATATTCAACATATACTGTATAGTCTTAACAGAATCCTTGTCAGATGACCTCAAGAGAAAACAGTAGCCCCCAGGTACGTTAAATAAGGAATTTCTATATCCCTATACATATAGGCAGTTTATGTTTCTAAGTTCCATGAAATGTATATGTAGATAAATGTTTAATTAACAAAGATCTCACAGGGGCCCAACAGATGGTATCCGCTTTCTAGTAGGATCTACATCTAAGAGATTGCTGCTTCCTATATGCTTTCATATAGCAATTAAATATTAAAATATGGGAATTTCTAGATGAGGAAAAATACTTCAAAAGATTTATACCCGCAATTTCTTGAAGATGGCGAGTCATGTGATGCACATATTATGCTTGGGTAAGGATTCTTCCGGCTTGGATCTCTATATTTTTTTAGGTTTGAATATAGAATCCCTACAAATCAGACATAATCCACACAAGGCAGAAATAATAATATCAGCGTAACGGAATAAAGAGGCACTAATTATATGGAACAGCCTGAAGCAAGATCACACCTGTCAGGCCATGTTATTCGCTGATGTCAGAATGTAGACAATCCCCTAAAAGATCAAATGAGGAGGAATCTGACAGGTTCCTGCTCAAATCTTGCTGTTTCTCGTGAAATTGGAAACTATTAAGTAGTGATTGTGAGCAGGGATATTATCGGGGTTAATAAGATTAGTGTAATGTTGTAATTGTGAGCAGTAATTAATCCCACAGGCTATGACCCCCAATCTACACAAACCTTGTGCAAAGGCTGATTATGACTTTGTTTATTTAAAGCTTTGTGTATGGATATTTCATTTTTCATAAACTACACAACTCTTCACATTATTACAGCAACAGGTAGACCACCATGAAGCCCACTCTCACAATCTAGTAGTCACCTTACTATTTATATTTTTAATCTCCAACAATGACTGTGTGGTGTATGTATGTATGTATGTATGTATATCTTTATTTATAAAGCGCTACTTATGTACGCAGCGCTGTACAGTAGAATACATTAATACAAACAGGGGGTTATTAAGATAATAGATAAATACAAAGTATAACAATAAATACAAGATACAGTTGCAATAAGTTAAGAGTCAAAGACACAAGAGGAAGGAGGTCCCTGCCCTGTAGAGCTTACAATCTATATGGGAGGGTAACTTACAGACACAAATGGGCAAATATAAGTGCTGTAGGTCACAGTGGGTGACACTACAATATAAGTGCTGGTTCCCAGATCAGGTGCTTGGTGATTGCTCCAAAAGGGAGTCTTTTAGTTTGGTTTTAAAAATACTGAGAGAGGATTCTCTCCGGAGGAAATCGGGGAGGGCATGTGAGTTCTTTGGATGGCTAGTGTGTTTAGGATGCCAATGACTAGTGTGTTACAGACTCACATGATTTGCTTGCGTGTTCAGGATTCACATTATTGGATAGTGTTTTCATGACTTACATGGTTACCTAGTGTGTTCAGGACTCACAAGATTGGCTAGTGTGTTGAAGGTTGGCATGGTTGGTATGTTAAGGAGTCACTTGACTGGCTAGTGTGTTAGGGACTCACATGATTGCCGAGTATGTTAAAGGGTGACATGATTGGCTTCTTCTGAACTCACATGACTGGCTAGTGGGTCCTGGACTCACAATGGTAGGCTAGTGTGTTGATGGCTCATGTGATTGGCTAGTGTGTTGATGGCTCATGTAATTGGCTAGTGTGTTAAGGTCTCACATAATTTGCTAGTGTTTTCAGGACTTACCATTACTGGCTAGCGTGTTCAGGACTCACATGTTTACCTAGTGACATGATAGGTGTGTTAATAATTCACATGATTACCTAGGGTTTTTAGGACTCACGGCTGTAATTAGACTCCCACCAACCCCTATTTTCACTCAGTAGTTGTTGGTTTCTGAACGTTGTAGTTTAACAACAGATGGAGGTTGGCAAGTTGAGACTTCCTGCTGTATGGTAAATAACATTCACATGCAATGTGGCTTTACTAAAGGGTGACCCTTTGCCTGCAATGATTGTTATTTACTTCCACAGAACCCTACCCCGCGCCACAATATTAATTGCTCCGGTTTGTCGGAAATGCCATTGTGAACTCCCGAGCAGATGTGAGCCAGCTCATTAAAAGCACATTTGTAATAAATGAGCACACAGCAGCGACTCCTCACTTTTTCTGTCACTTTGATTAATTAGCATTCCAGAATGTTAACTTATGGGGGAATGTATTTTCTGACTTCTCTATTATTCATTTCTGTCTGTAGGAAAGGGAAAGGTAAAGTGTAGATTGGCAGAGACATCTCATGAAGTGACTTCAGCAGTAGCCGGACAGTTCCATTACCCAATACATTAAGGAGCCAAGTGGTTATACTGGCGCTGAAATGTGGAACGGCAATGGGCACAAGGTAACGCTCTACAAACGTGTCGGTTTAAGTTGCCAGTATACAATGGCACAAGAAAGATTACAGGATCAGTTATAGTATTTTGGCCCTCGCAGACAGATATTTACATCTTTTTTAGTCCTTTAGGCCCCTACCAGTTGGTTTGGGGAGTCAAACTATATCATCATCACTTCACAGATGATCAACCTACAGAAGAGATCCCCAACCAGTGGCTCAGGGGCAACATGTTGCTCCCCAACCCCTTGGATGTTGCTCTCAGTGCCCCCAAACCAGGGAGTTATTTTTGAATTCCTGACTTGGGGGCAAGTTTTGGTTGAATAAAAACAAGGTTTACTCCCAAATAAAGCCCCCTGTAAGCTGATAGGGTGCATAGAGGCTGCCTAATAGCCAATCACAGCCCTTATTTGGCTCCTCCATGAACTTTTATGGTGCTTGTGTTGCTCTCCAAGTCTTTTTACATTTGACTGTGGCTCCCGAGTAAGAAAGGTTGGGGACCCCTGACATAAAGGAAAAAAGTGCAGCGATCTGACTGTTTGGCCTATGAGCTAGCTTGCCAAACTACACAAATTCTGTATGCATACTAGGGTTGTACCAAATCCCTGATTTGGCTGAATTTGAGCCTTTGAGTGGCTGGCCAAAGCGGATACTATTTTTTCCCTGTGATTTTGCTAATATGCATATGCAATGAAAGATTTGGAATCGTTTGGGATTCAGGGTATTTGTCTGAGTCCTAATATTGTGGATTCCATGCATCCCTAATGCATACCTGCCAGCATTTGAATAAACAAATAAGGGACAAATTACACGCTGCCCCCTTCTCCCCAACCATTCTCTGTTACAAAATGATACCCCCGTTCCACCCAATTTCTGCCAACCTTCCTATGAAGTCCCCCCCTTTTTGGGTACTTGTTGCAAAAAAACTGAACCATTGGGAGGTACACGTATATGACTTGGTCAGCGAATCTGTCCCGTTTTACTTTGCCAATGGCAAAACGCAGAAATTTGCTGTGAATCCTTGCCTGGCAAATTTTTTTTCCCATCACTATTGGTCAGCTGTCCCGGTCAGGGGTGAGATTAAGGGTGGGATTTATCAACATTGGAATTCAATTTTTTGCCATGATTTGAAATGGGGTACCGTACAACATTTTTGGGCCCACGGCTATTTTTGAAGCAACTGTGCTTTTTTACGTGACCACAAATTTTTTGCCTAGAAATTTTGCCGAAGTTTAGCAAAACAATTTGAGAAAGGTGAAATGTGAATTTTGCTGCGAATCCGTGCCTGGTGAAAAAACTCTCTCATCACTAATTAGAATCTATTAAGCACAATAAGTATGAATGTGAAACCTTGGCAACCAAAAGCTTCCGAGTTCATATAGAAGTCAGTGGGTGTTTTGTGTAGGCAAAATTTCAGACATTTTTTCAAAGTGAGATTTTCAAGTTTTTCATGATATTCGAGTTTTTTCCCATCATTTTATTTAGTCGCGTTTTTTTACATTTGGATTTTTAAATAAAGAAGCAAACATTCAAGTTTTTTTAAAATTGTTTATTTGAAGTAAAAAAAACTCTAAATCCTCACAAATTCGAATTGTGATAAATGACCTATTTAGCTAAGATCCTACACATTTTTAGTATTTTCAGAACCCAAAATATGTAATACAGGTATGGGACCCATTATCCAGAATGCTCGGGACCAAGGGTATTCCGGATAAGGGGTCTTTCCGTAATTTGGATCTCCATACCTTAAGCCTACTAAAAAATTAATAAAACATTAATTAAACCCAATAGGATTGTTTTGCATCCAATAAGGATTATTTATATCTTAGTTGGGATCAATTACAAGGTTCTGTTTTATTACTACAGAGAAAAAGGAAATCAGTTTTAAAATTCTGAATTATTTGATTAATATGGAGTCTATGGGAGACGGGCTTTCCGTAATTCGGAGCTTTCTGGATAACGGGTTTCCGGATAAGGGATCCCATACCTGTAATAATATTAAAGGGATGGTTCACCTTTATTTAACTTTTAGTGTGTTACAGAATGACCAGTTCTAAGCTACTACTAAATTGGTCTTCTTTATTTCTTATAGTTTTTGAATTATTTGCCCTTTTCTTCAAATTTTTTGTAGCTTTCAAATGGGGGTCACTGACCCCGGCAGCCAAAAACTATTGCTCTGTGAGGCTCCAGTTTTATTGTTATTGTTACTTTTTAAAACTTTCTTTCTATTCAGTCCCTTCATATACCAGTCTCATATCCAAACCACTCCCTGGTTGCTGAGAAAATTTGGACCCTAGCAACGAGATAGCTGTTATATCTCCAAACTGGAGAGTTGCTGGACCATTTTTGAAATAATTAAAAAACTACAAATAATAAAAAATGAAGACCAATTACAAATTGTCTCAGAATATTATTCTGTGATTTGTAGAATAACATACACTGGAAAAAGCTGCAGTTTGGAAAATGATAAAAAAAAACAAATAACAGTTATTTATGCATATAATATGCTGTTAGTACTTATTATGTGTGTTACTAATGTGTGTTTTTCACCCACCAAGGGGCCCATGTTATGCTAGTGACTGGGTAAATACCTACCACCCTAAAACAGCCCCTCCTTGTGGGTAACTGCATGCAGAATTTCTGCATATAAAATACATAAAAAGCTTATTATCTGGCCGGTCGGCGTGTATGTTATGAATGTCCCACTAAATAGCATGACAGTGTGGCGCTGCCAGATAAGCCCCGTGCTGCCCCGCTCGGCCCAGCAAATCCACAGCCTAACAGCATGTGTGTATCTCAAGTGTGATAAATGGAGATTAAATATGAAAAAAAAAAAATGTTGATTGTCCCGGAAAATGCGACAGTCACTGAAACGATAAAGGCAGGAGCACTGTTTTTGTAAATGTCAGTGCAGAATTCATTTAATTCCACGTCCTCTGATTAACTCCTTTTGTGCTGGAACGTTCTGATGCACAAAGGGCAAGTAGCACAGAGGTAGAATGGTTTCAGCACCGGAAAGGCAACGCATTGTAATAACATGTCATCACTTTGTTATACACATAAACAGCTGGTGTAAACATGTGTTATTTTTCAGGGGGGGGATAATAGGGACCATTGACAGCTGTATTTCTAAATGAATTTCAGTCTGCAATTAGACATCACTTACCCCCGAGCTACACTGTGAGTTTGCAGCATAATCATGTTTTAAAGGCATGGTCTGGCAACCCTGTCCCTTTAAAACCAAACACCTATTAGGGCAGTGGCACACTGGGAGATTAGTTACCCCGTGACAAATATTTGTTACCGCGGGTGACTAATCTCCCCGCAATGGCATCCCACCGGCAGGAATGTAAATCGGTGAAAAATCGGTAAATCAATGGGATGGCATATGCGTCACTTCGTTTTCCCGAAGTCGCCCGTAGTTGCCTTTCAAAGAGACTTCGGGAAGTTGCGGGGAGATTAGTCGCGCGCGGTAACGAAGATTTTTCATGGGCGACTAATCTCCATGTGTGCCACTGCCCTTAAACCCACGGAGCAGCTACTTGTCATGGCTACTAAAATAGACAATGCTGATCATTTACTGATAATTGTCGCTACGTGTGTTTTAGCAGAGGCAATTCTCAGTATTGTCTATGGCAGGGGATTTTCAGAAGTTTAGTCACCATGACAAGTAGCTGCTACTAAGTAGTTCTGTGTGTCTTCGCCCTTAGGCAGCAGGGCTAATACGTAAATAATTAGGACAGTACATAACTACATAGAAACTAGTCTGGGGGGTCAGCAGTATGTCTCAGAGATGTGCCCAGCAGCAGGAGGGTGTTTATTACAAAATAGATGGGGTAGGCATACCGGCATACAGAGATTTTTCCTGTTTGTCCAACTTCACAAGGCATTGCAATTCACATTGTGCAGGGCTGGTTAGTAATGAACATGTCAGTAAAGGAAAGGGGAAACAATTCTTTCCCGACTCCAAGAGCATTTGGACAAGTCCCTGAATAAACACTGTACTAAGAGCTTTAATGCCAGTAGCCATCTGTTTTTTTTATTTTGTACAAAGGGGCATCCAGCATTTTCCTGGAACTGGATAACCTACAACTGCTGCAGGGAGAGAATCCCTCAATTTAAAGCTTAAACTTTAAAATATACTTTAAGATGAAACCTACATTTTTGTCTTTTTCTCTGAAAAGTTTTACTGGTACCAGTAATTATTCTGTGCTCCCAAATATTTTTATACCTACAGAATTGCCTTTTCTTCAGTGTAAACCATCCCAGCCTGCCCAGTTTTTCTTTGTATCTGAGATCCTCCATTCATTTTATAAGCTTAGTGGGTCCAGATCTCTGTTTTAATGATGTGCCTTTTGGGTATTACAGACCAAAACATATTCTAGATCAGTTCTTACTCCTGCTTTGTAATGGTGAAGAATGACTCTCTTCCCCTTGAATCAAAACCCTTTTAATATGGGTCAATATCCTGTTGCCCATCCCTTTTGCTGGGTGCCATTACTTGGCACAGCAAAGCTCATTATCCAAATACAACTAGGTCCTTCTTCAACAAGGATTTGCCTGAGCCATACTGAAGATATAAACCAGCATATTTATTAATCCTAATGTACATAATCTCACATTTACTGACACCAAGGGGCAGATTTTTTAAAGATTGAACTGGAACAGTCTAAACAGTCAGAAAGTAATCAAAGTTTTTAAATGAATTGATGTATCAGTTTATCTGGGTGGGTTTGACTGCTTTTATAAGAGATCAGCAGCAGTGCTAAGGACTAATACCTACTCTAATTTATAATCCTCAATCTAATCCAAAATTTGCCACTTATTACCAATTCATCCAGATCTTGCTGCAAGGTTCTGCAGGATATAGCATTTATTGCCCTCCTTCAAGTCATTATAACCAGATTAAATAAAGGTGGACTCACAGAACCCTGTGGCACACCAATTAAATGCATAATCCATTAGAGGGTGTATCGACATCTACTTTCTTCATATGAACCTTAAACCAGTTCTCTATCCATGTACAAATAGCACCACCAAGACAGACAGATTTTACCTTAGAACAGATTTATGTGGCAGTTAGGGTTGCTACCTGGCCTTTATTTTACGGGCCTAACCAGTAGAATAGTGGCCAAGGCATGTATTATAAATTTACTGGCAATGTATTTGCAGGTAACTTCAGTTCTTTTTTCACCCAAATCCTACTCTGTCTTACTTTTTTCATCCCAATGTCCAAGAATACACCTCATGATCTTCTTTTTGACATCATCACTCTGACCATCAACATCATTGCCCTACCCCATTACATCACTGCCCCCACCCTTCCTAAAGCATTGACCCGCCCATTCACATCATTGGTCTGCCCCCCTCATGAGCTGGCCAATATTTATTCAAGTGGCAACCCAAGTGGCACTGTATCAAAAGTCATGGAAAATTCTAAGTTTATCACATCCACTGCAACCCCACTGTCCAACTTTATGCTGACACATAGGGGCCCATTTATCAAAGTACGATTGCTTCCGAATACAAAAAATGTGTATTTTTTCCAAGTTTTCCTACTGTGCATATTTTCTGCATGTTTTCTCGTTAATTTGCATGACTTTTTTGCACTTTGCGACAAATATTACGCAACAAAATCGTATTTGTCACAACGAGTATGAAAGTTTCGGATTCATTCAAGCTTCAGTATGGTGACTTTCCTTGGGCCAGGTTGGAGCTGCAGAGTGCCATTGAGCCCTATGGGAGACTTTCCTTGGGCCGGGTTGGAGCTGCAGAGTGCCATTGAGCCCTATGGGAGACTTTCCTTGGGCCGGGTTGGAGCTGCAGAGTGCCATTGAGACCTATGGGAGACTTTCCTTGGGCCGGGTTGGAGCTGCAGAGTGCCATTGAGCCCTATGGGAGACTTTCCTTGGGCCAGGTTGGAGCTGCAGAGTGCCATTGAGTTCTATGGGAGACTTTCCTTGGGCCAGGTTGGAGCTGCAGAGTGCCATTGAGCCCTATGGGAGACTTTCCTTGGGCCGGGTTGGAGCTGCAGAGTGCCATTGAGCCCTATGGGAGACTTTCCTTGGGCCGGGTTGGAGCTGCAGAGTGCCATTGAGCCCTATGGGAGACTTTCCTTGGGCCGGGTTGGAGCTGCAGAGTGCCATTGAGACCTATGGGAGACTTTCCTTGGGCCAGGTTGGAGCTGCAGAGTGCCATTGAGCCCTATGAGAGACTTTCCTTGGGCCGGGTTGGAGCTGCAGAGTGCCATTGAGCCCTATGGGAGGCTTCCGAAATCATGCACAGAAAGATCAAAGTCAGAAAGGTTTTCCCACCATTTACGATCGTTCAGATACGAAAATTTTGTGACTTTAGAAATTGCCAATACGATATAATGATGTGACTATTATGATTTTTTGTGACATTTCCATTCATCAGAAATGATCGTATCTAAACTGAATTTGACTCATTTCGGGATTTGAACTCATACTTTGATGAATCTGCCCCATAGATTTGCTTGGAACGTATGTAAAGTGGCATGTCTCTGTTGTTTTGGTATTTCTGGTATGGGGGTGATTAGGCCGAAAATGTAAAAATTTTTTATTTTATAGGAGGCAACGCTGAGGGCCTCGCATATACTGAGACTTTACAGAGCAGCAAGAGTGACAGTAGGTATAGTAAGGAAACAGTGGGGAAACAAGAGACAGTGGGGAAAGATGGCAGCAGTATGGCACAATAGTCACACTAATATTTTATATCAGAGTTGCCCGAGCTAGGGCATTGGCTCTTCACTTTTTGTTAAACACAACCCCCAGGGCCCACCAATATAAACACAACCCCCAGGGCCCACCAATATAAACACAACCTCCAGGGCCCACCAATATTTAACAACTGTTACACAATATTATATGTTCCCTTCCAGGACCCCCTGCAGTGCTGGTTGCCCAAGGCAAATGTCCTCTCTGCCCTACCATAAAACCAACCCGGGGTTTTCTGTTGCACTTGTTACAGAGTTAATTGGACGATCTTATCTTCCAAACACAAACACTTGTGTCGAGTTTCTCGTATCTTGAGCAAACGAAATAAAAGAGTCAGTGGGGACCGCCTGCAACCGCAAACACAATGCCAGTAATATTTCTTTCCAACCAGCAGTTTAATTAAAATCGATCCCTATGTGGATGAATGCTTTCATGTGCATATTAATGGCAGTATTAACCTCCCTCATGGAGCAAGAAGACAAATTAACACCTTAGTTTCATTAAAAACCACCCAAAGCGGTGTCAAACACTTAAGGAGCTTGAAGGGTCAGTAAACACTCTCCCTCTCTGTTATAAGACAGAGTAAAGAGACATAAAATCCATTCGCAGTTCTTATTAATTAGTATAATGACTTGAACAACCGAGTCAAAAATATTTATGACGGCGGAACAGCTGGTTGGCTCTAAGGCTAATAAACCTCATCTTGTTTACAGGCCTTCATGGCATGGTTCTCTTACCAACCACACCAACTAAACACTACATTTAGATACTGAGCAGGCCCGAGATGGAAGTTGTAGTTCACCTTTGATACTGATACATGATTCTTTTCTTGCTTTTCACTCAAGGCCCACCTTGATACCTAGGTCTCATTCCCATCCATGTTCTTTCGAACCTTAGACCTTGTCTAAATCTTCCATTCTACTTATCCCACTTGTTCTTCACAACAGTCTTTCTACTCACCATGTTTTCTACAAATCCCACCTTCTTTCTTTTTTGCTATTGTAGGGACCCACATGGTTAATATGCCACTATGGCTTTAAACCCTACCACTTTCTTATTTCTGCTGTTACTGGGTATTAGAGTTTGCCTTATGCCTTATTGGTTATTTGGGTTGACCCCCCCTTTTGCGCTCCAAAATAGTGTTAGCAGGAGGGTGTGTCTTGCTCTTTGGCTGCCTCAGTGTCTCAGGAACAGGTCACTGAGCCTGGGAACAGAATAGGCCCCAGTAAAGAAGCCTTATTGCCCCAGAGATTTACATCTACTCTGGTGAAGTCGGGGACAGGGACCCCATGAATGAAGATTAACCAGAATAACAGAATACGTAAGAGCACTCTCTAGAAGAGTGAGATAGAGAGAACTAGATAGCAAGAGCAGTTCAGGCTACAACCAGGAAGGTCAGGCAATGTTGCCTTAGCCTAGGGCCACGGTTAAGACACAGGATACAGGTTAGTGGAAATCCCTGATCCATAGTCGGCTGTAGGACCCATTCAAGCTAAAGGTATTCAACCTTAGGATTGAGGTACAGTATCTATCCAGACTTCCCTCCATAGTGGTGCTGTGCTGACAGGTGCTTTACCCTGCCCAGACTCCCAAAGAGGTGGGATAAACCGGTGGCATCCTCGTTTGCTATCCTCAGGTGGTCTCTGCTATATCTGTGCCTTTATGAGTATAACCCTGCATTGCTATTTGTCTCAATGTGACAATAAATCTGTTCTATTGTTAAACTGCAAGAACCTTCTGGCATCCATCTTTACTACACACAGCTACAGTGAGTTACACTACACCCTAGCTCCGCAGGTCACTTCCATCTAGCAAAGGGCCATCCTGAAGGATTGAGTTGCATGTACCCCATGCTCTAAACCTATTCTAGCCTGGGTTTGACTGTTTACAGCCTAATAGGGGTTACTCTATATTGTCTGGTTTTATTTTCTCACTCATGTTTTTATAGGAGGACTAACCCCTTCCTACAACCCCTGGCCCCCTCCAGAAACCTTGCTCCCCACTCCTTCCCAGCAGCATCAGATGGGTATACTCCTCCTGCAAGATCACACAGAAAAGCACAACATCCAGTGCAAGATTGTGCCCCCCAACCCTGTGGCAAATGTTTTTTTACCCTGGTATCCAAATAGGACCAGTTTGAGACTAAGGGCAAAGACACATGGAGCTACTTGGAAGATGCAAGATTTAAGCTATGAGGTTAGACTGTCTGGGTTGGGGTTGTTTACTCTGGAAAAGAGGCGCTTGCGAGGGGACATGATTACTCTCTACAAGTACATTAGAGGGGATTATAGTTTCCCATAAAAACGATCAACGCACCAGAGGCCCCCCCTTTAGATTAGAGGAACGGAGCTTCCATTTGAAGCAGCGTAGGTGGTTTTTCACGGTGAGGGCAGTGAGGTTGGGGAATGCCTTTCCTAGTGATGCTGTAATGGCAGATTCTGTTAATGCCTATAAGAGCGGCCTGGATGTGTTCTTGAACAAGCATAGTATCCAAGGCTATTGTGATACTAATATCTACAGTTAGTATTAGTGGTTGTATATATAGTTTATGTATGCGATAGTAAAGATTGGTTAGTATAGGTTGTGGGTGCTGGGTTTACTTGGAGGGTTGAACTTGATGGACTCAGTAACTTAGTAGCAGCTACTTGTCACGGCTACTAAACGCCAAAGAATACCCAGCCATAGACAATACTGAGAGTTGCCTCTGCTAAAACACACATAGAGACATTTATCAGTAAATGATCAGCATTGTCTATTTCTGTAGCCACGACAAGTAGCTGCTACTAGTAGCTCCATGTCTTAGCCCTTATGGGTGATTTTGGGAAGGAGCAGTATGGAAGGCCTTTGTATGGGCCTGGGGTTGTAGATAATGTTTTCATCTCCTGTTTGACACCCAATCCTCCTCCCCTACTTCTGTCTTCTAACCTGCTTTCTGCCTTCTTCTTTCCTCCTTTCTCTTACTCCTTCCTTTCTGTCTTCATGTGCTGCTCCACAAGCTGTTCTTACTGTAAGATAAAAGTCTAGATGGAAAGGCTTAAATCTTAAGAAGATATTGAATTTTAAACATACATAACATATAATTTGGGAGAATTAGGTCACCAGAAGGCTAACAGGTCATGGCGTTGAAGAATAAGACAACCTTTCAACACTCACATTTAATATTAACATTAGCTTCGGATACTCACAGTGTTAAAAATGTCTATCACGGAAGAAGAATACAGGGGGTGGAATAATGAAAGCTGTTTTTGGAAGATTGTGATTAAGAACATTTGCAGTCCATAAATATGAAGCTGCAAGGCAGATGGTGGTATTTTAGTTTGGGAGGGGAAATGTGTAGAGAAAAGGGCTTACACAGAATGCCTACGCTCGGCAGCATAACATCTATACAATGATTTACTCAGGCATATGGTACACACTGTGCTAAAACGGGACCAAGAATGGATCCATAGAAGGTACCACCTCACTAGTGTGGGTAGGGCTGCCTATGGATGAGGCCATTTTAGTGCAGATGAATTGTGGTGAGGAAGAAAGAGACTTTTATCTAACAGAGGTGTGTAATAGAGGCATCTCTAGCGGTAATCTGGTAACCAAAACTATGCATGTACTGGCCAAATAACACATTTTGATAATTACAATAGAATGTAAAGATCATTGGATCAGTGTCTGAGTAATTAATCACACACGTCCTGAAAGCCATTGGTAAAATGCCAGATTATTACTATGTATAGAAGGTATAATGGGGCCCTCCAATCCTCCTGTTTCATTTTGTAGCCATTGTGCGTTCATTTACTGTAATTACCCAGCTCATTATAAAATTCTAAGCGTTTAGTAACTTGCAAGTGTTATATAAATAAATGATGATGATAATGATAAGTGGGGCAGAGGGTTTAGAGATGTTTTTAAACATAGCAACTTCTCCAACTTTCTGATAGGCCAATCAGCTCCTGTCCGTCCCATGTGCTTACTGACTGACATGCCATTGGCCCATCAGCGGACACACAGGGACGATAGTGGCACAATAACATGAAGCTAAGCCTTTTCATGGTGAAGCCCACCCCTTGTGTAGTACACACCAAACATGACACGGACAGGAGCTTATTGGCCTTTTCTTCGCTGGTGTTGCTACAATTACGATCCTACATGTTGGAAACCCTGACTTGCAGTCTTACAAAGTCCCAACCAGTGATCCCCAACAAGTGGTTCACGAGTAACATGTTGCTCCCCAATCCCTTGGATGTTTTTCCCAGTGGCCTCAAAGTAGGTGCTCATTTTTGAATTTCTGGCTTGGAAGCAAGTTTTGGTTGCATAAAACCCAGTATAAGCCTAAAAGAGCCTTCTATAGGCTGCCAGTCCACATAGGGGCTACCAAATAGCCAATAATACTGTAGCTCTTATTAGCACCCTCAGGAAACATTTTCATGCTTGTGTTGCTCCCCAACATTTTTTTGATTTGAATGTGGCTCATGGGTATAAAAGGTTGGGGAATCCTGCTCTAGCCAAGGGGGCATTCCTTATAGCACCTACATGTGCAAGTGCTCTAAAATGGAAGCCATGGGGAGAGAATATTGACTCAGTTCATTAATATACCTGCATCCAAACATGCTCCAGCACTCCCACATTGTTACCAATATGCCCATCCTTCTAATAATTGTTGGACAACCTCACCTTCTAAAGCTAGGGAACCCTGGAGCTACAACCACTTGTATCCAGTACCTACAGGAATCCCACAACATGTTCCATTAACCAGCGCCATTGTATTGAATGCAAATGCTGTGTTGAACGTGATACATTCTACTTGTATCTGACTTGACTGCAATTGGAATTATGGGAGGGGAACACTGCATTATAAACAAAAGCATATGTCGCTTTGCATCTGAAATTGGACTTTGCAAGCTGCACTTGTGTTTGTAAATGATCCCTAAAGTCTAAACCTACATCATTGCTATGTTCACATAAACAAGGTCATGATCCATTGAAGGTCAAAGAACACAGAGACCGTGGGGCTCATTTATCACTGCTGGGCAAATTTGCCCGTGGGCAGTAGCCCAAAGCAACCAATCAGTGGCTGCCTTTTTTTTTTTAGCTGGCTGCAGGTAGAACAATGAATGATTGGTCGTCATGGGCTACTGACCACTTCAAATTTGGCCATTGTTTATAAATGACCCCCAGTAAGCATATTATATAGAAATGGTCATTTTTTTGGGGGTCAGCTATGTACCAAGGCTGTAGTTAAGCAGCACTCACCCTCCTTATTCTTTAACATATGAATAAAGCCCTTCTTTATTATACCTAAAGCTTCTAGACCCGATATAGGTCATCACCTCCTCTCCAGCGCCGCCATATTTCTCCAATGTCACGGAACACAAAGCAGGATGAATCATGTCCTGCTTCTAGAATTCTAGGCGTTCCTCTGCCCAGAAAGACAATACATTTTCTTAGTCATCCTTCAAAGAAATAAAATACATATAAAGGTTTATTACTTGACCAAATTTATTGCTTGGGCACCGTTGAATAGGAGATGGAACAAACAGGACAATAAATATACGAGTCCCTTAAGTAAATCACAAACACGGCAATATTACCGAGAATTCCAGGATGAATAAAGAGAAAATTCCGTCTTCTTCCCAGCAAGAGATGAAAGGGTAAATTATTGCTGGAGAAATGAAAAGCAGGCCAGGCCATTTCATAATTTAAAAAAGCGGTTTGGAACGACGAACATGTGCAGGGACCCACATAATAACATTTAATTGCATTATCCCTCAACTCTAATTGTAAGCATTTGTAGGGCACTTCCAGTAAATATCAAAAGATGGATGTGGCAGCAATGCAGTGCATCCCATGGCTACAACCAACCCCCCCCCCCCCCTGTTCTTTATTTCCCACTGCGGTTTTACCAAGTGCATTGGGCTCGAACGTGAAACTTCTGCATTGAAAGGAAAATATTTCTGCTTACGGACTGGGCTGAGTGCTCTTTATTCACCCTGAAATGCGCCATTATTTGCAGCTGACTGCCTCCATTGTTGGGATTTATTTGTCTCCATGCGATGGTCTGTGATTCTGCAGACACCAGATTCTGACCCGCAGTTACCTAGTCCCAGACAATGCTAAGTTCCAACATGAAAATGTGCTGAATTTTAGAGGGAACGAATGTAATCCCTCTATACTGGACTGAATTCATTTGGGTGTTATGGGCTCCGTATGAGTTATTTCACTTCTCGTTTCCAGCAGTTTTCATTGAGAGGAACCAGATGCAGATTTATTTTAAAAATTTTTTTATAATAACATTTCCCTGCCAGGGCTGGGGTTTTAGGCCATTATATAGCTATTGATATGATTGAATCTATAGGCAGTGGGGTTGCACTGTAGCTAGCTTCCTAGGTTTGAATTCATCCATTGAGTTTCCTCCCTCACTTCAAAACCACACAGGTTAATTGTTTCCTACCTGGAGTTTCAGTATACAGTCTGAGTAAGGTCTGTGTCTCTAAGAGCTTGCAATCTATAAGAAAGAGGAGACAGACTATAACAAGATGGAGAAGTCAGAGGTGCGTTGTTACATAGGAATGGGCCCCCTACTTACCTTCTGCACTAAGAGTGAAGACACACAGAGCTACTTAGTAGCAGCTACTTGTTACAGCTTCTAAATGCCAGAAAATCCCCTGCCATAGACAAGACTGAGAATTGCCTCTGCTAAAACACACGTATTATCAGTATAAGATCAGCATTGTCTGTTTTAGTAGCCATGACAAGTAGCTGCTACTAGTAGCTCTGTGTGTCTTCACACTAAGGCAGTTGGTAAGGACAGGGAGATGCCTTGCACTCATCTGTTCCCCATGCCTGTGCATGACCTTGGACTCCATAATTGCTAAGGGGTGCAATTATGAACTCCTCATTGCCTTAGTACCTGCATTCAGGGTCATGGTAAATCCAATAAAAGAAAATTGAGGCTCATCAAAAAATGAATCTCTAAAATGCTACACCTTGTGTTTTGGACTTCTGTACCTCTACAGCCCCTTAGCGTAGCCTTTAGTGAAGATCTCTGCCTCCAGTGTTGCCCATTTGACTGACTGACAGCGCATACTCTGCACTCTTGTCAGTTACCTGAGCGTAAAGGGGTGGTTTCACCTTTTAGGTAACTTTTGGTAATTCTAAGCAACTTTTCAATTGGTGCTGCAATGTCCCGAAGCGCCACTGCGATGTCGGCCAAAGTTTCCTCTCAAGACAACTTCGGGACATTGCAGCGACGTGTATGTCATCCCATCGGCAATATACATTGTAGCTGGTGGGATGGCATTGCGGGGAGATTAGTCACCCACGACAACGAAGATTTGTCACGGGGCAACTAATCTCCCTGTCTGCCCCTGCCCTTAGGGTGAAGACACACAGAGCTACTAGTAGCAGCTACTTGTTGTGGCTACTAAAATAGACAAAGCTGGTCATTTACTGATAACTGTCTCTATGTGTGTTTTAGCAGAGGCAATTCTCAGTATTGCAGACTGAGCACGTGCAGTGCCGCTGGCACTCAAGAGGCAGCCTATCAAGGTCTAAGATAGGGAAGCTGCTATGGCCAACTTTGAAGGCCTGGCTCATTACTGTTATAGGGCTGCTGAAATGGATTTAGTTCTTAATTAATAAAAAAAAAAGTTAGTTGATTAAAAAAGAGTAATTAAGTGATGAGAGAAGACAGAGTAATTAATTGATGACAAAGAGTAGAAATGGGTATTTCTCCCAGCTCAGATCATGTCTCCGCCTGCAGATTCCTATGATTCACTCACACTCGCTTTTAGTTCATCATCAACGAATTCTAGGAAAACTCTTGCCCTTGATGATAAAAAACCCTTTGAACTGGAAGTGGTAGAGGCAGTCGTGTTCTCAGCGCGTGGGTAACGGGGACTGATTCATAAAACTCACAGCAGTTAGGGAACACGGGGAAGCTTCATACATCATGCTTCTAAAAGAAGTCTTCTCATTCGGCTTCCCGAGCCAAGAAAACCTTATATTTGGCTGACTGAGCTCAGCAGAAAATGGTTATATTTAGTCGTCTGCGCAGAAGACTCGCAGGGGCATGGTTTCCATGGTGACAAATGAGAATTTGTGGCACCCAGTGTGTAAGAAGTAGTCTTGCAAGGCACGGGGGAGAAAAAGTGCAGCTCAGTAAGCGAGAAGCAGGCACATTATGCCAAGGCAGGTATTTAAATACTACATCGGTCTTTCTCCTGCTACCTAAATTAAAGGGCAACTCAACTCAAAGCTGTTTTTTTGCATAGTAACAGAAAATGTAATTTTCAGCAACTTTCCAATATATATTAATTAATAAATTCAAACGGTTCTAAAGTTATTTGTCATTCTGTTTATAACAGGAAGCAATGTCTGCCTATCCCTTTCTGTCCTTCTTGAAACAATGTAGCAGGTGATTTTTCATTCGATCTGCTCATTCGCCGGCTTTTGCTACATTGTTTTAGGAAAATATCAATGGCCAGACAGATACCGCTTTCGGGTGTAATTACATTTGCTTATATCTTTAAAACCACTGAGCGTTTTAATTAACGCATATCGGGAAGTTGCAGAGAATGACATTTTTTCTCATAATGAAAAAAAAATTGTTTTTGATAAAGTTGCCCTTTAACGATAGAATTCATTAGGGGAGTCTATTAATGTTTAAATAAGAATAAATCCTGTTAGCAATGAGAAAATAATAGTCCTATGGATATAAATGGGTGGGGGGGGTGTAGTTTACATCTGTAGGGTAAGGGTGAAGACACACAGAGCTACTAGTAGCAGCTACTTGTCGTGGCTACTAAAATAGACAATGCTGATCATTTACTGATAATTGTCTCTACGTGTGTTTTAGCAGAGGCAATTCTCAGTGTTGTCTATGGCAGGGGATTTTCTGGTGTTTAGTAGCTATGAAAAAGTATCTGCTACTAGTAGCTCAGTGTGTCTTCACCCTAAGGGCTGTGGCACACAAGGGAGATTAGTCTCCTGCGACAAATCTCCCTTCTTGCGGACGACTAATCTCCCTGATATGACATCCCACCAGTGAAAATGTAAATCGCCAGTGGGATGGCATACCCGGCGCGCCGGCGTGATTGCCGAAGTTGCCTCTCAAGGCAACTTCGCCAATTTTCGCGCCGGGTATGCCATCCCACTGGCGATTTACATTTTCACTGGTGGGATGTCATATCGGGGAGATTAGTCGTCCGCAACAAGGGAAATTTATCGCAGGAGACTAATCTCCCTTGTGTGCCACAGCCCTAAAGACACACAGAGCTACTAGTAGCAGCTACTTGTCACGGCTACTAAAATAGACAATGCTGATCATTTACTGATAATCGTCTCTACGTGTGTTTAGCAGAGGCAATTCTCAGTACTGTCTATGGCAGGGGATTTTCTGTAGTTTAGTACTCGTGACAAGTAGCTGCTACTAAGTAGCTCCATGTGTCTTCCCCCTAAGGGGTATTAAATTTGCTGCCCCCTGTGCTACGCTGGGGATAATGTATAAGGGAAAGAATTAAAGAGAACTCCAACTTTGATTTCCAGTGAATGCAGCATGAAGCAGAACACATAGCCCGAAGTCCAAACGACTCTGCACAGCTTGGTAGATAGACTCTGAAGCACTGATGCAGCTACCAGAAACCTTTGAAGTGCTGTTCTTAAAAGCATGTAAAATGAGATATTGATTATAAAAAGTACAACAGGGTAACTAGAGGAATACAATAACAGTAACAGTCCACCCTGCCTGGAAACTGAATAATGAACAAAAACTGACAGATAGCTATACATTGTATATCAACCAAGTAAACGCCCATTAATGATTGTAATCGTTTTTCAAGGGGAAACAAGAGAGAAGCATATGAAGAGCGCCAGTGAAGGTTTCCTTGAAGGGATAAATGAACAAATCAGGCACAGAAGGATACCCTTGAGCAGACTGTGTGAAATGCACAAAGGGACCCTTTAGAAGGCTGTGTTTTATCAATCATGAGAAGTGGCATTGGCATTATATGCATCACTAACGCGGGTCCCACCACGTTGGCCTTCATAGTATGAATGACAGATTTCAGCCAATATCACATACATTATGACACTATAATTAATTACAGGGAATGTTGCTTTCATGCCCAACTTGCAGCACTGCGGCTCCTTCCAGGAGGTCCATTGGTTCCTGCAGAGATGCTACAGGGGATGGTTGTCCTTTTTGCAAAGGTAAATTGAAGAATTAACCTTTCAGTTAGAAGTGATGATCTGCAGAGTAGTATTTTATTACAGCAGTGATCCCCAACCAGTGGCTCAGGGGCAACATGTTACTCCCCAACCCCTTTGGTGTTGCTCTCAGTGCCCCCAAACCAGGGAGTTATTTTTGAATTCCTGACTTGGGGGCAAGTTTTGGGTGAATAAAAACAAGATTTCCTACCAAATAAAGCCCCTGTAAGCTGATAGTGTGCATAGAGGCTGCCTAATAGCCATGTGTCTATGAAGATTCTCATTCATCCAGGTCATGATATACAGTATCTAGTAGAATTAAGTCTGAAACAATTGGATTTTCCTGAGTTTTTCTTGGAGGATTAACCCCTGCATCAATGAGAATCATTGTACCATTGTGATTGGATCTTACCTTCTTACCCCTGTCAGTTTCAGCCAACACCTAATTCAATAAGTTCAATGAAACCACTGTGATTGGGTGTCTGTGACTGTACTACCCTCAAGGGTTTATATGCCGGGGACTTCCCTTCATTTGAACTAAAGAAGCCACTCGGATGAGTGGTGAAACGTTTTCAAGGAAAACTCCAGTTTTTTTTTTTTTAAAAGTCCAGTTGTTTTAGACTTAATTCTACTAGATACTTTATACCTAATAGCCAATCTTAGAGCTTATTTGGCACCTCCATGAACTTTTATGATTCTTGTGTTGCTTTTAATATTTGACTGTGTCTCACGAGTAAGAAAGGTTGGGGACCCCTGGCTTACACCATCCTCATTCAAAAGATAATATATAGAAGCAATACCCATATCAACCAATCAGATTTTTGTCCTGCTAACTGGTAGGAGACCACTGAAAGCTGATAAAATCTGGGCATTCAAGAGACTTATTTTTGTTTTGTTCTAAGCTTGACTCTTCGCGACATAATAGAGGATTCTAGTATTGCCTGCCCAACACAATTTCTAATCGTCTACAAGAACATAAATGTATGCATTAATGTGCAACTAACTTCACCTCTATTGGCCTCCTTCCCTATTGCCTCTAGTCACAGCGAGCTGCATCTCCACGAAGAGAGTCTAATTCACTGTTATCAGCATCTCCTCTTTTCTTCACCCGCCATGTTTGGTTACCCTAATATCTCAACCCTGCAAGTTATAACCGCTAACATTAACCTACTAATGTATAATGTTGCCTGAACACTCACTGCAATGATCTGCTTTGCTTCTCTGACGCTGATACAACAAGACTTAGGGGCGTATTTAACTGACGTCTGAACGTCTGGTATTACGCCGTTTATTTAAGTTCTGATGGAAGAAAAAATGCGAAAAAAATTACGCTGATTTTATGCCGTTTTTACATGGCGAAGCCTGGCGATGTGTGGCGAATTGTCTCACGTTTTTTTACACAGCATAATAAATATGCCCCATAGTCTGTAAGCTCTACGGGGCAGGGACCTCCTTCCTACCGTATCTCATACCACATGGCACTTACTCCCTGTGTATTTATACTTATTTATTGTATTTATTATAACACTTGTCCTTCCTGTGTGTAATTGTGTATATTGTAATATTGTACAGCGCTGCGTACCCTTGTGGCACTTTATAAATAAAGTTATACATACATACATACATACGTACATACTATCCATGTCCTTTCTGTCCCACAATCAATGTCCTTTTGCCCCCAAAGAGAGAAAATATCCTTACTGACCCATTAGTGGAAAATCAGGTGATTTCTCTAATAAATTACTAATGATTTTGAAGCATATTCTGCACATGCTTTCATTATTTCTAAGTAAATGCTAATACCAGTAATACCAGGGATAGTTTCAGGTATCGCTTCCAGCACACAGCCCTATGTTTGCTCACTGCTTTGCGTCTTGATGGTAGCGGGTGGGCGTAGATCATTAAAAGGCAATTTTCTGAAGCCCCATATATTTTCCCAGCCATCTGGCTTCATAATTACAAACAATTTTTATGTGATTTTCATTTCACTCTAGAGAGTTTGTAACAAGTCGTTACACGTTGTTAATACCAGCAGAGCGCAAGAATATATCAGTGTATATTTAATGTAACTGAAAGGCCGGGGTATCCAACAGTCGTCACAAACAATGTTATTAAACGGACACCATATTGGGGTCATAATGAATGTTCAAAATAAAATACTTATTTACTTACTTTTGCCTGAGAACCATTTGTAATATGGAACATATTAGTGCAGATATGCTGGAATATATTTTACTTCTAAAATATTGTCACTGGTTGTTCTCGCGTGGACTTCAGGCTGAGCTGCCCATCTAATGCCATAGTGGGAGGCAGTGATTCACCTTTGTCCATAGGTTTTGCAATATAAGAAGCTGGATTAGACACTGACAGTGACCCACAAGCAACTCTGTGACATAACAAACTGTATAAGTTGGATGAAACCATGAGATATTTCTGTTTATGCTGAAATGTACCCCCTGCCCCCCTCCTACCTGTTATAGCAAGTGCATTGTGTAGGTTAATCTCATCTAGGTGTGTATTGTGTGTATCCAGCCGGCTCTGTCTGGCCCTCCCCATGTAATTGCCCCTATTGTGAGGGCACACAGAGCCAGACCCCATAGTGACACAATACACATAGTTACCCCTTGTGAGAGCAGTGCTCTGTCTAGTAAATGCAAAAGACTGAACTGGGCATGCTCCCTAGGTGGCTTCCCATAGGCCCAGTGGGATTAGCTATGATTGGCCCCTCTGGAAGCTGCCTTTGGGTTGGCAGAAGGAGCCAAATCCTGTTTTGGTTTTACGACAGGGGCTGCTCCCTTTCTGGCTACAAAGGTGGCTGCCAAGAGTTCCAAGGAGCCTTTTGTCTGGGGTGTAACCTTAGCTACGGCAGGACCCCCTCCCCTGTGTTCCCTGGAATCTACCTTAGCTGCGGCAAGAAGATTCCCCCCCCCAACTGTGTGTATTTCCCTATTCCCTAAGGAACAAGAGTGCAGGCTGGCTACCACCTACTGGCTTATGGGAACCTGCTGATGGCTACTTGCCATTTCTCCAATAAACGCCTCATCCTGTGATACCAACTGTTTGCTCTTTGGGTCCTGCCCTATGTCTGGGAACTCACGGCCCTGAGGTTGTGACAAACTCACTTGATTCCTTTCTCTCCTAGGGATGAGACAGGAGGCCAGTGGAGTGGAGAGAAAGGCCGGGGAGGTCTACCTGTTGAAGAACCAAGGAAGCGGCAGAGACAGTCATAGAAGAGTAGAGAGGCCAAGGTCAGGCAGAGAGCTAGGTCAGAAGTCAAATTTCAGCAGGGTTGGTGTAACAGTACCTGCACCTGGTGGTCTAGCGGAGCCATCTTCCTGGCCTCCTTCTGTGGCGCAGAGTGAAACCTGGGGGTGCGTGTCCAAATTTGAATATTTAAAGGCACCTGCACATAATTTTGTTGCCCAAGGTTGGTTCTGCTTGATAGTTCCTGGGTGCGATTTTCCTATCTGATTTTCTGTGTTTTGACCTCTGCCTGACTTCAACCTTGATGATTGCTGCCTGTCCTGACCCTTTTGTCTGATCTTTTGGACTTTTTGACCTCGGCCCAGTTGTGTCTCCTCTCTCTGATTCTGCTGTAAAGCTTAGGTTCTCTAGTTTGCCCAGAACAATTGCCCTGGTTCTCTCACGTAATGCCTGATGGCACCAAGTAGCGGAGGGCTCCTCCCGAAGCGAAAGGCGGTTGTTATAGACTGAAGAGTGAGCTCAGACCAGGGACCTTGACTTTTGTTCTGGGTAGTGATGAGCGAATCTGTCCCATTTCGCTTCGCCATAAAATTTGGGAAATGGCAAGAAAATTTGCGAAACTCATTTGTTGCACAATTTTTTTGTCGCCCGCGTCTATTTTTTGTTGCCCGTGCTTTTTTGACACGACTGTGCCCAATTTGCCGTGACCGCGCCTTTTTTTACACCACCACTGCCTTTTTTTTGGCGCGAAAGCGGCCGATTGGCTGCGCGACAAATTTTTCCACTGCGAATTTTCACTGAAGTTTCGCAAAACAATTCGCCAATGGAATTCACTGCAAATCCATGCCTGCCAAGAAAATTCGCTCATCACTAGTTCTGGGTTTAGTGATAGTGAGTGACAGTTGGAACTGGAGGATCAATAGGAAGAAGTCACCAAGGCAACAAGGGAAAACACTTGAAAACCAAGTACTTGTTTTGATTGTTAAATGTCCCTAAAAGGCAAAAGGGGCATGGGCAATGTCAAAATGCACAAGGCATCGAGACATCAAGACACCCATACACAAGGATGCTGGGAAGAAGAGGCTGGCATATACGGCCGATTGGACACCAGGAATGTGCAGGTTAGGGAGCATAGCAGTAAGTCCACGTACAGGTTGAAGGAATATTTCCCACCAAGGAATAATTATCCACCGTTGGCATAAATGGCATCAAGACAAACATAATGTCCATGCTTGGGCACCACCATTGATCACCCTTCCTGGTGCCTGCAGAAATCCTGCTCAACCCTTACCCTATACGAGTTTCTTTTGACTAAGACTGACATCAGGTTAATTTTTAAAAATATTGTTAAGGTATTATTATTAAAATAAATATTACCTTTACATCCCTTATGATGTTAGCTAATAGTGTTGTAATGTTTAAGGGGGCTGCACCAATAGAAAGACTCGAAGACTCCTGTCAGTCAGGCACACGATAAGCGTTTTGTCCTTTTGCTCCTCCCCCTGTTCTTGTTTTATGTTCTACCATCAATATATTTCCCAAACTGTTTTTTTTTTGTTTTTTAAGGAAATGTAGAAATAATGACTGGTGTTACTATAACAGAGCAGCGGAGGGAAAAAAATTGGGTCATTTGTTAAATGGTGAACAGAGAGCTGAATGTACAAACAATTTGGAGGTTAATAGTATCGAGCAGAACAGTTTGTTTTTCGCCGCACAAAACAACTCCCTTTGGCGAGACAATTTGCTCCTGGGATGTTATAATTTGTACCCGTTGTCTATGATATACCTGGAAAGGGTTTTCTTTTTGTAAGAAATACATATGGCTTGAAAAACTAACATGAATAAATGGACTAATATTATTAAATCAGTCTGAAAACAAACGAGGCAATTAAGGTTAGTTATAGTGGTATGAATAATTGTGTCTCCCATCAGTATTTTGTTAAAGCCGCCATCTGTGCATGGCTTTGATAATTGTGTCTAACTAATTCTGCAATTGTGCCAATAATGGGGCACAAAATGGATTATTTAGGAAGCAAAATTGGATGAAAACCATATCCACCAATTATTTTTTCATGGCATTAAAACTTGCATTCTAAACAGTAACATTGTGTTTCATTCTTGTGTCAGTTGCCTTGGACTTTATTCTGCTACACTGACGACTAAGTAACTAATACACAAATGTTTCCTATATAAGTAACCTGGTTATTAGCTAGGGCGGGTCCTCAGCAAAACTTGAACCTCCAAGGGGAACTGGCGACCTAAGCTCAATAAGACAAGCAGATCTTTACATGCACGGCCAATGTTTCTGTCTCAGTTATTCAATGTAAATATTCCAATAGTTCAATAACAATTAACTGCTCTCAAACAGTCTTTCTTATATCCAATTTAGGCCCTCTTGGAGAGCGTAGGGTGGAGCGTAGGAGAAGGGAAGACATAATCACTGGGGGACACAGGCTCCAGAACCAGGGGGAGCACCATGATGTAATCTTCCTCTTCCTGTTGGATCCTCTCTGCAGCCCCAGGCTGGGCGCACATATGCAGTAGAGTGAAACCCCAACTTTTTGCTACTAAGCTTGGCTTTTCACTCTTAAGGTGCCCATACACCTTCAGATCCGCTCACTTAGCGATGTCGCCAAGCGAGCAGATCTTCTCCCGATACCCCCACCTACGGGTGGGCGATATTGGGTGAATCCAGGCTAATTTGATCATACGGCCCTGGGGCCAAACAATCTAATTATAACGAAGGGTATAGGAAAAGCCGGTCTGGGGACCGCATCAACGAGCCGATGCGTGCGGTCCCCTATCCGACTAGATTTTTTAACCTGCCCGATTTCAGGCCAGATATCGGTCGGGCAGGCCCGTCGGTAGTGCCCATACACTGGGCGATTAGCGAATCGGTCAAAGGGACCGATATCGGCAGCTAGAATTGGCCTGTGTATGGGGACCTTTACTTATTGTTTGAAGTAACTATAGCAAGCATCAGATATTTGTGAGACTGATTCAGTAGAAGTCAATAGTCAATGGGAGGTGTAGTTTCAGCATTCAAGAGTCAAGAGGCAGAGACAAAGTCAGAAAATTCTAGGGTTGGGGCAGGATGGGTTCAGCAATGAGTAGAGAGGCCAAGGTCAGACAGACAGCTAAGTTGGAGGTCAAATTTTAGTAGAATTGGAACTGAAGGATCAGTCAGAAGAAGCCAACAAGGCAACAAGGAAGAACACTTGAAAACCAAGTACTGTTCTGATTGTTAGATGTCCTTATTAGGCCAAGGGGCAAAAGGAGCGCAGGTGCAATGTCAAGATGCATCAGGTGCCAAGACACCCATATACAAGAATGAAGGTGACACAAGCAGGCTGTAGGCAAAGCGGGTCATATGTCGGATTGTATGCCAGGAACATACAGGAGGATCAATCAGAACAACTCAACAAGGCAACAAGGGAGACCGCTTTAAAACCAACTTCTGTTCCAATTGTAAAATTGAGATCAAAGGGTCAAATTTTAGTTGGGTCAGACCATGAGGCTTTCTGCAGTCAATGGGAGGTGTTTTTTCAACATTCAGGTTATTTTTATCTTTAAACAGTCAAATACATGGAAATATGTGATTTTTTTAACCTCAAATTCTAACGAAATGGGAAGTCAAAGGGAGGTGTATATTCAACATTCAGGTTGTTTATTAGTATTTTTAAACAGTCAAATTTGTAAACATTCCTGGAACTATGCAATTGTTTAACCTATAGACTCCAGATTTTTAAAAAAAATTTGCTAGCAAAATGGAAAAAAATGGCAGATTGTGCCAATTTGTTACTTTTAATTGCTGTAAATAAATTAAGCCTATTATTGTTTCATTTTAATTCATTATACAGGTATAGGACCCATTATCCAGAATGCTCGGGACCAAGGGTATTCCGGATAAGGGGTCTTTCCGTAATTTGGATCTCAACACCTTAAGTCTACTAAAAAATCAATAAAACATTAATTAAACCCAATAGGATTGTTTTGCATCCAATAAGGGTTATTTATATCTTAGTTGGGATCAATTCCAAGGTACCGTTTTATTTCTACATAGAAAAAGGAAATCAGTTTTACAATTCTGAATTATTTGATTATAATGGAATCTATGGGAGACGGGCTTTCCGTAATTCGGAGCTTTCTGGATAATGGGTTTCCGGATAAGGGGTCCGATACCTGTATTTATTAACATTTAATTCAATCAATCAATATTTATCCTTTTTCTCTCTGGTTTTGTAATAAAGTCAGCTACATCCTGGGAGGAATGGGCTGCAAGTGAGCAGCTGACAGACTTATGAATTCTGATTGGCTGCTTCTGAACTGAGGTGCAAGTAGCCTATTCCTCATCAGAGAGTCTGGCTAGTAGACCCAAAGCAGACTAAGAGGGGCATTTACCATATATACTCGAGTATAAGCCGACCCGAATATAAGTCGAGGTGCCTAATTTTACCTAAGATAACTGGAAAAACGTATTGACTCGAGTATAAGCCTAGGGTGGGAAATGCAGCAGCTACTGCTAAGTTTCAATAATCAAAATAAATACCAATAAAATTACCATCAGTGGGGTATATGTTTTTAAATATATATTTCAAAGAAAAACAGTAAACTAGCTCTGTAAGTGAAGAAGAGGGTCAACAAAAACAATAGGCACTGGAGGGTCTGGTTGCGGGGGGCCTAATTTGCACACAAAGGAGAGAGGGTGCTAGTCTGGAGGGACCCATGGCACCCGACTCGAGTATAAGCCGAGGGTGACTTTTTCAGCGCATTTTGGGTGCTGAAAAACTAGGCTTATACTCGATTATATACAGATACTAATATTTTTATTTTATCTTTTTCCACAATTCCTGCTTTTTGGGCTGAAACTCAAATTTTTCATTTGAGTTTTAACTTCTATTATGCATCAAAACAACGACAAATCCAAAAGAAAAAATATGCCATCGCAAAATGGTATTAGAGTTTTATGGATTTTTTGGATGTCCATTTGTTGAAAAATGTGGGGTTTTTCCATTTCTTTCATGTTTTTTTGTTCTTTTTCAATTTGGACCTTTTAATAAATAACTAGACATTTGTGGTTTTACTGGGAATAAGTTTAGTCGTGGTTTTAAAAAAGACTAAAAGCATGAAAATGAGATGTTGATAAATGGGCCTCCCCACTGTAAACCTCTTCCTAAGTACGACCCATGGTTCCACAGGCTGATGTTGACCTCATTGTGGATCGCCTAGAGATTTCTAAAACCATCTAAACTTAAATTCCCGTTAATGACTTTGGCATATTAGTAGATTAAGGGCACGATCAAAACAATTTCCTTCTAGAGGAAAGAGGGAGTTCTCTATTAACCACACTACAAACCAGTAATGGTAGTTCTAGGGGTTAACAGGTTGGAAGCAATCATCCCATTTGTGTGGAAAGACGAACAAGGGATTTAGTGAACTTGTGTCAAACAACAGGAATCCCATTCTGATTCATAGGAGCAAGTCCTGCCGACGAGCTTTACTCTACAGAACATTGCGCTTGTATTTGCCAAACAATACATCAGAGATTACAAACTTATGTAGGACAAATCATCAATTGTTCTGCAGGATTTGGACTTGACCTTACAGTATGTGGATTTTGGACAGACTCCTGAACAGCGGTCGCCGGGGTCAGCACACAGTAGAGACAACTATACTGCGCCTTGCGACTTCGAGATGTGCAATGACAGACTCCATGAAAGAATCATTGTTTTGCTCTCGCCACAAACCTCCATCAGAGCCCCCCAAAGAGAGATGGTGAGTCACTGATATGCAAAGGGCCCGGTATGAAAGGCGGTATTTATACGCAGACGTGCTATGAGCCATATCTCCGAGCAATGTGCGACGTCAGATGGACAGAGTGATGGCCGGAAGAGAATACTTCCTTCAGATAACAAAGGGATTTTGTTGGCCAGTTACATTCTGCACTTACTTCCATGCGTATTTCTGTAAATCTACTTTAGAGCTTGAGTTTGTCCTTTTAATTTACTAATGGGGTCGAGAATTTAATTCTCTAAAGGGGTGGTTCACCTTAAAGTTACCCTTTATTTAGTTCGATTGGTCTCCATTATTTATTTTGTACAGTTTTTTAATTATTTGACTTCTTCTTTATACTCTTCCCAGCTTTGAAAGAGGGGTCACTGACCCCGGCAGCCAAAAAAACGATTGCTTTGTGAGGCTACAATTATATTGTTACTTTTTATTACTTTTCTTTCTATTAAGACCCTTTCCTATACATATTCCAGTCTCTCATTGGAACGCTACTTTAGCAAGTCCCTGGTTGCTAAGGTAATTTGTACCCTAGCAACCAGATAACAGCCAAAATCCCAAAAGGGAATCATTTAAACATTAAATAAACCCAGTAGGATTGTTCTGCCCCAATAAGGGGTAATTATATCTTAGTTGGGATCAAGTACAGGTACTGTTTTATTATTACAGAGAAAAGGGAATCATTTAACCATTAAATAAACCCAATAGGACTGTTCTGCCCCCAATAAGGGGTAATTATATCTTAGTTGGGATCAAGTAAGGTACTGTTTTATTATTACAGAGAAAAGGGAATCATTTAACCATGAAATAAACCCAATAGGGCTGTTCTGCCCCCAATAAGGGGTAATTATATCTTAGTTGGGATCAAGTAAGGTACTGTTTTATTATTACAGAGAAAAGGGAATCATTTAACCATTAAATAAACCCAATAGGGCTGTTCTGCCCCCAATAAGGGGTAATTATATCTTAGTTGGGATCAAGTACAGGTACTGTTTTATTATTACAGAGAAAAGGGAATCATTTAACCATGAAATAAACCCAATAGGGCTGTTCTGCCCCCAATAAGGGGTAATTATATCTTAGTTGGGATCAAGTACATGAACTGTTTTATTATTACAGAGAAAAAGGAAACCATTTTTAAAAATGTGAATTATTTGATTAAAAAGGGGTCTATGGGAGATGGCCTTTTCGTAATTCGGAACTTTCTGGATAATGGGTTTCCGGGTAAGGGGTCCAATACCTGTATATACAATACTATGGTCCCTAGGTGTCTCCGTACCGCTGTAGAATCCTTTATGTATAAATTGATGCCTTAATTGCTTTTGGCACTGAATGGAGAGGAGCAATAAGAACAAACCAGTAAAACCTGGGACCCCAGCACAGCAATACCAACCAATGCTATTGGATGCCCTGGTTAGAATACTGCCTAGTACTGTATATGCAGAAAGCCTTCTTATTATAGATTATACTAGCAACCAAAAGAAATCCCACTGGAACATGAAGCCTAGAAAAAGCAGCCTTATTACATATCCGATGGAGCTAATACTGTATACACCATCATTGCCTACTGACAACAGGCAGAAATGACTTGGGGCTTCATACTTTCAAGTTTTAGACATTTAACTTCAGCTCCTATTAACATAACTTGATTCAGACATACAGGCATTGATTTACTTCCTGAAGCCCAGAAAGGTGGCAAACAAATCTGATCAGGAACTGACATGTGACACCGTAACTGCCTAGAAAATGGCTGGGAAGAAGTTTGATGAGAGCCCTAGGGCACACAGTGATGACATCATCACTCCTGGCAGATTGGAACATCAATATGTAATTCTATCCGCTCAGTCAGCATGGAAGGAAATCAAGAACGATTTCGCAAGTGGTAAACATCATCTTGCTTTTATTTTTATTGGCCCCAAACAGTAAAGTTCATGTTTTACCGCAGTCTCTCCCGTGTCCCTGATAACATCAGCAGATGGATATAGGTATGACAGTTTTGATTGAAGACATTTCTTGAGCTTTAAACTCATTTCGGAAGACTAAATGCTCCCGGTAATAATGTTTAACTCATCATTTTTTATGGTTCTAACAGAATTACGTCGGCCCTTCAAAAAGCACTTTCTAATCTCATACCTTTTTGTCTACAGAATGCCATGAATTTGCCAAACAGATATTGGATGGTTACATTATGTATCACCTACAGCTAAAATATTATTTATAACTGAATTTTCATTATCTCCCAAAGTGATTGACTCTCCCTCCATGTTTAAATTATTGAATGCTTGGTTTTTACCTCTATACTTTGAAGAATTTGTATGAATTTCTTTGTTTTTTTGTATTTTTCATTTTGAAATGTGTTTATCCTTCATTCTGATATTGTGCGGTACCTTAAGGTGGGGGAAATTCAAACGACCATTTTGTAATACGCCTAAAAGAGATTGAAAATGCCCTCATCTTGGCTGGTCATGGCCATTGTCCTAGACCAACACATTTCTTTGCCCATTCTTATAGATGCTTGGAAAACTGAACCATTGCCTCACTTTTACCCACTGTTGTACAGGAGTGTAATAATAGACGTATAAGACCCTGTAATTACTGAGGGGCGAATAAGCACAGATTGCCCTGACTGATATGTAATGGTACTATAAATCAGCAAAACATCAGAATGAATTATCCTCCTCAAGGGACTGGTAGAGTTGGATCCGTCTGGAGACTGGATATGGTGCTAAAGATGTCCCACAAGGGGTGGTATCTGGGTCCTGGACCTAAGAGACATCACTTTGTCCTCCTCATTGATTGGTATGAGCACTGATGTCATCCTATGAAAGAAGGAGTATTCCCCTGTCTCTCCGATGAGACTGGGTTGATAACATGGGATATTGACCTTGATTTCTAAATACCCTGTGCTGCCCTGTTACACAGAGGCAGCTCTCCAAAGCACATTCATTGTTTATGAATACAGATACAGAATTGCGTTTTAGGCTCCTGGTGTACTGCTTTTCCCATTTGGCTAGCAATCTAGTGTACAAACCCAGGCATAGGCAGGGACCCTACAGTATGAATACATGTTGGGCAATCAAGTTTGGATGCAGGGGTAGGCAACTGAGGCTTGCGCCTCAGGTACACTGGAGGGGGGGCGCACGTACCGGCAGTACCAGGCCCGGATTAGTGGCGAGGTCACAAAGGCCTGGGCGTAGGGCCGCAGAGATTTAGGAGCGGCATGCCGCTGTGCGCACTGGAAAATTTTGCCCGTATATGGAGCAATGGGGAGAGGACACACAGAAACTTCAGCGCGTCCGCTCCCCAATGCTCCATATGTATGTATATCTTTATTTATAAAGTGCTACTTATGTACGCAGCGCTGTACAGTAGAATACATTAATACAAACAGGGGGTTATTAAGATAATAATAGATAAATACAAAGTATAACAATAAATACAAATTAATACAAGATACAGTTGCAATAAGTTAAGAGTCAAAGACACAAGAGGATGGAGGTCCCTGCCCCGTAGAGCTTACAATCTATATGGGAGGGGGAACTTACAGACACAAATAGGCAAATATAAGTGCTGTAGGTCACAGTGGGTGACATATAATATAAGTGACGCCCATGTATGGGGTGGGGGGAGATCCACATTCGCGGTCCAGGTGGGCGGGCGGCCATTGGGGACAGCCTTTGGGCACCCAATCACAAATCAGGCCCTGGGCAGAACAAGGACTGTGTTTTTCTTTAGGCCATGATTCTGTGGATCTGGGGGCCGCAAATTTGATTTGCTGTGGGGCCCAGTAGTGTCATTAATTATGACACTACCTATAGACAGGCAAATATTTAGTTGCAGGGTTATAATTCCAGGTGTTCCCAGACAATATTTTGGCTGCCCCCTTAATCCATTGTCCCACAGTTTCTGGACCTCTGCGCTAGAAGCGTTGTATGTATTTATACTGGTGCACAATGAACAGCCCCCGTGTCACAGGCAGAATGATCTAAAATAGCATTGCACAAATGTCTCGCAATGCACTCACCTAAAATGACAGTAATTGGGATGCATTTTAGACAATTTGGAATGCATACTTGAAAAGTCAGCTCATTGAGATATCAAAAAAAAATAGGCATATTTTTGTGATTAGAAGGAAATTGAAATATTAATCTTAATTCCTCTATCAGCAGAGGCACTATGAATACTTAGAAGAAGATTGGAGTCAGCAATCGCTGTGGGGAAAGTGCACTATACACCAATAATTGCTCCTCTGGAAAAAATATTTTAAAATGCACAATATAAAAAAAAAATGTTGGCACTTGACAGGCATCTCTTTACCCACTCGTCCCATTTTTACTATAAAACATAATGCTCCCATTTGATTCTCCTGCATTATTTGAAAGGGGTTTTTTCTTCCATTTTTTGGGAAAGATTCCATCATGCTGATAGGAGCCCTGACAGCCTGGGACCCATTATGAAATATAAGTTATTTGTAGTGGCGGCTAATACATTAATTCCAGTCACAGGCTATAAATGAAACAAATGGTCTACCTTTAAAGTACAAATATACAATTTATTCTAAAAATGTATGTATAATGTATAATGCAGTCTGATGTGGCATTAAATATATCAAAGGAACAGCGAGAAGCTTAGCATTGTTTGGGTCAGAGGTCTGATATAACTATATAGCAATCTAATAAGGGGAGTGTTATAGTTAAGTGGCGCCTATTCTAGTTTATGGACTTTGTATGTGGGGGGATACAAACTGAATTTTCCCCTGAGAGGCTGTGCAACACTGTTATAATATTAACTGAAAACAATTTATATGTATATACAGTATATATAGTGCAAAATACAAAACAATACCGAAAGTCTTTCAATGGTCTAGTCAAAACCTATTGAGAACCTGTGGCACTAATTGAAAATGAAGGTGGACAAGTCTGCCTGGATAAATCACTTCCACAATGTGCAAAGCTGGTACAGGTATCGGACCCCTTATCCGGAAACCCGTTATCCAGAAAGCTACGAATTACGGAATGCCCGTCTCCCATAGACTCCATTTTAATCAAATAATTCAGAATTTTAAAACTGATTTCCTTTTTCTATGTAGAAATAAAACAAAATCTTGTAATTGATTCCAACTAAGATATAATTAATCCTTATTGGATGCAAAACAATCCTATTGGGTTTAATTAATGTTTTATTGATTTTTTAGTAGACGTAAGGTATTGAGATACAAATTACGGAAAGACCCCATATCCGGAATACCCTTGGTCCCGAGCATTCTGGATAATGGGTCCTATACCTGTAGATACTTGTGCCAAACATGACTATGAAGATTTTCATTCATCCAGGTCATGGTATATCTAGTATAAATAAATCTAAAGCAACTGGACTTGTAATCATTGACGACGTTTCACTACTCATCCGAGCAGCTTCTTCAGTTCAACTCACTGGGAAGTCCTCAGCATATGTACTCTTCCACTAATCCAATCACAATGGCACTTTGTAACTCTTCAGAGAGGTGACATCTGAAACTCACAGAGGTGTAAATGTTACTTTGAGAGGCCCCTCATCTGTACCCCGGCAGTTTCAGAACTCTTCACTAGTGATGAGCGAATTTCACTTCCGTGAAAATTCGCAGTTGAAAAATCCGTTGCGTGGAAAATTTTTTCTGTTGCGCGTCAAATTGGGCACGGTCGCGGGCGACAAAAAAAGAAAGGCTTCGCGAATTTTGCTCGTTTCATGAATTTTATGGCGAAGCGAAATGGGACAGATTCACTCATCACTACTCTTCACACATCCATTCATGCAACTATAACAAGTAACACCTGTTTCGAAGAGTTGCATGATACTTGGGTAATCCTCTCAAAGTAACTCAACAGCATTCACACCTCTGTGAGTTTCAGATGTCACCTTTCTGAAGAGTTACAAAGTGCCATTGTGATTGGATTAGTGGAAGAGTTCATTTGCTGAGGGCTTCCCATACCAGTCAGTTGAACTGAAGAAGCTGCTCGGATGAGCAGTGAAACGTCGTCAATGATTACATAGCAAGTCCAGTTGCTTTAGATTTATTTATACTAGATTGTCCCAAACATGTTATTTATAAAGAAGAATTCCGGTAGGTTAGTTGTTCCTAAACTAGAAGCTGGATCCCCTTGTGGAACCCAGTACAGTAGAAGTGGGGTGGGGCATTGTCCAATCAGGCTGAGATTTGAGAATAAATATTAAAAATGTTGGATATTATGGGGACAATGATGTGCTCCACACAAGTTACAAAGATGCCATTCTAGTAATCTCTGCTTCATGATGTGAATTTTCGCGCAATTAACGCACATCAGAAATTTCCGTATTTCGTATTTAATACAATTTTTTCCCAAATGTACTTTTAAAAGTCCGAATATATATATATATAATATTTTTAGGTTCAGGCCCACAAGGGCCTCTGACATTTAGCCATGGCCGTATTGTAACAGTCTCATTGCTTTCAACGAAACAGAAACTGTCAATAAGAGTTTACAGGCCCTTCTTCAATATGGTGTCTACTGGGGGTTGTCTACTGTCCAGCTACTCTATTCTGTAGAGTCATGGTGGAGGATTCAACTTCTGACATGTCGAATGGTCTCCAGTATGTGGATTTATATAAATGGCTTGTGATAAAACATAGAAGATTTGGTTGATATTTCCCAGGAATATTCTTAAGACTGATATTGTGAGTCAGTATTTACAGGGTAGAGTGAAACATAAAGAGAAACAGTTGGGATTGATCATTACTCACTGTCAGTTATTGCAGTTCCCTAGAAACCTTTACAGAAATAGAACAGGGATGATCAAATTGCATCCCGGAGAGTTAGGAGCCTGACTATTACCTGTGATAATAATGAGCCAAATGCGATTTCCTCCCCTTGCTAAGCCTAACAGCACAATTTTATTAAGGAAGGCTCCGACATGATATCACAAGATGGATCATAATTGCACCACAATCTTCTATTTTTAACCGGAGTGGCTCTGGGTTTTTTGCTTTACAATAATTGTCACAACCAAGAATAAAAGCGAAAACCAAGGTATAAAGTCTCTGGGGACCCATTCACTAATAGAACTTCCCAGAAGGCACAGAAGACAGAGTAGTAATGTTCTGAGTCTACTCAATAAAGGCTTAGCACCGGCACATACAGTATATGGATTTAATAAAAAGGAAGTATTTAAAAAGCCCCATTACCATTATTTAAAAATATTGCCATTTTGAAGGCGAAAGCCAAAGATTTCTGAGCTTCCCCTTTAAAGGAATATTTGATCCAAAACAGACTGGCATGCTGTGCCTGGTGCCACAATGTCTTCTATGATCTAAATACAAATAAAAGCTGGACTTAAATTGCTCCAATATTTATTGCGACATATCTGTGTCACTTAGGGCACGTTTCCCAAGAAAGCCTTCGAAAAAAAAGAGCCCTAGGCAACGTCTAAATGTCATATTAAATGTAGTTTTTAGAACAGGGTGCCTGGGATTTTATTTGTATCAAGATGTGCTCTCACATACTATCAGTAAATATTATGGGAACTGTGATTCAAAAGGGTCTTAGAACACGCTCCGAGTGCCACCGTGAGTGCATTCCATGGACAAAGGGCCTCTAGAGATAAATGTACAATTGATTTGCTTTTGCTTTGTTTTTAACAGTGTCATGGCCTAGGGGCGCATTGGAGTAACAGGGGGGAACTGGTTGTAGTATATGGAGTAGGGACCAAGGAGCCAGGATAGATGCTAGGCAAGCAGGGATATTATATTGTAGGTCGGGGTAACAAGGCAAGGCAGGCAATGCAGAAAGCAGGCAAGGCAAGATTAAGGTACAGGTATGGGACCTGTTATCCAGAATGCTCGGGACCTGGGGTTTTCCAGATAAGGGATCTTTCTGTAATTTGGATCTCCATAACTGAAGTCTGCTAAAAATCATTTAAATATTGAATAAACCAATAAAACAATAGGCTTGTTCTGCCCCCAATAAGGGGTAATTATATCTTAGTTGGGATCAAGTACAGGTACTGTTTTATTATTACAGAGAAAAGGGAATCATTTAACCATTAAATAAACCCAATAGGGCTGTTCTGCCCCAATAAGGGGTAATTATATCTTAGTTGGGATCAAGTACAGGTACTGTTTTATTATTACAGAGAAAAAGGAATCATTTAACCATTAAATAAACCCAATAGGGCTGTTCTGCCCCAATAAGGGGTAATTATATCTTAGTTGGGATCAAGTACAGGTACTGTTTTATTATTACAGAGAAAAGGGAATCATTTAACCATTAAATAAACCCAATGGGATTGTTCTGCCCCCAACAAGGGGTAATTATATCTTAGTTGGGATCAAGTACAGGTACTGTTTTATTATTACAGAGAAAAGGGAATCATTTAACCATTAAATAAACCAAATGGGATTGTTCTGCCCCCAATCAGGGGTAATTATATCTGAGTTGGGATCAAGTACAGGTACTGTTTTATTATTACAGAGAAAAGGGAATCATTTAACCATGAAATAAACCCAATAGGGCTGTTCTGCCCCCAATAAGGGTTAATTATATCTTAGTTGGGATCAAGTGCAGGTACTGTTTTATTATTACAGAGGAAAGGGAATCATTTAACCATTAAATAAACCCAATAGGGCTGTTCTGCCCCCAATAAGGGATAATTATATCTTTGTTGGGATCAAGTACAAGGTTCTGTTTTATAGAAATCATTTTATAAAATTAAAATTATTTGCTTATAAAGGAGTCTATGGGAGATGGCCTTTCTGTAATTCGGAACTTTCTGGATAACAGGTTTCCGGATAAGGGATCCCATAACTGTATATAGGCAGTATCTGCTGGGAGGTTTCTAGGAATGAGCTGTTCCTGTTAATTAATACAGAGCAGCTCCAAGCACTGGCGGAGCCAGGAACACAGACTGGAATAGTTAGACGTCAATGCAAGGAGAGCCAATACCTATAACTTGCCTTTGTTGGATAAAGGTATGGGGTACACAGCTGCAAAATGGGGTACAGGGTTCAACCCCAGCAAAGAACAACAAAGCAGGAGACAGTCCTTAATATCTAGGATTGGCAAGGTGGTATTTATACACCTTACAGTTTCAGCCTGGCATAATATGTTATTTACGTTGTCCATCCACAAACTTCCTCCTTACACAGTAATGTGATGCCCTGAACCACAGCCTCATTTGATGGCAGGGCCGCAACTAGGGGTAAGCAGAAGGGGCACTTGCCTAGGGCACAGCAATTGGGGGGGGGGGGTACCTCTTCTGCCTACCCCTAGTCTGCACTCTCTTGGCTGTGCCAATGCTTCTCACTACATGCTCTCCGCCCCCTCCCCCTGCGCAATGTCACCATGGGGGGGAAGTTGGCCAATGGGTTGCCTAGGGTGCCTGGACGGCTTGGCCTGCCCCTGTTTGATGGGAATGCATGGTAAACAGAAAATAGGTGATAATAAAAAAAGACCATGCCTGGCAGGAACAAAGGTCATAGTCTGGAGGGGGCGCTATAAATCAATGTTGCATTCAGTATTCCCCTATAGAAAGCACAAACCAGAAGTAGTAACACTGTGCCATCAACTCACATTCAGGGGCTGATGATGAACTGACCAATCTCAGTGATATTTATGGCCTGAAGACAGATTGGTCTTGATATTATTTGACTCTAATTGAAAACTAAAGGAGATTATTTATGTAACTCCCCATCTTATTCATTGGGATCAGGTCTCTTGGGCAATAAATATATCCAGGAGTCTGTTGCCTGAATGCTTGTCCTCATACGACCACGACCAAGAATTGGGCTATAACTCAATTGAAATATTAGTCTCAGTTGTTGAATGAGAAAACAATTAATTGCACTCCTGCTGCCTGAATGAGATGGATTTTACAGCAATATCATTTGCATTTTTATCAGAAACCAACCTTCAATGTAAATTGTGCTTTGGACAGAGGAATCGGATGTTCAACATTTAAATCCTTCACAGTGAAGACATGTTTAGGGAGAATCCAATCTGTGCTTGCCGATACATGGAAACAACATCTGTTTATGTTTGGGTTTTGCTACAGGAAAACTGCTGAAATGGCCAATAAATATAATCCTTGGTGTCTGTCCAGAAACTGGTATAATGAACACTATGGGGAGATATATACTTTGGGGTTAAATAACCCAGGATTCCCTTGGGAGGAGACGATGGCTTATGAAGCAAAAGGAACAAAGGTTACAGTATTTAAGTGTGAAAGAGAAGAAATGCTTGGGGTTTAGGTTTATAAGTACAGGTATAGGACCTGTTATCCAGAATGCTCGGGACCAAGGGTATTCCAGATAAGGGCTCTTTCCTTAATTTGGATTTCCATACCTTAAGCCTACTAAAAAATCAATAAAACATTAATTAAATCCAATAGGATTGTTCTGCCCCCAACAATGGGTAATTATATCTTAGTTGGGATCAAGTACAGGTACTGTTTTATTATTACAGAGAAAAGGGAATCATTTAACCATTAAAAAAACCCAATAGGGCTGTTCTGCCCCCAATAAGGGGTAATTATATCTTAGTTGGGATCAAGTACAGGTACTGTTTTATTATTACAGAGAAAAGGGAATCATTTAACCATTAAATAAACCCAATAGGGCTGTTCTGCCCCAATAAGGGGTAATTATATCTTAGTTGGGATCAAGTACAGGTACTGTTTTATTATTACAGAGAAAAGGGAATCATTTAACCATTAAATAAACCCAATAGGGCTGTTCTGCCCCCAATAAGGGGTAATTATATCTTAGTTGGGATCAAGTACAGGTACTGTTTTATTATTACAGAGAAAAGGGAATCATTTAACCATTAAATAAACCCAATAGGATTGTTCTGCCCCAATAAGGGGTAATTATATCTTAGTTGGGATCAAGTACAGGTACTGTTTTATTATTACAGAGAAAAGGGAATCATTTAACCATTAAATAAACCCAATAGGGCTGTTCTGCCCCCAATAAGGGGTAATTATATCTTAGTTGGGATCAATTACAAGGTACTGTTTTATTTTTAGAGATAAAAAAAATGGAAATATGTTTTTTAAATTCTGAATTATTTCATTAAAATTGAGTAATGGAGAAATGGGAGATGGGCTTTCCATAATTTGGAGCTTTCTGGATAACAGGTTTCCAGATAAGGGATTCCAAACCTGTATTTAATTAATGTAATTTGTAATAGAGTGAATTAACAAACATTGTTCTACCAATCAAAACAAAGAATCACAATCAGGTGTTGGTAAATAAACTGTAAATGTGTAAGACAGAGAAGGGGTAACTATGGATTGGTTACTGTAGAGTCCTGCAGCGGGTCCGGTACACAGTGAGATGCGGTGGATGAGCAGGTACATAAATATTAGCTATATCACACTATATAGCCAAACTAAAACTGAGAAATCCCAAAACAGGTATCGGACCCCTTATCTGGAAACCCATTATCCAGAAAGTTTTGAATTACGGAGAGGCCGTCTTCCATAGACTCCATTTTAATCAAATAATTCACATTTTTAAAAATAATTTCCTTTTTTTTTGGCAATAATAAAACAGTACCTGTATTTGATCCCAACTAAGATATAAATAATCCTTATTGGGGGCAGAACAGCCCTATTGGGTTTATTTAATGGTTAAATGATTCCCTTTTCTCTGTAATAATAAAACAGTACCTGTACTTGATCCCAACTAAGATATAATTACCCCTTATTGGGGGCAGAACAGCCCTATTGGGTTTATTTAATGGTTAAATGATTCCCTTTTCTCTGTAATAATAAAACAGTACCTGTACTTGATCCCAACTAAGATATAATTACCCCTTATTGGGGGCAGAACAGCCCTATTGGGTTTATTTAATGGTTAAATGATTCCCTTTTCTCTGTAATTATAAAACAGTACCTGTACTTGATCCCAACTAAGATATAATTACCCCTTATTGGGGGCAGAACAGCCCTATTGGGTTTATTTAATGGTTAAATGATTCCCTTTTCTCTGTAATAATAAAACAGTACCTGTACTTGATCCCAACTAAGATATAATTACCCCTTATTGGGGGCAGAACAGCCCTATTGGGTTTATTTAATGGTTAAATGATTCCCTTTTCTCTGTAATAATAAAACAGTACCTTTACTTGATCCCAACTAAGATATGATTAATCCTTATTGGGGGCAAAACAAACTAAAGACTGAAGGTATGGAGATTCAAAGTTCCAGAAAACCCCAGGTCCCAAGCATTCTAGATAACAGGTCCCATACCTATATTCTTAATATAAAGCAAAGAATGGAATGAAAACACAGATAATATTTGTTTTACTCAGGGATGCAGTAAATAAATTGTGTTGCTGGACTACAGCTCCCAGCATGCCTTATCCTTGATCATGTGTTAAAGTATTCTGGGATTTGTAGTCCAGCAACAACTGAGTCAAGTGCAGTTTAGTGTCCCTTTAAACACTGAGAATTATTTTTTGGGGGGACAGGGGATGTTCATATTTGGACAGCCTACTTGTCTCTTCTTCAGCCCTTTTGTATTAATATTTAATATTTTAGAATCCAAAGAAACTCCATTCTATCTGTGGATCCCTTCTCCGGCTTTGCTACGAGAGCGGTGCCGCACACCGGTAACTAATTCAGCTCCATTGATATTGCCCTCTAGGGCTGCGCCAATGCACGTTCTTTCCCTCGCAGAAGAAATTGGATCATTTCCTTAGAGTCTTGCGCCGACAGATGTGGAATGTTTCCTGAATTTTAACAACCTAGATTTCTTTTTTCCTTGGTTAGAGGGTCCTGGTCTTAATTGGAAGATTATTTCCTGGTTAAAACGTTTTTATGAGTTCCCTTAGTCTTCTGAATTGTTAGTTAAGGAAACAAACAAAAACAACTGTTGTACAAAATGATTTCAGGCCACCGGATTTCACGTTTGGCCAAACCCTGACAGATTACCGGCACACTCGGCTTACTGTCAATAACTGCCCAGGAAATGCAATTACTGCAACCTCCCTCCACCGACTGTATCTCGGGTTTCTATTATTAACTGTATGGGAATATGATTGAAGTTCCAGCAATGCCGAGCAGGTGTAAATAGTTCTCTTCTTCATGCCATCTGTCACTCTTCCTTCCCTGTGCAACTGTTGTACTGAGAACTCAGCCTGGGACAAATAATCACTGGTTTGACTTGGTCTCCAAAAGGGGATTGTGCATGAAAAGTCTTGGGTTCAGTTCCAACCAGGGCTCTCACTCCATGGAGCTAAATGTTCTTCCTGTAGCCATGTGCATTTGCTTTGGTTTTGTCCATAGTCTGGGAAACCTGGAAGTTTAAACATTTTCTGATGGACATCAGTGTTGGACTGGCCCACAGGGATACCAGGAAAACTCCCGGTGGCCCCAGGCGTCAGTGGGCTCTCCTGCTTCTAACTATTTGGCCTAATTCATGGCCATTACTTATTTTCCTAGGGGTACAAAGCAACTAAATATATAGGAGAATAGATTATAGTATATAAAGATGAAAAAAACTAGGGAAATATAGAGACTGAGTACGAAGTAGATGAAAAATAGTTTGGAGAGTGGGCCCATGGTCTAAGGTTTTCTGATGGGCCCCTGGGGTCCCAGTCCAACACTAATGGACATCAACCCATTGCATGTATGTGGGTTTAAGTGTGCAGTACAGCAATTAGACTGTGAGCTCTACTGCAGCAGGAACTTATTTCAATAATGAAATCTATCCTGATTGGGCTATCCAGGGACACACTTAGAGAAAAAGGGCCTGGGCAATATACACAGCATAATAGAAAGGCCCCTAACTCTAAATATATAGGAGTTTAGGGCTTAGGGCAATATACACAGCATAATAGAAAGGCCCCTAACTCTAAATATATAGGAGTTTAGGGCTTAGGGCAATATACACAGCATAATAGAAAGGCCCCTAACTCTACAGACTGAGATGTGTCTTACATTCATCATTTCTTATTATATGTAAAATTAAACTATACAACATTAGTATTTGCCTCTGCTTAGCACAATTAATAAAAAAACAGGATATAATGGACCCTGCCGATCCCATAATTCTTAGACGGACTAGTAGAATACAAGAGTCAGAGTCATAGGACCAACTCTGTAGTAGCTCAGGTGGTTCACCTCAATCGTATCAATGTCTGACACAGGATATGGTAAGCAATGTATCAGATAATGCAAAACAATGCCAGCCAACTAATTCTACCCAGGATGTGGCATCCTTGCATGGGGGATCTGGATAAACTGCCAGTCTGGGCAGCTAAGAGGCAGATGACATTCAATGCTGATGCATCTGGGATATAAAACAGCCAATTATACCCTTAATGGGACTGCGTTAGGCAAATCCTTGACGGAGAATGACCTAGAGGTACTTGAGGATAATAAACTTGGCTGTAGCAAGCAATGCCTGCAGAAAGGACCAGCAAGCTTTATTCAAATGGGCATAGATTTTCCTTTATTTCACCTCCAACTTATTATAAATCAACATTTCTTGGCTGCAATATATATTATTAGACTTTTGTAATGAGAGTAGAAAGAACAGAGCATGTGTTGCATCCTGATATTTCCTATTGTGAAAAGCCTTTGCAAATCTCTGCTTTTAGTACAAGCCAGTAACTATGTATTAAATAGCCCAGAGTTGTAAATATAGGAATTAAACGGAAGCCCCTTAAGTGCTGAGTTACTGGGGCTCATTTGCCGACCCCATGAGTGCAAGGGCTTAAGCCCCAAAGGGTTCTGCTTACGCCCCAACCATAAGGCCAATGGTGTCTCCCTATTAGACCAATAGGACTCACAGAACTGAAAAGAAACCTCTGATTACTCAGTATATTTCTGGAATTGCCCAGCCTTGGCCTATGGCATTTTCTCCATTTATCATGTTCCAGCGCACAATAAATTCCAGTTATACCGAAGAACCTCCCCAGGGTCACCATTAATCTCGTAGCGGCGAAAGTTCCCAGCTGAAGCGATTGTTCTGATCTAGAAAGTCACCCTGGCTGTTCGGAGATTAATAGTGACTTAATGGTGGCATTTTCATCTGTGGCGGTGTAGCACGAAACTTTATAAGACCAAACTGGCAAATAAACTTGAGAAATATGTAACTACCCCAAAAGATGGTCTAAAAGGCAAGTTCACAACTGTAATGATGGCCATACAGTGTCCTATGGTCTCATAAGATGGACAGAGAGCGTACGAGAGCCAGTATGGTCAACTGTCTATTGTCCCAATCGTTCGCCAATACCGCGCACACTGCGGCAACGGCAGGAAGTGAAGGGGAGCGGCGGCTCCTTCATTTGTATGTTAAGCCTTTACCTAGAGACAAGTGGAACCAGAAATGTATTTAATTAGCTTACAGCCATCTGATTAGATAGGCACATGCAGTATTCCGTCTCCCTAGGCAGCTCGCTTCCCATAAAACAATGGGGCAACTATAATTAATTTTGGAATCTTTGTCTTTTAATTATTTGGCAGAACAAATGATGAGACGTTGTTACAGAATTTTAAACACGCGAATCTGGCACCATAACATTGGCAAAGAATGTCTAGAGATGATAGATAATATCTCATTTATCAACTTAATCAACTTAATTGTTTTTTTTTTTTAATAATAATGGTATCAATTTTTGTTTTAGATTTGGTAAATAATATAAAGGCACAAGGCTGCAGACTGAGTTATACAGGGAACTCTGAGTATCACTCATGTATTATAAGGGATAATGTACCCCCTACTGTAAATGATAAGGATATTAGCAGTCACTGAGGGGTTCTGTGCCCATATAAAGGCACAAGGCTGCAGGCTGAGTTATACAGGGAACTCTGAGTATCACTCATGTATTATAAGGGATAATGTACCCCCTACTGTAAATGATAAGGATATTAGCAGTCACTGAGGGGTTCTGTGACCATATAAAGGCACAAGGCTGCAGGCTGAGTTATACAGGGAACTCTGAGTATCACTCATGTATTATAAGGGATAATGTACCCCCTACTGTAAATCATATGGATATTAGCAGTCACTGAGGGGTTCTGTGCCCATATAAAGGCACAAGGCTGCAGGCTGAGTTATACAGGGAACTCTGAGTATCACTCATGTATTATAAGGGATAATATACCCCCTACTGTAAATGATAAGGATATTAGCAGTCACTGAGGGGTTCTGTGCCCATATAAAGGCACAAGGCTGCAGGCTGAGTTATACAGGGAGCTCTGAGTATCACTCATGTATTATAAGGGATAATGTACCCCCTACTGTAAATGATAAGGATATTAGCAGTCACTGAGGGGTTCTGTGCCCATATAAAGGCACAAGGCTGCAGGCTGAGTTATACAGGGAACTCTGAGTATCACTCATGTATTATAAGGGATAATGTACCCCCTACTGTAAATGATAAGGATATTAGAAGTCACTGAGGGGTTCTGTGCCCATATAAAGGCATAAGGCTGCAGGCTGAGTTATACAGGGAACTCTGAGTATCACTCATGTATTATAAGGGATAATGTACCCCCTACTGTAAATGATAAGGATATTAGAAGTCACTGAGGGGTTCTGTGACCATATAAAGGCACATAAAGGGTGACACAATTAAGCAACATTTATAAGGATATACAGTAATATGCAGAATATTCATGGCTATTGTGTGTTATATAGTATATCATGTCATAATATATATATATTGAACCAGTAGGTGGCAGTGATACTAACATGGCCATTCTGAACTGAACAATAAATATCATGACTTTGTTATGTTCTAACATTACTTACTGGCGCATTTCTCCTCTCGGGGATAGGCCGGCCCATACTCTCAAGACACTGCAATTGTTCCATCAAGGATACATTTGCATGAATGTGACTTTAATCATCTGCGTTCAGTCAGCACTTCACTTACTATATTTCATGCATTATGTATTAATCCACTTTATGCCACCCTGAAACTCACCTCTAACAGAACCGTTTAATCTCATAAATGTAGTAACCCTCACACTTAACCTCGGGGGGGCAAAGATTTTATGGTTTCAGAAGTATCTGCAAAATGACTCGGTTATGTATTTTACATATTGAGAGACTGGGCCTTGTTAAAATATGGATTAGATTCCAATGACAATCGTAACTCTCATACATAAAAGTATGCAGAAATAGAACTTTGTATCATTATTGCATATCCTCTCTCTCAAAACTTTACAATGATGTAGTAAAGAATTAAAAACACATTCTTGTATGTAATACAGGTATAGGATACCTTATCCAGAAACCCATTATCCAGATAGCTCAGAAATTCCGGGAAAGCTATCTCCTATAGTCTCCATTATAATCAAATAATTCAAATTTTAAAAAAGGATTCCCTTTTTCTTTGTAATAATAAAACAGTACCTGTACTTGATCCCAACTAAGATATAATTACCCCTTATTGGGGCAGAACAGTCCTATTGGGTTTATTTAATGGTTAAATGATTCCCTTTTCTCTGTAATAATAAAACAGTACCTGTACTTGATCCCAACTAAGATATAATTACCCCTTATTGGGGCAGAACAGTCCTATTGGGTTTATTTAATGGTTAAATGATTCCCTTTTCTCTGTAATAATAAAACAGTACCTGTACTTGATCCCAACTAAGATATAATTACCCCTTATTGGGGGCAGAACAGCCCTATTGGGTTTATTTAATGGTTAAATGATTCCTTTTTCTCTGTAATAATAAAACAGTACCTGTACTTGATCCCAACTAAGATATAATTACCCCTTATTGGGGGCAGAACAGCCCTATTGGGTTTATTTAATGGTTAAATGATTCCCTTTTCTCTGTAATAATAAAACAGTACCTGTACTTGATCCCAACTAAGATATAATTACCCCTTATTGGGGGCAGAACAGCCCTATTGGGTTTATTTAATGGTTAAATGATTCCCTTTTCTCTGTAATAATAAAACAGTACCTGTACTTGATCCCAACTAAGATATAATTACCCCTTATTGGGGGCAGAACAGCCCTATTGGGTTTATTTAATGGTTAAATGATTCCCTTTTCTCTGTAATAATAAAACAGTACCTGTACTTGATCCCAACTAAGATATAATTACCCCTTATTGGGGGAAAAAAAACAATCCTATTGGGTTTATTTAATGTATAAATTATTTTCGGCAGAGTTATAGTATGGAGAACCAAATTATGGAATGATCCCTTATCCCGAAAACCCCAGGTCCTGAGCATTCTGGATAACAGGACTGTACAGGTACGGGACCTTTAATCCAGAATGCCAGGAGCCTAAAGTTTTCTGGATAAGGGATCTTTCCGTAATTTGGATCTCCATACTTAAGTCTATTAAATATCATCATACCCAATGGGATCGTTTTGCCAATAAGGATTCATTAAATCATAGTTGGGATCAATTACAAGGTTCTAGTTTACTATTACAGAGAAAAAGGAAATAATTTCTAAAAATTTGAATTATTTCATTAAAATGAACTCTGTGGGAGATGGCCTTCCCATAATTTGGAGCTTTCTGGATAACAGGTTTCCCATAACGGATAATGGATCCCATACATGTACATGCCATGTGAGCCCATAGCATACTCCCCACCTGCCTATGTCTTCAAACACATATTGGCAGAATGGCGCCACAGCTGTTGCAATTGCTTCTTTGCAGTTGGCCATAAAAAGTGCCGTCCTCTGCAAGGCAAAGAATAAATGATTAATATTTCAGTTGGTATGCAGTCTGGCAAACCCTGTAATTGGCAGGTTATCAGTGGGGTCCCCAAATTTTTGTTTGGGGGTGGGGGGACTGGTTGAGTTTACTAGGGGTGGGTGCGGCAGGGGCGCAGGGGGGAGATGTGCAATATCTATATCCGTGCTTTCCCAGTGCATCGTGGCGCTTGGGCACAGAATCCAACGTAGAATCCAAATGTTTTGACTTTCCATATTGCTTTTACTTTAAATAGCCAGACCCCCTTTGGATTGTGAAACTGCACAACTGTTTTTGTTTTTATTCTACGGTTTTTATTACCTTCATCCTGGAAAACATTTGCCAGCCTCAGTGTATCTTTCTCTTCAATTATTCAAGTGCCTTCGCTTCTAAATTAGCAGCGCGCAGTATTGAGCTGAAGTGCCAGATGGAGCCCTCTATCACTCTAACAACTCTCATTGTCTTCATTCAAATGAGGCTGGGAAACGGGTGGAAGCAGTGTGTTCGGAAGGGCAACCCTGTGTTTTCTTGTAGTTGCACTTCTCTAAGTGGTTATGGCCACGGTTGGTTGCTTTTATCAACCAGTGCAGAGGAAACCCAAGGTGGGTTGACAGGGGCACAATAAAACCAGTGCCAGTGTTGTGATAGCTTACACTGTGCCATGCAGTAGCTCCAGGGTTGCCCTGCATCAATAGACCTTTAAATTAACTCTTCATGTAATTTAGACAGTTAATTGTTTTTTTATCTCTCTTCTTTTTCATGCCCCCAAGTTGTAGCAGATTGCTCAATAGGGATGTAGCGAACCTCAAAAAAAAAAAGTTCGCGAACGACAAAAAGCGCGAATATTCGCGAACTTTGCAAACCCCATAGACTTCAATGGGAAGGCGAACTTTAAAACCTAGAAAAGTCATTTCTGCCCAAAAAACAAATTTTAAAGTTGTTTAAAGGGTGCCACGACCTGGACAGTGGCATGCAGGAGGGGGATCAAGGGCAAAAATTTCGCTGAAAAATACTTTGTTGACACAGCGTTGCGTAAAACCGCAAAGGCAGCTGGCAGACCTAGAGGAAATACGCGGCGTTTTTTGCTATTTCGCACTATTACCACCATGGAAACTGGATTTGCTGAAAAACGCCATGTGTGGCTTGCGCTGCGTTTTTAGGCCGAGAAAAAACGCAGTGGAAAAACGCCACGCGAACCCAAATTGCGAACATACGCAGGGGCCACCCACCCGACATCGTCCCCTCAATGTGTGTAAGTAAAACGCGCCAGGGGAGGACACCGGCGGCCAGGGGAGCGTTAACAGGGATCGGGTCTGAGCTTTTTTCCCGGTATCCCGGTGGCCCAGTCCAACCCTGATTGGGCTCCTAGGTTTGATTCTGACCAGAGCACTCCATATTCCAACAAACAAACAGGAAAGGGAATTGACTCCTGATGGAAATGACTCAAGTGCGTGGCAGGGACCTTGGGGTGTAAGCTCTGTTGGTGCTGGGAGTATGTCAGTGATGCACAATAGTGCAACATATTTGGGCAAAAAAATAAATAAATACAGATAAATGATAATTAATAGGGTTTTTGGCTGAAGGTCTTGTGAGTTCAGCTCTTTTTCTGGATGTGAGAGGCTCAGAGTCAGAGGAAAATTTCAAACAAACAGCGAGTGAATCTGAAATACTTCAGATTTTTGGACGATTGGGAATTTGCTGCAAAAATATACACGTCCAATTAATAGCAGATGTGCGTTCCCATGGGGCACTCGCGGTATCACCAATGCTGAGCAGGGCAAAATATCCCCACATCTATAACGTAGCCCCATGAGAACTAAATGGCAATTTCTCTGAGCAGATTGCACCTGAGCATTTGCCTTCATTTTATAATGTAACTTTGCAGCCTGAGAAACCTCCATTTTGCACAGGAAGTGACATCAGCTGACACATTGTAAGAGCTGGGCTATGTCACTTCCTGCCTGAAATGAATTGTGCTCGACTTCAAAAAGAAACCAAATACCCAGACATCTTTCTTATCATCTTTTATTTAAATATACTGCTCAGAAATTGAAATTCATCTCTAAACAAGAAAAGGAATGATTGAAAAAAAAAAAATGGAATGTAATTTTTATTGTGATTTTCTGCCTACCTAGTGTAGGTTGCCTTAGGGGCAAATCTATTAAAACTCAAGATTGCTATAGAGAAAACCATGGCAAAAGGGCCTGATCTCGAAACCTGAAAAATTTGAACATAAAAAAAAGTGGCTTCTTTTTCTTTTCTTCTTCGTCCTTTTTAGTATGATGTACAGAGTGCTATTCTGAGACAATTTGCAGTTGGTCTTTGTTTTGTATTATCTGTGGTTTTGTAAATATTTTGCTTTTTGTTCAGCAGCTCTCCAGTTTGGAATTTCAGCAGCTTCATCTGGTTGCTAGGGTCCAATTTAACCTAGCAACCAGGCAGGGGTGTGAAAGTACAGGTATTAGACCCATTATCCAGAATGCACGGCACCTGGGGATTTCCATATAAGGGATCTTCCATCATTTGGATCCCCATACCTCCAGTCAACTAAAAAATAATTTAAACATTAAATTAACCCTATAGGACGGTTTTGACACCTTATGGATTCATGCAGCTTAGTTACCATTGAATACAAGGTACTGTTTTATAATTATAGAGAAAACAGAATTATGTTTTGAAATTATTTTATTAATTTGAAGTCTGTGGGAGATGGCCTTCCCGTAATTTGGACCATTCTGGATAATGGATCCTATACCTTTAATAGCAGTCCCAGGAAACACAGCCCAAATGCTTACCTGTAAGTGGATACTGATTTAATGGCAAACGTGTTTTTCACAAGGGTCGACTATTGCCTTAATATATATTCTGAATTAAATGTGTTAATAGGAAAGGAATGCAGCCTCTCCTGTCATCAGTATATACATATACATGGGTATATATTCATTTCTATAGGGATGTAATGGATACTCATCAGGCGGAACATTTCTACGTGCCATGAGGTTTTCCGACTCTCACATCCCCTACAGGAAGCTGTCACTCTGTAAGATCCCATTAGAAGTGACTCTGATTATAGAATGTTTCCATTTATCCTCCCTATCCCAGACTGCTATGGTTATTTGAACATACGATGATGGCCTTACATATAAATTGCAAGCTTTTCACTTCCATTTTTGAAAGAAAAACAGGGGGGATTTACGGGCGCTAGTTCATTGTGCAGAACCACAACAAAAACCTTACCCATAATGCAACGATACCCATAATGCAACCTTTTCCCATAATTTCAGCTTTTTAATTGGGTTCACCACGATTGTGCCTGATGCAGCAAAACAGATACAAACCCAAATCAGGTTCATGTAGCATTTTCAGAGTGGGGGTTGTATCCCTTCCAGAGGGTGAAGTCAAAATGGCATTTGAATTGGGTTCTCTGGGCACAAATACTGACTCAATTCACTCTGGAGACACTAAAGCTACGGCCAGATCCAGGGTGGAGGCAGCCAGGGCCGTATTTATATATAGGCACCCAGGGGCTGTGCCTAGGATGGCAGTTTTAGGGGGGCAGTCATCGGGTGCCTTTATAAAAAAAAAATTAAAAAATACCCCAGATTATAATTGTGCAAATCTGGCTGCGGAGCTGGGGAGGTGAGGGTGCAAAGAAGCGATTAAGGGCAAAAGTGACATCACTTCCAGTGGAAGTGACATCACGTGTAGCGGAAGTGATGTTAGTTATGTGCGTGACATCACTTCCCACAATCCTCCGCCCCTTCCTGCCCTGGAGGATTCTTTAGTGTCAGTAGGGGCAGTAATGCACCATTCGTAAGAAGAGGCAGGGAAGACACATTAGCAACCATATAAAAGGGCAGGAGCATGTTTGGAAGCAAGAACCATGATCCTTTGCATCTAATTTAGAGCAACAGCATTTGTAAATAACCCCTAATATGTCTAAATTAAAAATTAGTGAGGGTTTACACACAAGGGCCCAAACTATTAGATCAATGCTGCCTAATTTATTATGTAGTGGGCCAATAATATCTCATACAGCAGACTGGAGAGCCAAATTAAATTACAATGAAGTGAAGTCTATGGAGCAAACTGGGGGCCATAAAAATATCCTTTGGAATGCCGCATCCAGCCCGTGGGCTTCCAGTTGGGGAGCAACAGGGGTCCCCAACCTTCTTTACTTGTGAGCCACATTCAAATGTAAAAAGAGTTGGGGAGCAACACAAGCATAAAACATGTTCCTGTGGGTGCCAAATAAAGACTGTTAGTGGCAATTCGGTAGCACCTATGTGGACTTACAGCCAATAGAAGGTTCTGTATGACAGTACACATGGTTTTTATGCAACCAAAACTTGCCCCCAAGTCAGGACTTCAAAAATAACTCCCTGGTTTGGGGGCACTGAGAGCAACATCCAAGGGGTTGGGGAGCAACATGTTGCCCCTGAGCCACTGGTTGGGGATCACTGTACTAGATGATAGCTGTCAGACTTTACTTTCTCTGTGCTTCTTAATGGCCAAAACTGAATGCAATATGGGTCATCTCAGACCATCAGTTATAACTGGGCTTGAGTTGATGGTGTCTTACAAAATATGTCATTAGGCCGCCCCTTCCAATGTTTGCTCCCGGCTACTGCATTTCTGTGTGTATGTCTATTATGACACCAGTATTACTATAAATGTTCTTAAAACCCAATGAAGTGGGTGACCAAGGACAAAAATATGAAATATAATTTGCTTCTTATGTCCTCCTGTTTTGTTGTGCCGACACGCAGAAAGAGCAACTCCGTGTCCATTTTAGGGACTAATGGACCATGACCTGCCATTTCCCATTACTTCAGCCCAGCAGGACGTATTGTGTTAACAGCCAACATGACAGCGGCCTATTGAGAAACTCCCTGTTGCCGTAGCGAAAGCTTTTAAATACAAGAATATCACTGCTCATATACAGAAAGGAGAAAAAAAAAAGATTTTGCCTTAAAACCGCACTGGTTTGTGATTGTTCATTTTCATAGTGATGGAAAGATTGGAGCCATTCCCAGCGGCAAAGTAAGGCAGCAATTTCTCTGGCAGCAGATGTAAGGGAAATGAGAGAGGAATGCATTGCGGAATGCCCCTAATGGATGCCTCTTCCACTGGCAGGTATCTCACAACTGCATTTCTCTCATTCTTTCAGAGGATCATGAAGGAAATGAATTAAAACAGCTTTCCGATGTAAAAAAAGGGAAAGTTGACTGTTACTTAATAATGCTGCTATTAGAAAATATATGCATTTGCGTTATTTTGCACTGATTAAATTAAATTAGAATAGATTTGCCCCTAGGATTATAAGGCACTATAGGGCACTCTGTGGCCTTTTTAAAAGTAAGTGGACAGGCAGTTACCCCTTTGAACAATAAAATCTTTATAGAAACGCGTCCCTATTGGTCAGTGCAAATATACTGGTATAATGGAAATATTACAGGGAATGTCAGTCCAACAATAAAATATACTTATTGAAAGAGAATGCCAGTTCAAGCAACCTTTCTATAAGGGTGAATTAAACATTTTCTCTGGCCCTAAATCTAGACTCTTAAAACAATGTTGCAGATCATTTCAAGCCAAGACTCCATTTCCCACAATGCCTTGCATGCTTAATTATAGGTAAGCTAATCAGATCCCAGAGGATTTTCCCAACTTCTTGAAAGTAGATCCATCCACAAACAGCTTGCCTCCCTTATAGACACCATCTAGCCCTTCCTTAGCCTTTTCCCTTATAGACACCATCTAGCCCTTCCTTAGCCTTTTCCCTTATAGACACCATCTAGCCCTTCCTTAGCCTTTTCCCTTATAGACACCATCTATCCCTTCCTTAGCCTTTTCCCTTATAGACACCATCTAGCCCTTCCTTAGCCTTTTCCCTTATAGACACCATCTAGCCCTTCCTTAGCCTTTTCCCTTATAGACACCATCTAGCCCTTCCTTAGCCTTTTCCCTTATAGACACCATCTAGCCCTTCCTTAGCCTTTTCCCTTATAGACACCATCTATCCCTTCCTTAGCCTTTTCCCTTATAGACACCATCTAGCCCTTCCTTAGCCTTTTCCCTTATAGACACCATCTAGCCCTTCCGTAGCCTTCTCCCTTCCCCTTTATTCCATCATTTTGATATTCTTACTTCCTATATTCAGTTCTTTCTTATCTTCTGGAAATTTCTTCAATCAAACATGCCCATGTCATGCCTATTCTTCATTGGCCTACATTGCCCCCTTCTTTCTTTCTTACTCCCCCCCCTTACTTGCTCCTTACTATTAGCCTCTCTACTCCGGGGACACCTTTAGACCCATAATCTGCTGCCATCTGATTTTTTAACCTGCACAATTTACAGAGAGAGCCTCTCATAAAGCTTCAAATGCTCTAAAGGCCAAAGGACATGTCTCTATTCTTCTCCTAAATGTATTCTTTCTGTTATCATCCAGTCAATTCTAACACAAACTCTTCATTTCCTTGGTATTGTAATAAAGCTGATTCTCTTCTTCCCTAGACCTTTTATTCTATTCTAATAATAAATATTCTGCTTCATCTTTGTGCGCTACTCAGCTTTTTGTTTCCCTGCATTAGCACTCTCTCTCTCTCTCTCTCTCTCTCTCTCTCTCTCTCTCTTTGGGAGACATAATCCTGATTCCTCATCTTTATTTGGCTTCCATTATCGTTTATATAGCGGCAGCAGGTTATGCAATGCTTTACATTCATTTCTAACAAACAGAGCCAGACAATAATTTAACAAACAAGGCTTACAGAATAGAAACAGGCCCTGCTCATGTAGCAGATCATTGTTGACTATTTAGATACCTGGCTATCTCCTCCTGGATGAGTAGATGCCACCTTACCTAAAACTTACATTAGCTACAATGGGACTTTTTCCACCAAATGCTCCATTTTATGGCTGCTACTGATGGCATGCTCATTAACCTTATTGATTGGTCACCATGCCTGGGGTTAATCTATGACTTTTCCCTTTCCACATCTAATTATATTAATACCGCTACATAAGTTTCCACTAAAATCTATCTGCCTTTGGCAGAACAATTAACCTAACCGTACAGGGTTAATTCAGTTGATTTTGATGAGGACAAAGTGTAAATGGTCATAGCCACCCCATGCAAACAGCCTGTTTTTGGAGCTGTTGAGGTGCCTCCAGGCTCTTATAACAACATAGAATCCCATATGTAGGCATTAAGAAGGAAGCTGATAGTGTTTGGGGTGTAAGGAGGCCACCCCGTATTTGTCTCCAGTCTCCATGGGATCTCCTGTCCCCACCTGGCTCAGCAATTTGGCACTCCCTGCGGTGCCCCTTTGCTATTCCACCAGGCCTTTCTACTGGCCGACACTAGCCTGAAGCTCATCAAGCCCTCCTTCTAGCCTACCCCTATCAGCTTGGGTCCCTATTCTGTGGATAATCCACTGGGAAAACTATTTCCCTCTACCTTCCTTGGTGGGGCAATAGGCGGCCCTTACACCTAGTGCCTGCTCAACTTTCAGCTGCCCTGTTCTGACCTCTCTTTACCCTGTAGACTGTTTGTCTTTGCTTCCAGCCGGTCTCTTCCTGTGTTCTCCCATAAAGAGCACTTATTCTGGGTTTGGTCCCCTTGTATACATTCTGCCCCACATTCTAGTGGTTGGGGGTATGAACTACAGTCATAAATTTTTAATTGGTTTTAAATTTTTTAATTGGTTCAAAACTCTACTGCCACCAATTGGCCATTTAAAGAAAACACATGCAATCATAACACATAATATAGAATTAACCTTTTCTTGCACTATGACGGAATGACCAAGTCTTACAACCCCTGCTCTAGATGGTTTGCTCCAAAAGATCACCTGACCAGTAAAAAAAAATGACGGTCCGATAAATATAATAACCAAATAAAACACTGCTTGTTATTTTGAGTTAATTACCGTGTGGGTCATTTTGCCTTCCACTAAAAATTAATAGCAGCTTCTAAGTTAAATAAATCTGTTTTTATAGCCCTGCCTTCTTATCAGCGATGATTTGGCTCATTTTCAGTCCTCATAAAAGTTATTAGCAAGTCAGCAATTTGGGGAATTTGGTTGGGTGAACTCGGTTCCAGTGGATTAACTTTAGTCTATTATGAGTCGGGGCCTTGTAAAAAGGAATTCAGAGTGGAACGAGCCCAGGGAATATTCCTACTCCAATGTTGTTACCAAAGGGCATTGCTCTTTTATAAAGGATGAGACAGAAATATAAATATTCATCCGAGAGTGAAATAAATAGAAAAAGATTTATAGACAGATCTGAGATTAAAAAGTAGAAATAGTATTTTCCTGCAGGAAACAGGTCTAATTAAAGGCAAATTATACATAGATAACAGAGCTACACAAAACCTTTCAGGGAGTTTATAGAAACAAAGGAAGGGTATTCATTGATCTTGTGGTTTGTTCATTTACCACTTCCATTCTATGGATCATTACAAATAGGGATAATAGTCCCTCTTGGGCGTCTCTTCTCCGCTGCAGAGATACGCAGTATGGAAAAATCTATAACTGAATCTCCTATTTGCTTCGTTAATTCAGTCGCCCTACACTGGGCCCAAACTGCTCTGAATGTTCTGAATAGGGGTCTTACTATTGCTTCAGTAAAGGCAGAATTACATTCCTCTCCAATATATTGTGATCCATGCAATATCTTTAGGTTCTGTAGTATTTTGCCCTTGGAATATGCAGAGCCAAATTCTCTATAGAATAAAGTGCAATTTTTTCAAGGTTCTCCTGGGAACCCTGTAAACAGGAGATGGTTCAAATACTCTACAATGAATATCATTGATTAAACAAAGCTTGATATTATTTCCTTATTTCTAACTCAACAACAGTGATGGAGAAAGGGAAGAAAAAAAATGATGTATTTAGAAAGGACTCAAAAATTTAATGGTTATTACAGGGCAGTTTATCTCAAACCAGTGGATAATGAGGAACATGTGGCTCCCAGTGACCTCAAAGCAGGTGCTTGTTTCTAGTGATGAGCAAATTTTTTCGCCAGGCATGGATTCACAAGGAATTTCTGCATTTCACCATTGACGAATTGTTTCACGAAACTTCAGAGAATAACAGCCACGGAAAAATTTGCAGCGCATCAAAAAAACTTGGTTCACATTGAAATGTTTCTTCAATAAAAAATTCAAGTTACAAAAAAAAAAAAAATGGGCGCTGTCACGTCAAAAAAAAAGTCCCGGTTGCATCAATTGGGCGCAGTCGTTTCAAAATAGCCGCAGTCGCGTCAAGAAATGACACGCGCAACAAAATATTTGAGTGACAAACATGTCTTGCAGATTTTTTGCCGTTTCTGTAATTTTCCTATTGTTTCGCAAATATTCCGCTGAAGCGAAATGGGACAGATTCGCTCATCACTACTCAACTTAAATTTCTGACTTGGACGCAAGTTTTTTTGCAGTCTGGCATTCCACCTTGGGCTACCAAATTGCCAGACACAATCCATAGTTGGTAACTAGTGATGAGTGAATCTGTCTCGTTTCGCTTCGTCATAAAATTCGCAAAACGGCAAAAAATTCGCAAAACGCATTTGTTGCCTGTTTTTTTGTCGCCTGCATCTTCTTTGTCACCCGCGTTTTTTGACGCGACCGTGCCCAATTTTGACGCGACAGTGCCCAATTTGACGTGACCGCACCCTTTTCTGCCACGACTGCGCCCAATTTGACACGCGACAAAAAAAATTCAAATTTTTCAATAACAATGACAACAAAAACAACAGTAACAATACCAACATAATTGTAGCCTCATGGAGCAATAGTTTTGTGGCTGCGGGGTCAGTGACCCCCATTTGAAACCTGGAAAGAGTCAGAAGAGGGAGGCAAATAATTAAAAAACTATGGAAAATAAAAAATAAAGACCAGTTAAAAAGTTGCTAAGAATGGGCCATTCTATAACATTAAAAGTTAACCTGAAGGTGGTACTGTAGGTAAGGCACGTGCAGAATTGAATGGAATTAAATGATAGTTCCTGTGCTTGTAGATTACGTACATTTTTGGATCTTCTCAAGGTCATTCTTAATCTTCCTTTTGTCAGATTTATTTTGACAGATCCCTGAGAGTGGAGAGTGGCTCCATTACACGTGGAGAGAAGGCCCACAGTCTGGGCTACTTTATATACAATAGCATTATAGCTTATATAGAAAGACTGCACAAATCAACAGATACCTTTGTGTAACGAGGCAGACAAAAATGCCTACAATGTAAAAAGTCATTGGGTTTGTAGTCTGCATTGTAAATAAGCGTTTAGTTATTCCTGGAATGTACCGACATACAAAAGGCAAAATAACCTGATACCGGTCATGACAATAAATGAAAGTTTATACAGTTTTTTCTCTGTTTAATTCTTAATTCTGAAACCATGGCAGCAACAAAGGCAGAGTTTGACAGAAACCAGAACCGACTTCTGGCTGTAAAATTATACCCTGTGAAAGGAATGGAAGCTTCCCCACCCCACGGCTTTGTTGTCAGGACCTTATTCTAGTAAGTTACAGTTTATATTCATCCTTGGCTTAGCTATGAGCCTGGGGGGGGGGCAGGGACGTATGTGGGTACAGTTTATTCTGTGCACAGAACATTCCTTTTCAAAATATTTGTGTAAGACCTCAGTTCTCCTGCCCTGCAACTTCATACAGTATGGGAGGCCTCATGATTATTATGTTCCCTCAGGAGTAGGTTTTAATCTTTAAAGAATGTGGTATATTGTGTTAGATCATGTATATCTCAATGTAGATTGGGAATCCACTAACAATAAGACTCCCCTGTGGACCTCTAACTGCACAATATAAAGGCATTCTTTCTCCATACTGACCTATCACTACTCACTTGGTGTCAGGGACTCAATGCCTCTCCTGGACACCACCCCACTGTCAGCCTCGAGTCATTTACAAGTTGTTCTGCTATCTACCTGCCTTCTATCTGCCCTTTGGCCTCTAGAAAAGTTGTCAGCCAACATAGAAAAGTTAACATTTTTTATATTAGTTTATTGTTACTTGTGTCCAGGGACTGGTCTGATTGCCATTTTGGAGTCTGGCCTTCCTGACTCCAAAATGGCAATCGGACCAGTCCCTGCGGCAAATTAGAGAGGCTTCAGATGGGGTTTTTCGCCTTCCTCTGGAACAACTAGCAGTTAGGCAAGTTGTATATGGGTATCAAAGTTGAACTTGATGGACGTATGTCTTTTTTCAACCTAACTTACTATGTTACTTGTCCCAGTCACTAGATGGCAGCATGGGTCAGTGAATCCCCTAAGTGGAAGGTTCTGGAAGGAGGATCCCTCAGTGTCAATCAGGATGGGCGTACCCTGAAAGCCTACATAAGGAATCGAGTAGTTGGCCTTTAAAGCAATGGACTGGACCACTATGGCCTACCAAAGAGCCTGACAGCTGGGCCTACTGTCATAGCTATTGGTAGTAAATATGCTAAGTGATATGACTGTCTGGAGTAATAATAAAGAACAAGGGGAACAATCCTATGTAAGAGCCCCCTTGGGTCTGGTCCCACCTGGAGATTCAGTGTCGGACTGGCCCACCAGGATGCCAAGAAAAACTCCCGGTGGGCCCAGGTGTCAGTGGAGCCTCCTGCTCCTGACCATTTGGCCTCACCTCACCAATGACCATTTGATTTCTTGTTCATTCCCTATTACTGAATGGGAAGAAAGAGTAGAAATAAATGGAGGAATAGATGCTAGTATGTACATAAAAGAGACTAGGAGAATAAAAAGTTTGGGTGAGGAAAGGAGAAAAATAGTTTGGAGAGTGGGCCTAGGGTCTAAGGTTTTCTGGTGGGCCCCTGGGGTCCCAGTCTGAGGAGATTCCCTGGTATCCTGCAGGCCAGTCCGGCCCTGAGCCTGGGTCTCTTTTGCTCATGAGAATATATGATGCTTGGGGCCTGAGGGCAATTACCTGAGATAAGTGTCCAAGATGACAGTCTTCATATTTAGCATCATTTACATAGCCCGACTAGAGTTATTGTTGAATTCACCTTTGGTGAAAGAGAGAAATTGGCCAGCTAGCTGAGCAGCGGAGGAAAGGAGGGCTTAGTAAACTAGGGGCGCTTGGTGATGTAGGTATTTGATCCATATAGAGTGGTACCTTTGGATATATGCTTCTTTTATGGCCAGACACCTGTGTCCTGCAAACAACTGTTACACCTGAGAGGCAGCAATTAAAACATGGCTGGAGTCAATATAATGTACCTTTAGGGCATAAGACATGAAAGATATGCCCTGTGTATATAAAGACTATATATTTCTTGTTGATTTGTAGTTTGGGGACAAGTTTGGCAGCCGCACAGCATGATTCTTCCTACCATTGCAACAAACCGGATTCATAAAGGGCAACACAATGAACAAGGTCGCAGATGGAAGATAATCCCTATTGAGAAACTGCTTGTATTTTTCTCTTTGTCCTGTTATACAGATTTCCATGAGTTCCGTGGGTTCAAACGGGGCCACATTTGCATTTGTCTTTTCTGCTTCCTTCCTAAAAAAAACCTGTAGAAACTTTAAAGAGAGTTCGAGGAGGTTTCTAGATTTGCATTTCATGAATCTTTGAAACCTTCCCTCCGGATCGGCATTGTTCCTGGAGGAGCAGAAGTGGATGGAGCTTATGAAAGGGTCTCATTGTGGCCGTAGAGTCAATAGCGGGTGGAGATGAAATTCTGTTGTTGCAGTTGTGTAAACAAATCTTCGGTCACGTGGCTCTGCAGCATGGACATCTGAACATGGAATTATGTTTCTCTTGGCTAACCTTAACAGCACACTGCATTCAAGGAAAGGGGGGGATGTTTTGCTGATGTTTGAAGACAAAATTATCTGCTGAATCACATTTCCTGAAATTAACATTTTGCCTTTCTGAGATATAACTAGAAAAATGTGCCGTTGTGCAGAAAGCGTAGCCATGTCCTACAGCCCTTGCATAATTTCGCTTTTAGAATTGAATTTAGGGCTAGAACTTTGTCTCGGGGGCCCGGGAGGGTTGCGTAATTCTAAAATGTTTGTTATATAAAAACAACTTCCTTTGTCTACTTCGAAGCTATTGCTCTACAATCAGCTGCATACATGTGTTTCTCTGACCATATAATAACAAAGTGCTGCACTAAACAGGGTCTTGGACTTCAGCCCCTGCTATTAAGGCCAAGTGGCACCTGGAAAATCCAGATTGGTTGACAGTTTTTGATATACTATAAATGTATATACTGAGCTGATAAGTCCTCCAGGTGCAGTACCTTGTTTATATATATATGCATTCTTTATTGATTTAATATGTTGGGGATAATATCCCTATGCATAAAGTGCATACAGTTTGTGAAGATAAAAATGGAAGAACCGAAATGCCCTGAACTTAACCCAACTGAACACCGGTGGGACAAAACATTGGAATGCCAGCTGAGAGCCAGGCCGGATGCCCAACATCATTGCCCAACCACTTATATCTGAATAGAAGAAAAGCTCCGGAACAATGTACAAGATCTAGTGGAAAGCCTTTCCAGAAGAGTAAAGAGTAAAAGCTGTTATAGCAGCAAAGGGAGGTCTAACTTTATATTAAAGGGATATTGCCATGATTTTTATGGGGTACTTTTTATTTCTAAATTACACTGTTTACATAGCAAATAATTCACTCTGCCATTTACACTTTTATTCTTTTTCTTCTTCTACAACAAATGTATTTGTAGCTGTATTATTGGTGCGTAGGCGCCATCTCAGTGCATTGTGCCCGAGTCTGAGCTTTCAGCCAGCGCTACACATTAGAACTGCTTTCAGCTAACCTATTGTTTCCCCTACTCCCATGTAACTGGAGGAGTCCCAAGCCTGACTTGGATTTCTTACTATTGAGTGCCATTCTGTTACCTACTGGGAGCTGCTAACTTGCTCCCTTCCCATTGTTCTGCTGATCGGCTGCTGGGGGTGAGGGGTTGGATATCACTCCAACTTGCAGTGCAGCAGTAAAGTGTGACTGAAGTTTATCAGAGCACAGGTCACATGACTGTGGCACCCTGGGAAATGAAGAATATGGCTAGTCCCATGTAAAATTTCAAAATTAAATATTTTTGAAAAACAGATTACAATGCAGGATTCTGCTGGAGAAGTTCTATTAACTGATGGGCTTTGAAAAAAAACATGTTCCACATACATTTAGTATATACTGTATATATATATATATATATATATATATATATATATATATAGTGACGCTCATTGCTACCTGGGAGCTCTTTGGTCTTCAATCATTTAAATTTGTATGTTTTTCTGGGTTTAATTTCAAATTCCCAAATAGTGAACTTGTGTTCAATGATGTGTTTCCCCAGTTAAATGAATGATGTGGGCAGCTCAGTATATGGGAACCTATACTAGGAAATGAGATTGTAAGCTCCACTGGGGCAGGAAACGATCTGGATTATTGCTCACTCTCTATAAGGCACTGCCTCATTTTTAGGAATGCATATCTAAAGGATAATAAATAATCACTGGTTTATATATGTTTTTGTCAAATTAAGGCTCTAGAGGGTTCGTTTATGAAGGCAGGGGTGGTGGGCACATTTGGATCAGATTGCTGCATTCCCCCCAGTACCAGCTTAGTAGCATCTTCTGCAATTGTGCCGATGTGGCAAAATGGACACAATTGGTTGGAAGCTTCAATTAGTCAAGTGTGTTCTGCCAATGACATTAAACCCCAAGTACAACCACTTATTGTTCCAGCCTTCAACAAACAAAGCCTAATGAGCATCTCATATAAGCAACATGTTGGAAATGTGAGCATTTCTTTTTTTGTCAGCATGTGATTTTAATTTGGTGGGACAGAATTCACTTGGTGGGTTGCCAGCGATCTGGAATTCTCTGGATATAATCCATCACACGGTGGAACGGTTGACTGAAAAAAAACCTTTGAAATTGCTTAGTAACCGCTGTCAGACTGCGGGTCATTATCGATCCTTCATCCCAGGGCCTCGGAGACATCTGTTGATCTGAATGTGATGTATTTCCCCTTTACCTGTATCATTAAAAGGAAAGTGGACAAACCTTCTCATCCTAATGTAAAGCCTGACCCTGCTACGCTGCTCACTGTGATCCCCCTAAGTCTTTGCATCTGTTCCGCGGCGCTTGATGGGAATTGTAATCAGTTTTTGGAGATGATAAATGGGGGGGGGGGGGGTCGTTTTGACTTTCTCCATCAAAGGAAATGACATTGTTGATATGTATTGACCACAATGGACATTTTTCTGTGTCGTTTGTTAGGTTAAGTCTCCGTAATGTATTGCTGGCACTGGAATGAACATCAGATATCCATATGGCCCAAATACAAATGCCTACAGAAAGGGAAACATTTTCAGAGATGTATTTATAGTCAATAATCACTGTTTAAAGGAGAACTAAAGGTTTACAAAGAAATACTAATACTATTAGTACAGGTATAGGACCCATTATCCAGAATGCTCGGGACCAAGGGTATTCCGGATAAGGGGTCTTTCTGTAATTTGGATCTCCATACCTTAAGTCTACTAAAAAATCAATAAAACAGTAATTAAACCTAATAGGACTGTTCTGCCCCCAATAAGGGGTAATTATATCTTAATTGGGCTCAATTACAAGGTACTGTTTTAGTATTACAGAGAAAAAGGAAATCAGTTTTAAAATGATGAATTATTTCATTAAAATGCAGTCTATGGGAGACGGGCTTTCCATAATTTGGAGCTTTCTGGATAACGGGTTTCCGTATAAGGGATCCCATACCTGCACTACATGCTGTTTTGGCTTTTTTACTTGCCCAAGGGAGCACAGCCCATTAGGATTAAAGAACTGTGCCTCTAAAGATGCCTCCTGTAGCTTCCCATCCAATCCACAGCTAGGATTGCCAACTTTTTAGAGTTTCTATACTGGCCAGGGCTGGGGGAGGGTCCATAATGGGGTGAACCATTATGTTGAGGGGGGTCACTCTGTCATGGAGTCAGAGTCATGATGTTGAGAGGGAAGAGTCATATTGTCAAGCTGGGGGTTTGGTGAGCATTAGGGTTGCCACATTTCTAAATTATTTTTATCTTCCAGTGGGAGGGGCGAGCACAAAAGGGGCAGGCAGTGATTTAAAAGGGGTGGGGCATTGAAATAAAAAGGGTGGAGTTATGACACAGAGGCTGATGGAAGATAAGTTTATACATGACCATGACACTGAGGGGTCACTCTGTCATGGGGTCAGAATTATGACATTGAGAGGGAAGAGTCATATTGTCAAGCTGGGGGTTTGGTGAGCATTAGGGTTGCCACCTTTCTAAATTAATTTTACTTTCCAGTGGGAGGGACAAGCACAAAAGGGGCAGTCAGTGACATAAAATGGGTGGGGTTTTGCCATAAAAGGGGTGGGGTTATGACACAGAGGCTGATGAAGGATGAGTTTATACAGAGGATTGGGGGGGAAAAAGGGAAAATTACCCGGCTGGGGCGCTAAAGTACCAGCCAGGTGGCAACCCTAGTGAATAAGGGTGATAGGAGGGGAATAAAGGGGTAAATTCGTATTACCTGCCCCGGCCTTGGCTGGTATTTTAGCTGCTAGGCCAGTGGAATACCGGCCATATGGCAACTCTACCCACAGTACCTGTCCTGGGCTGCTCCCACTTACCTGAGCTTAGGGAGCGACTCAGTGTGGTTAGAACCTACTTTACAATGTTATTTAATCCACTGAAGAGCTGATACCAATTTCTGGGAAAGTGACTGTACAAGAATCTTGAGGAGTCTTTGAATTTCTGGATGTGGTTTTAGAACAGAAGGTGCGTTGCCCTTGTCCTTCATTTGGCAGCAATGAAATTAATATTACAAAACTGCTGTTTAAATTGTATTTTAATGCCTGGCTATATAATAATCTGTGCATGGTGCGGAGAGCAGGGATTCGGAGCAGACACAGTCCATTACACAGCATTCTCGCTGAAAGATTATTTTGTATTTTAATGCAGCCCCGGGCCCTGGAGTGGCGAAAGTTTTATTGAGCAATATTGCTTTAAAGGGGTCGCTCACCTTTAATTTACTTTTAGCATAATTTTGCAGATGTTTTTTTTTATTATTTGTGGTTTTTTGACTTATTTAGCTTTTTAATCAGCAGCTCTCAAGTTTGGAATTTAAACAGCTATCTGGTTGCTAGGGGCCAAATTACCCTAGCAACCAGGCATGGTTTTGAATGAGAGACTAGACTATGAATAGGAGAGGGCCTGGACAGCAAAATGAGTAATAAAAAGTAGCAATAATGATAAGACTGTAGCCTCACAGAGCATTTGTCTTTTAGATGCTGGGTCAGTGACCCCCCCCTCCATTTGAAGGTTGAAAAGAATCAGAAAAAGAGCACAAATATTTCCAGAACTATAAAAAATTTGAAAAGTTGCTTAGAGTTAATCATTCTATAATATACTAAAAGTTAACTTGAAGGCTAATTTCAGATATTATTGAGTAATACAGCATACTGGGGGCACATCCAGCTGCTCTTAGGGATGCACAGAATCCAGGATTCGGTTCCATATCTCTGGCCGAACCAGAGCTCACTTAGATTGTAAGCTCTACGGGGCAGGGACCTCCTTCTTACTGTGTCTCATACCACATGGCACTTATTCCCTGTGTATTTATATATATTTATTGTATTATATCACTTGTCCTCCCTGTGTGTAATTGTGTATATTGTAAGTTTGTACAGCGCTGCGTACCCTTGTGGCGCTTTATAAATAAAGTTATACATACATACATAAAATCACGTGATTTTTTACCACATAAACATGGAAGTTGAAAATTTTTCACCGCGCCTGGTTGTCTTTGGGCCTTCCTTGTCTTAATTTACATACGGATCAGGTGCATCCCCAGTTGCTCTAGATGTACTTATACAGGTATAGGACCTGTTATCCAGAATGCTCGGGATAAGGGGTCTTTCTGTAATTTGGATCTCCAAAAAATAATTTAAACAAGTACAGGTACTGTTTTATTATTACAGAGAAAAGGGAATCATTTAACCATTAAATAAACCCAATAGGGCTGTTCTGCCCCCAATAAGGGGTAATTATATCTTAGTTGGGATCAAGTACAGGTACTGTTTTATTATTACAGAGAAAAGGGAATCATTTAACCATTAAATAAACCCAATAGGGCTGTTCTGCCCCAATAAGGGGTAATTATATCTTAGTTGGGATCAAGTACAGGTACTGTTTTATTATTACAGAGAAAAGGGAATCATTTAACCATTAAATAAACCCAATAGGGCTGTTCTGCCCCAATAAGGGGTAATTATATCTTAGTTGGGATCAAGTACAGGTACTGTTTTATTATTACAGAGAAAAGGGAATCATTTAACCATTAAATAAACCCAATAGGGCTGTTCTGCCCCCAATAAGGGATAATTATATCTTAGTTGGCATCAAGTACAGGTACTGTTTTATTATTACAGAAAAAAGGAAATCATTTTTAAAAATTAGAATTATTTGCTTATAATGGAGTCTATGGGAGATTAACTTTCCGTAATTCTGAACATTCTGGATAATGGGTTGACATGCAACTTTTTTTTTGTCGCCCGTGTCTTATTTTTGCCATTACCATGCCTATTTTGTCACCGATTTTGACGCTACCACGATTTTTTTCCGCAGCAAATTTTCACTGAAGTTTCTTGAAAAAATTTGCCAATATGCAGAACTTGACTGCTGCGTGGATTTGCTGTGAATTTCGCATTTCACCATTGCCGATTTTTTTTTTTGCAAAACTGACGCAAAAACTCGCTGTAACAAAAATTTGGCAAGAGAGGAAAAAGTCAAAAAGGTCAGGGTGGCGTCAAAAAAAGTCACGCAGTAGCTGTGAATTTTTTTGCTGTTTCACAAATTTTTTCGCAGTTTCGCTAATTTTTCGGCAAAGCGAAATGGGACAGATTCACTCATCACTACCTATTACCATTGTGCAGTGTTAAACCATATATACCACAGCTCCTTACCATAGGGGGCAATATGTCTATATGGATCTTTGTGCTGTTTAGGCTGGGTCTCCCCTGCTATCCAGTAACATCCTTATATAAATATAGATAATATTTTTTAATTTTTACTAAATGAGATTCTTGATTCTGAACTCAGTTTTGGGTCACAAATCTAACCACCCCCAAACCTGGCCCAATAGAGATTTAGAAGCACAGGCCCAGCCTCCCTATAGGCCACAATGCCCCTATGCACCACTGGTCTCAGTGTATCTGAGTTCTTTGCTGGGAGGCTGGATGGTACCAGGAGAATATGCTTTCCCTTCCGTGCCAGACATCCCTTATTTACCGTCTCTCATGATGAAGCAGTTTGAGGCGAGCTGAGTGAATCAATACAGCGAGTCCCTATTGGCCGGGGAGAGAAAGAGACGTATGCTAATTTTAAGAAATCGACTTCCATAAAAATCTCCCAAGAGCACTTTAATCCCCGGCTCTTCTTTTTTTTTTTTGCCAGGCTCATAGCTCTTGTTCCAAATGAAAAGTGCTCGGAAACGCCATGCTTCAGGATCCCTAATTGTTTTTCATATTCAGAATTTAAGAGCGTGAAAGACATTAAAATCCTAGCAGAATATACGTCGTTATTCTTTCCTGGCTGCTCTGAAGACTTATGTTGAGGGGATTGTTAAGGGGATTGTGGGTTTGCAGATAAAGCCAATTTCAGTTCTATGCAATATACATTCTATTGTGTTTCATGATGCACGCCGGTGCCTGGGGATTGGGCGGGGGGGCGAGGGTTCATATCGACATGAGTCAGGTCTTTAATTCAGTGCTCTGGCCTCGCTGTCCCTCGTTCCCTCCCTTGGGGGTCTCCTTGGTCCCAGTACATAGGGCTCATTTTCAAAGGAAAGTGCAGTATGTGAATTGGATGTAATTCACCATGATTTTTATCCAGAATGCAAAGATGGTCCCCACTATTTCAAGGGAGCAGTTGTGTCTAACAAAGTTGTAATTGCATAATTAAGATGAATATTGCCTGAGTCGGGATGGTGCCATAATGGTGTCAAAATGGTGTCTGTGCTTAAAGGAACAGTAACAAAGAAATGAAAGTGTATAAAAGTAATTGCAATATAATGTACTGCTGCCCTGCACTGGTGCAACTGGGGTGTTTGCCTCTGAAACCCCACTGTAGTTTATATGAACAAAGCTGCTGTGTAGCCATGGGGGCACCTATTCAAAGGGGAAAAAAAGCACAGGTTACTTAGCAGATAGCAGATAAAGCCCCATCATATTCTACAGGGTGCCCTAGCAACCCAACTAATCACCTCCCCCCTATGCACATTCATGCACAAATCCACAAACCTATGAACAAGGGGACAAACGCGCTGACAATGGGGGTTGGAAGGTTTATAACGTGGGGAGTTGGCAGTGGGGGGACAATGACCTGGACTAGGGGTAGGTGACAAAAGAGGTACCTGCCTACTGCCCCCCCCAATGTTGCTCCCTCAGTACATGTCTCTTCTGCCCATCCTTAAGGTGGCCATACACAGGCCGATTCTAGCTGCCGATATCAGCGCCTTAGACCAATTCGGCAGCTTATCGGCCCGTGTATGGGCACTAACGACAGGCCTGCCTGACCGATATCTGGCTTGAAATCGGGCAGATCTCGATTGGGCAGGTGTGAAAATTAGTCGGGTCGGGGACCGCATTGGCTCATTGATGCAGTCCCTGAACCGATGGACGCATCGTTCTAATTCGATCGTTTGGCCCCAGGGCCAACGACCGAATTAGCCCAATATCGCCCACCCGTAGGTGGGGATATTGGGAGAAGATCCACTCTTCTCCCGAGAATGGCCACCTTTAGTTTCCCTTGGTTTCCCCATTAATAGGTGCACTTGTAAATGATTTGGAACAGGAGGTGGGATGGATATACCCTTGCTAAGTGCATCTATAGGAAAGTGCACCCATTGCACCCCAAGACAACCCAGATAGGAGGCATAACTTAATTCCATGTGTACTTTATCCAACACTGTGAGCTTGCCCTGCAGACTCGGCTCACTGGCATTGCCCTGGGTAAGTGGGTGCAGTTAAGAAACAGTGTTTACATCCCCTTTAAAAACATTTTTTATACTTTGGACATCTACAAAAAGGTCTAGTTTATTGAACTATCTTTTGTGGGGTTTAGGAGGCTTGGGAGCTGAGTGACTTCTTAGTCTAGAACCCCCCCCCCCCAACCTGAAATAAAAATAATACAGAGTATTCATGTCAAAGCCATATGAACTGTATAACTGTATAGCTTCTAAAATACTGGCCAGGTGGCAACCCCAGGTGTCTAAGGGCATAAAACTCCTCTTTATCCCCCCTTCCCTAGGGGCCTAGCATTTATATTTATTTAGGAAGGAATCCCACTTCTACCAGGGAATACAAGTCTCAATGCAAATGAAAAAATTCTTCTTCTCAGAATTAAAATAAATCACTTTCAGGCCACATTATTCTACTTCTCACAATATCAGAAATTGCATTAGGGCCAAGAATCGTTTTGATGAAACGACTGATACTTTACAATTTGTCTTTTTATTGTTATTTATAAATAGCTCAGTCCTCGTCGCTTAAGCTTTATTTCCTCCTTATCATTCTATCACACAGAGGGTATCGGGGCTGTGATTGTACATGGATTTATTCAGCCTTTAGGCAGTGATCGATGCACTGAGAGGAATGCAGTAATCAGCATTAGCCGGGGATGGGATGGGATGAATGATGGATATATATTTATATAGTTGTAACACGTCTACACAAATGTGATTCAAGGGTAAATAACCCTATTAGGCTTAAAATTCTCCCAAATGCACCCCTTAGCCTTTCAGAGTAAGTGATGAAAAATGACAGATGCACAAGAATCCTCCAATGAGCATCATTCCCACCAGGCACCTTTCTGTTATTAAACACAATCGCCATTTACACCTAGACCTACACTTTATTGATCATATAGGCACCCAAGGGATGCCCCTCCCTAAGGCTGCCACCCTAGGTACAGGCCCTCGGGTGCCAATATATTAATACGGCCCTGGGCATACTCGCAGGACATACTTTGCCCATGTATTGGTTGAGAATAGTGATGAGCGAATCTGTCCCGTTTCGCTTTGCCGAAAAATGTGCAAATCTTTCAAACGATTCGCTAAACGGCAAAAATGTCGCACGGCAAAAAAAAATTGTCGCTCGCGACTATTCTTTTGTCGCTTGTGGTTATTCTTTCGTCACGCGGCTATTCTTTTTTGCCGCCCGCGGCTATTCTTTTGTCGCGCGGCTATTATTTTGCCTATTATTTTGTCGCCTGCGGCTATTATTTTGTCGCCTGAGGCTATTATTTTGTTGCGCGGCTATTATTTTGCCGCCCGCGACTATTCTTTTGACGCTGGCGACAATTTTTGGACATGCGCCGAATTGTTTCATCCGTTTCGCCCATCACTAGTTGAGAAGCGTTTGGGGCTGGTGTAGCACCAGTGCCTAGGGCAGTGACATAAATATGGGGCTGACGGAGTATACTGGGAGTTATGGTCCACCTGTTCATATCCCCTTTCCACCAGTGGTTCTGCTTACATATTTGACTAGAGGGAGCATAATGTTGTTTGCCCCATCCTAGCGAGGGCTTGCCCCTTGGCTCTTCAAAGTTGTCCATTGCAGCTCCCATCTTGGATCTTGTTAGGCAATCATTAGTGTGTCAGTGGCACTGCACGTGCTCAGTGGGGTCTGGGCTGCTGTTGAGAAGCTGAGCTCAGGTGGTGTAGGAAATCATCAGGCAGAGAACGAGGTTCGTTTGTCATAGTTGCTGCTACAGCTGATCATTCAATTCTTATTCAGACTGCACTGATTTCTGATAAGCAAAAAAGTGTCTGCACACTCAAAAATTACAACAGAGAAGAAAATTTAATTAAATACAAAACAGAAAATAAAGCCCAACGCGTTTCAACCCAATAATGGGTCTTCATCAGGGGAAAAAAAGTTAAAAAAGTGGCAGGGCTTTTTTGCCCCCGATGAAGACCCATTATTGGGTTGAAACACGTTGGACTTTATTTTCTATGTTTTGTATTTAATAAAATGTTCTTCTCTTTTGTAATTTTTGAGTGTGCAGACACTTTTTTGTTTATGTGATTATTTCTGGAGTTGCTAAATGGGTTTTCTCCAGTGTGCTGCACCTCGCTCTTTATTCTTTATTAAGGTTTTGGTAAGGTGCGCACTCTGATATTTTGTAATATGCACTGATTTCTAGCTGCCATGTAATGTCAATTCATTACTAATCAGTCTTGGATTATGAACTTTATATATATTTCTATACTGTATATGGCTAGTGAGTCCCTAAGCTCATCTATTTAGCTCAATATATTTCCTAGTAACTCTGCCTCCAACAAGAATCCTGCCTGCTTTGTACCCAGACCAGTAAATACATTCACAGCACCAAACACCTACAGTGCCATTCCTGCCTTTCTGCTGTTTGATCCCAGGGTAATATCAGCAGGTCACATTTATATACTGCCTGTTATCTCCTTATTAGATGTTCTCTTTGAAGGGGGTTACATACCCCCCCCTCCCCCAAGCAACTAACATCTTATTTATTATTTTATTTATCTACAGGCTCCATTTAATTTCCTATAAAGCTCCGGCAGTTCACCAAATTCTTTAAACATGAAAGGGGAAACATTAGCAATGGTAATGAATGAAGCGAGAGGCAGCCGGATAGCACGCCCCCCCCCCCCCCCAGCCGAATAGCACCCCCCCCCAGCCGTATAAAGGAGACATGATAAATCCCCCAGCTGTGCCAGGTTGCACCATATGCTCAGGCCCAGGAGGCTTTGCTCCGACGCTCTCTGTGGACTTAGAGAGATTTATTTGGCCGAGGCTTCTCTGTTAATTTCAGGCTTGTTTTGCACACAGGTAGCTACTGCAGAGAATCTCCGAAATAAATGGGGAGGACTGCAGTAAACACATTCATGGAAATGGGGGGGGGGGGGGAATTCACTAAAGGGACTAAATCATTGCTGGAATGTAATTCCCATAAAGTGAAAATAGGCATAAAAAAATCTTATTAAAAGTAATTCATTAAAAGTGCACTTCTGTATTGTTGCACTTAGTTCCGTGGTGTCCATCTTGGCTCTTATGCTGAGCCAAGTGAAGCCAAGGAACATAGTCATAGTTCCACAATTCCCACTGCCGGGTTTGTCTATATCAGTGGTTCTCAACCTTCCTAATGCCGCGACCCATTAATACAGTTCCTCATGTTGTGGTGACCCCCAACCATAGATAAGCGGTGTCTCGGTTCCTAAGACCGTCAGAAATATGTGTTTTCCAATGGTCTTAGGCGACCCCTGTGAAAGGGTTTGACCCCCAAAGGGGTCCCACAGGGTCAGGGTTTCCACCTCTGCTGGCTTTTTTCACCAGGCAAGGGGCGGGCTCTGATATAATGGGGGGCTGGGAAGAGGTGGGGCTATGAAGTAAAAGGGCGGGGAAGTGATAGGGCAGTGACATCACAGGGCGGGGCTATGAGTCCTGCCTGGTTTTCCTAATTTGTAAAATGGGCAGGAGGTAAACCAGACAGGAGGAAACCCTACTATAGGTGCTGCCCAGGCTTAGACAGGGCTGTTGGGCCCACTCCCTACTGGGCACTCCACCCTTGATTGCAGGCGAATGTAGATGAAATGTGACTTGCCACTGAGGGAGGGGGGGTACATGCGCAATGGGTGGAGGTTGGCAGACTTCACAACTGGGTTGGCCCTGGACACCCCAGTCTGACACCGGTGCCACCAAAAGATTCACACACTATCGCCATTTCAACGCTGCAACAAGCGACACAATGCAGACTCTAAAGTTACAAAGTCCAAACAAATCACCATGTTTTTTACCCATAATGCAACATTTTTTGCCATTCATAACAACTTTGAGCGCTCCCCAGTGATTCACCTTTACTCTATTCATGGTCTTGACCTGTGTGGCTGTTCCTGGTGGGTCCCCACTTACCCCGTACCCGACCTGCTCATTCCGCAGAGATTTACATCCCCACCCATCTCTGAAATTACCGGAGGAGGCAAGTATATGAATAAGTATATTGAATGAGTATATTGTAGAATGGTCAGTTCTTAGCAACTTTTCAATTGGTCTTCATTATTTATTTTTTTATAGTTTTTGCATTATTTGTCTCTGCCTCTTTCCAGCTTCCAAATGGGGGGTCACTGACCCCGGCAGCCCATAAACCATTGCTCTGTGAGGCTACAATGTTATTGTTATTGTCATTTTTTATTAATTCTTTTTATTTAGGTATCTCCTGTTTATATCCTAGTCTTTCATGCCAGAAGGGATGACTTTGACGTAGTTGGCCAGCTTGAAGTATATTGCAATGTACGGACAAACAATCCCTCTTTTTGGGGTGGGGGGGAAGGCATTTCTTAGTAGCTGAATGCACAGAAATGTCCTAATGTCCTATTTCTACATATTGATAATGGGTGAGTGCAGAGGATTTTTTGCAGTTGTTTATATAGTCTTTCATGCAAGCTACTGCCTGGTTGCTGGGGTAATTTAAGCCCTAGCAACCAGATAGCTGCTGAAATTCCAAACTGGAGTGCTGCCAATCAAATGATTGCTTTCAGTGTTCAGCCTGCAGCTGGCTCGAGAAATCTAACTGTGATAGGTAATCTCTGTAAAGGTCACAGAAATACATAAATACGCCTTTAGCGCTTCTTGCCTTGTGTTCCGCAGTCTTTTCGCATTAGGGGTGTTAAGGTTTGAATCATCGACGGAGACGTTTTTTGATTCTTTCGGTGACATACTGATTGCATGTTATGGCTTCCAATAAGGCAGAGATATCACAAGCCGAGGAAATATCTGCGCAGAAGGACCCTGATTAGTGACTGAAGGAAATGTCACTTTGCTTCCCATCCACGACATCCATTCCCACGTGCGTCACATTCCCGCACAGGCCGAGGTGCCTGCCATTTCCCTTATAATGTCAAATACAAAAGAAAAAATTAAAAAAGGGGGTTTTATTCATAGGCCAGTAGATTGATGAATGATACCCCGTGGTGTGCAATAAATTGTAATAAAAATGCAAATACAGAAGAACAAATATATCAAGTAACTTAGTGTCGCAAAGCTGTCTCTTCCCACCGCGATTAAACGCTGAGCGCTGAGTGGGATCTACCTGTCTGCCATAGGCATAGGGGTGCTCAGTCTGGCTTTGTATACAAAGGATACAGGGAACTCTGAGTATCACTCATGTATTATAAGGGATAATGTACCCCCTACTGTAAATGATAAGGATATTAGCAGTCACTGAGGGGTTCTGTGCCCATATAAAGGCACAAGGCTGCAGGCTGAGTTATACAGGGAACTCTGAGTATCACTCATGTATTATAAGGGATAATGTACCCCCTACTGTAAATGATAAGGATATTAGCAGTCACTGAGGGGTTCTGTGCCCATATAAAGGCACAAGGCTGCAGGCTGAGTTATACAGGGAACTCTGAGTATCACTCATGTATTATAGGGAATAATGTACCCCCTACTGTAAATGATAAGGATATTAGCAGTCACTGAGGGGTTCTGTGCCCATATAAAGGCACAAGGCTGCAGGCTGAGTTATACAGGGAACTCTGAGTATCACTCATGTATTATAGGGAATAATGTACCCCCTACTGTAAATGATAAGGATATTAGCAGTCACTGAGGGGTTCTGTGCCCATATAAAGGCACAAGGCTGCAGGCTGAGTTATACAGGGAACTCTGAGTATCACTCATGTATTATAAGGGATAATGTACCCCCTACTGTAAATGATAAGGATATTACAGTCACTGAGGGGTTCTGTGCCCATATAAAGGCACAAGGCTGCAGGCTGAGTTATACAGGGAACTCTGAGTATCACTCATGTATTATAAGGGATAATGTACCCCCTACTGTAAATGATAAGGATATTAGCAGTCACTGAGGGGTTCTGTGCCCATATAAAGGCACAAGGCTGCAGGCTGAGTTATACAGGGAACTCTGAGTATCACTCATGTATTATAAGGGATAATGTACCCCCTACTGTAAATGATAAGGATATTAGCAGTCACTGAGGGGTTCTGTGCCCATATAAAGGCACAAGGCTGCAGGCTGAGTTATACAGGGAACTCTGAGTATCACTCATGTATTATAAGGGATAATGTACCCCTACTGTATAAGGGATAATTCTCCATCCTTCTCGCACACATACGGGTGCATTACATTGTACCTGCCCAGGGACACACAAGAGGCCTGGGAGTCAGTAGAAGATAACACAGCAGTAGATGGGCTTTTCCATGACCTACAGGCATTATGGCTGAAGGGCAATTCAGGTCCTTGCTCTCCCCTTGTGCCCAATCTGCTACTAAAGCTGTAGGAGAACTTTCAGATCCCCAAACCCTATTAAATGGGAAATTCATTGCAATGTGTGTGAGGGAAAGTGGCTCGTAGGCCTCGGCGCTTCTGCATTGTAAGCAGCTCAGTGTCTGGGCCCAGCTCTGTGCCAGGGTCCCCCGAGCGGATTTGTGTGTTTGTGTGAGTGAGTGCTATTGAGAAAGTGTCTGCCCTCAGACTAAACAAAATGAAACTTGTCTAAAAGGCATACAGAAAGCAGACTCTTATCTGACATCCATCTGCGGATTTAGGATTTAGAAAGACTTGTTCTTGGGAAGAGAATGTTCCCACTGTGTGTACAGACTCCCCGGCTGCTCATGTACAGCACAAACACGCTGGGGGTCAGCTATAAACACTGGGAAAATGGAACTGATGGTAACCAATCAGATGATCGGCAATGGCCCAATCTAGAACAATCTAGGAAAGTCCTGCCCGGTTTTCTTATTATAGGAAACTGGGCCAAGTGGCCACCGTAGTGCATATGAATGAGCCCCACTGCTTTCTGGGCTAAACTTCTGGTGTCATCAGAAAACTTTCCAACCCCAAAATAAAAATCTAGATTTAATATACTGGGCCCTTCCCTTTATGATTGAAGGAAGATGGAATGGCCTGGTGTTAGAACTCAATCCCAGCCAGGCCTGATTGAATTCAGCATGGGTAATATTAATAATATTTAGTATATAAATAATATAATAGTATATACATAATATATATATAAAATATATCATATTAAATATAATATTTAGTTAATTTTCCACTCTAAGCATCTATAAAGGATAATTTTAGCTTGCAGTTTTAAATGGGATGTTCACCTTTGAATTGACTTTTGGTATGACGTAGAGAGTAATATTCTGAGACAATTTGCAATTGGTCTTTATTTTTTATTATTTGTAGTTTTTTAGTTATTTCATTTTCAGTTCAGGAGCTCCCCAGTTTGGTGTTTCAGCAGCTATTTGGTTGCTAGGGCTCAAGTTACCTTAGCAACCAGGGAGTGGTTTGAATGAGAGACTGGTATATAAATAGGAGAGGGCCTGAATAGAAAAAAAAGTTACAGAAAGTAAGAATAGCAATAAAACTGTAGCCTCACAGAGCAATAGTTTTCTGGCTGCCGGGGCCAGTGACCCCCCCATTTAAAAACTGCAGAGTTGGAAGAAGAAGGCAAATAATTCAAAAACTATAACAAATAAATAATGAAGAGCAATTGAAAAGTTACTTAGAATCGGACATTCTAAAAGTTAGCTTAAAGGTGAACCACCTCTTTAAACTTGCCAGGTACCATAGCCTTCCTGTTGTGTTATCCCCTAACGAAAAGTCAGAAGGCGGTGTGGCTTAGCAATTCAGAAGCATGGTTTTACATCACTGGGGACACGGCCAGGCAATCACACAAACAGGGACAAAACTACAGGGGCAACTCCCTAGGTTTTCCCATTGCCTATATGGAAAGATAATATAAAGCGACGTCCATGCAAGAACCTTTAGTACCGGCAACCATAGCCATGTCCTGTGTGTGCAAAGGATATATTGTCCAGGCGCAGTGCTTAGGTTTATATACCTGGCTCTCATTCAGTATAACATACAGACGGTTACAGAGGCAATACTTGGCCATAGCTACAATATTTAAGCCTTTTCAGTTCTGAAATAAGACAGGGAGGAGGCTATGCTTACAGAGGGATTATAGGAGCCCGGAGTTCCCAGTCAACCAAAAAACAACCATCAATGGCTGTCAGATGGAATGTAAACCAAATGTTTCTGCTTTGACTCCCATTATATATATATCTCCCATATATTATCTGTTATAATCAGGCTAATAATAACAAAGAAGTGAAGAAGCTCCACATTGGAAAGAACCCCAGAAAACAAATGGATGGTGCTGTACAGTTGACCAAAACCCTTGTATGGAGATGGCAGTAGCCAACTATGGTCACTCCATTCTAATCCTGTGGTTCTCCTGTGAGTCTGGGCAGGTAACAAGCACCACTCTGACCCGGACTGGCAATCTGTGGGTTGCTGTAAGATGGCATACGGTCACTATTTATTGTGCTGGTGAGGGAGCTGTTTGGGCCTCTAGGTACAGGTATGGGATCCGTTATCCGTTATTATAAGCAAATAATTCTAATTTTTAAAAATGATTCCTTTTTCTCTATAATAACAAAACAGACCCTTGTACTTGATCCCAACTAAGATATAATTACCCCTTATTGGGGGCAGAACAGTCCTATTAGGTTTATTTAATGGTTAAATGATTTCCTTTTCTCTGTAATAATAAAACAGTACCTGTACTTGATCCCAACTAAGATATAATTACCCCTTATTGGGGACAGAACAGCCCTATTGGGTTTATTTAATGGTTAAATGATTCCCTTTTCTCTGTAATAATAAAACAGTACCTGTACTTGATCCCAACTAAGATATAATTACCCCTTATTGGGGGCAGAACAGCCCTATTGGGTTTATTTAATGGTTAAATGATTCCCTTTTCTCTGTAATAATAAAACAGTACCTGTACTTGATCCCAACTAAGATATAATTACCCCTTATTGGGGCAGAATAGCCCTATTGGGTTTATTTAATGGTTAAATGATCCCTTTTCTCTGTAATACTAAAACAGTACCTGTACTTGATCCCAACTAAGATATAATTACCCCTTATTGGGGGCAGAACAGCCCTATTGGGTTTATTTAATGGTTAAATGATTCCCTTTTCTCTGTAATAATAAAACAGTACCTGTACTTGATCCCAACTAAGATATAATTACCCCTTATTGGGGGCAGAACAACCCTATTGGGTTTATTTAATGGTTAAATGATTCCCTTTTCTCTGTAATAATAAAACAGTACCTGTACTTGATCCCAACTAAGATATAAATAATCTTTACTGGAGGCAAAACAATCCTATTGGGTACATTTAGGGGCACATTTACTAATCCACAAACGTCCGAAAAGCGGCCGAATGCGCTTTTTTCGTAATGATCGGTATTTTGCGACTTTTTCGCGAATTGTCGCAAATTTTTTGAGCGCTCAATACGAAAAAGTTGCGACAATTCGCGAAAGTCGTAACGGCTATGCAAAAGTCGCAACAATTCACGAAAGTCATAATGGCTATGCAAAAATCGCAACAATTCACGAAAGTCATAATGGCTATGAAAAAGTTGCGACAATTCGTGAAAGTCGTAACGGCTATGCAAAAGTCGCAACAATTCACGAAAGTCATAATGGCTATGCAAAAATCGCAACAATTCACGAAAGTCATAATGGCTATGAAAAAGTTGCGACAATTCGCGCAAGTCGTAACGGCTACGCAAAAGTCGCGACGGTGATGAAAAAATCGCAAAAAATACGAAAAAGTCGCAAAATGTTCGTTTCCAATCCGATTTTTTCCCATTCGGGATTCGGCTTCGTGGATTAGTAAATCAGCCCCTTAATGTTTAAATGTTTTTTTTAGTAGACTTAAGGTATGGAGATCCCAATTACAGAAATGTACTTAAAATTCCAGGGCCTATTTTGAGTCCCAGGCCAGACCTGGCTGTTGATGGTTGCTGGAAGGCTTGACTTACTTGATATAACATTCTTCATCTCAATGTGGGACCCCTATATGTGCTGCTTTGGCCAGGACCTTCTTTCTTCTCATTTCCAGGCCTGGAACCCCCCAGTCCTATGTCTCCCCTGAGCTGGAACCATATACAGTATGCTATTGTTTCTCTTGAAGCATCCACAGATTGTATACCCTGTGGGGTAATATTTTAAACAAACTAGCCTTAGAATACAATAGCTGGAGAAACAAGTAATGGGTTTGGCTGATCCCCCTCTTCCTCTAGCAATTATTTGGCCTCCCACGTGTGAAGCTGGTGATGACAGGATGAATTATCCACATTTGGGGAATTCAAATGGAGCATGAGGCAACTCCCGAGCAAGAATGTGGGTTAATATTAGTATTGGTTGAGCGCGGCTACACCAGGGGGGACACCAGGCACCCCCGGATACAGTGCGGACAAGTGAAATGGAGAGGATTAAGCAAACAATCACACCTTGGAATAAGAATATTGAAAAAGAAAAGTCGAGTGTTTTCTTTGAGAAAAAAAAAAAATCTCCCATTGTATTGTGTGTTCACTCAACAAGAAGCAGGAAATCTTGGTTTCAGAGCTCTGGAAAGGTTTAGTGGCTTATCCATGTGAGATAATGAGGCTGGCTGGGTTTAATGGGCCGTGAATAGGAGGATAGCACTTACTGTATCGGATCTATAGCAGCAAAAATGCACAAGATGGGTGTATTATTAATTGAGAGCAAAACCTGTGTAGATGCTCGGCCCTGGCTGGGACTGGCACTGCTTTCTGCACCCAAACTTTGCAGCTGTAATAAAAAGGCCACTAGGCAGTATGGGTGAAGAAATAAACTTTTTTTTTTAACATCAGTGTTTTAGTCCCCCCTCCCCTGCCAGGATTTCCAATGATGCAGAAAGAGAAGAACTATTCTGCAGCTGGATTTCAGCATATAAAAATGGTATTAATTCATACAAATTATGGTGATCGGTATATTAGAGATTTCCGTGTTGTGTGGGGCTCTTTGATTTTACTGTCAGGGAGAGGATCACACCGCCTCTGCCAATGTCCTGCATTTAGGTCAAATAAGTGGACCTTCAGGTGGACCTTCACCCCAAGGAAAACTTAGAGTGCTGCCTCATCTATGGGGAGACCCTTTACATATTTGTATGGCTGCTAATGCCCCCAGTGATATAAGGTAACACCCCCTGAGCTGCGAGTCCATGCCCCCTGAGCTGCGAGTCCATGCCCCCTGAGTTGCGAGTCCATGCCCCCTGAGCTGCGAGTCCATGCCCCCTGAGCTGCGAGTCCATGCCCCCTGAGCTGTGAGTCCATGCCCACTGAGCTGCGAGTCCATGCCCCCTGAGCTGCGAGTCCATGCCCCCTGAGTTGCGAGTCCATGCCCCCTGAGCTGCGAGTCCATGCCCCCTGAGCTGCGAGTCCATGCCCACTGAGCTGCGAGTCCATGCCCCCTGAGCTGCGAGTCCATGCCCCCTGAGTTGCGAGTCCATGCCCCCTGAGCTGCGAGTCCATGCCCCCTGAGTTGCGAGTCCATGCCCCCTGAGCTGCGAGTCCATGCCCCCTGAGCTGCGAGTCCATGCCCCCTGAGCTGCGAGTCCATGCCCCCTGAGCTGCGAGTCCATGCCCCCTGAGTTGCGAGTCCATGCCCCCTGAGCTGCGAGTCCATGCCCCCTGAGCTGCGAGTCCATGCCCCCTGAGCTGCGAGTCCATGCCCCCTGAGCTGCGAGTCCATGCCCCCTGTAAGAGGAGTGTAAGACAAAAGAAGGGTAACAGCTAGTGAAAGGGAGTGATTTGGCCAGTGACAGTTGAGGCTAGAACTGCTGATCCAGTAGAACCATCACAGATGCTTTGGAGGAAAGAAGGGAAAGAAAAATAACTGTAGATTCTGATTAGACTCAACATTATCTCATATATAGTTTCATTTTGTGGCGAAAACTCTCTCCCCAAGTTTCCCTAGCTAGAGATGGGGGAATTGTACATTGGCGACAGGGTTGGGATTGTGGACCTTCAAACATATGGATACAAAAATGTCAACCTCTGGGAATCTTATCCAATTAATTTTTGGCCAAACCTACATTACCTGTTACACTGTGCCTGGTGACTCTCTAACAATCTGGGATCTGCCGATTATTGTGTTTCAGAGCCGCAGCTTCCCTTGTATTCATTCCCAGGCCAGTAGGCATATAAGTGACCACCCTGTTGTTTAGCCTTGGATTCTAGATGAGACAGAAGTCAAGGTTTCAGACACATAATGGGAAGCCATTGTATTATCACCCAGTCCGTGGGAAGCTGGAGATTGGCCATTCCCCAAATTGTGCTGCCTCAGGCAATGGATTCCTATTCCCTCTTGGAGTGACCTCTCCTGACATCCCAGAAGCCTCGCAGAGCAGCAGATTCCCAGTTTGGTGCCACAGGCGACACGGACTCAGGTTGCAGCAGAGAGAAACCTTGTGATCTTTCTGAAGAACCTTCCTCCAGTACCAAATGGATTACACTGCTAACATTCCTGCATTCATTAATAGCCAAATGAATAATCCACGGCTACTAGAACCAAAGCTGATAATGCCCATTATGCATTTCCATGTCACTATATTAGTGTGTGCTCTCTATAAATGACAGCGCTCCACCTGCTTAGAATACAAACTAAAAGCTGGCTACAATATCTTACCCTTCAATACACAATTATGTTTTGATATCTAGTATAAATAAATTTAAAGCAACTGGACTTGTTAAGCAATCAATGATTACCAAACAAGTCCAGTTGCTTTACATTTATTTATACTAGATATACCATGACCTGGATGAATGAAAATCTTCATAGACAATTATGTTTTGACAGTAAAAATACACTGGAATATAAATTAAATGTTACTGTAGCTGGTGCCCCCTTTATTTGTACAGAAAGGTATCGGCCAATCTGGTGCCATTCCCTTTGGGAGTTATTGTTGGTTGTCCATGATGCCTATAAGCATACGTCTCATTTCCGCCAACACTTCATGCTTTGGCTAAATATCCCCCCCCCCCCCCAACATCTTTGAACTTTCTCAACAACTGCTGCTTGGCCATTTCCCTCCTATGGCAGGCCCTTATCATGTTGGGTGGCTGCAGCATTCCCATTGATATCAGGTCCTCTCAATAACAACTGCATTTGGCTTCTAGCAGTGGACTTACACCCCCCTTCCCCCCACCCCCCCCACACACAATGAAGGTCTCTATTGCTACTTTTCCATCCTCACTAATTTCCCATTCTGACCATTACTTTCTGCCCTTTACATTTGTGCTTAGGGTTGACACCCTTTTCTGTGTTTAATAATGGTCTTTGGGTAGGGGGGTGGGACATGATGTAATTTGGGGCAGGGCTATGGCCAGTCGGGTCTGGGCTGCCGGGGCCCACTATGGCCCGGGCTCACTGGGTTTTTTCCCGGTGAGCCCGGGCCATAGTGGGCCCCGGCAGCCCAGACCCGATCACTGTTGTTGCTTCCCTTGGCCGCTGATGTCATCCCCTAAGTGGCATAAGTGGTGGGGAAATGGGCGGGCTGGGCGGGGGAAAGGTGGTAAATTTGTAATACCTGTGCTGACCCTAGCTGGTGATTTCCCGGCTAAGCTTGTCAAATACTGGCCAGGTAGCAACCCTACATGTGCACCACCAGAAAGTGACAAAATAATTTTGGCTTCCTACACCTCAGGCTCAGAAGCAACCTAATACAGACAAGGCAGGGTGCAAAGGGGTAAAGAACAGGCAAAAAACTCCCAGTCTTCTAATGTTGTGCTCTGCCCTATATGTAGAATTGCCCAGTACTACCTGCATTCTACAGACCTATATTAATGGGTAGGTGGTGGGAAGCAGGCACTTTGCCCCCCGACACTTACCTATCCCCTAACTCACACAATTTAGGGGAGCTTGTCATCTAATTTGGCAGTATAGCTCCACCCTGCACCCCCTGCTTTTTTTTTTTTTTTTTAAATGGAGGGCTTTGGCCCAGGTTAAATAGGTGACCCCTTAAGTTTTTCTCTTCCAACACAGTTCTTTAACTGTATTTCTTTTTAACTCTTCCTTTGCCCACTACTGCCACTGCTTAATACCTGGCTTGGTTCTTTACGGCAAAATTGCATTAGACTTAGCAGTGAATTACATAGCAGTTTAACTACACACACTAGTATAGGTAATGTACGGATATGTTATTTTATATGGTATTTTGCAAAAGCTTAACCTTCATCAGATGGGAAGCTCTAACCCCGTATCCTGCTCCCTTGGGCCATTCTCTCTCAACCCCCAATCCCATAGCCAGGGATTCAGGCTCCCAGTACGGCTGCAGCTGAGCCGGCCAATGCTTAGCCTAACAAAACCAGTTGGCATGTATTTAATGTTGTTAATCCACGCTTGGGTGCAGCAGAGGAAGGAACATATATCTAATACATCTCCAATAAGCCTCTCTAATAAATAACTGTATGCAGGTTTGTAGGCCATAAAAGCAAATACTAAGCCATTGTTCAATGGGAAAGTGTGTGTGGGGGGCTGAAAGGAATGCTGTAATTTTACTGTCAACTTTAGTAAAGTAAATTACTCGTTAGAGATTCTTAAAAAAAATAATTTGGGGTAATTAGAAAGTTCACATGTTTCAAGGTTACACAGACAATGCGGATACATTATGATACATAACTATTCCGGCAATACGGCAACAATGCTCTGTACAGACAGCACTAATTAATGTAATAAAGACTTTACGGGGGTTTGGGTTGTTATTTAGCAGACGATGCAATTTCATCTTTAATAAAACTGAAATGAGTCTGTGTAGGGGGTTTATTTCATGCAATTGTCTTTATCCGGTCTCGGTGTCTGTAGATTGTAAGCTCCACTGGGACAGGGACTGTTGTGAATGATGTATAATGTCCATAGGAATAAGGAATAAGAAATAAAACAGGCAGCTGTAATGGGAGAGCTTTATAGTTGGACACCCTGTGCGATGCTGGGAAGCCAGGGCCTAAATAATACATAAATCAGGAATGTCCCGTGGCCTGCAGCTGTTACTGAATTGTATTCCCACACAGAGATTTAAGGTTACTGTGCTTAATATATACTAAGGGCCGGGGAGGGTTGCAGGGAGACCTGGGAAATGCCCTGTCCCACTCGTGACCATTGGGCTAGCTCACTAGGGCAGGGCAAGGCATAGGGGTCTGTACGGTGCCCCTGTGATATTTTCATGGTGAGATATAAGGTGCAACTCTTGCTGCAAAATAGAGGGGGCTCACTTTCTACCCCCAGACTTGCTTGCCATTTTCACCCACTGGTTTCCCTCTCTCCCCAACTTTAACATATAATATTGAGGGTGGTTCCGGAATGGTGATCAGAGACAGTGACCATGGGGGCTGCTCCCCTCTAGTCACACCTAGGGTTGCCACCTGTCTGGGTTTGGCCCGGGCAGCCCGGTTGTCTGGGTCAAAACCTCGTGCCCAGTTTTCCAAATGAGAAAAACCAGGCAGGATTGACACGGCGATTGGCCACTTGCCAATTGATGTGTTATTGCCCCACCCTGACACGGGAGTGTTGTTAAATATACAGAGTACTGTGTAAAGGGGTTTAAGAAATGTGCACTTTGAAATGCCTTTTTTTCAGGTAACCTACTTGATCTTGGCTTCCTATTGGACTGATTTTCTATTGGACTAATTGGACACCGGGTAAAGGGAGGATTGTCTTTTGCTATAAGTGTATGGTGTGCACTTTGAATTGTATCCTGATGAAGGAGGGTGTATCCCCCCCGAAACATTGATCAAGGTGGTCACAATAAATGGGGTAAGCTCCCCGACTGCATATGTTTGTGTGTGCGGCTCCGTTGCAAAAATAGCCCCACCCTGTGACATCACTGCCCTGCCTCTTTCCCGCCCCTGTGATGTCACTGCCCGCCCCCTGCCCCGAGAAGTGGTAACCCTAGTTACACCCCTGTGTCTGTTTGTGTCTGCTCCTGCCTGGCGCCCCTCAATCGCTGCGCCCTAGGCAGCTGCCTCTTCTGCCTACCCCTAGTTCCGGCCCTGAATAAAGATATACATAGATTTAACTGAGTTGCATTTTACATGGCTGCACAGAAATCATTGCAGCTGCATCTAAACTTTATTTTGCCAAGTCTGACCTGTATTCACTGTGTCCTTGTTTTGAAAGGGGTGAGGAGGCAACCCTACCCTCCGCCCTTCTGTGGGGCCTGGAGCAGCCATGCCTACATGCACCTACCTATAGACACATATATCTATATCTGGATATCTAAGGGATTCCAAAATGTCTTCGAAACAAATGTTCAGGACTCATCAGTCTAGATGACTGAGCCCCCACCCTACTCAGCAGGGCACCATAGCCAGATAAGCAGGGAGCAGCCGGGGAAGGTCACTCAGTAGCTGAGATGGAGCTGTCAGAATAAATCACTCCCTGATTTGATGCTCCTGTGAGGATATCTTCAAAAAACAGTTTTATTTGGGGAGAGGGGGAAGTGCAATGGGCTGATAAAAAGCTTCCAAGCCGTGTACTTTGATCTACTGACGGATGGCAGGCAGTGCCCCCAATGTGCCTGTGTTTCTCTATGGGAAATGCATTATAAACCTTATTATAAGCCTCTGTGCTTCATATTCATTTTACTTCTATGAGAATATTCTGATTAAATGAAATGTCTTTTAGATTGTAAGCTCTTGTATTTGTAAATAATCTGTTTGTTCGTTGTATGCATAGTTACACCCATCTTACAGAGCTGCAAAGTATGCGGTGGCTTTTTAAATAAATGTAAATAATAATAACAATAATTCGTAAAAATAATGTGGTTTCATTTACTAACATAGGTGCTGCTGTAAAGGCATCAGGGCAGTTACCCACAGGAACCAATCAGATAGTTGCTTTCATTTTCTAACCGATTGGCCGGTAGGGGTGACTGCACTGGGCCTATGAGAAATTAAATAGAACACTAATTCTGTCATGCAAATTGGAAGCTCCTCAGGGCATTTCTGACTTCGAGTGCAGTTTTGGACACAATGCTTCATGCTTGTTTTCTTGCCCCAGCTGCATAAAAATGCAATGTGCTTGTTATACTGCGTCAGACGCAACAGAGCTTTTTTTGTAGTTAGTCCTGGCATCCAAACTCTGTCTGTGCCTGCTATATTGAGCACTAGGCTGCTGGATATAGTGACGCAGACCTAGTGGGAACCCTGGACCTACTGCCACCTTCAAGGCAGCCTGAGGGTTCCCCTGTGTCAACTGGAGCACATAGATTTGGAATAGGAGGAGGGACTGAAGCCCTGCTACTGAGCGCAGCTATAGTAATCCATTCTTTAATGAATGAAGGTGCAACGATGATGGCCCTTAAGGTGGGCATACACGCACCGATAATATCGGACGAAACCTCGTTTCGTATGATATTCGGTGCGTGTATGTTATGTCGGCGAGTCGACCGATATCGCAGGAAGCTGCTGATATCGGACGACTCGCCGATCGGACCAGTTTGAAAATTTTGATCGGGCGCCATAGAAGGCGCCTGACCAAAATTCTCCCTTCAGCGCTGAATCGGCAGAAGGAGGTAGAAATCCTATTGTTTCTACCTCCTTACCTGCCGATTCAGCCCTGAATGGTGTGTGGCGGATCTGACGATGTTTCGTGCGACCGATGTTCGCACGAAACATCGTCAGATCGCAACGTGTATGGCCAGCTTTAGTGTGATTGTTGCCTTCTAATGAGACTGAGACACAGGGTGCAGCATGGTTTCTGGGTCTGCGTAATTCCTGATCCTGCCCATTTTTATCCACTCCCCCATTGCCTCCCTGGGGTGCAGGAACCATGGCAAGGCATTTTTAGTGTAGCCAATTACTGTTTGCCATGTGCCATGACTTTTCCACCCTCAGTTAAGCTGACCCTGTTGATGGATAGGAAGCCAAAACTAGCCCCACCGTATAGGTACATGTAAGGTCACACTAAATCATAATGTCAGTATCATTGAATCTGTGGGAATCTTGTGGGAAGTTTTACATAGATTGTTCTTATTATCACCTGATTCCAAAGTTCTTCTGAATGTAACTAGATCTTAATGAAAGGCAGTGACTGGAGACCCTTGGGCCCACCAGAGGACCTGCACCCCAACCGCTGCCGATGCCACCCACCCCACCGCCACAACCCCCCACTGGCTGTGCACTCATCTGCCACCCCAGTGACCCAGGGGCCACTAGGATTTCTCCTGGGACCCCAGTGGATCAGTCCTATGCTGATTAAAAAGCACTGATTTTAATCTATTGGTCAAAGTCAGATTGAGACTGTTTGCTCATCCATAAGGTTGGCCAAATCAGCCAATATACTGGCATATTTAAGTCCTAATCAAACACTAGACTCTCTACTTTCTAGTAAGCCCTTATACAGAGCTGGATTAGGACTAAATGGGGCCCTAGGCAAGGTAGTGCTTTTGGGGCCTCCACTTTTCACTGGGTTTCGCCGGGCCATCTTTGATTTATTCCAGCAGAAGGGGAGAGCTATGAGCATTGTCAACTCACCGGTGGGGCAGGCCCGTTAGACCCCTTGCCTTATTTACGCCCCTGGGACCAGGTCCCTAATATTAGGCAGGCCCTGGGCTAGTGCCTAGGATGCTTAGTGGGTAACCCTGCCCTGAGGTGTTTGTCCACAAGTCAGAACTGTGCTACAAAATTAGGAACAGTCGGTGATGTTGCAGAATATTTGTCTGCCAATGTCTGGATGCCAGAGACATTCAAATGTTGTTTATACGTTTATAAAAACGCCTAAGAGTTTGTTCCCTGGAGCAGAACGCCTAATATTTATCTTGATGCTCCCCATCCTGCCAGTGCATGCAAAGCAACACACGTATGTAACTACACAAAGCCCCACAATGTGCCTGAGAACACAATCATTAGCATGCCGTCATCGACCTTGGAAAGCAAACAAGCCTCGAAGCCCTCCATGCATTTTCTATAGTCAACGATCCAACGTTCTTAGTAAATATAAAATGTCTGAGATTCTGGGAGTTGCGCTTCCATGGCAGCTGGAGGGCCACAGGTTGGGGGCCTCTTGGTTTCATTGTTTTGATCCTGTTGCTCTCTCGGCTTCTCTTGCCCTCTCTACTTACCATCTGACCCCATGATCCTTTGCCCCCTTTGTATTTATCACTGTGCTGCTGCCCGTACTTCAGCCCTTATTTATATAGTCAATTCCTCCTGAGCTTCTGGAATGTTTCTCTCTTCACTCAAACAGGCGACTGTCAAGCCTATTCTTAAAAGGCCACACTTGACCCACGCTGACACTTTTACTACCCTCTTGTCTTCCTGCTATTAGCTTCTAGACTTCCATTGGTTTGTCTCTCATTACTACTTCTCTCCACACCCGTGTAAAGTTACAGATCATCTCCCGGTTGCTGAGGCCAAAGGACACTTCTCTATTCGGCTCCTATTGGAAGCCAATTTATCTGCCTCTAGGTTCTTGGAATGTGGAAGGAAACTGGAGGAAACCCACGCATACATGGGATGAACATTCAAACTCCTTTTGGAATGTTCCTTGGTTGGAACTGAACCTAGAACCCCAGCGCTGCAATGCAAACCACTGCACCCATACATCTCAGGCTCTTGTACTTGTGGCCAGGCCTGGACTGAGATACACAATAGGCCCTGGCATTTCAAGTCCACAGAGGCCCAAACAGCCCCCCATTAGCCCAATAAATAGTGACTGTCTATGGCATCTTACATCTTACCTCTGGCATATGCCAGAATCCACAGATTGCCAGTCCGGGCCTGCTTGTGGCTTTGAGTTCTAATTGCTGTTGTTTTCCTTGTACATTCTGTATTATCCATTCATTTGCCTTTTAAGTACCTTACTGCTAGCATTCACCCAAAGACCTTAAAATGAGCAAATAGTAATAGCCCATCTTTATTGGCCGCTTAATGGGTAGTTCTGCTGAAGGCTAGCCGCTGTAAAGGGGGTCTTACACATTAAGAGCCGCTGCCGGGCGCTTGCCAAGTGAGCGGATCTTCTCCCGATATCCCCACCTACGGGTGGACGATATTGGGTGAATTTAGGTTAATTCGGTTGTTTGGCCCTGGGGCCAAACGTTCGAATTAGAACGCCGGTAATAGGCGCAATCGGTTTGGGGACCACATCAACGAGCCAATGTGGTCCCTGATCCGACTAGATCGTAGGCGATTTCAGGCCAGATGTCAGGCAGGCCTGTCGTTTGTGCCCCTACTCGGGTCAATAAGCTGCTGAATCGGTCTAAGGGACCCATATCGGCAGCTACAATCGGCCCGTGTATGGCCACCTTAAGTCAGGGCTTTCCCATACAACCTGCCCGAGTCTGGATTTTATTTTTATCAAATCTAAACACTGATGTGTTACAACAACTATTTATGCACAATCAGCTCATGACAGATGTTTAAATGAACAGATTTATTCCTTAAATAAATATTTTTCCCCCGCGAGCTCTTCCAGCGGAGCGACTCCAGGCACAGCCCTAATCTCTTGATCAGATTCCTGGATGGAAATCTTGTTGGCCGCCCAATTATAAACAGCGGATTTAATGATGAGCGTGTTTGCTGCATGGCATCTTTCTGCTCCGGGAACAACAACTCCTTTTGCTCCCAATTATGTTGGAGATACTCTCCGAGCAGCAGCCAGAACACCAGGTGCTAGCGTCGAGCCTCTGATAGATTAGTATTGGCCAGTGAAACGGATTTGAATCCTCCGAGTTGTAATGCCAAGTAATGTCTGTTGGAAGCAGCAGAGCCAATTACTCCCCTCCGAGCGATGGCAGGGATGTTTCTTTCCTTGTGTGCCTATCGAACGGCAACAGGTTTATTGAAATCCAAACAAACGATTAGAAGATAAAAGATTCTAACGTAGAAGATTAGCTAATTGTTTTTTGGGGAAAATTCAGGCAAAAAAAACTCTCCAATTAGTGAACACATTGGCCTGAAATTTTCACTTCTTATTCTAACTGAACATCTGCCCGGGCTCTGCGGATGGGATTTTCATGGGCTAATACCAATTATATCTTTTAGGAATTGGGCCATTAATCATTTCCAGAGTGAGGAAGGGAATGAAGCCCAGACATGAGCGATTATATATCTGGCAGTAGACATGCCAACATGCTGGGTCGCTGATGGATTTGTGTGGCTGTGTAGCCACGGGGGGACTTCCCAAACCTCTAGGAGGCCAAGGAACATTAGGGAAATATTGTGTGTAATCATGAACCTCATTCCTTAATGATAAAAGAAGGTCATTATGCAGACGCCAGTCGTCATATGGAGAAGGGACTGGAACAACTTGGAACGGGATGGAAAAAAATGGACTTGGTCTATGAGTATGCGTTATGTGTATGTGTTATGTTCCATTTGGTTTGCTTTAATGTAAATAGATGGTAAAATATAACGGTTCACTGTGAACTCACAGTATTTACAGAGATCACTTAGAACTGCTGTAATACATCTCAATTATCTTTCTTGGCTTAGTGTCAATGACTGCAGAATACAAATAGAAATATACAGAGAGGTATTGTTCAGAACCTTCACCCATAGGAATAACCCTTCAATTAAAAAGAATATCTTTAAATATGTACAGGTATGGGATCCGTTATCCGGAAACCAGTTATCCAGAAAGCTCTGAATTACGGAAAGCCCGTCTCCCATAGACTCCATTTTAATCAAATAATTCAGAATTTTAAAAATGATTTCCTTTTTCCCTGTAGTAATAAAACAGTACCTGTACTTGATCCCAACTAAGATATAATTACCCCTTATTGGGGGCAGAACAGCCCTATTGGGTTTATTTAATGGTTAAATGATTCCCTTTTCTCTGTAATAATAAAACAGTACCTGTACTTGATCCCAACTAAGATATAATTACCCCTTATTGGGGGCAGAACAGCCCTATTGGGTTTATTTCATGGTTAAATGATTCCCTTTTCTCTGTAATAATAAAACAGTACCTGTACTTGATCCCAACTAAGATATAATTACCCCTTATTGGGGGCAGAACAGCCCTATTGGGTTTATTTAATGGTTAAATGATTCCCTTTTCTCTGTAATAATAAAACAGTACCTGTACTTGATCCCAACTAAGATATAATTACCCCTTATTGGGGTAGAACAGCCCTATTGGGTTTATTTCATGGTTAAATGATTCCCTTTTCTCTGTAATAATAAAACAGTACCTGTACTTGATCCCAACTAAGATATAATTAATCCTTATTGGATGCAAAACAATCCTATTGGGTTTAATTAATGTTTTATTGATTTTTTAGCAGACTTAAGGTATGGAGATCCAAATTACGGAAAGACCCCTTATCTGGAATACCCTTGGTCCCAAGCATTCTGGATAATGGGTCCTATACCTGTATATATATACACACACAAAGAATGGATTGGGTGCTCCCAGCCTTATACAATGTTTTGGTCTGGTTTCTGCGACCTTTGCCGATATGATTTGTATAAGATTACCCACTACATGTGTTCTTTCCTCCTTTTCCATTGATTTCTTAATGAATGTAGCCGTCTTTGTATTGATGTTTTCTTGGTGCTATCACTTTCCTGCCGCCGCTCGCCAGCGCCCATATGTTTGCTGCAAATCCATAGCTGACCATACCTACTCAGATTTCGGTGGGTGTTTTGGCTGATCTTTACCGTACAAGTATCTAGGGATGATAAGATCACTTTGGTGCTGGGTTTCAATATACCATGCTGCCATCCTTTGGGATCACAAATGAGCTATTCTGTTTGCGAATTTCATCTACCAATGTACTATGCTGGCACTGGTTGATGAGAAAGTGATGAGGATCCAATGAAAGGAATAACAGAAGGTGTCCATTGTGGTTTTAAGACTGTGGTGGACTCCCCGTCCCCCCGAACCTGGACAGACAACTCTTTCCCTATGCCCTCTATAAAGGAGATTATAAAACAGTAAGAACAATGATCCGCAGTCTTCTCAGCCTTCTCTCATCATGAACCACCCTGTTGATGGCAGTACTACAGTGTCAGAGATGGAGGAGCATTGGCATAACTACCCTACCCTGTGCCCAAAGGATCTTCAGAGGGTCCTTATGCACACAGCAACAGCAACCTGCCCCCACTACCTGCCCCACTCGCTATTCAACTCCCCACTACCTCTCTCTGCCTGCTTCCTTTTGGGTAGGAGAGCAGCTGGGGAGTGGGCGGGCAGGTACTATAGATTCTATGACTATAGAGGAATCAAACCCCACGGTCTGGGCCCCTCTGTCCCCCGGCTTTCTCTATAGTTACGCCACTGTTGATGAGGTTGCTGACTGAATGAAGAAAGACATTAGGTGGGTTTGAGTTAGGACTGGAGAGCCAAGATGAATGGGATGAGAGACTGGCGTAAGTTTATACAGCCGCACCCAAGAACCAGTGATCCCTGGGTAAATGGCCACTTTGCCTTTTTATTAAGGCGGCCATGAAGTTGGCTGCCATATTACTTGCCTTGTCTAGAAAAAATAATGAAATTAATCAATGTGCAAAAAAAGAACTCAAAAGCTTTCAGACTACACACTCTATTTCTAAATACGGTGGCTCTAAAGTCCCCCACCCCTCTCCTCCGTCGCCAATGTTTTATCAGCTGGAGATTTATTATAGCCGAGCACTATAAGATTAGGGGCCATGAAAAGCCAAGTTAGCAGCTCAGTAAAAAGCTTTGCAAACACCCATAATTTATGTCCTTATCCTCCTGAATGATCTTCTTTGTTGATACAATGATTTATTTGCGCTTTAGCTGTGCCCCTAACTAAGTTTTTCTTTTCTTTTATATCTCAATAAATGAACAGCTCGGACACAAGGGACACTCACTGTACAAATGGCTATGAAATAACTCATTCCGACCTCTTTCGGAACAGATGCCTCCTCTCCACGGCCGACGGGCTAGTAAACTGTAAGCCACAATGGAGACCTGCACTCCTGTATAAATAATTCAAGCCTTGCCATGTGAGTGTCTCTTTTCTCAGGGAAAATGGAGTTGTGCTCAACACAGAATGTTGTAATCGATAGCTGGAAGGTGGGCAAGTGACCTTTGTGAGCCAGAGGCAGCTGCTAGTGTACATAGAGAATGCACATTGTCAGCACAAATACTGGGCAAGGAGGGAACGAGATACTCTCAATTGATAAGAGACTGCGGGGTCTGTAAGGAACAAAGCTAGACACCAAAATGTGCGTCTTTAGTGCCTTCATCAGTCCATAAACCATGGCACGCTGAGCAAGTGAAGACGCTACTGGATTCAATATGGACATTAAAAACAATTGTTCCTGGCTCGGCCGGCTACTTGGGATAAAGCAAGGCAATAAAACAATCTGACCGGGATTGTGCAAAGGAGTAGACGTCACAATGGGTTATGGTATAGGGAGCTGTCTGGTCAAGTAATGATGGAACTACTTTATATTATCTATTTCATTCAAGCTATTTGAGTATTAAGAGCTCTTTCTAACCTGGCAACTCCTTCTAAATTGTCAGATTTAAAGAATAAAGAAAGTTATAATCACTGGGGTGCCAAAATGTGCCCCCCACCCTCTTAAGACCCAGTTTTGTAGATTGTAAGCTCTTTTGGGCAGGGCCCTCTTCACCTCTTGTATCGGTTATTGATTGCTTTATATGTTACTCTGTATGTCCAATGTATGAAACCCACTTATTGTACAGCGCTGCGGAATATGTTGGCGCTTTATAAATGTTAATAATAAATAGGCTGAAAACCACCCATGATCGCTGCCCAAGGTTCCTATTCATTTCAGTTGGTAGTGTCAGGAGGGGAAGGTGTGGGCAGTTCTCAGCTTGATAGTGGCCACCAGAGTACTTTGCTTCTCGGCATTTTCTATTGCAGTGAATAGGAGCTGGGTGAGGAGATCACGGTGTATTATATCTGGCTGAAAGCACCCACGTGGCATTGGGCTTGATAGTAGTGATGAGCGAATTTTTTCGCCAGGCATGGATTCGCAGCGAATTTCCTAATTTTGCCATTGGCGAATTGTTTCGCGAAACTTCCATGGAATGTTTTTTTGTTGCGCCTCAAAGAAAGGGGCGGTTGCGTCAAAAAAAGGCACGGTCACGTCAAAAAAAGGGCGTTGTCGCCTCAAATTGGGTCTGGTCGCTGCAAAAAAGCGTGGGCGACAAAAAAAGGGCACGGTCGCGTCAAAAAAATGCGGGCGAAGCGAAACGGGACAGATTCGCTCATCACTACTTAATAGTGTTCTGTTACTAGGGGCTCAGAATATTTCCACAATATATAGGTTAAATGCATATATTCGCTTTGCCTCCATCACTTTCACTGTTAAATCAGCTGCAGGCATCTCAAGCAGCAATATAGTAAATGTTAATGAGCCATTGGCATAAAGGGTAATTGATTCTGCTTTGCCTTGTGGGACTCAGGACCTGACCCTGAGAAGATATCTAAAGTCTACAGTTGTTCCTAAGAAAGGACTTCTACTGGAAAGGAAATAGAATAGAATAGAGTACCGGGAAATGGATTCCTCCATGTTGGCATACAAAGTGCCAAAAGTCCTTTCCAGCAGTAAAGCAAAATGCTTCTTCTAAAATGACGCTACTTTAAACAATAATAGACACTTTCACATAACACTATGAACTTGGAGTGATTTAGGTAATATGGCTCCTAGGCAAGCCGTACAGGGTCCAATAAAAGCAGCTGACTCGGCCGCTCTGGACAAGGTTGGTAGCTTATTGGCCTGTTTACAGGGCTCACATGAGAACTGCATTGGAGTGTTGATATGGTTGAATGGGTCTCTGTAGGCCCACTTTATGATCCAATTTTTGACCCTGGGCCAACGATTAGATCAGCCTGATTTTCCAAGCCCATTAGTGGCAATAGTGGTCCGAGATCTGAGTGTATTTTCATCTCTAGGAAGACTGAGTATTGCCATGAATGTTTTACAGGTAGAAATTTGGTGTCTCTGGGAACAATTGATAAATACACACACTCTGGGCCACTCTCACAGTGACAAATGATACAAAGGTTTTATAGGACGATGGTGCAAATAAGACATTTTCTAGACTGGGGCCCATTTAGAGATGGAACTCTGGCAGGCCAGCCTGACCCTGAATTCCATACATGTGTTTGGACTCCTATATGACCCACTAGATAAAAACAAACTTATCTGCAGTTGGAGAACAAAAGACTTGTAGCCAACATTACTCCACCTGTAAATCTTGATGGTCGTTCAGAGTCTTTCCCCCACTTTAAGTTTCAAAGGCAGGTCATCACGCCACTGTTCCTATTTCTTCTGGTGCCACCAGGGGTTAGAAACAGAGGGGGCAGAAGGGTCACGAGTCCTAGCTAGTGATGAACGAAATTTTTCACCAGGCATGGATTCGCAACAAATTTCAGTGTTTTGCCGTTGGCAGATTTTTTTGGTGAAACGGGCACAAAAATTTGCTGCGAAAAAAATTCGTTGTGTGTAAAAAAAGTCACGGTCACGTCAAATTGGGCAGGATTGCGTCAAATTGGGTGTGGTCACACCAATATAGGCGCACTCGCATAAAAATGGACGCAGCCGCATCATAAAAAGTCGCATTTCGCAAAATTTCCACCGGTTCACTCATTTTCCCAAAGTTTCGCAAATTTTTCGGCAAAGCAAAACGTGACAGATTTGCTCATCACTATTCCTAGTGCCCCACCACTCTTGTGCCCTAGGCATTTGCCTTTTCTGCCTACCCCCTACCCCTAGTTCCGGCCCTGTTAATCCTCATGTTGTTTCTTAAACTTGTGTAGCCTTCCAGAATCAGATACCTTCTCCTTAGGTTGGGTAATTCTACTTGAAGTTTTTCCAGCTGCAAGACATTCCCTGCTAAAATCTATATCAACATTTTAAAGAACTGTGGAAAAATGACACGGCCCACCCATTCCTTTCAGCACATTCACTCCTGTTTTACCCAAACATTCCTGAATTCAAATTAGGGGGCTCTAGGGAAATAGCGTCAGTTTACCAGCAGCCATATTGGAATATACAGTTCATTATATGGTGGATTATATTAATTGCATGTCCTTAATATGTCTGTGCTTCCTCCATGTTCTCTGGTGTCATACACACCCTAAAAACATACTGGCCCGTTATATGACTTGTGTGTTAAGCAAAGTGATAGAGGCCTTACATCGTAAGCTCCAAAGGGAAGTGAAGAATAAACAATCTCTGCAATATGTCAGCATGTAACAATATATTACATATTAAAGTCAAATATGCAAGGGATTTTGTATATAGGAAATCTTTTTTGGATACAGATACAAATGTTCCTCCGCTCAATAACAAAGCAATTAACACAAAGACTTCTGCTTCAAAGGAAACATTTGTACAAGTACAGGGTATAAATAAATGTCAATTCAAATGAATTCTTTTCATTTTTTGGGCTTTATAGATAATATAACTTATGTTCTTCCCCAAATATATACAGTGGGGGGGTTTCTGGGTCAGGATTGCTGGTAGAACACACTCAGAGAATTCCCCTCCTTCCAACGTTTCCAAGACAAATAGTGAAGGTCCTGTTGCGCAAACGGTCTATCTACTGTAGGTTAAGAATGTTGAGTTCAGCTGCATCAATACAGCTCCCACCACCTTCAAAGAGATGATGTTAGTTCTAGTTCTACTTAGTCGTGAAACCATATCTCAAATAAAACCAGGATTCAGTTTGGAATTTGGCCAGTTCTAAGATTCAGATTCAGGAACCCTTACAGGGAAACATAACAAAAGGTCTGGTAATTCAGAGAATGAATCAAGGGTTTGCCTTCAAACAGCTGCCCTATAAATTCTATGTTTGTTGGTTGCTACGTCGTATTAGACCTCTAGCAGAATTAGTACCTTATTACATTGCCACTGTGGTAGCCAAACTGTGGGGCTGGCCCAGAACAGTATGTGGAGCAGCAGTTCTCAACCTGTGGGTCGGGACCCTTTGGGGGTTGAACGACCCTTTCACGGGGGTCGCCTAAGACCATCAGAAAACACATATTTCCCATGGTCTTAGGAATAATTTTATGGTTGGGGGTCACCACAACATGAGGAACTGTATTAAAGGGTCGCGGCATTAGGAAGGTTGAGAACCACTGATGTGGAGGGACCAAGCCTGAAGGCCAGTTAGGGTAAGAGTATTCAGGCTGCCATTAAACTCTAGCACAACATAGTACAGGATGGAGTTTGGCTGCCTCCATAGGTCAGATACTAATGAGATGACTGATATAGTGCTAGTAGGCATTTTTCTCATTGAAGAATCTTCTCAATAAAGGTTCCTGTTATGGAGATCTAGGGGGCACAAAGGAGTAAGTTTTAGTAATATTTTGTTGACTATAATGATTATGTGAGACCTTAGAAAAATGCCCGGAGAGTTCTGCTTTGAACTACTTTGTATAATGATCCTCATGTAAGGAGGTGTTCAACAAGGCACGGCGTGGTACGGTTTAACAGAAAACATGCTGCCTGTAGGATTTTGTGCCAGTTGTTAAAGTCTTCAACATACAATGTCTCCAAGTGCTGTGGGTTCTGGTAGAAAATAACACATGGTTAAGAAGAAGAGGGTGTGGTTGTGGTTTCCTGCTAGGGGGTAGCTGGCATAGGGGCATTATTATATTATAGATCTGGCCCGGTATTAAACAGAAGAGGGACCCCATTCCATTTGTACCTGTCACACTTGTCCTACACACAATATCTGCCTTGACTTTATAAGATACCAACTCATTGGCAAGCCTGCGACAAGTACGGCCATACATGGGACATGTGACATACAACATACATGTGAGCTGAATTGTCAGATATAATAGTAGAAACAAAAGAATTCTACCCCATCTGACAGTTCAGCACTTACTGTACAAGGTTGCCGATGTTTGGGCACCTTTCAGCCCTGCTGGATCAATGAGATGACCGATATCCAAGTCATTTGCCGATACCGCTTGTCTCGTCTTTCAGTATATGTTGACCAATTATTGAATGAAAAAATTTCTATAATAATAAGACAGCCAGGCATGGGCCAATAACAACTGCTGACTCTGCCCCTCCAAACTGAGTTGGCAGTGGCCTCCTCTACCCTTAACCTTCTAAAAAATCATCAATATATCTGTTGGACATTTTGGAAAACTGTGTTGCACGTGTCTTCATAGGCCCAGAGTACGATCCAATGATTGGCTGCGGGGCAGAGATCTGCTCATCTGTGACCTTGCCAAATGTCATCTGTGACCTTGCCAAATGTCCTAACCAGTCATAGGTGCAATATAAAAAAGACCATTGCAGGAGGAGAGAAACTGCTCTTGAGGTTTATAATTATATAGAGACAGAACATAAATCTATTCATTTCCATCTTTAGCCTTTACTATTCCTTTAAAGGGAGTCTGTCATGGGAAATCATGTTTTTTACAAAATGCATCAGTTGATAGCGCTCCTCCAGCAGAATTCTGTACTGAAATCCATTTTTCAAAAGAACAAATATATTTTTTTCTGCATTTTATTTTAAAATGTGACGTGGGGCCATATTCTTAGTTTCCCAGGGTGCGACAGCCATGTGACCTGTGCTCTGATAAACTTAAGTCACACTGGAGTGATATCCCCCCCCCCAGCAGCCGATCAGCAGAACAATGGGAAGGGAGCAAGATAGCAGCTCCCAGTAGGTATCAGAATAGCACTCAATAGTAAGAAATCCAAGTCCGGCTTGGGACTCCTCCAGTTACATGGGAGTAGGAGAAACAATAGGTTAGCTGAAAGCAGTTCTAATGTGTAGTGCTGGCTCCTTCTGAAAGCTCAGACTCAGGCACAATTTACTGCTGCGCTGCAAGTTGGAGTGATATCCTCGCCCCCCCCCCCCCCCAGCAGCCGATCAGCAGAACAATGGGAAGGGAGCAAGATAGCAGCTCCCAGTAGGTATCAGAATAGCACTCATCCAAGTCCGGCTTGGGACTCCTCCAGTTACATGGGAGTAGGAGAAACAATAGGTTAGCTGAAAGCAGTTCTAATGTGTAGCATTGGTTCAAAAATACAATCTTAAATGGTAGAAAGAATTATTTGCTGTGTAAACAGTGTAATTTAGTAATAAAAACGATACCATAAAAATCACGACAGAATCCCTTTAATCCCAAAGGGTTTGTATGGGGTTACAGAATCCCATTTGGGATTGCGCCTCGCCGCACAAAAGCACAAGGTCAAGTGATTATTTTTTTGTTTTTTTCCTTTTTTTTTTTTTGATCTTCAAGAAACATTTACGGCGTTTGCCCTGGGAGATGGATGGTTCTGGCGCTGGATCCGGGGAGCTCAGAATGCAATCAAATTGTTTGTGAGCGGAGAGATTGAGGTCAGACTTTTCCTTTCGTTACCAGAATGTCACTTCACATCGAGGTAAAAGCAGCGATGTTTGTGCTGAGATCGGGAACAAAAGAATCCCATATTCCACGAAGCAGAAAATAATGGGTATTTTATTCCTTTAACCTTTGGGTCTCAGCCGCAGCAGCGCAATCTGTTGTCCTCCACTGGTTACTCAGGTCTGACCGGTGTCTGCGTCGCACCGAAGGTTCATTCTAAGGTGAAAAAAATTCATTATTTTACTGTTCATGTTTCTTGTTTGCACCCCCCCGTGTGTGTGCTTATTTAAATGCCAACTAAATAAAGGGAAAGTAAACCCAAAAGTACAAAGCAATTTCTTTGCATTATAGTTATAGCATAGTCTGTCATAACAGAAGCCAGATGATTTACAAACCTGTGAAGAAGGACACAAGGCATTGTAGGAAGTAGTGTTGTTAATAGATAATAGGGTACAGGTTTATAACACTCTCTGGGAGTTAGGTAATAAGGGGCACCTAAGTTTGCCCAGGAGCAGTAACCCATAGCAACCAATCAGCAAGTAGGATTTACTGGCCACCTGTTTACAAGCAAACATCTTATTGGTTGCTATGAGTTACTGCTCCTGGGCAAACTTAGTGCCTTTTATTACATATGGGAGTTTGTGCATAAAAAAAAGCCACAGAAACATGTATTTTATTACAATATGCCCATGTTATTAAAGGGGACATACCAGGGCCGGGACTAGGGGTAGGCAGAAGAGGCAGCTGCCTAGGGCGCAACGATTGGGGGGCGCCAGGGAGGAACCTCTCCTGCCTACCCCTAGTTCCTTTGTCATTGCCCCGCCGCTTGTGATTACGCGGTGGGGGCAATGAATTATTGCGTCACACCCCCCCCCCGAAGCGCATGTGCGCCAAAACGCGAGGGAGAGGGGGAAGGTGCAGGGGCGTCCGGTTGGCTTGGCCCACCCCTGGGACATACCTACCCACACAATTTAATATGCCACACCAACTCCCCCCCAAATCCTTCCCAACTTGGTCCTCAATTTACCCCACCTCAGCCCCTGACCCTATCCATGTTCCTGTGTCCTCTGAAAACCATAGGCTCAGGAGCCTGCCTTATGGTTATTCCCCGCTGTTCCATATACTAGTAAGGGCCATATTAACACACAAATTGCCATCTTGCTTTAATAGCTAGATTGTCCTGCCCCCCCCTTAGTAATGGGCCAGCCTCCTGCTCTTCTTAAAGAGATACTGACACCAGAAATGAAAGCTTTTTTACATCTGTCAAAACATTGTCTTTGCATGAGTTTTATTATTTTGCCATAAAAGTATTTGCTGATGATTTTTCATTCCTTATCTGATCCCCCATGTTCTCCTATGAGGGGGCGGCCATATTTGTGCAGCAGGAGGCCGTTAGCATTAGAAGCTGTAACTGACAGGCTGAGAAGGGGCAGTCAGGTTTAGGAACTTCAAGCAACAATTACGTACAAAACCAGCCTTAACAGTGAAAAAAGATCAACACGACCTATAGGGAACTTTTTATGTAGATTCATAATTTGAAAAGTCGTTTCTTCGTGTCAGTATCACTTTAATTTGCCCCTAAATTAAAGATAAAGCTGGGGTGTGGCCAACACCGCCACAAATCCGTCTGGATGTGGCAAGGGTATAATGACAGCATCGGACTGGGCCGCTGGGGTACCGGGAAAAATCCCCCCCCCCCCAGATCCAACCCCCCCCCCATCAGGGTGCTCCCACAATCCGCCGTCTCTCTCCCCCAACGCACCACAGGTATGTTTCTTTTAGGAGTGCTCGGGGGAGGGGCTAGGAGGGTGTTGGGGGCCTCTGCGGGGGGTAGGGGTTGAAGACGGTGGGCCCTGCACCCCCCCCAGTCCGACCCTGTATAATGGGGTGTGGCCAAAACACATCAGAAAGACAAAACTCTTACAAATAGGCCGCAGCTTGTATAGGCAGCACTTGATACAAGGCCCGAGTAACTGGCTTTAACTTTTTGGCTTGTCTAGTTTCTATGACAACCAGGAAAAATAACCACAGGGCAGGCTTGGATACAAAAAGGGGATGCTTTGAAACATAACAGATAGTCAAGTCTTTTGTTGTACATGAAACCTGTTTACTTTGCTCCAGGCAGGCTTGAGGGTATGTATGCCCCAGGGGAAGGAATACTGCTACAGGCCTACTATATCCATATATCCATGGAATTGCCGGAATAACTCTCCCTGTATTCAGAGTGTACAGAACGGAATGCTCAGCAAATCTATAGCCTTGCTTCTCAGAGACCATAGCTTTCAATTGAACTTGTTTTTTCCAGTGCACAAAAGCTTCATATAAATGTGGATATAATTTATGAATACAAGAAGTCAACCAAAAAATTATATTAAATAATATACTAAACAATATGGGTCTGTTGGTGGGTTCTGGGCCAAACACCCAATGGTTGCAGGGCGGGCAAGACTCAACTAAAGTGTTATTTTCACTAATTTACTCTAAGGTTGGCATCTTTCCCCGCTAAACCTACTATCCCCTACTCTTTCTACCAACAACAGCAGCTCCAATGGGTCTTAGTAGGTGGTGGGCCTTTGTCTTGGTAGGGATGAACCAAATCCATAACCTTTCAGAATATGTCCAACTTCCGAATCCCCCACAAAAGATTTGCAGAATATCAAAATGAAGGTAAACTGCATAACAATTTTCTAATTAGTGATGAGCGCATCTGTCCCGCTTTGCTTTGCCGAAAAATTCAGGAATCTTTCAAAAGATTCATGAAACGGCGAAAAATTCACGAAATGGGGAAAATGTTGTGTGTTTCAAAAAAAAAAGTTTGTGCACAACAATACGTTTGACATGCAACAATTCTTTTGATGAGACTGAATTCTTTTTGACGCGAGAGACAATTCTTTAGACACGCGACAATATGTTTGAAGCTCTCTACAATACGTTTGACGAATGAGATCATTCTTTTTTGACATTTTGACGCGGGCAACGTTTCACGAAAAAATCTGCCAATGGCGAAACACGGAAGTTCGCCGCGAATCCATGCCTGGCGAATTTTTTTGGCCATCACTATTTATAATTAGTGATGGGTGAAATGTTTCTCCAGGCATGGATTTGCGGCGAATTTCTGCGTATCACCATTGGTGGATTGTTTCGCAAAACGGATAAAAAAATTCGCTATGGAAAAATTTGCCGTGTGTCGAAAAGTTGACGTGGGCGACAAAAGAATAGCTGCGGGCGACAAAACAATAGCCGTGCGACAAAACAATAGCCGTGCGACAAAACAATAGCCGTGCGACAAAACAATAGCCGTGTGACAAAACAATAGCCGCGGACGACAAAACAATAGCTGCGGTAGACAAAAGAATAGCCGAGCGACTAAAGAATAGCTGCGGGCGACAAAAGAATAGTCGTGGGCGACAAAAGAATAGTCATGGGCGACAATTTTTTTGACGTGCGACATTTTCACCATTTCGCGAATTTTCCGTCGTTTCGCGAATCTTTTGAAAGGTTCACAAATTTTTCGGCGAAGCAAAATGTGACAGATTCGCTCATCACTATTTATAATCTGTGAACAAAAAATGATCACATTAATTCTTCCAGCACTTTTTAAATAACACAATGTTAGGGGTTTGGATTCAGTGAAACATTTATGAGGCACATTTATTTAATTTAAAATCAGGTTAATATGATTAGAGAAATAAAATCTTTAATTTTTTTGTAGTTAAGTTTTTTTGGACTAATCATGGACAAAATTGAGGTGTATTTTTAAAACTTTTTCATTGTGACTGAGCGTTTTTCCCGCGAGTTTTTCTGATTTCATTTTGAGTTTTTCTGATTTCATTTCTTTGCTAAATATTGTAGCGATCAGGAAAAAATGTGATCAAATTTAGGTTGAAAAAAGTTTAGGTTCAAAAAGTACAGGGGATCGAATGCTGAATCTGGTTCATCCCTTTCTCTAGACACACAGGGGTGCTCCAATACTCGTATTTTAGCTCATATCATATGTACCCTATCAGGGTTGGACTGGGGGGCCCACCGGGGCTTTTACCTCAGGGGCCCCTGAACCCCCCCAATGGCCCCACCCAATGGCCCCGCCGTGGTCTTCACACATTTCCTCGGACTGGGGGGTGCAGGGCCCACCGGGGCTTTTACCTCAGGGGCCCCTGAACCCCACCAATGGCCCCGCTGTGGTCTTCACACATTTTCTCGGACTGGGGGGTGCAGGGCCCACCGGGGCATTTACCTCAGGGGCCCCTGAACTCCCCCAATGGCCCCGCCGTGGTCTTCACACACCTCCTCGGACTGGGGGATAGAGGACCCACCGGGGCTTTTACCTCAGGGGCCCCTGCACCCGCCCAATGGCCTGGCCATGGTCTTTACACATCTCCCCCGGACTGGGGGGTGCAGGGCCCACTGGGGCTTTTACCTCAGGGGCCCCTGCACCCCCCCCAATGGCCCCACACACCTCCCCGAGGGCCACCCATCCGACCCCCTCCCCTGAGCACACGTAAATTAAATTTACCTGCAGCAGATCGCAGTGGAGCACCCTGCGGGGATCGGGTCTGGGCCGCCGGGGACCCACCGCCCCAGTCCGACCCTATGATTTAAAAAAAAAAACTAAATTATATTATTGCTGAATTTATTTGCACCTAGTGTGAGGTTTCCATGTGACTTTTACAGCTTCCCATAAAACCCATATATTTAGTGAAGGTCACATTTATTCTCACCCTTGGAAATAGGCCGCCGTTCACGAGTGACTAATTTGTAGTTGCAGTGAGTATCAATACGGCTCCCCCCTTGGGAATCCTGTAATTGGGAACGCACGCGTGTTCGAGATGCCTCGTCTGTAAATTCAAATATTCATGTGCATGGTAAAAATGACTGAAAGCTTTGGACAAAGCCGAGCGAGTGTAATCGGCCAGTCAATGCGTTATGCTATATCGCCATTCTTGTTCCGTTAAATTATGCAAATGGCGTAATAATACACGGACGAGCCAGGTGACCTTTTCAGCACCTTGGAATTTTCAGAATCGGCACCGGGACATAAAAACAGCCAAGTTCGATTTATGAAGGAACAGGCCCTGAATTGACATGATCTAATTAGCAGGAACTTTATTGCGGCATCTGTCTGCTCGAATCTGACAATTACTGCTGCCGGCACACACATTACGTACGGGGAGATGGCGCAGTTGCTGTCGCAGTGGCCGAAGGACAATGGGGTTAATATAACTATGCACCATCAGAATCATTCCAGGGTGGCTGAGGAAATGTGACCTCTATAATATATTATGGTCATAACATGTCTTTGACAACCATGGTGAAATTAGTGGGTTTGGGTTGTGGCCTTGGTTAATCAGAGGCATTGACAGATTGAAGTTTCAGTGGGAATGGTTGAACAAAATTGTTAGATCGGTTTTTGTCCAATGAATATCAGCCCTTTAGCTGACCTACCACCACCACCCAATAGCTTTAGGCTGGAGAGGTTTTTATCGGAAATTCCTGGTTTTATGTAATTTTCCCCCACTAGGGTGGAAAAGAAGGACAAGGAAGCTGAAAAATGTACAGTAACTACAGTACCCAATCTTGCTCATCCTTGGTTTAGTTCCAAGTGGTTTTGCTAAAGTGGTCAATTTTGGGTTGCAAATGCAATTTTCACTTGCTTTTTTTGGGCAAGACCGTTGCTTTAGATGACCAGTGGCCCAAGTGAGCCAAGGATAAGATATTACAATCTAGAGTTGATTGGCCAATATGGAAAAAAGAGTTGGACACTCTTTAGATAATCTAGAACCCTATAGATCTTGCTCATCTTTGGTTTAGTTCCAAGTGATTGGTTTTGCTAAAGTGGTCAATTCTTGGTTGCAAATGCAATTTTCCATTGCTTTAAATGACCAGTGGCCCAAGTGAGTCCAGGATAAGATATTACCTGGAGTTGATTGTCCAATATGGAAAAAAAGGAGTTGGACATTAACCTCCATCAGTGTGTCTATGAAGTTTTTAGATAATCTAGAACCCTATGAACCTTATAGATGGCCTTCAGGCTGTTTGTCATTGCCATAGTTTTGCCAACATACAGTATATATGGAAAAAAAGGAGTTGGACATTAACCTCCATCAGTGTCTATGAAGTATTTAGATAATCTAGAACCCTATGGACCTTATAGATGGCCTGCAGGCTGTTTGTCATTGCCATAGTTTTGCCAACATACAGTATATATGGAAAAAAGGAGTTGGACATTAACCTCCATCAGTGTGTCTATGAAGTATTTAGATAATCTAGAACCCTATGGACCTTATAGATGACCTGCAGGCTGTTTGTCATTGCCATAGTTTTGCCAACATACAATATATATAGAAAAAAAGGAGTTGGACATTAACCTCCCTCAGTGTGTCTATGAAGTATTTAGATAATCTAGAACCCTATGAACCTTATAGATGGCCTGCAGGCTTTTTGTCATTGCCATAGTTTTACCAACATACAGTATTTGTGGATTAATTGAATAATAACCAACTGATATGCCAAAGAGACACAAAGCACTGACATTTAGAAAGAAGCAAGTTATACTTGTCGTACAGTTGAGCAACTTGTACCGTGATTTTTGTTTTCCATTACAAGAGGATATTTTTTTAGACTAAGGATCGGCACGTTCCCCATCAGCCTCTTGCAGTTAGGAGGTTTCTGCTAGACAGAGGTGTATCTTGGCATGAGTTAAAGAGCCACAGGTTACAGATCAGTCTTCAAGAAAGTCCTCTAAATGTCAAGCCCGGCTGAGCGAGCTCTTCTTCTCGACACCTGTGTCCCCATTCTGTCATTGAATTCCCATCTCGGCAGCAGATCCGTCTTCTGAAAAGCGCTAGACTTTGTTTAAAGCAAAACGTTCACGTACTTCAGAGAAAATCCGTTCGTTTAAAGCCAATATATCTCCTGCATTTTGTCAGAGTGATTATAGGAAAAAAACGGGTCACGGGAGTTTTTTTTTTTTTTTGTCTCTAAATTTCCAAAATTAGTTCCATCAGCCGTAGATTTACGGACGTGTCCTTGAGTATACTTACGGCCCTCATTAGGATGGAGGGAATCATACATTTAGAATTCAAGGACAAGGAAAAAGCATTATATAACAGAGGTCAAAAAATGCTGATACAAAGCAGTCATTCCCTTGGCGGTTCCCTGTAAGTGCTGCTCGCTCAAGCCCCAGATGGTTTCGCCCAGGGACTGGAATTAATGCAACATTATTTATGAGAGAATAACTCAGTAATGGGCTGACGAATGTTGCTTCTATGTTTGTTCTTTGGAACTAGAGGATCTCAACCACAATGTCAGTCGGAGGGTAGCAAAGTTCACCACTTGGAAACCACAGACCAGTAAATGGGTCAGAAAATGGGTTAATGCTGTTTAGGGTGATCCATCTTAAAATGCGTTTTTGTTGTACAATGTAAAATAGTAATTAAGATAAGGCACTTAACTAGTTCTACACCAATTATTATGTTACAAAGCTAATGCCCTGACTTAGTTTGGGTCCCCTAGGCCTCTATAGTTGTACAACTACTCTGCTTAACCTCTCCGAACCCACCTTCACTCTTCATTTCTTACACAATCGTTTTAGAGCCATATGTACCCTATAATGTATACAAGTATGGGACCTGTTATCCAGAATGTTGGAACCTGGGGTTTTCTGGATAAGGGGTCTTTCCATAATCTGGATCTCCATACCTTAAGTCTACTAAAACATTAATTAAACCCAATAGGATGATTTACAGTTTAGTTGGGATCAAGTACAGATAAAAAGGAAATCATTTTTAAAAATTAGAATCATTTGCTTATTATGGAGTCAATGGGAGATGGCCTAGGGCCCTAGAATGTTCTGGATGAGGGGTTTCTGCATAACGGATCCCAAACCAGACATCTCCTCCGCTCCTCTCAGAGATTCGCTCTTTTTACACCATCCACACCCACTGCGCTCTCTCGTCTTAACCCTTTCTATCTCGCTGCCCCTTACCTCTGGAACTCTATCCCTGAATCCCTCCGTAGGGAAAACTCACCAACTTTCTTTAAGAAAAAGCTCAGCTGTTACCTTCTGGGGCACTAAAACATTATTTTGCCTAGTCCTGCGCTTAAGGGCAAATGCCCATACCTGATGCACTCTTACCTTCCAATTTGTGCCTGTATGTTACCCAACCACTTAAACTGTAAGCTCTACAGGGCAGGGACCTCCTTCCTACTGTGTCTCATACCTCATGGCACTTACTCCCTGTGTATTTATACTTATTTATTGTATTTATTATAACACTTGTCCTCCCTGTGTGTAATTGTGTATATTGTAAGATTGTACAGCGCTGCGTACCCTTGTGGCACTTTATAAATAAAGTTATACATACATAGATACATACATACCTATATAGTAAATAATGTAATCCACCCCATTGTAAAATATAACAATATTGTTTGTGATTTGACCAAACTTAACAAGGGCAGTTGTGTTGTTAGGAAATATAAGTCTACCCTTATGCTATATGAGCATCTACATCATTTCAGCCCCCTAGAAAACTCCTTGTGTCATTGGGGGCCTATCCATCCCCAGTAGAGTGTATTCTCAGAAATTATCCATACGATAAAATAAACCTAATCCAATAACCCAACACAGCACATAGATTGAAAAGTCTACCTACTTCCCAGTATGGTGCCCATGATGTCAATGATCCATAATTAACACAATTTGTACATGAGAGAGGGGTAGATAGAGGGTACTCTATTCAGAAAAATGAAACAGCCTCCAGTTTAGAGAGTTATCCTCAGCCACATTGAAACTGCAGTGATTGGGCCGTTGAAAATGCACTCTGTGTTGCACTCTGGGTAAGTTCTATTTGTGTTTACATCCCCTTTAAGGCTATAGTTCTGCAGATAGGAAGCCCTAAATAAAATGCGCCCATGTGTCACTGGATATTTGCAAGAGATGTGGCTAAAACCTGATCTACTTCACAAGTCCGGACTTGGACTGGGTTAAATGCAGGCTCAAGCCTAGGTCCCTGCTGCAGGAGAAGTGCTTAACTTGCACAGTATGGGATTTCATACAAGTAGTGGATTTCGGAGAGTTGAGTGAATGCACATGTATAGTTCTAGGCCAGGGGTCAGGAACCTTTTTGGCTGAGAGAGCCATAAACACCACATATTTTAAAATGTAATTCCGTTAGAGCCATACAATGGCCAACGGGAGCTAGGCCTTAGCCAGGGCCTCGATTTGCGGCTGCCTGTGGAGAACGATGGGGCTTCAGGCCCGTTCGGCTGCGGATGCTGCGGGGCAAGGTAAGGGGGTGTCATCTTTAGCTGTTCAATATGGCTTGTTAGTGGTATAACTAGAGGGCTACCTAGCACAGTGCACAGCTGGCTTCTCTTTGTAGCCCCAACAGAGACATATTGGCCACATTTAATTTTCAATTCAAGCGTGAACTGTCACAGGTTTCTGCTCCAATGTCCCTCTCAGTTCCCTGGGCCCTGGTTCAAGTGCAACCCGGTAAGGATGCCGGATGCGGAGGAGGGCGTGGCCTACGCTCGGCGGATAGAAGATGTGTTCTAAGGCTTTCTATCTGCCGAGCGCAGGCCACACCCCCATTATTTTTTTTATTATAGATTAGGCAACGAGCCAGATGAAGCCATCAAAAGAGCCACATCTGGCTCCCGAGCCATAGGTTCCCTACCCCTGTTCTAGGCATATAGATCACTTACTATTGCAGGCAGCAGATGTTCTACACTTACATCAGACACTTTGCCTGGACATTGCCTGAGTTGGGATAACAGTAACTATATGTGTAATGTTGCACATGGAGTACTTGCACTATTCTGGATATTTGTCTTTTTCCAGGACTCACCGGGGGAATGGTTTCCACACTGACTTTACAGATCTTAACAAACTATGGATGAAAGCATATGAGCTCAGAGGTAGTTACACCTCACTCAACAGGTGACCAGTCCCCAAAGTACGGGGCCCTCACAGTGGTTCCTCTCTAGGGATCTCTCTAGGTCTCATTATTATCATAACTGATTGAAACTTAGATGTTGTTTACTCAAGAGGAGTCACAAAAAATTATGGAAGAAAGTGTGTCCACCACATCACCCCCACACCCCCTAAAACCATCTGTTCTCCCACCCCATCAACCCAAGAGCAGAGTTGGTTGATGTCCACAATAATTGGCTCTATCACCTCCAGTCCCAGGTTCCATGGAGGTGTGTCTGCTAGCAGGCCAACCAATGAGATTCAGACAAGGTAAGCCTAAGGTCCCCATACATGTTAAGATTCGCTCGCGAGCGGATCTTCACCCGATATCCCCACCTACGGGTGGGCAATATCGGGGAGCGTATAGGCTAAATTGATCGTTTGGCACCAGGGGGGAATGGGGCAGTCGGTTCGGAGACTGCATCAGCGAGCCGATGCGGTCCCCAATCCAACTGAATCTTTTAACCTGGCCGATCGATATCTGCCCAATTTCAGGCCAGATATCGGTCGGCCAGGCTCCTCGTTTCTGCCCCTACACGGGCCGATTAGCTGCCGAATTGGTCCAAGGGACCCATATCGGCAGCTACAATTGGCCCATGTATGGGGACCTTTACCTTCAGATAATATGTATTCATGATCTGCCTCCAAATACTCTTCTAGAAAAAATACAGCCAATTTCAACCCAAAAAATACTACACTAGGTTCACATACATGAAAATTCTTTTTATATATGGCCATATAACTGTGTACTGTGCGATTAGGGTTGGGACTGGGCCAGTGGCTGCAGACATTACATTACAGTGTCTCTCCTGAGGAAAGCTGCTCGTTTGGCTAACCCGGTGTTTGTCCGGATGCTGTGCAATGACTGCTATAGCAAGGCATGTATAAGGCCACATTAAAGGAATGTTGTGCCAAAACATCATTTTTGCAGATGGGAATTTCTGCTGGTTTCAAACTGTAGCTGAAATAAATACATCTGACTCAGGGCTGGGTATGGGCTGGACTGGAGAATTCTGACTGGGGGGTCCACATGGTGGTGGTTACATCTCTTTTTCCAGAATATTCTTCCTTTTAAAACTTGCTGAGCCATTCCATGTACTGTAAAGACCACCTAAGCATTCCATGTAACTTTCCCATAACACCCCTCAGCTCTCCGACCAAGGTTTTTCCAACATTATTACAGATATATTGGAGGAGAACCTTGCTTCCAGATGCACTGGTGCCAATGTTTTTTCTTGTATTTTTTATCGCATCGAGGTCAGTTGGCATTTTTTCTCGCTTTTTTTCTCATGCCCAATGCATTGGAGTCAATGGTTGTGTAAATGGAGGCACAGGGATATTTATATTAAGGCACCTGGGTGCCTGTGCATAGGGTGCAAGCTTCAGGGGAGGGTGGCCCTTGGGTGCCTATATAATTGGAAAAAAAAATACGCCACCCCAGCTGCCACCAGATCAAACCTACTGAAATCCAGAGGCGGAGCTGGGATAGGTGAGGGTGTTATCAGTAAGCATAGGCAGGAAATTATGTCACTTCTGGTAGAAGTGGCGTCATCTGTAGAGGAAGTGACATGACATGTAGAGGAAGTGATGTCACGCTCAGTGTGCACAGACATGATGTCACTTCCAGAAGCCTACGGGTGCATTTAGGCCCAGGCACGGGACCTAAATACAATCCTGAATGGAGGCTATATAATCGAAAAAAAAAAATACGCCACCCCAGCTGCCACCAGATCAAACCTACTGCAATCCAGAGGGGAAGCTGGGATGGGTGAGGGTGTCATCAGTAAGCATAGACAGGAAGTGATGTCACTTCTGGTGAAAGTGACATCATCTGTAGAGGAAGTGACATCACCTGTAGAGGAAGTGATGTCACGCTCAGTGTGCACAGACATGATGTCACTTCCACAACCCAATGGGTGCATTTAGGCCCAGGCACCAGACCTAAATACAATCCTGAATGGAGGCAAAAGCTTTCAAACCAGTTTTGCTATAATAGAGCAACTAAAAAGCTGTATGGCCTCCCTCCTGGTGTTTGATCCCAGTGTTCAGCTAAAAATAAACATAAATAATATAATAAAATAAATGTAATATAATAATATAAAAATCATAATAATAATAACTGCAGTGCTGGGAAGCAGCATTCTCATTGGTGCTTTTTTACACACTCAGGGCGGTGGGACAGTATTATGGAGGGTTTAGACCCTATTAGACTGTCTCTACACATTGTGGCAGTTGCTGACTGTGAGACTGGCGTTGCCTGTGTAGTTAGTCAGGATTCCGCCGGTCAGCATTTCTTTTCTCCATGCATCTGGAATCAGTCACATCCGCAAATGAAATTCCTGCTCTGTTATTAAGGGCTCTTTGTTTGGCCGGGGGAACAGGCAGTTAGAAAACCGTAATCAATGCACCGCGAGTGGGATCCATAATGAAGTGTTCGCCACCAGATAAAACTGACAGAGATTTATCACCCTGGTCAGTAATGCAGAAAGCGGCCTAATCAATGTGGATGCGTCTGTACCTCACAGGGAACATGTACAGTATAATGTGATGATAGTTTATTGGATAGACGAGCAACTGTAGCCCATCAATGCAAGAGGTGTCACTGAGAGCAATCCTGATGGAATATAACAATAACTGGGTTTAGGAAAGGGCATCCTCAAGGGTGGCACAAGAGGATCCAGCTCAGGTGGCGGGGGCTCCAGTGCTGCCACCCCAGGGGCCCCCACACCTTCAGGTTCATCCACCAACTGACCACTGCCATTCCCCCCCAGCACACATACTTACCTAAGCACAATCGGGGGAGGCAGGTCAGTGGGGGAGCACTGATGCTTCCACCAGGTTTTTTCCCGGCTGACCAAAACAAAGAGAGAACCTGGTGTTCCTAGAGCAAGAAGGATTCTCACGGGGGGCTCTTCATGCATTGATTGGCCCTGAGGAGCTGGGTAAAGGTTTGAGGCATCAGTTATGGTATCTGTACACAGGGTGAGCATTATGGTATCCATCCATCCATGTGTAGGGTCCCCTTTGTATTGCTCCATTCATTTGTGCTAACTATCTGAGTTATCGGAGCAGCAGGTAGTAAAGAGGAGTCAGAAACCTTTGGATAGTCTTGACTTTCTTCAACCATCAGGAATGATAATCCTCAATCCACCAGGCCATAACAGCACACTGACAATACATGCCCAGGTGGTCGGGCAATATGGTCACAAGCTGGACACCTGAAAATGTATGGCCATCTCAAGAATCTATCCTTTATTTTGTTTTATTCCCTCTAGTGGAAGCCTCTCAGGGATAATTACTAGTTTGAGTTCCTTTTTACGCTAAGTCTACTGTCTTATGGGGCATATTAACCCAATAACTTTTTCTTGGTCCAGCACAGAACTTCTCTTACATTCTAGCACCTTTCTTATGCCAGCAGGGTAGACTATAAAAGAATGCTAGTATGTCACTTGCCAACCTCAACTTAGGGTCCAACTTCTTCAGCTAGGGCACTGAGGCCTACCTCTACCTCAGATCCTCTGGCAGATCCACCTCCTGCTAAGATGGAGCCCAGAAATACCCTGAGCACATGTTACCTACCTTTTAAAGTCTGCGGAACCAGGAATTGGTGAGCTCCACTTGGGCCAACAGGTTAATGACTTGGGACTTGTCTGCGGAGGTTTGCATTCATCCAGGTCATGGTATATCTACAGAAATAAGTCAAATCAACTGTTTTTTTTTTTCTCTTGAAGATGTTTCACTAGTCATGCGTCTGGCTTTCTGAATTGAGAAGAATCGGACGACTAGAGAAAAAAATACAGCAAGTCCAGTTGATTTGACTTATTACTATAGATATAACTTGGGACTTCTTGGGACCTCTGGCAGCAGAGGAAAGTTAACCCTATAGGGTTGGGGAGCAACTCCTGAGCCACTGGTTGGGGATCACTGCTCTAATACATGGATAATTACAAAAGACAGCATAAAATACAAAACTACTTCCTCTACTTGTTTTTGGTTAAATGCCCTTTTCATCCTAGAAAATGTGACTAATGTATTTAATCAAAGCTCAGGCTAAACCATCTCATTCTGATGGATTTAATTTGGATTTTATGTCACTGAACCATACAAATGACTCCAAGCAGAAAAATCATCTACTGTACTAATTTAATTTAAAAAAAAATTAATTGCATAAGTAGCCACCCCCATTGCTCTGAAACCCCTGTGTTACAGCTTTTCATAGGCTATGACCGCACATCCCAGCCTGACCGGGCCACTTTATTTAAAGGTAGGAGAAGGGCCAGGGAGGGGGGACTACAATACAGAAGACCTCACGGTCGAGACCCCCCTGTTGTCCAACCCCCCCCTTGCAACCGAGGGATCTGCTGCATACATAGTTACGCCACTGCCTTGGGCATAACCAAAGACCTGATCTTAAGGGCCTCTGTTGCCATGGATCACTCCGGCCACAACGCTCACACAATGGGGCAGCGGGGCATCCCTTGCTGACCCAGTCTGCTTCCTCCACCAACTGCGGGCGCTGGCACATCTTCCCCCCATCATGGCCGCAAGGAGTAAAGGTGCCCATACACGGCCGATTCTAGCTGCCGATATGGGTCCCTTAGACCGATTCAGCAGCTAATCGGCCCGTGTATGGGCACTACCGACAGGCCTGTCCGACTGATATCTGGCCTGAAATCGGGCAGATCTCGATCAGGCAGGTTAAAAAATCTAGTTGGATCGGGGGCCACATCAGCTTGTTGATGTGTTGGTCCGACTGCGCCTATACCCGCCATAATAATGTGATCGTTTGGCGACTGGCGTTGGGGTCCCCCAGACACCCCAGTCTGACCCTGATTGTCTAGGAAAGTTGACTTTGCAACCTCAGAAGCACTTGCCCCATTGCAACCCAAATAAATGTCCAAGAATAACCGCGCGTACTTCATCACTTCCGATGTGCGTCACAGACTGACGTAAAGCTGAGCACAAACATGGATAACAATTAGAAATTTTTTAGCATTTAAAAGCTTCATCAAAATTTTTTTATTTCTATCTCTTTGTTGGAATAACAAAGGAAAAACATTCCTCTTCTGAAGTCGTGGTGTAATAGGAAAATGTACTTCATTACCGATAGTAACGCAATTATGGAGGAAATGAAAAGGCACTTTACAGCGCGTCTCTAAATGAAATGTTCCGGAGCGCACAGCAGATCTCTGTTATGTGAAACATTCTAGCATCAGACAAAAAGCCCATTGTGTTCCGAGCTCTCCCCATTAACAAGTAGATACCAAGGACGGTGCTCGGGCCGAGATTTCCATTGCCATTCTGATGTTATGAACTAATGACTAAAGGCTCCTTGAAAGGCTGGAAGTGCATCTTCCTGACAGAACATGGCGGGATGGGTAATACGGATTTGGAGGACAGAAAGATTGTGCCGGATATTTTGTATGAACAAATTTTCTTTAAAGAGGCACTATACAAATGGAAGTGGTGCTTTGGAATTGTGCAGCCCATAGTACATAGAAGTAAAAGCCTGGATGTATTTGAGAAGCTTTCTTCTGAACTTTTCTGTTGTACAGATTCTTAGTTCTTTTTCCACAAAAGCTTCCAAGACTTTATTGGTTCCCCAAGACTGAGTATCTGCAACGGATTCTCCTCTAAACTCGGTCCCCATACACGGGCAGATTGTAGATGCCGATATCAGTCCCTTGGACCGATTCGGCAGCTAATCGGGCCATGTAGGGGCAGGAACGACAGCCATACCCGACTGATATCTGGCCTGAAATTGGGCAGATATCGATCGGGCAGGTTAAAAGATTTAGTCGGATCGGGGACCACATTGGCTCGTTGATGCGGTCCCCGAACCGACTGCCCCATTGCCACCATTATAATTCGACCGTTTGGCCCCAGGATCGAATTAGCCTACACGTTCCCTGATATCGCCCACCCGTAGGTGGGGATATTGGGTGAAGATCCACATGCTTGGCGACCTCACCAAGCGAGCGAATCTTCACGTGTATGGGGACCTTTACTCATGGCTCAGCCAACACAAGCAATACATCTGCTAGCTACGTATATGCTCACTACTAAGCCTCAGTTGGTGACAACTGTACCACTTCTGTCTTGCTGCTCAAGGCCAAACTCTCAGGGACATCAGGCCGTGTATGAGGGCAGGGCTTTGGGGTGGAGTTTGGACGGGGATGAAAGGGAAAAAAATCAGAAGAATTTATAAATCGGAATTTTAACTCTTGAAGTTACCAGGACCGTATCTGTAGTAATAAGTCAAATCAATTGGACTTCTTGGAGATGTTTCACCAGTCATCCGTCTGACTTTCTCAATTCAGAATGACCTGTACAAAGATCTTTCTGGAATAAATACCCTGGAACGTTGCTCCAATCAGCATAATCTGTTTATCATAACCAATATGGGCTCAGGGGTCTCATGAAGGTGAGGTGTTGGTTGGATCAGCATTATTGGAAGAGATGTTATTAAACCATCCAGGGAGAGCTGCGAAAACACCATTGTACAAGTCATTCTGAATTGAGAAAGTCAGTCGGATGACTGGGGAAACATCTTCAAGAAAAACCAGTTGATTTGACTTATTATTACAGATATACCGTGACCTGGATGAATGAGAATCTTCACAAACATATTACCAGGAGCGGCTTTTTGCTGTGCGTCGCTGACATCATCATGCAAACTGCCGATGTCATCACGTGATGATAATATTATTGCATCTTCCAGACATAATTCAAAGGGTTTCTGCCCAGTTTTCAGAATGTTGAAAACCAGGCAGAAGGTTTTGACCCAGACGGCCGCTTGAAAGACTACACTGTCCGGGTCAAAACAGGACAGGAGCAACTGACAGCGAGGAGGGACAAAGATGGGAGGGGGGCAGTGATTAGTGCGGTGGGCAAGGTGGCAGGTCAGGTTGACTAGGGCATCTGGCTGGCTAGGCCCGGCACTGCCTGGCATTTGAAATACACATAAAGGCCCAAACAGCCCCCTCACCAGCCCAATAAATAGTGACTGTCTATGGCATCTTACAGCAGCCCCTCTGGCATTTGCCAGAACCCACAGATTGCCAGTCCGAGCCTCACCCAGACATATACATTCAGCGCACGTGTATCATGGAGCCAAGGACACGCACGGAATGGTTTGTTGGGATCAGGTGCTGGGAATAAAACCCATTCTTGTTGTTCAATAGCTCAAAGCATTTATAGAAAAGCACTATTTTTAGCCGGCAGTGACATAGCCCCGGCTCTCGTACTCCTGCCCGTCCTATGATGCAACGTCTCACTCTTATTAAAGCTCTTTTTATAGTTTGTGACGCGCAAATGAAATCCGATGGATTCCAGGAATAAAGATGCGCAGGTCGGCGCGTTTGTGAAGGAGCCGCGAGGTTAAAAGCATGTAGGTTTCTGTAGGTTACCCTGGGATTTAATGGAACAGCCTGTTATGCAGATAGCTCCGTGCCTTGCAGTTCTTTGTAAGATAATGGATTTTCTGTTCTGTTTTCCAAAGCATGTTCAGTCTCAATTGGGAATGTATAACTGTATAGGGAATGTGTAACAGCCTTTGTTCCTTGGGGAAATGAGAATGCACATAATATAATAGCATCTGTCCTTGGTACTAGGCTCTGGGCTGGGTAGGATCTGAGTGGTTCCATATTCTCATATTGGTTACATGACTGGCAGTTCTTTATATTGGGATACAACTGATTATAACTAACTGGGATTGGCCGACACCAATGGCGCAGAACATATTCTAAGACTCCCTTATGATTTCAAGCCTTTGGCGTGAGTAACGTGTGCGTCCTATTGTTTTGGCACAACTACACTGCAGCGACTGATACCGGAGCCTTGGAACTACCAACTTCACTCAGTTTGGAACAGAAGTAGGATTTCTACCAGTCTGTGTTTGACCGGCCCAGCCAGTAAATCACAAGCTAGGGCCAGGGCTGGAATTACAAATCTACCGGCAATGTAATTGCTCCAATAAAGTACAGACCCACCTATACCCTGCCTGTTTTCCCACCCATTTTCCCCACCCTGTGATATCATGGGAGTTTTTGCTGACGGCCAATTTAGGGCAACAACAACTGCCCTTGCAGTCAGCAAAAACCCCTTAGGGCTCTGGGAACCCTGGAGCTAAGGCCACCTTCAGGTTTCCATGTGTCAGTTGGCGCACTGCACGATAGAGTCCTGCATTGGGTCAGGTACCCGTGGGATACCCACAAAGCAGTTGGGTTATGGGCAAAGAGTTCCCAATCCCCTGATCGTGCAGGCAGTGCTGGTACCCTTCCTGAGTACTCACCTAAAGTGCAGATGTATTCTTTCCCTCCTGACCCCTTGGGTTGGAAGGTAAGTTTTAGGGATACACCAAATCCAGGATTCAGTTCCGGATTCAGCCTGGGTCTGGAAGCAGCTCTGGGTAGGGGGCATAATGGGGTGATGGATGTGGGGGGTTTGCGGGTCATTGGGTCCAGGCTGGGAACGGGTCTGCTGAACTGGACCTTTGCAGGTCTCCACTGCACAAGACAGACCAAGGGGCACAGAGTGCAACCTGAATGAATGACATTACATTTTTCCACTGACTGCAGCAAACTTGTTCGACCAGCACGAACAGCACTTTGTGTAGTACAAGTATAGGACCCATTATCCAGAATGCTCGGGACCAGGGGTATTCCAGATAAGGGGTCTTTCCGTAATTTGGATCTCCATACCTTAAGTCTACTAAAAAAAATAATAAAACATTAATTAAACCCAATGGGATTGTTTTGCATCCAATAAGGATTAATTATATCTTAGTTGGGATCAAGTACAGGTACTGTTTTATTATTACAGAGAAAAGGGAATCATTTAACCATTAAATAAACCCAATAGGGCTGTTCTGCCCCCAATAAGGGGTAATTATTTCTTAGTTGGGATCAAGTACAGGTACTGTTTTATTATTACAGAGAAAAGGGAATCATTTAACCATTAAATAAACCCAATAGGGCTGTTCTGCCCCCAATAAGGGGTAATTATATCTTAGTTGGGATCAAGTACAGGTACTGTTTTATTATTACAGAGAAAAAGTGAATCATTTTTAAAAATTAGAATTATTTGCTTATAATGGAGTCTATGGGAGAAGGCCTTTCCGTAATTCGGATCTTTCTGGATAAGTGGTTTCCGGATAAGGGATCCCATACCTGTATAATGAATTATAACTAAGTATAGGTAAAATAATCAGCCCCTATTGCACAGTTGTATCTCTAACAGAATCCCTAAACCTAATGCATTGGCTCTACAAATCCTCTCCTTTGTTCTTGTTTCATTTTAGAAATGACTGGTCATGGCAAATACAATAACCTATTATCCATTCAAAGACTTCCCCCCTTCATGGTAGCGTCAATATGAAATCCTAAGATTTCCCTGAGAATATTGAAGAACTGTCCATGGCAAGTGCTTCACTTGATGTGTATTGATTGCATTAATATAAATCAAAAATAAACATATTTAACCGAATGTCCCTATTGATAGACAAGTGACTGCTGTTCATTTTATGGGCAAATTAATGTCTGTGCTTAATCTCTATAGAAGAGCAAACCGGCATTGATTGTATTTCATTATATGTTATATTCCCTATGTGATATGCCCTCTCGCTACTGGCTGATGCTTGATATGACTGCAGCCATGTTTTATAATGGGACAGCCCATGATCAATGAATGACAGCTACAGGAGCTCTGACAAGCAGAGCAGTAAGGGTAAGGTAGGGGCCCTAAATACCCCCAGGGGTACCATACATCTGTATTTTGATTGATGCTTTTCACCATGAAGCTACAAATGTCAAGTCAAATGTCAAATGTCACAGCAATTCCATGTTTCAGGATTGATAGTCGGTCTATGATCATTACTTTTAAGGGGGAACATCAAAGCTATTCCAGCTGTCCCTCTAGGTACTGAAATATTGGCTAAATTCCAACCTGGGTCGACGCCATTGAAAAGAATAAAACAAATTATTAGCGGTCATAAAGTGACAGGTTTTGCTGTTGTCTGTACAGAATTCATTGGTTAAGAAAAATAAACGGCAGCTCCAAGTCATGTGTATAGATTAGATAGATGTAAGGGGGTTGTTTACCTTTAAATTAACTCTTTGTATGTTGTAGACAATTTCCAGTTTGTTTTTAATTTTTTTATTTGTCTTTTTCGAGTTATTTTGCTTTTTTTTGTCCAACAGCTCCCCAGATAGTTGCTAGGGTCCAAATTACTGTAGTAACCAGGCAGTGGTGTAAATGAGAAACTGGAGGAGAGAGTCCTGATGATAAATATACTCAGAAAGTTCCAAATTACAGGAAGGCCATCTCCTACAGACTCCATTATAAGCAAATAATTCTAATTTTTAAAAATTTCCTTTTTCTCTGTAATAATAAAACAGTACCTGTACTTGATCCCAACTAAGATATAATTACCCCTTATTGGGGGCAGAACAGCCCTATTGGTTTATTTAATGGTTAAATGATTCCCTTTTCTCTGTAATAATAAAACAGTACCTGTACTTGATCCCAACTAAGATATAATTACCCCTTATTGGGGGCAGAACAGCCCTATTGGGTTTATTTAATGGTTAAATGATTCCCTTTTCTCTGTAATAATAAAACAGTACCTGTACTTGATCCCAACTCAGATATAATTACCCCTTATTGGGGGCAGAACAGGCCTATTGGGTTTATTTAATGGTTAAATGATTCCCTTTTCTCTGTAATAATAAAACAGTACCTGTACTTGATCCCAACTAAGATATAATTACCCCTTATTGGGGGCAGAACAGCCCTATTGGTTTATTTAATGGTTAAATGATTCCCTTTTCTCTGTAATAATAAAACAGTACCTGTACTTGATCCCAACTAAGATATAATTACCCCTTATTGGGGGCAGAACAGCCCTATTGGGTTTATTTAATGGTTAAATGATTCCCTTTTCTCTGTAATAATAAAACAGTACCTGTACTTGATCCCAACTAAGATATAATTACCCCTTATTGGGGGCAGAACAGCCCTATTGGGTTTATTTAATGGTTAAATGATTCCCTTTTCTCTGTAATAATAAAACAGTACCTGTACTTGATCCCAACTAAGATATAATTACCCCTTATTGGGGGCAGAACAGCCCTATTGGGTTTATTTAATGGTTAAATGATTCCCTTTTCTCTGTAATAATAAAACAGTACCTGTACTTGATCCCAACTAAGATATAATTACCCCTTATTGGGGGCAGAACAGGCCTATTGGGTTTATTTAATGGTTAAATGATTCCCTTTTCTCTGTAATAATAAAACAGTACCTGTACTTGATCCCAACTAAGATATAATTACCCCTTATTGGGGCAGAACAAGCCTATTGGGTTTATTTAATATTGAAATTATTTTTAGCAGACTTAAGGTAGGAGATCCAAATTACAGAAAGATCCCATATCTGGAAAACCCCAGGTCCCAAGCATTCTGGATAACGGGTCCCATACCTGTAATAAAAAGTGACAATAACAATAAAATTGTAGATTTAAAGGTGAACCGCCCCTTTAATGGATAATGAGTTACGGACAACTTTAATGCAGTTTAGTAAACAGAAACTTTATAACTCAATGGCTTTAAAGGGAAAATAAATAGATGATAAGCTACAGTTCTAAATACTGTTTATTTCCCATCAGATACTCACTATGTGACACATGGCTTCCTATAGAGGAACGTCGGCCTTATGTTAAGGTACCCAGATAAGTAACGGAACAAAGATGCATTATCTGCCTTAGTCACTATGGGGATGAGAGAAGTGCAGCTGTTTGTATTGTTTCTCTATGTAGCTAATTCTGCATGGCGGAAGGAAAATGCAATCACTCGTTCACAAAACCTGGGATAAGGAGGGTTGGGATCTAGAGTTACTATACAAGGGGTTATTCCCAAGGCAGCGTATAAATAAATAGGTGCAATGTGCCTGTATGGTTCCGAGGGTGGAGAGATACTGGGGTACCATGGGGGGAACACACAAACCCCTTGGAAATGAACCTAGGGCCCCTGTGCTGTACGGCAGCAATGAAACCCGCCAGTGTGCTGCCCCCAAACATGGCTGATCCCTATCTATTCCAGTTCCAGGAATTTATCTGGCATGTACCAATGAGCAAAACCCAATTAATCTGGTTGGAAATGGGCCAGCAATATCCATCACTTAAGGCTGTGCTTGTATTTCCAAAAGAGCAGCTGATAGTCACAAGTATTGAGAAATACACTCATTCGAGCACATCAAGTGATTTTTCTAAAGTCATGTAGTCACATGTTTTACTTCTCCACCAATAGTTGACATGCCATTGAAATAATTTTTTTAGTAAGATTTTACCCACTGCACTGACATTTTAACACTGACTACAATTTGGACACTACTGTTGACTTTTTTTGGGGGGTTCTTTTTTAATCAAAGGGTCATTTATAAATAAAATAGCACCTATTGATGCCGGGGAACCCTGGAGGTACCACTGCCCTAGACATGGTGATATCCAGTATGTTGCAATTGCACTTATTGCTGTTGAGGATCCATGGAGCTACCACTACCCTAGACCCGGTAGTTGCCAGTGTGTCACAACTGCACCTACTGATGCTGAGGAATCCTGGAGTTACCACCACCCTAGGCCTGGTGGTTGCCAATGTGTTACAACTGCACCTATTAATGCTGGGGAACCCTGGAGCTACCACCACCCTAGACCTGGTAGTTGCCAACATGCCACAATTGCACCTATTAACACTGGGGAACCCTGGAGCTACCACCACCCTAGACCTGGTAGTTGCCAACATGCCACAATTTTACCTATTAACACTGGGGACCCCTGGAGCTACCACCACCCTAGACCTGGTAGTTGCCAACATGCCACAATTGTACCTATTAACACTGGGGAACCCTGGAGCTACCACCACCCTAGACCTGGTAGTTGCCAACTTGCCACAATTGCACCTATTAACACTGGGGAACCCAGGAGCTACCAAGACCCTAGACCTGGTGGTTGCCAATGTGTCACAACTGCACTTAGTGATGCTGGGGAACCCTGGAGTTACCACAACCCTAGGCCCGGTGGTTGCCAATGTGTCACAACTGCACTTAGTGATGCTGGGGAACCCTGGAGTTACCACCACCCTAGGCCCGGTGGTTGCCAATGTGTCACAACTGCACCTACTGATGCTGGAGAACCCTGGAGTTACCACCACCCTAGGCCCGGTGGTTGCCAATGTGTCACAATTGCAGCTATTAATGCTGGGGAACCCTGGAGCTACCACACCCTAGGCCTGGTGGTTGCCAATGTGTCACAGCTGTGACCCTGGAGTTGCCACCAACCTAGACCTGGCAGTAGCTCCAAGGAACCCACAGCGGGGAAAATGGAAATACTACAGTAGATGCACCTTTGTTTGTGTCAAAACACAAGCAAAATTGTGTTGCTTTTGACTCATTTCTGGGAATGCCATTTGGAGCTTGGTCCCAATTATGCTGGAATTATGGGGGAAAAACTTTGCATTATGTGTTGAAACATAGTGATTTGTATCCAGAATTGCACTTTGCACACTGCATTTGCGTTTATAAATAACTGGCTAGGCAAGAGTTAAATGTTACTAATTCCGTGCTTAATAAACAGGGTTTATGATATTGGTATTCCTTAGGTTCATGTATATTTATGTGACTTTGCTCACCTTGGCAAAACTCACCATCGCAGGAGATAAGCTACAAAGTCCATTTTAATAACATGAAAACCAAAAAATGTTGGAAAACCTTGAATTGCTTTCATTACGGGGGATTTTAAGAAAAATCCGTGGATCATGAGAATAAACTCCCTGTAACCTCTCCAAGGGAAGAGGCTCCGCGGCTGCTCCCTTCCGTTCACAAGGAACCTATGAGATAAAAGGAAGGAAATTAAATACAATTGTCACCTGCGCTTTGAGTTCTCCCAGAATTTCGTCAGCTCAGTTTCCTGCTTACAATCTATATTAGCCTGGAACAGGAATATAATATAATACAATGTATATGTGAAATCCCTAAGGAACGCCTTACTGCCATAGCAAGGAGTCACAATACCTGGGTGCAGTTCAGCAGAAACAGGAATGCAAACTCTAAAATAAATGCCACTCACTGGGCTTATAGATGCATTAAGGTGTTGGACAAGCCAAGGTTTCAGATGGGGAATCATTTTGCACAACACTACTTGTCGTAGAGAACTGGCAAGCCCTCCAGATAGAACATAGACATAGAACTTCAGGTTCTCTGGTCAGACACAAAAGGTCCAGCACAACACTACTTGTCCTAGAGAACTGGCCAGCCCTGGAGATAACCTTGTCTCTGGTCGGAGCTAGAATTTCAGGTTCTCTGGTCAGATACAAAAGGCCAAGCAGAACACTACTTACCTAGACAACTGGCCAGCCCTGGAGATAACCTTGTCTCTGGTCAGACATAGAATTTCAGAGTCTCTGGTCAGAAACAAAAGGCCAAGCAGAACCTAGACCTAGACAACTGGCCTGCCCTGGAGATAACCTTGTCTCTGATCAGACATAGAATTTCAGGTTCTCTGGTCAGATACAAAAGGCCAAGCAGAACACTATTTACCTAGACAACTGGCCAGGCCTGGAGATAACCTTGTCTCTTCTTTGGTCAGATACAAAAGGCCCAGCACAAAACTGCTTGTCCTAGACAACTGGCTAGCCCTTGTCTGTCTATGAAAATGTTATCTAACAAAACTTGACTTGGAATAGGATGGATGTAGGTAGAAACTACTGGAAAAACAAATCAAACCTTTGGAACATGGACCATAGACCATAGACCACCTATGATTTTTTGATATTGCCATTGGTGGAGTGGATTCTCTTGTGTCTCCTATTGCCTTTATTGCCTCAAAAACATTCTGCTTGACCAGAATGTTATATTTGGCCAGGAACATTTCTATCATGAGGCCTTGGGGTGAAGACACACGGAGCTATTAGTAGCAGCTACTTGTCATGGCTACTAAAATAGACAATGCTGATAATTTACTGATAATTGTCTCTACATGTGTTTTAGCAGAGGCAATTGTTATTGGTATCAGTATTGGTTATGGCAGGGGATTTTCTGGTGTTTAGTACCCGTGAAAAAGTAGCTGCTACTAGTTACATAGTTACATAGTTACATAGTTACATAGTTACATAGGGTTGAAAAAAGACCAGTGTCCATCAAGTTCAACCCATCCAAGTAAACCCAGCACACCCAACCCACACCTACCAATCTATACACTCACATACATAAACTATAAATACAACCACTAGTACTAACTGTAGATATTAGTATCACAATAGCCTTGGATATTCTGATTGATCAAGAACTCATCCAGGCCCCTCTTAAAGGCATTAACAGAATCTGCCATTACCACATCACTAGGAAGGGCATTCCATAACCTCACTGCCCTCACCGTGAAAAACCACCTACGCTGCTTCAAATGGAAGCTCCTTTCCTCTAATCTAAAGGGGTGACCTCTGGTGCGCTGATTGTTTTTATGGGAAAAAAGAACATCCCCCAACTGCCTATAATCCCCTCTAATGTACTTATACAGAGTAATCATGTCCCCTCGCAAGCTCCTCTTTTCCAGAGAAAACAACCCCAACCTTGACAGTCTCACCTCATAGTTAAAATCTTCCATCCCCTTTACCAGTTTAGTTGCAGTCTCTGCACTCTCTCCAGCTCATTAATATCCTTCTTAAGGACTGGAGCCCAAAACTGCACTGCATACTCAAGGTGAGGCCTTACCAGGGACCTATAAAGGGGCAAAATTATGTTCTCATCCCTTGAGTCAATGCCCTTTTTTATACAAGACAGCACTTTATTTGCTGTAGTAGCCACAGAATGACACTGCCTGGCATTAGACAACTTGTTATCAACAAAAACCCCTAGATCCTTCTCCATTAAGGAAACCCCCAACACACTACCATTCAGTAGATAGTTTGCGTTTATATTATTTCTACCAAAGTGCATAACTTTGCACTTATCAACATTGAACCTCATTTTCCAGTTTGCTGCCCAGTTATCTAATTTTGTCAAATCGCTCTGCAAAGCGGCAGCATCCTGCATGGAACTTATAGTTTTGCACAATTTAGTGTCATCAGCAAAAATAGAAACAGTACTGTCTATGCCCACCTCCAGGTCATTAATAAACAAGTTAAAAAGCAAAGGCCCAAGGACTGACCCCTGCGGTACTCCGCTAACCACACTGGTCCAATTAGAAAATGTTCCATTTACAACCACTCTTTGTAATCTATCCTTCAGCCAGTTCTCTATCCAATTACAAATATTATGTTCTAGGCCAATATTCCTTAATTTGATCATTAACCTTCTGTGAGGTACTGTATCAAACGCTTTAGTTGATCCCTGTGTCTTCACCCTTAGGGTTATACATATGTAGGGAAGGGTTAGAAGGTTAGAATTAACCCTTTACCTCTTACCATAACATTGGTACCTTTTATTTGCTAGTTGATTGCATAATTGTATAAAAACGCCTGAAGAAGAGACCTGAGTAGCCCTAGAAATTTGGATTTTGTACTCTACTAAGCCAAAAAAGGTATCATGTAATATCCTTAGCTGTAAGATAGCTAGCTTCACACCAAAGCCAAGGGCAAGAGAGAGTGGAGTACAGGCAGTTAGCTAGTGGAGCCAGACAGTGGAACAACATAAAGCGGGCTACAATTTGCTTTCTTAGGTGTCAGAATGGCCCAGATGAATTCTGGGTATGGTAGGCTGCAAATGCCTGCAGGTTTATTGTCCTAGAGGACTGGCCAGCCCTGGAGATAACCTTGTCTCTGGTCTTCAGGTTCTCTAATAGAACACAAAAGGCCCAGCACAGCACTAATTGTCCTAGAGAACTGGCCAGCCCTGGAGATAACCTTGTCTCTGGTCATAGACAGAACTTCAGGTTCTCTAATAGGACACAAAAGGTCCAGCACAACACTAATTGTCCTAGAGAACTGGCCACCCCTGGACATAACCTTGTCTCTGGTCAGAGACTGAACTTCAGGTTCTCTGATAGGACACAAAAGGCCCAGCACAACACTAATTGTCCTAGAGAACTGGCCAGCCCTGGAGATAACCTTGTCTCTGGTTGGACATAGAATTTCAGGTTCTCTGGTCAGATACCAAAGGCCCAAGGGCAGGAGAGAGTGGCGTACAGGCAGTTACTGGTGGAGCCAGATGGGGGAACAGCATAAAGCGGGCTACAATCTGCCTTCTTAGGTATCAGAATGGCCCAGATGAATTCTGGGTATGGGAGGCTGCAAATACCTGCAGGTTTATATTATTTCCAAGTTATAACTATCATTATGTTGATTTCATCTGGAACCCAACTTGCGTTAGCGAAGGAGAAGAATAATAAATCTATAAAGCAGTAATGTGCTTTGCCGTTCCAGACTCTCTCTTGCAATTATGATTAATGTAGTGGAAACAAGTTTTGCAAATTAGTTTAAAGTCAAACTGTTTAAAATAGGGAATATTTTGACGTCTCGGAATTCACGCTCGGAGGGTCACACGGCAGGCGCACCGTTCCGGGGGTTTAACCAGCGCCAGATGAAAAACATTGCGTCCCGTCAGAAATAAATAATATACAAATTACTGAACAAACACACCATTAACTTCACTTTAACATTTTTTTGTCTGTGAATCTAAAACTTTTCCTCAGTTCAGAAAAAAAACATTTTCAGCAAAGTCGACTGTGGTCACGTTACCTATAGAGACCATTTAACAGTTAGGGGTAATATAATAAAAGGAGCAAAGTTTGGTAGGGGGGTCTAGTAACCAATAGCAACCAGTCAGCAGATTTTTGAAACAAACACCTGGTTGGTCGCCATGGGTTACTATGCCTAGGGCAAAATTTGCCCATATATCTAAAATGTATAATAATAATTTGATGGGTCCCTGCTGCTTCTGACTTTACCACTTTTAAGATTGTTTGGTGCACACAGAATATATGAAGATTGTAGGTGTTCTACCCGCCATGTTCTACCAAACACAATGTAAAAATTTCTTAAATTGCCCTTCATTGGCCTCAATGAGAATCCAATTAAAGTTCTAGGATAAGTGAGCATGTCCTGGCTAACTGCAACTCCCAACACCCCAGCAGAGCTTAGCTACCCCCTGCTACCCTCCTGTGGGCAGATGATAATTTTATGGGGTGGGGGCGGGATTACAAAAAGTAATGGCTAGCAGCCAGCCTTATACAACATAGTAACATAGTAAGTTAGGTTGAAAAAAGACGTACATCCATCACGTTCAACCATAATGCCTATATATAACCTGCCTAACTGCTAGTTGATCCAGAGGAAGGCAAAAAACCCCATCTGAAGCCTCTCTAATTTGCCGCAGAGGGAAAAAATTCCTTCCTGACTCCAAGATGACAATCGGACCAGTGCCTGGATCAACTTGTACTGAGAGCTATCTCCCATAACCCTCTATTCCCTCACTTGTACTGAGAGCTATCCCCCCTACCCCTGTATTCCCTCACTTGTACTGAGAGCTATCTCCCCTACCCCTGTATTCCCTCACTTGTACTGAGAGCTATCTCCCCTACCCCTGTATTCCCTCACTTGTACTGAGAGCTATCCCTCCTACCCCTGTATTCCCTCACTTGTACTGAGAGCTATCTCCCCTACCCCTGTATTCCCTCACTTGTACTGAGAGCTATCCCTCCTACCCCTGTATTCCCTCACTTGTACTGAGAGCTATCCCCCCTACCCCTGTATTCCCTCACTTGTACTGAGAGCTATCTCCCATACCCTGTATTCCCTCACTTGTACTGAGAGCTATCTCCCCTACCCCTGTATTCCCTCACTTGTACTGAGAGCTATCTCCCCTACCCCTGTATTCCCTCACTTGTACTGAGAGCTATCTCCCATAACCCTGTATTCCCTCACTTGTACTGAGAGCTATCCCCCATACCCCTGTATTCCCTCACTTGTACTGAGAGCTATCCCCCCTACCCCTGTATTCCCTCACTTGTACTGAGAGCTATCCCCCCTACCCCTGTATTCCCTCACTTGTACTGAGAGCTATCCCCCCTACCCCTGTATTCCCTCACTTGTACTGAGAGCTATCCCCCCTACCCCTGTATTCCCTCACTTGTACTGAGAGCTATCTCCCCTACCCCTGTATTCCCTCACTTGTACTGAGAGCTATCTCCCATACCCCTGTATTCCCTCACTTGTACTGAGAGCTATCCCCCATAACCCTGTATTCCCTCACTTGTACTGAGAGCTATCTCCCCTACCCCTGTATTCCCTCACTTGTACTGAGAGCTATCTCCCCTACCCCTGTATTCCCTCACTTGTACTGAGAGCTATCCCCCCTACCCCTGTATTCCCTCACTTGTACTGAGAGCTATCTCCCCTACCCCTGTATTCCCTCACTTGTACTGAGAGCTATCTCCCCTACCCCTGTATTCCCTCACTTGTACTGAGAGCTATCTCCCATACCCCTGTATTCCCTCACTTGTACTGAGAGCTATCTCCCATACCCCTGTATTCCCTCACTTGTACTGAGAGCTATCCCCCCTACCCCTGTATTCCCTCACTTGTACTGAGAGCTATCCCCCTACCCCTGTATTCCCTCACTTGTACTGAGAGCTATCCCCCCTACCCCTGTATTCCCTCACTTGTACTGAGAGCTATCTCCCCTACCCCTGTATTCCCTCACTTGTACTGAGAGCTATCCCCCCTACCCCTGTATTCCCTCACTTGTACTGAGAGCTATCTCCCCTACCCCTGTATTCCCTCACTTGTACTGAGAGCTATCTCCCATACCCCTGTATTCCCTCACTTGTACTGAGAGCTACCCCCCCTACCCCTGTATTCCCTCACTTGTACTGAGAGCTATCTCCCCTACCCCTGTATTCCCTCACTTGTACTGAGAGCTATCTCCCCTACCCCTGTATTCCCTCACTTGTACTGAGAGCTATCTCCCATACCCCTGTATTCCCTCACTTGTACTGAGAGCTATCCCCCCTACCCCTGTATTCCCTCACTTGTACTGAGAGCTATCTCCCCTACCCCTCTATTCCCTCACTTGCTAAAAAGCCATCCAGCCCCTTCTTAAAGTTATATAATGTATCAGCCAGCACGACTGATTCGGGGAGGGAATCCCACAACCTCACAGCTCTCACTGTAAAAAATCCTTTCCGAATGTTTAAATGGAACCTCCCTTCTTCTAAACGGAGTGGGTGCCCTCGTGTCCGTTGGAAGGACCTACTGGTAAATAAAACATTAGAAAGGTTATTATATGATCCCCTTATATATTTATACATAGTTATCATGTCACCCCTTAAGCGCCTCTTCTCCAGTGTAAACAGACCCAACTTGGCCAGTCTTTCCCCATAACTGAGACTTTCCATACCCTTTACCAGCTTAGTTGCCTTTCTCTGGACCCTCTCTAACTCAATAATGTCCCGTTTGAGCACTGGAGACCAAAACTGAACAGCATATTCTAGATGGGGCCTTACCAGCGCTCTGTAAAGGGGAAGAATAACCCCCTCCTCCCGTGAATCTATACCCCTTTTAATACAGCTCAGAACCTTGTTTGCCCTTGCAGCTGCTGCCTGGCTTATACAAGGCAAAACCCAAACTGCCAGCTGAGCCAGTAACAGAAGCTAGGGGCAACAAAGCAAGAAATAAATAATTAGCTGTTACTATTTCCATTAGTTAGAGCTATAGGGAAGATAAAAAGTAGATATCCTACCTGGTCAGAAAATGAAATATATAGCCAATAGTTGCTTTCTCTTTTTTAGTAATTCTCTCTTGTTGCTGTTTAAATGTTGTCCAGGAGCTCCCTGTAATGTATACCTTTCCCATTATTAATCTTTTTATTTCATAAAGTGCATGGTGGCATTTCCAGCAGGCTGATAGCAGGTTTATCTCAATGAGGAATCTGTTGGCAGCTGGATCGGCCCGCTCTCTCTGGTATGTGACTCCTTACCCATAGCTAGAAGCCATTTATTAGTGTAAACACGGGTCACACTGGACTTTCTCACATAGGAAGGGCCCTCGTTAAGTGGTGGAACGACACCTCCCTTGTAGAGGACGCCAGAGGTTCTTGCAAACAAAAATAACAACAGGCTTAATTTCCAAAGCACCACACACAATGAGGTTTCATTATAAGGTGCGAGGTGTGTATGTCGGTATATAGGTGTGTATGGGTAATTATATGTGGTGGCTTCAATTTGTGAGGTTGATTGAATTGCTCTATTATTACCCAATCCATATGTCTGTCTTTTTGACAATCCAAAAGTGTGATATTTGCCAGCACAGGCTCATTACGGGTATAAGTGGCATTTTAAAGCTGGTTATATAGAGCGTGCTAAATGCCCCTCTGAGACTGCTCTTCGTCACTTTCTACCATCTGCTGTTCTACTCTCATATAGGAGGGATAGGCACACTCCATAATCCCAGAAGAGAAATGAAAATTTAAAAAAGAAAAAAAACCAGAAACTGGAAGAGTCGTCACAAAATCCCTTTGAAAGTCAGTGGTGGAAGGATATTACATTTGCATGAGTGGGGATGGTGGAAATTTTAGGTGATGAGACCCAACCTCCAGGAGGACAATGCCCAGTTGTACTCCACCACACCCAGTCATACCCCAGATTAGTAAATAAATTGAAGTGACCCTGGTAAATCCAGAAGGGTTGACTTTATTGATCTACAACAGTGATCCCCAACCAGTGGGTCGTTGGACATGTTGCTCCCCGACCCCTTGGATGTTGCTCCCAGTGGCCTCAAAGCAGATGCTTATTTTTTAATTTCTGGTTAGGAGGCAAGTTTTGGCTGCATTAAAACCCAATGTAATTGCCAAACAGAGCCTTCTGTAGGCTGCCAGTCATCATAAGAGCTATCAAATAGCCAATTATAGCTCTCATTAGCTCTCCAGGAACATTTTTCATGCTTGTGTTGCTCTCCAAAACTTTATGAACATGGCTCAGGGGATCCCTGATCTACAGCAAATCAACCTATTACCTAAAACGTGCCTATGGCTTACTGGGAGGTAAATACATTATCAGCAATTCAGTCAACTCAAAAGAAATCTTATTACATAGACAACAACAACAACAGGGCAGGTTTTAATATACAGAAGAGTGGTAGTTGCCTCGAACTTGGACACTAGGGGCCCTGGAAATACAACTAGTAGGTTTCACCCATGAATGCAACTTACTTATACTAAGTGAATTGTACTCTAATGTTGTTATTGCTGCATTTAGGGCAAAAGGCACGTGTGGCCATTTATTATGTGCAGAACAGGGTTCCTGCACATGGAAGAATTTCCCTTGATCTCAGTGCTCAGAAAAGCAATGCAGAGTCCTGTGCCCCTGATGAATACATTGCTGCCTGCATTTACTTCATAAGGATTGGCTGAGGGGAGGCATGTAGGCACTCTTTCACCCCTTAGTGCTCTTGTGTTGCTGCCCGGGGGCTGGGTAAATGACTCCTAAGGTGATCTATCAATTCATCTGGCATTTAGCATTTTGAAATGGAGCCCTATAAAATAATGAAACATTGTTATAGCGGCTTATAGTGAGTTCTACAAGCAAGCCCCATGGTTTCATGTAGCTTAGATGGCCTTGTTGTACCTGAACCCCCCCCCAATAATATTGCGCTACTAACTGCCTCAGTAAATTGGGTATTTCACTTATTTTGCCCCTACCCACCTACCTAAGTTGGGTATTGTTCCTAAAGACTGATCTATATGGGGTCCCATGCACTAAATAACGCAGTATTGCCCTGTTCTGAGACTAAGGGCCATATTTATAGTGTGTAAGCCAGGGATCCTCGAACTACGGCCCGCTGGCCAGATCCGCCCCCCAGGGTAATTTACCCACCCCCCGCTGCATCCTCACCCCTGGCAGCGGAGAGAGAGAGGACCCAGCGGAGAGCAGGACAGGGGTGCTAGGAGAGGGGGGACAGGTGGAGCGGGCAGAGATAGGACTCAGCAGGGAGTGGGAGGGGGGACCTGGGAGATGGAGGATGGACGGAGCGCGGGGGGGGGGTGCTGGAATAGGGAGGACTCAGTGGGCAGTGGGAGGGAGGAAGGAGCAGGGGGGTGGAATGATGGGGGAGGAGCTGGAATAGAGAGGATGCAGGAGTGGGCTGTAGTTTGACCCCGTAGCTGGGAGCTGGAGGGGGGGAGCTTGTCCGGACCCCCAACAGTCCGAGGGGCCAGTTCATGCTTAAAAAGTTTGAGGACCCCTGGTGTAAGCCATAGCAACCAGGTCATTGCTTTTGTTTTCTAACTTGTAGATGACTGTTCAAATCCAATTACTTGCTATGGGCAACATCACCGGTAATGTTGGCTTACACCCTATAATAAATATATCCCTAAATGTGGGGCCATCCCAATGTTATAGGCTGCGTAATTAACCTCAATTAAAATCTACAGACGAAGACTCATCAGACGTTTGCCATAGAGTGTTTTGTTTTTCTAAGTAAATGCAAATATGCCAAGACGGAATGTTCTGTGATGCCATATTTTATTGTCTGCTTGAAGTAAAATAAATAGAGCAACTAATTAACTGGCCTCATTTTAATATTTTTTTCTATAATTAATTTAAACGGAGACTCGCTAAGCACCGTGATCAGCTTGTGTGTTGGGAAACATAAACAAAATTCAAGGCTCCGGATAAAGGCAATTTTAGCGCTACAATTTATGACCTATAAAGCAATAATAGTGATTTAGGCACCGTGGGCTTAATAAGATGATTTTCAATGCCTTATAAAGAGCAGTCAGCCAAGACCCGGAGCCATTCCGCCTGTAATTACAACGCACAAAGTTCAGCTGCTCATTTTGAACAAAAATCCCAATAATAAAAGGAAAGGCTTCTCCAATAATAATAATAATACGGCTTTCCCAGCGAACATCTTCCCTTAAGGTACGGTAATTGTGTGACGGGCACATGTCTTCCCTCGAGTTATTGGAGAATAAAAGCATAGAAATCGGCACACAAAGAGATCTGCCAATGTGGAACTCTCAGCCATTTTGAGATTTTTTTTATTACAAAAAAATTGGCCCCTGGCGCAGGAGCGCTCTTTGTATAAAGCATATTATTCCTCCTGCTATGGTTACTCAGCCGTGCAGGCTCTTTATATAGTTCTATGGTTATAACAAACATGTCAGGTTGCCTTAAATAGGCATCCCCTTTCTTTATGCTTTTCTATATGCTTAGAATGATGGATTGTGCCCTTGGTCTGACCGTGGTGCTAAAAACAGAATCAAAATGGCAGCTAAAAACTCTATTCTTGCCTTCTTGTTGGCCCTCAGACTCCTGTCATACTGCTGGCTTACTCAATATACAGGTCCTTTTCAAAAAATTAGCATATTGTGATAAAGTTCATTATTTTCTGTAATGTACTGATAAACATTAGACTTTCATATATTTTAGATTCATTACACACAACTGAAGTAGTTCAAGCCTTTTCTTGTTTTAATATTGATGATTGTGGCATACAGCTCATGAAAACCCAAAATTCCTATCTCAAAAAATTAGCATATCATGAAAAGGTTCTCCAAACGAGCTATTAACCTAATCATCTGAATCAACAAATTAACTCTAAAAACCTGCAAAAGATTCCTGAGGCTTTTAAAAACTCCCAGCCTGGTTCATTACTCAAAACCGCAATCATGGGTAAGACTGCCGACCTGACTGCTGTCCAGAAGGCCATCATTGACACCCTCAAGCAAGAGGGTAAGACACAGAAAGAAATTTCTGAACGAATAGGCTGTTCCCAGAGTGCTGTATCAAGGCACCTCAGTGGGAAGTCTGTGGGAAGGAAAAAGTGTGGCAGAAAACGCTGCACAACGAGAAGAGGTGACTGGGCCCTGAGGAAGATTGTGGAGAAGGACCGATTCCTGACCTTGGGGGACCTGCGGAAGCAGTGGACTGAGTCTGGAGTAGAAACATCCAGAGCCACCGTGTACAGGCGCGTGCAGGAAATGGGCTACAGGTGCCGCATTCCCCAGGTCAAGCCACTTTTGAACCAGAAACAGCGGCAGAAGCGCCTGACCTGGGCTACAGAGAAGCAGCACTGGACTGTTGCTCAGTGGTCCAAAGTATGTCATTCGGAAATCAAGGTGCCAGAGTCTGGAGGAAGACTGGGGAGAGGGAAATGCCAAAATGCCTGAAGTCCAGTGTCAAGTACCCACAGTCAGTGATGGTCTGGGGTGCCATGTCAGCTGCTGGTGTTGGTCCACTGTGTTTTATCAAGGGCAGGGTCAATGCAGCTAGCTATCAGGAGATTTTGGAGCACTTCATGCTTCCATCTGCTGAAAAGCTTTATGGAGATGAAGATTTCATTTTTCAGCACGACCTGGCACCTGCTCACAGTGCCAAAACCACTGGTAAATGGTTTACTGACCATGGTATTACTGTGCTCAATTGGCCTGCCAACTCTCCTGACCTGAACCCCATAGAGAATCTGTGGGATATTGTGAAGAGAAAGTTGAGAGACACAAGACCCAACACTCTGGATGAGCTTAAGGCCGCTATTGAAGCATCCTGGGCCTCCATAACACCTGAGCAGTGCCACAGGCTGATTGCCTCCATGCCACGCCGCATTGAAGCAGTCATTTCTGCAAAAGGATTCCCGACCAAGTATTGAGTGCATAACTGAACATAATTATTTGAAGGTTGACTTTTTTTGTATTAAAAACACTTTTCTTTTATTGGGCGGATGAAATATGCTAATTTTTTGAGATAGGAATTTTGGGTTTTCATGAGCTGTATGCCACAATCATCAATATTAAAACAATAAAAGGCTTGAACTACTTCAGTTGTGTGTAATGAATCTAAAATATATGAAAGTCTAATGTTTATCAGTACATTACAGAAAATAATGAACTTTATCACAATATGCTAATTTTTTGAAAAGGACCTGTATATATTCGCTATGTTGCTATGTCTGTGTGCTCGCTTTATTGCATGGTTTGGTTATACGCCCTGTGTGTTTTCTGTTCTTATTCCCTGGAATAATCGGTGATAATATTACACATAATTATGGGTTGAAGGATAATTGTGATATCACAACTAATATGGTGTTGCACCTGTGTGTAATCAGATCCCGGTTCTGTAATGCCTTATTATACACACTGGGAAAGGCACTTGTTCTGACCCATGGGATAACTGCAGTTCGATACTCAGTGGATCAGCTGATGCTTATAAGTACAGGGTGGTTAGGGAGGCTCCCGTACCCTGTCTTAGCTTTCTGATATACCTCCCTGCCTGTATGTAGGTGCTGTCTTCCATGTGATTTCCCCTAAAGAGGCTTCTTAAAGAAGGAACAAGGGATCTTGCCACGAAGACCCTGTCACATCCAGGTCACAGAACCCCTCAGTAACTTCTAATATCCTTATCATTTACAGTAGGGGGTACATTATCCCTTATAATACATGAGTGATACTCAGAGTTCCCTGTATAACTCAGCCTGCAGCCTTGTGCCTTTATATGGGCACAGAACCCCTCAGTGACTGCTAATATCCTTATCATTTACAGTAGGGGGTACATTATCCCTTATAATACATGAGTGATACTCAGAGTTCCCTGTATAACTCAGCCTGCAGCCTTGTGCCTTTATATGGGCACAGAACCCCTCAGTGACTGCTAATATCCTTATCATTTACAGTAGGGGGTACATTATCCCTTATAATACATGAGTGATACTCAGAGTTCCCTGTATAACTCAGCCTGCAGCCTTGTGCCTTTATATGGGCACAGAACCCCTCAGTGACTGCTAATATCCTTATCATTTACAGTAGGGGGTACATTATCCCTTATAATACATGAGTGATACTCAGAGTTCCCTGTATAACTCAGCCTGCAGCCTTGTGCCTTTATATGGGCACAGAACCCCTCAGTGACTGCTAATATCCTTATCATTTACAGTAGGGGGTTCCTTATTCCTTATAATACATGAGTGATACTCAGAGTTCCCTGTATAACTCAGCCTGCAGCCTTGTGCCTTTATATGGGCACAGAACCCCTCAGTGACTGCTAATATCCTTATCATTTACAGTAGGGGGTACATTATCCCTTATAATACATGAGTGATACTCAGAGTTCCCTGTATAACTCAGCCTGCAGCCTTGTGCCTTTATATGGGCACAGAACCCCTCAGTGACTGCTAATATCCTTATCATTTACAGTAGGGGGTACATTATCCCTTATAATACATGAGTGATACTCAGAGTTCCCTGTATAACTCAGCCTGCAGCCTTGTGCCTTTATATGGGCACAGAACCCCTCAGTGACTGCTAATATCCTTATCATTTACAGTAGGGGGTACATTATCCCTTATAATACATGATTGATACTGTTTCCCTGTAGCCTGCAGTAGGGGTATATTGTTCACTATATAAAATACAGCAGGCTGTACATATTCACCCATACGAATTAATAACATTGACTGAACTGCAAACCTCCCCACACTGAATCTCATTCTATATATATATATACTATATATTCCCACATGAATGTATATCCATATTTATTGGCCTGTGTATTGCAATCAATTGCCCTTTCTGCTCACACAAGGCTTCTCTTCGATGCAGTTCATGCATTATTTGCTTTCTAGGTCTGACATTTTGCACAAAGAACATAAAATCAATGTTGTACTTTTCTGACTTCTAATTGTAAAGTTCTGCGGTTTCTCTGTGCAAAGGAATTTGTAGGAAAACACTCAGCTGCATATCAGAGTTTGTAATAGGTTTTAACCGTGGGCCTGAAAGTACAGACAAAGAATCTTCCTCAGAACCTTCTGTACTGATATGAAAAACTATGTAAGCATATTTTTTTTATTTGTTTATGGAAGAGGACATTTTAGTACCATCACAGTAAAAACAATCATCTATATACCTTTGCTGCATTCACAGCCAACCTTTCTTATTCTATGAGCCTTACAATACACAGCTGTCCCTCTCAGTATCTATTAACTTCACTCTATCAATCCTTTTAGTAGCCACCTCTCAACAAAAGCACATTGCAGCTATTATTATTTTATTAGTCATAAAAACGCCTTCAGATACAACAGCCACAGTTATTATACACTTGCAGCCAGGTCTGGACTGGGCTTTCAAATAGGCCCTGGCATTTCAAGTACACAGAGGCCCAAACAGCCCCCCAGGGCCGCTGCTGGCCAAATGGGTGCCCTAAGCAGAAATTTACTTTTGTGCCCCCTCCCCCAAATATTACGGAAGTAAAAATAAAATAATAAAAAAAAAACACCTACTATAGGGGCCCCACACACAGTGCCCCCAATTGTCCCATAGACAATGCGCCCATAGTAAGTGCCCCCAATAGCCCCCATAGACAATGCCTCCATAGTAAGTGCCCCCAATAGCCCCCATAGACAATGCCTCCATAGTAAGTGCCCCCAATAGCCCCCATAGACAATGCCTCCATAGTAAGTGCCCCCAATAGCCCCCATAGACAATGCCTCCATAGTAAGTGCCCCAATAGCCCCCATAGACAATGCCTCCATAGTAAGTGCCCCAATAGCCCCCATAGACAATGCCCCCATAGTAAGTGCCCCCAATAGCCCCCATAGACAATGCCCCCATAGTAAGTGCCCCCAATTGCCCTCATAGATTGATTGAACTATCCGGGACAGTGGGATGCGCTATAAAAACTGGTGGGACAGTGTTGGGGGGTATGTTATAATATATAAAAATGTTTTTTTTTTTGGAGCAGCTGGGATGGTGCCCCCCTGGGAGTTGGTGCCCTATACAGACTGCATACTCTGCTTATAGGGAGCGGCGGCCCTGCAGCCCCCACTGGCCCAATAAATAGTGAGTGTCTATGGCATCTTACAGCAGCCCCTCTGGCATTTGCCAGAACCCACAGATTGCCAGTCCGGGCCTGGCTGCCGTTATTCTGTAGACATTCAAAACAAAGCTCAACTCACCCTTTTTTACCCATAAGACCATAATAAATGGTCTTACTACTAACTTTTTTAGATGGTCAAGGTGGGTGAATAAATACAGTTGGATAAGAATACAATAGTGTAATGGTTTCCTAATTTTCCTGCACCGAACCCAGTTTTTTGGGTTTGGCCGAACCCCCGAATACATGTTAAGGGATTCGGCCGAATACCTAACCGAATTTGCGTATGCTAATTAGGATTTGGAAGGGTTAATTGTCAAAAACAGCAAAATAATGTAGCAACATTAACCCTTCCAAATCCTAATTAGCATGTGTTAATTAGGATTCAGATTCGGTTCAATCGTGGATTCGCCCGAACCCTGTCAAAAAAGGCCTAATCCAGGCCAAATACCGAACCGAATCCTGGATTCGGTGCATCCCCAATACAAACCCTTTTTTGATTTGTTTGTTAATTTATGAAATTAAGGAAGGACAAATGAGAGATGAGATGAAGAAGTTCTGGCCCTGAAGGTTCAGTTTTACATAGTAACATAGTAACATAGTAACATAGTAAGTTGGGTTGAAAAAACACATACGTCCATCAAGTTCAGCCATAATGCCTATATATAACCTGCCTAACTACTAGTTGATCCAGAGGAAGGCAAAAAACCCCATCTGAAGCCTCTCTAATTTGCCACAGAGGGGAAAAAATTCCTTCCTGACTCCAAGATGGCAATCGGACCAGTCCCTGGATCAACTTGTACTGAGAGCTATCTCCCCTACCCCTGTATTCCCTCACTTGTACTGAGAGCTATCTCCCCTACCCCTGTATTCCCTCACTTGTACTGAGAGCTATCTCCCCTACCCCTGTATTCCCTCACTTGTACTGAGAGCTATCTCCCATACCCCTGTATTCCCTCACTTGTACTGAGAGCTATCCCCCTACCCCTGTATTCCCTCACTTGTACTGAGAGCTATCCCCCCTACCCCTGTATTCCCTCACTTGTACTAAGAGCTATCTCCCATACCCCTGTATTCCCTCACTTGTACTGAGAGCTATCCCCCCTACCCCTGTATTCCCTCACTTGTACTGAGAGCTATCCCCCATACCCCTGTATTCCCTCACTTGTACTGAGAGCTATCTCCCCTACCCCTGTATTCCCTCACTTGTACTGAGAGCTATCTCCCCTACCCCTGTATTCCCTCACTTGTACTGAGAGCTATCCCCCATACCCCTGTATTCCCTCACTTGTACTGAGAGCTATCTCCCCTACCCCTGTATTCCCTCACTTGTACTGAGAGCTATCTCCCCTACCCCTGTATTCCCTCACTTGCTAAGAATCCATCCAGCCCCTTCTTAAAGTTATATAATGTATCAGCCAGCACGACTGATTCGGGGAGGGAATTCCAGAACCTCACAGCTCTCACTGTAAAAAATCCTTTCCGAATGTTTAAATGGAACCTCCCTTCTTCTAAACGGAGTGGGTGCCCTCGTGTCCGTTGGAAGGACCTACTGGTAAATAAAACATTAGAAAGGTTATTATATGATCCTTTTATATATTTATACATAGTTATCATGTCACCTCTTAAGCACCTCTTCTCCAGTGTAAACAGACCCAACTTGGCCAGTCTTTCCCCATAACTGAGGCTTCCCATACCCTTTACCAGCTTAGTTGCCCTTCTCTGGACCCTCTCTAACTCAATAATGTCCCGTTTGAGCACTGGAGACCAAAACTGAACAGCATATTCTAGATGGGGCCTTCCCAGCGCTCTGTAAAGGGGAAGAATAGCCCCCTCCTCCCGTGAATCTATACCCCTTTTAATACAGCTCAAAACCTTGTTTGCCCTTGCAGCTGCTGCCTGGCATTGCTTGCTACAGCCAAGTTTATTATCTACAAGGACTCCAAGGTCCTTCTCCATTATGGATTTGCCTAGTGCAGTCCCATTAAGGGTATACGGGGCTTGCATATTTTTACATCCCAGGTGCATGACCTTACATTTATCCACATTAAATCTCATCTGCCACTTAGCTGCCCAGATTGCCAGTTGGTCAAGATCCTGCTGCAGGGATGTCACATCCTGGATAGAATTGACTGGTCTGCAGAGTTTTGTGTCATCTGCAAACACTGATACATTACTCATAATACCCTCCCCTAAGTCATTTATGAACAAATTAAACAAAAGTGGACCCAGTACAGAACCCTGAGGGACCCCACTGAGGACCTTACTCCAAGTAGAGAATGTACCATTAACAACCACCCTCTGTACCCGATCCTGTAGCCAGTTTTCTATCCATGTGCAAACGACTTCACTAAGACCAATAGACCTTAGCTTAGAAAGCAGTCGTTTGTGAGGAACGGTATCAAATGCTTTGGCAAAATCCAAATAGATTATATCTACTGAATCCCCACTGTCCAGCTTCTTACTTACCTCATCATAAAAAGCAATTAAATTGGTCTGACATGACCTGTCCTTCATAAAGCCATGCTGATTACTGCTCATAATGCCATTCTCCACTACATAATTTTGAATGTGATCCCTTAACAAGCCTTCAAATAACTTGCCCACCACGGATGTCAAACTTACAGGCCTATAATTGCCAGGCTGAGATCTTACTCCCTTTTTAAATATGGGAATGACATTCGCCTTCTCCCAATACCTAGGTACCATACCTGATGAGAGCGAGTCTGAGAATATCAGAAACAAGGGCCACTGCAATTTTCCCCCTAGCTCTCTCAGTACCCGAGGGTGTATTCCATCTGGCCCAGGTGCCTTGTTTACATTTATCGTGTGTAACCCTTTAAGCACCATATCCTGTGCCAACCACTGTGTAGTTGGAGCTGAGGCAACAGTGCAGCTATTGGGTGGGACTTGGCCCACTGGCTCCTCTACTGTATACACAGAAGAAAAGAACTGGTTAAGCACATCTGCCTTTTCTGTATCCGCTGTAACCATATTGTTATTGTAACTCAATGGGGCCACACCCTCAACCTGCATCTTTTTACTATTAATATACTTAAAAAACTTTTTGGGGTTAGTCTTGGCCTCGGCCGCGATGCGCTCCTCATTTTCTATCTTTGCCTTCCGGATTGCTGTTTTACAACACTTGTTATAGTGTTTATAATCATTAAACGCAGCTACTGTCCCCTCTGACTTATATTTCTTAAAAGCTTTCCTTTTTCTCCCTATTAACTTCTTTACCTCAGAGTTAAGCCACATAGGGTGATTCTTAACACTTCTACTTTTTCTTATTAATGGAATGAATTGAGAACAGTAATGATTTAATATCATTTTAAATGACAACCATTTCTGCTCTGTGTTTTTATCAGAAAACATAATGCCCCAATCTATGCCATGAAGTGCTGCCCTTAAGTGCCCCCAATTGCCCCCATAGATTGATTGAACTATCCGGGACAGTGGGATGCGCTATAAAAACTGGTGGGACAGTGTTGGGGGGTATGTTATAATATATAAAAATGTTTTTTTTGGAGCAGCTGGGATGGTGCCCCCCTGGGAGTTGGTGCCCTATACAGACTGAGTACTCTGCTTATAGGGAGCGGCGGCCCTGCAGCCCCCACTGGCCCAATAAATAGTGAGTGTCTATGGCATCTTACAGCAGCCCCTCTGGCATTTGCCTGAACCCACAGATTGCCAGTCCGGGCCTGGTTGCCGTTATTCTGTAGACATTCAAAACAAAGCTCAACTCACCCTTTTTTACCCATAAGACCATAATAAACAATCTTATTACTAACTTTTTTAGATGGTCAAGGTGGGGGAATAAATACAGTTGGATGAGAATACAATAGTGTAATGGTTTCCTAATTTTCCTGCACCGAACCCAATTTTTTGGGTTTGGCCGAACCCCCGAATACATGTTAAGGGATTTGGCCGAATACCTAACCGAATTTGTATGTATGTATGTATATCTTTATTTATAAAGTGCTACTTATGTACGCAGCGCTGTACAGTAGAATACATTAATACAAACAGGGGGTTATTAAGATAATAATAGATAAATACAAAGTATAACAATAAATACAAATAAATACAAGGTACAGTTGCAATAAGATAAGAGTCAAAGACACAAGAGGAAGGAGGTCCCTGCCCCATAGAGCTTACAATCTATATATTTTGCGTATGCTAATTAGGATTCAGATTTGGTTCAGCCAGGACCGTGGATTCGCCCGAATCCGAACCCTGTCAAAAAAAGGCCTAATCCAGGCCAAATACCGAACCGAATCCTGGATTAAGGAAGGACAAAAGAGAGATGAGCTATAGTATAAGAGTTATGAGAGGGAGAAGTTCTGGCCCTGAAGGTTCAGTTTTAATATATAGAAATCATTTACCTACCAAAATGCAGTGTGCAAAGTGCAAAGAAGGCCAAATTGCTCCTCTTTTGCACCTTGTACACTGCCTTATGGACTTCTAGCATCACCTCAGAGACTTTCTACTTGCCCCTTGAATGCAGAGCTGAGGCCCCTAGGTGTCCACCACCCAACCCCTAAAGCTGGCCATACACGCACCAATAATATTGTATGAAACCTCGCTTCATATGATATTCGGTGCGTGTATGGCAAGTCGGCGAGTCGCAGGAGGCTGCTGATATCGGTCGACTCACCGATCGGACCGGTTAAAAGATTTTGATCGGCCATAGAAGGCGCCTGAGCAAAATCTGCCGTCAGGGCTGAATCGGCAGGAGGTAGAAATCCTATTGTTTCTACCTCCTTATCTGCTGTTTCAGCCCTGAAGGTTAGTGGCGGATTTAACGATCTTTCGTGCAACCGATGGTCGCACGAACGATCGCAAATTGCCACGTGTGTGGCCACCTTAACATATATGCTATTGAGACAATGAAGTTAAGGAGTGGATGAGGGGGGGCAATGGGGCCCTGTACTTACTATGGGGCCCTGTACTTACTATGGGGCCCTGTACTTACTATGGCCGCCGGTAAGGTGCTCTCTAGCGCTTACACCCAGGGATCATTAAATGAAACAACCCTCTTACCCAAGTTTTAGGGGTTGCAGGGAGGGTGGCATGACAGAAATCTTTGCTTTTCTCTGTATAGAACATTCCAGTCTATAAGGCCCAGTGGAAGACAAGAGAGAGGCAACATCAGTGTAGGCAATATAGTGACATTGCAGTACCATTAGGTTATGCCTGAGGGAAGAACAATATCTCTGATTGCTGAAGGTAACTGATCTTGATTGAGTGATGAACCATGAGAATGTGCTTCTGGTGATTGATTTGAAGGGTCTGGAGCACCCACTTTGTAAAGAATTGGGCAAAATTAGAAACATTCACAGCTCCCATTGCTCCAGGCTCAGAGATTTACCTAATTATATTTGTCTCTATAGGGTGAGTACGATATCCTATGGGTTGATAAAGACCTTTGCAGCTGCTATCATTACAGGCCTCGTGTTTAATATGCACTTTGTAATTAGCCCGACTGTAAGTCCCACTTTCACAGCCGGTTCTTTTTTTTCTGTCAGATCATTTTTAATCTGCTCTGCATTCGGCTGGGAAAGGCTGATAAGCACTTCTGAAATCTCTTCACCCGACAAATAGTGCTTTCATCTTCCCTTTTCCTTCAATTTCCAGTGCACTCATTACATAAATTTAGCTAAAATAGGCCCCTTATTCATTCGAATGGCCCATTTTGGGCACGCTCCAATTTGCTGCAGACTTTATGTAAGTATTTTGTATTGATCCAGGTCACTTGGAGTGTTGGAGGCTTGCAGCATACAGGTTTGATTTTGTTTCAAGTAGAATACAATCACGGGTGCCATTCGGGTATTGAAAAGCTTTCTCCTGCAGCAGTTTTACACTCTTGACTGTAATTAAGGGGAGTACGTGTGTATGTGCCGGAGCTCTGAGCTCAAGGATGTTCTGACATCTCCTAGACAACAATTACACTTCATATATCTAAGGGAAACTGCAGTCTTCATATAATTCTATAGATTGTACTGTCTAAAGGACAACTAAAGCCTAAGTAAAGCCTGGACAATTGTATCTGAATGATGTGAAGTGTTGTGTAGCAAGAGTTAAGGTCCCCATACATGGGCCGACTCTAGCTGCCGATATGGGGCCCTTAGACCAATTCGGCATCTAATCGACTGACTTTTGCTATGCCCATAGAAAAACTATGGCCCCAGATAAATAGATCTTTTATTGATATAAGTTATACACAGGACAGGACCCTAGAAAGATAGTGTCCTACAACGTGGGTGTCTATGGCAGATGCCAGACAAAATAGAACGATCTCTAAAGCAAAGAAGCAACTATAAAGATCTGTATACATATCTGTATATCTGTATAAATATCTATAAACCAAGGGTTGGGCTGGCCCACCGGGATATCAGGAAAAACCCCGGTGGGCCCTGACCCTGTTGGGATCTGTCACCTGTCCCCAGCCCCCACCCCACTCACGCTGCACTACTTACTTGCTGTAAAAGAAATTAAAAATGGGTGTGGTCACTGCAGCAGAGTGAGAGTGGCAGTGGCTGGGGGCGGAGCAGAGAGTGGTAGTAGCTGGGTGGTGGGCCCTTCCATAGTTGGTTGGTGGGCCCTTGAGTATGGTACTTGGTGGGGCCTTTAGTACCCCAGTCTGGCTCTGTATGAACCTGGCGAAAGTCAGAGGGATTGTGGGTTACACAGTTTAGTTTAGGGTCACAATGTCCTTGATCATGCAATTTTTTGATCACTTTGTGGACTTTGCTGACATGTTGATATGGTTTCTTTCTACAGAGTCATTGTGGGCTACCTAATAGCCCTTGATGCCATTCTGTGCAATCCCATGGGAAATATATTTTTCATTAATGATATTGTATATTTTTATAACGTTTTGATTGTAACAGGCATCCAATGGGGTTGGGGGTAGCTAAAGAGACTTCATAAGAATCAAGGTGGCCATACACGGGCCGATTCTAGCTGCTGATATGGGTCCCTTAGACCGATTCGGCAGCTAATCGGGCCGTGTATGGGCACTAACGACAGGCCTGTCCGACCGATATCTGGCCTGAAATTGGGCAGATCTCGATCGGGCAGGTTAAAAAATCTAGTCTTATCGGGGACCTCATTGGCTCGTTGATGCAGTCCCCGAACCGACTGCGCCTATTACCGGCATTCTTATTTGATTGTTTGGCCCCAGGGCCAAAAGACCGAATCAGCCTAAATTCACCCGATATCACTCACTCGTAGCTGGGGATATCGGGAGAAGATCCGCTCGCTTGGGGACCTCACCAAGCGAGCAGATCTTAATGTGTATGGCCACCTTGAGTACCCCATTAACTAATCCCAGTGCAGCAGTAGCACGTTAATGTATAGTTAAGAAAACATGTTTCGTTAATGTATTTGAGTCAATGATTAACATCCTTAAAAAGAAACACCAATCCCCACTTAAGTCCTAAAAAGTCTGCCTTTGATTAAGTGGGATAGAACATTTGTATTGGATCATTATTGCCTGCCTTCTGCTTCTATTTATCTGTCATTCTATATGGCATTGCTTTACTTGTATAAAGTGCAGGGAGGGACGAGCCCCATGTATCTCACCTGCAATCACTCTGCTCTGGGTGTCGTTAAAGCAAACGATTGAATGGTAATGAGAAAGGCCTGTGAAGTTAAGTTTTAGACTTTTTGGAAAGACAGATAAGTGCGGAGCCTACGAAGCAGCTTTTAAACATATTATTTGCAGACTCCTGTTAATTGCTTTCAGCTTTATTGACACCCAGTGAAACTCAAGATGAAACAGAATTCCGGATTTGTGACATCGTCCATGGGACGCTAGGTAATAAAAGACACATTACATACATTGTATACTGGCACAAAGTGAAAAACGGATAATTGTTTCTAGCATTGAGCATATTTGTGTGTTAGAGATTAGGGTATAGAACATTGGACAGGTTGCTGTATCTATGCCTTCTTCCAAAACTGTATCTTAAGCTGGCCATACACGCACCGATACTATCGTACGAAACCTCGTTTGTACGATATTCGGTGCGTGTATGGGATGTCGGCGAGTCGACCGATATCGCAGGAAGCTGCTGATATCGGTCGACTCGCCGATCGGCCAGGTTAGAAAATTTTGATCGGGCGCAATAGAAGGCGCCTGACCAAAATCTGCCGTCAGGGCTGAATCGGCAGAAGGAGGTAGAAATCCTATTGTTTCTACCTCCTTATCTGCTGTTTCAGCCCTGACGGTGTGTGGCGGATCTGACGATGTTCGTGCGACCGATGGTCGCACGAAACATCGTCAGATCGCCACGTGTATGGCCACCTTTACTCAGTGATTTTCAGGCTTTTGGGGTTTAAGTTGTAGATTGTAAGCTCTTTTGGGCAGGGCCCTCTTCACCTCATCGGTTATTGATTGCTTTATATGTTACTCTGTATGTCCAATGTATGTAACCCACTTATTGTACAGCGCTGTGGAATATGTTGGCGCTTTATAAATAAATGTTAATAATAATAATAATAATAAGAAGAATAAGTGACCCTTTGTGCCCAGGGCTCCTTAAGGCTCTAACCCCACCCCCCAAAAAAATTACTCCTCTTAATGCTTTTCACTACACATACATTTTAGTAGTTTCTGTGATTCTTTCACTGCTAAAACCTGTTTTTTGTCTTAATAGCTATATTTAAAGGTCAGACTGTCAGTGACCCTAACTGTCTATTTACTTCTTGTAGAGCCAGCTAATTGTAGGTTTGCTAAGCCTATGACTTTCAGAGAGACTTTCAAAGAGAGTTGGCCAAAAGCCTGGTATTAGCAGTGTAAAACTGCAAATATCTCAGAAACCACAAGAACAGGAAATCAATAGAAATGTAAGCTTATATTAATTTATTTTTTAGGCGTGGCTTTGGAGAGCCGGTCAGAGAAATGGTGGGGTAGAAATAGGGGTATGCAGAATAGGGACAAATCTATAGGGTCAGGGTTGGACTGGGCTGGCAGGGCACCGGGAAAAAATCCGGTGGGTCTTGGCCCTGGTGGCACCCGCCAGCCCAGACCCAATTCCTGGAGCTCCAGCAGCCTGCTGTTCTCTCTCCCCTGGTGCACTCGAAAGTAACAATACTGTACATGCGCGGGGGAGGTGGTTGGGTGGGCAGTGGGGGGCTGCTAGAGGGGCACTGGGACCACGATGGGGGCCCCTTTGGGGGGTGTGGGGGCACCTGGGGTGGCAGCCTTGGTGGATCCTGCACCCCCCAGTCTGACCCTGCCTAGGGTGCAATAGAGGGGGCTCTAGGACCCTAAGCACATACCTCTCCTGCCTCCTCTGCTTCAAGTGTCAAGGGAGATAGAGAGGAGCAACAGGCAGCAGTGGAGGAGGAAAAGAGAAAGAAGGGTTGTTGGTAGTAATTTAGCAGAGAAAGAAGGGGGTGGGGGCAGGATCTGTGGTGGAGTAAGATTTAATTTGGGGGCAAATGATGTGTATGCAGGGCTGTGACTGCAGGAGATGAAGGGATGTGGGCATATATGGAGGTATATAGTGTGACCCCCATGGTGTGTATAATGATATACAGTATAGTCAATCGCTAGGGGATTTCTGATGCTCAGTGCCCATAACAATGATATTCCTTACCTCAAAACCTTCCCTGTGATTGTTCTGTTATTGCTGATCATACACTGATCTCTTTCAGACAGGGAGACACTGAGTTTCGTGATACAATCCGCTCACAAATTCTGCCCACTGAAGAGTTTTGTGAATGGCCAGGCGTCGGGTCTGAGAGGACAATGAGGCAGGAACTCCGTGCTGGGCCGATAAACAATCAGCTCCTCGTGGGCTCGGTGGGAAACCAGCCATGAATCTCAGGGAACACACAGCAGGGACTGAGTTGCCTCCTAAAAAGTAAACTTTTACCAAGAAAGAGGGCACAGTCACTTACATGAGCTTTGTGTAAATCCCCAATTATATTTGCAGCCGGTGGATGTCTTAGCTATTCGACTGTAGGACAGTGATCCCCAACCAGTGGCTCGGGGGTAACATGTTGCTCCCCAACCCCTTGTGTTGCTCCCAGTGGCCTCAAAGCAGGGGCTTATTTTTGAATTCCTGGATTGGAGGCAAGTTTTGGTTGCAAAAAAACCAAGTGGGATGCCAAACAGAGCCTTCAGTGTAGGCCTCCACTCAACATAAAGGCTATAAAATAGCCAATTATAGCTCTCATTGGCAACTCCAGGAACCCTTTTCATGCTTGTGTTGCTCTGCAAATCTTTTTCCATTTGATTGGGGCTTACAGGTATAAAAGGTTGGGGATCCCTGCTGTAGGATATAAGGCAACTTGGCTAAAACAATGCAATGAAAGCCAACTTTTACGATACAAATATGTATAAAAATCTTAACATAAAGCAGGATGATTTTTCATGACCGTATCCCTTTATTAAAGCCCTAATAATAACAATTATTATTATAAGATAATTACCAATGGAGCTGTGTTTAATCTTCTGCCAAGGGATGTCGCCATCTCCGAAATGGACCCAATAAATGAAAGAATGAATACAGGTCCGGGAGTTCCCAGGCAATGCCTGTCCATGTAATCATCAAACCTGTTCTGTTTTGCAGTTGTGCATAAATCTAGGAAAATCAACCATGGTGATACGGCCTCATTTAGTGGACATCTTTTCTGGTGTCCCACAGCCCAGGAACTACACAAAATAAAATAGAATTTGCTATACAGGTATCGGACCCCTTATCCGGAAACCCATTATCCAGAAAGTTCCGAATTACGGAAAGGCCATCGCCCATAGACTTTATTTTAATCAAATAATTCACATTTTTAAAAATGATTTCCTTTTTCTCTGTAATAATAAAACAGTACCTGTACTTGATCCCAACTAAGATATAATTACCCCTTATTGGGGGCAGAACAGCCCTATTGGGTTTATTTAATGGTTAAATGATTCCCTTTTCTCTGTAATAATAAAACAGTACCTGTACTTGATCCCAACTAAGATATAATTACCCCTTATTGGGGCAGAACAGCCCTATTGGGTTTATTTCATGGTTAAATGATTCCCTTTTCTCTGTAATAATAAAACAGTACCTGTACTTGATCCCAACTAAGATATAATGACCCCTTATTGGGGGCAGAACAGCCCTATTGGGTTTATTTAATGGTTAAATGATTCCCTTTTCTCTGTAATAATAAAACAGTACCTGTACTTGATCCCAACTAAGATATAATTACCCCTTATTGGGGGCAGAACAGCCCTATTGGGTTTATTTAATGGTTAAATGATTCCCTTTCTCTGTAATAATAAAACAGTACCTGTACTTGATCCCAACTAAGATATAATTACCCCTTATTGGGGGCAGAACAGCCCTATTGGGTTTATTTAATGGTTAAATGATTCCCTTTTCTCTGTAATAATAAAACAGTACCTGTACTTGATCCCAACTAAGATATAATTACCCCTTATTGGGGGCAGAACAGCCCTATTGGGTTTATTTAATGGTTAAATGATTCCCTTTTCTCTGTAATAATAAAACAGTACCTGTACTTGATCCCAACTAAGATATAATTACCCCTTATTGGGGGCAGAACAGCCCTATTGGGTTTGTCTAATGGTTAAATGATTCCCTTTTCTCTGTAATAATAAAACAGTACCTGTACTTGATCCCAACTAAGATATAATTACCCCTTATTGGGACAGAACAGCCCTATTGGGTTTATTTAATGGTTAAATGATTCCCTTTTCTCTGTAATAATAAAACAGTACCTGTACTTGATCCCAACTAAGATATTATTACCCCTTATTGGGGGCAGAACAGCCCTATTGGGTTTAATTACTGTTTAAACAATGTTTTTAGCAGATTTAAGGTAGGAGATCTGAATTACGGAAAGACCCCTTATTCGGAAAACCCCAGGTCCCGAGCATTCTGGATAATGGGTCCCATACCTGTATTTGTATTTTTTTCAACTACTATTCTATCCATATGTTACAGGACGTATATAGAGTGATGGCGTTCCATGGTGCTGCTGATCATCTTTCACATGGACATTATTATAACAGTAAAAAAAGAAGATATGTTACAGATCAGGGTTTGCAAAAAAAAAAACCAAAACATTAAACACATTTTTTGATGATAACATATGTTTTCTATCATAAATTAAAGAAAAGGCTTGAATTTGTTGGAATAAAATACATCACATTCTAGCATATGGTTTATATTATAACAATGCTTTAACATGATGAATAATTGTCATCTGAAATGAATGGAAATGTTATATGGGCGGCTCAGAAAACATTAATAATGGCTGAGTATTTGAAGACATGTAGAGGTTTCAGCCGTTTGATTAAATGTACATTGGAAACTGTCCACTCCATCAAACAGCTGAAACCTCTGCATGTCTCACAGAGTGTTCAAATACTCAGACATTACACAGAGGCACTGGGGATACTCCGCTGTATAGAATCACAGCTACACTGACTGGCAGGGCTGGAACTAGGGGTAGGGAGAAGAGGAAAATACTTTATCTAAAGCCTGTCGAGATCATGTAGAAGTCAATGGCTGATGTCTTTTTCCTTCCCTGGAAGATCTTTCTTTGCTTTGGTTTTTTAGAGGTTTTCAGATTTTTTGACGCTGGCTTTTGGTAAATCTGCCTCCATGTTTATTTGCATGACAATGGGTGGGACAGACACAATGGTGCCAAATGCAACTAGGTGGAGTTGCGTCTTCAGAAGACTGTACCTTTATGAATGGCACCAATACACACAATGATGGAGGCCCTTCTTACACAGCCACAACTGCGTTTGTGGTGGTCAGTTAGTTCTATCCACTTCTGGAATTGTGGGAAGGCTGCAAAGGGCAGGGCCTATGGCTGCAAATCTAGAGGGGCAGCTTGATGGAAAGTGCACGTTAGAAAGAAAGGGGCCACACTGGGGCAATGATACAAAGTGGGGGAGCTAGGAGGCAGCAGGGTGGGGGATAGGTGAGGTAAGGGAGGTACAATCAGGAGTGGGGGAATGATGTGGAAAGGTTGGTCAGGCCCCAGGCCTAGGGACTTATACTGTATACTAAGATAGATGATAGATAGATAGATAGATAGATAGATGATAGATAGATAGATAGATAGATAGATGATAGATAGATAGATGATAGATAGATAGATAGATGATAGATAGATAGATAGATAGATAGATAGATAGATAGATAGATAGATAGATAGATAGATATGGAGAACCATGGAGGAGCACTCCCTAACCCAGGGATCCCCAACCTTTCTTACTCGTGAGCCACAGTCAAATGTAAAAAGACTTGGAGAGCAACACAAGCACCATAAAAGTTAATGGAGGAGCCAAATAAGGGCTGTGATTGGCTATTAGGCAGCCTCTATGCACCCTATCAGCTTACAGGGGCTTTATTTGGTAGGAAATCTTATTTTTATTCAACCAAAACTTGCCCCCAAGTCAGGAATTCAAAAATAACTCCCTGGTTTGGGGGCACTGAGAGCAACACCCAAGGGGTTGGGGAGCAACATGTTGCCCCTGGGCCACTGGTTGGGGATCACTGCCCTAAACTAATGTAGCAACTTCTGGTAAATATATTAAATAGAAAAGCATAGTACAAGACTGAATGGGAATACTTATGAAAAACCGAAAATTATTGAAAAAATCCAATGTTTCGAACACCAACTGTGCTCTTTCTCAAGGATCTTTGGGACAGAAAGAGAGAGAGAGAGAGCACAGTTGGTGTTTGAAATGTTGGACTTTTCAATACATTTTGATTTTTCACAAGTATTACTTTTGAGTGCAGTATTATACTTATTTATATATATATACATTTTAGATTAGAGGAACGGAGCTTCCATTTGAAGCAGCGTAGGGGGTTCCTCAGGGTGAGGGCAGTGAGGTTGGGGAATTCCCTGCCGGGGATGTTGGGTAGGGGGTTCCTCAGGGTGAGGGCAGTGAGGTTGGGGAATGCCCTGCCGGGGGATGTTGGGTAGGGGGTTCCTCACGGTGAGGGCAGTGAGGTTGGGGAATGCCCTTCCTAGTGATGGGGTAATGGCAGATTCTGTTAATGCCTATAAGAGGGGCCTGGATGAGTTCTTGAACGAGCAGAATATCCAAGGCTATTGTGATACTAATATCTACAGTTAGTATTAGTGGTTGTATATATAGTTTATGTATGTGAGTGTATAGATTGGTAAGTAAAGGTTGTGTGTGCTGGGTTTACTTGGAAGGGTTGAACTTGATGGACTCAACCCTATGTAACTATGTGACTAACTATGTAACATAGAAACTTGTTTTATCTGGCTTTTTAAGCATCAGCAGCTTTCTGTTTTTCAGCACAATTAAACTAGCAGAATTTAATATTTTTTGCCCTGGGATGTTGCTTTTCCTGGCATTAATATTAAATAAGTTTTATACCAGGGGAAATGCAGTTGCTATTAATTCTAGAATATATTTTTTTTTTACCTCTTGACGAGAAACCAGTATTAACCTAGATTCCTGCTTTCGTCTACAGTCATAAAAGGGGGCTTTTATAAAGGGGCTGATACAGACAGACCAACGTGCTTTTGTACATCATTGTGTCAGATTATGATTTCTAGTATATTTAAGTTTTTTACTCTGCTGGAGAACGAACCTCCTTGCCAAGCCAATATTGAACAATAAAGATTTTTATAAAGTTTAGAAATCCGTCGTATTCCATTTGCCGGCTCAGAGTGCGGTTATGCGATCGCAGGCAATGGGGCTCATATTGAGTAATGAGTATGTTGGGTGTTACGGTTCTGCCTCGCAGGAAAATACAGAATGGATCACAGTCTGCCAGCGGTTTGTGAGAGCTACACGACTCATGAAGTAGCGAGCAATGTGCCCACATAGAATCTCTGCTGCTAATTCTAAGGCAGTTACCAAGTCAGGCATTTGCTGGGCGTGGGAGTGATATAATCAGCACATTTAAAACGCCGGTTATTTTACTTAAACAGAATAGAAGAAAGCCTTTGCGGTGCCTCAGCCTACACGGTATGTGCCGGGGATCTTTTTGACAGATGGAAAGAAATATAAAGAATTTCCCATGTTGTATTTATTTATTTATTTTGCATCTGCATTTAATGGCAAGTGAATGGTAGCTGTATTTCTAACAAGATGAATTTTCCATGAATTCAGCTCTGCCTGTGTTTGGCTAGGGTGCACCCATGGGTGCAGCATGCAGTGGCCCTGTATAGGGTGCTTATGGCAGGTATTAGGTACAGAGCTTTGTTGCACCCATAGTGCTGTGCCATGTACCTTGCACTTTCACCCGTAGTGCTCAGTTACAAAGCATATTGGTATTTCAGTAGTGCAAAGTGCAAGGTGCAGGCATAGCACTGTGGGCGCAATGAAGCCTTTTATTTAATGCCCGTCATAGGCATATATAGATTGTAAGCTCTACGGGGCAGGGACTTCCATCCTCTTGTGTCTTTGACTCTTAACTTATTGCAACTGTATTTATGTTGTATTTATTGTTATACTTTGTATTTATTTATTATTATCTTAATAACCCCCTGTTTGTATTAATGTATTCTACTGTACAGCGCTGCGTACATAAGTAGCACTTTATAAAGATATACATACATACATAGGCAGCCACTAAGTACAGGGCCACACTGCATATTGTGCCCAGTGGTGCCCCCTAGCTTACTCATCTGAATGACACACAAGCTAAGGGGTGTCCAAATGGGCACTGGCATACCACCCCCTCCGAATGCCCCTTATGGATACAGTGCTGCCATACACAGGCTCTGTACTCATGCAAGAAGCTTTAGTGTTTGCACTTCATTTTGCATGCCTATAGGCAACAAGTACAGGGCAGAGTCTAAAATGCACAAAATATTGTGGTTTGTGCCTGTTTTTTTTGCACTTTGCACCCTGTCCAATGCTTAGTTAATGAGGCTACTGCCTCTTCAGGCAGATTCTTTTCCAGTTCAGCATGGGGAAAAAACCTGCTATTAATGTTTGTGATATCTTTCATTAACTGGCGTTTAAAGGGGAACTCTGGCTTCCAAACCAAAATTTGTTAAAGAGCCCCACACAACACAGAAACCCCTAATATACCTATCACTGTAATCTGTTCCTTCAAAAAGTATAAATAAATATCATTTATACATGATAAAATCCAGCTGCTAAACATTTCTTCACTTTCTGCATCATTGGATATCCTGGCAGGGGAGGAGGGACTAAAACATTGATGTTACAAATTGTAACAACTTCTCCACAGCTTACAGAAAGCATGCAGGAACTACATAACCCACAATGCATTGCACTGTGATGTTCCTTTCCTTATTGATATCACATGTGCAGGGAATTGTGGGATTGGGAGGATGCAGGCTGAAGGCAGGCTGAGGACAGGCAACTACTGTTACATTTTATTTGAGTCTCAAAGTAGGGGATCAGCAGGGGAACAGGGGGCAGGGCTTAGGGAACTGTTCCAAACCATATTATTACATTAAATATCATGGAAAGGCTGCATATTTTTTAAATGATGTATTTTGCTAAGTCATTAAGAATTATGTCAAAAAGCTTAAGTTGTGTTTGGGTGGAGTTCCCCTGTCAATGCAACTCTTATTACCTTTTGATAAGTTTGTGCCTGATTAGATACATAGCTATATGGTAAGTTAGACAGAAAACAACACCTATGTCTATTGGATCAGCTGACTCAAAGGAAGGAAAACAAAACCCCTGGGGCTCATCCTTCCAGCTGGATGGGGAATTCCATAACCTTTTCCCTTACAGTAAAATGGCGGTCAAACTATTACTTTATACTGTATAATTATTGTTAATGCCCATTAGCATCACTGAGCTCTATTGCCCCTCCTAATGATAAAGAGGGGGTGAGAAAGGATTCAAACCAAGCTTTACTGCCCCGCCGAGACGTGACCATCGATACCACGGAGTAAAAACTTTTCACCTTTCAGCTGGGAGTTTACATATTTAGTCTAAACAGTACAATGTATAGAGAAATACAGAGTCAACGTTTCAGCAGGTGAGCTCCGTGGAACAAAAGGCCACATTGTTTGGAAGCAGATGGCTGTTAGTCACAAGAAATGGCAGATTGCATCATAATCCTGTTATTTCAGCGCTCTTTAGAAGTTGCACTTACGTGTGTTCTTCCGTTGGAGAGGAAAAACAAGGCAACAATTCCTGTGAAAGAGTAAGAAAAAACAGAAATACTCGACCTGAAAGTGACATGTTTGCTTCGGAACATTTCTTGTGAAAACAAACTGCGCCTCGTATGAAAGGCTTTTGTCTAAAAGCAAAATGGAGGGTGCTCGGAAAAAGAGGCCTTATGGTATTGTAGCAATGTGGAACCATGACTGGAAGTTCTGTAGCCTCAATCTGCTCAACCTCACATACAGTACAACTTACTGGTCCTCACCCAACTAAAACAGGGTCTGCAGATATTACTGACATATTTGTATTTACATAGAAAAATACTTAATCAGCACAAATGGAAAGTGAGGATCATCACTGAAACTCACCCTTCTGGTAGGAGCCATAAAGGGAGCCTGCCAGCCCTCACCAGATGCTCCTTGTATGCCTGGCTCCACAGGGGGCTATTAATATCAATTGGAACAGATTCAATTTAGAAAGAAAGTCACCCCTCTGACCTTAGTCTCAATCATAGACTGTTATCATCAAAACAGTAAATTTTATAAGAATAAAGTATAAGATTATTCAGTAAACAGAGATGGGTTCTCAGTTATCTAGAATTTCTGCTCTAAAGGTGGCCATAGACAGCAGATTCAGAGTCCTTTAGATCTATTTGGTAGCTTATCTGCCCCGTATGGGCACCACCGATGGGCCACCCCAACCAACATCTGGCCTAAGGGCAGTGGCACACGGGGAGATTAGTCGACTGTGATAAATCTTACTATTGCGGGCGACTAATCTCCCCGACATGCCATCCCACTGGCAAGAATGTAAATCGCCGATAGGATGGCATATGCATCGCTTCGGTTTTCAGAAGTCACCTTTCTTTGCAAGGCAACTTAAGCGACCAAAGCAATGTGTGTACCATCCCTTTACATTCTTGCCGGTGGGATGGCATCTCGGGGAGATTAGTTACCTGCAATAGTAAGATTTATCGTGGGCGACTAATCTCACTGTGTGCCACTGTCCTAAAATTGGCGTGCCTAGGGCCAAAGCATCGAATAGGCCCAATATCGCCCATATCGGGAGAAGATCTGTTCATTTGGTGACCTCAAGCAGAACACAGCCAGGTATGGCCACCTTAAGTCTATACACATAAAGATCTGCATTTTTGGTTAGGTCATTGTCCCAACTGGAGAGCCAAGTTGTACTATCCTGAGTATTTTGGTATTTGATGCACTGAGGCCACATTTATGACTCCATGAGGTCCGGAAGAGATGGATTTTGCTGTACTGCTTGATCAGTATGTCAACAAGTCTAGGAAAGGTGATGATCATGAATGTATATAAATATACTGTATATACCCAGTTATGTGAAGAGAAGCTAAACTGTCAGCCACCATCTGATCACTCATGTTGTGTGTCAGTCCCTGAGCTCATGGGAATTACGTGCCATAAACCAGCAAAGATGATGTGGAAATGTTGGGAGGCACAGAGCTTCCCTGCTGAAAGGCTGCAGTGCCCTGGGCTGGTACAGAAACCCAAACATAAGGTGTAGTGCTTCTTTGTTTTGCTTCAGTTCTTCTCTAATGCTTACCAGACAGGGGGAGTAATGGACAAAAATCATGGGGGGGGGGGGTGAGTTTCTCTTTAAGCTTTGGGTTCATGTCCTTTAATGGCTCTTAAGAAAACAATACAGTTCTGGTGATTACCCTGCTGAGTTCCACTTATTCCAAACAAAGACTTTTCCCATCTCTTATCTATAGGACAGTATGGAAGATCTTCTTTGATCCGACGCTTAGAACTGGATTAGAATTTATGACTCCATAAGCCTTTGTTTTCCTTTTGTATAAACAGTGACACATGTGTATAGTTCCCTGTACATATATATATATATATACTGTATGGCTGGTACTTTGGCTAGGACCATAAAGATTGAGTCCTGAAAGATTGTTTTGTCATATTACAGGTATGAGATCCCTTATCCGGAAACCCATTATCCAGAAAGCTCCAAATTACGGAAAGCCTGTCTCCCATAGACTCCATTTTAATCAAATAATTCCAAATTTTAAAACTGATCTTTTTCTCTGTAATAATAAAACAGTACCTGTACTTGATCCCAACTAAGATATAATTACCCGTTATTGGGGGCAGAACAGCCCTATTGGGTTTATTTAATGGTTAAATGATTCCCTTTTCTCTGTAATAATAAAACAGTACCTGTACTTGATCCCAACTAAGATATAATTACCCCTTATTGGGGGCAGAACAATCCTATTGGGTTTATTTAATGGTTAAATGATTCCCTTTTCTCTGTAATAATAAAACAGTACCTGTACTTGATCCCAACTAAGATATAATTACCCCTTATTGGGGGCAGAACAGCCCTATTGGGTTTATTTAATGGTTAAATGATTCCCTTTTCTCTGTAATAATAAAACAGTACCTGTACTTGATCCCAACTAAGATATAATTACCCCTTATTGGGGGCAGAACAATCCTATTGGGTTTATTTAATGGTTAAATGATTCCCTTTTCTCTGTAATAATAAAACAGTACCTGTACTTGATCCCAACTAAGATATAATTACCCCTTATTGGGGCAGAACAGCCCTATTGGGTTTATTTAATGGTTAAATGATTCCTTTTCTCTGTAATAATAAAACAGTACCTGTACTTGATCCCAACTAAGATATAATTACCCCTTATTGGGGGCAGAACAATCCTATTGGGTTTATTTAATGTTTAAATGATTCCATTTTCTCTGTAATACCGTATATACTCGAGTATAAGCCGATCCGAATATAAGCCGAGGTACCTAATTTTACCTAAGAAAACTGGAAAAACTTATTGACTCGAGTATAAGCCTAGGGTGGGAAATGCAGCTGCTACTACTAAGTTTCAATAATCAAATTATTTACTAAAAGGACACTCACAAGTGCATACATGACTACCATATTAATAAACACAAGGTGTGGGCCGGAAAATGAGGCGCATCCAACATAAGATAACCACATGCAAGGTTGTACAGGTTAATCGTCCGATCATGCACACACTAAATATACAAGGAAAGTAGCACCAATTTAAATTGTGTTAAAGCATCAGCCTGATATAAGATCTTCAACTAACAGCATCCATTACCGTCTGCATTCCTGTGGTGTGGCCCAGATCCCCCTTCAGTGCAAGTCCATGGGCACCCTGAAGCCAGTTCTTTCTAATAACTTTTTAAACAACGTCAAGCAGTATAGTCCAAGGAGTATAGCCCAAGGAGTATAGCCCAAGGAGTATAGCCCAAGCAGTATAGCCCAAGGAGTATAGCCCAAGGAGTATAGCCCAAGCAGTATAGCCCAAGGAGTATAGCCCAAGGAGTATAGCCCAAGGAGTATAGCCCAAGGAGTATAGCCCAAGCAGTATAGCCCAAGGAGTATAGCCCAAGCAGTATAGCCCAAGGAGTATAGCCCAAGGAGTATAGCCCAAGGAGTATAGCCCAAGGAGTATAGCCCAAGGAGTATAGCCCAAGGAGTATAGCCCAAGGAGTATAGTCCAAGGAGTATAGTCCAAGGAGTATAGCCCAAGGAGTATAGCCCAAGGAGTATAGCCCAAGGAGTATAGCCCAAGCAGTATAGCCCAAGGAGTATAGCCCAAGGAGTATAGTCCAAGGAGTATAGTCCAAGGAGTATAGCCCAAGGAGTATAGTCCAAGGAGTATAGCCCAAGGAGTATAGCCCAAGGAGTATAGTCCAAGGAGTATAGCCCAAGGAGTATAGCCCAAGGAGTATAGCCCCAAGCAGTATAGCCCAAGGAGTATAGCCCAAGGAGTATAGCCCAAGGAGTATAGTCCAAGGAGTATAGTCCAAGGAGTATAGCCCAAGCAGTATAGCCCAAGGAGTATAGCCCAAGGAGTATAGCCCAAGGAGTATAGTCCAAGGAGTATAGCCCAAGGAGTATAGCCCAAGGAGTATAGCCCAAGCAGTATAGCCCAAGGAGTATAGCCCAAGGAGTATAGCCCAAGGAGTATAGTCCAAGGAGTATAGCCCAAGGAGTATAGCCCAAGGAGTATAGCCCAAGGAGTATAGCCCAAGGAGTATAGCCCAAGCAGTATAGCCCAAGGAGTATAGCCCAAGGAGTATAGCCCAAGGAGTATAGCCCAAGCAGTATAGCCCAAGGAGTATAGCCCAAGGAGTATAGCCCAAGGAGTATAGCCCAAGGAGTATAGCCCATCTGCTATCGTATACACACTCTGGCAGACACACTTTTCCAGTTGCTTGAACTCCTTGGGCTATACTGCTTGAACAAGTTCGTATACACACTCTGGCAGGCACGGGGGCACGGGGGGGAGGTGCGCACGGCTCGACTGGCGTGCACAAGTATACGCTACAGGCGTGCGGCAGTATATACGGCACTCTGGCAGACACGGGGGGTGCGCGCGGCTCGACTGGCGTACGGCAAGTACTCCACCTGTGCCCCTGCTATGAAAATGGTTTATTTAGATGAAGCAGGGTTTTACATATGAGATGTTTATGCAATATATTATTATAGAGACCTACATTGTTCAGGGGTGTAGTTTTCCTTTAAAATGTAAAATAAGATTAAAAAAATGTAAATGTAAAAAACAGTTGCTTGCCTTTATATAATGCAGTGTGTAACTATTCACCCCCCCTCAGCCCTGTAATAAACATTAAATTCAGGCAATAAATAATTGAGCTGACATTTAGAACTGACATTATCCCACTTTATAAATTGCTCAATTGTGTTTAAAAAATACCCTGCCTGACGGGCAACATCCTTCATATAAATAATACTCCTGAGTCAGGATTAAAGCTGGAGAGGCGCGGGGCTCAATGGCCAGCTCTTTATTAGGCTGCAAATTATATTCACTTCGTTAAGGAGTCAGAATGACTTATGCTTAGTTATCCTTACCCTCACTCCTTGCTCTGAATAATTTAGCTGCTTTGTCATTTATTTCTTCAAATTTGTCTGTTGGCGATTTCTCTTTTGTGTCTTTTATCACTTTGAGCTTCATCCTCTCCTCCCTGCAGAATATGATTTAACGGAACCAATTAAACAGTTTAACACATTAAGCCTTATTGGTTGTTTTGGGGTGTTCATTTATCCCATTGAGCAAGAGTTTCACCAATGTTCCATCAGAGAAATCATGGTTGATCCTGGTAATAAGAGTACAAACTAATAATGTTGATTGGGACCATTCATCCAGGGATCCAGTGCTCCTATTTGAAGGCTAGTTTTTGCCAGTCCCTTCTTTGAATGCCCAACCTTTAATCGGCCCCCCCCACTTATAACGTAGTAGGGAAGCACCAAATCTAGGATTCGGTTCAAAATTCTGCCTTTCTCAGCAGGATTTGGATTCGGCCAAATCCATGTTGTTGGCCGAATTGAATCCGAATCCATAAAATCATGTGACTTTTTGTCACAGAAAACTTTTCACTGCAAGTGGTTCTCTTTAACCCTTCCACGGCCTTAATTGCAAATGCAAATTCGGATTAGGTGCTGTATTCAGCCAAATCTTTCATGAAGGATTCGGGATTTGGCCGAATTGCCAAACAGTGGATTCAGATATAGTGTACAGATATGAGTATAGATATAGTAAAGTATTGGTGCATCAGTCATTCAGTCACAGATCCAAGAATATGTAGGGCAGCAAATAAATATTCACCCCAAATCTCTATCCAACTGTTTTTTATCTTGGCTTTTAGGTGTATCTAGAACAGTGATCCCCAACCAGTGGCTCAGGAGTAACATGTTGCTCACCACTCCCTTTGCTGTTACTCCCAGCGCTTCAAAGTAGGTGCCATTTTTAAATCTCTGGCTTGGAGACAAGTTTTGGAAGCCCAGACAGAAGCCCAGACACACAGTTTTACTCCAAGCAGAGCCTCCTGCAGGCCAGCAGGCCCCATGGGGCTACCAAATAGCCAATCACAGCCCTTATTTGGAACCCCTAAAGAACTTTTTTCAAGCTTGTGTGGCTCACCAACACTTTGAACATCTGAGTGTGGCTCATGAGAAAAAAAGCTTGGGGATCCTGAATCTAGAAGAACAAATGGCCTCCAGGCTGAGGCCCCCCTACCACTGCTCCAAGTCCCCCCATTGGAACCAGCCCCTTGTCCGGGAAGGACTTTAGAGGGACTGATGATCCCTTAAGCTGCAGCACAGTTGGCATCTCTAATCTTATTGGTTTATTTTTCCCTTAAGGGTGTATGGAGCTGACACATCCCTTATCGCTTCCTTGGCAATATGATCAGTTGGTCTCCTCAGACATCTCTTGCCTTAGCTAGCTGATTGGTGTTGCCCCTTGGATAAGCTTAAATGTACCCATACCATTTGCATGACACAAATGATTTAGTTGAGGGTTTGTCCCCTGACCTTTAGAAAACCAGCTGTGGTTTAAATTTCAGCAAAAAAAGTTTTTTTGAATCTCTCTTCTGCAAAAGCTGTCACATTTTGCTTACATTCCCATGAATGCCTCATAAGCCCATGCCAAAATCCTCAGTATTGGCCTTTCATAAAACTGCCATCCATGGCCGCCCCACAAGGAGATCAGAAAGGCTTCCCTACACTGCTTATCTGTACGTACAGGTATTGAACCACCAGCTGCCAGGTTCACCTTTACATTTACTTTTAGTATGTTACAGAATGTCCTATTCCTAGCAACTTTGCAATTGGTCTTCATTATTTATTTAATTATAGTAACTGAATGATTTGCCTTTGTTGTCTACATCTTTCCAGCTTTCACATGGGGGTCACTGACCCCGTTAGCCAAAAAACTTTTACTCTTTGAAGCTACAATTTAAATTTTATTGCTACTTTTTATCCCTTATCTTTCTATTTAGTCCCTCTTCTATTCATATTCCAGTCTCTCATTCACACCAATGCCCAGTTGCTAAGGTAAACAAGAGCCTAGCAACCAGACCGCTGCTGAAATTCCAAACTGTAGAGCTGCTGTACATAAAAGCTAAATAACTGAAAAACTACAAAAAATAAAAAATGAAAACCAGTTGCAAATTGTCTTAGAATGTTAATGTCTACATCACATAAAAAGTTAGTTTCAAGGTGAACAAGCCCTTTAAAATAAATAAAGGGATTAGAATTTTCCAATTACAGGTATAGGACCCGTTATCCAGAATGCTCGGGACCAGGGGTATTCCGGATAAGGGGTCTTTCCGTAATTTGGATCTCCATACCTTAAGTCTATTAAAAAATCAATAAAACATTAAATAAACCCAATAGGACTGTTCTGCCCCAATAAGGGGTAATTATATCTTAGTTGGGATCAAGTACAGGTACTGTTTTATTATTACAGAGAAAAGGGAATCATTTAACCATTAAATAAACCCAATAGGGCTGTTCTGCCCCCAATAAGGGGTAATTATATCTTAGTTGGGATCAAGTACAGGTACTGTTTTATTATTACAGAGAAAAGGGAATCATTTAACCATTAAATAAACCCAATAGGGCTGTTCTGCCCCAATAAGGGGTAATTATATCTTAGTTGGGATCAAGTACAGGTACTGTTTTATTATTACAGAGAAAAGGGAATCATTTAACCATTAAATAGACCCAATAGGGCTGTTCTGCCCCCAATAAGGGGTAATTATATCTTAGTTGGGATCAAGTACAGGTACTGTTTTATTATTACAGAGAAAAGGGAATCATTTAACCATGAAATAAACCCAATAGGGCTGTTCTGCCCCCAATAAGGGGTAATTATATCTTAGTTGGGATCAAGTACAGGTACTGTTTTATTATTACAGAGAAAAAGGGAATCATTTAACCATGAAATAAACCCAATAGGGCTGTTCTGCCCCCAATAAGGGGTAATTATATCTTAGTTGGGATCAAGTACAGGTACTGTTTTATTATTACAGAGAAAAAGGGAATCATTTAACCATGAAATAAACCCAATAGGACTGTTCTGCCCCCAATAAGGGGTAATTATATCTTAGTTGGGATCAAGTACAGGTACTGTTTTATTATTACAGAGAAAAGGAATCATTTAACCATTAAATAAACCCAATAGGGCTGTTCTGCCCCCAATAAGGGGTAATTATATCTTAGTTGGGATCAAGTACAGGTACTGTTTTATTATTACAGAGAAAAGGGAATTATTTAACCATGAAATAAACCCAATAGGGCTGTTCTGCCCCAATAAGGGGTAATTATATCTTAGTTGGGATCAAGTACAGGTACTGTTTTATTATTACAGAGAAAAGGGAATCATTTAACCATTAAATAAACCCAATAGGGCTGTTCTGCCCCCCATAAGGGTTAATTATATCTTAATTGGGATCAATTACAAGGCACTGTTTTATTTTTACAGAGAAAAAGGAAATCAATTTTTAAAATCTGAATTATTTGCTTATAATGGAGTCTATGGGAGACGGGCTTTCCGTAATTCGGAGCTTTCTGGATATCGGGTTTCCGGATAAGGGATCCCATACCTGTATTACATTGCCTGAACACTGTATGCAGGTTCCCACAATATATGCACAAATAAAGGGCTTAGTAATATACTGATGATACAATTTACAGCCTCTTTGTTGTTCTTCAATGAGCAAGAGCTCTGTCGGCCCCAGATACATAAGAATATATTTCTGTTTGATACACCAACTTACCCGCGCTGCCAGATGGTTTATTCCTCTATGAGAAACACATGTAAGCCTACGCAGCACCGTCTTGCTCAGGAGCATGTTATAGCTTGTAGCCTGAACACCTAGATCTCATGTCATTTCAGGATATTAGAAGCATTGCAATACTAGCACGGGGAGTTTTTCTGGAACGGAGGAGGCTGAGGCAGAGTGACAGCCCCCTAAATAAATAATAGTATTCATTACTATTTTATAAAAAGTCCCACAATGAAAAAATCAATTTTGAAGCAGACAAAAAGCCACACTCTTATTGGTTTCACTTAAATAATAAATAGTCAAACTGACAAAATATCTTGTTACAAGCAATATATGCCCCATTTATAAGTTGGATGTAATTTATAAGTTTTTCAGACTTCTTGGGTTCAGTACACTTTTGCAAACGTTGATCAGATTCTTCTTGGATCCTAATATCAATCAGTTTCTTTTTGGCACTTAATATTGATCATGGTTTTTATTGGTTCCTAACATTGATCAGGTTCTTCTTAGCCCCTAACAGTGATCAGGTTCTTCTTAGCCCCTAACATTGATCAGGTTCTTCTTAGCCCCTAACAGTGATCAGGTTCTTCTTAGCCCCTAACAGTGATCAGGTTCTTCTTGGCCCCTAACATTGATCAGGTTCTTTTTGATGCCTATTTACATTGATCAAGTTCTTCCTGGCAATTAACAATTAGGTTCTTCTTGGTTTTTAAAATTGATCAGGTTCTTTTTGGTTCCTAATATCAATCAGTTTCTTTTTGGCTCTTAATATTGATCATGGTTTTTATTGGCTCATTGATCAGGCTCTTCTTGGCCCCTAAAATTGATCAGGCTCTTCTTGGCCCCTAAAATTGATCAGGTTCTTCTTGGCTCCTAACATTGATCAGGTTCTTCCTGGCAATTAACATCTGTTAGGTTCTTCTTGGCTCGTAATATCAATCAGTTTCTTTTTGGCTCCTGACATCGATGACGTTTTTCTTGGCTCCTAAAATGAATCACGTTGTTATAGGCTCCTAACATTGATTGGATTCTTCTTTTGTCCTAACATTGATCAGGTTCATTTTGATACCTAACATTAATCAGGTTGTTATTGGCTCTTAATATTGATTGAATTCTTCTTGGATCCTAAAGGTGGCCATACACCTTCAGATCCGCTTGCTTGGCGATGTTGCCAAGCGAGCGGACCTTCTCCCGATATCCCCCACCTACGGCCCTGGGGCCAAACGATCGAATTATAACGGCGGGTATTGGCAAAGTCAGTTTGGAGACCGCATCAACGAGCCGATGCGGTCCCCAATCTGACTAAATTTTTAACCTTCCCAATCGATATCTGGCCATTTTCAGGCCAGATATCGGTCGGGCAGGCCCGTCGGTAGTCCCCATACACGGGCCGATTAGCTGCTGAATCGGTCTAAGGGACCAATATCGGCAGCTAGAATCGGCCTGTGTATGGGCACCTTAACACTGATCTGGTTCTTTCTGACACCTGACATAGATCAGACTGTTGTCTTGATGTTGTCTCCTAACATCAATCTGATTCTTCGTAACTTCTAACATTTATCAGTTATTCTTGGCTCTTAACATTTATCAGGTTGTTTTTGGTTCCTAAAACTAATTAGTTTCTTCTTGGGTTTTAACACTCATTAGGTTCTTCCTGGCCCCTAACATTGATCAGGTTCTTCCTTGCTCCTAAGATTGACCAGGTTCTTCCTGGCCCCTAACATTGACCAGGTTCTTCCTGGCCCCCAACATTGACCAGGTTCTTCCTGGCTCCTAACATTGACCAGGTTCTTCCTGGCTCCTAGCATTGACCAGGTTCTTCCTGGCTCCTAACATTGACCAGGTTCTTCCTGGCCCCTAACATTGACCAGGTTCTTCCTGGCTCCTAACATTGACCAGGTTCTTCCTGGCCCCTAACATTGACCAGGTTCTTCCTGGCCCCTAACATTGATCACGTTCTTCCTGGCTCCTAACATTGGCCAGGTTCTTCCTGGCTCCTAACATTGACCAGGTTCTTCCTGGCCCCTAACATTGACCAGGTTCTTCCTGGCTCCTAACATTGACCAGTTTCTTCCTGGCTCCTAACATTGACCAGGTTCTTCCTGGCCCCTAACATTGACCAGGTTCTTCCTGGCCCCTAACATTGACCAGGTTCTTCCTGGCTCCTAACATTGATCAGGTTCTTCCTGGCTCCTAACATTGACCAGGTTCTAAGCAATACTGCCCCAAAATGGGCGCACTGCATTCTTATTTACTGACATGATTAATCATAGTTTGACCTTCTATATGAGCAGCCAAATGCATATCTGCTGCCTCCATATGGGGTGCTGATTAGTGGATCTGCCATTATAATACACTGGACTGAGTTTAATTCCTATACCAACTGCTTTTGGTTTTGGGCAAGTTATGCTGAACACAGAAGGGTTTTCTAATGGGAAACATGCCCAGGGTTAGTGCACTTACATCTAAAACTTATTCCACAGATTCAACAGCTCAGCTCACAGGACAATTGGTCAAATCACTGAATGGAGATACAGGGAGCTGTACCCTATTACATTTTGAATTCACAGATGTCTAAATACAAGTGCTCAACTGTTTGACTGGCCCAGTTTTCTATTTTGCATTATACATTTTCGTGTAAACAAATCAAATCAATCATTTTTAGGGGCTACGCATGCACACATGATCAGGGCAGAACTACATTGTATATAAAAGAAAACTGTATGCTCTATATCTCTCCTAAACATAGGGAGTTAGATATTTGCTATGCCCTTACATTCACCTTGTACACTGCTGTTAGGAAGTGTTTAGATTGTTAGATGACACATGGAAGCCATGTTGCACATTCTTATTAGATAATGCCTCCACTATCTCTTTCCAACTTGTCTATTACACGTAAAGATCTGCCACAAATTAGAATACATGGGGCAATAAATTCAATCTGGCCTGTCAAACTCTTCCCATGCAGTGGGCTCACCCAATATATCACATGTTCACGGGCCAGATTATAATAAAGTGATGATGTCATACTACAGAGTTTATAGACCCCCTGAAGATACTTGAAACCATAAAAAAAACTCATGAAAAGCCACATCTGGCCTCCAGCTGAACAGTTCTGATTTAAACCAACCCATCTAAGTATGGGCCAAAGAGTTTCTGTTCATATTCCCTTCTTGGACAATGATCCACAGGTCTTGCTTCTCTAGAAAACAGAGTTTGATGGTTATTAGGAAAAATACAATTATTTATCTGCATCCTTCTGTGGGTATAATTAAGGTGAGCATAGTTGAGTGGTGTGTCTCTACAGCACCCACAACTGTTACATACTCTAGTTTTCCATAGAATGTTCAAAGAGTTCTAGGAAAAATACACCTTGCAGGGCTCAGCCTCAGATCAGTAAGTCAGGATCTACCATCATGAAAGATAGGGGTGGTTTATATGTTCTGGATTGGATTTTTATTTATTGCCCTATAGATGCACCTTTTTTCTTCTTCGGTTTTTTTTTTAGCCCTAAAGCTGGCCATACATACACCAATAATATTGTAGGAAACCTCATTTCGTACGATATTCGGTGCATGTATGGCAAGTCGGTGAGTCGACCGATATCGCAGAAGGCTGCAGATATCGGACGACTTGCCAATCGAGCGGACGGGCTTAAAGATTTTGATCGGGCGCCATAGAAGGCGCCTGAGCAAAATCTATGTTCAGGGCTGAATCAGCAGAAGGAGGTAGAAATCCTATTGTTTCTACCTCCATATCTGACGATTTAGCCTTGAACGTCAGTGGAGGGTTGGAACGATCTTTCATGCGACCGATTTTGGCACGAAAGATCGAAAATCGCCACATGTGTGCCCAGCTTTAGGGGAAATTGTAACTACAGCACAAGGAGTTATTTTTGGGTGAGTTTAATAATGGCCACTGCCCTGGAACATCAGTGCTTTAAGAGCTTTTAGCTTCACACAGTTGGCCTCATTTATGGAAGATGGGGCAATGTGGAAGGTGCAAAGAACTGGGCACCTTGTTTATTGCACTTTGCATGTTGCCCTACTTATTCTGGGGTCTGGAGGTGTAATTTCTTGCAGAATGAAGCACAGAGGGCTGTGCCTCACTCAATACAGAGTGCTTTGCTCAACAGAGCCATGTTCTGCACTAAATTTTTAAGTCAGGGCAAAGTGCAGAGCACAGCTTCCACCACCAATCCCATAGGCACAGTTCCTTGTAGATGGGCTCTAAGGGGTGACATTTTGCATTCTCCAGCACTTGCCCTTCTGGGTTTGGTAAATTAACCTCCTGTAATTGCAGAATTTAGGTATAGAGGGTATTGTAAAGAAATGGTGGTCACTGCAGACGTAGTTGTATTGGGGAAATAAGAAGGATGGGGGCATCTGCCACAGTAGTTATGCCACGGTTCTAAGTGACAAATATTTGACTGCATTATTTTGACCTGGAAATTGCTCATGGTCTCATTTTTTAAGGGCTCTGGCACACGGGGAGATTAGTCGCCCGCGACAAAACTCCCTGTTCACGGGCGACTAATCTCCCCGAGTTGCCTTCCCCTGCCATCCCACCGGCAACACTGCAAGTCGCCGGTGGGATGGCACACGCGGCGGCGCGATTTCGCTCAAATCGACGAAAAAGCCTTGCGAGTCTTTTTCGGCAATCGCGCCTCCGCGTGTGCCATCCCACCGGCGACTTGCAGTGTCGCCGGTGGGATGGCAGGGGAAGCAACTCGGGGAGATTAGTCACCCGCGAACAGGGAGTTTTGTCGCGGGCGACTAATTTCCCCGTGTGCCAGAGCCCTTAATGAAAAGAAATGTGCATCTTGGAATTTTAGTTAGAGACATTAGTATTTTAGACAGTTGCAGTTGGTCTTAATTTACTTTTGTGTTTATTTTGAAATTATCTGCTCCTTCCTTCTACTTCTCCCTAATCTGATTCCTGAACGGAGACTCATTTTGAAGCTAGATTTCTATTGTCAGCATTATTTGTATTCCTTATCTTGCTATTCAAGCCCTCTCATATTTACCTTCTTGTCTGTCATTCAAGCTGTAGGTCCCTAGCAACCTTGACTAATTCAAAAAACACAAAGACAATGAAAATCATCTCCAGTTAAGCTTATCTGCCAACTGCTTGGTCTACATCAAACTACAAGTTCCATTGAATGTGAACTGCCCTACTAAACATGGTTAGACATGGGGGGCTTCTTCAGGTTGCTGGTACAGTATAATGTCCATTTAAAAGCCAATGTTACAATGTCCTGAAGACCTGGGTAAATGCACAGATCATATGTTTTACGTTCCCTGTACCATTGGATCAAACATCTTGACATGTGACTATTGAATTCATGGCATGGTTATCCATTGACCTGCAGTGAAGGATTAATCATTTGCTAGAAGGTTCTTTAAGTGCGGAAGCTAACAATGCAACAAGTTTATCACGGTGGAACAACCAGTCTGGTGTTGTCACCTCGTTGGTCAAGCAAACAAAGAGAAGTGGTGATTTGGAATTTATGAATGATTTAATCTCCCCTTTGCAAGATAAAAGTTGAGGTTATGTTGACCTGTGAGCAATTCTGATTGTTAAAGCAGAACAGAATGTTGACTAATCCAATGTACAGAGTGTGATAAGTTTCTGCCATAGGGCTGTGGTGTAACTAAAGCGAGCCTGATATATCAGAGGAGCACCTTCTTCATGGAGCCTAGTGCGGTTCTACTATAAATATCCAGCAGAACCGGAGGATAATGGCCATGGGGCTTATTAAAATGGCCGTCTATTATTCCTAATGGATCAGACATATTGGCATAATAGTCACGCTTCACTTTTTAGGATTTACATATCAGACTTTCATTGTATCCATTAACATGAATTCTCAACAAATCCTTGATGGGTTTAGAGGAATAAGACAATGTTTTGACATGTTGGACAAGCTTGTCTGGGAGAAAAACTCGCTACAAAAGCATTGTCAATGAGCCTGCTACAGGATTAAATTAAAAAAAATAAAGGTTTTAAGCTAAAAATATCTGTAGTATATTGGCTTTCATAACATGCAGTGGAACAAATACCCGGTGAGTGGATATATATTATATATATACATTAAGATGGCAGCTTTCATTTCAGATATATAAGGGGTAATTTACATAGAACTAGGATGCTAATGGGTGCAAAAGTGAATTTCAGCCATTTAATGTACTTTGCACCCTCCCAGCACTTAATACATGACCCTCACATTGTACATATTGCTTTTGCAGGGGAATACCTTGCTTGTATATAGGAGTTTCGAAAATTCCTTGCAGATTCTGCCTTGCCTGGAAGTACATTGTTGTGATTTTATCCTACTGGGCCTTCCCATAAAGCCTTTCTGCAGGAGGGCTTGGAGCAGTGGCACGGGTGGCATTTAGCTCCATTTAGGGTAAGATTTAGAGAGAAATCGGACCATGTAGGGACACTAATGACGGGCCTGCCCGACCGATATCTGGCGGATCGGGGACCGCATTGGCTCGTTGATGTGTTCCCCGAACCAACTTCGCCTACATCCGTTTGGCCCCAGGGCCAACCGACCAAATTAGCCTGGATTCACCCGATATCACCCACCTGTAGCGAGCGGATCTGAACGTTTATGGCCACCTTTACTTTTTGTCACATAAACACGGAAAATGAACATTTTTCACCACTCGTTGTGTGCACAGCTCTCTTTAGCCCAAATTAGAATTCGGATTTGGTTCGGTATTTGGACAAATGTTTTTATGAAGGATTTTGGGTTCGGCTGAATCCAAAAATAGTGGGTTTGGTGCATCCCTACTATTTACTCCCCTGGATAAACCTGAAAGTGTGCCCCAGTGGCAATTAGGGTATGTTTTCGGGTGAAAACATATTTGCTGCCCTAGAAATGATTGGAACTATGGCTGTATGACAGATATACCCTGGCCAAAGATTAAACCTGCAATGGTGGGTTTGATTTAAAAAGCCAGGCAACCACTGTCTTAAGGTGGCCATACACACTAAGATCCACTTGCCCTGGGGCCAAACAATCCAATTAGAATGACGGCTATAGGTGTTCGTCAGTTCGGGGACCGCATCAATGAGCCAATGCGGTCCCCAATCCGACGAAATTTCAAACCTGGCTGATCAAGATCTGCCCAATTTCAGGCCAGATGTCGGTTGGGCAGGCCTGTCGGTAGTGCCCATACACAGGCCGATAAGTTGGTCTAAGGGACCAATATCAGCAGCTGGAATCGGCCCGTGTATGGCCGCCTTTACTATTGTTCTCAGTCTCAAATCCCAATCTCAAAGATGGGGTCATAGCCTAGGAGGTAGACAATATTCTGATTTCATCTGGGGCAAGGCCATGCAAAATGCCATATGCTAGTGAACCGCAGCACAGTCGGAATCCGTTCACGCTACTACATCAGCTTGATTTTTTTTTCTATGCTATAGAAATCCTTGACAAGTCAAATGACATTATCTTCATCCATCTTTCCCACCAAGAGAAATGAGAGATCAATGTCCTACAAGGAAGGCAGGGCAGCATCTCAATGTGTTCAGTCAGTCTAATTGACCGGCTCCTTGAGCCGCTGACAGGTAAATTGCTTGGGAAAACAATCATAATGGATTCAAAATGGAGAGAATGAAAAAAATAACATCAATCAGATGATTAAAACTAAGACCTTAAATGATGAAGGGTTTCTTTCTTAATCCCGACTATTAATACTATCAGATTGCTTACAAACTAAACAGGGCTGCGGGATGTTCCTTATGTTTCTAGGGGAACATTTTTATTACCTATAAGGGGCCTACAGGATTGATTGTCATGGTTCCTGATGGAACAGTTTCACTTGAAAGGATACGACCATGGTTGTCCATATGGGGTAAAGCCAGATTATGGGTGTGACACTTTACTGTTACAGATTAGGAAAGTCTAACCTTTGGCCCTGCTGTGGTTGTTGATCTACAGTTTGAACATTCCATCCGTGGACCTTCTTTATCCCACTTCTCTCAGCAACTACCACTTGTGAGGTCCAGTGAATTCAAACCAGCTTGCCTCACCAAATTCCAAATTCAGTTCTGACTGCAACTCAGCTAGAAGCACTACAACTAGAAGCCATGGTGGGAGGTGGTGATTAGTGATGAGCGAATGTCACACGGAAATTGTCACCAGCGACTATTCTTGCGACAATTTTGGACATGCGACTATTCTTTCGACGCCTGCGATTATTCTTGCGACAATTTTGGCCACGCGACTATTCTGTTGATGCCCGCGACTATTCTTGCCCCAATTTTTGGGATGTTCAACTATTCTTGTGAAAATTTTTGGAAGATGCCACTATTCTTTTAACGCCTGCGACAATTTTGCCCGCTCGACTATTCTTTTGATGCCCGCGACTATTCTTGCGACAATTTTTTGGACGCCTGCGACTATTCTTGCGACAATTTTTTGGACGTGCAAGTATTCTTGCAAAAATATTTGGATCTGCGACTAATCTTTTGATGCCTGCAACAATTTTGCCCGCGCAACTATTCTTTTGACGCCCGCGACTATTCTTGCCCCAATTTTTTGGATGTTCAACTATTCTTGCTAAAAAAATTTGACGTTCGACTATTCTTTTGACGCCTGCGACAATTTTGCCTGCACGATTATTCTTTTGACGCCCGCGACTATTCTTGCGACAATTTTTTGGATGTGCAACTATTCTTGCGAAAATTTTTGGACGTGCGACTATTCTTTTGACGCCTGCAGCAATTTTGCCTGTGCAACTATTCTTTTGACGCCCGCGACTATTCTTGCGCCAATTTTTTGGATGTGCAACTATTCTTGCGACAATTTTTGGACGCACAGCAAATTTTTGTCTGGCAAAATATTTCGCCCATCACTAGTGGTGATATTGTTGGATTGGTTGCTATGGATTAGTAGTCCCTGAGAAACTTTTATTTTTCCCTATTTAAAAGTAAACTGCCCCTTTTATGCAAGGAAAGTTCACAAATGCATGAAAAGAAATTGGAAATAGGGGGCTTCTTGAGCAATAGCATTCCGTAGCGTAACATGGTTTTGGCAACTGAATGACTTCAAAGGGCCACTACACACGCAAGATGTCTCTGCTGAATTGTCCTTAAACCAGGGTGATAGTTCTGTTTGCGTCTCCGTGTATACAGTATAACATGTCCTTTGTACTTTTAGCTATGTTCTCAACCCCCCCCCCCCCGCTCCCCCCCAACAAAACCAGGGCCGGCTTCCTTCACAGTCCATGGGGCCCCAGCAAGAAACATTCATAATACATTTCTGAGAGTTTAGTGTCGCAGAAACAAACCCCAAACAGAAAACATCCGCCGCGGAATAAGATAATCACAATTTCATCACAGGAACTCTCTGCTCTGATATTCTTTGATTTACTGCTCTGCTGAGCACAATGTAAAAATATGTACAAACTTGACCTGAAAAAAAAGTGTTTTTTTTCACCAGCGTAATAGAAAACATTTTCCGGAACAATGCATTCCACCAGCCGAGTAACACGTTTGTTATTACTGTTTCCAAAAAGCAAAATGAGAACAGATCCTGGTGGCAAAATAAACCAGCTTCCAGCTCCTCGCTGTTGAACAGATGCGATTAGATAGGCTCGCCGGAATATTCCGTGTAAGATGGAATGTGGCGCTGGGATGGAATGAGATTGTCTCGTGAGTGGCGTCCTTTCATTCCGTCCTGTAAACAGGAAATCATGGCTCGCTCTTTGCTTGTAATGGAAATATTCGCTGATTGACCTTTTTGCGAAACAAGATTAAACCGTCACGTAACGGGGTATAAAGTGAGGCTGAATGGGCCTTCAGAGATTCTGGTTTCTTTTATCTTCTTATACAGTTCTTTACTATCTGTGGAAATGTATTTAAACTGGAAAGTTTTATTTCAAGCAACATGGGATTTAGTTCAACTTTACATATATAGGTTCCATGATAACATGGAAATAAAGGGAGCCTGAAAGTCTCTAGAAGTGCCCTATACTTTTCCCCTGTGGGCACAGCTACTGTATCTTGCAGCTGGAACAATGGTGGGGAAAGACGTAGGCCGTCGCTTGTTTAATGTCAAATGCTGAAGATCATTGCTGGTCAAGAACGGAACCTAAACAGTGCTACAATACCCAGGATTGTCATAAAAGATTATGGAACTACATACTATAGAGGTAGCAGTGCCCTCACTCAGGAGGATTGCAGGTCCAGGCCAGCTAGACAGTGAATAAAATGGGGCCTCACCTTGCCGTTGGCCCACCTTAAGGTGGGCAAGCATGTTAAGATCACCAAGCGAGCGGATCTTCTCCCTACAGATGGTCGATATCAGGAGAATTCAGGTTAATTCGGTTAGTTCGAATTAGAACGCCGGCAATAGGTGCAGTCGGTTCGGGGACCGCATCAATGAGCCGATGTGGTCTCCGATCCGTCTAAATTTTTTAACCTGTCCGATCGATATCTGCCCGATTTCAGCCCAGATGTTGGTTGGGCAGGCCCGCCATTTGTGCCCCTACATGGTCGATAAGCTGCCGAATCGGTCTAAGGGACTGTTTTCGGCAGCTGGAATCGTCCCGTGTATGGCCACCTTTAGCCATGCAATAAAAAAGCCATACATTTATTGCATATGATCCTGGTGGGGAGTTACCAGTTACATCTATTTGCACCCACACCACCTTAGCAATGCCCAGTTATTCCCAAGATCCATCCAAACCTTGACCATTTTCTGACAAGCCTTGTTACCTTCCACACTTCCATGTTGGACCTTTCTATGCCTCCCAACGGCAACTGGTTACCTTATAAGACAGTGCCCCCTAAAAGCAATATCTGATAGCGTAAGCAATCCCTAAGATGTTGAGTCTTGCCTCCATGCTGCCCCACAGCTGCCAGACCCTAGACAGTGGTAGCCAACCCAGATTGGGCCACAATGGGCAATCTAGTCAAAAGCTTGACAAGACAACTGGGCACACAATGCTGTGTTGAAGGTTTAATGTACAGAATGAAGAAAGAGGTCAAAATACCACCTTTATTTAGCTCCCAGGACTATTCATTACCCTGGTATGCCTGACTCAACTTGTCTAAAAGCCCTCACTGACCTTGGACCTTCAGCCTATTGCCCTTCATGCACACAGGTGGTGCTTCTTAACCTTTTTCTCAGGGGATCCAAACTAAAAAGTGAGCTTTATGCCCTGAAAATTTGTTTCATTTGCATCATGGGGATCACTTGTGTCCTGATACAGTTTCCTGATCATCATCCTTTGTTGTTGTTTCTTATGATACCTGGGTTACCCCAATATTCAGCCATCTTTACATTTAGCCTGTCATTTGGTCTATGGGAAACTTCCTGACACCAGCGGTGACTAGGTAGAAAATAGGAAATACTTTCAATTTCTAAAAGATTTCAACAGAAGCAATGAATTTCATGAGATCCCACTTGATCTAAAATGTACAGTATTGTCCATGCTCTGTGGGGAGCGGCTGGCGATAACATTGTAATGTTACACAATGAGGTTTGTTAGTGAAAGGTCTCATGGGTGCAACACTAACAGGTAAAAATAACATGTTACTAAAAAACAAAGAATCCAAATTATGTGCACCAAAAATACCAATGTCATGTAATCATGGGCCGAAAATGCTCAAACACTGATAACAATCACCCAAATTAGCAAAGGGTATGCATGTGTTTGAGGTTTATGCCATGTTTATTTGCCCTAAGAAGGTCATGCCTATTACTGGCAGTATGGCCACTATGGATAGTATTTTACTGCCTGATGTAGGACACATCAAGGGTTCTTTTGAAAGGCAATCCTCTACTGTTATTGGATCACAATCAGTCATTCTGGGGAAAATTAATTGTGCTCATGGCCCTTTTCAAATAATTAGATCTTCCACCTTGTAGAATTGGGACATTCTGTTAAGACTGGCAAGGATTCAAGCCAGGAATCTAGAGGTTTCTGGCCATTCTTTTTAACCATTACACCAGGAGAGAAACTGGTGAGTTCTCACATCCTCATTAATTCTCATGTTTCATCTTGCTCTCCCATCACAACAGCAGCATTATCGGTCAGCCAGCCAGAGCCAGCTGTGCCCCATTTAAACCCTTCCTTGACCTCACTTTCTTGCCTGAGCATTGGCCTCTGAAAGCTTGACCACTGTGGCACGTTCCTAGTTATTGCTCCCTTTGCTCTTGATCATGTTCCTGCTCTAGTCCTAGTTCTGATTCAGTTCCAGTCCTGTCTGGTCTTGTTCTGGTTATGTTGCTGCTCCAGTCCCTCTCTCTTCACCTGCTCCATCCTGCCCATGGCTGTGTCTTCACCCACTCCAACCCAACTCTTACCTTTACCTGCCTCTCCAACTACTCTATCCTACTTCAGACACTTCTCCTGCTCCCACCTGTTCCTGACTCTTCACTCCATTCTTCTCCTGCCACCTCATCTGGTAGACTTTTTGCTGCCCCTACTTCCCATCTCAGTCCTACCAAGCCTCATTATAGACGTGCGTGACCCTTCAGGAGCAGCACCATGAAAGGCCCATTCCCAATATTACCTGCAGGACATAAGGGATAATGACTGGACAGAAGCTCAAAGACTACTAGAGTTTTGGAAGGGCTACACTGGGTTGACTTGTCTTTTATATTTGTCATGAGTTTAACATGTGGGAAGGAGAGGGATTATAAAACAACCACCCCCCCCCAACACACATACACACACACACAAATACACACACCTAGGCTGGGGAATTTCTCTGTAGGCTTCAGTTGCTATAAAACAGAGCAGTATGTTGTATGGCATAGAAAGAGAAAGCCCAGCTGTGTGTATGAAGGAACATCCACAGGCTGTTTCACATCATTAATACCAAAATGAATATTAGATACTCACACACTGTAATTTGCCATTCACTGTACTGCACTTGCTGTTTAACCAGGACTATGTGGTGGGGAAAAAGCCTCCTGTGATTTTATTCATTATTATCAAACATTCGACAAATCCAGTCGTTGCTGGAATTGAATGAAACGTTTCAGTTTAAAGGGGCGGTTTACCTTTAAGGTATGCTATTGAATGACCTATTCTAAGCAACTTTTTAATTGGTCTATATTATTTATTTATTATAGTTTTTGAATTATTTTCCTTCTTCCCTAACAATAATGATCCATAGCTTTAAACCTGCGCACAGCAGAACCTCATCTTGCGTTATGTTAGGCTGTCTTTTACTTGCCAGTGGCTCTGCACATGCTCAGTGCATTCAAGGCAGCTGGAGAGAAACTACATTTTTGTTATCACAACATACATTAAGCTCAAGACAGTAGTTTTTGGACTTAGTTAAAGACCCTCATGGAGGTTTATCCTTTGAGCGGGACCCCCCTCAGTGGTGTAACTAGAGGTGCATGGGTAAGGGAACAGTTATTTCACCTGGACCACCCCCCACAGTTCCCCTCTAGACACACACCTGCTCATATTGATACCTTTCGTTGGCCATCGATCCCACAACCTCAAATGGGTCTCCGGCGGGCCACATGGGTGGGGGGGGGGGAGGCCCAGGTGCAATCCCTGGTACTTATGCCATTGGCCATGAAGAGCTCATGATAAAGTTATAAATATAGGGAAACATTGATTAGTCATTCAGCCATTGTTGCAGGAGCATATAGGCCACAACACCCTAAATCTCACCCTAACTGACCTTCAAGCTAAGTGTATGTAGAAAAGAAACTGACATTCGCCACAAATTACAGTACATCAGGCTGAGACTCCCTGCTGCTGGCTCCCAAAGAGGCCTAGCCCTAATCCGGCCATACACAGGCAGATCTGCTTGTTTAGTGAGGTTCCCTAAACAAGCAGATCTGGGCTCATTTTGGCCAACCATGTGCTAGGCCTAATAGGGCTGATCCAATCGTTGGCCCTTAGGCCTACGGAGACATGTTGGACAAGGACCGCATCAACCCACCAATCCTTATGTCATGGGATTTTATTATTATTAACATTTATTTATAAAGCGCCAACATATTCCGCAGTGCTGTACAATAAGTGGGTTTCATACATTGGACATACAGAGTAACATATAAAGCAATCAATAACCGATACAAGAGGTGAAGAGAGCCCTGCCCAAAAGAGCTTACAATCTACAAATGATGAATGATATCTGGCAGGCCTGTTGGTGGGACCCATACACAGGCTTGGAGGAACCAAGCTGGCAGCTTTTATCAGCCTGTATATAAGCACTAACTTAATATATCATTGGCACAACTCTGACTACATCTCTACATTATACAGGTGAAGACACACTGAGCTACTTGTAGCAGTTACTTTTTCATGGCTACTAAACCCCAGAAAATCCCCTGCCATAGACATTACTGAGAATTGCCTCTGCTAAAACATACGTTGAGACAGTTATCAGTAAATGATCAGCATTGTCTATTTTAGTAGCCACAACAAGTAGCTGCTACTAGTAGCTCTGTGTGTCTTCACCCTAAAGTGACTTGCTTTCTGTATAATAAATGAACTCCATGGCATTGTAGGAGAAGATCAAAGCAAAATATTGGGTAAAATATGGTGGAAAGTGAGAATCCCGCTGGAATATTATCCCTGTTCCCCTTAGAGGGTGGTCCCCTCAGCCCCATACATTGCTCAGCCTGGGCCGAATGCAGCATAGGAGACGGATAAACTTGTGCTATTCCAGACGGAAGTGTCTATAACAATAAAACCCCGTTGCACCAATAAAACAGATTGTCCCAGCGTTCTAGGCTTTCACGTGCCGTATACAAACAAGTGATCCATTCTGCATGCCAGCGATGGAAGCCATAAGCCGGGATACATAACGCCAGATGATTAAGAGCCGTACGTTATCGTAACGTTTCTTCTCAAAGTCGGAATGAAAATGGCCTATTGCTAATGGATCAGGCATTTAAAAGTGAATTAATCTGACAGAAGGATGCGCGTTGAAAAATGTAGCGCATTAGCCCAAGGGCTATCTAACCCAGAGGAAGCAATTACCGGCGATTAAAAATGAGTCCATAAGGGAACACAAAGACTTTTATTATGTTACCAACCCGACAAAACTAGGAATTTCTTCTTTATCCCCCCAACCCTGAATGTATTTCTATTAGCCACGCTGGAATCCGGGGTGTTAGAAAGTAATTATGATTCGTACACAGAAATAGCGCTGCTTGTAATATCTTCCATTAACCTGTCTGCCCTGTGCTTTAATGGGAGGCCTAGTCCCTTCCCTTCAGAATGGGCAAATAGGAAATAACCTTGGAAACACAAACCAGCCTTTTGTGCTATTGTCACCTAGATATCTGAAGCCTCACCGGTGCTGCATATGCTGCTAAAGTAGATTTTTGCATTAACCCTTTGATTAAAACATTAATGATGGCGTTAAAGTACCCCAAATTGCCCACTATAGACTAACATTGCATTTCTGTTTAGGGCACTTCAGGGCTGTGTTTTTGGGAACTGCTCAGAGGTGTTGTTTACCTATAAATTAACCTTTAGTATGATGCAAAGAATGATAGACAATTTGTAATTGGTCGTAATTGTATTTTTTTTATGGTTTTTGAATTATTTAGCTTCTTGTTCAAATGCTTTCTGATTTGGGATTTCAGCAGCTATATGGTTGCTAGGGATCAATTTAACCTAGCAACCAGGCATTGGATTTTATGAGAGACTGCAAAATGAAAGGGAGATGGCCGTATTATAAAGAAAAGGAATAAAAGTTTTCAATAACAATAAAATTGTTGCTTTTTTTTGCTGTAGGGGTCAGTGACCCTCATCTGGCTGGTGCATTTTAAACAAGTGGAGCAACAACCCAGGGTGGCATTTAAGGTACAGGTATGGGATCCCTTATCTGGAAACCCATTATCCAGAAAGCTCTGAATTACGGAAAGCCTGTCTCCCATAGACTCCATTTTAATCAAATAATTCAGAATTTAAAAACTGATTTACTTTTTCTCTGTAATAATAAAACAGTACCTGTACTTGATCCCAACTAAGATATAATTACCCCTTATTGGGGGCAGAACAGCCCTATTGGGTTTATTTAATGGTTAAATGATTCCCTTTTCTCTGTAATAATAAAACAGTACCTGTACTTGATCCCAACTAAGATATAATTACCCCTTATTGGGGGCAGAACAGCCCTATTGGGTTTATTTAATGGTTAAATGATTCCCTTTTCTCTGTAATAATAAAACAGTACCTGTACTTGATCCCAACTAAGATATAATTACCCCTTATTGGGGGCAGAACAGCCCTATTGGGTTTATTTCATGGTTAAATGATTCCCTTTTCTCTGTTATAATAAAACAGTACCTGTACTCCCGGTAAAAGGGAGCTGGAGAAGTTTGGGTGTCTGCTGTATGGCGCCACTTTCCCTTATAGCCTCTGCCTTTTGCACAGGAACCCAACAAAAAAATCGAAGTTTGAATTTTATTAAACCGGCCCCCTAGTTTGTTGTAAACAATAATATTCTAATGCAATATGATGTTGGTCTTTTGCTTTTATCCTCGGTGTATAGTCTAATTATTTTCCATTTGCTTTATATCCCATGACTCCGCTTCCATAATTTTACACTTAGTAGCCTTCATTGTCACCTACAGCCTCTCCTGTGGATTTATACTAGAAACCAGAAGTGGGTGTGAACTTGTCAGCTAGGGGAGTGGCCTGACATGACAGGAGGGTATGGTTATCCATAGGGTTGCTACACTCCACAGCAGGTACAGGTATGGGATCTGTTATCTGGAAACCCGTTATCAAGAAAGCTCCGAATTATGGAAAGCCTATCTCCCATAGACTCCATTTTAATCTAATAATTCAGAGTTTTTAAAATGTATTTCCTTTTTCTCTGTAAAAATAAAACAGAACATTGTATTTGATCCCAACTAAGATATAATTAATTCTTATTGAATGCAAATCAGTCCTATTGGGTTTAATTAATGTTTTATTGTTTTTTTTAGTAGACTTAAGGTATGGAGATCCAAATTACGGAAAAACCCCTTATCCGGAATACCCTTGGTCCAGAGCATTCTGGATAATGGGTCCTATACCTGTACAGCTTCCCAGGTTTTCTTATAGCCTGTACCACTAATTTAGTGCAGTCAAATCGGAGGCATTCAGTGGCCCTTAGGGGCCCTGCTTGGCCCAACTGTAGCTCTGTGAAACCCAGACCCTAATTGAGACCCAGGGCACCGTCCAACAAGACATGAATGTTTTATTGCCCACCTGCTTTCTCCTAAAGATTAACAAAAATGCACCAAAATAATGAAACATGCAATTAATTGCTGGGCAGAATATAGCCGAGCACTCCAGCGACTGTGCAGCCCACCATCACAATTAATACAATCAAGGAAGGTTGTCGGGGAAGATAATGGTGCGGCGGTACGCTGGGAGGCTATGCATCGAATGCTACATCTGTTATGGAAATCAGTGGTCGTCGGGGTCCTTTGTTCACACTCTTGCCTCCCGACGGGGAATTGGCTGAAGTGGATTTTCGTGTTATTAAACATGATTTCAAGCTAGGAGAGAGCAGATGCTACTGCGGATTTTGGAACTAAATAAGCCAACCTCGAGCGTGTGTCATCCTCGGAGAGCCGGCGATTGTGAGAGAGCAATTGCAGCTCCCAGATAATGTTCTCACTTGGGCTATTTTCTTGCTTTGCACATGAATAGAGCTGAGACAAGACATATCTCATAGGCAGCAATGTGTTACCATGGACAGTGCCTCCCTGGCACTCATATTGCTTTATTTGTTGGACATTCAGTAAGAAATGCTCAAATCTGAAACGAAATGCTCTGAGTTGGGAGACAGGCTCTTGGGCTGAACACATAGGGAATTCCGCCTGAGCCCAGCGCAATCACATGGGCTCCTTGGGGGCAATTATAGATTATATACCTATAACTACGTGTTGAAAGACACAAAACACATCAGGTGGCTTTTTCTTAACCACCTCCACCTGTGTTTGGAGTGTGCACCCATCGAGAAATTGTGCTTATAAGAAACAAAGGGTTCATTTAATATGCATTTAATATGCAGAAACATTGTCCAATCAGAAACTTCCTTGTACAGTGTGTGCAGGGTTCTTGCCTTGTCGTCAATGTTGATAGGTGTTGAAGGGACAGGACAGTTTCCTTTAACCTAAAGCAACCCTCTATTGCTCTAGAATCCCACATTCTATGGTACAGTCACCCATACCAGAAGTTGTCATTTCTGCACATTTCTGCATTTGCCCATGCTGTCTGGCCAGGTCGGACAGTTTTTATAAAGAAGCCAAAGGCTGGGGCCGTGTCCATGGCACTTTATGTTTTTTATGTGTCTTTTATGCATTTTTCCATTTTTATTTGCTCTATTTTAATTTGGATTCTAGTGGTGCAGTTAATCCATTAACGCTCTGCCCCAAAGATCTAGGGGTAAGTTATGTGGCCATTAGGCTTCTTTCCCAACTGCTCTGTTGCAGTCGTAGGGGAAGCTTTGGCCAAGTTAAGGGGAAAGGGACCTGCAAACAAAGGTCTAAAGATAACTGGTCCCTGTAGGCTTTCTTACCAGGAGTTGTCGGTACGGTTGCCGCCCATCCAGTTTTGACCTCATTTGGAAAACCAGGCAGGACTTTCTTAGATTGACACAGTGATCGTGTCACACCCTTGTATATTTTTGGAGTTTTTGGGCACTTTTTTTGCACTAGGAAGAAAAGGCCCGCACTTATTGTGCGTTTTTGATTTTGTGCTACTCTAAAGTGTCAGGTACCAGGTAAATGTGTGAGGTGCATCCCCAGAGAAAATGGTAGCCGGGTGACGCCAAGGTGTTCAACGTGTCTCTAGAACACAGATGACGACTGCTTTGTAGGTTGCTATGGGGATACTCTCGGAATCTGTTGCAGACAGACGGACGTAATGCTGTTATACAGTATGGGATACAAATAGACTCTCAAGGTCAATGTCTAGTTTAGCAATACAGTACAATACCAGGCTGATACACACAATGGCAGGATCCTCGTCAGCTCAAAGGGAAAGAGAGCAAGTATTTTGTAATATGTGTAATATGCACAAAGCCACATAGATATAGAATGCAATATATGTCAGTGAGACCTCCTTCCTTCCTCCCTGTGCACCCTGACAATATTCACCAGTAAGTACGGAAGTTGCTCCCTTTGCAATGATAAAAAATTTCCAATCAGCAATATTATATTTCAAATTCACATTTCCATTTTGATTTAGCACTTTTTTATTCTCCATACAGTTTTTATTACATTCCCCCTCCTCCAAAAGTTTGCTTTACAAGTGACTATTTTAGAGACTGGTATCATGAGGATCGATAATATAAGATACCATAGGAGTCATTGTTCAGTATGAGATGTAGCATTGCTGCATTGGCCAACTGAGCTCATCTTGGCACCTTTCTTCTTTTTTTTTTTTTTACATCCCACAGTTTATTAGCATTGGGTAAGAATTAGGTAGGAAATAAAAGATTTGAGTTTACCACAGAAATTTATGTACCACTATAAAAACCATTCAAGAACTTTATAAAGCTCATTCAGGAGCAGTCACTTACGGTGGCCATACACAGCGAAATCCACTTTTTGGTGAGGTTATCAAATAAGTGTATCTGGGATTGATTTGGCCCCAGGGCCAAAGATTGGACAATGTTGTTACATGAGGACCACATTAACACACCACAAGCTTTGTCCGACACTGTCTCATTGATATCTAAATTTTGGCTTGATATTAGTTGGGCAGGCCAAACAGTGGGCCCTATATGCAGGCCAATAATTTGCAGAATTGGTCTAGAGCAGGGGTCCCCAACTTTCAACCACATTCAAATGTTAAAAGAGCTGGGGACCAACACAAGCATAAAAAATGTTCCTAGGGTGCCAAATAAGGGCTGCTATTGGCTATTTGGTAGCCTCTACATGGACTGGCAGCCTACAGCAGGTTCTGTTTGTCAGTACACCTGGTTTTTATGCAACCAAAACTTGCCTCAGAAATTCAGAAATTAGCAACTGGTATGAGACTACTGGGAGCAACATCCAAGGGGTTGGTGAGCAACTGGTTGGGGATCGCTGGTCTACAGGGATACAAATGGCAGCTTTTGATTGGTCTGTGTTTGGTCACCTTTACAAAGTCAGTTAGTAAGTGGTAATATGTACCAGGCTGAATAAAATACACTAAATGGACTCTGAGCTAGCCCAGCTAGAAATGAGGCTGATATCTCTGCATTATTATGGACATATTCTATAACAAGAACATAAGCAAGAACACATTTCAGGATTTCAGATGCAATTTAAAGCCAGATATATGAATAATATTTCCAGGAGTAAAATATTAGAATCACAGAAGACCAACTAATGAAGAACCTCTGCTTCCACATGGAACAACTAATTGTGGATGCACTCTGGATGTGTATTGGAGTGGGAAATCAGTCCAAGTGCCTCATGAAAAACCATTTGGATACCTAGACGATATTTACCAATTTTTCCGAAGCTGATTTAGAACATAATGTAGATTCCTCCCAGGAAAATGGACATTAAAATAATTACAAGAAAAGACAAGAGATGTTTTTAAACCCATGGAGACCTGATGAGTGGCCATTTGTAGGCTTCTCAAGAACTTGCATTGCAGAGAGAGAAATGTTTAGGAACACAGATAAAAGCTGAACATAATGAAGAGAGAAGAAAGGCAGTAGAACTATGTGTAAGTAAGTGAGAGGGCATTGCATAAAGTGGAAATCCTAAGAGGAGAAGATAAGGGAAGATGAGAAACATCTGTCTGTTTCACAACAGCAAAATAATTCATGTCAAATGAGGTTTGGGTAAATTCAGTCTGGGCTGGAGGAATGGAAAAGTTGTACAGGTATGGGATCCCTTATCCGGAAACCCATTATCCAGAAAGCTCCGAATTACGGAAAGCCCATCTCCCATAGACCCCATTTTAAACAAATAATCAGAATTTTAAAACTGAATCCCATTTTCTCTGTAATAATAAAACAGTGCCTGTACTTGATCCCAACTAAGATATAATTACCCCTTATTGGGGGCAGAACAGCCCTATTGGGTTTATTTAATGGTTAAATGATTCCCTTTTCTCTGTAATAATAAAACAGTACCTGTACTTGATCCCAACTAAGATATAATTACCCCTTATTGGGGGCAGAACAGTCCTATTGGGTTTATTTAATGGTTAAATGATTCCCTTTTCTCTGTAATAATAAAACAGTACCTGTACTTGATCCCAACTAAGATATAATTACCCCTTATTGGGGGCAGAACAGCCCTATTGGGTTTATTTAATGGTTAAATGATTCCCTTTTCTCTGTAATAATAAAACAGTACCTGTACTTGATCTCAACTAAGATATAATTACCCCTTATTGGGGGCAGAACAATCCTATTGGGTTTATTTAATGGTTAAATGATTCCCTTTTCTCTGTAATAATAAAACAGTGCCTGTACTTGATCCCAACTAAGATATAATTACCCCTTATTGGGGGCAGAACAGCCCTATTGGGTTTATTTAATGGTTAAATGATTCCCTTTTCTCTGTAATAATAAAACAGTACCTGTACTTGATCCCAACTAAGATATAATTACCCCTTATTGGGGGCAGAACAGCCCTATTGGGTTTATTTAATGGTTAAATGATTCCCTTTTCTCTGTAATAATAAAACAGTACCTGTAATTGATCCCAACTAAGATATAAATAATCCTTATTGGATGCAAAACAATCCTATTGGGTTTCATTAATGTTTTATTGATTTTTTAGTAGACTTAAGGTATGGAGATCCAAATTACAGAAAGACCCCTTATCCAGAATACCCTTGGTCCCGAGCATTCTGGATAATGGGTCCTATACCTGTATATGGAATTCATTGATTTGCATAATTCTCAAATAATCTACAAATGATGGGAAGGGATGATTAGAGGTGATTGATTGATGTCACATGACCTGTTATGGCCGATAGAACAAGTTTAAAGCCAGGGAAGAGTGAAGGCATTAAAGAAAAAAAAAAATAGCTTTAGTGAATAAAAAAAGTATTTTGACTGGAAATTCTTCTACACTCGGCCAGGTTTTTAGGAACATGTTAAGAAGGCTCGGGAGCTCAGACAGAGACAAGGCCAAAACTGTGTCAGGTCTACAGAGGGTCATCATGAAGAATAATTGGATCAGGTTATAGGAGCTGACAAGGTTGCCAGGGTCAAACATGTTGCAGGTAACAGTCAGAGACAGACCCGGAGCAGAAAGGTTAATAGATTATGTCTTTTGAGCAAAGGTATATTGGAAATAGTGGAGAGGAAGATGAGATGTGACATGTGTGGAAGAAATCCCATGTGTCTTTCTGTGTGTGCATTAGCTTAACCCACTGCAGGAGATAAAAAGAAATTATTTTAGGAATACTGTACCCCCTACTGTAAAATATAAGGATATCAGATGTCGGCTGCTGGACAGGTGCTTTTTATACTGGTCATGGAACTCCGCATTGACTTTGAAATGAATATCCCTATATACATTGCTTCCTATTAAATGCAAGAGTTAATGGGCCTTGTGAAACCAGAGGCGTCACAGAGCACCCCTTATAACCAATAATATCACTGAGCACAGTTTACAGTGTACGGATCTAGTTTGCAGGTTACTTGTAGCACTTTGAGAGAGCTAGGGGCAGAATTGCAGTGGCCCTTGTTTCTGATATTCTCAGACTCTCTTTCATCAGGTATGGTACCTAGGGATTGGAAGAAGGCGAATGTCATTCCCATATTTAAAAAGGGAGTAAGATCTCAGCCTGGCAATTATAGGCCTGTAAGTTTGACATCCGTGGTGGGCAAGTTATTTGAAGGCTTGTTAAGGGATCACATTCAAAATTATGTAGTGGAGAATGGCATTATGAGCAGTAATCAGCATGGCTTTATGAAGGACAGGTCATGTCAGACCAATTTAATTGCTTTTTATGATGAGGTAAGTAAGAAGCTGGACAGTGGGGATGCAGTAGATATCATCTATTTGGATTTTGCCAAAGCATTTGATACCGTTCCCCACAAACGACTGCTTTCTAAGCTAAGGTCTATTGGTCTTAGTGAAGCCGTTTGCACATGGATAGAAAACTGGCTACAGGATCGGGTACAGAGGGTGGTTGTTAATGGTACATTCTCTACTTGGAATAAGGTCCTCAGTGGGGTCCCTCAGGGTTCTGTACTGGGTCCACTTTTGTTTAATTTGTTCATAAATGACTTAGGGGAGGGTATTATGAGTAATGTATCAGTGTTTGCAGATGACACAAAACTCTGCAGACCAGTCAATTCTATCCAGGATGTGACATCCCTGCAGCAGGATCTTGACCAACTGGCAATCTGGGCAGCTAAGTGGCAGATGAGATTTAATGTGGATAAATGTAAGGTCATGCACCTGGGATGTAAAAACATGCAAGCCCCGTATACCCTTAATGGGACTGCACTAGGCAAATCCATAATGGAGAAGGACCTTGGAGTCCTTGTAGATAATAAACTTGGCTGTAGCAAGCAATGCCAGGCAGCAGCTGCAAGGGCAAACAAGGTTTTGAGCTGTATTAAAAGGGGTATAGATTCACGGGAGGAGGGGGTTATTCTTCCCCTTTACAGAGCGCTGGTAAGGCCCCATCTAGAATATGCTGTTCAGTTTTGGTCTCCAGTGCTCAAACGGGACATTATTGAGTTAGAGAGGGTCCAGAGAAGGGCAACTAAGCTGGTAAAGGGTATGGAAAGTCTCAGTTATGAAGAAAGACTGGCCAAGTTGGGGCTGTTTACACTGGAGAAGAGGCGCTTAAGAGGTGACATGATAACTATGTATAAATATATAAAGGGATCATATAATAACCTTTCTAATGTTTTATTTACCAGTAGGTCCTTCCAACGGACACGAGGGCACCCACTCCGTTTAGAAGAAGGGAGGTTCCATTTAAACATTCGGAAAGGATTTTTTACAGTGAGAGCTGTGAAGTTCTGGAATTCCCTCCCCGAATCAGTCGTGCTGGCTGATACATTATATAACTTTAAGAAGGGGCTGGATGGATTCTTAGCAAGTGAGGGAATACAGGGTTATGGGAGATAGCTCTTAGTACTAGTTGATCCAGGGACTGGTCCGATTGCCATCTTGGAGTCAGGAAGGAATTTTTTCCCCTCTGCGGCAAATTAGAGAGGCTTCAGATGGGGGTTTTTTGCCTTCCTCTGGATCAACTAGTAGTTAGGCAGGTTATATATAGGCATTATGGTTGAACTTGATGGACGTATGTCTTTTTTCAACCCAACTTACTATGTTACTATGTTACTATGTTACTATGTTTTAAAAAGATATACACAGTACAGGTATCGGACCCCTTATCCAGAAACCCATTATCTAGAAAGTTCAGAATTATGGAAAGGCCATCTCCCATAGACTCCATTTTAATCAAATAATTCACAGTTTTGAAAATGGTTTCCTTTTTCTCTGTAATAATAAAACAGTACCTGTACTTGATCCCAACTAAGATATAATTACCCCTTATTGGGGGCAGAACAGCCCTATTGGGTTTATTTAATGGTTAAATGATTCCCTTTTCTCTGTAATAATAAAACAGTACCTGTACTTGATCCCAACTAAGATATAATTACCCCTTATTGGAGGCAGAACAGCCCTATTGGGTTTATTTCATGGTTAAATGATTCCCTTTTCTCTGTAATAATAAAACAGTACCTGAACTTGATCCCAACTAAGATATAATTACCCCTTATTGGAGGCAGAACAGCCCTATTGGGTTTATTTCATGGTTAAATGATTCCCTTTTCTCTGTAATAATAAAACAATACCTGTACTTGATCCCAACTAAGATATAATTACCCCTTATTGGAGGCAGAACAGCCCTATTGGGTTTATTTCATGGTTAAATGATTCCCTTTTCTCTGTAATAATAAAACAGTACCTGAACTTGATCCCAACTAAGATATAATTACCCCTTATTGGAGGCAGAACAGCCCTATTGGGTTTATTTCATGGTTAAATGATTCCCTTTTCTCTGTAATAATAAAACAGTACCTGTACTTGATCCCAACTAAGATATAATTACCCCTTATTGGGGTTAGAACAGCCCTATTGGGTTTATTTAATGGTTAAATGATTCCCTTTTCTCTGTAATAATAAAACAGTACCTGTACTTGATTCCAACTAAGATATAATTAATCCTTATTGGAGCCAGAACAATCCTATTGGGTTTAATTACTGTTTAAATAATTTTTTAGCAGACTTAAGGTAGGAGATCTGAATTATGGAATGACTCTTTATCCAGAAAACCCCAGGTCCCGAGCATTCTGGATAACGGGTCCCATACCTGTACAGGGTATAACTTCAGTTTCAAAGTGTTCTGTAGGCAGTGCATTTCTGAGAGCCACCTCTCCCTCTCTTGCCTACTAAGTGTTTTATGTTCCAATTCCTGCCTCCCACAGTGTGTGATAAGTAGAATAAATGGTTCATTTAATGTAAATATATTGATTTTTTTTTTTTAAATATTTGTCAAATATTTATAAAGTGCCAGCTCACATCTCAGCATCACTGTAGAGGAGTGTAGTGCATACATTACAGTGCATACAAATACAGATTTGCAAAGGTTTTGCGGTTAGGAGATTGTAATGGAGGGGTGTAAAAGATCAGAGAAGCAGGATGGGCACGAAGAAGAATTGATAAGATGTATAAAGCTCAGCTTTTTGTTATGGATGGTTAGTCAGGGCTGCAGAACCAGATGTTAGGAAGGGCCATAGATTGCAAACTGTTGTGAGTGAGGCCCTCTTATCTAAGATTGCCACCTGGCCAGTATTTGACCAGCCTGCCAAAGCCAGGCCTGGTATCACAAACGTAAATTTGTAGCAAATTTGTAAAACTCTTAGGTTTATACCCTGGCTCACCCCCAATCTGCCCCAATCGTACCCTATTACTTCCTCAATCTGCTCCATAACCAGCCCTCCTTCTGTCTATGCTTTATTACCCCACCCCTTTTACATTATAACGTCATCCCTATTACATCACGGTCCACCCCTTTTCCTGCCCCCACACAAGGTAGTAAGAATCTTTTAGAAAACTGGCAGCCCCAGGGTCATACTGGTCCAATGGGACACCAGGAAAAAGACCTGGTGGGCCCCCAACAGCCCCTATCGACCAGCCCTCTCCTCCTACTCCTCCTTGTGGGAACTGTGTGCGCCCCCCCATCTGGAACTGCATGTGCTGGTGCTCGCACCCCGATCACGGAGGGGGGTGCAGTAAGTGGCAGAAGCTGGGTGGGTGGGCCCCTGGTCCTTGACACCCCAGTCTGACACTGGCCAATACTTCTCTTATCCTAATTTATTATTTATTCTGTAACCCTTATTTGTTAAATAAATGTAAAGTGCACAGTACATTATGATTATGATTATTTATTCTGTATATCAGTACTGGCAGTGGGGCAACAGGAAGTGACACTGATATTAAAGGGTAGCAGGTAGGGTCAACATTATTGAATAAGCAAAAGATTGAAATAGAAAGGAGAAAGCGATAAGGAAATAAAGCAATAGGAAAGGAAGGGGGGATATGGGCAGTAAGCTACAGATTGGGACAACACATTGGGCAAATAGGAGAAGCAGTGGGGGATGGAATAAGCCGTTCTGATGGCAGTAGGAGCAACAGGGAAATAAGGCATTGGGAGCAAACACAAGAGCTTTGTTCATATCACTTAAAAACTGAATCAAAAGTATTCTGACCACAAACATGTTGCAACCCCTAGAGCTGCCAGTTGTGCCCAATATAATGGCAACTGCACTCACAAAACTGCCCACAGATAAACTTAAAGTACTTGTGGGGAACCGTGGCTTAAGTGCTAGTAACCTTCACTTTTAATGGGTATTGAACTGAATGCTCTGTAATAAAACAATGAAGGTTTCGGGGGGTTGCCCTTGGCCTTTGGGCAGAGCTGGCATACAGTGAATGACCTGCCAATGAGACAATCACGCTGAAGGTTATGGCGCCCTCGAGGCAGATAAGGTACGAGCATTACTTGAAGGCTTCTAATTGATTCATAAAAAAAAATTAACATGAGGAATCTATTTCATTCCTGTCGCAGGAATTTGTCTTAAATTGCTGACACTAAGGGGCACATTTACTAACCCACGAACGGGCCGAATGCGTCCGATTGCATTTTTTTCGTAATGATCGGTAATTTTGCGTCTTTACGATTTTTGCGTAAAAACACGAGTTTTTCGTAGCCATTACGAAAGTTGCGCAAAGTCCCGATTTTCTCGTAGCGTTAAAACTTGCGCCTTTTAAGTGTTAACGCTACAAAAAATCGCGACTTTGCGCAACTTTCGTAATGGCTACGAAAAACTCGCGTTTTTACGCAAAAATCGTAAAGACGCCGAAAAAATCGCAAAAAATACGAAAAAATCGCAAAATTACCGAAAAAGTCGCAAAATGTTCATTTCCAATCGGAATTTTTCCAATTCGGATTCGAAATCGTGTCTTAGTAAATCAGCCCCTAAGATGCTAATAATATTTAATGGACACCAGTTATTAAAGGGGTTGTTCACCTTCAAGTCCAAATCTTATTAAACCCCCAACAATGCACTCGGCGTGTTGGTGTCAATACAGGGGACACAGCCAATAGGAGCTGTACTATGTGTGACATCAAATAAGGAAGTAAAAAAAGAAACTGTAGTGTTTATAGGGGTCACTGACCCCTCCCAGCACAAGGTCTATGCAGAAATGAAGGAACAGCAGAGGGATGATTCCAGACAGGGTTGGACTTGGCCGGCGGGACACCAGGAAAAAACACAGAGGGCCCATAACTGATCTCTGCTGGGCGCTCTGGGGCCCGCAGGTCCCCCTTACTCAATGTGCCTAAATATGAATGCTCGGGGGAGGGGGTTGGATGGCAGTGTGTCCCAGGGGGTGGTGTGTGGGGACCACAGCGGGCCTTACACCCCCAGTCCGACCCTGATTCCAGAGCTGTCAACCTGACAGCTGTGCCACTTGGGGGAAATGCAATGTGGCGGTGAAAATTTTCATGGACGTCACACGCGCTTCTGGAAGTTACGTTACACATATGTAAAATTGCCATTGAAGCCGAAGCCAAACACTTACTGAACATGCACGCCTGAAATTCACTTCAGAAAAATCATGAGAATGTTGCTGGGGGGCGGGAGAAAGGGGGAGAGCTCCCAAAGAAATGGGGGGTGGGGGTTGACAGCTCTGTGATTCTGAGGTGAATATATACAGTATATATACATGGGACCCAGTGCTACCAAAGCCCTATTCCTGTAGGGGAAATGAAACCAGAGCAGACAATAACCATTCCCTTTATATTATTGTAAGCTCTTCTGGGCAGGGCCCTCATTACCTCCTATACTGGTTTATTGATTGCTTTTAGAAGTTTTCTTGTATGTGTAATGTATACAGCCAACTATTGTACAACGCTGCAGAATATGTTAGCGTTTTTTAAATACACAGTAATAATAGGTTCCTATCTAGTGCTATCAATCCCTATTTCTGTAGGTGAAGTAAAAATAGAAGGAGCGATAACCCTAACCCAAAATGTGCCTTCTGTGCCTTCCAGTGATGTCAAAGAGGGGGTGGGATCTACCTGATAATGTCCCCGAAGGGGGCTGCATTACAAGAGGGGAAACAGTATAAACATTTTGGCTAATAGCCTGCAGTTGCTCCTGGGCCCTGCAGATTTGGGACTGACCCCTAATACCTATCCCTATCTCTGAAATGGGGTGATAACAAAGCAGGCAGTAACCCTTCCAGCATTTTTTCATTGTATCACTTCCTTGAATCCTCTCTCATTTTGTTACCCCATCTTTGTGTAGAGCATTTTGTCCCAGGCACCCCTTACGTTTGGCTGGGGCGGTGGGAGTTGCAGTTGCACAACAGCAGGAATTCCAGCCTCCATGAAGCACATGTGAAGCAGCAGATTATATGTATTTGCTGCTTTTATCACCTTCTCCCCACCCCCAAGTGACCTTAGTAATGATTGGGACCCAGGGCAAATACCAGCTGTGACCTATTCTATAGACAGTCATTGCAGCCATGGTGTCGGGGGAGTCCAAGCCAATCTGCCTTCATTCTTGCAATGTTAAAGAGCCAAGGATGCTATCAGACATTCCTGCGTTCCCAGCTACTGATAAAGGCCAAACTGCGACCCCCCCCAGTGACACAATTCTATGACATTGCCTTCAGTTTATATCCATAGCCGGTGTGTGTGTATGAGCTGGAACAGAATGTACAGATCCTGCGCTGCCCACACTCATGTGTCGCCCACAGCAGCCCAATGTGTCACACAGCTCATACATTAGTAAATAGCCCATATTTTATTCATGCAAACAAAACTTTCCCCTGCAGAAGCTAAAAAAGTAAATTATTCCTGAGATTCCCCAGGACTTGTGTGTCCCAATTACGGGAAACACAGCGGAAGGGCAAGAGCCTTGTAGATAATTACACAAGGGAAGCAGTGGGGGTTTATAGGGGGGTGCAGTTTTGATCAGTTGGACACCCTGCCCCATAAGCAGGGCCGGTCTTATAAACTGGGGGGCCCAATTTGGATCATTTTATAGGGACCCCTACAAACATTATGTGCCAGATTTATGTGCTTATTCCCGCTGGTGCGGGGCCCCCATAGGTGCAGGGCCCTATTGGGTCCAATTGGTCTAAGGCCCATAAGCCCTGCATATGCATTGGTCCCTTCAGATGTGTTTACCCCTAGGGCAAGCTGTGACCCTGCGCTCCCTGTAGTTATACCCCAGGGCTGGGTGGAAAGCAGCACAGATGCCCTGTGTAATGTGGGTACAGGCTTTAGTTCCCTTTAATGAAGTTGTATGTGGCCAAGAACTCAGTTATGAGTGGTTCCTTGCAGTTGTGGGGTCCCGGGTTTGATTCCGGCCAGGGCACTATCTGTAAGGAGGTTGTCTTTTTTTGAGAGGAAGTCATAATGACTCATTTACTAATGTTACACTGTTAAATAACCCCCGCACTATTTTTGCCTCCGTTTCCTTCCAGCTCTGCGCAACCTCAGGATATTGTCTTTCCGCATGCTCCCATGGCCTAATTTAGGTTCCAGTGCAGGCAAATACTTGTTGATTGATATTCCATACAGAGCTGCTATCCCATGGGTCACCTTGTGACTGGGAAGGAGAAATGTCAGCACCCTCACCGCTGCGTTCCTTACATTGTCTGGGTATCAGATTACCAAAAGATGGCTACCTCGGCAGATGCAAGCAACATGGTAGCTCTTGTAACACAAGCGTAAATACAAATAAGCAGAGAATTAATGCTCTGTTGGGTGGGCAGCAGGGTCCCGCCGGGGGGGGGGGGGGTGATGTGTGGGGACCACGGCTGGGTTCCTTGTGGGGGTATATAAGCTATGCTCTTATATTGTTATGAAATAATATGACAGTGCCCTCTCCCTTACTCACTAATGCACTTTGTCAGTCCAGAATGAATGTATGCAAGAGTATGCTCCAGTGAGAAGCCTGCTTACCAGCGATATGTCAGCCAATTTAACACAGGGAAATTACTGAGGAAGTGTGATAAATATTACATTTTAAGTAAATATCAGGGGATTGGATATAGTTCTGTTCAGGCATTTGCTGCTAGAAAAATGTGACTCCAGAGCAGAACAAAGAAGAGGAAGATGTACAGCAAGGGTGGCCAATACGTCGATCGCTGTCCACCAGTCGATCCCCCGTGGATTTCTGGTGGACCGCGGCCACGCCAGGGAACTGTGCAATCATGCCAAACTCTGCCCATGATATGCCAACCTTGCCCTCTCAGTACAAGCTCTACACCTTTTACATTTTTCCATATTAGTTTCCCCTGTGCTATGGGGCCTCTGACTACAATACCCCCTGTACAGCCCTGATAGTGACCCTAGCCACCAGCCTTGGGGACCAGATAAATGATACACTGCCCCTTTAATTTCCCATCCCTGGAGTTACACAAAGCAGCATTATTAACCAGAATTCCAGCACAATCGCAGGGAATAAGTAGCAAGAATCTGCATGTGATATACCAGTGCTGACACTAATTTTTGTATAGGTAGTTAAATTAAGGGTAAGTTACATTGTGATTTGCTTGCACTTAGAGGGCATTTGAGCTATTCTATGAACAGGTATTGAAATCACTCACTAATTAGGGCCTCACTGGGCCCCTCTGCAACCGCAGGGTCTGCTTCTTCTGTACTTACACCCCTGGGTACAAGCAGGGTTGGACTGGGCCGCTGGGACACCAGGAAAATACCTGGTAGGCCCCGGCCCTGGGGGGCCCCAACGGGCCAGACACGACCCTATTGCCACTTCCTCTGGCCTCTGATTTCCTCCCTGTGGGGTGGGGGTAAGGGGTGTGCGGGGCCCCTGGGGCAGTAGCCCCGGTGGGCCCTGCACCCCCTAGTCCGACCCTGGGTGCAAGTGAACCTTGGAAGTAGAACCTCCTCAAGGCCTATTTGGAACCCTGGGACACAGGGTATCAATGCACCCCAAAACCTGCTGCACATAGATTCCAGTTTGCGTAAATGACAGGACCTGGGGGGCTTCACTTCCAAGTCATGGGTTAAATGATTCCCTTTTCTCTGTAATAATAAAACAGTACCTGTACTTGATCCCAACTAAGATATAATTACCCCTTATTGGGGCAGAACAGCCCTATTGGGTTTATTTCATGGTTAAATGATTCCCTTTTCTCTGTAATAATAAAACAGTACCTGTACTTGATCCCAACTAAGATATAATTACCCCTTATTGGGGGCAGAACAGCCCTATTGGGTTTATTTAATGGTTAAATGATTCCCTTTTCTCTGTAATAATAAAACAGTACCTGTACTTGATCCCAACTAAGATATAATTACCCCTTATTGGGGGCAGAACAGCCCTATTGGGTTTATTTAATATTTAAATGATTTTTAGCAATCTTAAGTTATGGAGATCCAAATTACGGAAAGGTCCCTTATCCGGAAAACCCCAGGTCCTGAGCATTCTGGATAACAGGTCCTATAACTGTACTGGATTTATAATACTGGATGCATGTAACCCCAAGTTGCTCTTGTTGTAGAACTACAATTCCCAGAATCCCACTTCAAGCCAAGTAGGTGGCACAGGTTGCTTATGCCTGGTCTAACCATATCCATGTTGGAGCCCCCCTTTGAACACACTGTACCTATGTGGGGCCCCCAGGACGAGTGGCGGCTTCCTGAATGCACTCCCCTGCTACCATAAAAGAAAATGTTTCCTTTCCCCTATAAATGTGTGTTGGTGGCAGCCCATGTATGGGAAGGGAATCATCATTCAGCTGTTCGGGATTTCCTCCTCTGCCTCAGTTCTCTCCCTGTCGCAGGAGCTGCTGGTATTTTTAGAATGCTCGGCACATCTCTCCGTGAGTCATGTTGTACTAATTGCAGAATCGTTTGCTTTCCCAAACAATAGCACCATGATAATTAAACAGCGCTATCATAACCTAATGATGTGGGAAAATATGCAAGGACTTGCTTCTCTTTCTCTTCCCCTGCTATCTGGGGGATACAGGAATCAGCAAGGCATTCATGTATGGCAGAACCGACAATAAGTCACAAAGTGAAGGGCAAAAAGATTTAAAGGGGAACTTAAAATCCATAAGGCTAGACATGTTGTATAGTGAGCTTACTGGCCCAGCTCAGGGGTTCAGCAGCCCACAGCAGCTCTTGGATACTGTTAGGCCATTGTCAGTGGCACTGCACATGCTCAGTGTGCGCTGGGCTGCTTTTCACCTAAGCTTAGTGGTCATGGGAAGACAAGTGTTGATTGTGGGGAAATATTTTCACCACACAATTGTTTATATTTAATTAAATGCTTCTGAATAAAATGTTCGATGAAACTTGAAGGTACCTGAGCAGTCCCAAAGCTAAGGAGGTGAGCTCTCCTGATAGCAGGATGCCCACCCATGTTATTAGATGGTAACTGAGCTGTGATTAATCAACCTCTAAGGGTGAAGACACACTGAGCTACTGGTAGCAGCTACTTTTTTACAGCTACTAAATGCCAGAAAATATCCTGTCATAGACAATACTGAGAATTGTCTGTGCTAAAACACACATAGACACAATTATCAGTAAATGATCAGCATTGTCTATTTCTGTAGCCATGACAAGTAGCTGCTACTAGTAGCTCTGTGTGTAAAAGGTCCTAGTTCTCATAAAGGAACAGCTGGGTTATCTCCTTAGGGTGAAGACACACAGAGCTACTACGTGTCTCTACGTGTGTTTTAGCAGAGGCAATTCGCAGTATTGTCTATGGCAGGGGATTTTCTGGCATTTAGTAGCTGTGACAAGTAGCTGCTACTAAGTAGCTCAATGTGTCTTCACCCTTAGATTTGCTTCAGGCTCTCTGGAACCATTCCTGATCATCCTAAAATATTAGATCCGAATTGGACCAAGTGAAATTTATTATCAACCTTGATACTCACATTGTACAAATGCAGGGCTAAGGCCAATCCATGGGGAAATACAGGTATATGTTTTGATTTTATGAATCAAAAGCAACATAGGAACCTCACTAGTGATGGGCGAAATGTTTCACCAGGCGTGGATTCGCAGCGAATTTCCGCATTTCACCATTGTGTCAAGAAACAGATAAAAAAATTCACCACAAAATTTTCCGCATGTCCAAAAATTGTCGCCGGCATCAAAAAAGAATAGCCGCGCAACAAAATAATAGCCGAGGGAGACAAAAGAATAGCCGTGCGACAAAATAATAGCCGCGGGCGACAAAATAATAGCCGCGGGCGACAAAATAATAGCCACGGGCGACAAAATAATAGCCGCGGGCGACAAAATAATAGCCACGGGCGACAAAATAATAGCCGCGGGCGACAAAATAATAGCCACGGGCGACAAAAGGATAGTCGTGGGTGACAATTTTTTTTGCCGCACGACATTTTCGTCGTTTCACGGATCTTTTGAAAGATTCGCTCATCACTAAATTTCACCTTAGATCAGTGATCCCCAACCGGTGGCTCAGGGGCAACATGTTGCTCACTAACCGCTTGGCTGTTGCTCCCAGTGGCTTTAAAGGAAGTCCTTTTTTATGAATTCCTGGCACGGAGGCAAGTTTAGGTTGCATAAAAACCATGTATACTGCCAAGCAGAAACTCCTGTAGGCTGCCAGTCCACATAGAGGCTACCAAATAGGCAATCACAGCCCTTGCTGGGTACCCCCAGATAAAGTTTTCATGCTTTTGTTGCTCCCCAACTCCTTTTATATTTAAATGTGGCTCATGGGTAAAAAAGCTTGGGGTCCCTGCCTGAGATGATACACTATCCCTTGATCCATTCTTCTCCACCATCGAGTTGCCATGAATGGTGGGGATCTCGTTAACAGAACAGTCTGCTCACCCCTAACTCTGATGCATTTTTCATGCTTCGCTTAGTGAATTATTGATCCAGAAGATACAATTATGTTCAAAAGTTCCCTTGGAAAACAGTTCTGAAGCCCCAGCATGATGAAGAATTTATCTGGATAATACCCGAAGACCATGTTTATGATGGGTGAACCACATCCTACAAGTTCAAGGAACTTCTGCTGCAAATGAATGTGTAGTTAATATTTTAGGCTGTCGCATTCAAGAATATAATTGACAACTGTCTAAAATCCCATTAAGTCTCAGCTTTATGCATATTATTCAATGGTAAGAGATTTGCCAAGGGAACTTGCAGTGACTTCAGTGCAAAAATGGAAAAGTAGCAAATGCAGTTCATGGCCGGTCATATTGAACTTACGCAGTTACAGTATTTGGGTTAGCGAGTGGTCATCTTGGAAGGCTCCAGCCGCCAGGAAGTTCCTGGAATAAATAAGTGAATAGGAAGGTCACTGGAAGTCTCACATGCAGAACTCGGCATGTTGAATTCCTGCCAGATAAACCATTGACTGCAGAGGATGTAACAATGCATGGAAATAAGGCAGCAGATAGAAATGTCTTTACTCACCTCCTTATTTAATAAAAGGCACTATGTTTGCCCAGGAGCAGTAACCCATAGCAACCAATAAGATGTTTGCTTTTAAACGGGTGACTAGTAAATGCTATGTGCTGATTGGTTGCTATGTTTACTGCACATGGGCAAACTTAGTGTCATTTAACCCATTAATCTTTATGTCATAAAATGAGCCGGTACCATAGGTCACATTCCCTTACACTCAGGATGGGCCCTTGCAGATGTAGGTGGCAGTGGTCTTGACCATGTCATGCCTGGGAAACTTAATGGGGCATAACTTTACAATAATTTTACTACTTGGGTTCCCAGCACTAAACACATTATCTACCCAGGCTTAGATTAATCCACTGATCAACTCCCATGCCTAAGGGGATCAATGAGAGAGGAAGACCTCTCCTTATATACACTAGGGGAGCATTATATGGTCAGGCAAAACATCATTATCCCACTATTTCTACCCCTGGTAAATCTCTATCTCTCAGGAAGGTTCCTACTTATATATACACGTGCTTTGAACTGATTAGTAGGGGTTAGTTATGTTATACCCTTCATATTTAAGACTACAGATATAGCCCTCAAAGTGTGCACGAGTAAAGGAGTACTTATCAGAAGAGTCCATCTATATTGTCCAGTTTTAGTTTAGATCAGACAATATGAATCTATAGGCTAAAGCCAAGGTCTGGAATAAAGTCACCCCTTCCTTTATGTTAGATCCCAGCAGATATTCCTTTACATCAATGCCTTTACACAACTTTACAGTGGCTGCCTGGACCAACAGCTGAACAATAAAGCTAAGCATACATAGACTGATATTAGCTGCTTAATCAATTGTGGGCCACATATAGGACCAAAACTATGGCCACCCCAATCAGTATCAAATTGGGGTTTAGTCACATACAGATCTAGAAGGCTTTAGCATCCTGTTGAGCTCTATCTAAGGCTGTGGATGTGATTCCAGATGGGTCTGCATGGGCCACGTGATGTGGTCATTGGACTGGAGTCAGGTAATAGGAAGATGTGGCCCAGCCCTTGAATGGATCTACCCATATACTGTATGCCCAGCGTATCTCCTGCCAGAGTATTTATTTATGGTTCTGAGAACACTGCTCTGCATGATATAAAACCTTGTTGGTTAGTAATGAAGGAAATTCTTGGCTCCTCTTTTAAAGTCATTTTCTTGTACTTCATTCTTGTGGTTTAGAATGGAATGATTTGTATTTCAGTCCCCTGCTTGGATTTTTCTGTTTTTATTCAACTTAAATGAGGTCCTAGAATTTTCCCACTTTACTTTCTTCTCAGATAACATTTTTGCCGATAAAAATATTTCATATCACTGCTGCCACCAAAGATCTGCTGTTGGTGGAACGCTGGGAACTTGCAGTAGACCAACCACTACAGATGCCACTCAGCCCCTTTAAAATCCACATCCTGCATAGCTAATTGTTATTTTATGGGGATTAGTTTACATGTAAAATAATTACCTATTACCATGCTGTATGTCTCAGTACATTTTAGACTGGGGTACCTGGGGTCCACCAAAGAACCTGACCTCAAGGGCCCACCAATGTCTAAAACCAAGTGGACGGTGATGCAGCAATCTGGTGGTAGTGCCCACCAAGACTGGGACTTACCGGGATTGTACCCAGTATACTGGTGGGCCAGATTTGATCCTACAGCAGTGATCCCCAACCAGTGGCTCAGGGGCAACATGTTGCTCCCCAACCCCTTGGATGTTGCTCTCAGTGCCCCCAAACCAGGGAGTTATTTTTGAATTCCTGACTTGGGGGCAAGTTTTGGTTGGATAAAAACAAGATTTACTCCCAAATAAAGCCCCCTGTAAGCTGATAGGGTGCATAGAGGCTGACTAATAGCCAATCACAGCCCTTATTTGGCTCCTCCATGAACTTTTATGGTGCTTGTGTTGCTCTCCAAGTCTTTTTATATTTGACTGTGGCTCACGAGTAAGAAAGGTTGGGGATCCCTGCCCTACAGCATGTGTATTTTAGCAATATGTGCTTCTTCTATGCTCCCACCAGGGGCCCTGTGATATTGGGGCCAAGGACTTATTTTCCTCTACCTTAAAGCTGTCCCCAAACACAATAAAATGTAATTTATTTGTTATATAAATCAAGTCGCTGATAAATGAATATGTGTTTGCTGCTCATTTTAGAGGACATGACATAGAAATATTCATCAGGACACCTTAGCGTGAATCTTGGGCGTGGCTATGTGCCAAACAGCTTTATGAACTGCGTTCATTGGTAGAATTTCTATAACCCATTTTGTGCCCCCCCTAAGCACGGCTGCCTCCTTGTGATGCATTTCATTTCCATAATCTCATTATTCTGTATAGTTCTGTTTCTTGCCTGGCAGCACAGCAGCTGTTAAAAGTATTGGCTAAGTGGCCCCCTGCGTGCAACGGTTTAGGGCCAACACCTATAAAACTCAAGCCAGCCAGCTCCCATTCTGTATTTTTTAGCTTCTTTCCTTTAGTTTGAATGAATTAGTATAAATATCCTGACACCAGCAGAGTAGACATCTTGAATGATAAAATCACTGGTAACCAATGATAAGCTGCCACATCATCAGTGATGTCACAGCTAATACCCAACTGCATGGTAGAAAGGACTAGAAACTAGAGGTGAGTGGGAAAGAATGTTTTTTTGCCTCTCTGTTGCATTCATTCTGGCAACTGCTTGCCGTGGCCCATATTTTCCTAAAGGGGAACTTCACCTATAATTTTGTAGATTTTACATTTCAGCAGCTATTTGGTTGCCAGCTTCCTTTTTACCGTAGCAACCAAGCAGCGGTCTGATTGGGAGAATAGAAAATGAATAGACAAGGGGCTAAAGAAAAAAGTAATAAAAGGTAACAATAACAGTAAGATTGTAGCCTAACAGAGCAATAATTATTTGGCTGCTGGGGTCACTGACCCCCATTAGAAAGATGAAAATATGCAGAAGAGGAAGGAAATCATGCAAAAAACTATTCCATTGGTCTGAGCCAGAAGCTGACTTTCACCCTTTGATAGATAAGCTCCCCAAAAGTAAAGCGAGAGCAGTGGAATTTCCCTCTGGCACAGTGCAGCGAGCTCCAGTTCCCTCTGATAAATATGCGGTCAGACGGAAATGGCACTTTTCTTATTTCGGACTCGTGTCTGTTTAATCTTTTTGCCACGGCCCTCGTGTCCTCCGGGAACGAAAAGGGAAAAAACAATCCCAGCTGCTGCTTTTTGTTTACAGATTCAACCAGTACAGCAGCCCCTTGTGTTTAAAGACCAAATTCTCTTAACATTACTCACTGGCTCTTTGTGATGGAAATACAATTAATCAGATGATTTTTGCTCAGCCTCTTTTAAATCTTTCCTACATATGGAGCTTCTACAGAATAGCGCCTATTGGCTGGGGCTGGTGTAAATAATCCATAATCTCTGGGGATTTTCTGTAACCTTGTTATGGGCTAAGGGGGCCCAGCCTGAAGGCCAGTTAGGGGGGGATTTGGGATGAGTGCTTATTTGTGCCCTGTGTACCCCTGGAATTATAGCAGGGTGACTGTTACCCCAATGTTTCTATATATCTGTAACCTTGTTATGGGCTAAGGGGGCCCAGCCTGAAGGCCAGTTAGGGGGAGATTTGGGGCGAGTGCTTATTTGTGCCCTGGGTACCCCTGGAACTATAGCAGGGTGACTGTTACCCCAATGTTTCTATATATCTGTAACCTTGTTATGAGCTAAGGGGGCCCAGCCTGAAGGCAGTTAGGGGGAGATTTGGGGTAAGTGCTTATTTGTAACCTGGGTACCCCTGGAACTATAGCAGGGTGACTGTTACCCCAATGTTTCTATATATCTGTAACCTTGTTATGGGCTAAGGGGGCCCAGTCTGAAGGCCAGTTAGGGGGGATTTGGGGTGAGTACTTATTTGTGCCCTGGGTACCCCTGGAACTATAGCAGGGTGACTGTTACCCCAATGTTTCTATATATCTGTAACCTTGTTATGAGCTAAGGGGGCCCAGCCTGAAGGCCAGTTAGGGGGAGATTTGGGGTAAGTGCTTATTTGTAACCTGGGTACCCCTGGAACTATAGCGGGGTGACTGTTACCCCAATGTTTCTATATATCTGTAACCTTGTTATGGGCTAAGGGGGCCCAGCCTGAAGGCCAGTTAGGGGGAGATTTGGGGTGAGTGCTTATTTGTGCCCTGGGTACCCCTGGAACTATAGCAGGGTGACTGTTACCCCAATGTTTCTATATATCTGTAACCTTGTTATGGGCTAAGGGGGCCGAGCCTGAAGGCCAGTTAGGGGGGGATTTGGGGTGAGTGTTATTTGTGCACTGGGTCCTCCTTACAAGAAGCGAGTGGAGCAGTAACAGTGTTTATATTAATATTAGGGCGCTTTACCAGGTAATTTTTTTAAAAAACATAAAAAGGCAGTGAAATGCTGGTCAACCTTAATTAAGCATTTATTAAAGAAAAAAAAAGTTTAATAAATACAGCAGGAACATTTACAAAAAACATACATACAAAGTGACTGACATTCAAAAAAAAAAAGTAAAGATGTTCAGCTTTAAGACAGATATAACTTATTCCGTCCTTGCGATATTTTTTTTTAAGTATACAAAATAAAAACAAAAAGCACAGCAGCTATTGGCCGGAATCTGCTGAAAGCACGTAATTGCATTATGGGAAAGCATATTGCAGTGTTATATATCTGTATTGGTGGAACAGGACTTCTTGGGAACATAGGACAAAGTGCTCGAGATACAGAGAACAGGGTTGGGCTGAATTTTTATGGTGACGCCCAAATCCTACGCGGTTGAACATTGGGGTGGGTGGGGGGGGGGAGAGAAAAAATAATAAACAAAAATACAAAGATTAGAGCTTCAAAAAACGAAGCATTGGCTGGACAGAATGCTTGCCCCCAGCAAGCCGCTTAGCAAGATATGTACTAGCCAAAATTCCTTTTTAACCCATCGGGTGCTGGTGAGATCCAGATGGCCCATTATAAAGGAGTTTTCAAGCCCAGAATGGGTTAAAAGACACACACAAAAATAAAATGCGTTCCGGAAAACCCTCTAGCACAGTTGCTAATTGTAAACAACAGGTTTGGGGGAATGACATGCAACTACTCACATAGGAGGATAAGCCTAAGAGTCCCTTGCATAATAAATGCAATTACTGCTATGGGTTGGTTAAGGCATAGTCGTCGGGAAAGCGTTACCATTAAAGGGGCCCCTACGCCTTCGTTCTTTTAAAAGTTTTCTTGCGTTTGTGACTGCGTAATCATTGTCCTTTTCTTTCACCCTCTCCATTTTATGAAGGCGTCTATGTAGTTTCTACCTTGCCTAAGGTGCCATTGTACCAAGCTGGTTGCCCACAGCATTCCTTCTTTTTCCTATGACCCCTTACAAAAGTCATTGCAAGAAGCATGACTGGGAGGGGCAAGGGCAGGTGATGGAGGCCACGGATGCCCGTAGAAAGAATTAGCATAAGACAATAGCATTAGGGGTATAGGGTAGGGGGTCTATACGGACCCTTTAATCACATAGGGGAAAGGGGGGGTTATTCACATGGTGGACAGTCAGATGCCAGTTCAACCCTCAATACGCACTAATGTAATCTACACTGTCGTTCTCAGAGAAAACAATGGAGTATTTCCTATGTGTTTCTATCAAAAGGTCCCGCTCTGTGCTCTCTGGGATCGGCAATACCATAAGTCGGCACCTCTAACCTCCTCTCTAGCACCTTCATGGAAACAGCCTTGCATGGAGTCTATGGAGTTTCTCACCTAATATCTCTATTTAAAATAATAATCAAAAACCCTATAAAAAAACAAAAAAAAAAAAAAGGGGTACCATATTATAATTTTCCGTGCAAACAGGAACGGGTTAAGCCTGCGGCTGTTTCCTTACAGACAGCTTAAGCTGGAAATGAATTGTACAAGTTGCAGAGCATCGTGGGACTGTTCCAATGGCTTGGCTACATCACCAGGACCAGTATAGGGTATGGCATTTGCCTTGCCCCCCCCCAGTATCCAAGGGGGCCCCTTTGGAAAAATAAAGGTTGATAAGAACACAAAGGACATAGAATGTTGTTTAACAACGTTGTTATATTTACATCAGGGGTGCCAAACCTTGGGCTGTCGTTGAACTGCTTCGACCAACGTCCCATTGACCGCTAAAGGCAAGTTGGACATCCCTGAAATATATCCCCCCACTTTGATTGGGGCCCCAGCCTTCATGCAATGTTAGGGTCCCCCAGCTCTAATTGTGGCCCTGCAGTCCATGATAGTAAGCTACGCAAAGTTTCATTGTACACTTGAAGCCAATGACACCATCCCAAAGTGCAGTTTCATTAGTATCATCGGACCAAGAACGTGCGCCAGAATACTGGCTGGTGATTGGACAGAACCACAGGGAAATCCAGTTGGAAGGTTTGGTTGTTCTGATATGATTATTTTCGCCCCTTTTCTCCTATACATTCCTATTCCATTTGGGGGAGGATTTTTGGCATATTTTCCATTGAAAATTTCAGAAACGACGGTTTCTTTCCTTGGTCAACATGCGGAGTCCATAAAGTACCAGACACAAGGTGTTTCCCTTGACCACCAACAGAATGTAGAACTATCTGGCAGCTCCCTTCATTCAGACCGCACCCATTATTGGACTTGGATTTTTCTCGGTCAGTACGGAAAAAGGTTAAAAAAAAAAAAATGGCTTCACATGACGCTGCAGCTCTTCGCTTTGTCCTTCCTCAAGTCCGTGGCCACAGCGCTCAGTTCCGGCCGGCTCGGCATGTGAGAGATTCTCTTTGTCGTTCTCTGGGTTTTATTCCTTTTAAGATTTTTGTTAGTCTTATTCACACACGCCAGGGTGGCTACATGAAAAATGTCTCTGACGCTGTTCTCCGACTGTAACGCTGAGCATTCGATGTATGTGGCTGCGCCGATCTGCTTGGCCATGTTTGCCCCCTGCCGGGAAAAGTAAATAAAATCAGCGGTCAGTGGATGGTAGGTAATTGCCATTGGAGGCTGCCATATTGTTTAGCACACAGAATATTATTACAGGTATAGGACCCATTATCCAAAATGCTTGGGACCAAGGGTATTCCGGATAAGGGGTCTTTCCATAATTTGGATCTCCATACCTTAAGTCTACTAAAAAAATCAATAAAACATTAATTATACCCAATAGAATTGTTTTGCATCCAGTAAGGATTATTTATATCTTAGTTGGGATCAAGTACAGGTACTGTTTTATTATTACAGAGAAAAGGGAATCATTTAACCATTAAATAAACCCAATAGGGCTGTTCTGCCCCAATAAGGGGTAATTATATCTTAGTTGGGATCAAGTACAGGTACTGTTTTATTATTACAGAGAAAAGGGAAATCAATTTTAAAAATCTGATTTATTTGATTAAAATGGAGTCTATGGGAGACCGGCTTTCCGTAATTCTAGCTTTCTGGATAACAAGTTTCTGGATAAGGGATCCCATAACTGTACTAAATAGTAGTTTTTACTATGCAAAGGTATCTCAACATAAACTACAAACAAAGCTGGAACATTTATATAATATACAGTTTGGTCATTTCCCTATGGGACCGAACTCTAAATTATATTCTTATAAATGGTGCATAGTGATGTCACCAGTTATAGTGATGTAATTTCTGTCACATGACTCACTAAAACTTGTATATTATAATAAAGTACCCCAAGTTGTAAAATATGAGGATATTACAAGTCACCTCGGACCGGTCATGGAATGCCTCTGTGACTTAGAATATCCCTATATTTTACAATAGGGGATACTTTATTCACTATATTATACATAAGAGCCACAAATATCCTGCAAACTATATCCTTATAAACAGTGGTGATTATAATTGATGTCATCAGTTATAATCAGTGCCTAGTGATGTAATTTCTGTCACATGACTCATTGAAACTTGGACCTCGTGCTTTTACATAGTCACGGAACTCCTGTGGTTTATAATATCCTTATATTTTACAATAGGGGTACATTATCCATATGTGTGTATATTTAATGCAGAGGGTAAATACTTTGAGTAAATAAGGTCATGTGAAGCCAAAGGCAGCTGCTCGCTAATTCCGACAGAGTGTTGATCACCGCGGATCCTGACAGCCCAGGGTGACGTCGGCACACACTAATACCAGGCTATGATCCTAATCTGGATTTATGTGAAACTCTGGGGGATTAGGATAGCACATAACGATACATCTTAATTACTATCTAAGGACTGAAAGAGCCCGGTAATTGCCATGGCTTTAGCTATATTTAGCTACAATACAACACACGCTCGGCATTCACCTTAAGCGCCAATAGATACTTCCTAGTGTGAATACAGGTTCTATTAAAGGTGGGCATACAATAAGGGGGATACAGAGCTGGGTTAGGGCTGGGGCAGAGATACCACTGATCCCCGAAGGCATGCCCCGAAGGCATAGAGGCAGGGCAGGCAATATATGATTGACAGCTCAGATTTTTCATTTACAATTACTTTCATTTTCCATTCAGCACTCCCTAGATAGCAAATGTATAAGATTTTGGGGCGATACTCAGTTTGCCTTAATAACAGCATATGCCTTAATAATAGTATATGCTAATTAGCACTCTTAAGGGTTAAATGTTAGGGGGAATTTTTTTTTAACCCTTCCCGATCCTAATTAGCATATGCTAATTAGGATTCGTATTGGCCGAACCCAAAAAAGTGGGTTCGGTGCATTCCTACTCTACTCACATAATACAAAAGGATTTGGAATTTTTTCATAGGGCAATAGTTCCCCTTTAACGCTGCTTTGTGGCACCATGGACGGAGATTGATCCCAGGGTTCATGTTTATATTGTAAGTGTTATAGGGAACATAGACTGTAAGCTCCGCAAAACAGCACTTGGGCACGTGGGATTACCTGATCGTAAGAGACTGGCGTCTGTCTGTGGTTGGATAGTTCTACTAATGTGGTTAGATCTGTCCGAAGGTCGGATTTGCAGCCAACCAGCAGCATTTTGGTATTGGGGCAGAACTCCTGAATTTCACCTTTCCACTGTAGGGAGAAGAAGAAACATATTAGGGGTTAGCGTAAGCGACACATTCAGCAATTAGCGACTTATATATGTAAACACTGACACCCACATATGCCAGAATGTTGATCAAATAAAGCAGATGGTTAATAATATGGTTTGGAACAGTTCCCTAAGCCCCGCCCCCTGTTCCCCTGCTGATCTGGCTGACTACTTTGGGACAGTAGTCGCCTATCCTCAGCCTGCATCCTCCCAATCCCACAATTCCATGCACACAAGATGTCAATAAGGAAAGGAACATCACAATTTGTAACATCAATGTTTTAGTCCCTCCTCCCCTGCCAGGATATCAAATGATACAGAAAGAGAAGAACTGTTTTGCAGCTGGATTTCAGCATATAAAAATGGTATTTATTCATACTTTTTGAAGGAACAGATTACGGGTATATTGGTATATTACGGGTATTCCAGAAATGGAGCTAAAGAGACAATGGAGGTTCCAGGCTGCCTTCCCCTGCAGGGGATTTCTGCAACATTCTCTGCTGTATATCACCTTGTAGAGCAACTGTGTCCAACTGGCTGCTTAAGCGTTAAAAGGGAACACATGCCTTGTTTATAATCAGCAGGAATCTTCCCTTTGTTGCCCCTGTATAGAGATCCATGTCTTCTACACACATTAATTGAATGTGGCTAGTATTTATGGCTAGTAAACAGACCTCTTATCTTAGGAAGCAGAGGCCAGAATGAAGGATCATGGGAAAGCCCTATGGCTTTCACAGGGCTGCTGTAAACTGCAGCAGCTTTTATAAATGTTATAAAATGTCTTTGACAAAAACTCATGACTGTGTCCGACTAATGCCAAGTACCAGATAGTTGCCCACCCAGGTTTAAAAGATTTTTTTCATTTGTAAGAAGAAATGTGAAGGGGGAAAGAGATCAATAGAGCTCACCTTTTTAAGAACGCTGTCGAGGGTCTCGGGGCGGCTAATGTCGAAACATATCAAGACGGCGTCGGAGTCTGGGTAACTTAGAGGTCGGACGTTGTCATAGTAAGGGGAACCTAGAAATGAAAAAAATAAATAAATAATAATGAATATTTGACTGTTATGAAAGAAAAGCTGTACCCCCTCCAACCACTATGGCATCACCACCATGGGTGCAACTCACTCAAGGCACATTTTGGCGACACATTTACACGCAAAGCGCCTTTTTTCCCCTTTTAACTTCAAAATCCAGCACTACCAAAGTGGGACAGACGAGAACCCAGGCCTTTTTGCCCACAGCCCAGGTTACTACTCTTTTATGTCCCTTATTAGGTTTCCCCTTACTTTGAAGATAAGTCTCTGAATCCATGCTGATGCTGAACTGACTGATGGGAAGTTTGCTCCAGGCACGCTGCTAATTAAACCCCCCATAAAAAGGGGCCACAAAGGTAAATTAAACATATTAAGTGCTGCCGTGTTCAAAAGGATATATTATACAACTTATAAAAATACAATATATGAGTAACAGAGCTACTGTAGGAGATGCCATGTACGGCAGCGCTATCCCTCCTGTTCATCACAAAACAAATATTTTGTTCAACACAAATATAAAGCCCCCGTCCCACTTCCCGGCAATGAAGAAGCCAAAAAATGCACAACGTAAGCAGAAAGCCGTACAAGTCAAAGAGAAGAATATTTAGGATAGACAAATAAAGAGGCCACAGTGGCATTCCTTTCCTGCACTGTAGCGCCTCTCTAACAAGCGCACTGACGGCTGGAATGCTGGGAATCAACAACAGTCGCCCGTATGTATACACAGTGTGTGGCAGAAGCCTTTTAAGACAAAATTTCCAAATTACTGGTCATGTGGCCGTAACCATTACCCCCATTCTGAGCGGGGGGGAGGATGCGGAATGTTTCTCTTTCATGTACCAAAACACATACCTCATTCTACATCTGGGATCCATTGCAGCGCCATTGATAACAACATGGATTATTGGAAGCAGACTATGGGCAGACGTGCTGGCAGCACGAATGTCCCAACCTCATGTAATAGCAGAGCCCTAACCCCAGAAGCAAAACTTTCCTTTAAAGGAAAACTATACCCCCAGAATGAATACTTAACCTTTAATATGATATAAACTCTTACCAAAGTGGAATATTATATATAGTTTAAATATTGCCCTTTTACATCCTTTCCCTTGAGCCGCCATTTAGTGATGGGCTGTGTGCCCCCTCAGAGATCACATGACCAGAAATAATGCAACTCTAACTGTAACAGGAAGTAGTGTGGAAATAAAGAGACATAACTCTGCCCATTAATTGGCTGATGGGGCCTAGCATGTATGTGTGCCCTTGGTTTGTTTGTCAGCACTATGAATCCTATATTCCTTGTGGTGACTATGTATTTATTACATTCAGCCTTGCACTATAGGAAAAGGCTGCTGCTCCCCTATAGTACGGCACATACAGCAGTGGATTTCACAGACCATTGTGCTGCTGAACTGCAACTCCCATAAGCCTTAGCTGGTCAACTGCCTTTTCTTATTGCAGCAACAGTTATGCCTGCTCCATATGCTTCGTTCTGCCTGTCCATATGTACACAAAAACAATTCACTGAGGAAGGTGGTCCTTCTGTGTGTTTATTCCACAGGCTCTGTCCTTGTTTTGCCTGAATACCAGGGGAACGAGGGAACCAGGGCCACGAGACATAGTTTATAGGCAGATTTATGCCTGCACAGGAATTAATACCATGCGGAATCTCCCCTGGCCTCACCCATAGGCAGATCCTCCCAGTGTGCATACCTGGGTGCTTGAGTCACGACTGCTCTCCAGCCTGACGCACCATATATGAGCATCCAGTGTGACATTCATTAGGGGAGCTTCATCCATAAACAGTGCCAACTATCTGCTCTTCCCTTCCATGCCCTTGTTAGCTCCGAGCCAAGGGTGTGTAAACACAGAATGGTCTGGGAACATTTTTCTTTATATGTTATAATAATATCAGTGCCAGCCAGTGACCAAAGATACAGAACATCCTTAAAAAAAAAAAAAGTGTCTTTCCTCTTTCTTACATGACAACAGTTCAGCCGTGCTTTATGGCAGAGATTCTAGCTGCCTTTATGACTGCAGAAATCCTAGACCCGCTGATACCAGCACCACAGGATTAATCAGCACAGTCGCTAATGGTATATTTAGGGTAATGGAACACAGCGCCCTGTCTGGCCCAGTCACCGCTCCTACTGGCAACACATGGATCGAATACAGGTGGACCTTCATGGACAAAATGGTCAGTCATCCAATGGCCTTACAATAAGCACCAATGACAACTGGATAGCAGCTTCGCTGATTGGCTACTGGCCCCTACATGGATCTGGGATGTGATTTAGAATCCAGCAGCAGTGCATATTAGCATCCAGAACAGCAGAATTCACTGAGCTGGCAGTTAGGCTCAAACAGATGGCAGTTTTGCTGAGACCCAGATAAGCTGCATGGCTGAGAGACTTGGCTAACACTTCCCAGGAATGGGCAAACAATGCCGACAAGTAACAGCCAGAGACATTCCCATGTGACACAGGCGGCGGCGCTGATACACACAAACTTTTCATTGGTGTGAAACAGCAGTGATGAAGAAAACGGTGCCAGGAAGCCCAGGTTTACAAGCTGTGAAGCGCAACACATAGGTGCTGATGGAATGGAAACTGGTATAAAAACCCGAATGCCAAATGGAGCAACACCTATAGGAACGCCAGTCCTTCCTGTCTGCGATGATTCAGACATTAATATGTAATTTGGCTTTAGTTTCCCTTTAGTGCCACTCTTTTGATAGTCACAGCAACAGCTCTTTTGTCTGCAGTCCGTTTCATCTTTGTATGCCCTTTAACCTGCCCACCATATGGCGAGACTCTGTTGGGGGTCATAGGACTCTAATCGTTGCCCGGAACCTATAAAGAAGTGGGCCCCAAATGTTACAATTCAGCTGGGTCTCAGAGAAAAATGTGGGTTACTGAGGACTGTTAGTATATAAAGTCCATTTATTGCGGTTCTGGAGGTTGAGTCTGTTTTTAATAATGGTCCATGGGGGTCAGTTCCATGCAGTCACTACAAATCCAAGCCAATCAGGGTGGCATAAACTTACTATATAAAGTGTCCTTCAAATCAAATACAATATACTATCATATATCAGCTAACATGCAGTAAGGTGCACTCCCCAGTCATAATACTCTCATACTTATCACTGCAGAATTTAAATGAAAGCTGTACCCCAGAGACCCTAAAGGCCCTGCGGCTTGAATGCCAGACCATTAGAGACCCTCATGCAGTTTCACGCACTGTGTCTTTGATACAATGAAGCAGCCTCCCATGGCGGGGAGAGTCATGAATATTTCAGCAATCAATCACTTCTATGGTAATGTACAGGGGAAATAAGGAGAGCAGATGGGGAATGGAGTTTTGCGCTGCCCTTGGGGTAATGGCACACCAGGCATTTTAATTGCCGCAATCTTCTCAGTGAAACCTGTGGCGATTTCCAACACCTGCTGCCTCTGCATGCCCCTTCCCCTGTCAGTGTATGGGAATCACCCTGGCTGTGGCACATACAGGGGCTCTGCCATCTGTTATCTAGCGGTATTCACTCCCTTACATATATTGCTGCCAAATCAGCCTTTAAAGGGGAACTAAACAACACTTACAGATAGGTCACTTTCAAAGCAAAAGGCAGAATTCTCCCCATTCATTGGCTGATGGAGCCTAGCATGTATGTGTGCCTTGGCTTGTTTGTGTGCACTGTGAATCCTATGATCCCTGGGGGTGGCCCTTAATTCTTAAAATGGCAGTTTTCTATTTAGGATTACTCAATAGCACATACAGGTATGGGATCCGCTATCTGGAAACCCGATATCCAGAGAGGTCCGAATTACGGAAAGCCTGTCTCCCATAGACTCCATTTTAATCAAATAATTCAGATTTTTAAAAACGGATTTCCTTTTTCTCTGCAAAAATAAAACACAGTGTTTTGTATTTGATCCCAACTAAGATATAATTAATCCGTATTGGATGCAAAACAATTCTATTGGGTTTAATGAATGTTTTATTGATTTTTTAGTAGACTTAAGGTATGACGATCCAAATTACGGAAAGACCCCTTATCCGGAATAACCCTTGGTCCCAAGCATTCTGGATAACCGGTCCTATACCTGTACTACTAAAAAAGTATATTTGTATGAAAATGGTTTGTTTACATATGAGCTGGTTTATGCAATATATTTTTACAGAGACCTACACTGTTTGGGGGTATAGTTTTCCTTTAATTAGTGGCACGATAGCTTTATAGAAATACTCATAGGAAAAAAAAAATTTTATATATATATATATATATATATATATATATATAATTTTGCAATTTTTAAATTTTTTTTTATATATAATCATCTGTAAATATAAGAGCAATCGGAAGCGGTAGCCATGTGTCCCTTTCTCTACTGCTGTTTCTGTCTCTTAAACAATGTAAAAGGCGTCAGTGTTGCATGGTTGCACAGTTCTGTTCCTCAGCTGCCTGCTGCTACATTGTTTCAACAGTCCATCAGGGCAGAGACCAGAAAGGGAGAGCCAGATTAGAGTTACATTTACATATAACCATGGGAAAGTTGCTTAGTTACAATTTTATTTTTAGGTTTATATTGCCTTTAATTCCTCTCCCATTAAAGAGAGGGTTTGATAGAACCCTAATTACTGACGGTGAGATCATGTTGGGTTTCAACATCACCAAACAGATGATTAATATTCACGCAAGGTGTTAGTAATCTGCATATACACGGCACAACGCCAGCCCCTCTGAGTGAGATCTGACAGTTTGCCCTCATCAGGGCGTCACCTTAAGGAGAACTCAGACTTACATCATAGAAGGAAAGCCTTAATATCTAGAATTTTCTAGTTCTCCCTCAAGGGAAAATAAATTCTCTAGCAGGGAGAGGTACCTATACTACAAAGGAAAAGCAATCGCCACTCCTCTGATCTAAGCGGTTGTATTCATAATTACTGCATAGCTTTGGTATGAACTAGAAACCATAAATGCTTCCATGTGAATATTATATATATATGTATATGTTATCTATATCTATATATCATGCAATGATAGATCCCGGTCTCGTGAAGTGATGAACAGGTTTATCGCCGATCTGACACATTTCCCCACTAACCCTCATGAGATGAAAGCATGAGAGGAAATTATTCTGAACGACTGCACATTCCAGAGCTTTAGGTATTTGCCCTGAAGATTCAGGAAGGGGATATTTTATAGGAATGTATCGTATGCAATATTACATATATCCTCTACTGTAAACAGAGGGGTTCTGTGACCATATAAAGGCACAAGGCTGCAGGCTGAGTTATACAGGGAACTCTGAGTATCACTCATGTATTATAAGGGATAATGTACCTCCTACTGTAAATGATAAGGATATTAGCAGTCACTGAGGGGTTCTGTGACCATATAAAGGCACAAGGCTGCAGGCTGAGTTATACAGGGAACTCTGAGTATCACTCATGTATTATAAGGGATAATGTACCCCCTACTGTAAATGATAAGGATATTAGCAGTCACTGAGGGGTTCTGTGACCATATAAAGGCACAAGGCTGCAGGCTGAGTTATACAGGGAACTCTGAGTATCACTCATGTATTATAAGGGATAATGTACCTCCTACTGTAAATGATAAGGATATTAGAAGTCACTGAGGGGTCCTGTGACCATATATAGGCACAGGGATGCAGACAACTCTATCACTAGTGTATTATAAGGGATAATGTACCCCCCTACTGTAAATGATAAGGATTCCAGGACCATAAGGCTTGGTGTTTTCTGCTCAGCTCTGATCTACTTTATAATATGTCTGCACCCAAAGACAGGCCTTACATTACCCATGAGTATGCATTTTTGCACCAAAATCCACTCCGTGTGTCCGCACTAAGGCGGCGGAGTGTCTCCGGGTGCAGACCCACCATAAAGCAGATCAGAGCGGAGGGGCAGGCCCAGAAAAACACCCCTCGTGGCAGTAGCCTAAAGGCACAAGGTGGTGCAACACTGACGCAAGGTTTAATGACTCGGAAAGCCCAAACTGTCGCCCTCTAGCTATCTTAAGGGAAGACTTCTGAGAGTTGTAGCTGAACACTAGGATTAGTTCTTGGATTAGTCAAATATTTGCCAGACTTATCCTACTTTGAAGGCCAGTAAGAAAGGGTCACAGGACGGGTTTCAACGTAGTTCAGATATTTTTAGGATTTAGGTTTCCTACACGCAAGCAAACTTCGTGCAAGTGATTATCCACAAATGCCAATGAGACTTGCCACGTTTCAATGCAACAATCGCTTGCACCAACATGTTCATGCAACAGGGCAATTTCGACCATTTAGCCCTACCTCCTGATCTATTAATTATCGTAGGCACCAAAGTTCCCCAATTCACCCTATAAACATCCTTTAAATAACTTTTCTGGTAGACAGTGAGAGTCAGGGTAACAAAGAAGGATGTGCCTCGATACAATCAGAGGAAAAATAATCCACCATAGTCCTAAAATTGGCCTGAACAAAAACAAATCTCAGCTTCTCTTGTTCTAAATCTGATCTCCGTTCTATTTGCCAACATCCTTGTCCCTCATACAATCAGAGTTCCTTCCTTTTGCCCTGATGGGCCTAACGAATAGGAAGGAATCTTGGAGAATAAAGGAAATAATTAAAATAAAACAAACTACCTCCGTTCTCCTAGTAACCCCCGAGATATCCTTCTGCTCCAGGCTACGGGTTATTGAGGTACATGGGACTCCCGTTCCCTACTCAAGTCCGCATGGTAGAGAGGATATATTTACAGTTGTGGGAAAGCTATAGTTCTGCAGTTCCTCTGTACAAAAGTGCTTTGTGTCAGTGCAATGTGATCTTCTCTATTCATATTCTTTCCCCACATTTTTGACATTCTTTGTAGGAAAGCCTTGGCATGAAATGATACAGTTAAGGTAACTACGCTGGCATGGATTAATGTACATCTCTGCCAGAACCTCATAGAGCTGTAGAAGCTTTAAGCAAAGCCTTGTTGTTACCCTTCCAGCTCATGATCAAAAGTAATGGTAGCCCAGACACAGTCTATGGAATTCTTGGCTTCTGAACACACCACTAAACCACTTTTTACATATTTTTATCTCAGAGAACTCATATTTTATCTCAGAGAACTCGCTCTAGGGTTTTAATGATGCTTGGTTGCCCATTGGATATATTTTAGGGCCAAATAGCAAATTTCTCAAATCCCGTCTATGGGAGAAACAGAAGGAAGCCAACGTTCTACCGTCAAGAGTTCTACAAACAAGAGCTGCCCAATCACAGCACTCATTTAAATCCCATACCCACCCCATCTTATTAGGCTTGCATTACTTATTCTGCTTCCAAACGTGTTCTACCTTTGATTGCAACTCCTGCAGAGATGTCAACCTCCCAAAGCTGACTTCCAAGAGGTTTTTGGCCACACTCTATTATACATGGCCGTGCCCATTTATGTCCCAACCACTGTCCTAACCTGATTTCTAAATCTGGGCGACTTTTCAGTTCAAGTTCAAGGTTCTAATAGCAACTTCTGGTTACATTTACGTTACATTGTAGATAATGAATTTAATGTGTCATTTAATGTATGAGGCGACTCAGTGTTTCCTGCTGTTCCACTATAGCCTTGAGTTCAGTTCTGTCCAGGCCACTGTCAGCGCGGAATTGGTATATTTCCCTGGGGCCTCAAATAGATCAATGGTCCCTAAACTGTAGGACTTGGAGTAGTGGCAGGTGGGGCACACCTTGAAGGTCAGTTATGGTGAGAATAGCGGAGAATGTCCATTGGCTCTTCTAGATACACCTGTCCTAAAAGGTCAGTTAGGGCTGACTATTTGCTATCCTGGATAATCTGTACCCATTTAATCAACTAACGAGGGCCTTGACCAAGGGGTGGACTTGAACTGAACACATTTTAGACCAGAGGTTGACCAAACAACTGGTTCCTGATGACCCCACTGCTCTCTGTTGTGGTGAAATTAGATTGTAAGTTCTTGTGGAGGATGGACTTATGTGAGTGATTGTATAGAGGACCATTCAGAAGACTCAATGTTTATAGAACTATTCATGAGATCATCCGAGACAAAACCACATATGGTGCCAATCTATGTGTCCATGATCTACGCCTACCCAGCAGCCCATTAACAAGCAAGCACAAGCAAGAAAGAACAATTTGATATCATAAAGGAAAAGGCCTTTGTAATCCATTCAGAACATTAAATCCCAAGGCCCGTTGGACTTAAGCCTACAAACATGCAATGTTCTTTGTTGCTTTATTACTAAAATACTGCCTTGCCTCGGCGGGAATCTTACACAAACAAGGGAATAAGTTTCTCCTCATGCCATTGTGCCAATGAATCACTCCCTATAAAAGAACCGCCGTTTGCAAACTTTCTCCTCTTCTGGACTCCGTCTCCTGAACATGCCCCAGCAGATCAGGTTGTGCAATCCGATCCAGGAACCCGGCCAACGACTGGGAGTCTGAAATATTTGGCAGATCGTCCTAATCATTTCAATGCTTTCGCTTAGAAGCTTTACATCGACGGCACAAAGGGAAGCTTCACCGCAACGGGGCGATAGCTACAATTTTTAATTAAAATGTAATGCCCTTTCATGTATAAAATTGCATTTGGTTGTACATTGGGAAAAACAGGGGGGTTGGGGGAAGCAGAAAGCGCTATTTCTAGTCCTCCACAAACAAATTGCTGGGCGCTTAATGAAACGTTTGCTAGGCCTTTGTATGGAAAGCGATTAAAAAATCGTTCCTCAAACAACACAAACAAGAGAAAGTCTGGATTCTATATACTGAGCTTTAGCGTTGGATGCGGTACTGGAAACCACTGCCGCCACTTTAATAGCTTGCCAGGGGGGGCTGCTTATAAAGGAAATCATCATCAAAAAGGCATTTTAAAAACAATTCAGAATGTTAAGAAGATGGAGCAGTAATGGGAAAATGGGGATTTACTCACATTCTGCAATCGGTTGTAGGTATTTTTGTGCCTGTCTAGCAGAGTAAATTGGTATGGCTGCATAGCCTTCCTTTTTCTCACAAGGCAGCACTCCTACCTTGCTTTATGGCTGAGATTCTAACTATCTATTCCCCCCCCCTCATTGTAAGCAGCAGTCCTGCCCTGCTTTATGGCTGAGATTCTAGCTATCTGTATAACAGAGCATTCTGTCACAGTGGCACAGATCCTATCTGATCCCCCCATTGTAAGCAGCAGTCCTGCCCTGCTTTATGGCTTAGATTCTAGCTATCTGTATAACAGAGCATTCTGTCACAGTGGCACAGAGCCTATCTGATCCCCCCCATTGTAAGCAGCAGTCCTGCCCTGCTTTATGGCTTAGATTCTCTTTATAACTCAGCAATCAGTCATGGTATTTACACCTACTAACTGAACCCCATTGACATAAGCAGCAGTCCTGTCCTGCTTTATGGATGAGATTCATAAAAGAACAGTGTCCCTAATGGAAACCCACTGTTACAGCAGAACTGCTTTATGGAATCTGACCACTGACACAATGTGGTGCTACCATAATAGTCAGGATCTCAGCCATAAAGCAGGGCAGGACTGCTGTTACAGTGGGTTTCAGTTAGTTTCTGCAATCACTGTGACACAAACTAAATCCATCAATGTATGCTCTGCTTTATGGCTGAGAAATACAGAATATTTGAAGTGTTGGGTGGATATTTGGGATATTTGTCTCTTAATAGCCGTGTATTGGATATGCAAGGGGATTTCAAGCTTTTATTGCCAATTGGAATAAAGCATCCCCTTGTCCCTGTGCTTTAGTACAATGGCCTCTCGCTAATGGAAGGCGTCAGGGTCTGTGTTATTAGGGAAGCGCTAGAGAACCAGCCATTCAGTGTCCTACAGAGTGAAATCTTAGAGGCTTCAAAGAAGCAAAAAAATAAAGGGGGGGGGTGCGAAATGTAGAAGTTTCACTCCTGAGAAATTAGAGCCGAGAATTCAGGGGCCCCTCCAGCTTTTTCTCACGCTGAACTCTGCTATTGTGGAATCTGTGTGGGTTGCATTCCGAGCAGCAATTATATTTGTAAGGAAACCTTTGGGGTAGGGGGGGTGGGAATAATGCTTGAAAGCAGGTTTCCATTGTGTATAAAGGGAACAGTGTAACGTTAGCCGCGTGCATAGGAGCGCTTCCAGTCAGTAGGTTATTTGGTCTGCTCTATAATTGCACATGTGTTTGTACTGAATAAACAGGCAGCCGAGAAGCCCTACAAAGTGAAAGTAACAGTGATTTCTTCCATTAAAATATCAATAACGGTTTGGCAATAATTGTGTACATTCCTCCCAACACTGCCACTTGAATGTTTTGGGCCACCCCTAGCCATACCCACATTTACCCCCCATCCTGAGACATAACCCATTCCTTTTGGAGTAAGCTAGGGTTGCCACATCATAGTCCCGCCCCATGAATTCATGTCTCCGCCCCCTGCGATACCACACCCTGTCCACTGATGTCACGTCCCCGCCCCCACCTGGATCTAAGGCCACGGAAAAGTAGCACCCCCCTAGAATAAGCACTGCCCTTGTCATAAATCAAGAGGGCTGTCATGCACAAGCAGATACAGGTATGGGACCTGTTATCCAGAATGCTCGCAATCTGGGGTTTTCCAGGTAAGGGATCTCGAAATTTGGATCTCCATACCATGGGTCTGCTAAAAAATAAATGTAAACCTTAATTAAACCCAATAGGATTGTTATGCCTCCTATAAGGATTAATTATATGTAGTATGAAGTATTATATTAGTATGAAGTACCAGGTACTGTTTTTTTTATAACACAGAAAAAGGGAAACGTTAAAAATGTAAGTTATTTGAATAAAATATATTCTATGGGAGATAGCCTTTGCATAATTTGGAGCTTTCTGGATAACAGATCTCAAGCCTGTACAATGAGGAGATGTGACCACCACCAAGTCACTTAGGATTTTCCGTCACTTTAAAACAAAAGACAACCAATCAGGGGAGTGCATAAAATCCCCATAGTGCAGAGTCACCCACACCCTACGTGTTTTCTCTCATTTGCGGGCTAATTAGAAGCAGGCTCGCTGTCAGATGACATAACGCTCTAGTGACTGGCGATTTTTCTTGAGTGAACATGCACGCCCCAGAGCCACGGATTAATGTTAATTGAATGACACCCTTGCCGAGGCACCCATAAAACCCAGACCTTTTAAATATCTACTGGGGGGGAACTGGCACATTGTTACAATCTATTGAGCCATAGAGAGAAAGGTTTTACTGTATAAGAAGCATTGATCCCCTCGCCTGTTGGACTTGCACTCATTTACATACATATAGCACTGCCATATCAGCCAGACACATAAAACACATGGCTGACTAGTAATGTGCTCAGGGGGATACCAGCAGAGCAATCTGCACCGTGCCCCCCCCCCCCCCAACCAGCTTAGCAATCAGCCAGCCAACATGTGCATTTTATTAACAGCCAGTCTAAAGGGTGGAGGGGGGCAGAAAAGATTGGAAACTCCCTGCACAGCAATGTGGGAAATATACAACAAACCCAAGGATTTGGCTGTTGGGGGATGCTGGGAAGTGTAATGAACGAACTGGAAATTCAAAGCCCATACAGTCTCAGAATGGCAACGGCACCCCTAGTGCTCAGAAAAGGTGCCAAACTGGCAAGTCCCAAACTAACTACCGCTGGCATGGAATGGGGGTTCAATAATCCACATGAGTGACACATGAGTGACTCCAAGGAAAGCATGGAAAGGTGCAGTCGACGGCAACTTACTCCTTTCTGGCTACAGTGGCAACTGAGTAAAATATTGCATATCTAAAGGGGAACTAGACCTCAAAAACTGTGTTTATGGAACAGTGAAAATATAATTGCATTCTAAACTGTATACATTTATTAAAATCTATCATTGGCTTAAATATTATTTTATACATATAATTCCAGTTGGAAGCAGTACAACAAGAATATTGCTGAGCACAGAAGAAGCAATGATATCCTCTTTCCCAATCCCTCTTCCTGCTCCCACCCCTGTGCCCCCTGGGATCAGCTTACAAGGGCCTGGAGATGTAACCAGGATGCCCTTGGAGCAGCAGGATACACACAGACCCCCCCCTTCCCCCTCTTGTGCTTCCCTGTCAAGCAATCACAGGTCTCTCCTGCCATTTGTCATCGGCCCTTTCCTTGGCTCATCCAGTTCCCATCCTGTCCGCCCCGGCTCTCCCTTTCTTGTACAGATCTTTTAACGCTGTGGGAAGTGACAAAAGCCATCTCACCAGTGGGGTTAAGGCGGCAGTGCAAGAATTCCCTTAATGTTTATTTATGGAGGAACAAACTTTCATGGTAAAGTTTCTCATTGCAGCTCACTGGGGCTTCGGTTGAACAGGCAGGAACAAAGGCAAAGCAAACAGTCCCCACATACACTGAAAAATGGTTTATTTCTCATCCGTTTCCAAGGACAGAACTGCCGGTACAACATGTTTTTGTTCCATGCCACAGGTGTGTACACAACAGCCACCTCTGTGCACACTGTGCCTCCGAACTACATATATTTCACACAAGAAAGGCAAATAAATACCCCAGGCGGCCGGGCCGGTCTTTCCACCTTTAATGACACCGCGACAGGATCAATTCTGGAGCAGATCCCTATCCTCAGTATCCATGTACAGGTATGGCATCCGTTATCCGGAAACCACTTATCCAGAAAGCTCCGAATTCTGGGAAGATAATCTACCATAGACTCCATTTTATTCAAATAATTTACATTTTTAAAACGGATTTCCTATTTTTCTGTAATAATAAAACAGTATCTGTACTTGATCCCAACTAAGATACAATTACCCCTTATTGGGGCAGAACAGCCCTATTTGGTTTATTTAATGGTTAAATGATTCCCTTTTCTCTGTAATAATAAAACAGTACCTGTACTTGATCCCAACTAAGATATAATTACCCCTTATTGGGGGCAGAACAGTCCTATTGGGTTTATTTAATGGTTAAATGATTCCCTTTTCTCTGTAATAATAAAACAGTACCTGTACTTGATCCCAACTAAGATATAATTACCCCTTATTGGGGAGGGAACAGCCCTATTGGGTTTATTTCATAAGGAGTTTAATTAATGCTTAAATGATTTTTTGGTAGAATTAAGATATGGAGATCCAAATTATGGAAATACCCCTTATCTGGAAAACCCCAGGTCCCAAGCATTCTGGATAACAGGTCCCATACCTGTATATCCTGCCCCATTCTACAAAAGGCATGCCAACAGCTAGGGTTCCCTGGCAAGCAATGAGTTAACAGAACCAGCCCTTCCTCTGAATGAAGAGCTGAGCACCCAGCACCCTCGTGGTGCAGCCACCCAATCAGCAGACCCATGAATGGAAGAATGCAAGGAATTTATATAGGAGCCTGCAACTTTTAAACAGCATTCCTTCCAAAGCCTAAGTGCCAAAAAAGGGCCCGGAGCTGGAGCAGACTGGCCATCGGATACGGCAGCCACCGCCGCACTTCTATGTTCTACTAAATGAGCCATGAAGTTATAGTAATGCAATGAAATGAAAATAAAATCTAAAACTCTAAGCCTTAGGGCAGAACAGCTGCACCAGCAGCCACAGGAGAAAGCAGCTTCGCTACACAGGGGCAAATGTGTATAGTAAGGCAAGGGGTCAAGGGTAGTGCCAGAGGTGATATAAAGTACTGACTGACACCTTCAGTGCATTTTGGGAGGTGTAGTTCAACAACAACTGGCCATGCTTTATATAACCATAGGGGGGAAGCAAGCGCTTTAATCCATGCCCAAATTAACCATTCAGCTGCTGAAGTACTACTGCCATCAAGTCTAGATACACCAGCACCAATTTGTATGGATTCCTGGGCCAATCAGCGCCCAATCAAACAGTACGTAGTTTTGCATTTCAGAACAGGCCCATGGCACCACATAACCCCGCCCACATCTTTATAAGTTTCTCCGCCCACTGACCCACCAATTCTTCCCAAACACCCTCGGATTATTCAGCATTCTTTATATAGCACAGAGATCATTCAGCAGCAGATTGCTTATTATTCACATCAGTCCCTGCCCCAGTGGAGCTTACAATCTAAAGTCCCTTATAATGTTCATTAGCGTCAATCTCATCACAAGCCCTTGCAGCACTCTGCAAGGGATACCCCAAGGGGAATGAAAATCCTCTCTCCCAATGAATTTGTCCCTTTATAGATGCCGTGCAGCAGGCAGAGGGTTAAAGCTGAGTAAATAGAGTGGGTGATGGTTTGGAAGCGAGCCCCCCCCCCCCCCCCCAGAATGCTGTGGGCAGAGCGTATGGAATGTTTATGTTGATTGTCACTGCAGGAAGCTGTTGCCTAGAAGGTGCCAAGGCCTCATTACGTAGCAGTTATAGGCTCAATGTGACCTTGGGGCATGGGATGGCACGTACCCGTCGCTCTGCATGAATAATGAATGTATCATATGTGAATGTTCCACACTAAGCGCGATTATTAGCCAGCCCAGCGCCTCCATCCTCATCCATTACTCACACACCAGCATATGGCACCGCGAGCGGAGGCTTCTCATTCCCTAGGAGGCTCATTCACATCAAACACAGTAATTATTCCCCATTTCTAGATTCCAACGCGGCAATGGCCTTGTGCTCCAGGCCGTGGGGGGGGGGGGGGGGTGGGGGGGGGGGGGGGTGGAGTGAAGAGACTGCACCGTTCCCCTTTCTGGGAAAAAGCTAGAACTGTTGGAAAGTGTGGAACATAAGGCAGGGGAAAGAACGGGATATTGTGTAAAATAAGGCAAGAGGGAGTAAGAGGTTGCAGCTGCAGGATACTGTGCTTAGCCAATGACACTTAGGGGATACAGGGATGAAGATGTAGAGATGTAGTTCAATCGCTGTGATTTTGTAAAAGGACTCCCCTCTCCACCTAGAAGAGTTCTGGCCACAGAACATTGATTAAATAGAACTACAAATGCTAGAACTTACTGTCTGAGACTGCCCAGCGCCTAACCCCTTGCCAGCGCCTAACCCTAGCTGGCCCCTAACACCCTAGCCGGTGCCTAAACCTAGCTGGCCCCTAACCCCCTAGCCGGTGCCTAACCCATTACCCAGTGCCTAACCCTAGCTGGCCCCTAACCCCCTAGCCAGTGCCTAACCCTAGCTGGCCCCTAACCCCCAAGCAGATGCCTAACCCCTTAGCCAGCGCCTAACCCTAGCTGGCCCCTAACCCCCTAGCCGGTGCCTAACCCCTTAGCCAGCGCCTTACCCTAGCTGGATCCTAACACCCTAGCCAGTGCCTAACCCTAGCTGGCCCCTAACTCCATAGCCGGCGCCTAACTCTCTAGCCGGGCATAACCCTAGCATAACTGTTATTCCACTATAAATTATGAATTCATTCCGATTACTATGTAACTGCAGATTAACGCCGACCCAACATAACAGACTGGCACAAACGCCAATTACACAGACTCAGGCAGGACCACATGACCCAGGCCACACTGATGACAGAGACTTGCCATTAGGACTTTACACACAAGGGAATAGTTACAATGTATCCAACAAAAACATAAATGAAACAGATGCAAGTGCCAGTCCATCACTCCCAGGCAACTCCCAGGCACCCTGCAGCAGAATGTTTATTTAAAGGGATATCGCAGCTTAAACTTACCAGACGTATCCCAGAGACTCAGCTCTATCCTCTGCGTGTCGATTTCAAAACTGGCCGTGTAATTCTCAAATACGGTGGGGACGTAATTCTGAAGGGGAAGAAAGGAAAATGCATTTGATTAGCCCAGATCATTCCAGGGGCAGCAACACACACACTATTCCCAGGGCTTTGTCCTTCCTGCTTGGGATGGGGGGTAGATTGATTGACAGGTGGGTGGGCACCAGTATTGTGGGGTCTTTATCCATCCTACTGGCTATTGTATGAAACCTGTGTGTGGGACGCAGAATCACTGCTAGTTTAGGAGAGAGGGCCGAGGAGCTCCAGTTGCCCCTTACTGTACAACCAAAGGCCTGGGTAGGGACGGTGAGAGTTGTAGTTTAGCTACAGATACAATGTAGCAGATTCCTGGAATACTGGGATTTCCCAAACTTGTCTAGAGGTGTAGGCTGATGGGAGACAGCGGAATATACTGATGTACAACAGGATTTCATGGCAACATTAACCCAAACAGCGGTCTAGAACCCCAGATACAGGGGTAGAACAGTAAATCAGAACACATTGCATTAAAATCAGCCCCCCCCCCCCCCCACAAATACTGCGACTTAATCCAGATTCAAACTGATTTGCTTTTCACATGCAACACAACAGAAAGGGATTCCCTGTCCCACAGAGCTTGCACTCTCCCTCTGCACAACAGGCACATACAGAATTAATAGAGCCCAGAAGAATACGCCAGCAGATGGTTTTAGGGGGTTCATTTATGACCCTTTTAATGACTGCCCACCCTACAGTAAATCCACAGGAGGGCCATCAAAGCGAGGGGCAGTTGTGTGTTGGGGGGGGGGGGGGGTAGGTTACAGACGAACAGGGTCCCTTAAACAAGCCAGGATCAATCCAAAGGCTGAGACGTTGCAATACCATCTTCAACCAGCAAATGGCGCTCAACAGCTGCTATACTTAGTAGGCCAGTTTTTGTAGGCTGTTTCCATGGCTGGTAAAAAAAAAAAAGAAGATAACTGTACAAAAAGGATCAGCCTATGGCCCTCCAGCTGTTATTCCAACCCAGTTACTAATATGGAGGTCCCAGGGAGGCTGAAAAGGAAAAAAAAAGATATATTTCTTATCTGCAGCCACTTAAACATGAACAGCTGGAGGGCCACAGGCCGGACATCCTTGCTGAATAGCCCAATACAAAAGCTGGAGGGCCACATGATACTGAGAGTTGCAGTTGCCCATAGCCTTAAAGGGCAAGTGTGCTGGGTAAGGGGAAAGTTACACTGCCCCAATATGAAATGGAATGAAGATTCCCCCTCCATGCAAATCCTATGTGGGCCCCTGAGGGACCTACCTCAGGGAAGGAGTCCTTGGCAAAGACATGGAGCAGGGCAGTTTTGCCACACTGGCTGTCCCCCACCACCACAATTTTACATTTCACATTCTGGTTGGGATCCATCATTGATTTGCTGGCCAGTTTCTGACTCGTTCTTCTTTCCTTCATTGATGTTTATGGGGAAACTTTCCTTCCTGATGAGCAGAGAGTCGGGGCTGCGGCGAGACCCCCCCGGAGCAGCTTGATCCACCAGCGGCAGCGGGGAACCCTCCTACATCCAACGGCGGAGATGACTGAGCTTTGTTACTCTACTACTGACAGGTTTTATAGCGGGCCCCGCCCCCTGTCCCTATTCTTCTGTAACCGGAGACTCCGCCACGCCCACCCTTTCTCCTTGTATGGAACATGCGGCGAGAGGACGGAGGGGAATCAAACTATTGGGCTGTGCGGAGAGTGCGCCATCTAGGGGACTGTGCCGGAAGTGCCGCAGTTTGGCAATGACAAAGCAAGGGGGGCAGCTCAGGCAGATGGCTTTGTTTTCCTAAAATACTGATTTGGGTTTTTTTTCGTTGGGCCTCATAGGAAAGTGGGTAAATTTAAGGAATCGCGGCCAGTGACCATAAATGTGTTGCTGCACTACATATATCAGAACCAAGGATGCTGTGAGTTGTAGTAAAACTGAGACTGAAGGGCATATTCCCGTTATAAATGCTATAAACATCTCTTTTGCTGTTCTGAAACAATTTGCAATTGGTCTTCTCTTTTTTTTTTTACTTACTGTGTTGCCTCTTTCTAACCTAAAATGTACAAAATACTGTGGCTGAAGGGTAACAGCTACACCCAGCCCTGCCCATTGTAACTCAGCAGCAGGGGGCGCTAATGTGTGTATTGGCTTTAGCGCATCCCTTAGCTTCATTCACTGTAGCCTGGGATGCCTACCTGCTGCCCTCCAGCACTCACATCTGTAATGTACTGCAATGTTTTCAATGGTACAATGGAGAGATGGTGCCTATAGTAATAATAATAATAATAGTCTCTGGGAAGGGACTGGGGCTGGGGGATAGCAGGTATAGTAGGGAGAGATGGTGCCTATAGTAGCAGTGGGGGGATAATAGCCTCTGGGAAGGGACTGGGGCTGTGGGATAGCAGCTATAGTAGGGAGAGATGGTGCCTATAGTAGCAGTGGGGGGATAATAGCCTCTGGGAAGGGACTGGGGCTGTGGGATAGCAGGTATAGTAGGGAGAGATGGTGCCTATAGTAGCAGTGGGGGGATAATAGCCTCTGGGAAGGGACTGGGGCTGTGGGATAGCAGGTATAGTAGGGAGAGATGGTGCCTATAGTAGCAGTGGGATAATAGCCTCTGGGAAGGGACTGTGGCTGTGGGATAGCAGGTATAGTAGGGAGAGATGGTGCCTATAGTAGCAGTGGGATAATAGCCTCTGGGAAGGGACTGTGGCTGGGGGATAGCAGGTATAGTAGGGAGAGATGGTGCCTATAGTAGCAGTGGGGGGATAATAGCCTCTGGGAAGGGACTGGGGCTGTGGGATAGCAGCTATAGTAGGGAGAGATGGTGCCTATAGTAGCAGTGGGATAATAGCCTCTGGGAAGGGACTGTGGCTGTGGGATAGCAGCTATAGTAGGGAGAGATGGTGCCTATAGTAGCAGTGGGATAATAGCCTCTGGGAAGGGACTGTGGCTGTGGGATAGCAGGTATAGTAGGGAGAGATGGTGCCTATAATAGCAGTGGGGGGATAATAGCCTCTGGGAAGGGACTGGGGCTGTGGGATAGCAGCTATAGTAGGGAGAGATGGTGCCTATAGTAGCAGTGGGATAATAGCCTCTGGGAAGGGACTGTGGCTGTGGGATAGCAGGTATAGTAGGGAGAGATGGTGCCTATAGTAGCAGTGGGGGGATAATAGCCTCTGGGAAGGGACTGGGGCTGTGGGATAGCAGGTATAGTAGGGAGAGATGGTGCCTATAGTAGCAGTGGGGGGATAATAGCCTCTGGGAAGGGACTGGGGCTGTGGGATAGCAGCTATAGTAGGGAGAGATGGTGCCTATAGTAGCAGTGGGATAATAGCCTCTGGGAAGGGACTGTGGCTGTGGGATAGCAGGTATAGTAGGGAGAGATGGTGCCTATAGTAGCAGTGGGGGGATAATAGCCTCTGGGAAGGGACTGGGGCTGTGGGATAGCAGGTATAGTAGGGAGAGATGGTGCCTATAGTAGCAGTGGGGGGATAATAGCCTCTGGGAAGGGACTGGGGCTGTGGGATAGCAGATATAGTAGGGAGAGATGGTGCCTATAGTAGCAGTGGGGGCATAATAGCCTCTGGGAAGGGACTGGGGCTGTGGGATAGCAGGAATAGTAGGGAGAGATGGTGCCTATAGTAGCAGTGGGGGCATAATAGCCTCTGGGAAGGGACTGGGGCTGTGGGATAGCAGGTATAGTAGGGAGAGATGGTGCCTATAGTAGCAGTGGGGGCATAATAGCCTCTGGGAAGGGACTGGGGCTGTGGGATAGCAGGTATAGTAGGGAGAGATGGTGCCTATAGTAGCAGTGGGGGCATAATAGCCTCTGGGAAGGGACTGGGGCTGTGGGATAGCAGGTATAGTAGGGAGAGATGGTGCCTATAGTAGCAGTGGGGGCATAATAGCCTCTGGGAAGGGACTGGGGCTGTGGGATAGCAGGTATAGTAGGGAGAGATGGTGCCTATAGTAGCAGTGGGGGCATAATAGCCTCTGGGAAGGGACTGAGGCTGTGGGATAGCAGGTATAGTAGGGAGAGATGGTGCCTATAGTAGCAGTGGGGGGATAATAGTCTCTGGGAAGGGACTGGGGCTGTGGGATAGCAGGTATAGTAGGGAGAGATGGTGCCTATAGTAGCAGTGGGGGGATAATAGCCTCTGGGAAGGGACTGGGGCTGTGGGATAGCAGGTATAGTAGGGAGAGATGGTGCCTATAGTAGCAGTGGGGGCATAATAGCCTCTGGGAAGGGACTGGGGCTGTGGGATAGCAGGTATAGTAGGGAGAGATGGAGCCTATAGTAGCAGTGGGATAATAGCCTCTGGGAAGGGACTGTGGCTGTGGGATAGCAGGTATAGTAGGGAGAGATGGTGCCTATAGTAGCAGTGGGGGGATAATAGCCTCTGGGAAGGGACTGGGGCTGTGGGATAGCAGGTATAGTAGGGAGAGATGGTGCCTATAGTAGCAGTGGGGGGATAATAGCCTCTGGGAAGGGACTGTGGCTGTGGGATAGCAGGTATAGTAGGGAGAGATGGTGCCTATAGTAGCAGTGGGGGGATAATAGCCTCTGGGAAGGGACTGGGGCTGTGGGATAGCAGGTATAGTAGGGAGAGATGGTGCCTATAGTAGCAGTGGGGGGATAATAGCCTCTGGGAAGGGACTGGGGCTGTGGGATAGCAGGTATAGTAGGGAGAGATGGTGCCTATAGTAGCAGTGGGATAATAGCCTCTGGGAAGGGACTGGGGCTGTGGGATAGCAGGTATAGTAGGGAGAGATGGTGCCTATAGTAGCAGTGGGGGGATAATAGCCTCTGGGAAGGGACTGGAGTTTGTACAAAGTTGTAGCCCACCAGGCCCTTGACTAAGTACAAATGTCCACACTCTAAAGGTGGTAAAGGACATTTTTAATCACCCACCAGCAGCTGCAAGACCATAGATCAGGGGGGCTCAGACTTTGTCACCCTGTGATGTACTTTTGCCACCTGGCCTCCCTCATGAGATCTACCACAGTTAAAATAGTGTGACATCTATCATTTGGTGCAATAAGCAAGAAAAAGTATCAATCGCTGTTTAACAAATACACATAGCAATATATAAATGCAGTGTCAAATTCACATTTATTGCCCACATAACATTATTCAAGTGCCAACTTCAAGTTTAATGTGAAAGGATTGTAGTAGTTTTTGCTTCCCTTCTTCATGGCCCACTTTGAAGTCTGCTCACAGAAACATATATAAAGTGGGAACAAATATATACAGCGGCCCGGTGGGGACAATCTTCTATACTGGGATGAAACTACAAAGACTTATGGCTTGAGCAGCTGCACTCAAAAGTTCCAGTATGCTGGGGGGGGAAAAGAAGTGATGGGATGTCGTCCCACTGCATGCCACCTCGAGGTCTACCAGAAACTTTAAATCAATCTACTGGTAGACCGCGATATACCTTTTGGGCACCCCTGCCATAGATGGACATACAGGGTCGGACTGGGGTGCACAAGGAAGACTGGGGCTGCTACCCCAGGGGTCCCCACCCACCCTCTGGGGCCCCCACCACCCACCTGGTTGTCCACCATCAGCCCTTTGTGGACAAAACACAGGTGATGAGGAACAATACAGGGTTCTCTGCCGCCACCCAACATAAGAGAACAAATGGCCTCACACAAAGACAGTGGAATCTAGAATTTAATTACCATCCCATTTACTTTCCCTTCATTGCTTACTGAGCACCTTCCAGGGCCATCCTTGAACTGTCACCTTCCCTAGATAATCTCCCAGGGTTCTATCCTTAATTATCCCACCATATGCATGTGATGTTGGGCAGCAATGTGCGTCTGCGAGTGAAACCGCACCATCCGTTCTCCCCTAAAGCTGCGTCACTCAAGAACAGAGAAATCAATGGAACCCATTGATGTAATGATATTGATCAGCTCTTATTTGTCCCGCGATCTACAGAGCGTCTCCAATGTAGATCACACGAGTGTTGGTGCCGCAGACTATTACATTTATCTTACTGTACAACAACCTAACACTTGAATTTCTTTGAAAGTCAGACGCCAACCCCACTGCGCAGCTCTGCGTTTGATAATCCGGTACAGGGAAGCAGGGCTGTCTAGGGGAATGGGCAAGAGGGACTGTATAGGGGCCTGTTTATTTAAAATTGGGGGTTTACTTCTCCTTTAAAAAATGTGAAAGTAAGTTTGCCATCAAAGTAAAAAGAAGTACTGATGTCTCTCTTCTTCGTGATCTTGCATCTATATTCTGATGTAACCGTACACATAGGAATGAAAGTAGCCCCACCCCTAATTTGCTTTATAACGACGCAGGAATGCAGACACGCCTTCGTGTTAATTTGCTAACAAGGCCGTCATTACTAAGCCAAAAAGCAATTAAGATACAATTATGAAGGTTCAAGTTTTTAGAAACGGATGTACGGACGTACAGCGTTTAAAGGGGGCATTAATCTTCCAAAGCAAATGACTAGGATGATCAGTAGCATATTATCCAGGATCAAAGCATGCTGAGAGTTGTAGTTTAGCAATAGATTGGATGGATTTATACAATTTGTTAAAGGAATACTGTCATATTTTATATTTAATTTAGAAATTTTATATGGGGCAAACCATATTCTTAATTTCCCAGAGTGCCACAGCCATGTGACCTGTGCTCTGATAAACTTCAGTCACACTTTACTGCTGCGCTGCAAGTTGGAGTGATATCCCCCCCCCCCCCAGCAGCCAATCATCAGAACAATGGGAAGAGAGCAAGATAGCAGCTCCCAGTAGGTATCAGAATAGCAGGGCCGGAACTAGGGGTAGGCAGAAGAGGCAGCTGCCTAGGGCGCAACGATTGAGGGGGGCCAGGCAGGAGACTCTCCTGCCTACCCCTAGTGCTACTTTGTCATTGCCTCCACCACTTGTCATTAGCGGCGGAGGCAATGACTGATCTAATTGCACCGCCCCCCTGCACCTCCTCCTGTGCTTGCGCCGTACGGGGGGGGTGGGGAGGTGGGCGGAGTTGGCCGACCGGGTTGCCTAGGGCGCCCGGTCGGCTTGGCCCGCCCCTACAGAATAGCACTCAATAGTAAGAAATCCAAGTCCGGCTTGGGACTCCTCCAGTTACATGGGAGTAGGAGAAACATCTGAAAGCTCTTCTGAAAGCTCAGACTCAGGCACAATGCACTGAGATGGCACCAACACACCAATATTTCCAAATAAAAGAATACATTTTTTGGTTCAAGAATACAATATTAAATGGCAGAGTGAATTATCTGCTATGTAAACAGTGTAATTTAGAAATAAAAAAGTACACCATAAAATCAAGACAGTATCCCTTTAAAAAAAAAAACCCAAAACCAGCTCAGCACCAGCAACTCGGTACATAGGCACAATTGTCAGTGGGAAGTGAGACTGTAAGAGGCGTAGCTGAGATCACCGGCATTAGCCAAAATAATAAGATACCCAGAATGCTTTGCTCCCCATAGCGTGAAACAGGTTACGGAGTAGAGATAATAGGCATTGCTGTCTGGGTGTATCATTGGGAGTACGCAGATCCGGGCAGGGACATGTGAGGCAGGGCTGGGACTGATGCAGGCAGTTAATTCTAGAGGAAATCATTATGAGGTCACGATTGATTTTTAAGAGGAAATGGCAAAGACCAACGTGTAGATTTCAAATGACGGAGGGAGATGGACCGCGGAGAATGGATTTACGTGGGGTCCGTGTTCCACCAACAAACAGATCAGAATAGATAAATAGATCTGTGCTGTGAGCATCCTGCTCCCAAACCTTAAATATTCTGATTTATCTATGGGGGGTAGGGGGCTGATTAACTAAAATGTGATCAAAAAAACTTTTTCTGAATCTCTCATTATTATTAGCAAGGAAAATAGTTTTTGGCTTAATTTTGAATTTTTCTCGAATTTTCTCCCATATAACAGTAGTAACTAGTTGTAGGCCTGTGCCCCCAGCTTATTTGAGAGTCTAGTGAAACCTCCACCCCATGTTCTGTGCAGGATCTTTTGCCCTTCTGCCCACCTTCCCTCCAACCAAGGCAAAACAACACTGTTATATGTCTCACATGGTTAATAACAATAAAGCCCCTGATTATACAGACTATCCCATAATTACTGTCTCTTCCCCTCACACCACCTTCCCTTACCACTCACACTTTCACGGCTACAGCCCCTTCCCCTGCCAGTCCTCATTACTATACACACTGCAGCCAGTTGTTTGCACCTCTCTAGCAGAAAGCCCTGTGGGGCAGTTGCTTACCTGCTGGGGTGGAATTGGGTTATATAGATAAGGACATGCATGATAACCTCTGCCCCAGTCTCGCACCCTTCCTTGTCTCAAGTTGAAGGAAATTGCGCCTGGGGCAGACTGTGTTCCAGCAGGTAATGTTGATCTGTTCTTATGAGCTGCTGTCGAAATGTGGTCCAACCCCCCCTGCCCAGCAAGTGCTGCCAGTACCTGTGACTTCTCTTCTTGCACATTGCAATATATATAAAAATAAAAAATAAAAAATATACATAAATACATTGCTGTCTCTGTGATGCCCCAAACCCTGAATAACACAGTTCCATTCTCCCTGTGCCATAGAGTGGATTCCAGTCGTGGGAGGGGGTGTTACATCAACCATGGATGTGCACTCACCATTAAATAAGCCCATGATCAATAATGTGCCATCCAACGCAATGTCATCTGCTCAGAGATGCCAACATACCCCATGGCATAAGGAAGATAACGATCCAGAGCCGGATCTTTTTAAAACTGAATTCCTTGTCTCTCTCGGTGGAAATATAAACTGTTCTAAAGAATGGATCATTATACTCCTTATGGCACAGGGTTAGTTGGCATCTCTTTGCTGTTAGCAGGACTTATCACTGGGTACAAGACAGCACCCAGGCTGCTGTGCCAATGCTTTACCCAGTGATCTCCAACCAGTGGCTCAGGGGCAACATGTTGCTCCCCAACCCCTTGGATGTTGCTCTCAGTGCCCCCAAACCAGGTAGTTATTTGAATTCCTGACTTGGGGGCAAGTTTTGGTTGAATAAAAACAAGATTTACTCCCAAATAAAGCCCCTGTAAGCTGATAGTGTGCATAGAGTCCCCTAATAGCCAATCACAGCCCTTATTTGGCACCTCCATGAACTTTTATGGTGCTTGTGTTGCTCTCCAAGTCTTTTTTACATTTGACAAGTAAGAAAGTTTGGGGACCCCTGGTTTAACCTATTGAAGGAAAACTGTACCCCCAAACAATGTAGGTCTCTATAAAAATATATTGCATAAAACAGCTCATATGTAAAACCCTGCTTCTTCTAAATAAACCAATTTCCCAAAATATACTTTTCTGGTAGGTTCTATCCTAAATAGAAAATAGCCATTTTAATTACAAAGGGCCGCCCCTTGGGATCATATGATTCACGGTGCACACAAACAAACCTAGAGCACACATTCATGTTAGGTCACATGAGCCAATTTAAGGGGTTGTGCACCTTTAAATTATTTTTTATTATGATTTGGACAGTGCTAGTCTGCCAATCTGCAATTGGTCTTCATTTTTTATTATCAGTAACCTAAGGGTGCAAATGACCCTAGCAACCAGGTTGTGGTTTGTATGGTGCCTGGAATATGAATAGGGGACGGACTAAATAGAAAGATAAGTAATAAAAAGTAATAACAATAACACTATAATTTCACAGAGCAATAGTTTTTTTTTGCTTTTGGGGTCAGTGACCCCATTTGTGAGCTGGAAAGAATTGGCCAGTCTATAACATACTAAAAGATAACTTCCTACCAGTAGGAGGTTCCCAAAACACTTTTGCAGGCTCCAAAAGGAGATATATACTGTATATACTGTATGGCTGACCAATAGCCTTCTCCAGGCCTCTGTATGTGATCATATGCCCAGCAAAATGCTGCGAGTGCAACAGATTTACAAATAGGCATGAGCCTTTGTCCCTCCCACCATGCAAATAATGCGACTAGCAGGGGCTGCCATTGAGCTGGAACTCTGGGTATTGTGAGTATAAAACATGATGCATAGCACTGATTCCTTTGCACTTTGCCCTTGTAAGTAAATGCCACTTCTGCTGATTAATATTAATATTCTATTTTTAATCTTGAACTTTTCAGTCCCATTTTCTCCAAGTCACCCGTGACGTCCCCAAGTGCTAAAACGTTCCAGGAATGAGGGATTTCTGACAACTTAAGCACTTGCTCTGGACAGGTATGTGACTAAATATAAATTCAGATGAGTTTGTTTAAAGAGGAACTTCATCCAAAACTGCTCAGGTTCATTGCTTCAGGAGTCAGAACCAGAAGTGCAGAGAATATAAACAGACAGATACTGATTTCAATTGCAGCTACATTTACAAACAACAAGCAGAGAATACTATATAACATAATGACTGCTCAGATTACTGTATATACTCGAGTATAAGCCTAGTTTTTCAGCACCCAAAATGTGCTGAAAAAGTCACCCTCAGCTTATACTTGAGTTGGGTGCCATGGGGCCCTCCAGACTAGCACCCTCTGTCCTTTGTGTGCAAATTAGGCCACCCGCAACCAGACCCTCCAGTGCCCTGGCCCACATCCATCTTCATCTACCATCCTCACGTGCCCCATTCTGCACTAGACATTGCACTTTATATTCTATATAAAATATATATATAGTTTTGAAGGACTTTAAATCTTTGTGTTTTAGCTTGGTTGCTGATTGAGCTAAGGGGGTAGTACTCTTAAGGCATCATATTGTTTTTGTTGACCCTCTTCTCCACTTACAAAGCTAGTTATTTTACTGGTATTTATTTTGATTATTGAAACTTAGCAGTAGCTGCTGCATTTCCCACCCTAGGCTTATACTCAAGTCAATAAGTTTTTCCAGTTTTCTTAGGTAAAATTAGGTACCTCGGCTTATATTCGGATCGGCTTATACTCGAGTATATACGGTAGTTAAATTGCATCTGTTTTGTGCCTTGCCCCACAAAACGCCCCCTCAGTCCCCCAGCATTCTGAATAACAGATCCAACTTTTTTGTACCAACAGTCTGATAAAGTGGTAGACACAGTTTGCATTAGCTTTGATAACCCATAACATCCTATCAGATGCCATCTTTCAAATAAAAGACCAGTAAATGCTACCTGCTGATTGGTTGCTATGGCTTACTTCACTGACAGCAACTCTTCTACTGATATTATATTCCCATTATGCATCACTGCATTCCCACCAGTGCAGCTATCAACATTCAGTCTTGCATAATATATATATATATACACATTTACTCAGATTTGCTAAGTTCCCTTTTTACTTCTGCAATAACTATAAAAATATATTCCTAAACTAAGCAATTCTGCCACAAACCAACCCCCCCCCCCCCAACTTCCACTTTCAACAAAACAGGAATTTGTGGCTGATTTTTGTCCTTGCTTGGACATCTGGTTCATATTGTAAAAGCAATTATCCGATTGGTTGCTATGAGCTACCATACCTGGAGCAAACTTACACTTGATTGCTTTACCCTTCTAGTGTCCCAAATTAAATGTAATTTGACTTAAGGCCTTACTGATCTAGAACAGCTTAGAGGTCATGTCTTTTCTCCCTGTCACAAGTGCAAGTACATCAGGGCCATGAATTATTGTGCCCCTTAGTGCTCGTTTGCATTGGTCTTGCTGTGCTCTGCACCTCGCTCCTCAATATAGTCAGGCACCCTGTTTGCCATAGGGCAGGGGTAAAACAGGGCTCTTTTGCACCCTGCACCAATCACTGCTACAACTAGATCCCAGATCAAACAGAGTAGAAACCGTTCCAGGCATTCTACTATATAAAACTGAAATGGCTTTCCTGGAAATGATTTGATTATTTGTTCCTTTTTCTTAAAACTGCAGTTTAGTACTGAGCCTGAGGTTCTAGGTACACTAATTAAACCCTTGCAATTAGTCTACTGAAATATAATTGGTGGGAAATCTGTGGCAGAAGTCTTGATCTGTGGTAGGAGAACTTGAACACAAATGGAAACCATAAAGAAGATAAGAAAGGTAGATGATTGAAAGAGAGTATATTACTTGTAATGGGTGAAATAATTCGTCAGGCATGAATTTCCGAGTTCCGCCTTCATCGTATGGTTTCGTGAAACATGAGACAAAATTTGCTGTGGAAAAATTTGCTGAGTTTTTTTGACACGGGCGCAGAAACGAACGGGACAGATTCGTTCATCCCTATACTGTATATTACGTATAATATTGAAATATGCTGCATTCCTGCAGAATGGGGGCTCAGTAGGAAGCACTTCTGCCCCATAGCCCTGGGGTTCTAAGTTCCATTCGGCCTGTGCACTCTTTGCAAAGAGTGGTCTATGGGAACATTTCCAAAAGAATAAGATAGGGTAAGTGCCAAGGATGCCACTTTGCCTCCTGAACCAACAGATCTTCAAGTCTTAATAAACACAACAGGACTCAGCTTAAAAGAAAACTATACCCCCCCCCCCCCCCCGAACAATGTAGGTTTGTATAAAAATTTGTTGGATAAAGCGGTTTATATGTATAACCCGACTTCACTTAAATAAACCAATTTTAGTACCTGTAGTGGGGGTGTCAAAATGTAAGGTGCTGTATTCTGTGCCCATATTGAGCCATGCATGGCAGTGGAAGATGGAGGATTTGGGTATCACCGCCATATTTAGTTCCACGGCCTTAGCTGGGCTTTACAGGCCACAACATTTCACTTTATTGACTTATTCAATGTTTCTCCATGGTGTGTCGATACATGCCATGACCGTTTGTAGCTTGATGTATGTGCCAATCCGGCAGGCTTGGCATCCACATGGCACCCTCTGGGGTGTGAGTATTAAAGGAAAACCATCATTACTTGCTTATTTTTATCATTAACATTCGCTTTGCATTTCCTGATTGATTTAATTGTGACTACGATTCCACATTTAACCACCATTTCGATTCCTCCCCAGGCGCTACTTTACCTGATGATTATAAGCAATAAAAATCTGACTTTCCGGGAGACTATTTCATGCCTTCTGAGCTGAATTTAAAAAATAAAGATTATTTATCCACAATTTTTATGGTGTTATAACATGAACACCTTTAATATAACGGCCTGGAGGGTATACGTTAGCATCTTCTCTACAAAGGGCAAGTAAGCCTTCATCTACTGTTTATGTTACTAGTGTTACTAGTCGGAAATCCATGTTACACAGTTCCATAAATCGACGCTCACATCGGGGCTAGATGCTCACAAGCCCAAATTCTTTGTAGGTTCAATACTGATTAAGTGTTATTCTTGCTGCTTCCTTGTTATGACAGGGCAATGTATTGCATTATTTATTATACTCACTGGCCAAATGGGAAAGTGTACAATTAACTTAGATTTCAAAGCAGCACTGTGCTTACCCCGGCCGACTTAATGCTGCTGGATTACAAGCCTCCCGGGATAGGAGATGGTGTCATCTGGGTTCTGCGGTACTGACTACGAGCATTGTCGGCTGCTTCCTTGCAAAGAGAAAGTGGAAATACTAATTCCTGATTCTATTATACTGTCTGGTTTAAGGGTTGTTATCATTTCTGAGTCTGTTAAACACAGATACAAATTTGTCATTTTTTGCCAACCTTGGCCAATCTGTTGCGCCACTACCCAGGCTACCTGGGCATTGACCCATTGCCCTAAGCCCTATGCACCCTATATAAAAAAAACCCAAAATAATAATAATAATTTTAATTAAAGAATAAGACTATTTGGGAACAACTAATATAGGATTAGGACTCTGTACATGGCCAATATGCCACTACTCATTTAGGATTATGTAAATATAGGCACTAAGTTTGCCCAGGAGCAGTAACTTGAAGAAACCAAGCAGTAGGTAGAATTTACTGGTCACCTGTTTAATACCAAACATCTTATTGGTGTTATATGTTCTATGATATGATATGATACTGGCAAACTTAGTGCCTTTTATTACTTTTGTACGTTAAAGATATGGAATTTTGACTGCCAACTTTGGAGGCATTGGCCATCTAATGGCAATCTGTGGGTTTTAGCAGATGCCAGAAGAGCAGCTGTAAGATGCCATAGAACGTTTCTCTAATGGCTGGCAGGGGGCTTTTTGGGCCTAGTCCAGATTTGTACAGATGTTAAAATGCTTTAGGGGTCTAATGGTGCCCATACACGGGCCGATTGTAGCTGCCGATATCGGTCCCTTGGGCCGATTCAGCAGCTTATTGGCCCATGTAGGGGCAGAAACGAGGGGCCTGCCCGACCGATATCTAGCCTGAAATTGGCCAGATATCGATCGGACAGGTTAGAAAATTCAGTCGGATCGGGGACTGCATCGGCTCGTTGATGCGGTCCCCGAATCGACTGCCCCATTGCCGCCAATATAATTCAATCGTTTGGCCCCAGGGCCACCTACATGCTACCCAATATCGCCCTCCCCGATATGTGATGATATGATATTTGTGAAGATCCGCTCACTTGGTGATCTCGCCAAGCGAGCGAATCTCAACGTGTATGGGGAACTTTAGTTGTCTTATATACTGCTCATACAGATAAAGAACTGCTCATTTGGCATGGTCACTAAAACATGGATCTTTGCCCAATTTGCCAAGTGAAATGCTGTACCAAAATGGGCTGAGCAATTCTAGTGTAGTGATCACATCAAACAAAGGGCCCCTTGGCCATCCACCCACTAAGGAGGGGTATCAGCAGAATGCGATCTGATTGCATTGTAGGTTGGTCTGTCAAAACTGCCCCTTTCAAATTGCTATACAGACCCAAGGGGTTGGGCTATTAGGACAAGATTGCCAAGCCACCATCCAGAATATCAGCATGTATGTAATACACAGATACAGCATAAATTGCTATATATGCACAATATATTTATATACTGATACAGACTGAACTTCCCCTTTGTGCATAGTAAGCGCAGTAAGTAAATGAGACACATGCACCAAACAGCTCTGAGTGTCAGGAAATACTCGAGTGGAACAACTGGTTTGTTGTGTTTTATGTTTCTAGGGGCGACTGCCGAAATCTGACAGTTTCAGAAGAACGCATCACGGTTTTATGAGCAAGGCATAGGGCACATTCTTTCCCCATGCTGGTACTGGCCTCAGGGGATCTTTAATGCCACAGACATGTCGTTCATGTAATAGTAATTTAGAGATAATTTTGTCACTGGGAAGATATGTTTCTGAAAAATCTAACCGCCTCCAAAGATAAAAGTCAGTTTGTTTTCCCAGGCAGCAGTTCTTCTTTATTCCCACACCTTGTGTCTCACCCTTTCTCCTTGTAGATTGTAAGCTCTTTTGGGCAGGGCCCTCTTCACCTCTTGTATCGGTTATTGATTGCTTTATATGTTACCCTGTATGTCCAATGTATGTAACCCACTTATTGTACAGCACTGCGGGATATGTTGGCGCTTTATAAATAAATGTTAATAATAATAATAATAATAATAATATTGAAGAAGGGACACCATGTGCAGCTTGAAGCTGGAAAGCAAGGCTGTCTTTAGTACTGATAGGGACCTCTGAAAAGGTACTTTTGGGGCCCCATTGTTTATGTGTAGCAGGGCTGTCTGATCTATAGCCCTTTATCTGTTGTTAGTACAAATGTAGGGCTATAGGTTTGCAACACTGTTCTATTACTGTTGCTATCTTGTTCTACTGCCACCAGTGCCAGGCCAAGCTGGCTGGTCACCCTAGGCACCCCAGCCAGCCACCTCGCTCCACCCCTGCCCCCCCCGGTGATGACTATGGGGGTGGAGAGAAGCAACTGTGAAGGAGTAGTGTGAGTGGTGGGGAGCTGGGGGGTTAGGTATCCTGAGCGGGACTGGAGAGACTCGAGAACCGGACTAGGAGTAGGCAAAGAGGCATGTTCCTTGTGCCCCCCCCAGTTTAGCACCCTAGGCATGTGCCTCTTTTGCCTACCACTAGTTCTAGCCCTGACTGCCACCATCTTGCTCTACAGGGTTCTACTATGTGGGCAAGTTATGCCTGTTTGGACCATTACTGGAAGGCTGCATTACACAGAAAACAGTTAATCTAGACCAAGGGTCCCCAACCTTTCTTACCCGTGAGCAACATTTAAATTTATGGAAAAATCCCGTATCCAGAAAACCACAGGTCCCAAGCATTCTGGATAACAGGTCCCATATACCTGTATGCCTACAAATCATAGCTGGGTGTTGGGCCATGAATGGTGGCCACCTCCCAATCTGCCACACTTGTCTTTAAATAATGGCCGCAAATGTAATTCGAATGATTGGATTATTTTTTTTTAAGCTACTTGCTACCCGATATCGCCCACCCGTAGGTGTGGATATCGGGTGAAGATCCGCTCGCTTGGCAACATCGCCAAGCGAGCGGATCTGAAGGTGTATGGGGACCTTAACTCCTGGTACAACCCATATAAAGAGTGCTGGGTGCAAATGGTAGAGACACTGCTTCTGAGCCCACACAGTCCAAAAATCATATGAAACTATGTTTTGTACAACTACAGCCTGGCCTCCTTTGAGGTCAGAACCCAACTCAGACAGTGGTAGCCCTGCAATGGCCCAGCCATAGCCAAATGCCATGAATAAGTGCAGAATGCCTGCCTGTACTGGGCTACCCGTATAAATGAAACACCTTGAACATGGGTACGCCCTGTTTTTCCTAAGAAGAAGAAAAGCCTTTAATGTGCATTTTTCAAAGTCCATGAATTGTCAGACACACAACATTTTTAAAGGGGTTGTTCACCTTTAAATTAACTTTAATGCAGAGAGGGATATTCTGAGACAATTTGTATGTATTTGTATGGCCCTACTCATGTACAGCACTGTACAGCTGAACAATAAATTAATAAACAAGCACAGAGACATTGCAATAATACATAAGTACAGTGTACAGTAATAAATATAAAAAAGACAGTTGCATTGAAGATTCCTCAGAACTAAGAGGATGGAGGTCCCTGCCCTGTAGAGCTTACAATCTAAATGGGAGGGATTTGCAACTGGTTTTCATTTTTTATTATTTGTGGATTTTCAGTTATTTAGCAGCCCCCCGCTTTGGAATATTTAGCAGCTATCTGGTTGCTAGGGTCAATGCTACAGCGTGGGTTAGACAGAGCAATGGCATTTTCTTTCTGTGTTTTGTGTAAAAATGGTAGCCAAATATTGCTTCTAGCTGCAATGTAGCCTTTAAACTAATTTCAGGTAGATGTTAACGAGCTGGGGCTTCAAAAACCCTTCTGTCTCACCAAAGCGCCCGAGTAAAGGGTAAGTACAACATGGTCTTAATACGCAGTTGCACTGTTTGCTGGGGGACTTGATTTTAATTGCACTACAGACTTAGAATGCTAATAGGCAGTGTAGTACTAACGCCTCATTTTTTTAAATTATTATTATTTTTAAAGGCAAACTGAGCACTGGCAATCTTTCTTCTTCTTTTTGTGTATATATAATGGCTATTTTTTGTTTCTAGCAGCAGGTCAACTCCAGAATGTGGGTTAGATGGAGCACTGGCACAAGGGTGTCACTAGCAGCTGGTCAGTGCTACAGCGTGGGTTAGACTGAGCGCTGGCGATTTCTTTCTGTACTTTGGAGTATTTAGCAGCTATCTGGTTGCTAGGGTCCAAATTACCCTAGCAACCAGGCATTTATTTAAATGAGAGACTGTAATATAAATAGGAGAGGGCCTGGATAGAAAGATATGTGATTAAAAGTAGCAATAACAATAGAATTGTAGCATCACAGAGCATTTGTTTTTCAGATGTTGGAAGGAGTGACCCCCATTTGAAAGCAGAAGGAAAACAATTAAAAAATTATACAAAAAAAAAAGTGAAGGATAATGAAAAGTTGTTTAGAATTAGCCATTCTATAACATACTAAAAGTTAACTTGAAGGTGAACAACTTCTTTAATGATTCAAATGAGAATAGTATATCAGTTCAAGCTTTATCGCCAGCATCTCTACGCCTCGTGCTCCGAGAGTGCTCCTGTGTGCGCGCATAGCTCGCATAACCCAACGCAACAAACACATTCTTGGAATTTATATCGGAGTTGAAAGGTTACGTGAAACGAGGAGAACCTTCCCTTCAATTGCAGGGCCGCAATCAATAACACATAATAGAGCCCAATTCAAAAGCGAAGAGAATGCGCCCGGCGAGAGGGTTGGAAATGGAAAGACATTATGGAGGCCGCACGGTTTCTAATGAATTCCATGTTTCTTTTTGGAATCTAATAATTTAAAATGTGATTTGTTTACAAAGTGAAGAATCTCCCCAGGGGCAGAGACACCTTCTGGCTTCTGCAGAGAGAGATAGAGACAGAGAGAGAGATCATTCTATTCAAAGATTTGCGTGTGTTCCTATATCATCATAACCCCAAAAATGTCCCGGAAATGCCCTGCATCCTGTGCCAGTCCTTATTCATTTAAATAGATGCATTCCCTAGGCACATCCCTGTCCAACAACTTGAGGGCACAACTGGTGATTTACCAGTGGAAACCTAGGGTTGTCACCCGTCCGGTTTTGACCCCCTCTTTTGGTAGGGCTGTCCGGGACAAAACTACCTGCCTGGTTTTCGCCAGTCGTCGCATCATAGCCCTGCCCCCATGACAGCGTTGCCCACCCTGTGACGTCATGACCCGTTCCCATGACATCATGCTGGCAGGTGAGGTGGCAACACTATGGTAACCCTATGCCTCATCTGTATGTTGGGTAAGGGCCCAGACTAGAAATAGGCAACAGATGAGGTACATGCCCAGCACCCCCCACCGTTGTTCCGGCCCTGCTTGAGTGAGCACTTGCACTCACTGGAGGTTAAACAGAAGCCTGCCCTGGACACAAATACCTTTCTGAGTGGGGAAGATCTGGACTGGGATTCAAAACAGGCCCTGGGATTTCAAGAACACAGAGGCCCAAACAGCCCCCCCAGGCCCAATAATTAGTGACTGTCTATGGCATCTTACAGCAGCCCCTTGGCATTTGCCAGAACCCACAGATTGCCAGTCTGGGCCTGCTCTTAATTATCTTTGTCTAGTTTTGGACTTTAGTTCTTTTATTTTTCAGTTAAATGTAAAATGATTTGGGGAACAACACAAGCACCATAAAAGTTCATGGTGGTGCCAAATAAGGGCTGTGATTGGCTATTAGGCAGCCTCATTATGGACTCACAGCCTACAAGAGGTTCTGTTTGGCAGTATAAGAATTCAAAAATAATCACCTGCTTTGAGGCCACTGGGAGCAAGAGCCAAGGGGTTGGGGAGCAACATGTTGCTTCTGGGCCACTGGTCGGGGATCACTGCTGTAAATGGTAGCCACAATTGTGTTTGGTTCTGGGGAAATGTGCAGCGTAATTATTGTGTTTTCATGCATTGCAACTGTGTTGAAATGAATCTGGAATTCTGGGGGAAAACATGGAGCTTTGTGCACTTTGCACCCCGTGCTGTGTTTATACATAAACCCTTTTGTGTTGAAAATGAGTGTGAGTGTGCCTTGGGCCTAGTAGGGCAACAAACCTGAATCCTTTTGCCTGATATACAACCTTCCTATTCCATATAATTTCACCTGTAATAGACTAGAAATGAGAGCTTCATACCAGAGCCGATGTGTTCCAGCCATAAAATTCCCTTTATTTACTGAAACCAGTGACTCCCTGTGGCTCGAGCCTAATTAGCCAAACAATTGATGGTCCCTACGGACGCTCTGATCTGCACATTTGCTTGCCCCCTATTTTCCCAGAACTGGAACTGATGACACAAGACTGATGCTGGAGCTGGAAATCTCATCCTTCTTTTTTTTCTTCTTTACGCAGCTTCAGTTGCAGCCATCGCTATAGCAACTGCATTGTGCTGAGCCTTGAGGCCTAGCAACAGCCGAGAAATCATTATTGCTAATATGTGCTGATGGGTGGCGAGGGGTGTCACAGGGGATATGGCAGTTTGCAGCGTATTTAGCATGTGGCATTCCAGAGCTGTCAGTCTGTCAGTCCGTTAGTCTGTCAGTCCATTAGTCCATCAGTCGGCAGGACAGCAGGAGATGGGTGCTTAGCCTTTAATGCGTATTCCATAAAATGACAAACTAGTAGGTGATGAATATGGGCCCACGTCCTGCATTTATCAGCAGCTTGCTGGGCTTTTCCATTCAGAATATGGAACATGAGCTTGTGGCTTTCCTGCTGTTGCTGAACTACAACTCCCAGCATGCCAAACACCAAAAGTGCTTAGCAATAAGCCAAATTGCGATATGTCACACCTATTCAGTGTGTCTAAAATAAATGAATGCTCACCAGACCACATTAAAATGGAGCATGTAGGCAAACCAGACCAGGCATTGATTAAAGTGGGTTCACAATCCTCAATGTATATAGAGTGGAAAAGGAGGCGAAGATAGTGTAAAATCGTTTAATAAAAATATAAACCCTGCTCAGTGCAGGCTACTTACAGTGTAACAACGATATAAAAGCAACAGCTAGTAGACAGTATCTCAACGCGTTTCACGTGCTCTTCTACTATATTAGGCAAACTGTCAGTAGGGCCATGGTTTGGAGGGTTCAGTATATACATTAGGGATACTCAGCCTGCAACTACAATAGGGACCATATAAGCTGCAGTCCAACAGCTGGAGGGCTGCCGGTTGGATATCCAGGTCAAGTGCACAGAAAGCTCCCCCTGTACATCATGAGGCCACTCAGGTTCTGGTCCAGATCCCCCCTCTCCATTTAGTAAATGCCAGGGCTATTCAGCACCCCAGGGAGAAGAACACTTGGTATTGCAGGTTTATAGATGCCCAATACACAGTTGTAGGAGATGCCACCAGAAAATTCGGCAACATACTATTGTTATTATTATTATTATTAACATTTATTTATAAAGCGCCAACATATTCCGCAGCGCTGTACAATAAGTGGGTTTCATACATTGGACATACAGAGTAACATATAAAGCAATCAATAACCGATACAAGAGGTGAAGAGAGCCCTGCCCAAAAGAGCTTACAATCTACATAGGTCTAGGTCTGCTACAACCCTACTGTTTATTTAAGGCATGAAATAATGCTTTGCCCACATCACCCAGGCATTGTGTCCCATTACTCCTAACCCTGGCCAAGAGCCTTTCCCAAGCCCCACCCTGTCTTTTCCTGCTTAAAACTGGATAATGGGAACAGATGATGAATAATTTATCCCCCCTTTAATGGTCTTAGAAACTGGAGGGGGAAGAATTATTTGCTTAAATAACTGGGAATGCTGGGAAACAACATTGCAATATTTTGTTATTTTCTGGATAATGGGTTTCCAGACAATGGACTCCATACCTGTATTGCCAGCAGAAAGCCATATTCAGCAAAAATATGCCGGGTTTCACTTGTACGGCATGAAGTCAAACTGAATTGCATGTACATTACTAGGAATTATATTCCGAGCTGGTTCTACAAGTCTTTTGCCTTTCATCTGCGATCGGCGGCTCATTAATACTTCCACGTGCCGCGGCTGCCAGCTTTCATGTGCCGCATCTACAGGAAATTCATGGGGATTACTACAACATTAAAAATTTGACATTCGGTTTGGCAGTTTCTACTTCTGTTTGATTATATGAATTATAAATTAAAAGGCTGCTATTATTTGTATTTTTGCCTGAAAACACTATATCAAATGGAGTAATGAGTGTTGAAAATAAATGTTCAGCGTTAAAAATATAGTAATCAGATCTGGGTAAGGAAAGGTACATTTTACAGTTTTTCCCCATTTTCAATCCTTATAAGCAGCAGTCCTACCCTGCTTTATGGCTGCGATTCTAGCTATCTGTATAACAGAGCATTCTGTCACAGTGGCACAGATCCTATCTGATCCCCCCATTGTAAGCAGCAGTCCTACCCTGCTTTATGGCTGCGATTCTAGCTATCTGTATAACAGAGCATTCTGTCACAGTGGCACAGATCCTATCTGATCCCCCCATTGTAAGCAGCAGTCCTGCCCTGCTTTATGGCTGAGATTCTAGCTATCTGTATAACAGAGCATTCTGTCACAGTGGCACAGATCCTATCTGATCCTGATCCCCCATTGTAAGCAGCAGTCCTGCCCTGCTTTATGGCTGAGATTCTAGCTATCTGTATAACAGAGCATTCTGTCACAGTGGCACAGATCCTATCTGATCCCCCCATTGTAAGCAGCAGTCCTGCCCTGCTTTATGGCTGAGATTCTAGCTATCTGTATAACAGAGCATTCTGTCACAGTGGCACAGATCCTATCTGATCCCCCCCATTGTAAGCAGCAGTCCTGCCCTGCTTTATGGCTGAGATTCTAGCTATCTGTATAACAGAGCATTCTGTCACAGTGGCACAGATCCTATCTGATCCTGATCCCCCATTGTAAGCAGCAGTCCTGCCCTGCTTTATGGCTGAGATTCTAGCTATCTGTATAACAGAGCATTCTGTCACAGTGGCACAGATCCTATCTGATCCCCCCATTGTAAGCAGCAGTCCTGCCCTGCTTTATGGCTGAGATTCTAGCTATCTGTATAACAGAGCATTGTGGCACAGATCCTATCTGACCCCCCCCCCCCCATTGTAAGCAGCAGTCCTGCCCTGCTTTATGGCTGAGATTCTAGCTATCTGTATAACAGATCATTCTGTCACAGTGGCACAGATCCTATCTGACCCCCCCCCCCCCCCCCCATTGTAAGCAGCAGTCCTGCCCTGCTTTATGGCTGAGATTCTAGCTATCTGTATAACAGAGCATTCTGTCACAGTGGTCAGTAGCCTCTAGGACTATGGAACATTAATAAACACTGGACAAAGTGGTACCTGGGCAGTAACACACACACCAACAACAACCAGCCAGCTGAAGGTAGAACAATGAAAGCAAACATCTGATTGCATACCTCCCAACATTTGAAAAATGAAAAGAGGGACAAAAAGACTTGGCGTGCGCAGCGCAGAAAATTTTCTGACCACGCCCACCGTCGTGACCCCATTTTTTTCTAAAAATACTCCTTTTATATAGTTGAAATGGTGGGATCAGACGCAAATGTGCTATACCCTCATACTGTACTACCTAAGGAAAACAATATAGCAACTCCTACATATAAAATACAAATATAGAGAGAAGGCAGTGAGTTATAACTATGTACCAGTTTTGCCCCCCATACACATTGCCCCCAATGGCCCACAGTACCCTTCATACACAGTACCCCCAATACACAGTGCCCTTCATACACAGTACCCCCAATACACAGTGCCCTTCATACACAGTGCCCCCCAATACACAGTACCCTTCATACACAGTGCCCCCAATACACAGTGCCCCCCAATACACAATGCCCTTCATACACAGTGCCCTTCATACACAGTGCCACCCAATACACAGTACCCTTCATACACAGTGCCCCCAATACACAGTACCCCCAATACACAGTGCCCCCCAATACACAATGCCCTTCATACACAGTGCCCTTCATACACAGTGCCACCCAATACACAGTACCCTTCATACACAGTGCCCCCAATACACAGTACCCCCAATACACAGTGCCCCCCAATACACAATGCCCTTCATACACAGTGCCCTTCATACACAGTGCCACCCAATACACAGTACCCTTCATACACAGTGCCCCCAATACACAGTACCCCCAATACACAGTGCCCCCCAATACACAATGCTCTTCATACACAGTGCCCCCAATACACAGTGCCCCCCAATACACAGAGCCTCCCATTACACAGAGCCCCAATACACAGTGCCCCCCATTACACAGAGCCCCCCATTACACAGAGCCCCCCACCCATCCTCCTACTTCTTCCGCGGTTCCTCTCCTTATGCGGCTCCATGTGTGGCGGTGCCAGGCCCTTTTATAAGGTTGCGCCCCGTGTGTACGTGTGACGTCAGTACGCAAGGGGCGCAACCTTATAAAAGGGCCTGGCCAGGGCCGCTGCTGGCCAAATGGGTGCCCTAAGCAGAAATTTATTTTTGTGCCCCCTCCCCCAAATATTACGGAAGTGCCCCCAATAGAAAGTGCCCCCATACACAGTGCTCCAATTGCCCCATAGACAGTAGCCCCCACATTAGTGCCCCCAATAGAAAGTGTCCCCATACACAGGGCCCCAATTTCCCCCATAAACAGTACCCCAATTTCCCCCATAAACAGTGCCCCAATTGCCCCCATAAACAGTACCCCCCAAAGACAGTAGCCCCCACACACAGTGCTCCCAATAGATCCCAGTCTGACACTGCCTGCAGGGGTTGTGGGGGCTAAGGCGTGGGTTCCTTGAGGGGTATGTGGACCCAAGAGGCGGCAGCCCTGGTGGGCCCTGCATCCCCCAGTCCGACACTGTAGCCAACAGCCTTTATTTTCAACCCCCAAGGAACTTTTTTATGCTATTAAATATAAATATAGATAAATAGTGCCAAATAGAACCCCTCTGTGGAGATAAGGATGGGCTGATGGGACTATGAACAGGCTGGGGACCACTAAAGCTGGCCATACACGTAATGGCGAATGATAAGGGCCCTTGAAGTTAAAGCCCCAGAGGGCCCTGGACGCCCCAGTCTGACATTGCTGTGGGCAGTTTATTCAGCCAGCTGCCAGCAATAAAATGTCACTCTGGAGAACCAAGTCAATCAATTGTAGTTTTTTTATATTTTACTGCACAACATGTTTCGGATCCACTGATCCTTCATGTATGAACACCTGATGGAGGATCACCCTAAGGCCTGGGCCACCAGGAGATCCTCAGGCCAATGTGATGTTTGATGCTCTATAAAAAATTAATTCTGTTTAGCCAAACTATGGCAACTACGTCAGTAGACTTGTTAAAATATCTCATTTTCAATGTTCCCCAATATCTTAAGCTGTTCCCCAATAATCTTAAGCTTAGCTCTCCTGCCTAGAATTTAGCAGATATGTTCTTCACATCCGCAGAGCATTCTACTACTGAGCGTTTAACATTTGGGTGAGAGATTCCAGGCCGACATTCCACTGCTGAGATCTTAGAAATTTCTAAAATATTTCCCATTCTTTCATGAAAAAAACTGGTGTGGTGGGTCTAATTCTAAAATTGGAGCATAACGAAGCACCACATCACATGCAAGACTTTTGTACCTAATTAGTAGCTGGAGGCGCTTCACGTTAGAAGTTTTCCTTTTAATTATGTGCCCCCATTTCACTCCATTCTGGCGCTCCAGGACCAAATTGGTTGTTTCACTCTAGATGATGACCCACCCCAGGATAATGGAGAGCCACTGAGATAGAACTGGCCAGTTGGTGCACTCTAGATGATGACCGTCCTACTGCAGCTGTTGGTTGGCATGGAGTGTCCCCATTGCACTCCTTTTTGGTGCCCCAGGATAATGGAGATCCACTGAGACAAAATTGCCCAGTTGGGGCACTCTAAATGATGACCCTCCTACTGCATCTGTTGGCACACTCTACAGTAAGATAGTAAGTTAGGTTGAAAAAAGACATATGTCCATCAAGTTCAACCATAATGCCTATATATAACCTGCCTAACTGCTAGTTGATCCAGAGGAAGGCAAAAACCCCATCTGAAGCCTCTCTAATTTGCCGCAGAGGGGAAAAAATTCCTTCCTGACTCCAAGATGGCAATCGGACCAGTCCCTTGATCAACTTGTACTAAGAGCTATCTCCCATAACCCTATATTCCCTCACTTGCTAAGAAGCCATCCAACCCCGTCTTAAAGCTATATAATGTATCAGCCAGCACAACTGATTCGGGGAGGGTCATCATCTAGATCAGGGATCCCCAACCTTTTTATCAAGGGAGCAACACTCAAACATAAAAAGTGTTGGGGAGCAACACAAGCATGAAAAATGTTCATGACGGTGCCAAATAAGGGCTGTGATTGGCTATTTGGTAGCTCCTGTGGGGACTTGCAGCCTACAGGTGGTTCTGTCTGGCAGTACATCTGGTTGTATACAACCAAAACTTGCCTCCAAGCCAGGAATTCAAAAATAAGCACATGCTTTGAGGCCCCTGAGAGCAACATCCAAGGGGCTGGGGAGCAACATGTTGCTCACGAACCACTGGTTGGGGATCACTGATCTAGATGATGACCCTCCTACTACAGCTGTTGGTTGGCATGGAGTGTCCCCATTGCACTTCTTTCTGGTGCCCCAGGATAATGGAGATCCACTGAGAAAAAATTGGCGCACTCTAGATAAGTTGGCTGAGAATTATGACAGCTTTAGTTTGATGGTAACAGGAAGCTGCAGGTTGGGCCTCACAATATACAAGTGGAATCACTACGAACTGTCACTTTGTGAAGAATGAATATGAAATAGAAGGTCTCAAACTTATTGGTTCGTGCCTCATGCTACTTTGAGGTCCAAATCTGACCCCAGTAACCGTTGATTTGCCATGAGACTTGACGTTTAGTCAGTGCAGAAGAAGACAAAACACAGAGGGACACATTGGGCTCCCATCCTGGTCTCCACAAAGGCACCAGTCTAATCTAGACCTTAAAGGGATTCTGTCATGATTTTTATGGTTTACATTTTATTTCTAAATGACACTGTTTACACAGCAAATAATTCCCTCTGCCATTTAACATTTTATTCTTAAATGAACAAATTTATTTTTAGCTGTAATATTGGTGTGTAGGCGCCATCTCAGTGCATTGTGCCTGAGTCTGAGCTTTCAGCCAGCGCTACACATTAGACCTGCTTTCAGCTAACCTATTGATTCTCCTACTCCCATGTAACTGGAGGAGTCCCAAGCCGGACTTGGATTTCTTACTATTGAGTGCTATTCTGATACCTACTGGGAGCTGCTATCTTGCTCCCTTCCCATTGTTCTGCTGATCGGCTGCTGGGGGTGAGGGGGGGGGATATCACTCCAATTTGCAGCGCAGCAGTAAAGTGTGACTGAAGTTTATCAGAGCACAGGTCACATGGCTGTGGCACCCTGGGGAATGAAGAATATGGCTGGTCCCATGGGAAAAACAGATTACAATGCAGGATTCTGCTGGAGAAGCTCTATTAACTGATGGGTTTTGAAGAAAACATGTTTTCCCATGACAATTTTCCTTTGATGGTTTTAGATAAATTTGATCTAAAATCCTGTATCTCTACAATCTAAGCTACTAGTAGCAGCTACTTGTTGTGGCTACAAAAATAGACAATGCTGATCATTTACTGATAATTGTCTCTATGTGTGTTTTAGTTGAGGAAATTCTCAGTATTGTCTATGGCAGGGGATTCTCTGGCGTTTAGTAGCTGTTAAAAGTAGCTGCTACTTTCTAGTCCTCTCTGTTAGTTTGTATATATGTTAACTGTAGTTTTACACTGGCCCACGATATAGTTATAGTTACATAGGGTTGAAAAAAGACCATTGTCCATCAAGTTCAACTCATCCGAGTAAACCCAGCACACAACCTATACTAACCAATCTATACACTCACATACAAACTATATATACAACCAGTAATACTAACTGTAGATATTAGTATCACAATAGCCTTGGATATTCTGCTTGTTCAAAAACTCATCCAGGCCCCTCTTATAGGCATTAACAGAGTCTGACAATATCTATATGAAAAGTATACACCCGGCTCTATAAATAGGGGACTAATTCCAGATGTGGATGTGCTTCTCTATGCAGTGTGGAATTCACCCTCCTCCCTACAGGGTAGAGCCGACTCAGGTGAGGGCATGTCCTGCAGCTTATATCAATGTTATTCTGTTACACCGACCAATAACTACACCCTCCATTATTTCTTCTATAAATACTTGGCATGAAATATCACTAATTCTGCACTCTCACCCTCTGTAGGGATGAGCATTCCATTGTGGGAAGTCACGGGGCGGAAGAAACTCACTTTAGTGATCTCATTAGGCACTTTCACCGGAATTAAAACAGGTGCAGGCAGTTAAGCCCAATTTTACAGGCTCACATGTATCTCATCTCCTGATTATAGCAACATGGAGGTTAGCAATTTTCCCATTTGGAGTGCAACCTACTTCTCTGCTGGCATCCAGCAGACAGGGACCGATTTTTTAACTCTGAGTATCATTCATATATTAAAAGGGATAATGTACCCCCTACTGTAAATGATAAGGATATTAGCAGTCACTGAGGGGTTCTGTGCCCATATAAAGGCACAAGGCTGCAGGCTGAGTTATACAGGGAACTCTGAGTATCACTCATGTATTATAAGGGATAATGTACCCCCTACTGTAAATGATAAGGATATTAGCAGTCACTGAGGGGTTCTGTGCCCATATAAAGGCACAAGGCTGCAGGCTGAGTTATACAGGGAACTCTGAGTATCACTCATGTATTATAAGGGATAATGTAACCCCTACTGTAAATGATAAGGATATTAGCAGTCACTGAGGGGTTCTGTGCCCATATAAAGGCACAAGGCTGCAGGCTGAGTTATACAGGGAACTCTGAGTATCACTCATGTATTATAAGGGATAATGTACCCCCTACTGTAAATGATAAGGATATTAGCAGTCACTGAGTGGTTCTGTGCCCATATAAAGGCACAAGGCTGCAGGCTGAGTTATACAGGGAACTCTGAGTATCACTCATGTATTATAAGGGATAATGTACCCCCTACTGTAAATGATAAGGATATTAGCAGTCACTGAGGGGTTCTGTGCCCATATAAAGGCACAAGGCTGCAGGCTGAGTTATACAGGGAACTCTGAGTATCACTCATGTATTATAAGGGATAATGTACCCCCTACTGTAAATGATAAGGATATTAGCAGTCACTGAGGGGTTCTGTGCCCATATAAAGGCACAAGGCTGCAGGCTGAGTTATACAGGGAACTCCGAGTATCACTCATATATTTTGCTCATGTATACTGACCATCAGATAACAGTGCTAATCCCAACAGCCCAGAAAATCTCAGTATCCCTAACTAACCAGAAAAAATAGTCCATCTGTGCATGTAAATAGAATTTCTGCTCTTGCTCTCTAACCTTAAAGTTCAATGCAACTGGTTCCAATTCTGCGCATTTGTATGCACCGTACGGCTTATGGCTTCCTGCTTTGTCTGCAGCCTTTGCTTTCAGAACTGATTGACTCTAAATAATTCCAAATGGAGAATTTTGGTTCTTTTTAAATTAATCAGGAAAGGAAATGTGATTCCTCATCAGCGACACAAAGCGAGGGACCTGGTATGTGTAACCCAAGTCCTAGCTACAAAGAGCCGGAGAAAAATGATTATTGTTAGGAAGTATAATAAGGGGAATGCCCTCCAAATCACCTCGAAAGGTGACCCCCGAGACTAACAGGGCATATGAGGGCTCATTTACGAACACGGAGCATTGAAATAAGTAGAAAAGCAATTTGTTGTGTTTTTCTGCACAATTACAGTGCGTTGCAGTTGCACATTCATTCCCTAATATCCGCATCAGCCCAGAGTGCTATAGTGCTCTGTATGCCAAGTAGATTCCCTGCCAGATGCGCTATGGTGATTGGCACTTTCTCTCCCGCTGCGGAGATGCCAACCCATTTTGATTTGCAAATCGTTGCAGGGATTTCGCACCATTTAGTTGATCTGTCTGTTGTGTTCTTTGTAGTCAGAGTTCAATGTGAAGGGAATAGCAGGAAATATTAACATTATAAACGCAGCCTATAATGAATCGGGTAACAAACAGGGAGGTTTGCTAACTTTTTATACATTGCTACATGCCGTAAGGCAAACTTTAGCGTGCCATAATTGTTACCCCAACAGACCACAAGAGAGCTCATTTATAAACATGGGGCAATTTTGCACCTGGGCAGTAACCCATACCAACCAATCACCCCCCAACTGTCTCGCTTTGCTCAGGGACAGTCCCGCTTTTTATGGTGCATCCCGCTGTCCCGGATCGTTCCATGAATGTCCCGCATGTCCGTAACATTCATGGAACGATCCATGATAGCGAAATCCGCCAGCTGAAGGTGGGCACTCCTGCTCCTTGCGCGGTTCCTCTCCTTATGTGGCTTATTCTCCGGCGGTGCCAGGCCCAGTACCGCTGCTCCCTATATGCAGAGTACGCACTAACATACCTGTCACCGGTGGCGGCTCCTTCGCTTATGCCGCTGCAACAGGCCCTTTTATAAGGTTGCGCCCATACGTATGACGTCACACGTCAGCGACGAGGCGCAACCTTATAGAAGTGCCTGTTGCAGCGGCATAAGCGAAGGAGCCGCCACCGGTGACTGGTCTGTTGGGGGTAATTTCTATGGGGGCAATTGGGGGCACTGTGTGTGGGGGCTACCGTCTATGGGGGGTACTGTGTATGAGGCAATTGGGGGTACTGTTTATTGTTTATGGGGGCAATTGGGGCACTGTGTATGGGGCACTGTGTGTGGGGGCTACTGTCTTTCGGGGGGTACTGTTTATGGGGGCAATTGGGGCACTGTGTATGGGGTACTCTCTCAGGGACCCACTCTCCAAACTAATTTGCCTCCTTTCCCCACCCAACCTCTTTATTCTCCTAGTCTCTTTTATTTACATGCTAGCATCTATTCTTCCACCTATTTTTCCTCTTTGTTGCCATTCAGAAATAGTGAATGACCATGCATTTGGCCAAATGATCAGGAGCAGGAGGGCCAACTGACACCTGGGCCCACCGGGAGTTTTCCTAGTATCCTGGTGGGCCAGTCTGACACTGGTTGGCTATGCGGTAGCCCATTTATGGACTGGCATCCTAGAGGAGGCGCTGTTTGGCACTACATCTGGTTTTTTTTGCATCCAAAATGTGCCTCCAAGCCAAGAAAAATAAGCACCTGCTTTGAAGCCACTGGGAGTAACATTGGTGAGCACCATGTTGCCCATGTGCCACTGGTTGGGGATCTCCGCTATAGAGGTATATTGTTGCTGACAAATCCATGGTCTTACCAGTCAACTTGTCTAAGCAGAATCTTGAAGAAAACTTCACCTAGAAATGGTCCCTATAAAGTACATGCGGTGTTTTAGCCCAATATGACAAGTGACTACCCGCTCCTAATACCACTGGCCATTTAGTGTGCAAACGGCGGACTTCAGTCTGCAGTTGCACACAAGCTACCCCATTGGTGCACTGACTGTTAGATACCATTGTACTCAATAGTATAAGGCACCAGTGGGCATGTGTGGGCCATTGTGGTTAATGGTCAGAAGGGCCAATTTTGGTAGTAGAGCCAATTACATATCAACTGCAAAATACCCTGCTACAAGTAAGATGGAACTGTAATTATTGCACTATTATAGTTAAATTACCATTCTACATCAGTTATATTCTTCTTGCATCATTTCCACCGACAAACTGCAACAGTTCCTCATGTATTGAAATAAAGCAGGTTATTTCCCTGACTATTAAATTCTACTGTCAGAAACCAGAGCAAGTAACTCCCCTATTAGCAGTGTATATTTATATTTCTATATAATATCATTAGATCTACCGGCTGACTCAGGCAAGGCGGGGATACTTGTCAGCATTCCATCAGCTTCAGACTCACAATCTGCCAACGGAGAGATTGTTCCACTGGCAATTAAGCTTATTTGATTGCTGTCTGTATTGGTATTTGCCAGTAATAGGGTCGGATAATACATCCCAGATTGTGTTTACTTGCTCGGTAAAAAGAAAGTCAGCTTCTACCTAAAATATAAGACAAATGCTGGTACTTGTTGAATGTGGATGTATCCCTTGGCATAAGGTCTGGTCTATATAGAATATATAGAAATACAACAGTCAGAATGCCCTTAATCCTATACTTTTCTAAGGGTGATCTGACTTTTGTCAATCTCCCTGACAAAATGCCGCCTGTGCCATAGCTGCACTGCGATAGATCTATCTATCTATCTATCTATCTATCTATCTATCTATCTATCATCTATCTATCTATCTATCAATCTATCTATCTATCTATCTATCTATCTATCATCTATCTATCTATCTATCTATCATCTATCAATCTATCTATCAATCTATCTATCTATCTATCATCTATCTATCAATCTATCTATCTATCTATCTATCTATCTATCTATCTATCTATCTAATCTATCTATCTATCTATATATATATCTATCTATCTATCTATCTATCATCTATCTATCTATCTATCTATCTATCATCTATCTATCTATCTATCTATCATCTATCTATCTATCATCTATCTATCATCTATCTATATATCTATCTATCTATCTATCTATCTATCTATCTATCTATTATCTATCTATCATCATCTATCATCTATCTATCTATCATCTGTCTGTCTGTCTGTCTGGCTGTCTATCTATCATCTATCTATCTATCTATCTATCTATCTATCTATCTATCTATCTATTTATCATCTGTTTTTCATCTTCTCATAATATCCTTAAATGATATTTTCATTAAAATAAAAAACATACAAAGAATGTGTATATTGCCCCAAATAGTTTTTTTTCTGCTTGAACGGTGCCAGCCAAACCATGGTGCCCTTTATATAGAAAAACCTTTATCTTGTAGACAGTCAAACAGCAGCATGGGGATAATTTAACACCAATCTGTCTGGCTTAGTCTGAAAAGTCCCTGGCAACCTGCCTGGCTGCCTCTGCCTCTTGGAGAGCTGCACAGAAAGGAGAAAAGGAGGAATTGCCATGATCTTGTTACTGGGTTCAGCTGGCACAGATACAGTAGGCAGCTGCCATCCAAGCAGAAAAACTACTAGGAAACTGGCTAAACTTTCTAAAACTTTTCAGACATTTCTAACCTCGGATGTGCAAAAACCTGCCTGGGAGTGTTAGGCTGATGGCTAAGGCATTTGCAATGCCAGTGTATTTCTGTAGGCCAAGAAATGCCTGGGGCTTCAGCATCAGTAGATAGTTTTCCGTGACTAATGGTGGACCCCTGTCCACCTCCACCTTTTGGTACCAGGTCTAGTAACCCATAGCAACCAGTCTCATTTTTCGCTTTCAGCCAGGTGACCATTGAATGCTCAGTGAATGGTAGTTGTGGGTGATTACACAATGTGCAAGCTCTGTTCCTTTTCCAATTTTAGCTCCACCAGGACAAAGACTGATGCAAATAATTAGACATTAGGAGTCTACGTGAATTTTTGGATGCAAATTGTCATGTTTTGTACCCATGTTTGCCCCATAATTACAGCTTAATAAACTGCATACTCCAAAATTGTGCCAAATGGACACCTTTGTAGTTGCAAGGTGCATATGACATTTCTAAAGTGGGGGATGGGTCACTTCCAGAGCATGCATTCAAAATGGCATTTGCTCTAGTCTGGTTTGGTCCTTTCTATTGACCCAACCCACTTTGGAACTCTGGTCCAGGGTGGTGGTACTTCCAGGGTTCCCCAGAATCAATAGGCACAGTTGTCCCCCCATTTGTTGGCCCCAGGGTTGATAAAGAGGATCGACCCATGGTGCTTAGTGAAAAGAACCCCTGCCAGGGCAGTTTTCTGCTAACAGAAGCACCATGGGATATCAGGTAGGTAAATAAAATTGCTGGGGGTTGAGGTGTCTTACATTTGGCACCCCCCCCCCCAATGATTTCAACTTTCCTTCTCCTCTAATGAGTTGCACTTGTTTTGCAGCACCCTGACTTGCACGTCCAGTAACCATTACTATCTAAAAGATGCTGCGAAATATTGCAATTAAATATAGGATATTTATAATAAGAAAAACTACAATTTTATATTGCTTCTTTTTTATACATAAATCCAGAATGCCCAGGACCTGGAGTTTTCCAGATAAGGGATCTTTCTGTAATTTGGATCTCCATACCTTAAGTCTACAAAAAAACTATTTATACATGAAATAAACCAAATAGGATTGTTTTGCCTCCAATAAGGGGTAATTATATCTTAGTTGGGATCAAGTACAGGTACTGTTTTATTATTGCAGAGAAAAGGGAATCATTTAACCATTAAATAAACCCAATAGGGCTGTTCTGCCCCCAATAAGGTGTAATTATATCTTAGTTGGGATCAAGTACAGGTACTGTTTTATTATTGCAGAGAAAAGTGAATCATTTAACCATTAAATAAACCCAATAGGGCTGTTCTGCCCCCAATAAGGGGTAATTATATCTTAGTTGGGATCAAGTACAGGTACTGTTTTATTATTACAGAGAAAAGGGAATCATTTAACCATGAAATAAACCCAATAGGGCTGTTCTGCCCCCAATAAGGGGTAATTATATCTTAGTTGGGATCAAGTACAGGTACTGTTTTATTATTACAGAGAAAAGGGAATCATTTAACCATTAAATAAACCCAATAGGGCTGTTCTGCCCCCAATAAGGGGTAATTATATCTTAAATACACAAAAAGAGGTTGTGGGAGCACTCCAAGGCTAAATAAAGTATACAAATACAATGGAAGTGCAACTGATCTGGCCAAATTAACTACAAACATACAAAAAGAAAAAGGGATTGATCAATGCACATTCCCTGGTCCCCTGTTTCATAAGTAAATTGTCTGTTAGTTTCATGCTAGTGCATACAGTATATTGACAAAAAAACAGGGGTTTTTAGTTACAAAATTATGATCATAAGATTGGTAAGCCACCATACCACGTCAAGGTAAACCCCGTATGGTGGTCCTATCTATTTACCTCTGGTCATATTTTTCAAAGGCTGGCACTCCCGTGCACTATTGCCATTCGTGACCTGGGGGCTGGTTTGAATCAGAGGGCTTAGTCACTCCCATGCCTTTTGCTTATATAGAGAGATTTACAATTTACTTATGAAACAGGGGACCAGGGAATGTGCATTGATCAATCCCTTTTTCTTTTTGTATGTTTGTAATTATATCTTAGTTGGGATCAAGTACAGGTACTGTTTTATTATTACAGAGAAAAGGGAATCATTTAACCATTAAATAAACCCAATAGGGCTGTTCTGCCCCCAATAAGGGGTAATTATATCTTAGTTGGGATCAAGTACAGGTACTGTTTTATTATTACAGAGAAAAGGGATTAATTTAACCATGAAATAAACCCAATAGGGCTGTTCTGCCCCCAATAAGGGGTAATTATATCTTAGTTGGGATCAAGTACAAGTACTGTTTTATTATTACAGAGAAAAGGGAATCATTTAACCATTAAATAAACCCAATAGGGCTGTTCTGCCCCCAATAAGGGGTAATTATATCTTAGTTGGGATCAAGTACAGGTACTGTTTTATTATTACAGAGAAAAGGGAATCATTTAACCATTAAATAAACCCAATAGGGCTGTTCTGCCCCCAATAAGGGGTAATTATATCTTAGTTGGGATCAAGTACAGGTACTGTTTTATTATTACAGAGAAAAAAAATGAAATCAGATTTTAAAAATATGAATTATTTGCATATAATGGGGTGTATGAGAGAAGGCCTTCCTATAATTCAGAGCTTTCAGGTTTCCGGGTAATGGATCCCATACCTGAACACCATTTGTTTAATTTGAATCCTTAGTGCCCCCCTCACCCCATCTGCAGAACAGACCTAGCTAGAATCCCAGCCCTGACAACTCATTTCAATATTATAGTCACTGGAATAAATACAGGGAACTGTCAGCTCATTATCCCTGACACGCTGCTGCAAGGCATACAATATGGCTATAAATTATTACTGCACACTAAAAATACACTAGTTCCCCTTTAAAGATATCATTGACCATAAAATCAGTCCATATATATATATATCTATGAGCTGCCTGTGCCGGCACTGGGATTTTATAGGCAGATTATGCTCATTCGGTTGACTTTCCTAAAACAAAGCCTTATTGGCAAATACAGCGGCTATCAGAACTGGGCATCGAGTCCTGAATAAATCAGTCAGCCCGCAGCTGGCAGCCAGGTGGCCGGCCGGAATCATTTGCCGCACAATACATAAATCACAGGTCTGATAAGATCATCCCATCCCCTGCAATTCTATTGCTAATGCATTGGCCGAATATTACATTTTCCCTCATTTTTTTTTCTTTCTTTTGAGGATATGACCTATATATTTCATTTTATTGTCACTTATTGGGTTCCGCTCTGTGTTTGGCTTGGCACAACCGCGCCTGAGCGTTAATTAGATCCCCACTAATTTTATGTTAAGCTCCTAGCTTCAGGAAATCCCACTTGCTGGCGGAGAGCCTAGTATTTATCCACACGGATCTGCATGAAGCACAGCTGTAAATTTATGATTAGTCTCTATTTAGACAAAATAATAATTTTTCTATTATTGACTTTTGTTTGTTTGTTTTTTTTTTACCTTCGAAAATATCAACTCTGGGGAACCCTGTGCTTTCTTAGGCAGAAGGAAATGTTATTCAAATGATAGAAACTTACATTATGTGTGGATAAAAGTGGGTTTAGTGATGTTTTCTGCTTGTAGTCCCATCAGAAGATTCACGGGCTGCTGATAAACCCTTCTCTTGTGCAGTTTTGTTGGATGATTGAGAATGTGTCTATTTAAATATCTTATAAAAATAATTTTAGTTAAACAGAAAATTTTTATTTCCTGACTAAGGACAAGATTGTATTTCATTACTATCTTCCTCACAGGTTCGGCAGCATTTAGGTGTGACTTTCATCATTATCCCCTGCCCCACTGCTACTATAATAGCCTCTGGGAAGGGACTGGGGCTGTGGGATAGCAGGTATAGTAGGGAGAGATGGTGCCTATAGTAGCAGTGGGGGGATAATAGCCTCTGGGAAGGGACTGGGGCTGTGGGATAGCAGGTATAGTAGGGAGAGATGGTGCCTATAGTAGCAGTGGGGGGATAATAGCCTCTGGGAAGGGACTGGGGCTGTGGGATAGCAGGTATAGTAGGGAGAGATGGTGCCTATAGTAGCAGTGGGGGGATAATAGCCTCTGGGAAGGGACTGGGGCTGTGGGATAGCAGGTATAGTAGGGAGAGATGGTGCCTATAGTAGCAGTGGGATAATAGCCTCTGGGAAGGGACTGGGGCTGGGGGATAGCAGGTATAGTAGGGAGAGATGGTGCCTATAGTAGCAGTGGGGGATAATAGCTTCTGGGAAGGGACTGGGGCTGTGGGATAGCAGGTATAGTAGGGAGAGATGGTGCCTATAGTAACAGTGGGATAATAGCCTCTGGGAAGGGACTGGGGCTGTGGGATAGCAGGTATAGTAGGGAGAGATGGTGCCTATAGTAGCAGTGGGATAAAAGCCTCTGGGAAGGGACTGGGGCTGTGGGATAGCAGGTATAGTAGGGAGAGATGGTGCCTATAGTAGCAGTGGGATAATAGCCTCTGGGAAGGGACTGGGGCTGTGGGATAGCAGGTATAGTAGGGAGAGATGGTGCCTATAGTAGCAGTGGGGGGATAATAGCCTCTGGGAAGGTCTGGGGCTGTGGGATAGCAGGTATAGTAGGGAGATATGGTGCCTATAGTAGCAGTGGGGGGGATAATAGCCTCTGGGAAGGGACTGGGGCTGTGGGATAGCAGGTATAATAGGGAGAGATGGTGCCTATAGTAGCAGTGGGATAATAGCCTCTGGGAAGGGACTGGGGCTGTGGGATAGCAGGTATAGTAGGGAGAGATGGTGCCTATAGTAGCAGTGGGGGGATAATAGCCTTTGGAAAGGGACTGGGGCTGTGGGATAGCAGGTATAGTAGGGAGAGATGGTGCCTATAGTAGCAGTGGGATAATAGCCTCTGGGAAGGGACTGGGGCTGTGGGATAGCAGGTATAGTAGGGAGAGATGGTGCCTATAGTAGCAGTGGGATAATAGCCTCTGGGAAGGGACTGGGGCTGTGGGATAGCAGGTATAGTAGGGAGAGATGGTGCCTATAGTAGCAGTGGGGGATAATAGCCTCTGGGAAGGGACTGGGCCTGTGGGATAGCAGGTATAGTAGGGAGAGATGGTGCCTATAGTAGCAGTGGGATAATAGCCTCTGGGAAGGGACTGGGGCTGTGGGATAGCAGGTATAGTAGGGAGAGATGGTGCCTATAGTAGCAGTGGGGGGATAATAGCCTCTGGGAAGGTCTGGGGCTGTGGGATAGCAGGTATAGTAGGGAGATATGGTGCCTATAGTAGCAGTGGGATAATAGCCTCTGGGAAGGGACTGGGGCTGTGGGATAGCAGGTATAGTAGGGAGAGATGGTGCCTATAGTAGCAGTGGGGGGGATAATAGCCTCTGGGAAGGGACTGGGGCTGTGGGATAGCAGGTATAATAGGGAGAGATGGTGCCTATAGTAGCAGTGGGATAATAGCCTCTGGGAAGGGACTGGGGCTGTGGGATAGCAGGTATAGTAGGGAGAGATGGTGCCTATAGTAGCAGTGGGGGGATAATAGCCTTTGGAAAGGGACTGGGGCTGTGGGATAGCAGGTATAGTAGGGAGAGATGGTGCCTATAGTAGCAGTGGGGGGATAATAGCCTCTGGGAAGGGACTGGGACTGTGGGATAGCAGGTATAGTAGGGAGAGATGGTGCCTATAGTAGCAGTGGGATAATAGCCTCTGGGAAGGGACTGGGGCTGTGGGATAGCAGGTATAGTAGGGAGAGATGGTGCCTATAGTAGCAGTGGGGGATAATAGCCTCTGGGAAGGGACTGGGCCTGTGGGATAGCAGGTATAGTAGGGAGAGATGGTGCCTATAGTAGCAGTGGGATAATAGCCTCTGGGAAGGGACTGGGGCTGTGGGATAGCAGGTATAGTAGGGAGAGATGGTGCCTATAGTAGCAGTGGGGGGGATAATAGCCTCTGGGAAGGGACTGGGGCTGTGGGATAGCAGGTATAGTAGGGAGAGATGGTGCCTATAGTAGCAGTGGGGGCATAATAGCCTCTGGGAAGGGACTGGGGCTGTGGGATAGCAGGTATAGTAGGGAGAGATGGTGCCTATAGTAGCAGTGGGGGGGATAATAGCCTCTGGGAAGGGACTGGGGCTGTGGGATAGCAGGTATAGTAGGGAGAGATGGTGCCTATAGTAGCAGTGGGGGGGATAATAGCCTCTGGGAAGGGATTATAGAAAAACAAGGTTGCAACCCTAAGCCTGGGTCACATTGCAGCTGGATACAACTGTCAGACTAAGTCAAAGCAATATAAATATAAAATGACTAATTTTAAATTAAATTAAAAGGTTTATTTGGTAAAAACATAAACATCTGGATGCACAAATAAACTTTATACTGGTCTCTGCTCAAACTTCTAGCAAATGTCCCCAAAATCGTGTTTACGATGTGGAACAGAAAAGGGAATGAACGTAAAATGTACAAACTGCAGTTCAATGCAAATGACCTTGCTAAAAGTCATCTTATGAAAATGCATATTTTTCTTTTAAACCTTGGCTGTCCTGGAAAATACACAGCTGTCCCGTGTCACCGCTCCATTAGGGACACTACTGGACAAACTCAAGCTCCATAGGGCGGCCATTCACTAACAAGGACTAGATTCCATTTCCAGAATTCCGCCGGGAGATCCAATCAATCATCCAGATTTCTGGGTTTCTTCATACGGCCTCAGTGCTTGTTTTTTCTCATATCTGAAATAATACAGTCGGCGCAGGCTTTTATTGCGGAAAATAACAAACGATTCAATGGCGAGCCGGGCACGGGGGACATCATGCAATACATGCGTGTGTGGTCTGGTTTAGCAAGACATACAGCAGGCTCGTGTTGCAGAAAGTGCAATAATTTAGTACTGGAATGGGATCTATTAGCCATTAGATCTTTCTATCCATTATCCAGAAAGTTCTGAAATACAGAAATGCCATTCTCCATAGAATCTTACAGCAAATAATTGTTATTTTGTTCATGATTTGCCTCTGTTATAATAAAACAAGTAGCTTGTAGTTGATGGTGACTAGTGATGGATTCGCGGAAAAATTCACTGCACGTCCAAAAATTGTCGCGGGTGACAAAACAATAGCAACGGGCGACAAAACAATAGCCGCGGGCGACAAAACAATAGCCGCGGGCAACAAAATAATAGCCGGGCGACAAAATAATAGCCACGGGCGACAAAAGAGTAGCCGCGGGCGACAAAACAATAGCCGCGGGCGACAAAAGAATAGACGGGCAACAAAACAATAGCCGCCGACGACAAAACAATAGCCACCGGCGACAAAAGAATAGCCGCCGGCGACAAAAGAATAGCTGGGCGACAAAACAATAGCCACGGGTGGCAAAACAATAGCCGCGGGCGACAAAAGAATAGCCGGGTGACAAAACAATAGCCGGGCGACAAAAGAATAGCTGGGTGACAAAAGAGTAGCCACGCGACAAAAGAATAGCCGCGGGGGCGACGATTTTTTTGACGTGCAACATTTTCACCGTTTCGCAAATCTTTCAAAAGATTTGCAAATTTTTCAGCGAAGCGAAACGGGACAGATTCGCTCATCACTAATGGTAACTAAGCTGCATGAATCCATATTGGTACCAAAACAATCCTATTGGGTTCATTGAATGTTTAAATGTTTTTAGTAGCCTCAAGGAAGAGTAATCCAATTACAGTAAGACCCCTTCTCAGGCTAGCATTCCTGATAATAGATCCTAAACCTGTGCCTTTAGTAGGGCCTTCTTAGGGAACTCATTTATATGAAGCAGGGACTGTCCAACCTTTGATTCTTCAGCTGTTGTTCAAGTCTCAGCACCCCTGACAGTCACTGGGTGTTGGTGGGTCCTGGGAATTGTATCTTAACAACAGAAGAATGGGCAGCATGAATATACTGTAAGGTGCTTCTGTCCCATCTCGTCCTACTGCTGCCAACTTGTCCAACTATAACTGTTGCAGAAGGATAGCATTTATAGTTATAGATACAGGTATGGGATCTGTTATCTGGAAACCCACTATCCAGAAAGCTCTGAATTACAGGAAGGCCATCTCCCATAATCTCCATTTTAATCAGATAATTTAAAAAAAAATGTTTTCCTTATCCTTTGTATTAATAAAACAGTACCTTGTACTTGATCCCAACTAAGATATAATTACCCCTTATTGGGGGCAGAACAGCCCTATTGGGTTTATTTCATGGTTAAATGATTCCCTTTTCTCTGTAATAATAAAACAGTACCTGTACTTGATCCCAACTAAGATATAATTACCCCTTATTGGGGCAGAACAGTCCTATTGAGTTTATTTCATGTTTAAATGATTCCCTTTTCTCTGTAATAATAAAACAGTGCCTGTACTTGATCCCAACTAAGATATAATTACCCCTTATTGGGGGCAGAACAGTCCTATTGAGTTTATTTCATGTTTAAATGATTCCCTTTTCTCTGTAATAATAAAACAGTGCCTGTACTTGATCCCAACTAAGATATAATTACCCCTTATTGGGGGCAGAACAGCCCTATTGGGTTTATTTCATGGTTAAATGATTCCCTTTTCTCTGTAATAATAAAACAGTACCTGTACTTGATCCCAACTAAGATATAATTACCCCTTATTGGGGGCAGAACAGCCCTATTGGGTTAAATTAATGTTTAAATGATTTTTGAGTAGAAGGTATGGAAGTTATGGAAAGATCTCTTATCCAAAAATCACAGGTCCCAAGCATTCTGGATAACAGGGTTGGGGTCAGAGGGGCATAACACAAGCTATGGCCTAAATGTAAATGAATCCCCCCCCCTGGGTGCCCTGGATATTCAATCAAAGATGCAATTGTATAGCAATGCCCCGGATGCAAGTGCCATGTAAATTTGCACTAAGGGGCATGATTTAGCTCCCCCTTGTGTCCGGGCCTGATATTTTTACTAGCAAAACCATATAGTATCTAGAATGTTTACTTGTATATATGTATGTATAACTTTATTTATAAAGTGCCACAAGGGTACGCAGCACTGTACAGTCTTACAATATACACAATTACACACAGGGAGGACAAGTGATATAATAAATAAATACAATAAATACATATATGTATATATATATAAGTGCCATGTGGTATGAGACACAGTAGGAAGGAGGTCCCTGCCCCGTAGAGCTTACAATCTAAGTTACAATCTACTTTAATCTTAAACTGACTTTGTGACTTCGTATATATCTACTGTATATACAGATATATAGATGATATATAGATTAGATTAACTCCCAGTAAGCCTTGTGCCCCTTTAGATAAATGTTTCGCTGTTATTTTCCTGCTTGGAAGGGTAAGACAGTCAACATTCTGGCAAATAGTGTTTGTATTCCTCACACGTGTTTCAAATAACATTCCACAAGTATCTCATGATATAATGTACCCAGAGCCCAGCTATGTTAATAGGTCAGAAACCCTCTTACCCCTAATTCACACCGTACTGCAGCCGCTAACACAAGGCAAATGTTTGTCTAAGCAAATAGGCCCCCTCTGTGCTAATAGCGCTAGGGGGGGGGGGGGGGGGGGGGTGGCGGCTAATACAAAGGGACTGCATTGAGGTTCAAGGGAGTCAAATTCAAACAAAAAAAGTTCACGTCAGTTTGAGATTTCCTCCATGCTGAGTTAAAGAAATAACATTAATGGTCTTGTTTACATTAGCAATATGGCGGCAACATGGTGTCCAGTAGGCAAACGAGATTTGGCAAAAGTGTGTGTGCCGGCTGCTTCATTGTTCTCATTTTGTTTTGCTTTTACCTACTTGTAGATCAATAAAACCCTATGATTCAGGTAAAAAAAAATAAAATAGCAGCGGTGTAGATTTTAAGAAGGGAAAGTTTGCGCCCAATTAAAAATTCTGTAGTAGATGTTTTATTGGGCTACTTTATAAATAGGATACAGTTTTTGTCTTCTTCTGCTGCTGAGCCTATATGTATCTTCTCCCCTCCCCTCTGTATACTGTATATACTCGAGTATAAGCCTAGTTTTTCAGCACTTTTTTTTTTACTCGAGTCGGGTGCCATGGGTCCCTCTAGACTAGCACCCTCTCTCCTTTGTGTGAAAATTAGGCCCCCCGCAGCCAGACCCTCCAGTGCCCTGGCCTAGGCTCCCACTAGCAATACTTATTCCCCCTTACATCCCTCTGGGACCGGGTCTGCTGCCAGTTTTCCAATGTGCAATGAGCGTGGGGCAGTACTCATATTGTTTTTGTTGACCCTCTTCTCCGCTTACAGAGCTAGTTTACTGTTTTTCTTTGAAATAAATATTGAAGAACATATACCCCACTGATGCCTCAATTAATGTAATTTTATTGGTATTTATTTTGATTATTAAAACTTAGCAGTAGCGACTGCATTTCCCACCCTAGGCTCATACTCAAGTCAATACGTTTTTCCAGTTTTCTTAGGTAAAATTAGGTACCTCGGCTTATATTCGGCTCGGCTTATACTCGAGTATATACGGTACATTAGGCACACTCACTCAGGGTCGGACTGGGCCGCTGGGGCGCCACAAAAAAACCCAGAACAGTCTGTGGGGTTTTCAACCCAACACAATAAGTGTTTATGATACAGAGGGGCCTATGGGAATTACATTTCCAACAGGTTTCATTATTTACTTTTTTTTTTATATGATTGTGTTGGGTTGAAAACCCCACAGACTGTTCTTCCACTTTGGCTGATTCTGCTGCCATTCTCACAGTAATAACACCAGGGTTCCCAAACTTTGCAGAGTCAGTCACTGGGTGACTATGTATTCAAGTCTTTTTTGTTTTTTTTTAAGTGGGCAGAGCAACCAACAGCCAATCAGATTTTACCTATTGACTGTCAATGGGGAAATCCAACCTGCTGCCAGTCTCACAGTATTAACACCAGGGTTCCCAAACTTTTCACAGTTGGTCACTGCGTGACTTCGTACTCAAGGTTAGAAAAAGTGGGCAGGGCCACCAAAAGTCAATCACATTTCTTTCATTGTTTTCAGTGGGGAAATTTTAATTGCTGTTATTCTCACATTTTTAATGTCAGGGTCCCCAAACTTTGCACAGTTTGTCACTGGGTGCCTACATTCCGAGTTTAGAAAAGTGGGCAGGGCCAACAACAGCCAATCAGTTTTCACCTATAGACTTCATACGTTTAAACTTAAACTGCTGCCATTCTTTAAATATTAATACTAAGATCCCCAAACGTTGCTAGTCACCTGGTAACTGCGGTTCAGAGTTAGAAAAAGTGGGTGAAGCCACCAACATGAATCAGATTTTACCTATTGATTTTCAATGGGGAAATTCAACCTGCTGCCATTTTTACAGTATTAACACCAGGGTCACTATGGGACTGCATTTTTAAGTTTTAAAAAGTGGAATTGTTTTGATTTAAATTTTAAATGCTGCCTTTCTCACACTATTTATGTCAGGGTTCCCAAACTTTGCACAGTCAGTCACTGGGTGACTACATATTCAGGGTTAGAACAAGTGGGAGGAGTCACCAACAGCCAATCCATTCCCACCTATTAAATTTCATTGGTTTATATTTAAACTGATGCCATTATTTAAGTATTAATTTCAGGGTTGTTGCAAAGTTAGTCACTGGGTATTTGCCATTCAAAGGCCTGCGTATGTCACTGCAGCAGCTGCTGGTGATGTCACAATGGCTGGGGAATCAGTTTCTGTTGAGCAACAGAAATCCAGTTCAGTTGCGTGTTGGGAGCGAGCGAAGCAACATGTTGCAGAGCTTTATCTCAATATTTGCTTTATTTTTTCTATTTTTACTTGCGAAAGCAAATCCAATGGATATTCCAAAAGCAGGTAAGGGGGCTTTAGTGATTTGTATTGATGTCACCATAAATGTTACCCAGATATTATTTTGTATATGCACTGAGAAGCCCTGTGTGTTGATTATTTCTCTATAAAATGTAATACAGGTATGGGATCCATTAACCGGAAATCCTTTATCCAGAAAGTTCTGAATTACTGGAAGGCTATCTCTCATAGACTCCATTATAAGCAAATGATTTAAATTTTTAAAAATGATTTCCTTCCCTGTAATAATAACACAGTACTCCACTAAATTATAATTAATCCTTATTGTAGGAAAAACAATCCTATTGGGTTTATTTAATGTTTTAATGATCTTTTACTTAAGATATGGAGATCCAAATTACTGATAGATCCCTTATCTGGAAAACCACAGGTCCCAAGCATTCTGGATAACAGGTCCCATACCTGTATATGCAAAGTTTTCAGTTTTGCGGAAGGCATTAGCCATCTATTACAGGGGTGTGATCTCCTATCTGTAAGCCCAATATCCAGAATGCTCCGAATTGCAGGAAGGCTATCTCCCATACAGTCCATTCTAAGCAAATAATCCAAATGCTTTTTGTAACAAAATGTTTTCCTGTTTCTCTAAAATAATAAAACAGTTCCTTGTACTCAATAAGAACTAAACAGCATAAATACAAATTGGTGGCAAAACAACTGATACTGATAATAGCAGACATTTTTTTTGTGTATTTGATTTGTGACAGCTCTGGATTTTCCCATTGTTGGTATATGGGGGTGTATTAAAGAAAGATTTTTAACTAAAAACCTTTTCCTTCTTTTATTCAGAACCTGAAACTGCAAATGGTTTCCTTCAGTTCGTCGCATCTGTTGTGAAGGCCAGATATGCACGTAAGTCAGTTATTTCTATATGAGTTGTTTAGTTCTGTGCCCAGAGAAGGCTGTAGCCCAGGCTGGGGGGCAGCGTTATGTTGCCCCATATTATTACAGGGGGGGGTTTAGCATCCAACCAGGCTTAGTGCTCTGCCATTTACACCCTCTATGTCCCAAGCTTGTCCTTCTGGGCAAATAGACTTATTGGGGTTTTATTCACTAATATTCTCTCTCTCTCTTTCTGCAGTTCAGCAAATCCAATGGACATTGATCATCATTACTATATGTTTCATTCTGGTTTTGATCGGTTTATTTTCCTTATACTGTTGTTTCCGGTGAGTTCTTAACAGCAATATAAACATGTCCCATCCCATATTTAACTGAAACAAAAAAGTTGACTCCATATATCTCTGCATATAAATATATCCCATCAGCACATGAGTATATTGTGTAATATACATTTACATGGATGGATCTCAAAATTAAAGACAGAATATATATATATAATATTATCATCCTATGTATCATTGGTGCAGCCTGTCAGTGCATCTCAAATCAGCACCAAACACCTTGCTGTAATGCAGTAAAGACGATTGCCCAATGTACTTCTGTACTGGGTTTATACAGTAACTGAGACAAAGTTTTCCCTTCACCAATATCACACACCAACCGATGTACAATGAGCTTTTACTGGTTTAATTCTGCTGAATCATACAAACAAATATCCCAGTGGCTTATCCATATACCTTCTGTGTATATAAATAGTAAATATAATATAATATAATATATATATATATAGAAGTCGAAAACGAAGAAGCCGCTCTCACAGGTCTTATGCGCAAAAATAAAATATCTTTTTATTGTATGGTGAAGTTCACCATACAATAAAAAGATATTTTATTTTTGCACATAAGACCTGTGAGAGCGGCTTCTTCGTTTTCGACTTCTGTTTCCTGCTTTGAAGGCTGCACCCAGGCAATCTTCACCTTTATACGTGAGTGCCAGTGGTTTCTACTTTTTGTTTATATATATATATATATAATATAATGTGTAGTAAGAATTTTCAGCCAGCACAGGGATTTATTTGTCTTATCATTGTTATTATCTCCCCTTTGACAGGAAAATAAAGAAAAGGATGCAGAAAAACGGAATAGATGTAGAAAAGGTTGTATGGTGTAAGTTAAAAGTGGGGTTTTCTGTATGAAGGAAAGTGTATTATTCCTCCAAGTATAACATGTACATATATTGGGGCAGGATGGGAATGGCAGGGAGTAGCATAGGGAAGGCAGAGGCACTGCCCTGATTTGCCCCATAGCCTATATAGAGAGACAGCATAACATGATATAATTGTATGTATTCATCTGTAGGGGGCACAGAATGTCTTTGGCCTTATAATACCTTTAAGTTCCTTTCTATTCCATATCATAGAATGAATATGTAATGGGAGTTATAGTATTGGTAAATCATATCTCAGTTTGTATGTCGCTATATATATATATATAGTTACACAAAGGGGTCATTTACCCTGGGCAGTGCAATGATACAGGGCAATTGTATTCACTTGACCCCCATGACACGAGCAGGTATAATGTACCCAAAAATGTGCATTTAGGTAACTAAACACAAATAATTAGATGAATAAAATAAAAAAAATTTACAAGCATTTTTTATAATGCTCCCTGTAATTCCTTTAGCATGTATCCTATTGTATCCATATTACTGTGTATGAGTCTCAATATAGCAATTCAGTAAAACTATTCTTTTTAATTGCAGTGGAATCTCTCAGCAAACAGCCGATGCCAGCTTTAGTTCTGGTAAATATTTCCCCAAAAACCATCCATATTACTGTGTCTGACTTTAAATAGTTTAATATAAATGTATATGTGATAATGACCTAACTGCCCCCATATCCCCATACTAGTCTGTTATGTACAATTACTCACATATTTAACATGATGAATTCAGGAGACAGTTCCCCAGAAATAGGGGAAATATTACCCACAATTACTACTTTAAAAAGAGGGTTAAGGGGGTGTCAGCCGCGAGGGTGTAAATTTGTATATAATAAAGTTGTAATGTATAATGAATATATTATTTATAGATGATAACTCCTTCAGTTGTGTAACTGCTACTGTCCTGTGTTCTTATTCATTGACGTATTTATATTTAACTAAGGACTCACATTCTATTGATTTATTTCCGTTAAAACATAGGATAAGATAAATAGCTCAGCATTGGTTATTATTGAATTATTAGGAACAGTTTATTGAACCTTATGTTTAAGAATCCTTTGATTTAACTAAAATTGTGGCTGTTTATTTAAACGCAGATGACCACGCAGATGACCATAACCTTTGAGCGCTGAGGAGCCACAAGAGGAGACTCCTGAGCCACAGAGGATTGAGCTAAAGGAGGGGCTTCAAGAGATGCCAGAAATGAAATCTGAGCATGAAAAGGCAATCACTAAGTGAGAGAAACCTTGTGCGGCTGAAAAGGAAAATGAAAAGAGTTGACGGGCACAACAAGCATAATGTAAGCGGGACTTAGCCCCTGTGTGTTTATTCAAAGTATAGCAGCATACACAATTGTAGAATTGGCATATTTAACCTTTAGGGCTGTGACACGTGGAGATTAGTTGCCGCGCGACAGATCTTCCTTGTCGCGGGCGACTAATCTCCCCGAAATGCCATCCCACCGACTAGAATGTAAGAGCTGTGACACACGGGGACATTAGTCGCCGCCTGACAAATCTCCCTTGTCGTGGGCGACTAATCTCCCCAAAATGCCATCCCACTGGATAGAATGCAAATCGCCGGTGGGATGACATACGTGGCACGGCGATTTGCCGAAGTCACGGAAGTTGCCTTTGTAAGTTGCATCTCTCAGTTCTTGCAGAAGGTGCCGTGGGAGGGCCACAGCAACATCAAGGGAATAGACCACTTTCTCATTTTCAAAGTCAATTTCAGTGTCCATGTCAGCAGGCTGTACAATAGCAGCTCTGGGCAATGGATCTGGTATCAGCATGTCCTTTCCAGGAGTGTAGACTACATGAAAATCATATTTCTGTAGCTGAAGTAGCATTCGCTGCAGTCTCGCAGGAGCCTCACTTTGTAACAATGGCTTCTAAAGGTTTGTGATCTGATCGTACTGCTGAAAACTATTTTGTCTCTCAAGCACTCCTCTTGATCTTTAAATTCACACTTAGCTGCTTTTAGTTTTAGCTCAGTAACAAATTTGTCTATGCCTTGATTTTCTACAAAGGTGTGGGTCCAAAACTGGTGTCTTCCAAATATAACATTTCTTTTGGGCTGATTTCATGGGCTAAGGAGGTTGGAAATGATCCATGGCTATGCAGTGTATAAACAGATATTTTTTTTTGCAGTATCAGTGTCTGGTACTCTCTATGTACCACAAAGCAAAGCAGAGGAGAAATGAATGGAAATGATCCTTCCTGCTGAGGAAGTGAAGGAATATGGGGCCTCAGTATTTCCTATGCCGCTACTTGTGCCTGTGATCCAAAAGCCACTGCTGCCCCAGATCGTTTCCTATTCAGTCGAATGGGAAGCGGGGGTATCAGTCTCCTATGCAGGGGACTGGGGGCGGGTTATAACTGGGGCATCTGGGGTGGGCAGTGGCTCTATGATTGCCCCCATGAGTAATGCTGATCAAAATGCACTGAGCAGTGATGAGCGAATCCGTCACATGACGCCTTGCTGAAAAATGTGTGAAATGGCAAAAATTCTTGGAACAAATTGAAATCAAGGGGCGTTTTTTCTCCAAGAATTTTTCCACTTTACGTGACATTTGGAGTCTATGGGCAAAATATTGTGCTCATCGCTATCACTGAGAAAGTAATGAGGAAGGGGACAAAGACGATCTAATGAACCCAAACATCACTTTCTAGGAACTTTCCCCAAACTCCTACAGAAAATTCAGTTACTCTTGGAAAGAAAAGGAAGAAGTTTTCCTTCATTGTTTTATACAATGGGGGAGGTGGATTTGATAAATGTACAAATAAAAATCTATTATAATAAAGTAGCATAAACATGATCAATTTTTCAAACCCCTCATTTCTAAAAATTCTCCCCTCCCTTTGATATATTGGATAGATTCAATGGAATTGACAGGGTGTTTTTGAAACACATGGTGATAATACCCATTGCTCTTGAGTAGAGATAAGCAAACTTGCAAAAAATGCCAAAGTCATTATGATAGGCCCTCGCCTTCTACATAAACCAATTGGATCAGAGTCTAACCCCCCCCCGGGCCATCTAAGGAGCTGTCTGGGCCCAAATTGACAACATGATGTGCCTAGGGCGCAGCTTTAAAGGGAGGCCCTTGGCTGCCTATATAATAGATTAATAAAGAAAACATGAGCAGTGAATAGGGCGAAGTTGTATGGGGAGTTTGGGTGTTGTACCCCTAAAACTGTAGGAGTAGTAGCGTTTATAAAATGGGGGCGCTAAGAATAAGAAGAATCAGCTGAAGTGGAAGAACAGTCTGTGGGGTTTCAGCCCAACACAATAAGTTCTTTAGAAAAGGCACTTTCACTTTGTATTTAGTTTTTCCAGTTGCAATTAAGGTTCATCTTCTCTTTTGTTGGCACAAAAATGATGCGCCTGTGCCCTACAGACCATTTCTTTACAGCCTGCTTATTATATTTTATATTACCTGCCTGAGAGTATCACAGATTTATTAGGCAGCTGCAGGGGCCCATCAGTGAGCCCAAATGACCCTTTATATCAGCACTGAGTGAAGGGATTAGTCTTAAGCTGGCCATACACGTGGCGATCTGACGATGATGGTCGCACGAAACATCGTCAGATCCACCACACACCATTCAGGACTGAATCAGCAGGTAAGGAGGTAGAAACAATAGGATTTCTACCTCCTTCTGCCGATTCAGCGCTAAGGGGGAATTTCGGTCAGGCGCCTGCTATGGCGCCCGATCAAAATTTTCAAACTGGTATGTATGTATGTATATTTATAAAGTGCTACTTATGTACGCAGCGCTGTACAGTAGAATACATTAATACAAACAGGGTGTTAAGATAATAGATAAATACAAAGTATAACAATAAATACAGATAAATACAGCTGCAATAAGTTAAGAGTCAAGGACACAAGAGGAAGGAGGTCCCTGCCCTGTAGAGCTTACAATCGGCGAGTCGGCCGATATCAGCAGCTTCCTGCGATATCGGTCGACTCGCAGACATACCATACACGCAGCGAATATCATACGAAACGAGGTTTCGTACGATATTATCGGTGCGTGTATGGCCACCTTAAGGGCCCAATGAGACTGTTACAGGGGGAAGGGCTTCCCAAGACCAGATTCCTAGTCCTTCCTAAAGGTCCCCATACACGGGCCCATTCTAGTTGCCGATATGGCTCCCTTAGACTGATTCAGCAGCTAATCGGTCCGTGTATGGGCACTACCGACAGGCCTGCCCGACCGATATCTGGCCTGAAATCGGTCAGATCTCGATCGGGCAGCTTAGAAAATCTAGTTGGATCGAGGACTGCATCGGCTCGTTGATGCAGTCCCCGGACCGACTTTGCCTATGCCTGTCATTATAATTTGACATTATAATTCGATAAATTTCCTGGGGTCAAACGATCGCATTAATTAAATTAAATTCCCCCGTAGGTGGGGATATCGGGAGAAGATCCGCTCGCTTGGCGACATCGCCACCTTAAGTTTACTAGATCTGCCCATAAACACCTGGTTACTAGTGATGAGCGAATCTGTCCCGTTTCGCTTCGCCGAAAAATTCGGCGGAAACGGCGGAAAATTCGAGAAGCGGCAAAAATGACGAAATCGTCGCGCGGCTATTCTTTTGTTGCGGGCGACAATTTTTGGATGCACCACGAATCCATGCCTGGGGAAACATTTCGCCCATCACTACTGATTACGCATAGACATTCCCACAATCCACCAAACTCCTCCCTTGGATACTCTGGCCATTGGTTGCTATGTATCAGTATCTGAATCAAAGCTGCCCTTTATTATCCTCCTCCCAGAATAATATAATCCACCTCTCCATAAAAATGACTGTACAGTATCATTCGACTGGGTGCGGGGTCAATGCCATTAATAACTAACTGCTTGGCCGTTGAAATGACATAATAATAAAATACACATGCTTTATGAGGAAGGCATAAATACAGTGCAGTTATCTGCATTAGCTTCACTGTAACCCATGAGCTCGGCACGTGGTCGTCCCTTTGTAATCACGCACTCGCATTCTCCCTTCCCTTGGAATCTTTGTAGTATATTGAATTATTCAAAGGAATGCAGAACCGTGACCTGAAAATGTTATGGAACCATGGAAAGCTCTGGGGATCATTGATTAGGAACAGCAGACAGTACAAATATAAATACTGCATATACATTTCCAACATAATAGCATTGGAACAGATGGCCGCAGTCTTATTTACCAAGCTAAATTGCATTCTGGAGATTCAAATACATCTACTTTCCCGCAGCTCGATATAAAGCTATTTTGGTTCTGAACATGAAAGTGTAAAGTAAATTGTCTCCATCAGCGAAATCTTCAAAAACTGTGTTAATGGTTAGAGCCCTTCTGCCCTCCAAACTCTTCTTGGCATAATTGTGCCTAGTACTCAGGAATGAATGTGCGCCATTGTTTTCAACCCTCTTTCCCAGAGGCACTTGGCTCATCATGGTCAGCACCCAGGGTTATGCCACTTTGGGTGTTTTTCAGGATATTTGTAGGAAACCAATGAATTGGGCAACACACTTTATGTGCCATGGGCCCCACAGGAGCAATTTCAGTACAAGGAGCCATTAATTATTCTGGTCAAACACAGAAATATTACAGACCGTGGCCCACTAGTTACTGGGACAAAGCCTGGTGGGTCCCAGTCCTCTTGGGTCTCTCCAGCTAAAAATACCTCAAATCAACCAGACATCCATGTGCTCTTATATACCCTCATCTACCCTGCCCCCAATGATATCAGACATGGGCAGATTGGCTGTAGCTATAGAAAAGATCACAACACACTGATTAGGGTTGAGTATAAAGCTGGCTATACACGCACCGATATTGGTTACCTCGCCGAGTTGCCATACACGCACCGAATATCGTACGAAACGAGGTTTCGTAGGATTTCCCGTGCGTGTATGGCAACTTGGCAAGGCGACTAATATCGCAGAAGGCTGCTGATATCGGTCGACTCGCCGATCGGGCCGGTTAGAAGATTTTGATCGGGCTCCATTGAAGGCGCCTGAGCAAAATCTGCCTTCAGGGCTAAATTGGCAGAAGGAGGTAGAAATCCTTTTGTTTCTACCTCCTTATCTGACAATTCAGCCCTGAACGTCAGTGGAGGGTTGGAAAATCGCCACGTGTGTGGCCAGCTTAAATGGGGAGAGGGTGGGTTAGTGTTGGGGCATACATATGGACTGCAAGGGCAGGTATGGACAAGGTGACCAGTGCAACACTGCATAGCCCTATAGTTATAATAAACCCCAACCTGTAGGATGACACTTTAAAGGATGCCTGGAGCAGTGGCTTTGGGTGCTTGGCCTGAAGGTTGCAGTTCTTGATACTACTAGTGGAAGCTTGCCATGAAAGTTGAGCCTATACATTGCTGGAGCTGTGGTTGAATGAATCATGTCATAATGTTTTAAAATACCTGTAACCTGTTATGAGCTAAGAGGTGGGCCCTCACTATGATTTCAACCTCAAAGGGGCTTGAAGCCATAAAGACTGATGACTATTGTCCAAGGGGATCATAGCTTAAGTCTCAAAGTGGCCAACTTGCCAGTTATCCCACTGAAGGTCCGATACAACCAACCCTTTCCGTTCTACCAATTGGTGGGTAGCAGTCAAATGGTGCTTAGTCAGACCTTAGAGAATTGTCATCTAAAAAGGGACTCCAAGTTCTGAAAGCTCATCTCTATATACAACTTTTATTACATTCCTTGAAAAAGAGATCACAGTGTGTGCAGTGTCCTGTAGGTCTAGTTTCTGTATGTACGGAAATCTCCTGGGTGCTGGAATCTCATTCTAGACAACTTGCTTTAGGAAAGACAAAGCAAACCTCTCCATTTGGTTGCCCATACCACATGCCACTTACACCCTGCCAAGTACCCTAGTGTTAATTGGTTTCAGATGGACCTTGTGACCTGTGTCGATGGAGTTGCCCTTAGTGGGATAATAATAGACAAATGCTAGAATGGTGGTTTGTAAGCATTAGAGTCTGTTGGAATTTGTTCTTGGAACGTGTTTAACGGAAGAACGTAAGATCCATTCGTACTTTATGCAGCAAAACAATACAATGTTTAAAGAGCAAATCTGAACTTGCCACAATATAACTATAGAGACGGTGCAAGAGACAAAGAGAGCTCAGACACATTCCCTCATAGCTGTGCTATAGTCTAGAATAAAGAAAGCAGGTGTAGGTGCCTGACTATTATCCTAGCGCCCTGGGCTACAAACTCTGACATTTCACAATCCATTTAGGAAATACCAGTCTGCATTGAGAAGTAAGAACCATCCGTCATTATCTAAGAACCGGCCTCTGTGGTGGTTTGAAGAATAATGGGGTTTATTTTGTCTGGTTACAAGTATTTTAATCCTTTTTATGAAAACAAAACTTTAACATGCTGTGACTTTTTCAGGGGAAATTGCCTTTTTATTACAGGGCAAGTGTGTTAATCACTTATCCCTCAGGATGACTAATAGTCCCAGAATTCTCAGCCAAACATGCCAAGGAGAGAGATTGTGACTGAGCCAGTAGCCTGAAGCAAACCAATGTGAAGGGCCAAAGTGCAATCCTATAAACAGGAGGTGAGGAATAGGGGACAGAGAATGGAGTTGTGAAGTAGGGCATGGGTATTTAGGGAACAGAAGAAGGTTAAAGAATCAAAGTTCTGATGCAACGTTGGTGAGGTTCTATCACCAGCCAAGTGGAGACTGCTGGAAGGCCTTGTTGACACAGAAGCTCAATGAGAGTGGTACCATCCAGGAAGAACAAGTTGTAGCTGGTTGGTTCGAAGAGTGAGGTGTCTCCAAGGGCACATTTATTAGCATGGAGAATCTTCAGTACATGGATTTCTATGGTTCCTGCAGGTAACAATGGGAAGCAGGTTTTAGACCATGATCATTGCATGGTGAGGGACCATACTGTTTTCTTTGGAGGAGTCATTTCTTTCAACAAGCAATCCCCAATCTTTTTTACTCGTGAGTTACACTCAGATACAAAAGGATTTGTTGAGCCACACACGGATAAAAAAAAGTTCTTGGGGTATGCAAAATAAGGCTGTGATTGGCTATTTGGTAGCCCCATGTGGCTTGCAGGAGGCTCTGCATGGAGTGAAACTGTGTTTCTGAGCTTCCAAAACTTGTCTCCAAGTAAAACGCATTGAAATCAATGGGCGACTTTTTTACGCGCAACTTTTTTTTATACTCCAAATGTATGTATGTATGTATGTACAGGTATGGGATCCCTTATCCGGAAACCCATTATCCAGAAAGCTCCGAATTACGAAAAGCCTGTCTCCCATAGACTCCATTTTAATCAAATAATTCAGAATTTTAAAACTGATTTTCTTTTTCTCTGTAATAATAAAACAGTACCTGTACTTGATCCCAACTAAGATATAATTACCCCTTATTGGGGGCAGAACAGCCCTATTGGGTTTATTTAATGTTTAAATGATTCCCTTTTCTCTGTAATAATAAAACAGTACCTGTACTTGATCCCAACTAAGATATAATTACCCCTTATTGGGGGCAGAACAGCCCTATTGGGTTTAATTCATGTTTTATTGATTTTTTAGTAGACTTAAGGTATAGAGGTCCAAATTACGGAAAGACCCCTTATCCGGAATACCCTTGGTCCTGAGCATTCTGGAAAATGGGTTCCATACCTGTATATCTTTATTTACAAAGTGCTACTTATGTACGCAGCGCTGCACAGTAGGATACATTAATACAAACAGGGGGTTATTAAGATAATAATAGATAAATACAAAGTATAACAATAAATACAAATAAATTCAAGATACAGTTGCAATAAGTTAAGAGTCAAAGACACAAGAGGATGGAGGTCCCTGCCCCGTAGAGCTTACAATCAGTCAATGCAATGTTGAAGCTCATAGAAAAGTACATATTTTGGTAACTTTGAAATAATAATGGCAAGGAAATGTTGGGCTCCTGACCTACATTCATTACAGCAACCCATCTGCTCTTCAGCGACAAAGAATTCTTGAGTGCATCTTGCAGGGATATAATGTGCTGCTTATCCAGAGCCTGCGCTAACTATACATCCAGGCACAATAAAGGCACAGCTGTTACTTCTCCTGGGGAGGTAAACACAAACCAGATGCATATCAAAACCCTCTCTGACATTCTAACAGTGCCAGAAGAAAGGGATTATTTGGCAGGCCTGGGAGGTGCAGAATAAAGCATTCCAAGAATTTAATGAGGATGATAAAGTCATTTAACCCTTGGGTACCATGCAGTCACATTGTAACGTGTACGCTGATTGTATCTTGATCTGCTTGGGTCATGTGTTGCCTTTAAAGTGTCCTACAGAGTTTCCCAGGTGGGTAGGTGCCATTAGAGACACTTGCTGGGGGGTCGCTGCTGGCAGGGACTGTGGGCTCCTTGCTAGTCATTCAGAAGGTGCTAAAGCTTGATGATCAGTGTCAGCCTGTCATTATTCAGTGGTAGTGGCATAATATGTCTCAGTTAAGGTGGCCATACACGGGCAGATCCGCTCGCTTGGCGATGTCGCCAAGTGAGCGGATCTTCACCCGATATCCCTACCTACGGGTGGCGATATCGGGGAGGCATGTCGGTGAATTCGATCGAATTCTGCAAGCGGCAATGGGGCAGTCGGTTCGGGGACCGCATCAACGAGCCGATGCGGTCCCCGATCCAACGGGATTTTCTAACCTGGCCGACCGATATCTGGCCAATTTCAGGCCAGATATCGGTCGGCCAGTCCGATCGTTTCTGCCCCTACACAGGCCGATAAGCTGCCGAGTCGGTCCAAGGGACCGATATCGGCAGCTTCTATCGGCCCGTGTATGGGGACCTTTACTCTATGGCCTGTGTATATAATGTATCTCTTAAGAAACCAGCCACAACAAAGATGGCTGTCTATAGGTATGGGATCCATTATATGGAAACTTGTTATCCAGAACACTCTATATTACAGTAAGACCATCTTCCATAGACTCCATTATAAGCAAATAATACTAATTTTTAGAAAGGATTCCCTTTCTCTCTGTAATAATAAAACAGTACCTGTACTTGATCCCAACTAAGATATAATTACCCCTTATTGGGGGCAGAACAGCCCAATTGGGTTTATTTCATGGTTAAATGATTCCCTTTTCTCTGTAATAATAAAACAGTACCTGTACTTGATCCCAACTAAGATATAATTACCCCTTATTGGGGGCAGAACAGTCCTATTGGGTTTATTTAATGGTTAAATGATTCCCTTTTACTCTGTAATAATAAAACAGTACCTGTACTTGATCCCAACTAAGATATAATTACCCCTTATTGGGGGCAGAACAGTCCTATTGGGTTTATTTAATGGTTAAATGATTCCCTTTTCTCTGTAAGAATAAAACAGTACCTGTACTTGATCCCAACTAAGATATAATTACCCCTTATTGGGGGCAGAACAGCCCTATTGGGTTTATTTAATGGTTAAATGATTCCCTTTTCTCTGTAATAATAAAACAGTACCGGTACTTGATCCCAACTAAGATATAATTACCCCTTATTGGGGGCAGAACAGCCCTATTGGGTTTATTTAATGGTTAAATGATTCCCTTTTCTCTGTAATAATAAAACAGTACCTGTACTTGATCCCAACTAAGATATAATTACCCCTTATTGGGGGCAGAACAGCCCTATTGGGTTTATTTAATGGTTAAATGATTCCCTTTTCTCTGTAATAATAAAACAGTACCTGTACTTGATCCCAACTAAGATATAATTACCTCTTATTGGGGGCAGAACAGCCCTATTGGGTTTATTTAATGGTTAAATGATTCCCTTTTCTCTGTAATAATAAAACAGTACCTGTACTTGATCCCAACTAAGGTATAATTAATGGACGCAAAACAAACCTATAGTTTAATCCAAGTTGAAATGATTTTTGAGTAGACTTAAGGTATGGAGATTCAAATTACAGAAAGACCCCTTATCCGGAAAACCCTAGGTCCAGAGCATTTTGAATAACAGGTCTCATACCATACTGATGATTAATCAATTAAACAAGGGCCAAAGTCAACATCAATGCTGATGACTGTATGGCCACCATAATGCGAAGCCACGCTGCCCATCCATTCTTATACCAGAATGCCAACTATCTATGCTTATACATATATGGCCACCAAAATTCTAAGGCCAAACTGCCCATCTATGTTTATACCTGTATGGCCACCAAAATGATAAGGCTACACTGCCTATCTGTGCTGACACTTGCATGACCACCATAATGCTTAGGCAAGGACATTAGGAACTAGTGGACCAACCTCAAATTTGAAGAGTTGGCCCAATGCACAAGCCAACAAAATACTGGTGATGTCAAAGGAAAACTCAAGGCTAATGGCTGCAGCCCATAGTATTGAGGCACACAGTTAAGTACTTACCATAGGGCAGTTCTGCCTTTCATTTACTAATGGGGTCAGTATACTCTCCCTGATACTGCTAGAGCCCTGTAGCGGTCATTGTCAGAGTTTTTAACACAAGTGAAAGTGCAACTTTTGTTCAGGGACCCCCTTGTGATCTATCTATTTGTCATAAGATTTGGCCAAATACGCTTTGGAGGGCAGTGGGAGAGATTTTTAGAGAAATTATGTCCCTTTATAACTTACATCCAACACCTAAAAGGGATTATGTTGAGGAGCCTTGGGCTCAAGCAAAGCAAACATTCAGATCAATGAAGCGTCACCTCGGTTGCTATGGCTCTGCTGAGAATAGAACTATTCAATACTATCAGTCCATGCAGAACCACTAATGGGATTTGCCAGAAAATTGGCCTTTTTTAGCCATATTTGGCCAGTGACCCGCTATTTGCAGTCTGTGACGGACCATCGAGCACATGGTTCTACAATCTGTGTAGAAATCTGTTCAGCCTTCGTGGTGTTTATTTGTATATATAATCAGCTGAGAATTCCCATCAGTCAGCTTCACTCAGGGAAAGGTAAGAGTCCCAATAGACTTGGGCACAAACAAACAATCAGTTAAAAGGAAAGTGCACACACAGCGAGCAAATGTCTGGCCTTTTGCTGGATCATGGGAGCAAATGTGTTGCTTTGAGCAAATGGGCCATGGTGCCCTCACCTCCTTGCTGCCAGTCTCTGCCCTGCAACACCCACATTCACCCTATGGATACAGTGCTGTGTGGGTTCGGCAATAGGGGGTGGGGGTAACACACTTTTGCACCCCATAGTGCTCTTGGGTAAAAGTAAATGACTGCTAATGAACTAACAGATTATCTTACATTTTATAAAGGGGATATTAACGTATTACTAACATTTTTATTGCTCCCCTCAGCTCCCCAATGTGGGGGACCCTGATTATCCCTGAACACCTTTCATAACTTTCATGGCCATTAGGGATGAGCACAGTTTTTTGCCTGGTGAAAATTTTTGAAAATCTGAGCAAGAATTGCGTCGTGTATTTGCCAGGGGAAAAAATATTTTTTTCTACAGGAGAATATGTGAGGAAAAAATACGCCAATGGCAGTTTAGAAGTTTGCCATGAATTTTGTTTCATCGGAACAAAATGCAGTTTTTTTCACCAGAAACAGCATTATAAGAATTTACCTGTAAATTATAATTTTTTTTTTTTGCTGTTTGTCTCCAATGCATTTGACTAAAGCAGTGTCAGAGTGGGGAGTCCGGGACCCCTAGGGCTGCCACCTTAGGGGCCCTTTATCCCAGTTGCAAACTCTTACTCCTTGTGGCCGCAATTGGGGAGTGGGCCAAGGTTCCTGGTGGGGAACTAGAAGCAGGCCTGGGTCGGCAGGGCCATGGGCTGGGGCCAGTATTATGAATTAATGTAGTTGGCGTTAAGTTTGTAATATTGCTATCGGACCCCTTATCTGGAAACCCGTTATCCAGAAAGTTCTGAATTACGGAAAGGCCATCTCCCATAGATTCCATTATAAGCAAATAATTCTAATTTTTTAAAATGATTTCCTTTTTCTCTGTAATTATAAAACAGTACCTGTACTTGATCCCAACTAAGATATAATTACCCCTTATTGGGGGCAGAACAGCCCTATTGGGTTTATTTAATGGTTAAATGATTCCCTTTTCTCTGTAATAATAAAACAGTACCTGTACTTGATCCCAACTAAGATATAATTACCCCTTATTGGGGGCAGAACAGCCCTATTGGGTTTATTTAATGGTTAAATGATTCCCTTTTCTCTGTAATAATAAAACAGTACCTGTACTTGATCCCAACTAAGATATAATTACCCCTTATTGGGGGCAGAACAGCCCTATTGGGTTTATTTAATGGTTAAATGATTCCCTTTTCTCTGTAATAATAAAACAGTACCTGTACTTGATCCCAACTAAGATATAATTGCCCCTTATTGGGGGCAGAACAGCCCTATTGGGTTTATTTCATGGTTAAATGATTCCCTTTTCTCTGTAATAATAAAACAGTACCTGTACTTGATCCCAACTAAGATATAATTACCCCTTATTGGGGGCAGAACAGCCCTATTGGGTTTATTTCATGGTTAAATGATTCCCTTTTCTCTGTAATAATAAAACAGTACCTGTACTTGATCCCAACTAAGATATAATTACCCCTTATTGGGGGCAGAACAGCCCTATTGGGTTTATTTCATGGTTAAATGATTCCCTTTTCTCTGTAATAATAAAACAGTACCTGTACTTGATCCCAACTAAGATATAATTGCCCCTTATTGGAGACAAAACATCCTATTGGGTTTATTCAATATTTAAACGATTTTTAGTAGACTTAAGTTATGGAGATCCAAATTACAGAAAGATCCCTTATCTGGAAAACACTGCTCCCGAGCATTCTGGATAACGGGTCCCATACCTGTATCCTAAAATTTAACCCCTGTCTTGGCCAACTAAGCCCTTGTCCCTCCCCCAATCCTACCTTTTCCCTTCCTCGATCTCCCCTTGATCCACCCTCTATCACTCTGTAGCCCTGCCCCTTTTTACATCATCCGCCCTCTTGTCATGCCCCCCATTTATGAAATGGTTCGCCCACTTTTAACACTGCCCTTGGACAGTTGGTAAAAATAAGTTTAAAATGTGGCAACCCTATGCCAGCCCAGCCCGACCCTGGAAGTGACAGCAAAAAATGCCTATTGACTTCAATGCATGAGGATTTTGGCAAAATCTCGCCATTTTGTGAATTTTCCTATGAAACAGGGCAGTTTTGCTGATCACTAATAGCCATATCAGAGATCCATGTGTGTTTTCTACTGTCTTCATATTTAAAAAGCCCCCCCAGTTATCATTTTGGTTTGGTTATTCCCTTCCAAAAGAAGAAAACGATACAAAGCCTTAAACATTTTAATACGCTTTGGTTCTCCGGAACGCTCCCCAGATCAATGCATTTCTCTATCTGACTATAAGGAGACATAAGAACAAGCCCAGAGCCTGTAAATGTTCCTCGCCCCCCTCTCAGCGTTCTCCCCCTTCCCGTGAAAGAAACAAACTTCTGTACAAGGCACTTTGCCTTTTTTATTGAGGTCACACATGTTGAAAGGAACTGCTGTAGGTGGAGAGGATAATCATTAATCAAACATTAAAGCATAAGAAGCAGGCATATAATAGCTGGCAGCTCCTGAGAAAACACCAGTTAATGGCCACAGCATGCCACACACGGCACCGGCTTCCCACACCACCCACCCGCTGGCCCTGCATCCACACACATCCTACCAGTCACAGCAATAGAAGCTCTAGTTCCACAGGGGAAATATCGTTCTTCCCAGCGCCGAGCCTTTGCAAGGGAACATTTGATAATCTGCCTGTGTTCCCGACTAGATGGAGTTATTAGCTACAAAGCTTTCGCTGTGGCGCTTTGAATACAAATAATGCAAACGGATTGAGACCCAAGCTCTGCTGAATAACAGATACTACCATGAGATAGAGTTCTCTGCCGTACATTTATTTCTAAGCGCTGAAACACAGGGGTTTTTCTTTTTTAAACCTATACTATGAAGTTGTTTTATCTGTAAAAAAAAGGGATTCATTCGTTGCACTTTAGAACCAACTTTTTAAAAGGGAGCTCCACCCAAACACAACTTAAGCTTTTTGGAAAGTAAACAATATCAAGCAACTGTGCAATATACATCAATTAAAAAATATGCAGCCTTTTCATGATTTTTAATGTAATAATATGGTTTGGAACAGTTCCCTAAGCCCCGCCCCCTCTTCCCCTGCTGATCTGACTGGCTACTTTGTGACTCAAATAAAATGTAACAGTAGTCGCCTGTCCTCAGCCTGCCTTCAGCCTGCATCCTCCCAATCCCACAATTCCCTGCTGTCTATAAGGAAAGGAACATCACAGCGCAATGCATTGTGGGTTATGTAGTTCCTGCATGCTGTCTGTAAGCTGGGGAGAAGTTGTTACAATTTGTAACATTAATGTTTTAGTCCCTCCACCTCTACCTGGATTTAAGTGCTTCAAATCACAGGCATATATAGACCCATTAAATAAAAGGCATAGATTCTACAATCTGTGGCACTTACAGGGATAGGTCAAGTTTGCCTACAAAAATTAAATGATGCTTCTGCAGCTCAGTTTTCATTTGGACAAACAATAGGGCTTTGGCTGGGCCATTATTGGTCACTTAATCTTTTTTTTTGTAACTTGGTGGATTATCAGTCATTGTTTATTTAACATGTAGCTGCTGTGCCAAACTGAGCTGTTAGGCATTATGGGAAGTGTAAGTACGTTCCATTGGCGCATGTAGGCAGAACCAGCAGTGAGAGGAACAGCAAAAGGAAAATAAAACACTTATGAAATATGGACACTTACCTTGCTGTCTTTGCTTAATGTCATATTCCTAAACTAGGGCAGCTAGGGGTCTACAGGTCTAATAGGCCCTGGCATTCCCAGTACCCAGAGGCCCAAACAGCCCCCCCCCCCAGCGGCCCAATAAATAGTGACTGTCTGTGGCACCTTACAGCCCCCTGGCATTCCCAGTACCCAGAGGCACAAACAGCCCCCCCAGCCCAATAAATAGTGACTGTCTGTGGCACCTTACAGCCCCCCTGGCATTCCCAGTACCCAGAGGCACAAACAGCCCCCCCAGCCCAATAAATAGTGACTGTCTGTGGCACCTTACAGCCCCCTGGCATTCCCAGTACCCAGAGGCCCAAACAGCCCCCCCAGCCCAATAAATAGTGACTGTCTGTGGCACCTTACAGCCCCCTGGCATTCCCAGTACCCAGAGGCACAAACAGCCCCCCCAGCCCAATAAATAGTGACTGTCTGTGGCACCTTACAGCCCCCTGGCATTCCCAGTACCCAGAGGCACAAACAGCCCCCCCAGCCCAATAAATAGTGACTGTCTGTGGCACCTTACAGCCCCCCTGACATTCCCAGTACCCAGAGGCCCAAACAGCCCCCCCCCCCCCAGCGGCCTAATAAATAGTGACTGTCTGTGGCACCTTACAGCCCCCTGGCATTCCCAGTACCCAGAGGCACAAACAGCCCCCCCAGCCCAATAAATAGTGACTGTCTGTGGCACCTTACAGCCCCCCTGGCATTCCCAGTACCCAGAGGCACAAACAGCCCCCCCAGCCTAATAAATAGTGACTGTCTATGGCACCTTACAGACCCCCTGGCATTCCCAGTACCCAGAGGCACAAACAGCCCCCCCAGCCCAATAAATAGTGACTGCCTGTGGCACCTTACAGCCCCCCTGGCATTCCCAGTACCCAGAGGCACAAACAGCCCCCCCCCAGCCCAATAAATAGTGACTGCCTGTGGCATCTTACAGCCCCCCTGGCATTCCCAGTACCCAGAGGCCCAAACAGCCCCCCCAGCCCAATAAATAGTGACTGTCTGTGGCATCTTACAGCCCCCCTGGCATTCCCAGTACACAGAGGCCCAAACAGCCCCCCCAGCCCAATAAATAGTGACTGTCTGTGGCACCTTACAGCCCCCCTGACATTCCCAGTACCCAGAGGCACAAACAGCCCCCCCAGCCCAATAAATAGTGAGTGTCTGTGGCATCTTACAGCCCCCCTGGCATTCCCAGTACCCAGAGGCCCAAACAGCCCCCCCCAGCCCAATAAATAGTGACTGTCTGTGGCATCTTACAACCACCCTGGCATTCCCAGTACCCAGAGACACAAACAGCCCCCCCAGCCCAATAAATAGTGACTGTCTGTGGCACCTTACAGCCCCCCTGGCATTCCTAGTACCAAGAGGCACAAACAGCCCCCCCAGCCTAATAAATAGTGACTGTCTATGGCACCTTACAGACCCCCTGGCATTCCCAGTACCCAGAGGCACAAACAGCCCCCCCAGCCCAATAAATAGTGACTGTCTGTGGCACCTTACAGCCCCCCTGGCATTCCCAGTACCAAGAGGCACAAACAGCCCCCCCAGCCCAATAAATAGTGACTGTCTGTGGCATCTTACAGCCCCCCTGGCATTCCCAGTACCCAGAGGCACAAACAGCCCCCACCGGCCCAATAAATAGTGACTGTCTATGGCATCTTACAACAGCCCCTCAATCCACAGAATCCTGGCCCTGTATGTATAAGGCACAGAATATTCCTGCAGGGATGTGAGCAGGTGTCAGAGCAGGAATTGTCTCCATAACGTATGGGTCTGGGTGCTGTTTCTATGCCCAAGGGAAATATTAGTCTGTATAAAGCTAATATAAAGCTCCATGTTCCCAAGGCTGGATGATTTTAGGCAAGTTATACAGTCCCAGTGCTGATACGTGTGTTCATCTGAAACCTTTCCATATAAATATTGGGCATAAATAAACATTAGCATTATTCCTACTTTGGTTTCATTGTCTGCAGGGGGTAATTGCAATTGATACATACATTACAATCAGATGCAGTTAAAGTAAAAAAAGCTTTATAAAAGGCCCGCTGGGAGTTACCCCTCAAATTCCATCCATTGTTTACAGTCTCTTAATGTTACACATGTAAAAGTGCTATAAAATTGCAGCGTATGAGAGAAAATCCCCATTCCACTAATTACGAATTTCTGTTCTGTATGTTACCTGTGTGCTTATTTTGTTGAAAGGTTTGAAGTATGGCATCTGGGCATAGTGTTTAGATTAGAAGATGGGATCTTCCAATGGGCCTTAGTGAGTCCCAACCTAGGAGAAGTTCCATGGGCCTGTTTTAAAACTTTTCCATTTAGCCCAATCTAGATATAACTGCTGTGAGAGTAGTCCCAGTGTGTCAGACACTCTGATGGACCCAAGAGGACCCAGTCATTCTTGGTTATGTGTCTATGGAACCCAGGGTGAAACAGTCTCATTATGAGCCTTATTCTGCACCACTGCACAGTCATTCAGTAATAGTCACGGCTGCAGCTACAAGGGTTTTATCTGTCACCAAACAGTGCCTTGTACATAACTTGCATATTGTATCAAAGGGCCATACATGAATAGAAAGGACACTGAGCGGCTCATTAAAGGGACACTGTCATGATTTTTATGGGATACTTTTTATTTCTAAATGACACTGTTTACATAGCAAATAATTCACTCTATCATCTAAAATTTTATTCTTGAACCAACAAATGTATTTGTAGCTGTAATATTGGTGTGTAGGCGCCATCTCAGTCTGAGCTTTCAGCCAGCGCTACACATTAGAACTGCTTTCAGCTAACCTATTGTTTCTCCTACTCCCATGTAACTAGAGGAGTCCCAAGCCGGACTTGGATTTCTTACTATTGAGTGCTATTCTGATACCTACTGGGAGCTGCTATCTTGCTCCCTTCCCATTGTTCTGCTGATCGGCTGCTGGGGGTGAAGGGGGGGAGGGGTTTATCACTCCAACTTGCAGCGCAGCAGTAAAGTGTGCCTGAGTCTGAGCTTTTAGAAGGAGCCAGCGCTACACATTAGAACTGCTTTCAGCTAACCTATTGTTTCTCCTACTCCCATGTAACTTGAGGAGTCCCAAGCCGGACTTGGATTTCTTACTATTGAGTGTTATTCTGATACCTACTGGGAGCTGCTATCTTGCTCCCTTCTCATTGTTCTGCTGATCGGCTGCTGGGAGGAGGGGGGGGGGATATCACTCCAACTTGCAGCGCAGCAGTAAAGTGTGACTGAAGTTTATCAGGGCACAGGTCACATGGCTGTGGCACCCTGGGAAATGAAGAATATGGCTAGCTCCATGGGAAATTTCAAAATTAAATATAAAAAAAACCTGTGTTTTTGAAAAACGTATTTCAATGCAGGATTCTGCTGGAGAAGCTCTATTAACTGATGGATATAAAAAAAACCACTTCTTTACACTTGACTCTCTCTTTTGGGATTCAAATCATCTTCACTATTAGATAATTTTTATCTCACCCAAGCCTTACTGAGTAGTGTTGCCTTAGGTATCCATCCCTATGTTTTTTTCCTCCAGCTCCCATCCTGCTTTAATCTTTGATAATCGAATGGAGAATGGTGGCAGTTATAGTCTAGCAACATTGCTAAGGATGGTTTATGTTCCCTTCAAGCATTCGTTGAATAATGTTCAATTGTGGAACCTATGGGCTAGATTGAATCCCAGTAAGAGTTAATATTTAGGAATGCAGATGAATGTTTGATGTTTATAGTAGCAAATATGAAGGCAAATGCTTGGTGGTAATGGCAGCCCCACTGACATATTTCACCAGATAATGTCAAATAGATCAGGTTCCAGCTAAACTAAATTTTAGTGATGTGAATTTGGCAGTTTTCTCCAGGTCAAGAAGATCCACTTATCATTTATTTTCATGAGTTGCTCACAATGAGACATTTCAACTGGAATATTTATCATGTCTGCCCTCGGCTCAACCGGATAACTAGATATACATTCGGCTAAAGCAAATTTATCATTTCCTTTCAGCTGCTTTAGGTTTCTCAGGTTCTAGCACATCCCTCTGGGCAATGGGATTTACTGATAGGCTGCCCTACATGTATTTATAATAAAGCAGGAGCCACAAACTGAGATTAAATATGATGAAAAATTCTGTATATAAGAATAATTTTAGGATTTAAAAAAAAAAAGGTCACACAACAATGGGGCAAAACTTTCCCCAGATTCCCATGGCAAACGTTGCAAGAGAATCCTCCAATGAGAATCCTGCACGCTCCAGCTACCTGTTCTGTGATCATGTGACTAAGACTAAAGTCATTAAACCCACATCCCTATGTAGATACACCATAGTGTTGGTAGCATTGATTCTCACTGAAGCATATACTTGCATATATATAATGAAGTTATATATTTATTGCATATACAATGAAGCACCTATGTGCTGAGCCAATGATCGGATCATAATGGCCACCAGGATAAAACCAGAGCGATTACCCATAATAACTGTGGGAACCAGGGCCGGAAGTAGGGGTAGGCAGAAGAGTTCTTTTGCCTGCCTTCCCCTAGTTTTGGCCTATCTAAAGTCCAGATCCCCAGTGCAATGGTCTGTGTAAAAAATCTTGGGTGGGGGGTCCATGCAAGACAGTGCACACCCCCATTAAGTTAAGAGAAGAAAAGAGGAGTCGGTGGTCAGGTGTGGGGGAATGCCAACCAACCCCCCAGATTTTTTACACAGACAATTTCATGGGGGATCTGGGGGGTTTTGGGCCAATACAGGGCAAAGACCTGCTCATTTGGTGACCAAACAAGTGGATCTTCATGTGTATTGCCACCTTTAGCCCTTGTGATTATCAGACATGGCTCCATTCACTCAGTAATAAAGTCCTTAATATGTTGAGGTACCTGCCCTGTTCCGCCCCAGGCACATGCCTCTTCTACCTACCCCTAGTTCCGGCCCTGGTTCCCACGATTATTATAGTGGGCATCCCCAATCCTAGGCCTGGCTCTGGTGGGAACATTACATTGGAACACAATTACTTAGATCACATGAAGATCCATCATAATTAGGGGTCTTGAAGAACACTTTATGAGGATACATGTAGGGGGGCACTCATTTACTCATTTAGTTAGTATGCAAAATATTTGTACTTTTTTAATTGACACATCTATATTTATACTTAATCATGATATAAATGTACATTTTGTGTATCTGTATTTACTCACCAGAATAATTCTATTACAGGTATGGGATCCCTTATCTGGAAACCCGTTATCCAGAAAGTTCCGAATTACAGAAAGGCCATCTCCCATAGACTCCATTATAAGCAAATAATTCTAATTTTTAAAAATGATTTCCTTTTTCTCTGTAATAATAAAACAGTACCTGTACTTGATCCCAACTAAGATATAATTACCCCTTATTGGGGGCAGAACAGCCCTATTGGGTTTATTTAATGGTTAAATGATTCCCTTTTCTCTGTAATAATAAAACAGTACCTGTACTTGATCCCAACTAAGATATAATTACCCCTTATTGGGGGCAGAACAGCCTTATTGGGTTTATTTAATGGTTAAATGATTCCCTTTTCTCTGTAATAATAAAACAGTACCTGTACTTGATCCCAACTAAGATATAATTACCCCTTATTGGGGCAGAACAGCCCTTTTGGGTTTATTTAATGGTTAAATGATTCCCTTTTCTCTGTAATAATAAAACAGTACCTGTACTTGATCCCAACTAAGATATAATTACCCCTTATTGGGGGCAGAACAGCCCTATTGGGTTTATTTAATATTTAAGACTAAAGGTATGGAGATCCAAATTACGGAAAGATCCCTTATCCGGAAAACCCTTGGTCCCAAGCATTCTGGATACCGGGTCCCATACATGTACATCCTTATTAGTAACCATTGACAAACAGGCCATGCCTAGTAATACCCCGTCCGGTAGTCGCGGGGTTCACATTGCACCATCTCTCGTTATGCGGTTGCAGGGAATATATTGCATTATAACATTCCCGACATAATACGCCCTGTTGGCTTCTCAGAAAGAATTCGCTATTTCATTTCACAGCATAACCAATTTGGAACAGAATGAGACTGGATTTCCTTACCGAGCCGAGATAAATATTGCAAAATGATTTATGCAATGTGATAAAAAGAAGTTTATTGGCTGTCAGAGTTTTACAGGCACATTTAGTCACCTTGAAAGATGTCTAGACATTTCTACAGTGAACTTTAGCCATTTGTTTCTCCCGCATTCCATTTCCTATTGGTGAGGCTCCTTCTGTGTTACTTTTGATGGCTTAGCTGACACTTTTCCATACATTGCCACAGCTGTTATGCACGAATGGCAACAAGAACTCAATGTATAATGAGCAAAGATTTCCTATAAAATGATCGATAGTTGAAAGGACAGTATCGCTGCATAATACAAAACCACAACAGATTCACAACAAGGCAGGTCTTGGCACTTATACACGGTAAGTATGCCACTCATAAGGGATGGCAAGCCTAGGTTCCTTGGTTTGATTCTCTCTGCAATAAATAAAACTGTAACAGGAAGAAGTGTGGGAGCAAATGGCAGAACTCTGTCTATTCATTGGCTGATGGGGCCTAGCATGTATGTGTGCCTTGGCTTGTTTGTGTGCACTGTGAATCCTATGATCCCAGGGGGCGGGCTTTAGCACTTAAAATGACAATTACCCAATAGCACATACTACAGGTATGGGATCCCTTATCCGGAAACCCATTATCTAGTTCCAAATTATAGACCCCATTATAAGCAAATAATTCTAATTTTTAAAAATGATTTCTCTGTAATAATAAAACAGTACCTTGTACTTGATCCCAACTAAGATATAATTACCCCTTATTGGGGGCAGAACAGTCCTATTGGGTTTATTTAATGGTTAAATGATTCCCTTTTCTCTGTAATAATAAAACAGTACCTGTACTTGATCCCAACTAAGATATAATTACCCCTTATTGGGGCAGAACAGCCCTATTGGGTTTATTTCATGGTTAAATGATTCCCTTTTCTCTGTAATAATAAAACAGTACCTGTACTTGATCCCAACTAAGATATAATTACCCCTTATTGGGGCAGAACAGCCCTATTGGGTTTATTTCATGGTTAAATGATTCCCTTTTCTCTGTAATAATAAAACAGTACCTGTACTTGATCCCAACTAAGATATAATTACCCCTTATTGGGGCAGAACAGCCCTATTGGGTTTATTTAATGGTTAAATGATTCCCTTTTCTCTGTAATAATAAAACAGTACCTGTACTTGATCCCAACTAAGATATAATTACCCCTTATTGGGGGCAGAACAATCCTGTTGGGTTTATTTCATGGTTAAATGATTCCCTTTTCTCTGTAATAATAAAACAGTACCTGTACTTGATCCCAACTAAGATATAATTACCCCTTATTGGGGCAGAACAGTCCTATTGGGTTTATTTCATGGTTAAATGATTCCCTTTTCTCTGTAATAATAAAACAGTACCTGTACTTGATCCCAACTAAGATATAATTACCCCTTATTGGGGGCAGAACAGCCCTATTGGGTTTATTTCATGGTTAAATGATTCCCTTTTCTCTGTAATAATAAAACAGTACCTGTACTTGATCCCAACTAAGATATAATTACCCCTTATTGGGGGCAGAACAGCCCTATTGGGTTTATTTAATGGTTAAATGATTCCCTTTTCTCTGTAATAATAAAACAGTACCTGTACTTGATCCCAACTAAGATATAATTACTAGTGATGGGCGAAATGTTTCACCAGGCATGGTTTCGCCGCACGGGCAAAAATTGTTGCGGGCATCAAAAAAGAATTGTCGCGGGCGTCAAAATAATAGCCGTGCGACAAAATAATCGCCGCTGGTGACGAAACAATAGCCGCACAACGAAATAATAGCCGCGGGCGACAAATTTTTTTTGTAACACAACATTTTCGCTGTTTCGCGAATTTTTTGCCGTTTCGCGGATCTTTTGAAAGATTCCCAAATTTTTCGGCGAAGCGAAACGGAACAGATTCGCTCATCACTAATAATTACCCCTTATTGGAGGTAAAACAATCCTATTGGGTTTATTCAATATTTAAATGATTTTTAGTAGACTTAAGTTATGGGGATCCAAATTACGGGAAAGATCCCTTATCCGGAAAACCCCAGGTCCCGAGCATTCTGGATAACAGGTCCCATACCTGTACTAAAAAAGTATTTTTATGAATATGGTTTATTTAGAAGAAGCAGGGTTATACACATGAGCTTATTTATGCAATATATTTTATAGAGACCTATATTGTTTGGGGGTATAGTTTCCCTTTAATAGCCCACTTAATAAGATATAAATAAATCTGTTGGTTAAATATTATACTGGGGGTTTAGTTTATATTTAACAAATGTTAAGCAAACTAAGTGAACTTGCACATGTATTTATTGCAGAAAGAATCAAACCAAGGAACCAAGGCTTGCCATCCCTTATGAGTGGGATACTTACCGTGTATAAGTGCCACGACCTGCCTTTGCTTTCCAACAATCCTATTGTGAACTATTACTGAACCCCACATTGATTTTGGTTTATCTGTCTGTCAGTAAATTCCCTGGGTACAAATCTCTGCGCCCAAGCTTTAATTCCCTGGAATTCATCAATTAAACAATAAAACAGTTCATTTGGCTGCAGACATTGTTTCTTTCAAAACTAACATCTCTTGACTGGTATTGAAGGGGAAGTAAACCTCCCATAATACTCTCCTATAATACTCTCCTATAATACTCTCCTATAATACTCCCCTATAACACTCCAATAGGAATTGTGCCTCCTGACACTACATCGGTCATTTTACTGCTATGTATCTTAGGGAGATGGTTGATATTCCACTCTAAACAATACTGAAATGCTGTTAGGCACTAAACCCACCTTTCCTACGTTTGCAAATGGTGCAGAAATATCCTTATGTTAAATAAAAGCAAGATGGCTGACACTAAGCAGGTAGGCCGGCTCCTCATTGGAGCATCTTCTTGCATCTTCAGTAAAATCTGGGCACCTACTCTGGAGAGCATGCCCAATAAAAACCTCTTTATTTTCCTTTTGGCAAGTATAGCTATTTATTTTTGAGATAATAAGTTAAGTTAATAAGATAAGTTATAGAGCCCCACACAACACAGAAACTGCTAATATACCTATCACTGTAAATTGTTCCTTCATAAAGTATAAATAAATACCCCTTTTATATGCCGAAATCCAACTGCAAAATGGTTCTCTTTCTGCAGCATTTGAAAGCCTGGCAGGGGGGGAGGGACTAAAACATTGATGTTACAAATTGTAACAACTTCTCCACAGCTTACGGACAGCATGCAGGAACTACATAACCCACAATGCATTGCACTGGGATGTTCCTTTCCTTATTGATATTGCAGGGAATTGTGGGATTTGAAGGATACAGACAAATGTTCTTGTAATTCTGTTTACTTTTCAATAAGCTTTAGTTGTGTTTGGGTGAGTTACACTTTAAAAAAGAAATAAAAGGTTTTCCAGAGCAGTTAGATCTGATTCTGAAAAAGGATGTTTCTATTTAAGAATGTAATTCTTTGCTACAACCTGTATCTCCTTCACACATATTACTACTTGATCTTTTTTTAGCCTTTTCCCCATGCCTTATGGCTCTAACCTCAACCTAATCCTTTTAATGCCTCATTCTAATGGCCGGCAATGGGCCTAATGTACGTGTATTGAGTTGCAAGCACAACAAAGCTGTTGTTTTATCAGCAGGGAGTGGAACCTCCTTTTAGAAACAGGCAAATGTCCCCTATACCCTCTGCTCTTACACCCGCGCTGAGTATAAATATACTGTGTTTCTCTGTGAGATTCCAGCTAATCAATACTTATTAACATGCTGTTAAATTAGGAGATTATATACAGTGAAAACGGAATACAAAACATGAGTTTGTGGAGTACAGATAAATATCCAATGGCCTTGTGTTCTTCACCAGTTTATCTCTATGGGCTATTTCCTTTATACAGATTGCAGAGCTTAAAGGTAATTTGGGCACCATGCCCATCAGACTGGCAATCTGTATAGTTTGATAAAATGTCAGACAGGCTGTTGTAAGGTGATATAGACTAGCCCTGTATTATGGGCTTCTGTGTGGCTGTTTGGACCTTTGTGTACTTGAAATGTTTCAAATACATTCCACCACCTACCATATATGATTTGCCTGCCATATTATATGATAAGTGCATACTGCTCCTGCTCCTGCGGAACATTCCACAGACAGTTGAGGGGTATATTTGGGTAGCTTCTTCTAGAGACCCTGCAGGTTACCCATGATAAAAGCAGGTACCCTATGGGTTGCAGGTAGGAATATTGGAAGTGGGTATAGATGCAGGTTAGCGGGTCACAGGTCAGGTTGCAGGTCTTATCTATATTACTTAATTAATATTACCTATATTATCTATATTTTACCCCCACCCACTTCTGATGATGTCACTTCCGGTTCGCAGCAACAGCACTTCCTGTTTAATGCAACAGCACTTCCTGCAGATAAGCCAGTTTTGGGTCAGAATGGGTAGTGGGTCAAAGCAAGTGAAAATGAGGAATGCTGGTCCGGGTTGCGGGTTGTGGGCGGCAGTCTGGGTTTCAATGTAGCCCTAGTCTTAGGCTGTCCATTCATGGGAAAATCCCTCCATTTGGCAAGGTCTCTAGCCTTCCCCATCAATAACTGACCCAATAAACTTGACCCAATATCACTTGGTCAATAAGATTTGGCCAATAGACAGTAATAGGGATACTTATAAAAATATTGTAGATTGTAAGCTCTTTTGGGCAGGGCCTTCTTCACCTCTTGTATCGGTTATTGATTGCTTTATATGTTACTCTGTATGTCCAATGTATGTAACCCACTTATTGTACAGCGCTGCGGAATATGTTGGCGCTTTATAAATAAATGTTAATAATAATAAAATATAACACATTTCAGGGCAAAGAAAAAACTGAATAAATGCCATTCACTATGGGAAAGGTGCATTACATGTGACTCATTATGATACACAGCTCCATAGCTGGAAAGTTTCCATCGGGGGGGCCGTACCAATGTATAAATATGATGATCTCATTATTTTATGGTGATTAAAGCTGTATCAGTTTACAGAGCAGTAATGCAAGCAATGTGCCATGGCAGAGCTCAGAAGAGAAATATGTGCCCATTTAGTACTGGAACAATATTTCTCATTGTTTGTTTCTGTAGAACCCTGGGAGATGTAACAAAAAGGTGTTAAAGAGATTTAGGAAGGTTCCGAGGTCAAGCGTCACGGTTACACGCTCCATAAATCACCCATTAGCTCTTCATCTTGTAAAAATTTTTAGGTCACCAAGAGGAGAGAAGGTGTCAACAGGTGAAGCATCAGAATGGGGTCGTCTTCTGTTTCATGAGCTCAATGAGCAAAGGATGAAAGTCCCTTGTATTTATAGTTCTAACTCTGCGATAAGGAAAATAAAGACCAGCGCTTTGGGAGAAAGGGGGGAAGGCTCCAGAGCTGAGACAATGTTTTGGGTTAAATTTGACTTCCAGGAATCATTAGGATTTTCCAAACACCAAATCATTTTAGATGAATCACCTCCCTGCTGTACCCATATAGCCTGGACAGTTGCTCATTATTGATCCAACAACAAACTCATTTCTCAGTGGGATTCTCCCAGATGTAGCTGGCTTTGGTGGGATCATGGTTTCTGCAGAACATTGTGCAGAGTATTGCATAGTGTGCTAATGGGCATGTCAATATGTCCCGGTCATTTATTTCAGATGTTGCAGAAAGTCTCGGCAAAAGACTGAACGACCAAATGTTGTAACTTATTAACATCTATGATGTCCAGTAATGGCCAAAGGTTGACTGTGAAATGCCCAACTGCATTGTATTTTGAGTGCCGGCTGCAGATGTATTAAATTTTCATGTGTTTTGGCTGATCTGCCTCAAACAATCACAATTCTCTCTTTTGACACATCAGCTGAAATTGTATCAGATAAAGTCCCATCATGGTCTCAATTGTGGGAAATAATTCTGCATTCTGAGTAATTGCATCCAAAGTTGAACTTTACACAATGTACTTGTGTGTAAGTAAATTATCCCATTTGTGTCACTTGTAATTAACCTCCAATCCACACTGGTCATGGACAAGTTATAGACCTTCAGTTAGGTCTCCAATTCACCCCTAACCTTGCCATTTCCAGGTAAAACCCTTCAGGGAAAATTGTGGGTTTTTCAAATATAGAAGCTCCACTGAGTCAATTGAAGTTGGGGCTGTTACTGAGGGTTATTTAGTAGTAGTAGGGCAAGATTGTGCCCGAGAAAGGGTCCAGGCTTGGACTGGCAATCTGTGGATTCAAGCAAATGCCAGAGGAGCTGCTGTAGGATGCCATAGACAGTCACTATTTAGTGGCGGGCTGTTTGGGTCTCTCTACACTTTAATACCAGGGCCCATTTTGGATCCCAATCCAGACCTGGATGGGTCTGTATCTGTGGGATACTAATATAGTAATGTAAGCTGGAATCAGAGGCTATAACTATAGGATGTTGTGTATAGTAAGGCAAGATACTGTCAGGGCCTGCAAATGGCCATATACAGTCGGCAGTTGGTAGTATTTGACCAGTAAGAATAATTTGTGTGTTTAGTGTTTCAGTCCAGTTTACAAACATTGATGCTGCAGTGACAACTGTTCCCTTTTGCAGTGTAAATGGACATTAGCAAGAGCCATAAAACCAGCGAGGACCACACAGAGGACTAAATTCAGCCTGCTGCCTGGGCTGTCTCGCCCCACTGAACAAGAGCCCTTTGATGTCCCACCAGATGGGAAAGCGAGAGCCTCTCAGATTGTTGACACAAGGACATTTCAATGCTCCCTGTAGACACAAGGCACACATATGCCCACCCAGTCATTGGTCGGAGGGGGGCTAAGAGCTAACAAATCAAATAAAAGGTATTTCTTTATTCCCAAGCCCTCTTGTTTCTCATATTATCAGGGCAGTGGAGAAGAGAGGACATTGTTGTGGGCACCAGTATCAGAGGGGTGGGGAAATTGTAGATAAAAGTACAGAGGACTCATATTACATAACACTGGTTAGATATTTTCAAGTGTTGTATTGTGTAAATATTTATCCAAAGTTTACAATAATGACAACTAATATTTAGGACCACTACGTCCCCAGTTTATTCTTTTTGTAGATACAGATTGCTTTCCGACACAGATGGCATTTCAGTTGTGACTGTCTCAAGCAGTCTAACTGGCAGCAAGGTTAAATAGCCAAGGGATATGGCCATTTAGCATTAGGGCATGGTCAGTTGTAACTGGCGGCAGGGTCTGGTAAAAGGGGCATAGCCTTTTAACATTAGTGCATGGGCAATTGTGACTGTCTAACTGGCAGCAAGGTCAAGTATCCAAAGGGGGTGTGGCCTTTCAACATTAGGGCATGGGCAGCTGTGGTGAGTGGACAAGACCAAAAGCCATGTGTCAGGCAGGTTTTAGCCAACTTTTTACATTTTGGGTGGGTTGTGGGTTGGTGGCAGGCCAGGACCCTCAAGGGTGGGTAATGCCCTTTACCCAGCCAACTCAAATGTACTTCCCTGGCTCAATACCCGCTGCCATGTTTAATTTAAATAGCAGTGCATCAGGCCAAGCCACAACACTCAAACTCTCAAGTCCATGGCACAACTGCCATAAAAACGACTCATATACAACAATTCAAGGATAAAATGAGTCTCGGCCTGTGGGCGCAGTATCACTCAGGGCAACATTAAATTGTAAAGAGGTACAAATCTGCCTTTATCTATTAAAGATGATGCCATATGGTGAGAGGGAAGGAAAGGACTCGCGGGGCACATTCTTTTAAACGTTTTTGTTGCTGACTCTGGCAGAGAAGTTAAGAGAGCAATTTATTTAAGCTGGCATGCTCGCGGGAAAGTGACATTTATGCTTGATCACAATAAGGGCAGGTTTCATCCCATACCGACCAGATGCATGTTCTATAGAAAGATTCATGGTGGTGTTTCTGAGGATCTCCTTGATGGGAGACTTTCTTAATAGGAACTCAAAACAAAGATTAACTTTATCATCCAATAACAGTATACATATGAAAGGCGGATACTGTAACTTTAGGGCAGTGACGCATGGGGAGATTAGTCACCCCACGACAAATCTTCGTTGTCGCGGGCGACTAATCTCCCCGCAATGCCATCCCACCAGCTAGAATGTAAATCGCCAGTGGGATGGCATACATGGCGCTGCGATTTGCCGAAGTCGGCTGAAGTTTCCTCTCAAGGCATCTTCGCCGACTTCAGCAAATTGCAACGCTGCATATGCATGGCTACCAATCTCCCGGTGTGTCACTGCCCTAAAGAGACCAACTGATAAAGCTGCACTTGATAAACAGGGTTGAGTAATTAAAGTTGAAGAGTAGTTGCTGAAGTTGTAGTTTTATAAATACGTGAAAACTCTGCTAACTTTGACCATCTTTAGAGCAACACGGATTTAAAAATAAGCTCCTGGTTGTTAAACCAGTAACACAGTGAGTGCTTTGCGAGGTCATCAAACTAGCCGATCTTCTCCCGATATCCCCACCTACGGGTGGGCGATATTGGGCTAATTCAGTTCTTTTGCCCTGGGGCCAAACAATCAAATTAAAATGACGGGTATAGAATGAGCCAATACGGTCCCCAATCCAACTAATTTTCAAACCTGCCTGATCGAGATCTGGACGATATCAGGCCAGATATTGGTCGGGCAGGCCTGTCGTTAGTGCCTGTACACAGACCAATAAGCTGCCAAATCGGTCTAAGGGACCAATATCGGCAGCTAGAATCTCCCCGTGTAAAGCCACCTTTACTTCACCAAGATTAGACCACAAGATAGTGGGGGTTTTAAATAAAAGACCATACATGTCTGATGCCAGACCCCTGCAGAATGCACACCCTAGGGCTCTACAGGCGTCTACACGCCACCCCACTAGACCACCAGGTACTGTAGCACTCACTTTGCCAAGGTCCACAAAATAGTTGCAAATTGTGGGAACTGGACTGACAGTAGTAACAAACATAGTGTTGGTAATCAGCATTTTCACTGGTGAATTCTCTTGCATCTTTAATTATGGGTTTTGGTTATTACACAAGGTTTACCTTGTGTAATAATTTTTTAGTCAATTTCTATAGAGGACTAGGGGACTCAGTGGGACAGCTATATGGTTGGGTTTTGTGTCCCAAGTGTCTTTGCTGATAGGAATGAGATGTTTCCATATCTCAGACGGCAGCAAGTGGAAACAGCACGTGTAGGCAGAGTCCTTATTGGACTATCCTCTTGCATCTGGAATTGAGTTTGAACAGCCTTGTTTGGTCCTCTAATAGACACAATGGCAAAATGTGTTTTCCGCAGTCTGGAGCTTCTATGACCTGGTGCATCTTCCCTTGGAGATCTGCTTGTGTGAAGGAGCCGCGCTCTGAATGAGCATTTGGACAAGAGCCCGATGAAATGGGCCTGTGATTTGCTGAGTGTGCCAGCGAAATCTGCCTGAAAGGCTCCAGTGTGTGTCATTCAAGAGGCCTCTGTTAGATAAGGAATAAAATCACAAGCAAATCCCAAGGGCCCATTCTCAACTTTAAGACAAAATTCTGGGCCAGCTACAGCTGCCAGCATCCTATAGGCAGAACAAGACTAATGGAAATGCTGGAACGTGTAGTTCATTAAGAGCAATAAGGTCAGGGGCTGCCCATTCCTACTGTACCAATTTTAAAGGGGAAAAATAACTACTTCCTAAGCAAATGATGCAACCTTATACACCCCATTACACTCTTTGTGTTAAAGCATGCTGGGGGCTTTGATTATTAATGAGGCTTGCTGAACTTTTGCCTCCGGCTACACGGCCCCAGGGGCAACATATTTGTATGAGGGTTTCACAGAAAAGGACACCAGCCTGTATTATGAATAATGAGATAAAGCACATGTTAATTTTTTGGCCACTAGGAGCACTATTGCGTCCATGAAGCATATTTTATTAGCTCTCAGTCATACTTGTAGATTGTAAGCTCTTTTGGGCAGGGCTCTCTTCACCTCTTGTATCAGTTATTGATTGCTTTATATGTTACTCTGTATGTCCAATGTATGTAACCCACTTATTGTACAGCGCTGCGGGATATGTTGGTGCTTTATAAATAAATGTTAATAATGATAATAATAATAATACATGGGTGCACAGGACTAAAGCTTATATATTATTCACCATTTAAAAAATGATGATAAAATGAACAGCTATTTACAACAATACAGTATGAACTGAGACAGAGCCATATATAAAATAGCAGGGGGTCTTTAACAATACAAACATTCATTTTTCAGTTTAGTTATTAATCACGGACTTTGCATTTGGTTACTCCAATTAATATCCAAGAGATGTAATTACACAAGCAATTAACACTGGGCTTTTAATCTGGATATCACATTGTGAAAATAAATTAACAGAGGGTTTTTGCTACTGATAAATGATATGTTTGTTAAAGTTAAATAAAAAGCCTTTGAGTTGGGTTTATCTACCCCTACCAGGTACCTCCTCCAGTGTCATCAGTAACAGGTGGGGAAGAGAGATGCCAGTTGGGGAGGAACATTTTTGATCAGGGAAGAGACGGAGACAGAGCCTGTGAGCCACTGCTGCTGTTACTGTATCCAGGAGCAAAAAGAATCTGCACACTCAAAAAATTAATTTTTAATTACAAAATCATATCATAAGAGACATAGCCCAACGCATTTCAACCCAATAAAGGGTCTTCATCAGGGGCAAAAAATTTAAAAAGGGGCCTGAATGGGTTTTCTCCAGTGCCTTTGCACCTCTATTATTTATTACAAGGTGTGCGCTCTGCCATTTTGCGTTACTTTATCCAGGGACTGAACCTTCAAATCTCTCATTCCGTCAATAAACTTTCACTCAGTACAATGTGCAAAGTGCAATATTGGATGGAAATTGCCTATTTTTTTTACCATAATGCAGTGTTTTCTGACACAATTCCCCAAGTTGCATCTACTGGGGGTTGTGCTATTTCAGAGCGGGCATGTTTATTAAAAGATCCATAAGTGCTCTGTATAATAACCCAGCAGAGAAAGGTTTGCTGGTGCACTCCAAATCCTTCTATAATTTAGTATTTTTCTTTTTAAAGATTAGTATCCGTTGTGTGTCTCTGGGACCCGTGACCGAAATCCGTTCTCTGCTGCCAATGATACATAATAAGAGAGTGCTGCTAATTCCTCTGTCTCCCTGATGGAAAGTATCAGGCCGGCACAGGAACACCTTCCTGAACAAGTGATGGGCTAATCTGCTGAATGAGCTCTCCAGCGACCTGCACTTCTATCTGCCTTTCCTGCCTTTCCTCATTCCTCCCATTGTAAAGGTTTCCTCGTGTCTCTCCAACACTAACAGCTCTCCCAGGCCTTATGAAAACCATTTGTGCGCTTTCATTGATATGGTTAAGAGGCCGGGGCAGTAATTAGTAGGCTTTTCATTTCCGAGCTGCTTTATGATCCCTTCCTTAATTTACGAAGCGCCGTCGTTATACCGCATTATTCATAATAATAAAGTGCTGTTTTGGCATTGCACAAAAGCATTTTAGATTGAATGGGATACCTACAATTAGGATAAGAATAAGTTATGTGATATCCTGACCTTTTTCATTTTATGGAATGAACCATACTAAAAGGCAAGTTAGTATCCGGGACTCAAACTGCCCAATCAACAGATCACAATGGTGCTGAAGTAGTCTTTGGCCAATGGGATTCCTGCTTAGCCTGATCCGTATCTGACTAAGAATCAATCAAATATTGATCAAGGAGGTCATTTTTTTAGGCCCATGTACAGGGACAACTCAAGAGTGACTTAGACAGCAGCCAAACAGCTTTAATACACATAGGGTCTCACCATGGTTTGGTCTGAAATCCTCTTTATCAAGGGTGAAATTTTCTTTTGTTTGATTTCTTTACTACATGTGACTCTGCAGTCGTCCTCCCAACCACTGTCTTTGTTCATGAAAACTGATAAATCCTTTGTTTTGCTTCACATTAATACCAGGGTTTAAGCTCTGGGCCAGCACAAAGGTCAACACTTTCTGCAAGCTCCGGTTCGGGGCGTCCGGGGAGAATACTTTTGATTGTTTTTCTTGGTTCAAGTACTGAAACGAAAGCTTAGCAGAATTCCTCATTATGATGTGGATACTTCTCTGGCAAAATCAGGACTGAAACCGCAGCTATTATGATCTTTTTACTGATTAACCTCTTGCAAGTAATAGCGTTTGGTGTCAAGTAGTTAGCTGTATTTTGTTTCCATTTGTCTATCAAGTACAACTTTTGATGTTTGGATGAAGGGGGTGACCATGTTGATTCTTCTGTCATTATAAGAGCATTAGAGTAGGGTTTCATAGGACTTAGGAGCATCCTGACTTTTGACTTCATTGTCGTGGTCTGCTAAAAAGCTCCATCGTATTGCGTACGACCTTTCTCATGGCCTCCAGTAGTCTGGGGCCTGGGGACAGATATCCCTAGCTGGATATATAGATAAAGCTTCAGTCATTTGGTGAGGATACCAACTAAGGCCTCCAGTAGTCTGGGGCCTGGGGACAGATATTCCCTGCTGGAGATATAGATAAAGGTTCAGTCATTGGGTGAGGATACCAACTAAGGACACAGCCACCAACTTGCTGGGTCAAATAATACCGTTTGGCAATCACCTGTTAGTAGAGAACCTCATCAAATGAGTGATGTCAACCTGATGACATTTTTCAACTCGATTGGCTGATTTTTAATCAGATATTGGTTGGGTAAGTCTTTGGACTGGCTTATACTTGAGCTAATAAGCTGCCAAATCCATCTGGAGACATAACTTTGACAGCTAATATTGACCTTCAAAAATACCCAATAATGTAGAAGATTAGACAGTCACATGAACGGCCTCTAAAGTGTGTTAATAACCTGCACTGAGAGATACTGTAGAACTGTGTAAGCATAGGGTTAAATGAGTACCTAGCCCATTTCTGTGGAACAGCCCACTAAGTTACTCAGGTGGGGGTCCAGTCTCCCGCTTCATATGGCTTGCACCTAAAGTCACATTACTGCTGTGTTGAAGGCCCTAAGGCAGGTGTGGCCTATATGTCGATCTCGGTCCACCAGTTGATCCCCCGTGGATTTCTGGTGGACCGGACCGACGTGGAATGCCGAAGTGCGGCATGAATGCGTATGTATGCTGCGTTGCTTACGTACGCATTCACGCCGCACTTCCGCATTCCACATCGGTCCGGTCGATCGCGACCAGCCCGAGTCTGGCCACCCCTGCCCTAAGGGATCTTCACATTTAGAGGTGGCTGTAGCTGGGGGCATGGAGGAACATGAACATGGCAACATGGGGGGACTGGACCGGTGAGACACCAGGAAAAAAACCGGCGGGCCCAGATCTCAGGGCCAAACCATCAAATTACAATGATGGGTATAGGAGCGGTCAGACTGAGAATGGCATCAATGAGCTGAAACCTAGCAAATTATTGGGGACGCCCATCGGGGGGAGCCCTTACAGGGGCAGGTCATCTGCTGAATTGTTTGTAAAAGCTTAAATCTGCCTGTGTATGGCCACTACTAATGAGCAAATTTTTTGCCAGGCATGGATTCACAGCGAATTTCCGCATTTCGCCATTGGCGAATTGTTTTGCGAAACTTCAGTGAAAATTAGCAGCGGAAAAATTTGTTTTGTATCAAAAAAAGGTCGCGGTCGCGTAAAAAATGGGTGCAGCTGTGTAAAAAACGCGACGACAAAACAATGCAGGCGACATAAAAAAAAAGCAGGCGACAAAAAAAAATCGCGCAACAAATGATTCTTGCAAATTTTTCACCATTTCGTGAATTTCCTTGCAGTTTCGCTAATTTTATGGCAAAGCAAAACGGGACAGATTCGCTGATCACTAATGGCCACCTTTAGGGGCGGGTTTATCAACATTTGACTTTGAGTTTTTACCGCGATTTGACGTTTTTTTTTGTGCTAACACTCACAAACTCAATTATAACTCCAAGTATTTATTAAGCTAGAATTATTATTATGCCAAGAAACTTAAATATAAAACATCAGCATATAAAGGCTTGCATGGCCATGTAGAAATCAATGGCCGCAGTCCTAGGAACATGTTAAATCATTTACCGGTATTTAATTCGAGTTTTTCGGGATTCAAGTTTTTCACAGTTTTATTTACTCGAGTTTCTTACATTCAGATTTTTAATAAATAAGCAAACATTTGAGTTTTTGTAAATTGTATGTCTGTTTGAAGTAGAAAAAACCTCTAAAACCTCAAAAATATACATTTTAATAAATAGGCCTCCCCATGTCGAAAAGAAATGGGGAAACTAAAAGGGTCCAAAACCCCCCGCTCTACTGTGTGAACTCCATGATAAAGGGGTGGTTCAATATTAGTATGTTATAGAATGGCATAAGCATCTTATCAGTTGGTTTCATTTGTTATTTTTTATCATTTTTGAATTATTTGCATTCCTCTTCTGACTCTTTCCAGCTTTCAATTGCAGCCAAAAATCTATTAAGGTGCCCGTACACCTTAAGATCCGATCACTTGGTGATGTCGCCCAATGAGCGGATCTTCTCCCGATATCCCCCACCTACGGGTGGGGGATATCGGCAGAATCCAGGCTAATCCCTGGCCCTGGGGCAAAACGATCAAATTTCTACGGCGGGTATAGACAAAGATGGTCCAGGGACCGCATCAACGAGCCGATGCGGACCCCGATCTTTAACCCCCGATTTTTAACCTGCCCGATCGAGATCTGGCCGATTTCAGGCCGGATGTTGGTCGGGCAGGCCCGTCGGTAGTGCCCATACACGGGCCGATTAGCTGCCGAATTGGTCTAAGGGACCCATATCGGCAGCTAGAATCGGCCCGTGTATGGGCACCTTTACTCTGTGAGGCTACAATTTTATTGTTACTGTTACATTGTATTACTTATCTTTCTATTTAGGCCCTCCTCTATTAATATTCCTGTCTCTTTTCCTAACAAAGTCCTGGTTGCTAGGTTAAACGGGGGCCTAGCAACCAGATAGCTGCTGAAATTCCAAAGTGGAGAGCTGCTGAATAATGTAAAACCCACAAATAATAAAAAATGAAGACTAGTAATGGGCGAAATGTTTCGGCAGGCATGGATTTGCGGCGAATTTCCGTGTTTCCCCATTGACGGATTGTTTCGCGAAATGGATGAAAAAACTTGCCGTGGAAAAATTCTCTGCACGTCCAAAAATTGTCGCCGGTGTCAAAAAAGAATAGCCGTGCGACTAAATAATAGCCGCGGCCGACAAAAGAATAGCCATGCGACAAAAATAATAGCCGTGCAACGAAATAATAGCCGTGCAACAAAATAATAGCCACGGGCGACGAAACAATAGCCACGCGACAAAATAATAGCCACGGGCGATGAAATAATAGCTGCGCGACAAAATAATAGCCACGGGTGACGAAACTATTTTTCGCTCATCACTAACGAAGACCAATTGCAAATTGTCTCAGAATATTACTCTCTAAATCAAACTAAAATTTAATATAAAGGTAAACAACCCCTTTAAACCAAGGTCATCCTGGGCAATTACCAGTATGTGTCGGTAAGTCTGAACTAGACCAACATGTTTAACCCTAATGTAATGTTATGGAGCTGCTGGAACTTCCACCCACTGTGTTGGCTCCATGTGAGTATACTTGTTTCCTCTCGCTCACCATGTGTTTATCATTTCTCTGTGATTGTTGGAAACTGAATATATGCAGATGTCGGCCAACGTGTTTTGATGATGATGATGATTGCAAGAAACTATTTTGCTGCGGCTGAAATTTTTTGCCGTTCGGTCCCCAGAGATTCTTTTGTTTGGCTCAGGATGATGGGAGTTGCAGTTCCGCACACAGCTGGCGCCAAGCAGGTTGCAGCTGGTCCATTTAGGGCGACAGGAAGTGCCGACGCTTCGATGGAGGCGGGTTGCCCAATAAATGGAACAAATATACCTGTCTCATTAAAAAGTCAATAACAGCCATCGCTGTATTCCGTCATATTAATTTGCAGAAAAACATTTAATTATACAGTGGAAAATAATTCTGGTCGGAGTGGAAAACTCCTGCCTAGTATACTGACCTCTGTGTAATAAACTCTTCTTTATTATTCTTCTGGAACGTATGTGAGTCAGGAACAATGAAGTCAGTGTTTAAAGAAACCATGTTCCATCTAAACTTCTTAATTAAAGGAGAAGTAAAGCTCAAGAAAGATTAAATCTAGACCAGTGCAGCTGCACAATGGACACCATGGACAGGCCTGGACTGGGGACTCACAATAGGATTATGGATAAATGGAGGGCCCACCAGTAAAAATAATTAGATCAAGTTATGGCAGAGGTGCAAAAACCAAAAATACCCCCATATAGGGCAATTTGAAGTCAATAATCTGACTATAGTAGGCTTGCACGTTCAAATAATAAATACATATGCAATGGTATTTACCAAAAAAAAGAATTCTCCTTTATAAAGATATATATTATACCAATTCACATAGTATCAATAATACATATCAGTACAATCAGTTATTTATGGAAAAAACATACCACCCAAATGTGATACTGACAAACAAGGAAAATAGAGGAAAGCGGATACATTTAGCCAAGAAGCGAGAATTACCCCAACGTTTTGGCATAAAGCCTTTCTCAAGAAGGAATTCAATTCTAATAATCTGGCACTCAAAATAGGAGCCGGTATTGCAAGTACACAGAGGCCCAAACAGCCCCCTATAGGCCCAATAAATAGTGACTGTCTATGGCACCTTACAGCAGCCCCTCTGGCATTTGCCAGAACCCACAGATTGCCAGTCTGGGCCTGGAGATTCATTAAGTTACTTGTGTCCAAACTTCATCCTGCCCTTCTCCATGGCTGCCATCCTTCCTCCTCAGATAAACTGTACAATGGTGACTATTGACGCTGGGGATCCTGGAGCTACCCCCACCATTGACCTGGCGATAGGTCCAGGGCTTCCAAAGTGTGTTGTGTCCATAGCCCAGTGAACCAGATGCAAATGCCGTTTTCAACGTGAGGCCCAGAAGTGACTCAACCCAACCCTGAATCCATTTTCATGCATGAGGTGCAACTGCAATGGACACAACTTCTATTGAGGCTGCATTTACCCTGGAATTGTAGAGAAAACACTGCACTATAGATACAACCATGGTGAAATTGCATTTTTCAAACTGCCTGACTTCCTTAAAGAACCCTCATAGGTTTGGACCCCTGTACCAGGTCATGGCCAGGCTACCGCAGCCCAGTAGCTCCCCATTATTTCTACTAATTCCCAGCCTATGCTCTGGGCTACTGTCACTTACCTGAGCTTAGGGACCCACGCACAATATACAGTATATAGAATAGAAAATTCATGACACACGTGATTAATAATAATTAATTCAGATTCATATGACAGCAATAAAAGCAGTGCATCAGAATTCATTAAATCTAATCTATACCCCCCAAAAATATATTGCATAAACGATGCTTCATCTAAATAAACCATTTTCATATTTCATAAAAATATCCTTTTTTTTTTAGTAGTATGTGCCATTGGGTAATCCTAAATAGAAAACTGCCATTTTAAGTACTAAGGGCCGCCCCCTGGGATCATAGGATTCACAGTGCCCACAAACAAGCCAAGGCACACATACATGCTAGGCCCCATCAGCCAATGAATGGGCAGAGTTCTGCCTTTTGCTCCCACATCACTTCCTGTCAGCTGATCTCTGAGGGAGCACACAGCCCATCACTAAATGGCGGCTCAAGGGAAAGGGGGTCACTGATACATATATTCGAATTCAGTGATTCTTTTATAGGTCACTTAACTATCTGTTGGTTAAGTATTCATTGTGGGGGTATAGTTCTCCTTTAATAATCAGCAATTAGCATCAGATTCTATGGCAAATAAGCCTCATGCTCTGCTACTGTTTTGGTGATTTCTAACAAACCCCTAAGCTTAGCTACTCAATGGCAGCCCAGATCTCACTGAGCACGTGCAGTGCCACTGGCTCTCAGAAGATGGCCTAACAAGATCCAAAATAGGGAGCTACTGGGAGCCTGGATCATTACTGTTATAGGGCTGCTAAACCTCCGGACTGGTACTACAAATCCACCATATAAAATTCAGCATTTCTAGTTCTATTCATTTTTAGTATTTAATTATCCTTTTGAAAACAACTGTAGCCCTAAATATTAGTATTAAAGTGTATGCTGACCATCCCCCGGTTAATTTAGCCGCCAAATCTCGGGCAATTTGCAATAATTTAACCCAAATTGTTTCTCACGTTCCATAAAGGAATAAAGATGTATCTTTGCATGCAGCGCAGAAACCCAAGCCCAGATAGAGATGTATAAAGTGGTTATGCAGCAGGATTTGCTTAGGGAACTATAGATCTTTGTATTAAACATATATATATTTTTAGCAATCTCTCTAAATAAAAGAAGAAAAGCTTACTTACAGTTTTTCGGTGCTGCGTTGACTTAAATGCGCTATTAAATCTTCATAATGAAAATCAGCTCAGATCCATAAAACTGGAACATTTCACTTTCCCAATGGCATCGGAATTCTCTTGCAGTTGGAAACTGATGAAAAACAGAGGGTTTTTTTTTTTCCTCGCTTTTGAGTTATTGTATATTTGTTTGCACAGTCAGGACATAAGGTTTGTGGTTAGCAGATTATTTTAGTCGGGCTAAGGTGGAATTCAACAGAACAGGAAATAAACTTTACAGTAACCGCCTTGGGAATAGGCTGCGCTAACTAAACAGCGCTCACCTCGCGCACAGTCGTAACAAACACCAGGTGTGATCAAAAATGGGGACCATATGTGGTGAAACGGAATGAAATGCGCAGGTACTAATGGGCTACCAGATATCGACCTTTAAATGTGCTTTCAGTGTAATGTATCTGCAGTTGGTCTTTATTTTTAATTCTTTGTAGGAATATCGAACAGAAAACCAAATCCTAATTTGTATATTATTATTATTATTATTAACATTTATTTATAAAGCGCCAACATATTCCGCAGCGCTGTACAATAAGTGGGTTTTATACACTGGACACACAGAGTAACATATAAGTGGTATACAAGAGGTATGTATGTATGTATGTATGTATAACTTTATTTATAAAGCGCCACAAGGGTGCACAGCGCTGTACAATTTTACAATATACACAATTACACACAGGGAGGACAAGTGTTATAATAAATACAATAAATAAGTATAAATACACAGGGAGTAAGTGCCATGGGGTATGAGACACAGTAGGAAGGAGGTCCCTGCCCCGTAGAGCTTACAGTCTAAGTGGCTGGGTAACATACAGGCACAAATTGGAAGGTAAGATGAAGAAAAGGTAAGGTGAAGAGGGCCCTGCCCAAAAGAGCTTACAATCTACAAGGAGAAAGGGTTGAGACACAAGGGGGCAGATTTACTAATCCACGAACGCACCGAAAGAGTCCGAACGCGTTTTTTCATAATGATCGGTATTTTTTCCGACTTTTTCGGCGCCGTTTCGACTTTTTCGTATGCCCTGCAATTTTTCCGGCGCCGTTACAACTTTATCGTATATTTTCCGCGACTTTTTTGTCGCCGTCGTGAAAAAATCGGATTGTTTTTTTCCGCCGTTTACAATTGCTCAATACGAAAAAATCGCGGCGGCGACGAAAAAGTTGCGCAAAATACGATAAAGTGGTGACGGCAACGAGAAAATTGTGCAAAATATGGAAAAACGCGACGGAGACGAAAAAGTCACAAAATTTTCGTTTCCAATCCGATTTTATCCCATTCGGGATTTGGATTCGTGGATTAGTAAATGTGCCCCAAGGTGTGGGAATGGGTAAGATCAGAGTTGTGAGAGGTGTGGCACGGGTTATTGCTTTTAGCAGTACATTGAGGTTATGTTAAACTAATTAGTGAATTTGTGAATGCTTCATTTTTTTTTTTTAGCTTCGTCATGTGAATAAGGGTTCGGTTCAGCTGGGCACTTGTATTTGGCCGAATCTGAGTCATGCCAAAAAACGGCAGAATCTTGGCTAAATACCAACCGAATCCTGGATTTAGGGGCACGTTTACTAAAATCCAATGTTTTCCTATAAAAATTTGTAGTAACCACGTTTATTTCTGATGTTCTAAAATGTCTTTTATCGTTCGTACTAAAATATCAAAATTGCGTTATGAAAGTCACAAAATTTTAGTGCCGAAAAGTTTGTTAAGCCGCGAAAACCTTTCTGGCTTTGGAAGCCTTCCATAGGACTCAATGGGACTCGACTGATCCAACTTGGCGAAAAGCTAGTTCCGAGGAAACTTTAACCAAAGCTTTAAAGAATTCCGAAATGTTTGTAGTCTTTGTGCAAAATGCGTTTCTTCATGGGTTTTTTAACGAAAACTCATGGAATTTTAACGAACTTTTCCATACATTCCGAAATGTTCTATAAGTTAAAAAAAAAGTTCGAAAAGATACGAAATTATCTCAAAAAAGTTTAGCAAATGGGCCCCTAACTATTCACTTCTTAATTCTTCGTGGGTTTTGTATGATTTAAGGTTTCATAGACCCTAGCAACCGGGCAGTGGATTGAATGTTAGACTGGAAGATGAATAGGAGAGGGTGTGAATAGAAATTTAAGAGGGGGCATTTATGACCCGGGGGGGGGGGGTAAAAGTGCAAGAGCACTAGGAGGAGCAAGAGCTCACGCCTTAGTGCTCAGTGAAGAGGGCAGCGCAACTCTCTAGCGACAGGGGCTGCGCCTTCTGATTAATGCACGGGGGGGGGCAGGGGGGGGATATCTATGGCTGACTGTGGCCTTTTTTGCACTTTGCACACTGCAGGGATTTGTACAATAACAATAAAATTGTAGCCCCACAGAGCAATAGTTTTCTGGTTGCTAGGGTCAGTGACCCCCATCTGAAAGCTGGAAAGATGAAGAATAATGTAAAGTGAACTTTTTCACCTGGCACAGTTTTGTGATAAAATAAATGCTTTTGCCAACAGTGAATATTTCCCCAAATCCACGCTAGAATTGTGCCAGGAAAAAAAGTGCTATTTTTTTATTTTGCCAAGGAAATTGCTAACGGCACTATTAGAATTCCTCCATGCGTTTTGTTTTGTCTGGGAAAATAAATGTGGATTTTTGGCACACATTGACTGTGACGCAGTTCCCAATTTGACAATATTAGGAACTGTATCGGCCCAGCTTCCCTTATTACTCAAGAAATAATTAGTTTTAAAAAACATAAAAAAATGTAAGATCAACTACAGTGCTGTTATGGATAGGAAATGCTATAACATATATATAGATTGTAAGCTCTATGGGGCAGGGACCTCCATCCTCTTGTGTCTTTGACTCTTAACTTATTGCAACTGTATCTTGTATTTATTTGTATTTATTGTTATACTGTATATTCATCTATTATTATCTTAATAACCCCCTGTTTGTATTAATGTATTCTACTGTACAACGCTGCGTACATAAGTAGCACTTTATAAATAAAGATATACATACATACATACATACATACATATATATAGCCCCTTACCTACTTGTATACCCCCTCACCTACCTGTATACCCCCTTATCTATCCATATATATAGATTGTAAGCTCTACAGAGCAGGGACCTCCATCCTTTTGTGTCTTTGACTCTTATCTTATTGCAACTGTACCTTGTATTTATTTGTATTTATTGTTATACTTTGTATTTATCTATTATTATCTTAATAATCCCCTGTTTGTATTAATGTATCCTACTGTACAGCGCTGCGTACATAAGTAGCACTTTATAAATAAAGATATACATACATATACATAATAAAAGCTACCTTAAAAGGTGAATTATCCCTTTAATGAAATGTGCAAATACAGAGAACTAGCCAAAAACCTGAAATTAACACAAATTAAACACATTGGGCTGATTCATTAATGATTGGTCATTTTTACGCTTGGCCAACCGTTACTGATGATTTCAGAAACATCAACAATCAAACCAAAAAAATACACGCGGACGCACAGACGCATTTATCTGCTTTGATTAACGTGTCACTATAAATCTATAAACACTTTTATTCAACATGAGCAAAATACATAGAACTTATAATGAAAACACATTCTGTCTATTCTTTTAATTAAAAAAAACTTGTTTTCTGTGCTTTTTTTATTATAAAGTAGTGGTGGAGAATTGTTTGGCTTTCCCACTCACTAACACTAACTAGCTGTAATTAGCTGTGTTTAGTTTAACAGGCAGCTAGGGATAACAGTTTGGGTTGGTATGTGCATACATAGCCCCACAGCCGCCATACTGGCTGTGGATTTACAATACAGAGGGCACAGAACCGGGACGGGTTTAACTTTCAAAAATTTAATTGTTAGTGTCAACGGGCCGGTATTTTACTGGCCTGGTCAGTATTACCAATTTACCGGCAATATAGTAACTGGTAAATATATGATACTTCATGCTGCACCCCTGGCATGCACATTTAAAGGAAAACTATACCCCCAGAATGAATACTTAACCAACAGTTAGTTTATTTCATATTAAGTGGCCTATTAAAGAATCTCGCCAAACTGGAATATATATATCAGTAAATATTGCCCTTTTATATCCTTTCCCTTGAGCCGCCATTTAGTGATGGGCTGTGTGCTCCCTCAGAGATCAGCTGACAGGAAGTGATGCAGCTCTAACTGTAACAGGAAGTAGTGTGGGAGCAAAAGGCAGAACTCTGTCCATTCATTGGCTGATAGGGCCTAGCATGTATGTGCCTTGGCTTGTTTGTGTGCACTGTGAATCCTATAATCCCAGGGGGCGGCCCTTAATTCTCAAAATGGCAGTTTTCTATTTAGGATTACCCAATGGCACATACTATTAAAAAGTTTATTATTATGAAAATGGTTTATTTAGATGAAGCAGGGTTTTACATATGAGCTGTTTGTGCAATATATTTTTATAGAGGCCTCCATATCTTCCCCACCACTTACCCATTTTTATGCCCCATCCTGGAGAATCTGCTATTAACATGCCCAGCACACCATTGACCTGTCCATATTATGTCACCGACCCACCTACTGACATCATTGTTCTGCCCACTTACACTATAGCCACACCCCATGATGTCAGTGGACTGCCCCCACCTCCGATCACTGGAAGCAACTTAAAGGAACAGTAACACCAAAAAATGAAAGTGTATAAAAATAATTAATATATAATGTACTGTTGCCCTGCACTGGTAAAAGTTGTGTGTTTGCTTCAGAAAGACTACTGTAGTTAATAGAAATAGCGGTTGTGTAGCCATGGGGGCAGCCATTTAAATTGAAAAAAGGAGAAAAGGCACAGGTTACATAAGAAGATAAGAGATAACTGTGTAGAATACAATGGGAATCTGCTACTTATCTGTTATCTGCTTAGTAACCTGTGCCTTTTCTCCTTTTTTCAATTTAAATGGCTTCCCCCATGGCTACACAGCAGGGTATTTATATAAACTGTAGTAGTGTTTAAGAAGCAAACACACAACTTTTACCAGTGCAGGACAATAGTACATAATATATTAATTATTTTTATACACTTTCATTTTTTGGTGTTACTGTTCCTTTAAGGCCTGTAAGTATTATTTTAAAAGATGGCAACCCTGTACCCCAGTTCTGGAGTGTGAAAGAAACAAAATTCGTAGGTGCCGTAAAGATATTAAGCTCTTTATAAACAACCTCCCTTTACTCCCTTTGTTGTGTGTGTTTTTGTACAGGTAAGCAGGACCCAATTCTGCAGGGGGTTTATCTGTGCGCTGGCAATCTGTCCTTTAAGAAACATTCCCCCATGTGTAATAAAATACACTAAGTTGCCCAGGAGCAGTAACTAATAGCAAGCAATAAGATATTTCCTTTTAAACGGATGACCAGTTAATGCTGCCTGATGATTGGTTGCTCTGGGTTACTGCTCCTGGGCAAACTTAGTGCCTTTTATTGCATAACCCCCCAAAAGTAGTTGTTCTGTAGGCTGCAACCCGCTTCTTATGAGGGATTCTTGCAAGAAATAAATCAGATTGTGGTCAGGCAACCAGAGACAATGGCAGCTTAGGCAAGGCTATAACTATAAATTAAGTCAGTAGCACCTGTATAGAATCAAGGGGGATTCAGACAAAGGTAAATAGGTATATATGCCCTTTCAATTAGACTAACACATAGGAAGGTATGGTGGCCCTTTATTTTTTGCAGTTGTATTTTAGAGAACCACGGACCCCAGCAGAGACCTGGAGTCTGCCCCCCCCCAGCACACACACAAAAGCTGCATATTTATGAGTAAAGGACGCTTTCTACCATATGTGCTTTTTTACTGTCTCGGTAAAGCCCGTGGATCATGTAGAAATGTTTATGGGTCCCTAGGGGAGGACACAGCGCAGGGCTGCGCATTAAAATTCTAAGAAGCAGCGAAACAAGGAATCAATATTTCATCAAAGTTGCGCTGCCTTCACATAACGACTCGCGGGCTTTGTTTGGGACTCCCAGGCCCCCCACTTCCTAATTTAATGCCACCTAGTAAATGAAAAGGCCATACATAAAATACTATTTCACTGACTGGGACCTGCAGGAAACTAGGCCCCTAGAGTAGAACCAGGAGTCCATTTGTCAGGTTATAAAGGGACAGTCAACCTTTTTTCAGCATTAGTTTGACTGGTTAGGGGACTGATAAATTAATTACCCTTTTTGTTTGCAGGCAGTCCTGTAAAGTTAAGTTATAGAGATACTGTCATGATTTTTATGGGGTACTTTTTGTTTCTAAATTACACTGTTTCCATAGTAAATAATTCCCTCTGCCATTTAAAATGTTATTCTTGAACCAACAAATGTATTTGTAGCTGTAATATTGGTGTGTAGGCGCCATCTCAGTGCATTGTGCCTGAGTCTGAGCTTTCAGCCAGCGCTACACATTAGAACTGCTTCCAGCTAACCTATTGTTTCTCCTACTCCCATGTAACTGGAGGAGTCCCAAGCCGGACTTGGATTACTTACTATTGAGTGCTATTCTGATACCTACTGGGAGCTGCTATCTTGCTCCCTTCCCATTGTTCTGCTGATCCGCTGCTGGGAGGGAGGGGGGGATATCACTCCAACTTGCAGCGCAGCAGTAAAGTGTGACTGAAATTTATCAGAGCACAGGTCACATGGCTGTGGCACCCTGGGAAATGAAGAATATAGCTAGCCATGTGAAATTTCAAAGTTAAATATGAAAAAATCATTTTTTCCCATGACAGTATTGCTTTAAGCTAAGTTGGGTCCTAAATCACACTTAAGGTGGCCACACACGTGGCGATTTTCAGGGCTGAAACAGCAGATAAGGAGGTAGAAACAATAGGATTTCTACCCCCTTCTGCTGATTCAGCCCTGAAGGCAAATTTTGCTCAGGCACCTTCTATGGCGCCCGATCAAAATCTTTTAACCTGGCCGAGAGGCGAGTCGACTGATATCAGCAGCCGTTACAAATTGTACAAACTTCTCCACAGCTGACAGACAGCATGCAGGAACTACATAACCCACAATGCATTGCACTGTGATGTTCCTTTCCTTATTGACATCACGTGTACAGCAGGGAATTGTGGGATTGGGAGGATGCAGGCTGAAGGCAGGCTGAGCACAGGCGACTGTTACATTTCTCAAAGTAGTCAGCCAGATGTTTGAGTATTTTTTTTTATCAAAAAGTCTGCCCTTAAAACTGTATGTAACTTTACATGCCATGATTTTGTCAGGTAGCTTGGCCAATTTTAACCATGGTGACTAACTTTCATCTGCCAGGGCATCATGAGGGGTACAGGGTACTTCAGCAGATGAGGAGGAAGAGCAACCGCTATTCACATTCCAGCTCTCAGTCCAAATGAATGGACCAGCACCATATAGTATTCCTGTGTATGGCCTGTCCTGTGATATCCATCCCTCTGGCCCATAGGCTTGTTGGTCAGATAGCGATTGTGTCTCTTTAAGCAAGTAATGTTCTTTAATAACACCAATAACCTCCCAAAGCTTGCGGGCTGCCATGTTTATTACGCCAGTACATAAAACACACACCAATAAACTCTATGCGCAATCTGTACTGTATAAACATAATAGGCTGAGACATCACCTAAACAAGTTGAAATAGAAATCAAAATGATATGGTGCCTCCTAGCCCTGTCTCTGCCTTTGGGGCCATAAAAACATTCACTAGAACACCTGCCCGGTTACAGACAGCTTTTTGATGGGCTGTTGTGTAGGTGAGTCTGGAATAAAGCAGAGCCGAGGTTATAGGGATGGAATAACGGTTTGTGCGACAGGCTCAATGTGGACTTTATTGGACCCAGAATTTACTGATCAGGCCCATTCCTGTATTATAAATACATGTTTATTACATATGGCTGCCCTATCACAGCACTGTCTACATGATTTGTGGCTTCTGAATAATATTATATGGGCTGAATCAGCGCTTATAATTAGGGGGTACTGTAGCAGAGGAGGCCCCAAGAGGCAAAAACTGTGATTCTTGGGCTGCCAATGGGACAGGGCTTCTGGGTGAGTTTGTGTGGATTATGGCCAGGATTCAGCATAATGGGATGTTACTGAGGTTGATCAGGGTGTAGCCATGGATCTCTTTAACACTGCAGCCCCACTCTATTTCTTGGTAGAGTGCTGGGTTAATAGGTGGACCCCCTGGGGAGGGCCATGCTAACTTAGGGCTGTGACACACAGGGAGATTACTCGCAGTGTGTGTCGCAGTGTGACTAATCTCCCCGACATGCCATCCCACCAGCTAGAATGTAAATCGCCGGTGGGATGGCATACGCGGCGGCACAATTTGCCGAAGTCGCGGAAGTTGCCTTAAGAGGAAACATTGGAGACTTCGGCAAATCATGGCGCCGCATATGCCATCCCGCCGGCAATTTACATTCTAGCTGGTGGGATGGCATTTCGGGGAGATTAGTCGCCCGCAACAAGGAAGATTTGTCGCGCGGCGACTAATCTCCCCATGTGTCACAGCCCTTAGTAATATTGGGCCCAGTGATTCCTGATGGTAGCCTCATCCATAAAAGCCTGACAATATGTATTCCAAAAAAGAAAGAGAAGAGGAGAGGCACCTGGGGGTACAATCTGGCAATCTGTATATAATGGCAACTGCCAGAAGGGCTGCCATAAGATGCTACAGTCAGTCTAGTTTATTGTGACTGGGGCAGAGCCTACAAGGGTGAGTGTGAATTGTGGGTCACACCAGTGATGGGCCAAGTTAGTACTGTGCCCAAGACTCGCAATCGCACCACTCTGCCCCAATCCCCCCCACCATGATGAACCACAGTGGCTGTCAGAATAAGGGGTTGGCTATTTTGTGAACACAAACAAATGTACATTTGTCACTGGGTGTGCGCAAAATAGCCAGCACCCACTCTGACAGTCTTTTGCCAGTTCTCTCTGTCAGCCAACTAAACTAGGGAGAAACAGACAAACAGAAGAGGTACGTGCCTAGAGCCCCTGCTACCTTTGTGCCCTAGGCACTTCTGCCTACCCTAGTTCTGGCTCTGGGTCACACAGTGGTCAGGACATGTTGGGCATGGGTAGGGCTTAGGTGGGAAGGATTTGGGTAAAATGGGGAATGTCTGGGGAACTTGTTACAAAAGCCCACTGGCCAGGGGGCCCAAATGAGCAGTGGGCTAATAAGTGTAGCCGCCAGGGGGAGAAAGCCCTGCTAACTTAATAGTATTGAGCCCTATGGTTACTGAAGTAATTCCTTTCCCAGTTTCATAGCAGCATGGCATCAGCAGCACAGCTTAAGCCTGTTAGTGGCAGTAATTCTGCAGAGAAGATGCATAAAGAGATTATTTTGGCTCTCACAGTTGTTCTGCTAAAGGAGGTTGTTACCAGTCAGATATCAGCCCTGGAACTGTTACCCTGGTACCCCCAACTGTCACCCATATGCACAAAATAACCACACAAAAATATTAAGTTTATATTTATTAAGCAGCAAAACAAATGTACATGCTATTAGCCCATAAGATATTCACTTAATCTGTGCTATAGCTACATAACCATGTATTGTGCTTCCATATTTAGTTCTATTCCAGCACATCCGTGCAATTCACTGGATGATATATACTATGAGGCTGGAGCAAAATACAGATAAAAAAGAAATGGGCTCAGTACCAAGAGTATTAGAGAGCGTCTGACTCAGGCTTTCTGGACTTGTCAGTGTCTGTTCTTCACTTTAATGGGGACCTTCACCTGCTCCAGCGCAAGGTTTTGTCATTGCCGGCAGAGAAGCCTGACTCATCTGCTGGAAGCGAGCGGCTATCTTTGCAAGTAATGGAAACCAGCCATGCAGGGTGAGACTTTTCTGGGTTATGTTTAATGAGAAATTACAGTTCCCCCTTCAAACACCTTGAAAATCCCACAGGAGTATGAACACCCCCACAATAAGAAACAGAACAAGAAGGGCATTTAGGTGATGCCAAGGCAAACTTTCAGGGCTCTGTGCCCCCCTTGTGTGCTATATTATAACAGCGGCACCTTAACTTATAGCATTAAATAAGGGGTGCTGATTTCCCTGCACATCCAGACAACTTCTTCATTAACCAAATTAACAGAATGTAACAAAATCTCATGCCCATAAATTTACAGAGAGCAGACCCCATATTCCCCAGGGCAAGGTCAGGGCTTTGGTCAATCCTGTTATTTCCTAACTGAACATCCCAACTCCCTAAGCCTATACCCCAGGACACAACATCAGGAGTTCAGGGTGGATGTGAAAGGGCCAAAGCTTTATTAATACACGATTCAAGAATAAACTAAAAAAAATTAAGTTTAGAAGGGTCTACAGTAATGAACAGGCCACCAACCATGCTAGCCAAGCAGCACTGCACTTAGATGGACAAGTAAAAGCAAAGTGACCTCACCAACAGCCATGACAAACTCCTAACTTTATTCCTTAGAAACACATACCCCTGCCTAAGCCCCCCAGTACCTCTTTAACAGGGATAGATGCTGGAAAGGTGCCCCTTGCTGCAGCATAACCAGAAAGGGCCCTGACCTTGACTAAAAACCACAATCCTCCACCATTATCCATACACTCTTAATTTAACATCATTGACTTTTCATTTCCTTTCCCCCCACATTAAAGGAGTTGTTCACCTCTGAGTTAACCATGGCCAATGGGGTGATTTCAGTAACTAATTACAACCTCCCAGGGAGTGTTATATTGCTTTTTTGTAGAGTATAAACAGTGCTACACATGCATTGGTAAGTTAGTTATTGCATTTAAATTATGTATGCCAGACTGATGGGCAGTGATATTTATGTTGGGGGTAAAACCAAATGATACAACAGAGTTACCCCCTAGGTATTCTAGCCTTGCTCAGACCAGTAAATCTAGGTTTGCCAAGGGCAGAATTGTTAGTGGTTCTGTTTAGAAATGGGTTGGGCGCCTCCAAAGAAAGCACTGACATTCTTACTCGGGGTTGTTAAATAAAATAAGAACTTGGTTGATTCTTCCCCCCACATGGTGAGCTTTAATTGGACTGCAGGGGATGGGTTTTTTTCCCTTTCCTTGGATCTGTAAAGAAACAGTGAGGGGTTTATGTTGGTTGCAAGCGAGTATGTGGCACAGTGGCACAGTGTAACTGGTCTAGGCATGAGCCTTAGACTGTAAGTTTCACTGGGGCAGGGACTAATGTGCATAATGAAAAAGCACCAGGCCTAGAGTGAGATTCAAGAGACCCAAACAGCCCCCGCTAGCCCACTAAATAGTCACCTTACAGCAGCCCCTCTGGAATTTGCCAGAACCCACAGATTGCCAGTCTGGCCTGGGAAGCACTGCATAACATATTCGAGGCATATAAATAATGCTCTTGCCCCAGGAAGTGGCGCTTGGGTATCTATATAGAAATACTACCCCAGGGTCTGGGTGTAACAGGAATGTGGACCAAAAAATAAACTATTTTAATCCTGGGTTTTCTTTGCATTCACTACACTGGAGAAAGAATGGTATTTAATGTGCTACAGGTCATGTTACAGTCAGGCACCCTGGTGTTGATACAACTGCTAAGCACCACTTCAGAGCTCCTTTTCTCATTTATTTACAAAGTGCCAGCAAGTTTTTCAGTGCAAAGTAAATAAATAAAGTAAATGCAAGATGATGGCTGCTGATTACAGATGGAAACATGAGGGTTATAGGGCCCCACTACTGATTGATTACAATGTGGAGACATCTGTTCTACTGTGATAAACAGAATGCCAGAATGCAGTGAGGCTATGAGCGAGGTTCTAGAACATATTGCTCCCCAACCACTTGTATGTTGCTCCCATTGGCCTCAAAGTAGGAGCTCTTTTTTGAATTTCTGGCTTGGAGGCAAGTTTTGGTTGCATAAAAACCCAGTGTAAAGCCAGAGTATTCTATAGGCTACCAATCCACATAGGGGCTACCAAATAGCCAATTATAGCTCTTATTTGCACCCCCAAGAACTCCACTCTCCAGCTTATTGGTAACGTTAGCCCATAGATTCTGTCTACTTCTCTTCCCTTCTCCTATGTGCAAAGGTGACTATACATTGTAAGATTTGGCTCCCTGATATACCCACCTAAGGTGGGCGATATCAGGCTAATTTGATCGCTTGGCTCCAGGGCCAAATGATCAGGTTTTTTGGGGTAAAATTGTGTTTCATTCCTGGAAAGCTGAACATCCTACAAAGAGCCAAACGTTCTTATTCCATTCCAGGGTTCTCTACAGGCAATTGAGTTTTCATGAAATGAACCATGAGACATGGTTTCCTTATCAAATGGCATAAAGCAAAACCCTGATCAATAAAAATGAGGCCTTGCTTTGCCAACTCCAGTAATGGCACATGGAGCATTTCATGTGGGGCTGCATTGCACAACTTCTTAACAGGCTGCTTGGGCCCCTGTGTACTTGAATTGCCAGGGACTATTGTGAATGCAGTCCAGGCCTGGCTTGTCCTACTGGGCCTACCTCAGCCCAGGTCCTAACCTACACCCACCTTCCAGGAAGGTGGAATCCACAGAAAGAGGCAGAGCTTATGTTGTCTTCCCCTTTTATAGAACAGAACAGTGACATCTACTGGCCAATTTCTGAACTGCCAGAAAAATACCCAGGTTAAAGAATGAGTTTCTCCTCCCAACTGTATCTGTATGAAGCAGTCTCCTCAACCTCAATGATTTGTTTGTAAAACCACACCGTGACTCCACCTAAGCTGATCAGAAAACCCTGCACTACACTGATGAACCTCAAGAAAGGAGAAACCAGTCTGTAGTTGGGAATCTGATCAGCTATTATACTGCCTTTTGCTTTAAACCCAGTGAGTTTTAGCCTATAGGATAAACCCATGTACATGGGATTTTTTAGGAGTTTGGAATTCACTCCCAAAATTCCTTTTGTTTATTCCTCCCAACTATAAATTGGGGCCCACTTAGCAGTCCAAAACCTTAGGGGACTGCCTGAATAAAGGGTAACTACTTTCAGTCCCCTACATTAATAATATTATTTTTCATTTCCAAACAGCTTGATATTAAGTTGAACACATCTGAATATTCCTATTGTGGTTTCATATACCTCATATCCACTTTGGACAGATATTTCCCCCAATATAAGCCACACATACTGATAGTAAGGAAGAAGAAAACTCTGAGGGAAATATGAACGGCAGCAAATGTTAAATATAATATGATTTGAGAAGCTGTCTATTAACTTGCTGGTACCCTGCAGTCAAATAAAAGTTGGGAGGAAGTCAGAACCCTCCCCCCGGGGGATTCCCAGCGCTCACTTGGTGCTGTTCTGACAGCTTTGGCCCGGAGTTTTGTTCCAGAAATGACTGCAGGAAATATAAAACAGATGAGGTTATGTTTCCCAAAAACCCTGGGCTGAGGCAGTCCGTGAGGTCCCCCCTGGAAGGGGATTTGAGCACATGCAGCAACACTTATTTCAGGTTAAATTTACACAGTTTGACACCAAGAGAAATGCTCTCTGCTTATTCTGGCGACCGCTTGGCTGATGCACAGTAACGGCGCAACATCGTACAGAAGCGAAAAGTTGCATTTTTTTAATGTTTCTTTTTGAAATAATATCTAAAATCCTATTTTTTAATGTTCATTTACAGATATAACCCTCTAGTATTACTAATGTGCTCTATTTGTTGTCCCATTGAGTTCTCCTGTAAGGCCAAGGAGTGGGTTTTTTCGGTGGTGTGGGCCGGAGAGGGAACGCTCCTGGAAAGCAGACATGTTTTCATTAAGTGAGTTCTACAGCTGAATTTACAGTCTCTGGCAGGAGAGAGAATTCTTCACTTAATATATTCTACACCATTCCATTTTGGCAGCTATTGTTCTCTAAGGAATTTGCAGATAAAAATCACATTTGGCCGTTTTTATCTCCGCTGAGATCACGTGAGACGGCCAGACTTGGATTATTGATTATCTGGGTGCTGGCTCAGCAGTACAAATGCACCCTCTTATGCTGTTCATTTATTTGTTGTTAAATAGACAATAACACAACATTATATATATATTTTTTACATGTGTCGGTTTCTATAGGTTTCAGTGTTGGTTGCCCTATGCTTAGTGGGCTACCCACTGGGGGTCATCAAGGTTGGGGCCACACATTGGGCATCCTTTCAGCATTTATCTCAGTCATGGACTGATTGTTTATTTCTAATAATAAAAAATACATTTGAGGTATTTATTACATGCATGTTTATTATTTATAAATGCACTGTAACTATAGGGTCTGTTTCTCTATAGTTACAAATAAATCCCCCAGCAGCACCCCTACCTGGGTGTAGGGTTGCCACCTTTTTTTGTATAATACCGGCCTTCAGTTTGGAGGTGGGGCTATGATTAGTAATGAGCGAATTTTTTCGGCAGGCATGGAATCGCAGCGAATTTCCGCATTTCTTGTTTTGCGAAACTGCAGTGAAAATTCACCGTGGAAAAATTCGTCACGCTGAATTTTTTTTGTCGCACGCCAAATTGGGCACGGTCGCGTCAAAAAAAGGGCACGGTTGCGTCAAAAAATGGTTGCAGTCACGTCAAAAAAGTGTGGGCGACAAAAAAAAAATAGACGCCGGCGACTAAAAACTAGAAGTGGGCGACAAAAAAATAGACGCAGGCAACAAAAGAGACGCGGGTGACAAAAGAAATTGCGCAACAAACTATTTTTTTGCTGTTTCACAAATTTTCTTGCCGTTTTGTGAATTTTATGGCGAAGCCAAACGGGACAGATTCGCTCATCACTAGCTATGACATACAGGCAGGAAATAGGAAGACCAGATAGGAAAAGGGTGAATGTAAAAGGGTATATGGGAAGAGTGGGTGGGAAAATGGGAGGGGCAGAGGAGGGCTTGTGAGTATAAAGGCTGATCAGTACAGAAAAGGTGAGGGGGGGTATTTATAGGGTTATTGCAAGAAGATTGCTGGTAAATTTGTAATACCAGTGCAGGCCCTAGCTGATGATTTACCAGCCAGGTGGCAAGTCTACCTGGGGGCAGGGAGTAGGGAATGCAAGGGAAGTGGCAGGGAATGCAGGCTGGGGGCCAGCTAGGAGAACCTATGATCCAAGCCCCGCTGAAGATCTTTCCGCGCTGCTAGTTACGTCACTGTATGGGTGCCTCCATAACACGTAGAGATATCCAAACAGTTCCCTACCCCTGATTGTGGCCCCAAGTAGGAAATGAAGGCTGATGGCAGGTTTGAGAAATGGAGGAGTTAGCGACTGGGGTGGGGGCCCCTGAGGTGGCAGCCCTGGAAATCCCGGTCCAGGTCTCAGTGTGCTGTTTCAGGACACTTTTACAGGAAGTTGCTGTGCTGATGCCAAGTGTAGTAGCAGCACATCCGTCATTTATTATTGACCCCCTATAAAATACACACACTGCATGGCTGATAAGTCATTCCTACATGTTCATACTAAATAGATGCACAGAAGACATGCAGGATTGCTCGCAAGTGATTGCTAAGCGGATATGCCTACCCAGTGCTGTTTTCTTTTGGGCGTTTCTTTGGGCGCTACCATTATTTGGAAAGATGGAACTTTCCAAATAATCTTTTTATTTAAACCTCTATAGCAGCAAATGTGCATTTACCAACAATATTTGTTGCTTTCAAGGCTTTTATTTATTCTTTGCACAATATACTGTGTGTTAGTAGAAAATACTAAATATTTGGAGAATGTGACATTCCTTAGCCATCTGTATGGGTTTGTATGGGTTAGTAGCTTTTTGGTAGCCAGTGCTCTAAATGAGCCATTAAACTGTTGCTATGGAAATTTCATTTCAGCCCTTCCCTTAAACATTCAACCCATAGCGCTCAGTTTGCTGGGTTCTTGTGTTGTTGCTGGCCGGGGAAGCTCCTGTAAGCATCAGGCCAAACCACAGAACTCCACTTGGTGGGGAATTCACAATGTGACAGAGAAAAACACTCCTGTAAACACCCCTCCCTGTATTTTCATTTAGGAAAAACAAAAATGGCTTCCTTGGCATGTTAAAGTGCAGCTGCTGGGAGCCAGGTGCCTGCTCTTGCTCACACAGACATTCACTGGCGCTTTTACATGGACTTTGTTCTTTTGCACTGAGATTCTGTGAGGTGACTCAATAGATGAGCTTTAACTACTTATTAACATCTCGAATGATAAATAAACTGGCATTTATATTCACTTTATTTTCCTGTGAATGCCTAGTAAGACACATGTGAAATGGCTACATTGTAAAGAGACCTGTTCCTAAGGGGGAATCACTGTCAATGTTACATACTATAAATGTTATATGTTTGTTATGGGTTGTAGAGAGAAATCAGGAACAGGAAGTGAGGGGAGGGGTTAGTTGTGTGATTGACAGGGAAAGAAGCTGAGGAGTGAGGGATAGTTCAGGGAAGAAATCGAAGGTGTGTTGAAATGTGAAATAAAAAGAAAAGAAATTACATCTTATTAAAATATATATGTATTTACAAATATATCTCTATATTGGCAGAGATAATCCTTTTCCTTGGAAAGACTTCAATGAAGTACTGCCCCCAGTGGCCAAATATGGTCAAATCTAAGTACATCTCTTAATTTAAAGACTCCCTCGGCCTGCTCTAACCTTCCCAGCCTGCCTGGTGCCATCCCAGACCTTTCTGATTCCAGTAATGTGCCTGACCCAGCTGAAGCCTTGTCTCACTCTGATGACCCTAACCTCCCGAGCCCAGTGACCCTAGTGGAATGCCAGCCTTGCCTGACTCCGCCTGTCCTGCCTGCTTCTGAAAGATAAATAATGTGCAATAGTAACTGCCTAAGATTTTTATGCTCTGTGCATTATAATCCTAACCCTAGACTGTTGTTAGAATGCTATTATTACTGTTAACTCCTATTTATAAAGAGCCAACATATTCCGCAGCGCTGTACAATAAAGGGGTGCAATGCCTACTGATTATTAATGTAATACAGCACCAATATATTTATATTTTTATGCATGAATGTATTCATTCTTATGGTGTTTGTGGGGGGTTATTTATAAACACCCCTAAAGAGTCGATGGGAATGATATATAATCTCTGTAAAGCACTGCAGAATATGTTGGCTCTATATAAATAAAGAATACTGATTATAACTGTGGTCTAAGCGAACAGCCAATGGGATATTTGAGACTAAGCTATTTTGGATTGTGTGCAAAATAACCCACGGCATCAGTGTCCCAGGGAGACAAGAGCATGGATGGCAGCCTGTCAGAATGATGTTGTCAACACTTGTTCCATACAGCGTTAATCCAGCTGTCCCGCTGACCTGTCGTCGGTTACCTTAAAGGAGCACTTGCTGGGGGTCTTTGGTTAGGGTGCTGCTTTTATGTGCACCGTAGGCTGAAGTTGTTTTTAGCCTGTGACAAGCGCCGTTGCCAAAGAAAACAAGAACTGACAGGAATGAGAATCTTCAGGCCATAAAGGCAGATGATCCTGAGAGCCACAGAGGTCACGAAGGACTTTAGAAGCAAGCTGTGCCCTGCAGTTGGTATCGGCTTTTGCCTGCTGGGCAGCGGCACACTTTGGGCTTTATAGCATTTAATTCAGCAGTTGAGTCAAGATGTGCAATAACATATATAGTAGGTTAGGTTGAAAAAAGACATACATCCATCACGTTCAACCATAATGCCTATATATAACCTGCCTAACTACTAGTTGATCCAGAGAAAGGCAAAAAACCCCATCTGAAGCCTCTCTAATTTGCCGCAGAGGGGAAAAAATTTCCTGACTCCAAGATGGCAATCGGACCGGTCCATACCCTCACTTGCTAAAAAGCCATCCAACCCCAATACATTATCACTTGCTTTTGGACATATACTCTTTTGCCCTTTGTAATATAAATGCCCCTTCTTGCATGGGCGTCCACAGAAGGGGGCAAGAGGGGGCACTTGCCCCCCCCCTGGAAAAGTAGCAAAAAAAAACAAACCTTACTCCTTTCTGCACTGTCTCCTCAAGCCCGTTTTGCTGTGCTCCGATTGGATCTTTCTTCTTGTGGATTCTCCAATCAGAGCACAGCTTCCTTGACAGACAGTAAAATTGACCAATCAGAGCACAGATGCACACAGGGATCGGGAGATTTTGTAAACTGGAAACAGAAATGAAGACTGAAAAGTAGAATCTGCAGCTGTAACTTTACCTAAGAACCAACTCTCAACTTTTGCTGCAGATTTCATCCCACAGGTACTATACACAGGCACTATACACAGGCACTATACACAGGCACTATACCCAGGTACTATACCCAGGTACTATACGCAGGCACTATACGCAGGCATTATACGCAGGCACTATACGCAGGCACTATACGCAGGCATTATACGCAGGCACTATACCCAGGCACTATACCCAGGCACTATACCCAGGCACTATACCCAGGCACTATACGCAGGCACTATACCCAGGCACTATACGCAGGCACTATACGCAGGCACTATACGCAGGCACTATACCCAGGCACTATACGCAGGCACTATACACAGGCACTATACCCAGGCACTATACCCAGGTACTATACGCAGGCACTATACCCAGGCACTATACGCAGGCACTATACACAGGCACTATACCCAGGCACTATACCCAGGTACTATACAGTTCTAAAGAATCACTAGCTGACATTAAATTGTTTTTTGCCTGACCTGACATCTATAATAATTTATAATCTATCCCCTACCCTAACACATGGAGGGTAAGTTAACTCTTTCCCTCTGAAAAAGCTCATTGTGTGTTTATATATTTGTTGTTGTTTTTGCACTTACTATTTTTTTTTTTTTTTGTCATTGTTTTGTTCATTTATAGTAAGTTACAGTGGGGCCAATGCTGTGTATCAGTGCCAGTGTTATAGTGCCAGGGCCTGAATATCTGCCATCAGTACCCACTGCCTCTCACTGTATATAATGTGCTGGGTTTGTAAATACGGACTGCGTCTCACTGTATATAATGGGGAGTCAGTACCCACTGCCTTTCTTGCTATAAAACTAACATAAACACATCTAAAGGGGTGGTTCACTTTTAAGTTAACCTTTAGTATGTTATAAAATGGCCTATTCCTAGCAACTTTGCAATTGGTCTTTCTTATTAATTTTTTTGAATAATTTGCCTTTCTCTTCTGCCTCTATACAGATTTCAAATGGGGGCCAAAAAATATTGCTCTGTGAGGCTACAATTTTATTATTATTATAATTTTGTATTACTTATTTTTCCAAGTAGGCCCCTTAACTATTCATATTCCCATCTCTTGTTTAAACCACTACCTGGTTGCTAGGGTAAATAAGACCCTAGCAACCAGATAGCTGCTGAAATACCAAATGGAGAGCTGCTGAACAAAAAGCTAAATAACTGAGAAACCATTAAAAATAAAAGTGAATTCGAATGCGAACTACCCCTTTAAGCTAACTGATCACAAACACAAATGTTTGCAGATCCCCTAACAGAAGTGCGCGTATGAATACTTTTACATACTAAACATTTTAGGGTAAAAAAAAAAAGCACCCCCCGCACTTTTGTACAGTATCCCTGGGAGTCAGTGGGAATGGCAAGAGGTAGTTGGGAGGTTAACTTTTTATGCCAGCAGCGAATCCACTAAGTGTCACATTAGCTGTAGGTCAGTCTGTGTATGGGCCATCTTTAGCCTCCCCTAGTATCATCCTGCAAAAAAAAAAATATATATATATATTTTTTTTTTTTGTCTGTTGCAGGATGATACTAGCTGCCCCCCCTTGGAAAATTTTCTGCGGACGCCCATGCCTTCTTGCTTCTAGCAGAAGCCAGGATAACAACTGATCAGATTCCCAACTACAGACTCGTTTGGGCTCATCAGTGTAGTACAGAGTTTTCTGATCAGCTTATGTAGAGCCAGGAGTGTGGATCCACAGATAAATTAAAGGAGTTAAGGAGACTGCATCATACTTATGCAAATAAACACAAGGAATTCTGGGAACTAGTGCCAAAGAGCTCCAGGAGCTATCCTGTAGTAGGCTATAGCTCATTTTGTAGTAATTCAAACCAATGTCTGGTTGGATCAGGAAATCAGCCAGATCTTGTTGATGCAGTCCCGGACCGATGGCACCTATGTCTGCCATTTTAATTTGATTGTTTGGCCATAGGCCCAAATGATTGAATTAGCCCGATATTGCCCACCCATTGCTGGGATATCAGGAGAAGATCAGTTGGTGACCTCGCCAAACGAGCGGTTCTTATAGTGTATGACCACCTTAACTTATTAGTACGTCAATTGTTTTACAATTCTTATGAGCTACTACTGACTCGTTATTGGAAAAATCCAAAAAGTAGGAAAAAAAGCTTCAGCAGATTTACTGCAAAACATTTATTGTGGGTAGTGGTTACCACTACCCACAATAAATGTTTTGCAGTAAATCTGCTGAAGCTTTTTTTCCTACTTTTTGGATTTTTGCAGTTGTATTTGGTTGCAGCACAGAGCAACAACTAGGAGCTAAAGCTTTTTTGTAAGTACTTTATACAAAGTTCTCCATTAATTTTCTATTTTTGACTAGTTATTGGGCCTTGATGCAAGATCATTGGGCCCTTAAACTTGCAGTTTACGTAACTTATGCAAAAACTAACTCAACTTCCATATCAAGCAATGACAGCCAGAGCAGGGGCACCGGTGTATGGTTTAAACTGAGGAAAAACTCCACTGACCCCCAATCAAGTATTAATTATCACATTACTTAATGGAACTCTTAACTTCTTATTACAGAGTAACATCAGCCGTTCATATTTTCACACAAGGGGTGTGGCCAAAATTTTTTGTACTGTGTGCTTGTATTCATGGGGGGCCCCATATGAATAATTTGTATAGGGCCCCACAGTATGTGTTGGCCGCCCTGCATTTCAGTAGGCTCTACACTTTATACATAAGGACAGATGGGTTTCAGTGCTGATCCGCAGATATCAGAACTTGCTTTTGTGGGTTCTTGTCCTTGGCCGGGCAGAAAAATTCGGTTTATTTTGTGTCCTGGTTGCATGTCGCACCGCGGCACGGGATTATTTCTCTGTGCAACTCAAATAAATTCACAGAAAGTATTTAAGCACCAAAGATTTGTTTTACATTGATCTCTGCAAAGCCCCTGAGTCAATCCCACAGGGAAATCAGGCGGAGGAATGCAGCCTGACCTTTCTAGTCAATTGCTCAACTGCTCCGGGGGTTTGGGAGCAATTTTTTTGTCTAAAGGGCACAAAGGGGTGACTTCCAGATCCCAATAACAAGCCGGCTCCATTTCAGCCTGCAATTAATCAGGAGAGGAATGTGCGATCCAATACATATTGCAGCACTGCTGCGGCCTGTGTGGCTGTGGCCACAGTGACTTCCAGTACAAACCCAGCACTACAGCAGCTGCAATGCCTACTTACTCTACTAAGCATAACTTCTAGGGCCAAGAAAATAAAAAGCATTGCGATAAAGGCTCAGTGGCTAGTGTGAGGCACTCAGGTTCTGGGTTCAATTCCATCCAGGGCACTGTCTTTAAGGAGTTTGTATGTTCTGCCTGTGTCTGTGTCGGTTTCCTCCATAACTATAGAGGCAGGCTCAGTACCAGGCCAAAAGATTAGTCCCCCCACTGCAGCCCCCGCTTGTCAAACCACCTCCCCCCCCATGGTATCCACCACAGGACCAACACCCCTGCCCATTGGTTTAACTGTAGAGGAATCAGATCCTGTGGTCGTGTGGGGGGGGGGGGGGGGGTTGGGGAGCCAGATTGTGCAGGCAAACACTCACAGCGGGGAGGAGGGGGGTCAATAGGCTTTGGTGCGTGTCAGGCCCCTCCAAATATTATTTATTATGCCGTTGCCCCTGCCACTTGACCAGTCACACAAGAAACCCCTGCTCACTGATGCACTTATGGCCAGATTTGAATTGTATGTATATATGTATGTATAACTTTATTTATAAAGCGCCACAACGCAGCGCTGTACAGAATACAAAATTACACACAGGGAGGACGAGTGATATAATAAATAAATACAATAAATACATATATGTATGTATATATATATATATATATATATAAGTGCCATGTGGTATGAGACACAGTAGGAAGGAGGTCCCTGCCCCGTAGAGCTTACAATCTGAATTGCAGGCAGAAGAGGTATGTGCCTAGCACCCCCCACAGTTGCACCCTCTTATTCTTACCCCTGTTTCAAGCCCTTGGCAGGCTAATTGGGGCCTGATGAAAATGAACTGAATGTGATAGGGACAGGTCTTAATATATATACACGGATATAGGGGGTCATTCATTTAGCAGAGTGCAAATAACGGGTATGATCCACCATATTTTGTGCCATAATGGAGCACAGTGACCTGCATTCCCCCAGGAATACAGTGCTGCCTGCATTCAGAGGAGTTGTATTCATGAGGAGCTGGCGAGGTATGTAGTCCCCCGCTTTCCTGCCAGCTACCCGTTCCCTAACTTGCATGTCAGGGAATGCCGGCTGGCACTCCAACTTGCACTAAATGATGCTGCAGGTTGAAACACTACCATAATGTGTGCCTACTTCACAGCAAATGGTACTTTTGCACCAGAGTTGACACAATTGCAGACAGAATTGTAGTAGCTGGTGCGATTATGCTGGAATTCTGGGAAAGAATTTTGCATTTTAGCAACCAAGCACAAGGTGGCATTTAGTGGCTGACTGTTTGAAGCAAACATCTGATTTGTTGCTATAGGTTACTAGACCTGACGCAAACTTTTATGTGAATAAATGAATTCAGGGTGTTTTTATTTCCTGCTGTTACTTGTCTTCTAATCAGTGGATAAACATGATAAGGGATAACCTGGGACCTCCAAGATAAAGTTGAAACACGTGGGGCTGTTTATATAAGGCATAAACGATTATCACAAATATCTAACTTGTTAAAAGGGGATACATTAAAGGGATTCCACTGAGATTATAGGCAGCTCAGAGGCTGCTGTGGGTTCAGTTCCAGGCCCAGGGAACTATCTGATCTATGTTTGTATATTCTTCCTGTGTCTGAGTGGGTTTCCTTTGGGTGTTTAATTGTTCTCCTCCAAACACATACAGGCAGGTTAATTGGCTCCCGATGACAAATTGACTGTTATGTGATAGGGACCTCGGGGACCGGGGACGGGCCTGATGTGAATGATGGACGCCCTGTGTAAGCGCTATATAAATAAAGCATAATAAGAATTAGACTTTTTCAGTCCTAGTTCCCATTGCATTTTGTGCATTACCGTTCAGTTCTTTATACACAGTGAATCTCTTCCCCCTGGTAAAGTCTTATAGATGTTCAGGTTAATAAAGGTACAATTTCTGTACGTTATAATATACATCAGGAATGTGTTTAATAATCCTTTACCTCCTGTATCCATCAGTATTTGTATGAAATCTATATATTTGATATATCCAACCCGCTATTGTACAGTGCTGCAGAATATGTTGGCACTAATACTACTACTGATAATAATAACAGTCCAAGAACAACACTCCAGTACAAATGCTGCAAGGATCTGAATAATTTAAACCAGATGGGGTTGCCATATTGACTTCTATCATCTCCACCCACTTCCCTCCTTGCCATTGTACAGAACCCCGACTTGGGAAGTCACTGACCAGCTCACCGATGCCCCACAGTGGAGGAGGAGGAGCGGTGGTGATCCCTTTGCATTGCGCCAAACATTAAGGATAATAAAGCCCAAAGTGACTTGGTGGGGGGCCTAAAGTAAATGTTATTACTTACCTGCAAGGCTGCCATCAGTGGAGTACAGGAGGTACTAAAGTTAGCGGCCCTAAAGTTAGCGGAGTGAGTAGGTGGATCAGGGACAAGGTTGTGCATGGGCCATTTTAAATTGGGCTCCAATTACTTTTTTGCTGGGCCGTATACCCAGGTGACCAGTGGTTTAATAATTATGACCCCTGGGTTGGAGGGCCCTGCTAATTTAGTTGTATGGGACTCTGTGACTTCTGTTGTTAGTCCTTATAACGTGGGACCCTGGGCAACAGACCTGTAATTTCTGTTGGAAGTCACCCGTATTCATACCACCTGTAGGTTTAAAGCAGGGGGTTTGGTCTGGACAGAACAGGGTGTGGTTGGGGTGGATTTAGGGGTGTTGATATCTCTAGGGCCGGTGCTTGTTTTGTAAGAAGTTGATGCAGCACTCTGGGGTGTAGAGGCTGCAGCTGCCATTTAATTTCTTCTTCCCAGAGATCCCCTGTGCCACCCTGTACCCTATTTCTTCTTGTTTTTTGTTCTTTGTTCAGGTGCATGCCTCCATTGGGTGCTGGGGTTCCCCAGAAGAAATAGGAAGAAACAACATGGCGGCTTCAAATTCTGAAGACATATACCAGCCTGGGGTCCCAGCCATTAAAGTCTTCAGGGGTGCCTAGCAAATTGGCTCCCCAGTAAATTGGGGTTTCATTGTGTGTTGGGACTCGTTCTGGAAGCATTAACCCCAGGGCAGTAACCCGTAGCAACAACTTAAAGATTTGCTTTTGTTATTCTGCCTACATAAGAGAAATCAAAGCTGATGTGTACGTACTACACTCACACAGAAGGAATCTGATGCCTCCTGGTGTCACACTCATGTGTGGGTGACTATTTGGCCTTTAAGATCCTCAGGGGCCGCCGCTGTTTTATTTCTTCCTGACAATGTCCTGCTGGGTATGCCGCTGTCGGTGTCCTGCCTTTTATATTCTGTCACATCTGCTTTCTTCTAAAAATGACACATTCAACTATGCATCTGGTAACCTCTAAATATAGCGCCGCCGCGCCTGCTCCCACCCTCCCTTCGCTGTCACGTTACAAAATATGTTTTTTTTTCATTATTTTCTTATTTCAACTGTTTTAATGTGAATCCTACTATCTTATTAGCTTCTAGATGAAATGTGATATTCACTGTATTAATGCCTGTACCAGAGGATGACTCAGACTAAAAAAAACAATTGCTGATTTATCTCTGCTATTTAGAATTAACCCCACTGTAAAGCTTTACATTCCACACTTCACGATCTTTGTTGTGAGATATCTGTAGGTAATCATGTACCCCCTTTTGTGAAGTATAAGGATATAAGAGGTCATGTGATGAATTCTGGGAACACTTCTGGCCTTGGTTCTTACCTGGATCCCTAAATGTTACAGATCTAGAATTCCCAGCATGCCCTGACATGATTACATGTTGAGTAGAGTGGCTGGGCACAGTAGAGTAAGAAGAATACCCTAGCCCAGTGATCCCCAACCAGTGGCTCGGGGGCAGCATGTTGCTCCCCAACCCCTTGGGTGTTGCTCTCAGTACCCCCAAACCAGGGAGTTATTTTTGAATTCCGGACTGAAGTTTTGGTTGAATAAAAACAAGATTTACTCCCAAATAAAATCCCTGTAAGCTGATAGTGTGCATAGAGGCTGCCTAATAGCCAATCACAGCCCTTATTTGGCTCCTCCATGAACTTTTATGGTGCTTGTGTTGCTCTCCAAGTCTTTTTACAATTGACTGTGGCTCTCGAGTTGGGGAAAGAAAGGCTGGGGATCCCTGCTTTAGACTATGTGCTGTGTACCATACAGTAAAGAGAATATCCTATATGGGCTCTTTACAAGATAGAAAGGTTGTTTTGTGAACCAAATGGGCTGTTCACCAAAGAATAAAAATAGGAGGAAGTTGGAACACAAAATAAGGAGAATCGGCTGGGCACCACAGAGTAAAGAGAATAATATTATAGGATATGCATCATAGAATATGGAAAATAGATGGACTGCTCATCATAGAGTAAAGAGGATGACCTAGATAGGCTGCTAACCATAGAGTAAGAATAGCTGGACTGTGAACCATGGATGAAGGAGAATATGAGCTGAAACCATAGAATAAGAAGTATAGACCAAGCACCACAGATTAAGGAGAATATAGGTTATGAACCATAGACTGGGCTGAGCAAGTAGAATATTCCACATAGGATATGTACCATGGAATTTAGAAAATAGATAAGCTGTGTACTAAGGAGTAAGGACAATCACTCAGATTGTAAGCTCTACGGGGCAGGGACCTCCTTCCTACTGTGTCTCATACCACATGGCACTTATATATATATATATATATACATATATGTATTTATTGTATTTATTTATTATATCACTCGTCCTCCCTGTGTGTAATTTTGTATTCTGTAAGACTGTACAGCGCTGCGTACCCTTGTGGCGCTTTATAAATAAAGTTATACATACATACATATACATACATACATACAATAGCCTAGATGGGCTGCTCACCCGTAATTATAATTGGGATTGAGAAGAATATGGGCTGTAAGTGACAGAGGAAGAAGAATAGATGGGCTGGGCACCACACAATAAGGAGAATACTCTGTGTAGGATATATACAATAGAATACAGAGAATAGTTGGGTTGTGAACCATATATTAAGGAGAATATGGGCTGTGGTAAGAATAGTTGGCCTCTGAACTAAAGCGCAAGGAGAATACTGCCTGCAAATACAGAATATTCACCATGGAACATGTAATGAACATGGCAAGCATTAGAGCAGAAGGTTCCCAAACAAGAAGGTTGGGGCCCAAATTGGAACATGTAATGAACATGGCAAGCATTAGAGCAGAAGGTTCCCAAACAAGAAGGTTGGGGCCCAAATTGGAACATGTAATGAACATGGCAAGCATTAGAGCACAAGGTCCCCGAACAAGAAGGTTGGGGCCCAAATTTGAATTACTAACACCGCTTCTGTCTTTGGGTTACAGTTCAATAACAGCTGGAGGGCCACAAGATGTACATCTCTGATGTATATAAGGAAAGCATCTAACCATTATTACACATATACTGTGTGCCCTTTATTGATTTGCAGCATTATTTCCTCACTGGGTGCCATCTGGTTCTGGGGGGCACCTAAAGGCCTTACCCTAAAACTGAGCCTTGTACTTTGTTTTATGTTTGGAGAGAGGCATGGCAGCTTCCCACAGAACGTACTGAACAGAATTCTAGAGAAATCTCTAAGGACTTGATTGCAGGCAGCAAACCAGTTGGCTGCTGTGCTGACCTCACAGTTTCTGTGTGGCCCCCGAACGATGCGCCTAATCCCCCTTCCCCCAACACAGTGCGGTTGCTTCCTCCAAAGCCTACAAAGTGAACTCATGGAAGCAATTACAGGGCCCAGATAAAATGGCACTAATGGCTGGAGTTGACCCTCGGTGCATTCCTCCAACAGCACACGTTATTGAGAACATATATCTGATGTATTTACCCTGCAGGAAACCAATTGGGCTCACATGCTTTAAAACAAACGACTACAAGGCAGGCCTTTGTACTGCAGCCAATGAAAATAGCACGGATAAACCGCGCAACGGTAGAAAATGTAATGTATTGTAATGTCATGTTTGTTTAATTCGAACATCGCCATCCATCTGGGAAACACAGCGGACAGGAAAATATGGGGCCGGTGCATCTGCCCGCACTCTGTATTTAAGAATATTAATTGAATAATCCTCACAGGCATGTAATGTGAGCGCCTCAGAAGGCCCCGGACGCACTCGCCAGATCCATTATTTAGCCAAGCTGTCTATAGGTTCCCAGACGCTACAAATAATGCATACCAATTGGCCTTACAGGAAGACTGTAAAATCAGGAGACGTTATCTAAATGCCGGCGTTTAACATGCTCGTTTTCATTAGCCGCCTCGTTTTTGCGTTATTGGAAGAGAATGATGGGAACTGTTACCAAAGCTGTGGGTTTTAAAGGGGAAATAGCATAGATTAACACAATTAAGTGGATTGTGTATTACTGATTATTTTCATGGTGGTTTCTTGCTTCCAGGGGATCCCCAACCAGCAACATGTTGCTCTCCCTCCCCTTGGATGTTGCTTCCAGTGGCCTCAAAGTAGGTGCACATTTTTTAATTTCTGGCTTGGAGGCAAGTTTTGGAAGCACCAAGATCTGATTTTACTCCAAGCAGAGCCTCCTATAGGCTAGTAGTCCACAAGGGGCTACCAAATAGCCAATCACAGTCCTTATTTGGCATCCACAAGGAACATTCTACATCTGAGTGTGGTTGGGGAGTAAAAAAGATTGGGGATCCCTGCTGCAAGCAAAGCTCTCCAACCTTTCTATTATTTTTTAGTCATGTTACATGTTTATCATTACCTGCCCCAGAGGAGCTTTTTTTTATTTAATACCTCGCACATCATCTGGACCTTATTAACCTACTTGTATGAATATGGCATGGGGGCGTCAACTAGAATACAGGAGGACAACATACAAGCCCCAAACCCCAAATGGTCATCACGCTGACCCTCAACTCTTACTTTGAGGCCCCTTTGGTGTTTCAGCCCAACAGATTGGGAGCCATTGCCAAATATAGTGACCAACCCTAATGGCACATTGGAAAGCATCCACTACATCTGTAGGGCATTGCGTGCACACCACTAACCCTAAAGACCATTGAACCCCAATGCAACTGCCATATAGTGCAATGTAACCCACTGTATGACAGATCTCCAGTACCTCACCAGTATTCAATACCCATGCATTCACCCCCACAACCAATTGGGTACATTTTACAGAACTCTAAGTACACATCACCAGTTGCATCAGCACTGCATGGAACCCAGTGTTTCTACAACAGATTGCACCCCTATGCTACGGTTGCAAACTGTACCCCGTACAGATATCTGCACCAAAATCCTCACCCCCATAGTGGTCCAGCTCTAAACTGAATGATAACAGTTTGATTTTGTAGGGAAAAGAGGCTCTTACCACTCTCCTTCAAAAATATGGCCCATATCTTATTGCAGAGAGTGAAAGTCATTTAGTCAATAAGACTCAATCCAAATGTTGGCAACATGTCATTGCTAGGGGTTCTTGGTTCCCTGCATGGGTCTCTAATGAACTTTGCAAACCCCATGTTTCTCAGAGGACCCAGATGGGACTCCAAACATTGTTTTCTTTACAATGGCATACTGTACAAATAATATTTTTTAATACTAAACAGCATGTGGATCCATTTTTGGGTCCCAATCCCTAGATTTGGAATCCCTGATATAAGGGGATTTATAACAGTAAAATATTTTGTAGTTTAATACATTACATTAAATGCTTATTGCTCAGTGATCTGCCTGTATCTAGTGGAAAGATGAATTGCTACACTCTGAGAAACTTGGATAGCAGTGAGTTTGGAACCTTCCAATCCATTGTCCAACTGAGCCCATTATATAGTCTGTCTTTATCATTTTAGAGGATAAGCAGTTGTTCTTGGCTTTGCAGTCTTCCAGTTCCAGATACTTAAATAGCACTCTATGCTACGGCCTACTTCATGATAAAACCACCCTGGCAGGATTTCCAGCAGTGATTGAGCCCAGAGGTATCTGTCCCACAAAATGACAAAAGGCTTCTAGTTCAGTAAGACACATGGGAAGTATCTAAAGAGACCTGTGCCCATATATATATGCCTATGGATAAACCTTGTAGTAAAGCTATGTGTAACTGTTACCCTAAACCAGTGATCCCCAACCCCTTGGCCTCAAGTAGGTGCTTATTTTTGAGTTTCTGGCTTGGGGGCAAGTGTCGGTTGCATAAAGCCCAGTGTAAAGCCAAGCAGAGCCTTCTATAGGCTGCCAGTCCAAATAGGGGCTAACAAAAAGCCAATTATAGCTCTTATTGGCACCCCCAGGAACCTTTTTTATGCTTGTGTTGCTCTCCAACACTTTTTCCATTTGACTGTGGTTCACGAGTAGAAAAGGTTGGGGATCCCTGCCCTAAACTATTGCACCTACAATACATAATAACAGCTACTAGCTGAGCCAATCCCTGGTATGACTTGCTGGGGTTCAATTCTATCCAGGGAACTATCTGCTGTACTCTTTGTTCTCCTTGTGTTTGTGTGGGTTTCTTTCCACGCTTACTCACAATTACTGACTTTAGTCTCCATGCGTCAGTGCCTGCAATACATAATAACAGCTCTTAGCTGAGCAGCCAATCCCTAGCATGACTTGCTGGGGTCCTAGGTTCAATTCCATCCAGGGAACTACTCTTTGCTCTCCTTGTGTTTGTGTGGGTTTCCTTCCACGCTTACTCAAAATTACTGACTTTAGTCTCCATGCGTCAGTGCCTGCAAGAGTAATTTATCAGACGAAGCTGAAGGGGTGTATTGCAAGACCAAAGGTGCAGGAATATGTACCGAAATGAACCTCTTGCCTGCTGACAGGCTTCCAAATCAGAATCACTGATATGTTCTCATCCATGTCAGATTTCCCTCTGCCTTCAATTAAATATAGTATGGAATGAGGCCCAGCATACTATCAACCCTAAAGTGCCCTTTTATAAACATTTAAATACATTTTGGCAAAATATTACGATTAGAACATTATTAGTGGCCATCCACTTTCTGTTAAAGTTACGGTAACCTGCACTTATAAATCTGGCAGCGTGCCGCGGTAACTTACCCCTTTTATATGAAGTGCAAACCTGTATTTTTAAACCTATTGTTCTTTAAACCCAGTTACGTTTCCATGACAACCTGCCAATTTAAGAGGAATGCCTTAGGAGGGTGCTTTATGGGGATTAGTTGTTAGGAAGCTGCAGATCTATAAAAGGTGCATTCATTGACTCCCGGCACAATGTAATACTGTACGCAAGCAGCACTTAGCTTTCCCATTAGCCATTATTCTCCCTCGCCAGAGACCTGGAAGTAATACAGTGGCCCCGAGTGGGTGGTAGAAATGCAAAGAGCTGAATATGGTTTCAGACTGCTATTGATACAGGCTGGGGGAATACACACACCAGAGGTCTAAATCTCTTTAGCTGGAAAGTGCTCTCCAACTTCTTCCATGTAGCCGCTGTCTGAAAGAAGGTTTTGCCATTGGATCATTAGAGTGCCCGGAGTTCTGTTGTTTACAAGTTGAAACAGTTGCGATCTTTTTGCAATTCGTCAGTAGAAATTGTAGATACAGGTTCTTATTGTGGGTACATATTTTCCTGGTGGCCCCCCAGAATGCATAGACCCAAGTGGTTATGGCAGTCTATGGCACTATATGGAGAACTTACAAAGTCCTTGCAAATAATGCCAGGGCTGTAACCAAAGGAACCCCAGTGCTACAGGGCAGATGTCCTATCTAATGAGTCATATGGGCTTTTCTCTACTTAATCATTGCTTTCTAGGTTCACAATAGGTGCTATGTCCTTGCCAGTCACCCATATTTAGACCCTCAAAAGTCACGTCTGTTGATACGTAGTGCATACAAAAATATTTGCAAGAAGCCACCCCAATAGAACACCCCCATACTTCTTATTCCTTCTCCACACTCCCCAGCATTCATAAACGCCTCTGTATGCCCCACAATGTACACCCAAAGAAACGCCACAAGTTCCATAGTTCCAAGGGTTACTCCATATCAAGCACGACGTGGCTATGCATTTTTTGGTAATTGCCACTGATTATTATGAAAACTAATTAATACTGGAAAATTGTCTCAATTATGTTTTTCTCAGAGCCCCCCTTTTTAAGAGGGGATAAGGTGCAAATGGTCATTTTCCCGCCTACTCCTCTAACCCAAAGGCCGGTATCACAAGAAAAAAAAGATGGCAACCCTAAATAGAAGAAACCCTGAAATAAAGAACAAGCTATAAAATATAAAGACTTTCATAAAAAGAAGCCTTGCAGATAATAGGGCTCATGTACAAATGCAACCTGTCCAGTATGCTAAAATAGTACTAAAATTGCATGTGTTTAACACGTGTTGTTTGGTGGATCAATGAGACGACTGATATCGAAAAAGCTTCGGATATCAGTCGTCTCGTCAATTGGGCGGGGCAAAAGATTTTGATTGGGTGCTGTTGAAGGCATTTAGCATTTAGGGCTGAATCATTAGGTGGAGGTAGAATCCCTATTGTTTCTACATGTATCTGACGATTCACCCCTGAACCTCAAAGGAGGGAACGAACGATCATTATTGCTACGTATATGGCCAGCGGGTCCATATTATAGGTTCTTTAACCCAAGGATGAACTTACTATTTAATGTTTCCTTTCCAAAAACCAAAAGGAAGATTTTTTTTTAAAAAAGAAGATATAGTGACACTTTAAAAAAAATATTTTGCATTTGTGCAAAAAAGACATACAAATGGATGAACTGTAACTCCTTATTACCCTGTTTTATTGACTTCAATTGAAAATATTCCAAAAAGCACTTTCCACAATTACCCATTGGGCTACTGATGCCATTTCTGCTGAAGTGAGATCCCGGCATTTACCATTTACCATTTAAGAGGGGGGATTGAGGATGTAACATCAATAAATCTGGCACTTGGGATAGCACTGTGGAATTGGGGAATATATATGTATAAGTGAATGTGGCTCATCAAGTCTGCATTTTAAGCACCCCAGGAAACCTGAGAACCCAATAACTGCAGAAAAGTGGGTTATATGATTTCCGCAGCAGCAAAGTGGTTGAATTTTGCAGCTCGGGATATTAGCATTATACATGGGAATAAAGAGCACGCTTACAAAGCTTTAGAATGTCTGATGCTGTAAATTCCAGCTGTGTTTATGAGCCCTGTGCCAAAAAGCCCACCTAGGAATCTGACTAATTCAGCCACTTATGGAGCAATTTAATGTACTTACCTATCACGAGTTTTCTAATGAAGCAAGAGATGAATCACCCAGTAGGTGCAACCTCGGGCAGGGCACCCAGGGTCACATGGAAAGGACACGTCTTCATTTAAATGTTCTTATGAGCCGCGCAGAATTCTACTTACATGATCAGATGCCTAATTCAATTACAGTGGTACTGTTCTTGGCAGTATCAGTGAATGTTAATTTATGACTCACATTGTCTGTCATGATCTGAAACAAGGATTCTCTGTCTTCTAACCTCCTTAATAAAGCCATAGTGATAAGAAATTTTAAATGCCAGTTTTGGCAGACTTACTACAACCACAATTATGGTAGGGTGAGAGGTTGTAGCAGTGGGGTTAATAACTTCTGGGAAGGGACTGGGGCTGTGGGATAGCAGGTATAGTAGGGAGAGATGGTGCCTATAGTAGCAGTGGGGGGATAATAGCCTCTGGGAAGGGACTGGGGCTGTGGGATAGCAGGTATAGTAGGGAGAGATGGTGCCTATAGTAGCAGTGGGGATAATAGCCTCTGGGAAGGGACTGGGGCTGTGGGATAGCAGGTATAGTAGAGAGAGATGGTGCCTATAGTAGCTGTGGGATAATAGCCTCTGGGAAGGGACTGGGGCTGTGGGATAGCAGGTATAGTAGAGAGAGATGGTGCCTATAGTAGCAGAGGGATAATAGCCTCTGGGAAGGGACTGGGGCTGTGGGATAGCAGGTATAGTAGGTAGAGATGGTGCCTATAGTAGCTGTGGGATAATAGCCTCTGGGAAGGGACTGGGGCTGTGGGATAGCAGGTATAGTAGGGAGAGATGGTGCCTATAGTAGCAGTGGGGGATAATAGCCTCTGGGAAGGGACTGGGGCTGTGGGTTAGCAGGTATAGTAGAGAGAGATGGGGCCTATAGTAGCAGTGGGGGATAATAGCCTCTGGAAAGGGACTGGGGCTGTGGGATAGCAGGTATAGTAGGGAGAGATGGTGCCTATAGTAGGAGTGGGGGGATTATAGCCTCTGAGAAGGGACTGGGGATGTAGTATAGCAGGTATAGTAGGGAGAGATGGTGCCTATAGTAGCAGTGGGGGGATAATAGCCGCTGGGAAGGGACTGGGGCTGTGGGATAGCAGGTATAGTAGGGAGAGATGGTGCCTATAGTAGCAGTGGGGGGATAATAGCCTCTGAGAAGGGACTGGGGATGTGGGATAGCAGGTATAGTAGGGAGAGATAGTGCCTATAGTAGCAGTGGGGGGATAATAGCCTCTGAGAAGGGACTGGGGCTGTGGGATAGCAGGTATAGTAGGGAGAGATGGTGCCTATAGTAGCAGTGGGGGGATAATAGCCTCTGAGAAGGGACTGGGGATGTGGGATAGCAGGTATAGTAGGGAGAGATAGTGCCTATAGTAGCAGTGGGGGGATAATAGCCTCTGGGAAGGGACTGGGGCTGTGGGATAGCAGGTATAGTAGGGAGAGATGGTGCCTATAGTAGCAGTGGGGGGATAATAGCCTCTGGGAAGGGACTAGGGCTGTGGGATAGCAGGTATAGTAGGGAGAGATGGTGCCTATAGTAGCAGTGGGGGGATAATAGCCTCTGGGAAGGGACTGGGGCTGTGGGATAGCAGGTATAGTAGGGAGAGATGGTGCCTATAGTAGCAGTGGGGGGATAATAGCCTCTGAGAAGGGACTGGGGATGTGGGATAGCAGGTATAGTAGGGAGAAATGGTACTATAGTAGCGGGGAAGGGACTGTGGGACAAGACATACAGCTGGGTGAAAAGGTGGCAGCAGCAGGAATTAGTTGTACTGGGGTAGAATTAATAGAACGTTGTGGCACCTCATATATCTCAATTTTATTTTCCCTAATAAAGCAGATGGATATGTTTGATTTATTTACTACATTTACAGAAACTGGATGACATCACTTTGTATTTATTAGGCGAAATCCATGAGATTTTGATCTGCAGACAAAGCCGTAATACCAGGTTCAGATCTGAGATAACGTTATTGTGGGAAACATGGGACTGGCTGAGAGTTTGAGGGAAGCAGAGTTACTGTGGGACCTCGCTCAGCGCCGGCTGCTAACGGGATTTACACGGTGCGGTTATTGCAATTTACCCGGCGATGAGTAATGTGCGGCCTCAGAGCAAACGTGCGATTTGGGCAAATCGAATCCGGTACAGGACAGAGAGAGCAATCTAGTTACGGCTAACATGGAGATCCTGCTGCACTCTGGCTCCTGTCCAGCGATCACAGTGAAATCAGAACTCATTAACCCCTGAATGCCCAAAGACATCGCAAGGCATGGATTTGCAGCAAAATTCCTCATTTCGCCATTGGCAAATTGTTTCACAATTGTAGCCGCAAAAAACGGCTTGAAAAAAGAAGTGAAAACGGGACAGATTGGTTCATCAATAGTCACTATTGCTTCCTAGCTAATCCTAGCACAAACAGTCCGTTCTTGCAGAAATATCCTAATAGGCTTTATTATCCAGATATTTGTGCTAACGGGACATTCCCTCAATCCTTTCCACGAGCGGTGACCCCATTCTGTCCAACTTTCTTCTATATATACTCTCTTCTAAGACATGTCCCATTCTCTTAGTCCTTGTTAACATAATAAGCAGCCACCATCTCCGTTAGTCTTCATATAAGTTTTTAAAATGGGCATTTATGCATCTTTTAGAATTTGCTCCATTTTTAAGTAGGTTAAGGGGGGGGGAGCAGGGTTCAGGTCTTTGCAGACATAGGACGTGCCCCAGGTTTACTAATACATTGGGGGGAATTCACAAAAGTGGTGATATTCCGACACAATAAAAGTGGAGATAGATTTTCCACCTAATTCACAAACCTCTATCTCCACTTTTGTGTCTTTTAAACAGACAGTTTTCAGATTTTGTCATTTTCTGTCGGTGCCATCAAACCCAGTCCCACAGCTACAGGAGCCTTGGGGTAAGTATTTTACCAGCAGGATTTTGCATTTCATATGCCATTTGCCATTTCACTTTGGGGGCATTTCCTGAGGGGTAATTTTAGTTTGCCCAGGGAAACTATACATCATTTTTTCAGGACAATCTGGGCTTTATATATTTCTGTGTAATTCCACTCCGGTAACAAGATTTTAGGGTCTAAATACCGTCTTCTCTATCCCCTACTCATTACTGGGCAGCAGCCACCCGGCCCACACACCAACATGCCTGGTGAATAGAGGTCCAACAGGACTAGGGCCCAGCGGGTTTTTATCCAGTGCCCTGTTGGGCCAGTCCAACCCCCAATAACCCAGTTTGGGTGCCAGTGTGTATGTGCCACCAAGATGGCTACTGGGAACAGGAGGGGACCAATGCTGTCAGGCAGCTCTGTAGTTCAGAACATGCTATGGGGGCACAGATAAGTTTGGGCAAATGTCAGTGAAGTGGTTAACGTGGGGGCACTGCTGCTAAAACTAAAAATGCCTGGGAGGCTTTACTTTTTCTTTTAATAAAAATGTTTACAATATATTCACACAAAATGTTATTATTGCCTCATTGATTAAGCTAAAACTAGCATAACAATGCAAATATGAGGTAAAAACTTTTTATATATAAGATATAAATTGAACTTTTTTTAATCAGTGTTTTACTTGTTTATAAAATGTTAATGAGGCTTTTGCTCCTATTGTTCTAGGGTGAGACAGAAACTTGTCCCCTAACAATAGGCTGCTAATCCCCATTAATATGTTACTGACCCCCCAATGGGGCCCCTACCTTAGGTGTGAAATGGAGACTGGGGGAAACAAAACAAAACATAAGAGCTTAGAATTGATCTGACAGAGTTACACTGAGCTTTACTCCATTTTGAAAATGTCGGGGAAAATGTCGGGAAAAAATGTTGTTAAAACGTCGTATAAATGTCGTTTAAACAACAAATTCACAAAAGTGTCTGTAAACTGTCTTTCTTTCCCCAAAAACAGAAAAGTGGCGGTTGAGTCGGAATTTAGGCGGATTTCTGTTTGTGAATCTGGAGAAAGTGTTTTTCACCAGTTTTTCCACCACTTTTACTCCAAAAAAGGGCTCCCTCCACTTTTGTGGATTCCCCCCCATTGTGTCCAAACAGATATTCACTGTTGACCATCAAACCAGGACCTTTTATCTGCTCATGGCTTGCTGTGGTTTAATAGAATTGTGCAGCTGTTATTGCATTGCCCTCTCTATGGGGGTTATTAATGCTACTCATTAAGGGTGCTCCTTCCATTACATAGAATTGCTGAAGTAGCACAGTGACATGTAAAGTCTTTGGAGAATCTCAGGGGGCCAAAACCAGAGAAGCCCTCAGCTGCTCCAAACAGGTAGACAATGTAGTAGATTTTCTTATATTTAATTATTAAATTTCACACGGGGCTAGCCATATTCTTCTTTTCCCAGGGTGCCACAGCCATGTGACCTGTGCTCTGATAAACTTCGGTCACACTTTACTGCTGCGCTGCAAGTTGGAGTGATATCCCCCCCCCCAAGCAGCCGATCAGCAGAACAATGGGAAGGGAGCAAGATAGCAGCTCCCAGTAGGTATCAGAATAGCACTCAATAGTAAGAAATCCAAGTCCGGCTTGGGACTCCTCCAGTTACATGGGAGTAGGAAAAACAATAGGTTAGCTGAAAGCAGTTCTAATGTGTTTGGCTGGCTCCTTCTGAAAGCTCAGACTCAATGCACTGAGACGGCGCCTACACACCAATATTATTTATTATTATACATTTATATTTAGTTTCAGTGTATCACATGACAAGTGACATCACTGAACCCCATTCATAACCGATTACATCCTAAGCACCATTTATAAGGCTATATTTTCCATGATATTCCTGGTACTTGTGAGTGATAAAGGGATATACACTCTTTTTACTGGCAGAACCTCATTACGATGTTCCATAAATGTCAAATGCCATGGAAGGTGATCATTTAGTGCCTTCCGCCCCTTCTTCCCTCTGCAAACGCTCTGCTTTATAGCAACATGCAAAGAGTCCCGGGGTTTTACAGCGAGTTACTGTATAATTTAAAGTTCAATATAACCGGAGCGCAAGAATGAAATGCCTATAAAATTGTTTTACCTCTTACGGAGAAGAAATGGCAGCTGTGAAGGGCAAGCACATCATTTCAGCGTTGCTGTTAGGGAAGCAAATTACAAAATCAATACTTGGCTGTTAAAGACTCCGCCCGGTAAATTTTCTACATGTTAATGTGTTTTAGTGGAAGCATTTGTTGTGTCAGAGCTAGAAAGGACTGCTATGTAAACAGGCATCCCTCATAGAAACAGCGCTTAACTTATACATGGTACAGGCATGGACTGGCAATCTGTGGGTTCTGGCAAATGCCAAGGGGCTGCTGTAAGATGCCATAGACACTCACTATTTATTGGGGGGATGGGGGCTGTTTGGGCCTCGGTGTATGTAAAATGCCAGGGTCTGTTTTGAATCCCAGTCCAGGCCTGGTTCTTAAGGTGGCCATACACGGGCAGATCCGCTCGCTTGGCGATGTCGCCAAGCGAGTGGATCTTCACTCGATATCCCCACCTACGGGTAGCAATATCGGGGAGGCATGTCGGTGAATTCGATCGTTTGGCCCTGGGGCCAAACGATCGAATTCTGCAAGCGGCAATGGGGCAGTCGGTTCGGGGACCTCATCAACGAGCCGATGCGGTCCCCGATCCGATGGGATTTTCTAACCTGGCCGACCGATATCTGGCCAATTTCAGGCCAGATATCCGTCGGCCAGTCTGATCGTTTCTGCCCCTACACGGCCCGATAAGCTGCCAAGTCGGTCCAAGGGACCCGTGTATGGGGACCCGTGTATGGGGACCTTTAGTTATGGAGATAAATATCACTGGTGATGTTGCCTGTAGCAACCAATTAGGTCTTTGCTTTGATTTCTAACTTGTAAGTGACTGTTCAAATCTTATTGTTGATTGGTTGCTATGGGAAACATCACCGGAGATATTTATCTCTAGTGATGAGCGAATCTGTCCCATTTCGCTTCGCCGAAAAATTCGTGAATTTTTCAAAAGATTCACGAAACGGTGAAAAATTCCCGAAACATCGAAAATGGCAAGCGTCAAAAAAAATTCCCACGACTATTCTTTTGTCGCACGATTATTCTTTTGACGCCCGCGACTATTCTTTTGACGCCCGCAACTATTCTTTTTTGACGCCCGCGACTATTCTTTTGACGCGGGCGACAATTTTTGGACGTGCCGCGAATTTTTCCGCTGCAAATTTTTTCATCCGTTTCGCGAACCAATCCACCAATGGCGAAATGCGGAAATTCGCCCCGAATCCATGCCTGGCGAAACATCGCTACTCATCTCTATCTTAGTAAACATGCCCCTAAATAACTTCCTTTCCATCAAGAAAATCAACAAAAGTTTGATGCACTAGGCAAGAACATATATTGCTGTATATCAGTAGTTTTGCTTTGGTAAAAGAAATAAGAACTCAATTATAAAAAAAATTACTAAAAAATAGCGATGAGCAAAATTTTTCGGCAGGCATGGAGTCAGGGCGAATTTCTACGTTTCGCCAGTGGCTGATTTTCTTTGTGAAACGGGCACAAAGATTCACTGCAGATTAAATTTGCCACGCGACAATATAAAGTCATGCGTGTCATAAAAAAAATTGTGAGTTTTTTACCGTTTCCCCAATTTTTTCACAGTTTTGCTTATTTTTTGCAGAAGCAAATTGGGACAGATTCGCTCAGCACTAGAAATAAGGACTTAAACTTAGCGCTCATTGACAGTATTCACAAAGGTACTGGGTGCCCATAGATGTGCCTGGGAATTTGCAAAGAGCACTAAGGGAAGTGACAGATAGGGAAATCTTCATTGCCGCAGGCAACTAATCTCCCCGCAATGCCACCCCACCAGCAAGAATGGAAATCGCCAGTGGAATGGCATACACATCGTTACGATTTCCGGAAGTTGCCTTGAGCGGAAACTCTGGGCGACTGTCGGAAATTGCAGCGACGCGTATGCCATCTCACTGGCGATTTACATTCTTGCCGGTGGGATGGTATTGCGGGGAGATTAGTTGCCTGCAGCAACTAAAATTTGTTGTGGGGCGACTAATCTCCCCATCTGTCACCTCCTACTCCCTGCTGGGTGGGAGATTCAACAACTGTCAAAATGTCCCTTCCAGTCCCCAGTACAGATGTGCCAGTGGGCAGCCTACCACCCCCAGATCTTTGCTGCCCAGGGTTTAGGCCTTTTTGGCCTGCGTGCTCTAATGAATGGTATGCAATTGCCAAAGATCTACTGCCAGACTGAGGATTGGGGGATTATTTCAGGTTTTCCATAGGGGAACACATAAATGATCCCATCTACCTTGCACCAAGCCAGTTGGACCCTAATGGCGTTATTGATTCCATACAAAATGCCATCCCAAGTCTAAAACTGTGCACCCCATCTTGCCATATTGGCCTGTTGATTGCAAGCTGCTGTGCAAACTACTTAGCCGGGCTCCACAATGACACTACATTTCTTGGATCAAGGGTTAGATTGTGGGGGAAAAAACCATGGTGATTTGCATCCTATGTGCACCTGTATTGTAAGTGAGGCCTATTGGCTTTGTTATGGAACCAAAGTGCTTATACGGAGGCATGGAGGGGAGGCACTGGTGTTTATATCTCCTAGATATCAAGTATGAATCAGAATAACAGTTTCATAAAGCAAAAGCACGATCAGTGGTGCGAATGTTGTCATATCCAGCGCACTGACGCACGTGGCACCATGGATGGTATCAGCTTGTGATTCACCAGGTGTCGATGAAACATGTAAAGGAACCCTAGAAGGAACATCTCCTCAGGGCAGGTATTACTGCCCAATTAAATTATAACTCATTGCCTCGTGCTTCTAAAATTCAATGGATGGTGCAAATTTACTTAGAAAATGAAAGTACAGACCTGATTGGTGGCTTTTGGCAACTACACTATGAATTGTAATAATGCTGCCACATATTTATTGAGTGGGAGCTTTAATGGGATCTTTGGTGGCCCCTGAAAACAACTGTCAGTTATCTGCACGGGGGCAAAGAATTGCACAGATCACTTCTCCTCTTTAGCCTCAGACTAAGTAATTAAATTAAGACAAGCATTCGTAGCCCCACAAGAATGGCTTCTCTTTGTGTGTCTAAGCCTTTGCAGGCATTCCTTAAATGCTACACGGCACTTGCCCAAACCCCGGGAGTGTGCTGCGGATTAGAGATTTACAGCAGCCAAATGTGTGGCTGGAGGTGGCAAAACCCGTGCAAGTACAGGATGTATATTGAACCTAAGCTTTATGTGTGTGTGAAGGATTGTAGCTATGGAAACACAGCCCAATCAATATGTGCAGATCCCGAGCATTTGATGGTCACGCAATGCTTCATAGCAGCTGACATTATTTTAGGGATTAGAGCTATGCCAAGGTGACTGGAGGCACTGACGGGGATAGGTCATTGAAACGGCATGGGACTATTCTTTTCTAAATTTACCAACAAGTCCCAGTTATTCTGGTCACGGTGTTAAGGCCACATTATTGGCCTCCAAAGGTTTTTATAAATGTATTTATAAGTTGGTTACAAAATTAGACTTGAAGGAAACAGATAATGTAAGTTTTGCACCCTTGTAACCAACAGCAACCAACTATTACCTTATTATTTTTATTTTCAGCCAGAAACTTATCTACCTTAATTTTTCAGTAAGAACAAAGTGCAGATCCTTAGTTTCCAAGGGTTATAAATAAAGCTGGCCATACACCTCGTTTCGTATGATATTTGGTGCTTAAATGGCGGCTCAACAAGGCCACCGATATTGCTGTGGGTATAGGTCGATCAGCCAGGTTAAAAGATTTTGATCAGGCGCCTTTGAAGGTTCCCGAGCAAAATCTACGTTTAGGGCTGAATTGGCAGGTGAAGGTAGAATTCCTATTGTTTCTACCCCCCGAGCGGATCTTCTCCCGATATACCCACCTACGGGTGGGCGATATCGGGTGAACTTAGGCTAATTAGCTTGTTTGGCCCTGGGGCAAAACGATTGAATTAGAATGCTAGTAATGGGCGCAGTTGGTTCCAGGACTGCATCAACAAGGCAATATGGTCCCCGATCCGACTAAATATCTGGTCAATTTCAGGCCAGATGTCGGTCAGGCAGGCCCGTCGTGTGTGCCCCTACATGGGCCAATAAGCTGCCAAATCGTTCTAAGGGACCAATATCGGCAGCCACAATCGGCCCGTGTATGGCCACTTTAAGACTTGTTACAGTTGACTTACCATGTAAATAAATGTGGCATATCATGTTTGTAACACCAGCCAGTTCCCATTTATTAAAACCCACTCTCATAGAAGAGCCGATGTTATTCTTTCTATGAACCGGTCTGCAGTGAATTCTCAGAATGCCTTGTTGAATGTTGGTCGATTGTCTCAGCTGAGCTGACTACAGATAAGCAATTTCACAGAACGGCATTGAGAGGTTATGTACATTCTCAGAACAGCAGGGAAGGGAAAGAGAGAATATTCTTTGAAAAAGTACAGAAATTCATAATGAGCTGATTGTAGGAGATGGGCATAAGGGCCCACCTGCTGGGAGGCATGACAGCAGCCACATAATCAGCAACTTCTACCGTAATCTTAAAATAGGCTATGCCAAGGCTTCTATGCTAGTACAGCATATACTGCTTCAGGAGGGTTTATAGAAGACACTAACAGGGATAATCGTTCCAGTGGACAAGCTGTAGAGCAGTGATCTCAAACCAGTGGCTCGTGAGTAACATGTTGCTCCCCAACCCCTTTGGTGTTGCTCCCAGTGGCCTCAAAGTAGGTGGCCATTTTTAGAGATAAGTTTTGGAAGCAGAGAAACACAGTTTTACCCAAAGAAGAACCTCCTGCAGGCCAGCAGTCCCCATGAGGCCACTGGATGCTTGTGTGGCTCTGTTTACATCTAAACGTGTAAATGATGTAAACAAAGGTTGGGGATCTCTGCTGTGGATAGAGAGAGAAAGGTATTGCAGAAATTTTATGGCAAGATGAAGTTAAGGTGACCATACACCTTCAGATCGCCAAGCGAGCAGATCTGCTCCCGATATCCCCCACCGGGTGGGCCATATCAGGAGAATCCAGTATAATTCGGTTGTTTGGCCCTGTGGCCAAATGATCGGATTATAACGGCGGGTATTGGCAAAGTCGGTTTGGGGACCACATAAACAAGCCAATGCGGTCCCCGATCCGACTAAATTTTTTGGTGCCCCTACACGGGCCGATTAGCTGCCGAATCAGCCTAAGGGACCGATATCGGCAGCTAGAATCGGCCCGTGTATGGCCATCTTTAGTAAGACAGTCCTATTTTACATAAACAGCAGGCATCAGACTTTGTGGCCTACACGCTGCTTCTAAGATACAAGAAAGGCTGATACGTTGATGTCTGATCATGATACAGAAGTAATAAAGTGGAGAAGATGGCCTTGTTATGCAGGCTGCCTCCTACTTGAATGTAGTAGAGAAGATAACTATGTGGGTTCTGACTATTGACTATCTCTATCCCTGTCCCTTCCTGTTGCCTCACTTCATCTGTAGGTTGTTATTGGAGCTCCAGGGCATGTTATTATTAAGAATAATATTGGAAAGGTGGGTACTACTGTGTGTTACAACACCAAGGAAGTGGTCATATCTTTAGAACAGTCCAGGCCACAGCCCAAGGTGCCCTTCATCCAACACTAGTCAGGATGCCTCTGGGCCCCTGTTGGACTTGCAGTATCTGTTGTTATTTCCCTGAGCTAACAGTGTTTTTGTCATGTCAATGTTCTGGAAGTACAAATAATGGGTCAGATTTAATTCAGTGAAAATAAGGTTTATCTTGTGAAAACTCATGGATGAGATTCAATTTGAAATGCAATTCAATCCAGATAAGCTTATCTCAAGGTTTATCACATGGAAACTCTACTGAAGTCTATGGGAAAAGACGGGAACTGAATTCGGAGAAAAGTTTTTTCTTATCAAATTGAATCCCGTCTATGAATTTTTATGTGATAAACCATAAGATAACTTTTTCTCACTGAACTGAATCTAGTTCAACTTGTCTATTACGATTTTATCCAGGTCATACTATACTATATCTGGTAGTAGGAAGTCAGAAGACCGAACCTAAATATGTTTCTGGTATTTGGGTAATAATTCCCTGTATTTGTGCCCTGTCTGTGTCCTGAGCTTTATGGGTGAAGCAAAGAGATGGGACTTCTCATGTGACTGCACAGAAATCTAATCCACTTGTCTCGGGGAGCTCCTTGCGAGGCGAGCCTATGGTAATTCCTATTATAAGGAAAGCTTATCCTTAGTTACTTGAAACTGCTTTTAGTGAAGTGAAGAAACAAATGTTCTCCTCCGTATCAAAGTTCCATCTCTCCCTGTCTTTCTCTTGTCTGAAAGTAGAGATCTCTATGCGGTGCCTCGTGCATTTAAGATTAGCTTTTAAATCTATTTGTAAAGGATTCCAATATGAGGAGGAAATGTCTAGCCTGGTTTAGACGGCCATTCCTTATCCCAGGATCTCTGTCTGCTTCATAGTATTCTCCAGCCGGCTGGGAAGCAAAGCCAGAGAGCAAAGGCAATATGCTGTAATCCAGGACTGTCTTAAGTTGAGGCGAAGCCTGGGAGACAAGTTGAACAGCATTGATTGAAAGGGTTTCTACTGCCGTCCTGCTCTACACTCACCATTACGCCCCGCCATGCCGATTATCTTACATTCTTCTTTCCTTTGACTTGTTCTGCAGAAACCCCACTATACTTGAGTATAGGGCTAGACAGCTGAGCAATTCTTATTGGTAGATGCACACCCAATCCACCGACACGCAAAACTACCCATTAATTAATCTGACCATCAACAATTTTATCCACAACCTGACCCACTAGCCACAGGCTGTCAATACAACCAATGATATCATCATAACCCCAGAAGTGACATCATCTGGAGGTGGGGGGAAAATGAGTAAATGAAGCTTATTTTGTGGCCTACAACCTGACCTATAGACCTACTGCTCTGCCAACCAACAGTATACTCGTATTCCCATCTTGTACCCAACCGGCTGGAAGACTTACCCTGGGCAATTTCCACCCCAGGAAAGGTCTGTAGGTGCACAGAGAGAATATCTAGTGTGTTGCCATTGCAATTGCTACCAGGAACTCTCTAGATTAGAGATAGACCAACAAGGCAACACAGAATTTAAAGGAGTGGTTGACCTTCAGGTTAACTTTTATTATGCTATAGAATGGCATATTCGTAGCAGCTTTTTAATTGGTTTTTATAGTTCTAGAATTATTTGTTTTCCCCTTCTGACTCTTTCCAGCTTTCCATTAGGGGTCACTGACCCCGGCAGCCAAAACACCTAGTGCCCAGTGAGGCTACAATTTTCTTGTTACACTTACTTGTTATTAATTATTTTTCGATTTAGACCCTCCTCTATTCATATTCTTGCCTCTTTTTCAAATCACTGCCTGGCAAACAAGACCCTAGCACTCAGCTGCTGAAATTCCAAGCCAGAGAGCCGCTGAACAATAAGCTTAATAATTCAAAAATTGCAAGCAATAAAAAAATGAAGACCAATTGCAAACTGTCTCAGAATAGCACTGCCTACATCATACTAAAAGTTAATTTAAAGTGAACTACCCTAGTAAGATATACCTCTAAAATAGGGCTAGTGCTCAAGAGGAGATCAAGTCAACAGGAGGTAACGTGACATTTCCAGACCAATATCTGTAAATTTGAAAGGCTTTACATTTGGTACAGTGAGAAATGATATTGTAGCCAATCCACCCACATGGGGGAACAGAGATAATCCCTTCCTAAATATCCCCCCCCCCCCCGGCCCTGGGATGTCAGCTCATCAGCACTTGTCCTTGTCTGCCCTTGCCTGAATTCACTTTTCTCCTGAGCTGATTACAGAATCTTCCCCCTCAGTTTGTCAGCTCCCTCAGAAAGAGGGACATTCATCTAAACAACCTCTTCTTCGCTCTTCCTCCCCTTGGAAAACACGTTTGATATTTCTCTTATATTTATTTCTTTGCTTTTGTACTTAGCGCTGATGTCTTCCAGAGCCTCCTGTAACAGTTCAGATGAGAATTTATGGCTTTTGAAAATACAATTTATGCTTTTTTTCCTTTGGATACTGAACTCAAGAAGGTGTGGGATATCTTGAAACCAGCGAGGCCCTCCGGTGTCATTCCAGATTTCCATTTCTCTTATCTTTTTTCATAGGTCCCCAAATGTAATAAAAGGCACTACATTTGCCCATTAGCAGTACCCATAGCAACCAATGCGATGTTTGCTTGTAAACAGGGGACCAGTAAATTCTACCTGCTGATTGGTTGTTATGAGTTACTGCTCCTGAGCAAACTTAGTGCCTTTTATTACATAAGTCCCAGAGTGTTTTATATGCTAATCCGTATACAGGTATCGGACCCCTTATCCGGAAACCCGTAATCCAGAAAGTTCCGAATTATGTAAAGGCCATCTCCCATTATGAGTAAATAATTTTAATTTTTAATAACATTATATCTCCATTATGACGAAATAATTCTAATTTTCAAAAACAGTACCTGTACTTGATCCCAACTAAGATATAATTACCCCTTATTGGGGGCAGAACAGCCCTATTGGGTTTATTTAATGGTTAAGTGATTCCCTTTTCTCTGTAATAATAAAACAGTACCTGTACTTGATCCCAACTAAGATATAATTACCCCTTATTGGGGGCAGAACAATCCTATTGGGTTTATTTAATGGTTAAGTGATTCCCTTTTCTCTGTAATAATAAAACAGTACCTGTACTTGATCCAAACTAAGATATAATTACCCCTTATTGGGGGCAGAACTGTCCTATTGGGTTTATTTAATGGTTAAATGATTCCCTTTTCTCTGTAATAATAAAACAGTACCTGTACTTGATCCCAACTAAGATATAATTACCCCTTATTGGGGCAGAACAGCCCTATTGGGTTTATTTAATGGTTAAATGATTCCCTTTTCTCTGTAATAATAAAACAGTACCTGTACTTGATCCCAACTAAGATATAATTACCCCTTATTGGGGGCAGAACAGCCCTATTGGGTTTATTTAATGGTTAAATGATTCCCTTTTCTCTGTAATAATAAAACAGTACCTGTACTTGATCCAAACTAAGATATAGTGAATCGTTATTTAAGGCAAAACAGTCCTATTGGGTTTATTCAATATTTAACTGATTTTTAGCAGACAAGTTATGGAGTTCCAAATTACGGAAAGATCCCTTATCCGGAAAACCCCAGGTCCCAAGGATTCTGGATAACAGAGGGGGGGGGATAGACAGGGATATTCTGGGATCGTTTGCATTTGGTCTTCATTCCTTTTTTTTTGCACTTTTTCAATTTATTCAGCAGCCCTTCAGTATTGAATTTTAGCAGCTATCTAGTCGCTAGGTCCCAAATTTACCCTAGCAACCAGAGAGTGGTTAAAATAAGAGAATGGAACAGGAACAGGAGAGGGCCTGAATAGAAAGATAAGTAATAAAAGGTAACAATAGAAATGTAGCTTCATAGAGAAATAGTTTTTTGGATGCTGGGGTCAGTGACCCTAATTTGAAAGTGAAAGAGGTGGAAGGGGGAAGCCTATAAAAAAACTGTAAAAAATAAAGCCCAATTAAAAAGTTTGGTGTACTTGTTGGTGCAACCTACTGTTTGAATCGTAGGGCTACCACCATATCCAGGGTGGCTATATCTGCAGGGTTTCCCAGCGTCAGTAGGTGCACCCCATTTATCAGAGAAGCAGGATGGCACCCATGGGAAGTGTAGGGGCAAAGTTGCACACAAGTACCTTAATACATTGCACCAATATGTGCTCCCCATTGTGTCCATTTACTTGCGGGTGAATCCGTTAATGACCCTTTTTTGGGTCGTTAGAAAACAAAAGCAAAGATCTGATTGATTGCTATGGGCAACATCACCGGTGAAGTTGGCTTACACACTATAAGAAATATGCCCCTAAGAGTAATAAGATGACTCTTTCAGTAACATTGAATACTTTACTACAAGGATAATATCCGACTTGTATTTTACGAACGTCACTGCTGAAGAGGTTCCCTGATGAGTGTGACATGTTGAAGTGTGGATGAGGGTTGCTTTGCTAAAAATAACACTAGTTAAACATTACATTTATTAGCAAAGGCTAATGGTAATTACTTTGCAATCACTTGAGTTACCCATTGCAGTCGCTCAGAATGACAAGTCACTCTGGAAATGTTCAGCATGAAATTCTAGCAGAGAAATCTATACATAATGGTTATAAAGGGGGAAAATGGACCCACAAAAACATATAATTCCCATCAACAGTGATGAAACTTAACTAAACTGAACTGAGTGTTACCAATCATTGCAGTAAAATATTTTGGTGTACAGGACTGGATTGGAATTCAAAATAGGCCCTGACATACACAGAGGCCCAAACAGCCCCCTATAGGCCCAAGATGTCTATGGCATCTTACAGCAGCCCCTCGGCATTTGCCAGAACCCACAGATTGCCAGTCCGGGCCTCTCCCCACCATGGGAAGCTGATCTGTTTCACATATGATACTGACATTGTGCAGTAATTAGGATTCCACCAGACCCTCTATACTTATGTCCTGCCCCTAGCAGCCAGCTGGTTATGCCCCATATTTAAAAGAAAGATAACCAGTAGCCATTTAAGAAATACTAACTCGTGATGAGCAAATCTGTTCCATTTCACTTCGCCAAAAAATTCTCAAATCTTTCAAAAGAAACGGTGAAAAATTAGCGTAATGGCGAAAATGTTGTGCGTCAAAAAAATTTGTCGCCCGCGGCTATTATTTTGTCGGACAGCTATTGTTTTATCGCCCGTGGCTATTGTTTTGTCGTGCGGCTATTGTTTTGACGCCGGCGGCTATTATTTTGTCGCACGGCTTTTGTTTTGTCGCCCACGGCTATTATTTTGTCACACGGCTATTATTTTGTTGCCCGCGGCTATTATTTTGTCGCGCGGTTATTCTTTTGATGCCGGTGACAATTTTTTGACGTGCGGCGAATTTTTTCATCCGTTTCGCGAAACAATCCGCCAATGGCAAAATGCGGAAATTCGCCGCAAATCCATGCCTGGCAAAACATTTCGCCCAATACTAACCCATTGAAGGCGAAACATGCCACTTGCCTGGCTGTGGGAAGAAATACTCACTGCTTGGAGGCATAATATTGGCATAAATGATTATGTTGACTGGCCAGGTCAATAGCCATGCCCTCATACCATAAAACATGAAAGCTGGTTGTTGGGCTTGTGGTGTAACAATATCTACAAGACCGCATTTTGGACCCTGTGGTAGTGGAATAGGAAAGTAAACCCACCAATCTGCTTGGGGGTCCAGAAGTGTTCATGGAGCCCTCTCTTATGGGCAATTCACTATTTGAGGGTGTAAATTAATAAGATACAGGTGGAGCAAGCTTTCTGGATGCATCAGGTGCATGGAACCCATTTTTCATGTCAATAAGGAAAATCTTTGACCATAACCCCATTCCACCATGTCAATTTCCAATAAATGGGAACTCTGGCTTTCGAACCAAAATTTGCCCGACACAACACAGAAACCCATTAACCCCTAATATACCTATCAATGTAATCCGTTCATTCAAATAAATACCATTCAAATAAATACCATTTTTATATGCTGAAACCCAGCTGCGAAACAGTTCTTCTCTTTCTGCATCATTTGAAATCCTGGCAGGGGAGGAGGGACTAAAACACTGATGTTATAAATTGTAACAACTTCTCCACAGCTTACAGACAGCATGCAGGAACTACATAACCCACAATGCATTGCACTGGGATGTTCCTTTTCATATTGGCATCACGTGTGCAGGGCATTGTGGGATTGGGAGGATGCAGGCTGAAGGCAGGCTGAGGACAGGCGACTACTGTTACATTTTATTTGAGTCTCAAAGCAGTCAGCCAGATCAGCAGGGGAACAGGGGGCGGGGCTTAGGGAACTGTTCCAAACCATATTATTACATTAAATATCATGAAAAAGCTGCATATTTTTCAATTGATGTATATTGCAAGGGGGGTTATAATATCTATATTTTTCATTATTGGATAAACACACATATCTACTGTAGGTATAATGTTAGAGTGTATCACATAGGTATATACTCTGCTTTCTATATTATTACATTTTTAATATAACAATGAACATTTTGGTGGATGACAGGCTACGTTGGGATAGTAGATGATTCCCAGCCAGTTACTCTGTTATCTAAATAAGATTAGCCTGCAGTTGGATTGCTCCGCACCGAGAAGATCCATCACCAACTTCCACATGTCACCGTGTCTCTGACCTTTGAGGCAACAGCTCAATGCTGTTCAATTTCCCAGCATTAATTCCTGCGGGTCACTGACCCGGGCACAGATACAGACAAGACAGAGAAACAGGTTGTTCAGACTCATCTCTGCAGGCTGATGGGGAGGGAGGATGGGAACCCAGAGAAACCAGCATTTAGGTGAAATAAATATGACAAATGGACCTGCTTCTTATTCAGTAGGTGATGGAAACTCACAGGAACAAGATACTCCAAGGAAACCCCAGATGAATATGACTAATGGGTTCATCTATTTGTAGAACCTTCAGGAGAAGCTGCATAAATCTGAGGCTGGGGGGGTGTGGAGGACGGTAAAAAAATGCAGTATTTGTCAATTCTAATACAATTTGGGCTAAAACTGATTATATAGACTGGAAGATTGAGTGTGCATTGAGTTGACACATGGACCCTTCTGTACATTCCATTCCTTTCAATTATTTATATGGCCTAGAGATGAGAAACTGCATTTGGTTTAAATCTGGTTCGGTTTTAATACATAGAGATTTTTTTAACTACCCAACTAGTCAAAAAATCATCTATGGGATTAATGCAGCACAGGCAGATTTAATCTACTGATTTGGGCCCTTCAGACCGATTTGGCTTCATATCTGCCCATGTATGGGGTCCTCTGGCAGTCCTATATAAAGAAACAAATATAATCAAGCGCAGTACTATAATAAATGATATAAGCTCAGGTGCCCCAGACCCTCAGCAAGGGGGGCAGAAAAATCGTAGCCATATACCAAAAAATAGTGAATAGGCTTTTAAAAAAAACACAAAGGCCACTGGAAAATCAGTTAAAAACCAAAAACTTTATTTGAACAACATTTCTATCCCCTCTGATCCTTTGGGTCCTTTGGGCAGCTTTGATTTTCCCATTGGATCGAGGACCACATTAGCCAACATTGATGAAGTCCTCACTCTGACAGGTCATATTCCCATTTTTGTAATCGCATTCAGTTATACCTTAAGTGGGCATATTGAGGGAAATCAATATCCACCGATCCAATCAAGTGGATCTAATAATGTATGGCTTTACACACAGGTGTTTAAAAAAACATGCTGAGAGCATAAAACATGTATATTGCACATCCTTTTATTCTATTGCATACTGAAGCCCTTGTGTAAAAGCCGTAAAGCTGACCATACACACACCAATATCACCGTACGAAACAAAGTTTTGTGCAATATTTGGTGCATTTATGGTGGATTGACGAGGCAACTGATATTGCAAAAGCCTTGAATATTGGTTGACTCTTTAATCGGGCTAGACAAAAAGTTTTGATTGGGTGCCATTGAGGGGGCCCGAGCAAAGGCAAGTGTTTAGGGCTGTTACGTGCATGGTCACCTTAAGCAAGAGGTCAGGGCTGGCAGACTACAGGGTCAATACCAAATAAGATGAGGAATGGAGAAGTAGGGGCAACTACCATGGCAGAGAGACCTGAAGGAATGGAACGAACAAACTGGCCAAGAGCAAAGGAGTCAGATGGGAGTCACTAGGGAGTGCGCTTGGGGCATCATGTACATCTATGCCAGTAGTAGCTTCCTGGTGGGTAATAATGTGGCTGCATCAGAGGAGCACTGACCGAGGGTCATAACAAGAGTCTGTTTGCAGTTAGGAAGACCTTGCACCTTGGATTTTGGGAATTATTATATTATTCTGGTCTTCAAATACTATAGTTGTTAATTAGCGATGAGCGAATCTGTTCCATTTCACTTCGCCGAAAAATTAGCGAATCTTTCAAAAGATCTGCAAAACGCCGGAAAATTTGCGAAAATGTCGTGCGGCAAAAAAAATTGCCGCCCGCGGCTATTCTTTTGTCACCCACGGCTATTATTTTGTCGCACGGCTATTATTTCGTCACCCGCGGGTATTATTTTGTCGCATGGCTATTCTTTTGTCGCCCACGGCTATTATTTTGTTGCGCGGCTATTATTTTGTCGCCCGCGGGTATTATTTTGTGGCCCACGGCTATTCTGTTGTCGCCCACCGCTATTATTTTGTCGCGCGGCTATTATTTCGTCACCCGCGGGTACTATTTTGTCGCGCAGCTATTATTTTGTCACCCGCAACTATTCTTTTTTGACGCCGGCGACAATTTTTGGACGTGCGGCGAATTCATGCCTGGTGAAACTTTTCGCCCATCACTATTGTTAATACTGTACATGAATTACAGTAACCTATAGCTTATGGGTATTGTGCCAACAAATAAGTCATACTAAGTGCTGACTGGCTGTGATTGGTTATCAGACCAGAAGAAATGTTCTACTATGTTATTACATAATTCTTTTTTCTGTAGACCAGGCAATGGGTTGTTGAGCAAACACTCTGCAATTCAAATTGTCTTGCGTTAGATCCCAGCTGAAACACCATGCTTAGCTCAGCTCTTCCCACAATACACTAAGTAAGTCATATTTAGAGACTGCTGATAATTCTGAAATCTTGGCTGCTATGGCTCTGCAGGCTGCTCCGAAGGCAGCTTCCCGTTAGCTAAACCTCAGGTTAGCGAGGCGGGGAAAGAGGCACAATATGTCATGTCGCGTGGGGCTCGGGAACATCTAAACTGAGATGAAAACTAATCGAGCAGAAAAATAAATTGAAAAAAGGTATTTAATAGAAATGATGTGCTTAATAATGACTCAGCTATATGTACTAGGAACAGCATTTATCTCAGTCTCAGTGCTATTGACCTGAATGCATTTTCCCGGCAATTACATAGTTCCAGACACCAATGAGATAAAGTGCACTTTCCCAGTGGTATTAATTAAAGACAAACACTGATATCTTTTTAAGGGTCTTAGAGATCTGCAGATATGCTGACGGCCATATTTGTTACTACTGTTCTTTTCCATGCAGTTTATTTCAGGCAACATACTGGGACTAATTTAGTAAGTAAGAGCAAATTTGGCGCAATTATGTAAATGCCCTTAGTTGATATCACTGTGCCTTTAAACTAGTAGCGCCACTGTTTCATCACTGTGCCAGATACAGGGTTATAGTTACATAGGGTTGAAAAAAGACCAAAGTCCATCAAGTTCAACCCTTCCAAGTAAACCCAGCACACACATACTTACCAATCTATACACTCACATACATAAACTATATATACAACCACTAATACTAACTGTAGGTATTAGTATCACAATAGCCTTGGATATTCTGCTTGTTCAAGAACTCATCCAGTGCTACTATGGGTCCTAATGACCAAGGGAATTCAACTTTGGATTGGGATTGCCCTAGGGGGGTAATATAAGCACGCAAGTTTGTTGCCCCTCTTTGGCTGATGTTCGAAGATGCTTAAGGCCAAGGGCCTAATGACACCAACTTCAAGGAACATGACCAAGCCAGTTTGAAAAGCATCCATACAGTTAGGCCAGCTAGAGATCGGGAAGGTCAGTGGTGCTACCTTAGTTGGTGAGAGTAAGGATAAGCCAAGCTAGCTGAGCAATTTGGGCTTCACTAAGGAGTTAATGGGGGTAGCACCCCAACTGCTAGTTCAGGATAAGGGCTAACAATGTCCTTTCAAACTGTTGTCAGCAGGACCTCTTCGTGTGTGCCGCATCCAGGCCCAGACAAGATGTTTCCTGAGGATGATGAGTACAAGGAAAGTGAACGTCAGGAAGGCATCATGTCTAGTCATACATTGCACTGTTATATTTAAGACTGCGTAAACACTATTGATGAAACAGTGAAGTTATTGAAAGACCAAGTTCTAAGTGCAAATTTAAGAACTGCGTAGACCAGTGATCTCCAACCAGTGGCTCTGGGGGCAACATGTTGATCAGCCATGTGACCTGTAAAATGTGTGACCTCTGATAAACTTCAGTCACACTTTACTGCTGCACTGCATGTTGGAGTGATATCCCTCCCCCCCAGCAGCCGATCAGCAGAACAATGGGAAGGGAGCAAGATAGCAGCTCCCAGTAGGTATCAGAATAGCACTCAATAGTAAGAAATCCAAGTCCGGCTTGGGACTCCTCCAGTTACATGGCAGTAGGAGAAACAATAGGTTAGCTGAAAGCAGTTCTAATGTGTAGCGCTGGCTGAAAGCTCAGACTCAGGCACAATGCACTGAGATGGCGCCTACACACCAATATTACAGCTACAAATACATTTGTTGGTTCAAGAATAAAATGTTAAATGGCAGAGTGAATTATTTGCTATGTAACAGTGTCATTTAGAAACAAAAAGTACATCATAAAAATCATGACAGTATCCCTTTAATACATCAATAGCCTTTTAACAAAATGGGGGCACTAGCACATCCTTACCTGCACTTAACAATGTTAATGAAATCCCATTACTTTTATCCCGTTTCAATGATTTTGACAAAATTATTAACGGTTATTATTATTAATATTTATTTATAAAGCGCCAACATATTCCGCAGCGCTGTACGGTTAGAAAAATGTTAATTTTTTTTGGTCATTTAGGCAAAGAAGAAAAGTCCTTTAGTCTTCCATAAGTAATTATGGATGTAACAGATCTTAGAAAATGGCCTGCTTACTAGTACCTTGTACCGTAATAGGTCTTACCCAGGCTGCCATTCTCTCTATAGAGAGAAAATAGTAAGGGGCCCAGGACAGAGCCTTGAGGAACCACAACAGAAAGAGGCAGAGGAGAAGACAATGCTCCATTGTAAGAGACACTGAAGTCATAAATGAACCCTCACGTCCAGGGCCGGATTTATAAGCCAGGCGCCCCGAGGCCGCCCCCTGTCCGTTGCCGTCCCCGCCCCCCTCGCGTGCGCATGCGCGACCGGCGCACGCACCACCGCCCGCGCATGCATACGCACCACCGCACGCACACACTCGCGTTCGCGCATGCACTGTCTTTTCAATCGCATACGGAGCAGTGGGGGAGAGGTCCCCATTGCTCCGTATACGACAAAAAACTTTAATATTTTGGTGCGGCGGGGCGGCATGCCACCCCCCAATTTGTGCCGCCCAAGGCCCAGGTGTTTGTGGCCTTTCCACAAATCCGGGCCTGCTCACGTCTATGTACCTGCAAACTTGTACATTTCGAAAAAGTTTATTATTTGTCATCGAGTTAATGTTACCCTTTAAAAATAACGTTTGACCACAACAGCTGTTACCACGATGCCCCCTACCTCTTGCATATCCCCAGGAATGTGCCTTCATTGCGTAGAGGGAAAGCGGCTCTTGACAACTGCCGAGAATGCAGGCAGGTTAAGAATAGAACAAGAGAATACGATTCCTCCGGGGATTTGCCGAGCTTGAGATTTATACACTATTACTTTTCCATAAGGGATTTATAATGCGAGGAAATAAACATTCCACCAGTGGTACTTTATAACTTAATTCTGGCTAAACAATAGCAAAATTGTAATGTAAAGATTTTTTGTTATGAGCAGTTTATAATAGTTTCACCTTTATACCGCTAAACAAAAAATATATATATATATAACTTTAAAAATAGAGGGTAGGACATCTGGATATCTTCTGGGGTTTTGTCGTGGCTACTCGATATTAAAAAGCAAAAAAAACGTATCAAACCCGCACCTGGTTATTTTGCGTTTCCTATAAAAAAATGAAAGAAACCTGATTTATGGCTTTAAAACACATTTGGAACAGGAATGGAAATAAATTCCCCAATTTTTTTTTCATTATTATTGTTTTTTCCCAGCAGTATCTATAAATCAAGAAACAGCGAAATGCTCGGATAACGTATTTAATCCACATTTTATGTAAAATGTTGTCCTTGTTAATGATTTACCGTATGCAAACGGACCGGTAGAATTTAATAAATAATCACTAGGTTTTCTTTCATTTTTTTGTCTATAATTATTCTCCATTTTTCACGTCTCGGCTTGAATATTAAAAATTCGTTTTCAAGAAATATTATGCTAAAAGTCGATTAATCAAAGGGTTATACAATTTTAATATGCTGCTGGGACATATAATAGAAGGTAAGTAAAATGGACTCAGGTTTTTTGATGCATCTTTGCAGTCTTTTTAATTAAAGAGAAGAAATTCAGACCCCTTAACCCTTGCCCTGCCAACAACAGTGTTTACATTTTTCATTTTATATTTTATTCTATGGGAATCACTTGTTTCCTCACTAACAGCCAACAGATAAAGGGGAATTCCTAGTGTATGTTTAAGCAGGAATGCTTCCCAAATGTTTTTGGAATGTAATGTTTTCATGAAAATAGGGGTTTTTATAATCAGCGCAGGAAGAAGTAGGAGAATTCCGTTATCTGAAGCAACTTCTTTATTTTTAATTTCTAGAAGCAGCGGGAAGAAGAAATAAAGACATGAAGCTAATTCTGTTCTAAAAGATTTCTACTTAAATCTACACATCCATATAATGGCCAATATAATTGAGCCCTCTCTTCCTCTGGCTCTTCACCAGTCTTGTCCTAGTTTCCAACTTTCCCCACCTTCTGCTTAGTCCTGCTATAATTGGTTGTTTCTTTTGCTGCTCCCTCCTTTACTCTCTCTAAATTCTCTACCCTACTCCAGTCACCCTGCTTCTCTACCTTTTTCATTTCACTCCAGTCTGTCCTACTTCTCAGCCCACAATGTCCTGCTCCACTTTGTCCTGCTTTCCACCCACTCCAGTCACCCACCTTTTTCACCTGTTCCAACACATTTCAGTTTGTTTTGCTTCTCTGCCCACTATACCCTGCTTGTGTCTGTCCTGCTTCTCAACCTGTTATGTCCCACTCCAGTATGTCCTGCTTCTCCACCCATTCCAGCATGTTCTGCTTCTCTGCCAGCTCCATCCCACTCCAGCCTGTTTTGCTTCTCCCCAACTCCATCCAACTCCAGTATGCCCTGCTTCTCAACCAATTCCATCATGTTCTGCTTCTCTGCCAACTCCATCCCACTCCAGTATGTCCTGCTCCAGTCACCCACATTTTTCACCTGTTCCATCCCTATTCAGGCATTTCTATTTCTCTGCCTGCTCCATCCCAAATTTCAGTTTGTTTTGCTTCTCCGCCCACTATACCCTACTTTTGTCTGTCCTGCTTCTCATCCTGTTCTGTCCCACTCCAGTATGTCTTGCTTCTCCACCAGTTCCAGCATGCTCTGCTTCTCTGCCTGCCCCATCCCACTCCACCCAGTTCTGCTTCTCCCCCACTCCATCCCACTCCAGTATGACCTGCTTCTCCATCCATTCCAGCATACTCTGCTTCTCTGCCAGCTGCATCCCTCCAGCCTGTTTTGCTTCTCCCCAACTCCATCCCACTCCAGTTAGTCCTGCTTCTCCACCAACTCCATCATGTTCTGCTTCTTTGCCAGCTCCATCCCACTCCAGCCTGTTTTGCTTCTCCCCAACTCCATCCAACTCCAGTATGTCCTGCTTCTCCACCCATTCCAGCCTGTTCTGCTTCTCTGCCAACTCCATCCCACTCCAGTATGTCCTGCTTCTCCTTCCTACTCCATCCAGTCTTGCCCCTCTCCTCCTTCTCTTGTACCATATTGTTTTTACTCCTGGTCTCACATTGTATCTTGCCTGAACGACTCACCACTCTCCTACCAGATGTCCCCTTAGCAAATCCCTTACATTTACTTTCTATCTCATAATCTTCTGTACAAGTGTTGCTTTTTCCACTTCTGTAATATCTGTTATGTGTTATACAGAAAGTGACTTTCTAAAGGTTGAGCTAGGTTCCTTTTTGCAAGAACTGGGAATTGTATTTCAACCCCTAATAGCTTTACTGTATTCAAGGAGGAAAGGAAATGCAAGTTTCAAAAAACTAAATGTTGGATACATCTGGTATCATTATGGCAGTGAGCACTGCTTCATTGCATGCAAAGAGTGGCTCCACTATACATGGCTGTTGCCATTTACCCTACCAGTGCCATTGTGCCCTAGCGGTGCCGCACCTCTTAAACCAGCTCTTCCATACTATCTGTTACACAGAAACTGACTGGTTTATGCTTTACTGGTGCCTGAGTTTCAAGAGCTGAGAACTGTATCTTAGCCCACAAGGATCTTTAAAAAAAACTGAATTTTGGACACATCTGGTATCATTTTGGTAGTGAGCAGTTATATGTTGTACCATGATATAAAACTATGCATATAGCCGCATTAGAGTTGAGTTTTTAAAAGCAGCAAACTCCACTTAAAGACTGGCAAATGAATTGCAATGGCCGCTTGCCAAACACAAGCTCATAATGTGCCCACGTCCCCCTCTCACGGAGGATGTAACGCTCTGCAACATATAAAAAGGTGTTACCCAGGTTGAAATTTAACACAAAACTTCACCGCCATGAAATTTGCTCTTAAGGAATGTTATTATTATGAGCTTTGCCAATTCTTTCACCACCTCTTCCACCCGCCACCAAGCTCATTTCCTTATTTACGGTACCACAGCGACCATGGGGGAATTTTTTACTCCGAATACTGAGAAAGTAATTACTTTCTGTTAAAGGTACAGAGCATTAAAAAGGTGGTGACCAATACTTAACATAAGAACCCAACATGTTGCAGTCATTTGGGTTTCTCGTGTAACATGCTTAATTAACCCTCAGAGACTTCAAATGGCGAGCCGGCCTCGGAATATTTCGAGCAAAGCCGTAATTAAATATTTTGTTGAAATTCAATAGACTGTGCCCTAACGTGGGACTTAATCTATTCCTTCTGCAACCTATTAAAGTACCAGCTATAACTTTATATCTGTTTCTAGGCATTTTGCTCTAATCCGAATTCCATTCAAAACACACACAAAAATCATTACGGGTTTTTTTTCCTGATTTTCCTGATTTTCAAAGAGAATACATAAAAGAACAAAAACATGCATTAAACAGGAGAAAATGAACATAACTTCTTTATCCATGATCTTGGGTTTTTGAAGTTTAATACAAATATTGACTGCACCCTTTTACTTCCTGAACTTTATTGTTGAAGTAAACACATTCCTCTTGTAAGTTGTGTTTAGGCTGAAGCCGGACAGGAGACTTTCTCACAGTGTTTAAATTAGCAAGTCGCTACAGATACTTGGCACTTTCCTCTGTGATACAACCAGGGCCACCATCAGGGGGGCACAAGGGGGACAGTCGTCCCAGGCCCGGCTGTACAGTTTTCTGACTAGCTCAGGCCCACTTTAATCAATTACAGGCCCTGTCATTGGTGGTCAGCGGGTAATCACGCTGTGTGTGTGTGATGTCAGTACGCGCGGAGCACAACCTTATAAAAGGTCTCCTTTCACGAGGAGACATAAGTGAGTCGCTGGAGGAGCCCAAAGCCTCTGGAGGAGCTGAAGAAGCCAACGGAGGTGCCGGAGAAGATAAAGAAGACCTTGGAGGAGAAGGAAGACTACAAGAAGGAAAAAGTTTAACGGTAAGTCCACTGAGCACCAATGTCTTAGGGGGGGTACTGGCCACCAATGTCTCGGGGGAAACACTGGCCACCAATGTCTTAGTGGGAGCACTGGCTACCAAAGTCTTACGGGAGCACTGGCCACCAATGTCTTAGGGGGAGCAATGGCCACAAATGTCTTACGGGAGCACTGGCCACCAATGTCTTAGGGGAAGCAATGGCCACAAATGTCTTAGGGGAAGTACTGGCCACCAATGTCTTAGGGGGAGCAATGGCCACCAATGTCTTAGTGGGAGCACTGGCCACAAATGTCTTAGGGGAAGCACTGGCCATCAACGTCTTAGGGGAGCACTGGCCACCAATGTCTTGAGGGAACATGGGCTACCAATATCTTAGGTGGAGCACTGGCCACCAAAGTCATGGGGGCCCTTGGCCAGCACGGTTGGGGGGGCATGGGGGAAAGCCTTCCTCAGGGCTCATAACTGGGGGAGGGGGGTCCAGTAAATTTTGTTGTGAGGGGCCCTGTTTCAACAAAACCACCCCTGATCATGAGGAAGGGGACATCACAACATGAATTTTAGATGCCCAGTGGTCTTCAAAGCCATGAAAATGTTTAAATAAATATATAAATATATAGAAAGAATAAAAAATAGTCTTGCTATAAAAGCAGCCTGGACTTAAACTGTTCTCTGTGTGTGATATACACAACGGCTGCAGCAACACAACGATGGGTCATTGGCAAATCCAAATTGTGACTCATCCATTTTCATTAACAGAAGGTTTTTGTCCATGAGTAAAATGTGATAAACATTTCCTATTTACATCGTTCAGCCCCTTCCTTATGTTTTTTTCCCTCTACAGACTCACAATAACAGAATCATGTGTGCACAGAGTATATGATGTTATTTTTCTTGTTATGACCTTGTGTATCTATCCCTCAGTGTGCACTTGATTTTACTTACTTCCTCTGGACCATCGCCCCCAACCCAAAACCTTCCTATGGAGGATTCCACCCTTCTTTCAAAAAAAAAAAAAAGAGAGACATGAGCAATCTGTTGAGTTTAAATGAAATAACACGGACTGGAGCAATGAAGTGTTTATGATAAAGAGTATTTATAGCATAAAAAATACAAAAGCAAGACCATTACTTAAACCTGAGACAAACCCCAAGCCCTTTCCCCCATGGTATCATAACGTTGTATCCAGCTTAACTGTTTTATCTACCCAAGCTATGTAATAATGTTGGTGGACACCATATTGTAGCATCATTTCCATTCCCATAGTGCACTGCAGTGAGTGTGGCCAGGAACATAAGCAGGGGAACCCATGGTTTTAGCCAAGCGCACAAGCCGTGAATGTTGATCTGTGTCTGATGTGAAGTCCAGTGAGGTCCATGTCACTGTGGCCACACTGGGAAGCCGTGGCCAGACTGGGCATCAATGAATTTGTTTCAGCACTTGAGCACACTGATCTTTGGCACTTTGGTGCCCCACTGGCACCAATGGCATTGCCTTGTTCTTTTGGTCACCTTGCTGGTAGTAGGGTCTATTGTTATCTATGAGTACCAACTTTGTTCATGATCCAGCTACCTGAACTTGGACACTAACCCTATTAACCTCTACTATGCCTTGCTGAGGGCTGTTGCCTGTGCCTGTTTTAGAACCATCCTTTCTCCCTTGTTCATCCAGACTATGCCTATAATACAGCGTGTATCCTGTTCTGAAGTTCCTAGCCTGCCTGTATAGCATTTCCTGCTTTCTTATTGGTCCACACTCCAAACTTTCGACCAATGGCCTGTAATACATAATCACGATGACATTTTTTATGAATCCCATACCCCAGTCAATCAGTATGATACTGACTAACAGAAAATGTAGTGTATGTCTAGTACAGTGATCCCCAACCAGTAGCTCCTGAGCAACATGTTGCTCCCCAACCCCTTGGATGTTGCTCCCAGTGGCCTCAAACCAGGGAGTTATTTTTGAATTCCTGGTAAGGTTTTGGTTGCATAAAAACCAAGTATAATGCCAAACAGAGCCTTCTGTAGGCTGCCAGTCCACATAGGGGCTATTAAGTAGCCAATTATAGCTCTTATTGGCACCCCCAGGAACCCTTTTCATGCTTGCGTTGCTCCCCAACACTTTTTTCATTTAAATGTGGCTCACGTGTATAAAATGTATGGGATCCCTGGTCTAGTACATACCCAGTGATCACCCCATATGTATCTCCTATTACTCTCTCATCTCCAGTTAAATTAATGCCCTTGCCTCCTTAGGTCCCGTTTGCATAAAAAATGCAAGTATGATATTATGTGGCAGGCACCTTGTATCCAAGTGGAGAGGAATGTTCAATGTGCATAGGACCACTAAGATGTTTCTAGATTGATATCTATTGAAAATAAACCACTTTGGCATGTGCTGACAAAGAGCCTTGTGCTTTATTCCCAAACAACACACTGAAATCTACTGTATTGCTCAGCATTATAAATAGAACAGAATGTGACAGATTGTGTATGTTGACCTGTGAACACAAATAAATGTAAACTATCCAGCTACACATGTGAGGGGTTCTCCTTACTCCCCAAAGTGCTATCACTCAGCATCTCTACATGGGCCCCTTTATCAAAATGACAGGAGAGTAAAACACGACTCGATCTATCAAGATTATTTTGAAAAACACAATTTCACTTGTTTTTTTATGTATACTTAGCTTTTATGTCTTTACCCAAAATACTCCAGTAGAAGTCTGAGGAACAAAAAAACCCCAAAAAATGTAAATATTGCAGATTGTAGGTACAATTAATGTATACACTGAAAATTCACTGAAATAGATTTATTTATGCAGTATATATATATATATATATATATATTCTGTAAAGGGTTGAAATCATCCCATCATGCTCCCTTCTGTTGCCTCAGCTAATCCATGATAATAACTCAACTGTAAGAAAGACTCAAGTTGACATTTTTTGGATGTCTTTGTCTTTGTTATTGTAAAGGATTCTCAACTTGTTCTGGCTCAACATTATCTACAACAAAGACCTGTTAAGGCAAGTTAAAGAAAGCAGAATGATACCCAGATCAAGAATATGAAGTGGTGATGGGTTGGACACACAATGTGGACGGATCAATGTGCCAGGTTGATGCAAACACCACTCTGGAACCACACAATGTGGACGGATCAATGTGCCAGGTTGATGCAAACACCACTCTTGAAACACACAATGTGAACGGATCAATGTGCCAGGTTGATGCAAACACCACTCTGGAACCACACAATGTGGATGGATCAGCATTCTGGATTGATGTAAGCACCGCTCTGGAACCCCCACTGACATAGGATACTGGGATGACTAAGGATAACATGGAGTAGGAGCACCAAGGAAGACTTGTTGAAGGAAGAAAAGATGGGGGTGAGAACAATTATGTTGCTTCATCGAAGCCCTATGCTCTGGCTAAAAGCAAAGACAATATGTAAGTTACATCATAGCTGGAGGAAACCGAAAACATTATTTTATGTCTAGAACCCTCTACCAACAGTTAGGCATGGTGATTGTGTTTTGCTCCTTCATTACTTTAGCGCCTTGCTTTTATTGAAGGAAGCATGGATTCCTCTTTGCATCAGAAAATTCTGAAGGCCAGTGTTAGGTCATCTAATGGTGAGCTGGGTCATTCAGTAATACATGGATCAAGAACATACAAGCAAAGCAGCAGAAAAGCTAAAAATCTACGTTAAAGTCATGGTTTGGTGTGGATAAGGTCCTGGCCTGAGATGATGGAAGAATTGAAAAGAGGAGTTTATTTTTGAAAGCCTACAAATGTTGTTGAAGCTGCTCTGCAAGAAGGAGTGGGCTAAACATCCTACAAATACAGAAAACCAAGAGCTGCGGTCATTACAAGTAAAGGTGGTACAACCAGTTATTGACTGTGAAGGGGCAATTACTTTTTCACACCTGTGATTGCAATATTTCTTTATCATCCACACCAAGAAAATGGCATAGAAACAGTACTTCAAAAAATCCTGTCAAAATGAAAGTGAACGAGTTTGATGTCAAAAAGAGAAGAAATCGAAGAGAAGTTCTGAAACCTGTTGACTTCCAGCATGACTTAAATTGGACAGACACAGCAAGATCTTCTCCTTTGCCGAAGACATCAAACAAACAGATCCTAGTGCTAGAGCACATCAGGCTGGTCCAATCATTGGATCACAATCAAATCTTACTACATGCCTACGAAAACTGTTTGGAAGAGAACTGCATCAATGCACCAAGGTTGCTTAATTAGTGGATCCTTACCCAGTCCTTGATACAGTCCTTGTCCAATGTTCTAACAGGCCTAAAGGCCCCATACATGTCATTAAGCCAATAGGAAGTCTTGAGGGGCTGAGTCTGCAGGTTTACTGCCCACTATATGGCCACTTTAATATACAGAACTTAATATGTACTTGAAATGTAAGGAAATATGGTATAAAATATTGTATGAGCCTCAAAGATCTACTGCTATGCTCCATCAGTGATCCTCAACATGGAAAATGTACAAACTTGCTCTCCCTGGCTGCAAGGAACAAATGTCAAGCTTCGTATTAAAAATGTTATTATTTCCACTACGAGTGCTTGAACATAGCAGCACTATACCACCATGAAGTTCCACCTTATTATTCTAACCCCTGCCTGAACATAAAGCTTTCCTTAACCAGTACTGCCTAATCCCCACGCAGCTCTGCCCTCCCATGTGTTTTGAAACATAGGTTCATAAAAAGTGAAACGAGGAGGGTTTTTAACGTTAAAAGTCAATCTGGTTAATAAATCTTCACTAATGTCTCGCTGTCATATCAGTCTTTATTTATCTTTCATTAGGGAGATTGTTGCAGATGTACTCGATGAGCAAAACTACACAGACAGGGACATTTAGGTGAAATTTATTACAAATGTAAAGAACTAGGACATCATTCCTGTAGGTGGGTCTCTGTGTTCTCTCAGAAGTATCAGGGACCTTGAACTTTATGTCTTCAGTACTTTTTGTCCATTTTGCATCGGACACACTGTATCAGAGAGGTTCTAAAAGCTGTAGATCCTGAAGTTACTATCCAAGCCACATTTGTCCATTCAAGCCACATTAACAGAATCTGGCATCACAACATCTCCTGCCAGGGTATTCCACAACCTCATTGTTCTGTTCCTCCAGATCTGTTTTGTTCTATGTGAAAAAAGATCTCCTCCATCTGCCTGTAATGTTCTCTAAGGTACATGTAAACAGTCCTGCACAGAAACCTTTTCTCCAGAGACAACCAACACATCTTGACAGTCTTTCATTATATTTATTTTATATTATATGTTCCATCCATTTTACTAGCATAACGTCTGTTGGGCATGGGGGTAACTAACTTCTCAATTACCCCAAGTAGATTACCTCAACCCTCAGATTAATCCCAACTGCCAGCAATACCGGGTAGGGCACGTGTTACATGCGACTCTTTCTCAGGTAGGCCCTCACTAAAATAACACTGTATTCCACCACAAACATATTATCTTCCAAATAACTTGGTCAACTGTGGTTCTTTAAAACAGATGAACTCTTTATTGGGCAGATGATACACAATGTAGGATGGGTGAGTGCTGATTTAGATGTCATAAGATCCATCAGGTGTTATCTGTTACAAATACAAGTAGAGAGTTTGCAATACTCAGAGGTAGTACTCACTGTTATGGTGTTTATCCCCAGCAATAAGCAAAGCTTACTAGGGTATTACTCCAAGAATCTATCTATTCCTGAGCCTGACCACTTTAGCCCCTATACTGGAAGCAGTGACTCCACAGGGTACTAACCCTTCCTGGTCTCCTCGTTGGAGCCTCTGGCTGCTCCGCTAGCTACTCTGAGCTTTTACAAACATGCCCTGGTACTACTCCTACTGGAACCTACCTCCATTCCAGGCTCTTCAGCACACACCACACCTCCTCCAGTAAGTGGGGGAAACAAAAGAGGCAAATGTTGGTGTCACTTTTTATAAACTAGGGGAATCCTGACACTCCCTGATTAAATATTGAACTGCCAAATGTCCTTCTCCCCATCCCAAATGTAATATGTGCCCAATTCTAGCTGGCCAAACCCTCCTGGGGAAACTAAAGGAATTTACGGTTGGCAGAACCTTTACCCACCTACACCAGTCTAGTTGCACGTCTCTGCACTCTCTCCAGCTCATTATTATCCTCCTCAAGGGTTGACCTTGATAGGCTCTGGTCTTTTTTCAACCCTCTGTAAGTAGGTAACTATGTAAGGAGCCCAAAACTGCCCTCCATACTCAGGGTGAGGCCTTACCAAAGTATACATTTTTAAACATTTTAACATCTGCCTGTGTCTGTTTGTCATCATGGAACTCCTATGACTTCTAATGTTCTTTAATCTTACCACAGGGGTGCATTATTCCCTATAGTTACAGATACAGCATATTGGCATCAATATTTGCAATATTTTTTCCTCAGGGTGGATGAGTCCTTGGGTTGTTCCCAAGTTCACAAAACTCTCATTGTTCTTGCAAAGGAAAAATTGCTCTCATTGCACTTTTCTTTTCAGGACTTTTATTACATTCCACCATAAGGGTTACCAGTAGCTTTACATAAATAACCCAGCAGAGTATTTTCCCGACCTGAGCATTTTCTCAGCACTTGATCCTGTAGAGACACTTGTTCCCACACTTGCTGTATTATGATGAGAAGCAGCAGTTTCACACATTAGCGGACAGTGTTATCTTTGATCCCTAATCCTCTGGCATTTGGCTTACTTAAACCCATTTGCTGGGAAAGAGACCAGCGAAAGAGAATAGATCCAGTTCCTACTGTTCTCTATCCTATTCTGTTCCAGAAATGGCACAATAATGACAACTGGAAATGTGTTTCTGCGCTCCTCTACTTATGACAATTGTAACATACACTTTAGGGGTTATTTGCAAATGCTGGCACAGTGTGCAGTGTTCAAAGTGCATTTTTGAACACAAATTGCCATGTTTTTACTGATTATGCAACATTTTTTCCCATAATTCCTGCACGATTGCAGCAGTGCTTTAAGTTGCATCCCATAGCAAGAAAGGGGGAAAGTTGTGCTCACCACTAAATTTTACACCTTTGGGCGGAGGTGCAATGAGGCTGTGACCACAAAATTCATACAGACAGCAACAAGTCCTCTGCACTGACCCGTTATTAATATATATAGGACATTAAGACTGGCTGATTAAGGCTGATGCCGAAGATCACTTGCCGAAAATACCGCCATATGCTCCTACCTGTGCCTGCACCCTAATGAATAAAATGCACTTGGGTGCAGGCACATGTAGCCGATATCCGCCAAAGATACAAAGTCTAGTGTTTTTTTTGGCGGATACCGGCTACATGTGCCTGCACCCGAGCGTATTTCATTCATTCTGGTGCAGGCACAAAGTAGGCAAAACCTACAGTAGTGGGGCGTATCCTTGGTAAGCGTTTTTCGGCTTGCCAAGAATATGCCCATGTGGCATCAGCCTAAGATACCAAGATATGCCCTCCCCTTTAAGCAAAACAGGGATTGTTTGTCCATATATTGCAATATATACAAGCTGGCCAACTGCTGCATCACGGTCATCCCCAGTCTGGCCAGTCCTACACTCACCCCTGGTCTGGCCTGTCCTACACTCACTCACCCCCGGTCTGGCCAGTCCTACACTCACCCCTGGTCTGGCCTGTCCTACACTCACTCACCCCCGGTCTGGCCAGTCCTACACTCACTCACCCCCGGTCTGGCCAGTCCTACACTCACTCACCCCCGGCCTGGCCAGTTCTACACTCACTCACCCCCGGTCTGGCCTGTCCTACACTCACTCACCACCGGTCTGGCCAGTCCTACACTCACTCACTCCCGGTCTGGACTGTCCTACACTCACTCACCCCCGGTCTGGCCTGTCCTACACTCACTCACCCCCGGTCTGGCCTGTCCTACACTAACTCATCCCCGGTCTGGCCAGTCCTACACTCACTCACCCCCGGTCTGGCCAGTCCTACACTCACTCACCCCCGGTCTGGCCTGTCCTACACTCACTCACCCCCGGTCTGGCCAGTCCTACACTCACTCACCCCCGGTCTGGCCAGTCCTACACTCACCCCCGGTCTGGCCAGTCCCACATTCACTCACCCCTGGTCTGGCCTGTCCTACACTCACTCACCCCCGGTCTGGCCTGTCCTACACTCACTCACCCCCGGTCTGGCCAGTCCCACACTCACTCACCCCCGGTCTGGCCTGTCCTACACTCACTCACCCCCGGTCTGGCCAGTCCTACACTCACTCACTCCCGGTCTGGCCAGTCCTACACTCACTCACCCCCGGTCTGGCCTGTCCTACACTCACTCACCCCCAGTCTGGCCAGTCCTACACTCACTCACCCCCAGTCTGGCCCGTCCTACACTCACTCACCCCCGGTCTGGCCAGACCTAAGTGTTTGCTATTATTCATTATTAATCAATAAGACTGTGTTCTATTGCCCTTAAAGGGGATATATAACTTGAATCTTGGCAAAAAACATTGTTACCTATAAAATTACACCCCGGAGTTGCAGCAGCCTGCTCCTACCGCAGTGCTTTTGTATTGCTTTCAACTGGGGCTGAAATCACGTAGGTACCCCCCTCACGTAGGTGTCCCCTCCTAACTTTCCCCCACCTGACCCATGTTAATGCCGAGAGTGAAGGCTCAATGGTACAAAGCACAAAAAATGGACTCATTGCATTTTTCCATTTTGCACACTGGCTTGAAGGTCTTAAGTGACCCCTCGTATGTGTGTTGTTGTTGACACAGAAAGACTCCAATTTGTTATTATTGTTAAACAGTTTTATTGTAGTCACACTACATGGTGCTCCATATTACAGAAAGACCCCTTGTCTGGAAAGCATCATGTCCCTAGCATTTCAGACAGGCCCGGACTGGCAATCTGTGGATTCAGGCAAATGCCAGAGGGGCTGCTGTAAGATGCCATAGACACTCACTATTTATTGGGCCTCTGTGTACTTGAAATGCCAGGGCCTATTTGGAATCCCAGTCCAGATTTGATTTCAGGCTATAGGTCTCATACACCCGTTATACAATAATATAGTACAATAAAATACACTGAACAGCAAGAAACCCAATATACTCGTGCATGTTACAAACTAATAAAGTTCACTCACATTTCTACATTCTAAATATTATTAGAAAACAAAAAGAGGTGACAGTTTACTTAAACTTCCATAAACAGCCCCATTTTCCATTTTGACATTAAATTCTGCTCACACTCTGTAATCACGTTTTACAAAGATGTTTTATGAAGAAAGTCCGAAGGAATCGGTACTTATTGCCCACATGACTTTGTGATTTTACTGGTCGATGTGAAATTCTGCAGAAACTTAAATTTCCTGAGCATTTCTTGCGCACTCTTGGGATCTTCATGCTGTTGAAATATTGGGCTGCCTGAAACCCAACATCTGGATTTTATAACCTTGTCAAGCACAGACTCCAGCTGGATGATTCGAGTCCAGTCTGAAAACACGGACTTCCTGTTATTTTTTTTTTTTTACTTTGCGTTTTTTTGGAGCCAAATACACTAGTTTTCAATGAAAAACACATTTAGAAGTTGAGATGTTTTTGTGCGTTGTATTTAAGCATTTTAGTTATAATAATCAACTGATTGGGAGATGTGTAACTCACCTGGTTCATTAGTAATAAGAGACTGCACCCCGCCATGTATTACATGTATCCAGGTGTTTGCACTCAGAACACGGTGAGTGTTTGCCAAAAATCCCTGGTGCATCTGTAAGGAATTAAGCTGTAGGGCTTCCGACAGGGGATTCAAATAGGGGTGGCTGCCAGGACCCTGGATATATTGGGGCCACTCAGGGTAGGGGCTGGAAGCAAAAAGATACAGTGGGGCAAGATGATAACAGTTGGCAAGATGGAGACAGCCCAAGAGATCAAGATCAAGAGCCCAAGAGATCTCTAAAAACGCATTTATTTAGAGAAGCTTACCCTAATCTAGTTTAGCAACACCCTGTGCCCCACCTCTGGTCATGCCCATTCCCACACCTTGTGTCTCAACCCTTTCTCCTTGTAGATTGTAAGCTCTTTTGGGCAGGGCTCTCTTCACCTCTTGTATCGGTTATTGATTGCTTTATATGTTACTCTGTATGTCCCATGTATGGAACCCACTTATTGTACAGCGCTGCGGGATATGTTGGCGCTTTATAAATAAATGTTAATAATAATAATAATGGAACTGAATTAGGAGAAAAGCATTTTTTCCTCGAATTGAATCTCACACAGAGGTCTTAAGGTCCCCACACACAGTAAGATTCGCTCGCTTGGCGAGATCGCCAAGCGAGAGGATCTTCCCCCAATATCCCCAGCTACGGCCCTGGGGCTAAACGACCGGATTATGTAGGCGGCAATGTATCAGTCGGTTCAGGGACCGCATCAACGATATGACTGAATCTTTTAACCTGGCCGACCGATATCTGGGCAATTTCAGGCCAGATATCGGTTGGCCAGTCCGCTCATTTCTGCCCCTACACGGGCAGATAAGCTGCCGAGTCGGTCCAAGGGACCCATATCGGCAGCTATTATCGGCCCGTGTATGGGGACCTTTACTGTATGTAAGAAACCATAAAATTAGCATTTTCTGGCCATTTGTTTAAAAGTAAACATCTCACTGGCGGGTATGTTTGTCTTTTCAGTGTTCTACAGATGATCCCTTGGGGACTGCTTAGCTCTTACAGGTACTAGCAACTTCTCCCACCCATACCTCCTCTCTGCCGCTCATCAAAGCCCGCATTGGCCTTTTTATCTGTTGCCCCTCCTCCCCTCTTCTAGTTCCAGGGTGGTTTTTACAAATGGGAAAAAGGGGCAACTGCTCAGGGCCACCATCAGACCTTTCACCTACTACATCTGTTGACTGGAGCACCCCATAGAATTGGCAGACCCCTCATTTTAATCAGCTGGAAAAGTTCAACATTTTAATTTCTATCAGAAATGTTCTCAAAGGATACATTTTTAACAGAAATCTATCATTTGTGATCACAGTTTATCTTTTGCCAACACCGTGGTACTGGCTGGCAAGCCTGGACCTCATGTCTATTTCAGTAAGCACAGACTTTTTTTTGTATTTCCTGCCTTATTTTATCCAAGTTCTGAAGGTAGGCCTATTGGAAATGTATTGAAGTAGTTTTAGGGGAGCACCAATGAGATCTTTGCCCTGGGCCCACTGGTACCTCAATGCTACCTGCCTAGTTCCCACCATGACGCCAATGCTCTTGCTCTAGTCATAGACTAAAAGCATCTCATTGATTACAATATAGATCGACAGCAGTTTCCTCCTTCTGATTCTCTACAACCATCCCAGGGGCAAATCATTATGATCCAATAGTCACACGTACTATCAGCCCTACGTACACAACCTCATCTTGATAAGGTAGAGATCATATTTCAGAATACTATGTTGTACAGTTTCTTCTATAGTCCTTGAAACACAGAGTCCTTAATGTGCGAATTTATTTTAGAGGCATGGAGAGATTTTAAAGACAGGCGTCTTGAATAATGATTTTTGGTGCTGTACACTGTAAAACTTGCACATTTTAATAGCCTTGGGTTTTATATTTGACACAAGTTGTTCATCTGAAGCCAATAGGAACTGCAGAAATCAGGCCAAAAGGACAATTAATCCTATAGTATAGAAAGCTAGACTCAACAACATCAATGTTTCTACATTCTGTAATTCATTGGCCCCATCTTGATACAGTAATATGAATTACCTTAGGGTTTTCCCTATTCTGTTTGAGCAACCATACAAGGAGATGGTCACCATATTGATGAGGTCACTGGCAATGTCAAGCGTTCTCCTCTTCCCCTTAACACTGGATTCGGAAGTAACGTGTGAGTGTATTATAAAACGTTGGTTCTGTGCATGGAGCAACGTAGTAACAGTTGCAGAGCCAACTCCAGGTTTAGTAACTCATAGTAAGCAATATGAAGGTAGTATTTACTGAGAAGGTGGTTGCAGAGGGGTCAGTACAGAAAGGATGGAAACTGAAGCAGTGGGAAACCAACAAGATCAAGGAAGTTCAACTTGTGTTGTATTGTTGTGTATCCAGCCTTTATAGGCATACAAATATATGTCCCTTTTATATATACCTACCTTGTTTATCTAAAGACACCCTCTGAAACAGGGGTGGAGCAAGGTCATGAATTGATGTCTGGCTACGAAGGTCACATTTACCCTAGCCCAGTTATCCCCAACTAGTGGCTCTAGAGCAACATGTTACTCCCCAACCCCTTGGATGTTGGCCCCAGTGGCCTCAAAGCAGGTGCTTATTTTTTCAATGGGCAAGTTTTGGAGGCATAAGAACCAGCTGTACTGTCAAGCAGAACCTCCCATAGGCTGCCAGTCTACATAGGGGCTACCAATAATCAATCCCAGTCCATAATTGGTAACCCCAGTGGTTTGGAAAGGGTGGGGATCCCTACCCTAGCTATTAGTCAGAAGTTTAGAAGAAAGAATGGAAGATAAACTGTAGAGGGTCTCTATAGGAAGATGCACAATAAAAAATAACAGAAAAGAAAATTGCTTTACAGAACAACTGGGGTCAGTGACCCTGACAACCATATAGCATTTTAACTTGCACTCTGGAAACACATCGAATAAGAATGCATATTATTAAAAAAAGAAAACATTAAACATTAAAATAAGACCAATTGCAAAGTTTCTAAGTATAACACAAGCTATAACATACTAAGGGGCTTGTTCATCAAAGTACAAGTTTGAATCTTGAAAAGGGTAAAATTTGGATTACATACGATAATTTCGGATGATCGCAAATGATTGCAAATGTCACAAAAATGCTTACGAAAAAAACGTATTAGTCACGATAATATCGTATTGGTGATCCGAAAGTCACAAAATTTTCGTATCCAAACAATTGTTAACGGCGGGAAAACCTTTCTGACTTTAAAACTTCAGTGCATGATTTTGGAAGCCTCCCATAGGGCTCAATGGCACTCTGCAGCTCCAACCTGGCCCAAGGAAAGTCTCCCATAGGGCTCAATATCACTCTGCAGCTCCAACCCAGCCCAAGGAAAGTCTCCCATAGGGCTCAATGGCACTCTGCAGCTCCAACCCGGCCCAAGGAAAGTCTCCCATAGGGCTCAATGGCACTCTGCAGCTCCAACCTGGCCCAAGGAAAGTCTCCCATAGGGCTCAATGGCACTCTGCAGCTCCAACCCGGCCCAAGGAAAGTCTCCCATAGGGCTCAATGGCACTCTGCAGCTCCAACCCGGCCCAAGGAAAGTCTCCCATAGGGCTCAATGGCACTCTGCAGCTCCAACCCGGCCCAAGGAAAGCCTCCCATAGGGCTCAATGGCACTCTGCAGCTCCAACCCGGCCCAAGGAAAGTCTCCCATAGGGCTCAATGGCACTCTGCAGCTCCAACCCGGCCCAAGGAAAGTCTCCCATAGGGCTCAATGGCACTCTGCAGCTCCAACCCGGCCCAAGGAAAGTCTCCCATAGGGCTCAATGGCACTCTGCAGCTCCAACCCGGCCCAAGGAAAGCCTCCCATAGGGCTCAATGGCACTCTGCAGCTCCAACCCGGCCCAAGGAAAGTCTCCCATAGGGCTCAATGGCACTCTGCAGCTCCAACCCGGCCCAAGGAAAGTCTCCCATAGGGCTCAATGGCACTCTGCAGCTCCAACCCGGCCCAAGGAAAGTCTCCCATAGGGCTCAATGGCACTCTGCAGCTCCAACCCGGCCCAAGGAAAGTCTCCCATAGGGCTCAATGGCACTCTGCAGCTCCAACCCGGCCCAAGGAAAGCCTCCCGTAGGGCTCAATGGCACTCTGCAGCTCCAACCTGGCCCAAGGAAAGTCTCCCATAGGGCTCAATGGCACTCTGCAGCTCCAACCCGGCCCAAGGAAAGCCTCCCATAGGGCTCAATGGCACTCTGCAGCTCCAACCCGGCCCAAGGAAAGTCTCCCATAGGGCTCAATGGCACTCTGCAGCTCCAACCCGGCCCAAGGAAAGTCTCCCATAGGGCTCAATGGCACTCTGCAGCTCCAACCCGGCCCAAGGAAAGTCTCCCATAGGGCTCAATGGCACTCTGCAGCTCCAACCTGGAAAGTCACGATACCGAAGCTTCAATAAATCCGAAACTTTCGTACTCCTTGCGACAAATACGATTTTGTCACATAATTTTTGACGCACAATATGAAAAAGTTGCGCAAATGAACAAAAAAAATGGCAAAAATACGCAAGGTACGAAAACTTTGTATTCGGAGCCGATCGTACTTTGATAAATGGGCCCCTAAATGTTAATTTTAAAAAGTGACTATTTCTCATTTTTTGTGGAGGGTTCAGCTTATCGTATTCACTGAGCTCAAGATGAATCAGCTGGTAGTTATAATAATCCCCCAAAACAGGAATGGGAACGATTCCCGAGAAGATGCGTCTCACAGCTGGAGGCAATTATTCTGTCACTGAAGCTGTTTTTGTGTCAGCAATCCTGCTCAGTACAAACATCTTGTGTTCCTAAGGCTACAGAGTTGCTGTTGAACTACATGAACTTTGAGGTCTTCGGCTCATTTATTTCGGAGCTGTATTTAACCAATTACGGTAAAGTTGCGCTGCAATTTTTATTTTAAGGTCGGCTAGACGAGTCGTTTTGGCAAAGCAATGAGAGTTGTGTGTCTGTGGCACATACGGGAAGATGCTGAGTGGAGCTTTATTTTTAGTTGGAGCAATTTTGATGAGGATTCGCTGTATTCTGAGCTCTTGAAAGACCCTTAAGACCAACAATCAGTCCCAGCAAAGCATCAATTGCTTTAAGTGCACCGCTCTCCTTCATGGTTCTAAAGTGAAACTGAGGAGGAAAGTCATTTTGTCTCATTACTTCTTCCAATGTAAGAGGAGTAAGTTTCTAGCTGTGCTGCCTGCGCTTTCAGGCCTATATAAAATGAAGAGCTCATTATACAGAGAAGCTAAAGGGACAAAGTTACTTGATCATTTAGTTCTATTTCATTAAGTAAGTATATCATCAGCGGCAACTACTCTGCACTGAACCCCCCTGCATAAAAAAATCTTCAGAGGGGCCAGGCGCAGAGTAGCAAACTCACCCAGGCCCCCTGCCCTGAGGCATCCTTCCTCTGATATGTCCTTGATCACTCTGCTATGTTCCCCCCCCCCATCTGCGCCCCAATTTGCCAGAAAATGTGACATGCTGATTGGTTGCTATAGATCACAAGAATGGGGGGAAACATTGAACCCGTTATTTGATTTGAGTTGATCTGATTATAATGTTGATGGTAACTCCATGTTGTTAATAACAGTCCATGACATAATTGTTCAGCATCACTTATATTACGTTCTAGGCAGGGATGGGCACCCTAGGCAACCCAGTTGGCCACCCCGCCTCCCCACCCCCCCTCACATGTGCAAACCAACAGAGATGCAATCATGTTGTGGGTGGGGTCAAGAGAGTGTGGGGTACAGGTAGGCAGAAGAGGTACTTGCCTAGAACCCCGCATCGTTGTGACATAGGCAGGTGCCTCCTCTGCCTCCCCCTAGTTCCAGCCCTTGTTCTAGGTCAGTGATCATGTTGCTCACCAACCCCTTGGATGTTGCTCTCAGTGCCCCCAAACCAGGGAGTTATTTTTGAATTCCTGACTTGGGGGCAAATGTTACTACCAAATAAAGCCCCTGTAAGCTGATAGTGTGCATAGAAGCTGCCTAATAGCCAATCACAGCCTTATTTGGCTCCTCCATGAACTTTTATGGTGCTTGTGTTGCTCTCCAAGTCTTTTTATAATTGATTGTGGCTCCCGAGTAAGAAAGGTTGGGGATCCCTGTTCTAGGTTCTTAGGGGTGTAAGTACAGAGGAAGCAGACCCTGTGGTTGCAGGGGGCCCCATATAGCCCTATTTAATAAGCAATTTAAATATATCTTGGGAGGTCAACTTACCAATGATTTGGGGGACTAAACTGAATTTGCTGTGGAGCCCAATACCATCTAGTTACACCACTGTAGGTTCTAGTTCTCTGTCTATTGAAGAACCATATTGGAATGTAGGAGTCTAAAGTATCTTGTGTTCTAGTTAGTATAGAGATAATGTTACCTCCGAAAAAGCAGCTCCCTCAGAGTTAGGTTGCACAGAAAGATTTAAACATCCAGGATTCATCATCTTCAACCTTCTGGAACCCAAGAATTCACTGAATGTTTTACAGTAAAGTTCATGGGTACTTGGTGTATTTCACAACATAATATGGAAGAAAGATTTTTATAGAACCATTAGATGCACGGGCAACTAGTGATTTTTCAACTTTTCCATCTTAATTGGCAAACTCTTCTGCAAAGATGATGGACTGCAATTAACCCATTTGGGCTCAGAAGGATGGCTTTCATCTGGGACTTCAAAGATGCCCTTTCTGCCTTGATAGGGTATAAATCACGCAATTTATTGATAAAGAACCATAAGGGAGAGAGGCCCCAGTCTTTATACTATTTAACCAAAAAAAGTTATGTAATTGGGTCATGCTATTAAATTCTTCTAATCTCAACCTGGAAATCATGTCTTTTCATTTTAACTTCCACAGGCTACGAAGATTCCAACCAGTTTCCGTATTAATATCACAAAATTACATTTTCAGAATGCTGTTAAATCATTTTCCTACACTAATTTTGAAACGCATTTCATGTAATGTGCAGTGTCCTCGTTTCCTTGCTACTTTGATCTGATTTTTCAAGTAGTGAGGGATGTTCTGCAGTTCTGGGGCGGCTTTTTGTGAGCAAAATGAGACAATGGATTTTCTACATTTGGGTTTAAGAGCTTTGCTCATGCGAGCTCGGAACAGTGTTGGGGGGCATAAGTAGACTGGGCAGAATTGGATTGCAGCTCCCAAGAACCCTAACAACCCATAGCAACTAGTAATGGGTGAAATGTTTCGCCAGGCATGGATTCGCTGTGAATTTCCGAGTTTCGCCATTGGCGGATTGTTTCGGGAAACGGATGAAAAAATACGCTGCACGTCCAAAAATTGTCGCAGGCGGCAAAAAAGAATAGTCGCGGACGTCAAAAGAATAGCCGTGCGACGAAATAATAGCCGCATGACAAAATAATAGCCGTGGGCGACAAAAGAATAGCCGCGGGCGACAAAAGAGTAGTTGCAGGCGACAATTTTGTTTGGCGCACAACATTTTCGCTGTTTCGCGAATTTTTCGCCGTTTCGCTGATCTTTTGAAAGATTCACAAATTTTTGGCCGAAGCGAAACGGAACAGATTCGCTCATCACTAATAGCAACACATTTGCCAGTAAATGTGACATGCTGATTGGTTGGTATGGATCACAAGAATGGAGGAAAACACTGAACCCATTATTACATTGCATGAGGATTCTGCAATTGAAATGTAATAATAAACACACTGAGCCAAAACTTGGGGCTACTGTAGGTTTATGAAGGCTCTAGAACAGGGGTGGGCAAACTTTTTGGCTCACGGGCCACATTTACTTACCCCCGGGCCAGACCGGGCCAGGGCGGGCAGGGCCAGGCCAGCGTTACGCCCCCTTCGTCTGTTTAATTCCGGCCCGCCAATGACACCAAGTCTCGCGTGATGAGACTTGGTGTCGTCGGTGGGCCGGATTAAAAAGGCCAAGGGGCCGGATGTGGCCCGCTGGCCGTAGTTTGCCCACCCCTGTTCTAGAACCTGCTTGAAAGCCTTACGTACCTTATGGCTGTATAACTGCTGTACTATGCAGGTCTGCACTGTCATCAAATAGTGGTACTAATGGTTGAGTTATAGAAAACTAGATGACATATAATTGCTCAGCTGTGTAAGTGGATAGAAGGTAGGAGCAAACCTTCAGATGGAAGAAGATGAGTAGTTACAGATGATGTCTATGTACCATATCCTGCATCAACCACTGACTAGATTGAGCTGAGCCAACATTGCAGCTATCGGGTAGGTCTTGGAACTGATTTAGCACAACCATATTGTAAATATAATGCAATAGTCACATTCTCAACCCACGTCTTTTTACTATTGATATATTAAAAAACTTTTTTGGGGTTAGTCTTAGCCTCTGCCACAATGCGCTCCTCATTTTCAATCATTGCCTTACAGATTGCTGTTTTACACTAGTTATAGTGTTTATATTCAATAAATACAAACTGACTGTGTTTTTCTTAAATGCTTTCCCCTTTAAAAGAGAAGGAAAGTTATTTTGGCATTTCACTGCCAATAGATTCACTACATCTAGACCACCTAGAACGCTATATTTATTCTGCAGAAAGCTTTACCATACCTGAGTAACCAGCCCTAGAAGCTCCCTTTGTTTGTTTAAGATAGCAGCTGCCATTTTAACCTAGTCTCAGTAGTTTCTGTGCTGCAGCTTTAGCTGCTGGTAGCTCAGATCACACATTCTGATGGGAGGGGGGAGTGAATTCTTATGAATTCTTATGGGAGGGGGGAGCAGGAGAAGGGATAGAAGAGAGAGCTGCACAGACTCCGCCAGGGAATGAGGGATTTTTTCTGAGAGAGTAAGTCTGACACTGAACAATATGTTTTACCCAAGAAATCCTGTGTTTCTTTTGATAGAGGACTCTTTCTGTGAGTGCTTATGGCTGTATTTACATAGACCTTTCTGATAAAGCTTACTTAGTTTTTACTTTTCCTTCTCCCTTACGTTAAATTATGCATTCTCTTAACTCAGGGATCCCCAACCTTTCTTACTCGTGAGCCACAGTCAAATGTTAAAAGACTTGGGGAGCAACACAAGCACCATAAAAGTTCATGGAGGAGCCAAATAAGGGCTAAGATTGGCTATTAGGGGCCTCTATGCACCCTATCAGCTTACAGGGGGCTTTATTTGGGAGTAAATCTTGTTTTTATTCAACCAAAACTTGCCCCCAAGTCAGGAATTCAAAAATAACTCCCTGGTTTGGGGGACACTGGGAGCAACATCCAATAGGTTGGGGAGCAACATGTTACCCCTGAGCCACTGGTTGGGGATCACTGTCTTAACTTATATAAGAACATCAGAGAGGGATTGTGAGATTGGAGAAAGTCTGGCAAGTGACATTTGCTTAGCAGGAATACGCGGCATATGTCACGGCAACCTTGAAGTAGCGCTCTCAGAAACCCGAGTAATGGTGTGTGAAGGAACAGACTCGCAGGAATTAATTTAGTGAAGTCGATGTTCTCTCAAAGCCGCTGTATTATTTGTATCATGTTTGCATTAGCGAGGAATCAAGGACAACGCAGGAAAAAAAATCACTGTATTTGGACTGAATTTTCCTTTTTATTGTGCATTAAAATTTCATAACCCTACAAACTGGCTGGTGTTTAATATTCCTTTAAAATGTCATTAGACAAAACCTCTAGTTTTGTTAGTGAATTATAAACCCTGAAAATGAATGTAAAATTGATCCGAGCACTCTCCTAAACGTGACTTGTTTTTTTATCTAGTTTTCAAGATATTATCACCTTTAATACTGCTAATATTATGCATTGGAAACAAGGGCACAACCTGCTGTTTGTTTCAGGCAAATGGCTGCAATTGGGGAATTTAAGTTAATGAGAAAAGGAATGTTTTCTAATGTAGGTCTGCTTAGAACCACTTAGAACTGACTAGTTGTCGGACTGGACTATGTGGGCCCACTGGGAATCTGAGAACAAGGGCCCTCTGCCGCTGCTGAGATCCCTGTTGTGCACCCCTCCTCACCATTGCTTGTACCTTTCTTCTCCCCATCACATCCCAGCTCATGACCTCTCCTCCCGCCCCACATATCCTAGGCAGGCAGCGGACCAGGTGTGAAGCGGCCCTCCAGGGCCCACCAGAATTTTTCCCAGTGTCCCAGCAGGCCAGTCCGACCCTATACTGACCAGAGATGACTCTTATCTGCTCACTAACTTCAATTTCTAAGTAAAGCAACATCACATAATGGGCCAGATTCAATGTGATTAGAAAAGCTCATTCCCACACCTTGTGTCTCAACCTTTTCTCCTTGTAGAGTGTAAGCTCTTTTGGGCAGGGATTTCTTCACCTCTTGTATCGGTTATTGGTTGCTTTATATGTTACTCTGTATGTCCAATGTATGAAACCCACTTATTGTACAGCGCTGCGGGATATGTTGGCGCTTTATAAATAAAAATGTATAAAATTTATAAATTGACGCAACGAGCGACAAAAAAAATTTCCGCGCAATAAATTTTTCCAAGGCAAATTTTCACAGAAGTTTTGTGAAACAATTCACCAATAGCAAAATGCAGATATTTGCTGCCAATCCATGCCTGGCAAAAAAAATCTGCTCATCAATATCTATGACCGATCAATCAGGCAGGTTTGATTTTTCCATCAGATTGGGGACCACATTGGCTTACTGATGCAGTCCTCGCTCCGATGGCATCTTTACTTAGCGTCGGACTAGGCCGCCGGGGCACCGGAAAAACTCGGTGGGCCCCGGTGGCCCAGACCCACCCCCCCAACGCACTCCCACAATCCTTCGGTATTCCTTCCCCCGATGCGCCACAGGTAAGGTTCATTTAGGGGTTCTTGGGGGAGGGGGGAGGAGTGTGTTTGGGGACCCTTGCAGGGGAGGGGTGTGAAGGTGGCGGGGGCCATTGGGGGGTGCAGGGGGCCCTGAGGCAGAAGCCCCGGTGGGCCCTGTACCCCCAGTCCGACCCTGTCTTACTTGTTATTGTAATTCCAATGTGTGGCCCTTAGGTGGGCATGGCGGGAGAAAGATGCACTCGTTTGGCTACCCTGGCAGACAAGTGGCTGTTACAGGTATGGCCACCTTACGTTAATGCCACCCTGACGGCTTTGTGGCTGTTACTCACTAAATCCAAATTATATTTAACCTTGCAAAGTTATTGTGATGCACTGAGATTAATTTTAAAATAACTTAATTGCAATAAAACTAATATCTAAATATGCAATTTCGCTTCGCCGAAAAATTCACAAAGCGCCAAAAATGATGCGCATCAAATAAAATTGTTGCACAGTGAATTTTTCTGCAGAAATTTTTTTGTCTGTTCTAGAAAACAAAACGGCAATGGCAAAACGCAGAAATTCGCTGCAAATCTGTGCCTAGTGAACAATTTCGCTCATTGTCACTATAAATACGTCTTGACTAGGTTGTATTTATACTGTATTTATTGTATTTATACTGTATTTATTGTATTTATACTGTACAATGACAATGGTGTTTGCACCATTGTCATTGTACAGTATAAATACAACCTCTCAGCCCTTCAGTCTCCCGTTTGCTATTTCAGTGGTTCCTGATAAGCCTCTCTCTCTATCTTTCCCTTTTGTTAAACACTTTATTCAGTATTTTGCGGTGTCGGCAGAACAAACCCAGTGCGGTCGCAGTTTCTCAGCCTAATTAATGTACAGCTCTCAGTTTCTGTTGCAGATAAAAAGCCCAATTAGGGAGCGGATACCCTGTAGCTTGGAGCCCTATTAGGCCAGACTGCTGATAATACCATAGAGGTTTGGGTATGTAATCATCATTCATTTTTCACTGCACTTTTGTCAAGTTTTTGCATTTGTAAGTCATTTACCACTAATAAATATATTATAATTATAGTACAGCCAAGAATGGGGCTTAGAATAAAACTGTTTGTTTAGGAAGAGATAAAGGGGTATTAATAATGTGTTCAGTTTAGGTTTATTTGTAAGTTATTAATGCATGTATTTAGTCTTTAGCAGATGCTTTATCTCTCGAGCGATTCCTGATAATCAAGGTTCTCTCTATAGCATGGAGGTGCCAAACAAGGGCTGTGATTGGCTATTAGGGAGCCTCTATGCACACTATCAGCTTACAGGGGCTTTATTTGGGGTAAATCTTGTTTTTATTCAAGCAAAACTTGCCCCCAAGTCAGGAATTCAAAAATAACTCCCTGGTTTGGGGGCACTGAGAGCAACATCCAAGGGGTTGGGGAGCAACATGTTGCCCCTGATTCACTGTTTCGGGATCACTGCTCTATAGTAAGAGACCAGGCAGAAGGAGAGGAGGGACTTTAGGGGTAATTTATTGGGAACCCAATGTGCACAGGGCAATAAAATGATCTCAGCCAGATAGTTTTTTGCACACTGCCTCCATCTATGGAGCTTCATTTCAGGGCACAGAGATCTGCGGTCACCCCCATGGATAAAGCACTGCCTGCGTTCATAAGTGCTGTATTGATAAGGGGAAGAGATGGCGGCACATAGGTTTGTCCCTCCCACCCCTGCCCATCCCTAAGGTTGCCACCATTTACAGCAAGAGGCAGCGACAAAAGGGGCGGTCCATGATGTAATATGGGGGGGTGATGATGAAAGGGGGTGGGACAATGATGTCACAGATGTCTAAAGGAGGCTTGGAAAAACTTTGCAGTCACAAGGGGGTGTTGCTTCTGGCACAATTCGCCAAAATTAACCCAAAGGTATGCCAATTTTTCAGCAAATTTCTCCGTGCAAGTGACATCTGCTCCTGATTGTGTGCTGAGTTGTAAGTAAAAGCCCCATTGCGTGGTCATTAAGGCTCAGCTACATACAGATAAAACCTACAGAACTACAGGCATTGGCCGACAGATCACTTCAGATCATTAAATGCTTTATATGTACTAAACTACTGCAGTCAGTTTGTAATTCCCATTGTCTGCGGGAGATCTACCTGCTGTTTTACTTGGTTTGTGGAAATTATAGGGAAAATGTTCTTTCTAAACTCCGTGTATGAGATGCCAGGCCTTGGACACCCTGGCTCCTACAGGTAGATAATGCGACCATTCAAGAACTTTGCATTTCTCCTTGGAGCTCTGGCAGCGCATTCAAAGCCTGGCATTGTCCGCGTGTTCTCTGGAAGGTATTTCAAAAATGTTTTATTGACTCCGGGGATGATAGTCATCTTGTCAGAGTGCCAGGCCCTGATTGTAGATGAGAAAGGGCCTGAATGTATCTGAATAATAAAAGAGGGCAAAAGCCTCACAATTCCAAGGTCAATTTATTCTCCAAGCAATGGTATGAGACCCACCGTGTTTATCTAAGGTAAAGACTGGCATTAGTGTAGCTAATAATCTGGTTTATTTCTAATGCTTTCATATAGCTGGTGACTTGGGAATATTAAAGGAAAACTATACCCCTGAACAATGTAGGTCTCTATAAAAAAAAAATATATTGCATAAAACAGCACATATGTGAACCCTGCTTCATATATATAAACTATTTTTATATAAATATACTTTCTAGCAGTTAATGCTCTTGGTCCCCAACACTGACACAAGCTTTCACAATGGATGAGCTAATATTATACTATCTAATAATGTATATCTCATACTTCAAATGAAGTTCAGTACAGGTATGGGAAACCTTGATCCCAACTAAGATATAATTACCCCTTATTGGGGGCAGAACAGCCCTATTGGGTTTATTTAATGGTTAAATGATTCCCTTTTCCCTGTAATAATAAAACAGTACCTGTACTTGATCCCAACTAAGATATAATTACCCCTTATTGGGGGCAGAACAGCCCTATTTGGTTTATTTAATGGTTAAATGATTCCCTTTTCTCTGTAATAATAAAACAGTACCTGTACTTGATCCCAACTAAGATATAATTACCCCTTATTGGGGGCAGAACAGCCCTATTGGGTTTATTTAATGGTTAAATGATTCCCTTTTCTCTGTAATAATAAAACAGTACCTGTACTTGATCCCAACTAAGATATAATTACCCCTTATTGGGGGCAGAACAGTCCTATTGGGTTTATTTAATGGTTAAATGATTCCCTTTTCTCTGTAAAAATAAAACAGTACCTGTACTTGATCCCAACTAAGATATAATTACCCCTTATTGGGGCAGAACAGCCCTATTGGGTTTATTTAATGGTTAAATGATTCCCTTTTCTCTGTAATAATAAAACAGTACCTGTACTTGATCCCAACTAACATATAATTAATCCTTATGGGGAACAAAACAGTCCCATTAGGTTTATTTAATGTTTAAATCATTTTTTTTACTAGACTTAAGGTATTGAGATCCATATTACAGAAAGATCCCTCATCTGGAAAACGCCAGATTCTGGATAACAAGTCCCATACCTATATATGCAATACTGCATTTCTAGTCACTCATTGTTAGGTTATAGTTATCTTTTACCTGGTCTTGCTTAGCATGGAAAACTGTCTGATTTCTGTGGCTTTATTCTCTATAAGTGAATGTGCTGTGAAACAGATTTCTACTTGAGTGAGGACCTTGCCCGGCCAATACGTTTGTTAAACCACAAGAAGGTGTCAACCTAATATCCTAAATATCCCCAAATGGCGGTTAGACAATAGGCCGCAGCACAGACAGCTGGCAGGTGGCACAGGAACGCCCATTTGTTTATGTTTTTTAACATTTTGGGAGACCCAGCCTGGATTGAGCACACAGACCATGTTTATTTCTCCCACAAAAGCCACTTACACGTCATTTCGCTCGCTCTGTGTTTGGAAATGGCTAAGTTAATGTTACTCTTGAGTGAATTCCGTTGCTCAATGCATGTCACCTGTAACACAAACATCACAAAGTGGGAACAGCTCAACAATGAACTCATCCACCCTTCTATAATGAAATACCAACGACGCACAGATATTTATATTTACTTAGGTGAAAACATAGGAAAGGAACTCTGCCTTATAAACGTGAGCCTTTGCTGAAGCGAGTGCAGCGCGGGGGTCCAGCCGTGTAGGTTGTACATATAAGATAGTATAAAAGATATATAACCATTACTGTGGCACCTTCTGTATCATCGGTATGCTCTACTAAATCATGTGACAAATGATCAGATCAGCAGGAACCAACGAAGAGCTGCATTGTCCTTATCTAGCGATGGACCATGCACTGGAGAAATAACCACCATAGCAATAGTGTAGCAATAATATCATATTGAATAAAGCTTTACTCTCTAAGTGGATGGATATGTTTATGATACAAATAGGAGGGAAACAGTGATGTAACTAAGGGGTAACTCAGGTCCCATGCTAAATTCTTTTCCTAGTACCCTACCCCCTCAGCGGAAATTATTTCTATTTCTTTGGTACTTACCTTCTGAACAAATTAGTGAGAAAATTGCAAAATTCCTTACCTTTTTCTTGAACTTTTATAAATAATATATTGGAATATAATTGTATAATATAAAGTCCTATATATTGTATAATACAGTATAAAGATCTATATAATAGTCACCGAGGAGTTCTATTATCAAATATACAACACAAAGCCATGGGTCACGTGACCCCCTAAGATGATTATATATAGAAAAACATACCCCAGGGCATTGATAAGGTCTAGCTAGGGGTCTCCTAGTCTATAATCGGAGGCAGCTGTGTCTTTAGGAAGTAGGTGTTAAATTAATGGCTCTGCAGGTATGTATGTATGTATATCTTTATTTATAAAGCGTTACTTATGTACGCAGCGCTGTACAGTAGAATACATTAATACAAACAGGGGGTTATTAAGATAATAATGGATAAATACAAAGTATAACAATAAATACAAATAAATACAAGATACAGTTGCAATAAGTTAAGAGTCAAAGACACAAGAGGATGGAGGTCCCTGCCCCGTAGAGCTTACAATCTATATACAAACAATGTATAATATGGCCGTGCAGCCATACAATGGCTCATATGCCGAAGAAACATTTATTTACTAATTAAATGTTCTTCTTATTGACATATGGACCTTACAAGGGGAAGATAATTTTTTTCCCTATATAAACAGTGCACCTTTGTGTTTTGTAAATCAGAATAATTAAGCAGTCAGTCGGAGCTTGGGGGAAAGGAATGCTGAGCGCAATTATTTGGATACAGTTCACTTCTTTGAAAATATAATTCATTTAAATGTAAATTCCAAATTTATTACCGGAGAGAAATCTCTGGTTTTACTGCATGGCCATCTAGTGGAGATTTTAAATTGAAAGAACCTTGAGGAATAGATGAAGATGAGAGGAAGTGCTTTTGTCTTTAAAGGGGGCATTAACCTTGTTGCTGTACAAATCCCATCATAGTCCAACATATTATTACAGGTTAAAGCTCGATGGGAGCTGTAGTCAAGTAACATCCGTAACACTGTGTTCTATAAAAACATCTTCTATCTCTCTGGGGCCAACAGTCCACTTAATATAAATGGATCCTTCAAAGAGATTCCTGTATCTTCTGTAATTACATGGCTCCTGCTTCGTTGTCCATAAGATGATCGCAGAAACAGCAGATATTTCCAATACCAAACACCTAAGCTCAGATGTTGCTCTTCTGATATCTGACCAATATATAATATTGACCAAACCGTGCAGTAATCTCCCTGTTTTAGATAACAGAGTGGTTACTGGTTAATATAATGGTAGCATGATGTTACCTTCAAACAACAGGACTAATAGAATGTTCTTTTTAGGGATGCATCGAATCTCAGATTCGGTTCAGGATTTGGGCTGAATCCAGGCTTTTTTTTGAAGGATTCAGTTTTGGCCGAATCCATGGTCCCGGCCAAACTAAATCCTAATTGGCATAAATTAGTATTCAGAAAGGGTTAAATGGTCGGGGGGGGGGGATTTCGGTGTGCGCAACCCCTTCAGATCCTAATAATAAAACACTAAAAATTTTTAAAGGGCTTGTTCCCTAGTTTGCAGCTCTGAGTGCCATTTGCTTTTTTTGCCAAGTTGGATTTGGGAGGGTGCCGATCCCTCCAGCAGTGTGCACCGGGCGTTCAATTATTTTGGAGAGCCAGGGTGTGCGGAAAGGGTCTCTGTTGTGCCTAGATATATAAAGGAGGTCATAAATGAAAGCTGCACCCAAAGTTACTAAAGATGGGCCTGAGGCTATGGTTATGGTTATTGACAGGGCTTTGTGCAAGATATAAGCAAAAATTGCTAAGCGTGCCTATTATAACTTGGCCCAAATATCAGTAATTATATAAGGCTTTGACCAGTATCACTCCAAAACAAAGAATATTTGTAAGGTTTATTGCATGTTTTGGATGGAATCATTCACTGCCATTAGGGATTTGAAAGAGGTTGGTGAGTCAAAAAGTGACTTAAAGCTTCCAGATGCAATAGGGCTTTGGAGTCATCAATGCTCTCTACCAGTGGGCCACACAGTCTGATTTCCATCCAAATATATGGACAATTGCTTGAATCTGCTCATTTGCTAATGGCAAAAATGAGAATATGGAATTCGGAGTAAATTGGATGCCCTCGCTGCCAACTCCTTCAACACACCAAAGACAAGAGGCGTCCATAGATCATTTTTCAAGTGTGGGTAAAGCGAGATATTAAGGTCTTTCCAAGCTGAGATGGCCATAGATTTACTTAAAACTGGCTAAAATGCCAGCCCATATCTCCGTGCCTAACAAAGCAACAAGAAGCAAGTAACAGCTTAATAAAAGTCGCCTGCTGTTTGTCTGCGGGTTCATAGTCAAGACTTTCTCAACTGGCTCACACTCTTAGGTGTCATTTATGAAACAAGTGGACCATTGCTGATCAAATATATTTATCCAATAGCACAAAATAAGACATAATCTTATCATGATTACTATAGATGTAGTAAATGTCATGAAGAAACTTATTTATCAACACTGGGGCAAATGTGCCCGTGGGCAGTAAACCATAGCAACCAATCAGTGATTGGCTTTTTTCAGCCAGCTGCAGGTAGAACAATGAATGAAACAATTTGACTGGTTGCCATGGGTTACTGCCCACATGCACATTTGCTCAGTGTTGATAAATGTAAACTCAATATAAACTCAATAAACCCAACAAATAAAGCAATGTTATTTTAATCCGGTGATGGTCACCAACACCTAGAAGGCTTTTACATAACCCTTCCTACCTTAACGCTGGACACACTTCCCATGTCCATTGACTGTCAGGCACAATTAGGTTTCGCAATCAAGGTGCTAATGAGGCAATAGCATTGGAATGACACCCAGTGTGAGCCATGTGGCTTCCTGTTTGTGACATTCTTGTATTGTAGAACTGACAGGAATGCCGATGATTCATACATATTAAATCACTTACATATGTTATGTAAAACACCATTGTTATATAAGAGACAATATCTTAGAGCTGTTAGATTTACTAATGCGCAGTGATATGTTTTTTAAATTTGTTTGGAAAGCATTTATTCTTTTAAAAGGATGTATTACTCCGAAGTTAGATATAAAGGGATTCAGTCGTGATTTTTATGGTATACTTTGAATTTCTAAATTATACTCTTTACATAGCAAATAATTCACTCTACTATTTCAAATTTTATTCTTGAACCAACAAATGTATTTTTTTTAGCTGTAATATTGGTGTGTAGGCGCCATCTCAGTGCATTGTGCCTGAGTCTGAGCTTTCAGCCAGCGCTACACATTAGAACTGCTTTCAGCTAACCTATTGTTTCTCCTACTCCCATGTAACTGGAGGAGTCCCAAGCCGGACTTGGATTTCTTACTATTGAGTGCTATTCTGATACCTACTGGGAGCTGCTCTCTTGCCCCCTTCCCATTGTTCTGCTGATCGGCTGCTGGGGGTGAGGGGGGGGGATATCACTCCAACTTGCAGCGCAGCAGTAAAGTGTGCCTGAGTCTGAGCTTTCAGAAGGAGCCAGCGCTACACATTAGAACTGCTTTCAGCTAACCTATTGTTTCTCCTACTCCAATGTAACTGGAGGAGTCCCAAGCCGGACTTGGATTTCTTACTATTGAGTGCTATTCTGATACCTACTGGGAGCTGCTATCTTGCTCCCTTCCCGAAGATGCAGTTGCAAAAGGAACCCCTTGACTGCACCAGAATCTCGGTAAAAAGATCTACATAGATTGCCATTTTTCAGCATAACTGTGCCATTGCCTGCCTTCACTAGGCAGTAAGTACAGGACATGTACAAGCACATTATTTGCAAAAAACCTGTCCAGACAGAACATAAAATTACCCTCGGATACGGAAGAAGCAAAGTTTGTTTTGACGTCACACATCATGTACATCATGGCACAACATTACACCGCATTCATTTCAAGGAAAAAGGTGTGATAATGATCAAATATCCCAAATATTTACATCAAGTTAGCTCCATCTGTCAGCATTGCCCTGAAGTAAACACCATTTTAAAAGGAAAAAGAGAGAAAAGTTCCCTTGTAAGTTTTCCTGGGAATATAGAAATCCGAGTGGAGCGGGCTTTAAACAAACAACTCTTCGTAACAGTATTTTTCTAAAATCACTGCTCGCTGGGACATTATATTACATTGGTGGAACTAATAAAACTATATGGGAAATCTAACAGTCAGTAAATAAGTACATAGAAAGCTATTTGATACAATTTATTGTAGTGAGTTATTGTTCGACTGCCCTTCACTGAATCACAAGGGTTTTATCATCGGATCCAAATCCCTTCAACGGCTTGTAATTTAAACCCTGCGCTGGTCCAAAATAAAGTATTATGCTACATATTTTATGTTGTTGGTTTCATGCTACATTAAAGGGAATCCAATGCCAAGTACACACCCTTTTTCCCTCCTTTTAATACTGTATAATGTAATATTCTTATGGTTAGAATCAAGTAACATTCTGGGGCTTTACTTGCCCAAAATTAGGGAATGCAGATGTTCAACAAGTCATTTTGTTCTGTTTTGTGGTTATATTCTGTGCTTCTCTTGCATACCAATTCATCACTGATTTCCAGACGGTTTCACAACAGTAAATCAATTGGAGTCAACAGTTTTCAGTAATACATTTTAGGACCGGAGTTAGAGAAAGGGGCCCTTCACAGTGCAGGAAGGCAGGGGCCCTTTATAAGAGGAGAACTTGAGTCCGGTTGGACATCTTTAATGAATATATAGACCAACCTTTTTGACTTGTGATTCACACAAGTGTTGGGGAGCCACACAGGCATAAAAAAGTTCTTTGGAGAAGCCAAATAAGGGCTGTGATTGGCTATTTGGTAGCCCCATGGGGACTGCTAGCCTGCAGGAGGCTCTGCTTGGGGTAAAACTGTGTCTCTGGGCTTCCAAAACTTGTCTCCAAGCCAGAGATGTTGCTACCGGGAGCAACATCAAAAAAGGGGTGGGGGGGCAACATGTTGAATATGAGCCACTGGTTGGGGATCACTGGTATAGACTATATCTAACAACTTCTGCACATAAATATATGACTTTTGCATCATTGTAATCCTCTTGTATTCTGGGGGCACAGGGTACGTACAAGTGAAAAAGAAGATAAAGGGCCCCACTAGAAAACCTATGAGGTCATAAACCTTAAGGAAGCTGTGGTTTCCACACATACTGATGGAGTGACTTCACTTTTTGCATCTAAAAACATCTCCCCACTCAGGAATATGTGTGCCAGATGCACAAGTCACAATGGCTCCAAGTGTATTTGAAAAATGTCCTTTGGTCAGAAACCTTATAGGGCCCTTTACACAACCGGGCCCCCTAACAGCTTCTGTCATGATGATTTCTGCCCTGCCAGCTCCAAAACCAACCCTGCTAGATTGCACTCAATCACTATATTTCTAGCAAAAAGAACTATGGGGCCGAGCACATCTGCTCTCAATTTTGCACTGTGCAGGACCTAGGCTTCTTTCATTCCTCTAGGAGGCACTGAATATTTGACCCACGCCCTTGCATAACATTACGCAGGGTATATATTTCAAAAACTCAAGAAAATGATCTAAATATGAGCTGCAATTTTTGAAACACAATTACTTTTTCAAGTAAGTCAATCACTCGTAATGACTTGAAATATTTACCATGTTGGCTGTGCGGCTAAGCTCAGGCCCAAGCCTGCTAATTGCCCTTTCCCTTGGTGGAGGAAAACACATGTTTATTAAAGTGCCTTCTCTGAGGATAAGTGCAGACTGAGATTCATAGAGTCCCATGGTTGGGTAAAGCAAGAGAGAAACATGACTTTATACCATAGTGAGCCACTGTAGCCATTGGAACTGTATGTTTGAGTTTTATAGTCAACAGACAAGATTAAAGGTGAAGTATCATAAATTATTCATCACCAGCGCCCTTTCCTACCCTCATTGATGCTTAAGGAACAGTAAGCTCCTCCTAAAGCAGAAAGAAGCTGTTAGAAGGACATGGGTACCATGAGCCGGAACAGTAGGCAGCCAGGATAGTAGGCAGCCGGGATAGTAGGCAGCCGGGATAGTAGGCAGCCGGGATAGTAGGCAGCCGGGATAGTATGCAGCTGGGATAGTAGGCAGCCGGAATAGTAGGCAGCCGGGATAGTAGGCAGCCGGGATAGTAGGCAGCCGGGATAGTAGGCAGCCGGGATAGTATGCAGCTGGGATAGTAGGCAGCCGGGATAGTATGCAGCTGGGATAGTAGGCAGCCGGAATAGTAGGCAGCTGGGATAGTAGGCAGCCGGGATAGTATGCAGCTGGGATAGTAGGCAGCCGGAATAGTAGGCAGCTGGGATAGTAGGCAGCCGGAATAGTAGGCAGCCGGGATAGTAGGCAGCCGGGATAGGAGGCAGCCAGAATAGTAGGCAGCCGGGATGGTAGGCAGCCAGAATAGTAGGCAGCCGGGATGATAGGCAGCCAGAATAGTAGGCAGCCGGGATGGTAGCTAGCCAGAATAGTAGGCAGCCGGGATGGTAGGCAGCCGGTATAGTAGGCAGCTGGGATAGTAGGCAGCCGGGATAATATGCAGCTGGGATAGTAGGCAGCCGGAATAGTAGGCAGCTGGGATAGTAGGCAGCTGGGATAGTAGGCAGCCGGGATAGTATGCAGCTGGGATAGTAGGCAGCCGGAATAGTAGGCAGCCGGGATAGTAGGCAGCTGGGATAGTAGGCAGTCGGGATAGTATGCAGCTGGGATAGTAGGCAGCCGGAATAGTAGGCAGCCGGGATAGTAGGCAGCCGGAATAGTAGGCAGCCGGGATAGTAGGCAGCCGGGATAGTAGGCAGCCGGGATAGTAGGCAGCCGGGATAGTAGGCAGCCGGAATAGTAGGCAGCCGGGATAGGAGGCAGCCAGAATAGTAGGCAGCCGGGATGGTAGGCAGCCAGAATAGTAGGCAGCCGGGATGGTAGGCAGCCAGAATAGTAGGCAGCCGGGATGGTAGCTAGCCAGAATAGTAGGCAGCTGAGATGGTAGGCAGCCTGGATAGTAGGCAGCTGGGATAGTAGGCAGCCGGAGAGCTTCCTGGGTGCTCATAGGCTAGTGTTAGCCAGAGATTCTCAGCTTTCGTGCTATTTGCAGTCCAGATGGAGGCTGATGCTCGTCCTATTCCTGGGTAACTGTCATCATTCCAATAGTTAACTGAAATAATCATCTCCATCTGCTACAGCAAGTTTGCCAGAGAATGAGCTCTATATGTTAATTCCTTTAAGTATTTACTTGTAGCTGCATTAGGGGTTAGACATCTGAGCAGATGACATACTGCCTGAAGCCAATGTTGTATCAATATTTACCATTTCACAATGCTGTGATTATTATATACATGATTATACTCATCCCTGTTGCTTTCAGTGTGACTTCATTTCACTTATATCATAGAAGCTGATTAGGGTTTTTTTTTTAATTTGTTAAGTTCTATGTTTTGTTAAGATTAAATATTTTATATTTGAATTACATGAACAGTTTCACAGATACTGGGTAACTACACTGTTTGGGGTTGGGGTTCAATTCTTATTATTTATGGCATGGAATACAGTATTGCTACATGGAGAGGAAGGTGGGAGTCCAGTTTAGTCAGTTGGGGATCCATAGGAAACATCGGGCTTAGCTCAATTTCATTGGATATGAATTACTCATGAGAGGTAAGTGGTTGATGGAAATCGGAATAAGAGCACCTCCCCATGGCCACACTGACAAGACTGTACAACAATCTCATTTTATCCCTTTGTGCTTCTTTTTGATAAGTCTCCTCTTAGGTCAGACCGTTCCAAACAAGAGTGCTGACTACCTGATGAAGGAACCCAAGACTAGGATCAATGATCTGGCTTGAAAACAAATTCGGGTTAATTGGTAGGTGAAGGGCCTTTGTGTTATGAAGCTAATGCAATATTACCGTAACAGCATTTACATACATTATGTGGCTGATTCTGAGCTACCTAATACTGAATCTGTACAGGAAGAATGGAAACAAAGGCTTCTTCTCCATTAACCAGGAAGTTGAATTTCAGCATGGAGACATTCCTGATAATATCTTGATACTGCTTAGTATAACACTGGGATCCCAAAATGGGTTCCAAATGGAGACTAAATAATGGAATAAAGGCAACATCACAAAGTTTGTTTCACTGATCTTTTCCTTTTCGTTTTAGCGCCATAAAGTGCTCTTATGCATTCAGTGTCGGACTGGGAACCCAGGGGCCCACCAGAAAACCTTAGACCCTAGGCCCGCTCTCCAAACTATTTTTCCTCCTTTCCTGACCCAACCTCTTTATTCTCCTAGTCTCTTTTATTTACATGCAAGCATCTATCCTTCCATCTATTTCTTCTCTTTCTTCCTATTCAGGAATAGGGAATGACCACGAAGCAGGCCAAATGGTCAGGAGCAGGAGGGCCCACTAACACCTGGGCCCACCGGGAGTTTTCCTGGTATCCTGGTGGGCCAGTCCGACACTGTATGAATTCCTTTTGTTCAAACTCGGACTGGGTTACCTGGGGCCCACCGGGTACCCAACTCAAGGGCCCACAACTTAGCCACAACTGCTGTTCCTTCTCTACCCCCAGCACTACCGCTCCCACCCCACTGCACTACTTAATTCGCTCTTAGAAATTAAAGATGGCTGTGTGTTCCAAAGTGGAACACAAAGCAGCAGAGCGAGGAGTGGCTTGGGGAGGCTGGCTTGTTGGCAGGCTGCAGGGCCCAAGAGGGTCAGGGGTCAGTTCAACTTTGCTTTTGCTGTACCTCCGTTATAAAAAAGGTATCCTGAAAAGTAATAAAGTAGCAAAATTATTCCTTTTCTTTGCCAGTTGAGTATAATGAGTTTTTGTGCTGTGCCAAACAGTGTGAGCTCTTCTCTGTAGCTGGCACTGATCTACCTGGGCATAATGTAACAGGCTTCCTAGAGATTACTTAGGAACACTGTGTCTAATTCTGGGAAAAGCCCTACCTTGCCGAATCCAGCTCCCAAGCTCGAGGCAAAGTCTTGGAAGGAACGACTTATAACAATGCATTTTGTGTGCGCAGAACCTTTCCTGCTATTATTGATAGTATATAAATCCTTCTTTGTTTGAAACACACACACAAAATCAATTAACCTCTAAGCAAATGAAGTAAAGCTTGCACAATAACATCGCCCTTAATATAATTATAGTAGGACCCACAGGATGTGCTTGAGGGCATAGAGCGCCTTCGGAGACAAGAATCGATCAATGGTATTGCACAAGGCCAACGCCGTTGCCAACGTTAAGGCATCTGTCTTCTGTGAGCAATGAAGGCCCCTCTACAAGTTAAAATGAATGTTAAAGGTTAAGTAGGGGGTTGGCCTGTTGATAGCCTTCTGTTATGATTAATGATCTCTACTAATAAACAACTATTTGCTTCAGTCTTGTGCCAATAATAGGTAATAATTATAAATATGGGTAAGTTAGTAATATACAGGTGGAAGCCAAAATAATGGAAATACCAATGTGCTGATAGCTAGGTTCAAACCCTTAAATATTTTGATGGTTGTAGAAGAAGTTGACGTTAATCTTTTTAGATACATGAAAATAGTATGGTGGGGTGCTAAAAGCCACAGAATGAACCCCCATACTGACTTCTTTCATTCATTCCTAGGATATGTAGGCTGACTCTAGGTTATATATGATATGTAGCACATGGGTAGGACTTGAGCCTTGCCTTGATAAGGCTGGTATTCTTCAATCCATCTATGGCAATATGACATAAATCCCACTTTTGTCAATCTAGTGTAGGCATTTTGTGCAGCAGAATGTCTTGAAGGGGATGTGCGTTAATATTCAAGGTCATAGCCATCTGACCATTTAACACATTTTCGGATATCTTGCACTCATTACTCTTGTACTCGTTACACCACCTTTTTAAAGCCTAACTGCTGTCTGTAATGAACCATTGGCAACAGAATTTATACTAGAGATTTGGGCTTTAAAACACGCTTGTAGAAATGTTTTGGTGGTAATGCTATTCTATGGATGAATACTGAGTTTTTAAGCCCCCTAAGATGTTTTATTGTACGTCTGTCTTGACTCAATACTCAATATTCACCACTTTGAATCTGTTGCCTTAGTGCTTATTTCACAGATGCTCTTTCAATCCTTGTAAAATACCAGAGCAACCTTGGATACAAGTTCCTATGTCAAACTGCTTCCATAGAGTGGGCCAGTTATTGATTACACTGCATGTTCATTGGCCAGATTATAATAAACCAATGATATCATCAAAGCAGTGGCTGAAGCTCTTGAACAGTCAGGGGGTCATTAATATCTCTTGAAGAGCCAGGATCAACCTCCAGCTGGACAGCCCTGGACCAAACAAAGCAGCAAAATTCATCACTTTACTCTAGGCTGAGTCCAGACCAGCGACTGCTCCAAGCAGCACCATGGCGGACAACTCTAGAGTTTAGAACCATTTCTTAGGGCAATAGGAAAAAGATCAACATTGCTTAATAACAATGGCTGGTGCAGCCTACATTCCAAACAGTTTTCATTAAAATCAATGGAAAGTAAATCTAAGCATGTTTCCGGTCCCCAGAGCTATTAATTGCTAGGGCAACAAGACCAGTCAATGCATGACATTACCCTAAAGGTGGCCATACATGGGCTGAGAAAAGCTGCCAACCAGACTGAGTCAGCAGAATTTTGGCCTGTGCATGGTGACAGCCTACATACCTGCCCCACCAAAAATCTAGATATTGATCAAGCAGGTTTGATTTTCCTGTCAAATCAAAGACTGCATCTGTACATTTATGTGGTCCTCATCCTGGTGGCCTCAAAAAGCAGCAATTATCTGATCTGATTGTTTGGCCCACCTCTAGGTAGACATATGGATAAAAGATCTGCTCATTTAGTGACCTCACCAAGCAAGCAGATCTTTCACCTTTAGATTCTTATGTTTATAGAAAAGGGGTTTGTAATTGCAGCTACAAAGAAACAAAGCTGTGCACCCCACAAATCCCACTCTACATAATCTTCATGCTGAGTTCTAGATCATCTAGATTATCCAGCTTGAAGGTGGTGGTAGCTCCAGGGTTCCCCTGCTTTAATAGGAGCACTTGTTTATGATTCAGAACAGGAGGCAGGGCAGTTACATGGATGCTGAGTTCTTATATAGGGGTGCAAGAAGCATCTTTGTCCACTACTACCTTCGTAGGGAGGACGAGGGTGCGACACTTCCTTAAAGGGACAGTGCCCTTACCTTTACTTGATAGACCAACTCTGGTTAGGAAGGAATAGATAGACTTGTCCTCATACAAATACCTTTTATTACAGCCAATGGTCACCATTACACTCACACAGGCAGGCACTGGAGCATTTCCAATGATACATCCAAGTCTTTCTCCCACTTTCCAGTCCAGTTACACAGTTCAACACATTAGCTCTTCAATTCCACACCATGGACCAAGTCCCGTTCTATCTACCCTGACTGCCTCGTGCATATAAGGCTCGTTATTACGCCCCTCTAACCTATGCTAGCTATTCCTCTCTACTGCCCAGGTCCTGACTCACCTCCTGTTGATAGGTGTTGATTCGACCCTCCCTCCTGTCAAACACCATGAACCTGGGTATGGCTGCTCCTTTTATATCCTCCTGCCTGCGCTGCCCTCTGGTGGCCGAGGGTCTAAATTACACTTAACTTTTCTAAGTAACTATACTGCCACCTAGTGGTCAAACAAAGCAACAACCCTTTACCCCATTTCCCAACATACATATTAACACACATTTTTCACCTTCTTACACCTTTAATGAATGGTACTAGTGAAATGTTTCGCCAGGCATGGATTCGCAGCGAATTTCCGCATTTCGCCATTGGCGGATTGTTTCGCGAAATGGATGAAAAAAATTGGCGCCCGCATCAAAAAAAGAATAGACGTGGGCGATGAAAGAATAGCCGCACAACAACAGAGTAGCTGCGGGCGACAAAAGAATAGCCGCGGGCAACAATTTTTTTGGAAGTGCGACATTTTTGCCGTTTCGCAAATTTTTCGCAGTTTCGTGAATCTTTTAAAAGATTCACAAATTTTTCTGCTGCGCAAAACGGGGCAGATTCGCTCATCACTAAATGGTACCATTTCATGCAAATAATGGGTCCATTTTTGTGCGCCCAGAACTGTAGTTGCGGTTGTAAATGAGCCCTACAGCCTTTGTACTAGAGGTTGTTAATACTCACAGAACATTTAGAAACCCCAGCTAAATCCTTTGATGGTTAAAATGAGACTTATTTGTATAATCCCTTTCCCGCTAAGCTTGTGGTGATAAAACAGACATCTCTAGTCAAACCCCCCTGTCCCCATACGGGATCTGTGTTACCCGCTGACACCGAGCGCAAAATGAAATTATTCCCTTCTATCCTGCTGCCTCCGACTCCTGACAATGAGCCGCTCGGAGAAATAAAGAGACAGGTGTTTACCTTAATTATTTACGCGGCTGACATGTTTTTACGCCGCTATCTTCAGCAATGGCTGATGGGAACGAACTCCAAGGATTTAAAAAAACCACATTTTTGAGAGAAACATCTTAAAAAGCAGCTTAAAAAATATTAAGATCGTTGCAGGCTGTTAATGCTTAAAGCGAATGCATAAATTCATAAATCTTCCCGATCCGAACAAGGCGATTTTAAGACCGTCGCGTAAATGCTAATGAATTTCTTAATAAGCAGAAAGCCATGAAATCCAATATTTATGCAATATTTTCACTGTGGAGCAAACACCTGCTAATCACATGTCTTGTTTACAGGCCTATTTACTGTCGGAGGCATTTTTTTCCTTTTTTTAATTGCCCGTCTATCTAATTAAGATATATTAAAACGCTTGCTGGATTTACGAGGCCGTGCTGCTCGCAATTTGATACCTATTATAGTTATTTTCTGCTTTAATTGGCTTTAAAGAGGGATGCTAATGTTCCCCGCGAGTGTGTCTGAAATGAAATAGGATGTGGGAACGTGGTTATCGAAGGTGGTGATCGTTGTTATTTTTTGAAAGCAGCAGGTCTTTATAAATATTAAAGGGGAAGTATAGTGTCCAAATATTTTTAACTCGCAAACCTTTGTAACGTATAGTGATTTATTATTTGCTTGAGTTTTTTTGCACTATGTGTATGCTTAGAGCAGGGCCGTGCCAGAGGGTAAGTGGGAGTTGGACAGGGATATGGGTTGTCTTTATAGACTTGGGAAACATTACATATGGCCTAGGGCTGTATTAATTTCCAGTGCTGCCCCAGGCACCTACCCTCCTCCTGATTTATCCAGTTCAAACTGTCGTCCCTGATCTGCCCCTAAATGTCAATAATCTACCACCTGACCGCAGCTTCCAAGACCAAAAGGTGGCGACCCTACCCCCTCCACCTCCCTCCTCCCTGATTGGTGCATGCATAGGACAGTCTTTGCATATTGGGCAATCTCGGGAAGGAGGTAGAACCCTGCAACAGGAACCTGCCCTCCATATCTGTCCACAATGCCCCGCTCGCTTCCCCCATTCCCCACCAGCCCAGTACTATAGTTTCTACAACTATAGAAGAAGCAGACCCCATGATATGGGCCCATTTGTGCCCCACAACCACAGGATGTGCTTCCTCTATAGTTACCCCCTGGTTCCCCTCCCCTTTGGCTCCACCATGCCATATAGCCAAAAGTGCCGGTGCCAGACTGGGGTTTTTTTCTGCTTATATAGAAACAAAAATAGTACCAAGTACTAAATTAGTCCACAGGGCCTCAGATTCCTCCCCTTGGAGCCTTAAAGAAGAAAGAAAGGTAAAAACTAAGTAAGCTTTATCAGAAAGGTCTATGTAAATACAGCCATACTACTGCACTCACAGAAGTCCTCTGTCAAAAGATTACTTGTGTCTGTTTTCCTGTGCCAGAGACAAGCAGCTCTCTCCTCTCTCCCCTCTCCTGCTTCCCCTCTCTCAAGAGTGCTAAGAACCCCCCCTTAGGAATGTGGATCTGAGCCAATCAGCAGGAAGCTTCCTCATAGTCTTACTAAATGAGCATGTACACCAGTCTTGCTTTTGGTGCAGGAGTGAGGCATTATGGGAACTTTACACAGCTCAATGTTTTTTCTTCCTGTTTGGCTTCTGATCATCTGAACGGGAGAAATATGGGGAGACTTAAGGGCACTATTGAGAGAACTGAAGGTATGCCTGCAGCTTGAGATTAACTCTTTATTAGCCTTTCCTTCTCCTTTAAGGCCTTTGGCCTACCAGCAGGTATCGCCAACATATTTCAGTGAGAATAGAAAAACATCCTTTCCCAATGAGAATTGCACCCCAAAGCAGTCCAAAAAATTTGGCAGGCATGGATTTGCAGAGAATTTCCGCATTTCGCCATCGGTGGATTTTTTCGCGAAACGGGCGGCAAAATTCGCCGTAGAAAAGTTTGCAGTGGATCCAAAAATTGTCGCCTGAGTCAAAAAGAATTATCTTGAGCATCAAATGTATTGTTGTGCGTTAAAGGTATTGTCTTTCTCATCAAAAGAATTGTCTCTCCCATAAAAAAAATTGTCTCTCTCTTCAAAAGAATTGCCTTGCGCCTTTTTGAAAAATTCACAAATTTTTCGACGAAGCAAAACGGGACAGATTCGCTCATCACTACCCATAACCACGCCCACCATGATCGGTCATAGAATGCTTCCCATTCTTCCAAAGAGTGTTTGGACTTTCAGGGTTCCCTGGCAGTTGGGTTATTCTGGTGTTAATCAGCATATTAAGTCATTCTGTTCCATGGTATAGATTTTGTAGAGGGGAGCAAAAACTTGTAAAAAAATGCCATTGGGTAAAAAATATATAAACAAATATAATTTATTGTAATTAGCACAAACAAAAATAATCAGCTAAAGGGGAACTTTGACTGCTAATCACACAAACTTGAGCTTTTTGAACAGTAAACGTCATTTCAAGCAACTTTGTAATATACATCCATTAAAAAATATACAGCCTTTTCATAATTTTTAATGTAATAATATGGTTTGGTAACATTAAAGTTTTAGTCCCTCCTCCCCTGCCAAGAGTTCAAATGATGCAGAAAGAAAATAACTCTTTTGTAGCTGGATTTCAGCATATAAAAATGGTATTTATTCATAATTTTTGATGGAATAGATTAAAGTGATAGGTATATTAGGGGTTTCTGTGTTGTGTGGGGCTCTTTAAAAAATGTTGACTCAGAAGCCATAATTTCCCTTTTGCCATCTAAGGCAAGTCTAAAAGACTTGAAAATCCCTACTGTGAAGAAAGACTGTTCCTTTAATAGGCTAGTCTCCAGAAAGACATTTTGTGGGGTCTCCCTGGCATTCAAACTGTCTGACAGCGGGCTGCTTTATATTCAGCCCATAGTGCTTGTGCCCAGACAATGCACAAAATGCATGCAAAGTAGGGCAAATTAACTAATTACCCTGGGATCTGCAATTTCTGTGTTCCCGAGTTCATTTAAGAACATGCAGGAGAGGGCTGCTTAGCATACAGACAAGGGTAATGTAGGGAGAGGGGAAACATCTGTTATTATGAGAATTCATGTATAAATATACCTGCTAGCAGCTACATAATAGGTCTTATATTAAAGTGGCCCATTATGGGATTTATATGGCCCCCGGACTTCTTTGTATGAGAAGAAGTCCGGGGGCTTCAACCAACTCAACCAACTCATCAGTGGCAGAGAGTAGGGTGAGGTTATCCAGAATGCTCGGGGCCTGGGGTTTTCCAGATAAGGAACCTTTCCATAACTTAAGTCTACTAAAAATCAATTAAATATTGAATAAACCCAATAGGATTGTTTTGCCTCCAATAAGGGGTAATTATATCTTAGTTGGGATCAAGTACAGGTACTGTTTTATTATTACAGAGAAAAGGGAATCATTTAACCATTAAATAAACCCAATAGGGCTGTTCTGCCCCCAATAAGGGGTAATTATATCTTAGTTGGGATCAAGTACAGGTACTGTTTTATTATTACAGAGAAAAGGGAATCATTTAACCATTAAATAAACCCAATAGGGCTGTTCTGCCCCCAATAAGGGGTAATTATATCTTAGTTGGGATCAAGTACAGGTACTGTTTTATTATTACAGAGAAAAGGGAATCATTTAACCATTAAATAAACCCAATAGGGCTGTTCTGCCCCCAATAAGGGGTAATTATATCTTAGTTGGGATCAAGTACAGGTACTGTTTTATTATTACAGAGAAAAGGGAATCATTTAACCATTAAATAAACCCAATAGGGCTGTTCTGCCCCCAATAAGGGGTAATTATATCTTAGTTGGGATCAAGTACAGGTACTGTTTTATTATTACAGAGAAAAGGGAATCATTTAACCATTAAATAAACCCAATAGGACTGTTCTGACCCCAATAAGGGGTAATTATATCTTAGTTGGGATCAAGTACAGGTACTGTTTTATTATTACAGAGAAAAGGGAATCATTTAACCATTAAATGAACCCAATAGGGCTGTTCTGCCCCCAATAAGGGGTAATTATATCTTAGTTGGGATCAAGTACAGGTACTGTTTTATTATTACAGAGAAAAGGGAATCATTTAACCATTAAATAAACCCAATAGGGCTGTTCTGCCCCCAATAAGGGGTAATTATATCTTAGTTGGGATCAAGTACAGGTACTGTTTTATTATTACAGAGAAAAGGGAATCATTTATCCATTAAATAAACCCAAAAGGGCTGTTCTGCCCCCAATAAGGGGTAATTATATCTTAGTTGGGATCAAGTACAGGTACTGTTTTATTATTACAGAGAAAAGGGAATCATTTAACCATTAAATAAACCCAATAGGGCTGTTCTGCCCCCAATAAGGGGTAAATATATCTTAGTTGGGATCAAGTACAGGTACTGTTTTATTATTACAGAGAAAAGGGAATCATTTAACCATTAAATAAACCCAATAGGGCTATTCTGCCCCAATAAGGGGTAATTATATCTTAGTTGGGATCAAGTACAGTCACTGTTTTATTATTATTTGCTTATAATGGAGTCTATGAGAGATGGCCTTTCCATAATTCGGAACTTTCTCAGCAGGTATCAAGGTCAAGTTGACAAACAAAAGGACAGGCCGGCGGTGGATTTATCCTGCTATTTGTTCCTTGTAACTCACTGTTCCTGGAAGTGCGGCAGAGAACTGGGGAGACATAACATTCTCCAACAATGGGACACTATGTGGCACCTATTGCATAAGAGTTATTATAAACTTGGATACAGATACAAATCCTAATAACTCCGTGGAACAACAAGCAAAGGCTCTTTATTATTAACTAAGTAGCTTAATTGGCAAAACAAACCAAGCCCCTCCCCCGCCTCACTTTGTTTTCTTGGGACGTAATGCGTTGTCTCCAAAAAGATTTCTTTTTGTATTTAAATCAATGTGAATGCTGGGAAATCTCTAGCGGGTGTTGGGCAGCCAAGTGCTTCTCAACAAATCAAAAAAGTAGTAACTGGAATAGTAAGCTTTCTCCTGCCTGACGTAAGGTGGTAGAAGTGTAATGATAATACAATAAATACAATAATTACATCTACTAAACTGCAAATGACCATCAGTAATTGAAACAGTAGTGGAAAATAAGAATCAAAATATCATTTATTAGGACAAAAAGAACAGCTTTGCCTTACGGGGCGCTTACACGCTTACTAGGTTCCTATGAGTAGGAGTAAGTGCCCCATAAGGCACAAAAGCGTTAGGCTGTTCTTTTTGTCCTTTTGATTTCAATTACTGATGGTGGTTTGCAGTTTAGTAGATTCAATGATGGTATAACCCATAGACTGGGGTTCTTTTACAAACGGTACCATCTATTACTAATTACTACAAACACTTACTAATTACTGTTTAACTGCCTTCATTAAGCAGAGCATATACCAGGGGTGGGCAAAGTTTTTGGCTCGGGGGCCACATTGAGTCACAGGCGGGCCAGGCCGGGCCAACTTCCTCCCACCAGCTCCCCCCCCCCCCAGCATCCTCCATCTCCCCGACCTGCGGCTCCCTCCATCGTTCGGCTGCGTCTGTTCCCCGGCTCCCCGCTGCATCCTATTTTATGGTTGCGCCCCCTGCGTATACAGCACGCACGAAGCGCAACCAATCAGGGCCCAGAAATTATTAAAGGGACCGGATTAAAAAGGCCAACGGGCCGGATGTGGCCCGCGGGCCGTAGTTTGCCCACCCCTGGCATATACACTGTTCACCTTTCAGTTAACTTTTACTATGTTATAGAATGCCCTATTCCTAGCAACTTTGCAATTTGTCTTCATTATTTATTTGTTATAGTTTTTGAATTACTTGCTTTTTTTCAAATGGGGGTCGCTGACCCCGGCAGCCAACAACTATTGCTCTGTGAGGCTACAATTGTATTATTATTGTTACTTTTTATTAATTATCTTTCAATGCAGACCCTCTACTATTCATATTCCCATCTCTCGCTTAAACCACTGCCTGGTTGCTAGGGAAAATTAGACCCTAGCAACCAGATATCTGATAAAATACCAAATGGAGAGCTGCTGAACAAAAAGCCCAATAGCTGAAAAACCATAAAAACGAAGACCTATTACAAATTGTCTCAGAATATCAATGTCTACATAATATTAATAGTTAATTTAAAGGTAAACTATCCCTAAAAACTGATATTTTCTTCAGGTGCCACCAAAACAAGACCCAGGTGCTTTGTCCACGCTTTGATTTAGACATTTTGTTCTCATTTTTTACTAAACATATTTATTTATTTTATTATGCTATAAAAAGGCAGAGACACTTGTAATTTAATAATAATTTTTTTCATATTTCTATATAAATTATTCATAGTTTTGCACCAATATTTGACACACGTATTTCACCGGTGAATACAGAATACAAATGATGGCATTGGCTTGATTTGCACACAGGCAATTTCATTACGGGATGTCAAATGTTAATTAAATAGACAGAGCGGGGATACAGTAGCCCACAGCTGACAGGAGCCCATAATTTGCTTTCAGTCTAATTCTGTATACAGTAATGAGACAGGAAAATCCATTGGCTTTGTGTGGAAATCTCAAAGAGTTTAGCCGTGTTGGTAAAGGCCGGTGGCTAGAGGCCAGATAAAGACTATGATGCTCCTATATACGGCTAGTACCCAGATAAAGACTATGATGCTCCTATATATGGCTAGAGGCCAGATAAAGACTATGATGCTCCTATATATGGCTAGAGGCCAGATAAAGACTATGATGCTCCTATATACGGCTAGAGGCCAGATAAAGACTATGATGCTCCTATATATGGCTAGAGGCCAGATAAAGACTATGATGCTCCTATATATGGCTAGAGGCCAGATAAAGACTATGATGCTCCTATATATGACTAGTACCCAGATAAAGACTATGATGCTCCTATATATGGCTAGTACCCAGATAAAGACTATGATGCTCCTATATATGGCTAGAGGCCAGATAAAGACTATGATGCTCCTATATATGGCTAGTACCCAGATAAAGACTATGATGCTCCTATATATGGCTAGTGGGCAGATAAAGACTATGATGCTCCTATATATGACTAGTGGGCAGATAAAGACTATGATGCTCCTATAAATGGCTAGTACCCAGATAAAGACTATGATGCTCCTATAAACGGCTAGTACCCAGATAAAGACTATGATGCTCCTATAAACGGCTAGTACCCAGATAAAGACTATGATGTTACTATATATGACTAGTGGGCAGATAAAGACTATGATGCTCCTATATATGGCTAGTACCCAGATAAAGACTATGATGCTCCTATATACGGCTAGTACCCAGATAAAGACTATGATGCTCCTATATATGGCTAGTACCCAGATAAAGACTATGATGCTCCTATATATGGCTAGAGGCCAGATAAAGACTATGATGCTCCTATATATGGCTAGAGGCCAGATAAAGACTATGATGCTCCTATATATGACTAGTACCCAGATAAAGACTATGATGCTCCTATATATGGCTAGTACCCAGATAAAGACTATGATGCTCCTATATATGGCTAGAGGCCAGATAAAGACTATGATGCTCCTATATATGGCTAGTACCCAGATAAAGACTATGATGCTCCTATATATGGCTAGTACCCAGATAAAGACTATGATGCTCCTATATATGGCTAGAGGCCAGATAAAGACTATGATGCTCCTATATATGGCTAGTACCCAGATAAAAACTATGATTCTCCTATATATGGCTAGAGGCCAGATAAAGACTATGATGCTCCTATATATGACTAGAGGCCAGATAAAGACTATGATGCTCCTATATATGACTAATTGGCAGATAAAGACTATGATGCTCCTATATATGGCTAGAGGCCAGATAAAGACTATGATGCTCCTATATATGACTAATTGGCAGATAAAGACTATGATGCTCCTATATTTGACTAATTGGCAGATAAAGACTATGATGCTCCTATATATGGCTAGTGGCCAGATAAAGACTATGATGCTCCTATATATGGCTAGTGGCCAGATAAAGACTATGATGCTCCTATATCCAGCTAGTACCCAGATAAAGACTATGATGCTCCTATATATATGGCTAGTGGCCAGATAAAGACTATGATGCTCCTATATATGGCTAGTGGCCAGATAAAGACTATGATGCTCCTATATCCAGCTAGTACCCAGATAAAGACTATGATGCTCCTATATATATGGCTAGTACCCAGATAAAGACTATGATGCTCCTATATATATGGCTAGTGGGCAGATAAAGACTATGATGCTCCTATATATGACTAGTGGGCAGATAAAGACTATGATGCTCCTATATATGACTAGTGGGCGGATAAAGACTATGATGCTCCTATATACTGCTAGTACCCAGGCCAATCAAGTTCTTTCACTGCCATCTCTCCAAACCATTCTATGTGGACCTTCCTATGTAAAATGAGTAATTCTCCTTTGGGGCTTCTCCAAACTGTTGCCACAAAAGAGAAAGCACATAACTGTCAAGAACGTAATTCCATGATGTATTGTGGCCTGTGCCGGAAATAATGGGAGTGGCTTAAATAGCCAATTGTAATATTTATAAATATATAGTGTATTGGTAGCAGGGATGGGGAGTACATCTCACATGCTTCTAGTCTAACTTATATACTGATATAGGACCATAATACTTTCTGCTATTGACAATGGCTTGGTCATTGACCCATAAAGGCCAAACAGGACCAGATACCAGGCTACTGCAACAACATGAAGGATTTCAGTTTAGTTCTGAAGAGAAGGAGTTTCTTAAAGAGCAATTTAGGGATGGAATTTAGCGACATTGCAATGGAACCTCCACTGTGAAACCAAATGCCGAGTACGAGTTCTCTAACCTTCTACTCCTGTTTATAAAAGTTCGTTCTTTATTCCGGGGCTTTAAAACTTTTTAACAAGTTCTCAGAAAAAGTCTTGTAAATTCTAAAGGCGCAGGAAATGGGTCGGTAATGGAGCATAAATCACAGGCTCTGGTTTATTGGGGAAAATACATTAATAGCCACCTCCCTCTTTGGTTTCACTTTGGCACACACAGAGGAAAACAAATGATCTAATGAAGCTACAAACCTACGTTATATATTTTATTTAACCATAAAGGGGGACTTTACAACTTTATTGAACATCAGCTGAATGGATTGGGCTTGTGCTGAACATCATTTTTGCCTGTTTTCATAATAAATATAAATATTTTGTATTTCTTCCTGTTTTTCTCAGAGCAATCATGTTAGAAGAAGGTAATTAATGGAACTACCTGTCCCAGGATAAAGGCCCTGTATAATATATTATTATATTATCCTTACCTGTAAACCTGAGACACTGACTGCAGCTGGAGAAGGGGCTTGTTTATACTGAGGTCATGGTGTTTTTAAAGGAACAGTAACACCAAAAAATGAAAGTGTACTAATATATTATGTATTATTGCCCTGTACAGGTAAAAGTTGTAATTACTTGAAAATATTATGCTTTTTTGGTGTTACTTTTCCTTTAAGCTGGTAGAGAAGCGTCTGAATGAGCCTGTGCAGCTTGTTATTTACTTGCATGGATTCTGGAAGCATTTCTTAACTGCAGACTATAAGGAACCCAATCCTGGCTGGCTCTTAGCCAATCAAATAACAGGGCAGTGGTATTATATAAAGGGATTGATCTCAATGTATTTTCTTACTGGTCAAATGCTGGTGGCCTTGACTAAATGACTCAATCTACCTGCCCCGCAGGCATGGCCAAATTACCTGTATCCAGGGTGACAATGCCACCGGGAAAAAACCTGGTCCCAGTGGCCGAGACCCGATGCCTGTTACTGCTCCCCCAGCCGCCGGTGTCCTCCCCTGACACTTTTCACTTATGAGCGCTCAGGGGAGCATGTCGGGGGACGTGGTTGGCGGGGGCACTTGGGACGGTATCCCCGGTGGGCCCTGCACCCCTCCAGTCCGACCTTGCCTGTATCAGTCTGAAAAGGGCAGATACAAACAAAGCAGCATTTATCATGTGAAAATTTGCATTGCCCTGCATTGATCATCCTAGAGGTTTATAATGTATACAATTAATCAGTGAGATACAGAGAATTTCATGCGTCAAGAAAGATGTACTTTTATCCAATGGCGCCATCTTGTGGCAAGTTAGATAACTGAATGGTTTTGTTTAATATACAGCTGTAAAATATAAGTGTTCTGTAACAGACACAAACACTGATGGAGCTGTATGTGATGGTCAGGCTCCAGTGGCCTCTATACATGTTCCTACTAAAGGAGACATTAATTAAAAATGTTTGGAACTGCTACGACAGCTCCATATTCTGGTACCCTTCTGTTCTATCACTGCTGTACTATAGATAATTCTATTACTCTGGGACTTGCTTTATTGTGAATGGAACAAGCTATTTCTATGGAACACTTACTGGGTAATGGGCAATGATACTGTACCCTGCTGTTAACACACAGATATGGGGGACCCCGGGGTACCGGGTCAGTCCCAAGCAGGGATCTATCTGCAAGGAGTTTGTATGAACAACATCCAACACTCCCAGAACATACAGGCAGGTTCATTGGCTGCTGATCTAATTGACCCCAGTGTATATTGTGGTAGAAACATTACATATTAAGCTCCCCTGGGGCTTAACCCTTCTAAGCAGCCATGGCATTTTACACAGAGCAATACTATTTCTTATATACAGGAATATTTACAAAAAATAACAATTGTATCACAATAAAAAGCACAAGAATCCATGAAATCTCACAGTGTCTTTATTGGCTGCAGATACGTAATGTACATAAACTGATTCTAACCAGTGACAAGAAAGAATGAACAGCACCCTGATCTGCCCTGCACCCTGAAGGAAGACTCAGTTCAAGAACCTGGGTGGGGGACACCCTATAAAGTACATTTTTTATAGGTCCTGTTTTAAAGGTGACCCCTCCCAGGAGTTACCCAGCCCAACTTCCAAACTAAATTGCACCCGTACAGGTACTTCAGGCAACCAATCTTTGATTCTACTATAAATTATAAATTGAGAGCATAAATCCGATTGGTTGCCACAAGATTCTTGTGTTGTAATGGATAAATCTTGTTTGTAAAGTTCTGGCAGCACTAGAGAAAACACGTCATTGGTCAGATTTAATTAGCGAAGGTGCAAATCAGCACTTGGATTACCATTAACCTTATTTAATTTTTTGACCAAAAATTTTGGATTTCAAAGTGTAAAGCAGTTTACATTCCAACCAATGTGTAATTGAGTTAAGGTAAATGATGTCGGGTTACCACTCGGCCAGTAAATCACCAGCTGGGGCCGGGGCTGGAATTACAAATTTACTGGAAATGTTATTGTGGGCAAATTTGTAATACGCTACAAATCCCTCCCTTATCTGACCCTCTCCGCTAAAGGATTACCCATTTAAGTACAGACCCTCCTATACCCCCCGACCCAACTGGCCCCATTTAGTAGTGCCACCTCTGCCAGCTTTTGTCGCTGGGCAGGGGGTGGGCAGTGAGGGAACAGGCGGGGCAGTAACGTCACAGGATGTGGAAGAGGCAGGTCGTGGCATCACTGGGCGGGGCTATGAAGCAGCGACCGGCGTTTGGCCAATTGCCACTTCAATCTCATTGAGTCTTGCCCGGTTTACCTAACTTGGAAAACCGGCAGGAGGTTTTGACCCGGACAGCCCTTCTGAAACCAGGGCTGTCCTGGGTCAAAACCGGACAGGTGGCAACCCTAGCCCCATTCTATTTAGTTGTCAGGGTCCATCACCCAGGGGGCTCAGGTGAGTAGTGGGCTAATAACCTAGGACCCACTAGGAGAGGGCCCTGCTAAGAAGTACAGAACCCCAATGCAGGTGACAGTTGTAGGAGGGCCAATGAAATGTAAGTGTGCAGCAGCCCTACTGATAAAGTATTAGACTTAAGGCTTGTGGAACTATTGTTCCTTACTCTTTTATTTGTTGTAGCATTAAATTGCTAAATATCTATTTGGCTTAATGGCAGTCACGTTGCACACCCTGAGTAATAAAAATATCAGCCCAAGATTAATTACACATGCAGGAGGATGCTCCAATGAGAATCAAGCCCACCAGTACCATAAGCCATGTTGCTTTGTTACATAGGGAGAGACAATTAAGTGTGGGACAGACGCCATGCTGATTGGGTGTTCGGCACTGGAATAACGTGCTTAATGCCTCCAATGCTGATCACATGAGGAAAGAATAGGGAGCTGGGAGTACAGGACTCATCAGAGTATCACCTTGCAGTAAATGGGCCGCTTGTCTGGAGAACTGGGGAAAGTTTTCTCAATCAGATTCCACCCCTGATGTTGCGGGACTACAGCTCCCAGCGTGATTTAACTTATATCAGGCTGGGAGTTATAGTCCGGCACAATTGGCATCCTCTTTAAGATCGGTCTCGAATTCAGCCGCTCGTTTCCTGTTATGAGAGTGCAAAATATGCTCCACCTCTCCGCCCCCATTGGTTGGCTTCTGGAAAAATATCTGCACAATATCCTGAATGTCGTCTTCAGTTTCCTCAACTCCCTGTATCCCTTCCAGCAGGACCGACTTTGGGGAAAAGCCAGTAAACATCTATACAAGGAAAACACAGTTAATTCTATAGATACACGGAATGTAGCCACATTCGCTCCTTATTCACCCAACGAGTACCCACGGTCATACCATTTAGGTAGTTATTTACTGTATATACTCGAGTATAAGCCGATCCGAATATAAGACGAGGTACCTAATTTTACCTAAGAAAACTGGAAAAACTTATTGACTCGAGTATAAGCCTAGGGTGGGAAATGCAGCCTCTACTGCTAAGTTTTAATAATCAAAATAAATACCAATAAAATGACATTAATTGAGGCATCAGTGGGGTATATGTTTTTTAATATTTATTTCAAAGAAAAACAGTAAACTAGCTCTGTAAGCGGAGAAGAGGGTCAACAAAACAATAGGAGTACTACCCCACGCTCATTGCACATTGGCAAACTGGCAGCAGACCCAGTCCCAGAGGAGATGTAAGGGGGAATAAGTATTGCTAGTGGGAGCCTAGGCCAGGGCACTGGAGGGTCTGGTTGCGGATGGCCTAATTTGCACACAAAGGAGAGAGGGTGCTAGTCTAAAAGGAACCCATGGCACCCGACTCGAGTATAAGCCGAGGGTGACTTTTTTCAGCACATTTTGGTTGCTAAAAAATTAGGCTTATACTCGAGTTTATACAGTATATTGTCAGCAATGGTTCCCAGTAGCCACAACAATGTTGCCCATTCAAAAGTAGTGGGTGCAACATGATGGGTGATGGATGGGGTGTCAATATTATGTGGTAAGGATCCCTCTCCCTATATATGGGCTTCATCTGATTTAGTGCTAAATGTGCCCCATGGTAAAAAAAAAGACATGCAGTCCCCCCACTGCTACTATAGGCACCATCTCTCCCTACTATACCTGCTATCCCACAGCCCCAGTCCCTTCCCAGAGGCTATTATCCCCCCACTGCTACTATAGGCACCATCTCTCCCTACTATACCTGCTATCCCACAGCCCCAGTCCCTTCCCAGAGGCTATTATCCCCCCACTGCTACTATAGGCACCATCTCTCCCTACTATACCTGCTATCCCACAGCCCCAGTCCCTTCCCAGTGGCTATTATCCCCCCACTGCTACTATAGGTACCATCTCTCCCTACTATACCTGCTATCCCACAGCCCCAGTCCCTTCCCAGAGGCTATTATCCCCAATGCTACTATAGGCACCATCTCTCCCTACTATACCTGCTATCCCACAGCCCCAGTCCCTTCCCAGAGGCTATTATCCCCCCACTGCTACTATAGGCACCATCTCTCCCTACTATACCTGCTATCCCACAGCCCCAGTCCCTTCCCAGAGGCTATTATCCCCCCACTGCTACTATAGGCACCATCTCTCCCTACTATACCTGCTATCCCACAGCCCCAGTCCCTTCCCAGAGGCTATTATCCCACTGCTACTATAGGCACCATCTCTCCCTACTATACCTGCTATCCCACAGCCCCAGTCCCTTCCCAGAGGCTATTATCCCCCCACTGCTACTATAGGCACCATCTCTCCCTACTATACCTGCTATCCCACAGCCCCAGTCCCTTCCCAGAGGCTATTATCCCACTGCTACTATAGGCACCATCTCTCCCTACTATACCTGCTATCCCACAGCCACAGTCCCTTCCCAGAGGCTATTATCCCCCGACCGCTACTATAAGCACCATCTCTCCCTACTATACCTGCTATCCCACAGCCCCAGTCCCTTCCCAGAGGCTATTATCCCCACTGCTACTATAGGCACCATCTCTCCCTACTATACCTGCTATCCCACAGCCCCAGTCCCTTCCCAGAGGCTATTATCCCACTGCTACTATAGGCACCATCTCTCCCTACTATACCTGCTATCCCACAGCCCCAGTCCCTTCCCAGAGGCTATTATCCCCCCACTGCTACTATAGGCACCATCTCTCCCTACTATACCTGCTATCCCACAGCCACAGTCCCTTCCCAGAGGCTATTATCCCCCCACTGCTACTATAGGCACCATCTCTCCCTACTATACCTGCTATCCCACAGCCCCAGTCCCTTCCCAGAGGCTATTATCCCCCCACTGCTACTATAGGCACAATCTCTCCCTACTATACCTGCTATCTCACAGCCCCAGTCCCTTCCCAGAGGCTATTATCCCCCCACTGCTACTATAGGCACCATCTCTCCCTACTATACCTGCTATCCCACAGCCACAGTCCCTTCCCAGAGGCTATTATCCCCCACTGCTACTATAGGCACCATCTCTCCCTACTATACCTGCTATCCCACAGCCCCAGTCCCTTCCCAGAGGCTATTATCCCCCACTGCTACTATAGGCACCATCTCTCCCTACTATACCTGCTATCCCACAGCCCCAGTCCCTTCCCAGAGGCTATTATCCCCCCACTGCTACTATAGGCACCATCTCTCCCTACTATACCTGCTATCCCACAGCCCCAGTCCCTTCCCAGAGGCTATAATCCCACTGCTACTATAGGCACCATCTCTCCCTACTATACCTGCTATCCCACAGCCCCAGTCCCTTCCCAGAGGCTATTATCCCACTGCTACTATAGGCACCATCTCTCCCTACTATACCTGCTATCCCACAGCCCCAGTCCCTTCCCAGAGGCTATTATCCCCCCACTGCTACTATAGGCACCATCTCTCCCTACTATACCTGCTATCCCACAACCCCAGTCCCTTCCCAGAGGCTATTATCCCACTGCTACTATAGGCACCATCTCTCCCTACTATACCTGCTATCCCACAGCCACAGTCCCTTCCCAGAGGCTATTATCCCACTGCTACTATAGGCACCATCTCTCCCTACTATACCTGCTATCCCACAGCCACAGTCCCTTCCCAGAGGCTATTATCCCACTGCTACTATAGGCACCATCTCTCCCTACTATACCTGCTATCCCACAGCCCCAGTCCCTTCCCAGAGGCTATTATCCCCCCACTGCTACTATAGGCACCATCTCTCCCTACTATACCTGCTATCCCACAGCCACAGTCCCTTCCCAGAGGCTATTATCCCCCCACTGCTACTATAGGCACCATCTCTCCCTACTGTACCTGCTATCCCACAGCCCCAGTCCCTTCCCAGAGGCTATTATCCCCCCACTGCTACTATAGGCACTATCTCTCCCTACTATACCTGCTATCCCACAGCCCCAGTCCCTTCCCAGAGGCTATTATCCCCCCACTGCTACTATCGGCACCATCTCTCCCTACTATACCAGCTATCCCACAGCCCCAGTCCCTTCCCAGAGGCTATTATCCCCCCACTGCTACTATAGGCACCATCTCTCCCTACTATACCTGCTATCCCACAGCCACAGTCCCTTCCCAGAGGCTATTATCCCACTGCTACTATAGGCACCATCTCTCTCTACTATACCTGCTATCCCACAGCCCCAGTCCCTTCCCAGAGGCTATTATCCCCCCACTGCTACTATAGGCACCATCTCTCCCTACTATACCTGCTATCCCACAGCCCCAGTCCCTTCCCAGAGGCTATTATCCCCCCACTGCTACTATAGGCACCATCTCTCCCTACTATACCTGCTATCCCACAGCCCCAGTCCCTTCCCAGAGGCTATTATCCCCCCACTGCTACTATAGGCACCATCTCTCCCTACTATACCTGCTATCCCACAGCCCCAGTCCCTTCCCAGAGGCTATTATCCCCCCACTGCTACTATAGGCACCATCTCTCCCTACTATACCTGCTATCCCACAGCCCCAGTCCCTTCCCAGAGGCTATTATCCCCCCACTGCTACTATAGGCACCATCTCTCCCTACTATACCTGCTATCCCACAGCCCCAGTCCCTTCCCAGAGGCTATTATCCCCCCACTGCTACTATAGGCACCATCTCTCCCTACTATACCTGCTATCCCACAGCCCCAGTCCCTTCCCAGAGGCTATTATCCCCCCACTGCTACTATAGGCACCATCTCTCCCTACTATACCTGCTATCCCACAGCCCCAGTCTCATCCTAGAGGCTACTATTTGCACACCTACTAATTATAATCTTATAGGTGCAGCATAGTAAAGTGGTGAATAAGGAGTGTATAGCTGAATTTCCCTCACTCCTCCTTTCCACTATGTGGTGCTGACATTCGGTAGGACACAGGGCAGCTGCTTGGATGCTCCCAAAAGTTTTGCAATTCTGTTCTTAGGTTATAACTGTGTGCACTAAGGTTCTATACAGCGTGTGAAGAGGAATTCTAAGGAATAATAATTCTGAGGATAATACTCACCTGCAGTTTATTCAGTTCCCTGTCTATGAATGGTTCCACTGTAATCTGATGACGAGTATTATGAGCAACAAACTCAAAGTGTTTCTGTTTCACCAGCCGTTCCACCACTGTAAGAGAGATCAGGTACCGCTGTGTTACACAGTCCCAATGTCCTGCACCCCCCGCAGAAACAGGTGGAAGCCACCATACTTTTTGCTCATCGTAAATAGCCCCTCATTTGTTGAGGAAGGCAGTAAACCAACATATAATTAGTATCTACAGGTCCTAACTGTAACATGAAGAAATCTAAAAGTAAAAGATACACTTCTGTCCATTCATTGGCCGATTCGTATGTGCATTCCAAGATATTCCACCATACCACCAGGCTTTAATATGTTGGGCATAGACACTAAAGCCATCAAACCATCATGTTATAAACATGTTATTGCTCCACAATAAAAATCAGTATAATGACTTAGATTGTAAAAACCCCATAATGCTCTTGGACATCTTTACTTTTCTTACATTCCAGCTCTTTATTCATGTGTATTATTGTTGTGTTTATAGGAAGATAAGATGGTGGTGAAAGTATAGCTGTACTTAATTCAATTAATTAATACAAACCTCCAGACTGTAGGAAATCAATGAAAGCCAAGTTCCTGCTTCCGTCAATCTGCACTCTCTCAATCTCCCCTCCTCCTATGCTTGGTTTGTAGAAGATCAGCTCCAGTTTGTCTTTTAAGTACTCATCAGAAAGATCAGGGGGGAGATCGCGAACACACAGACGTTTCTTAGACATATTCATGTTAATCTAAAGTAAAATAACAAAACAAAAAGGAGATTCATTGTCAAGGAGAATCTTGGCGCCTGTTGGAAAATGAATGGGCCGCCTTGGGGTTTTGTGTTTACCTCAAACTGGGTTGTCCTGTTCAAGGTGACTGGTTTGGCGGTCACTTCCACCGGCTTATTTTCAAAGTCGAGTTTGTATTTTCCTTTTTTAATAACTCTATTAGCAACTGCAATGGGGAAAAAAGTCCATCGTTATTTTAGTAGTAAAAATAATCAGACTTTGGCGATTTTACATTTTTAAAAGAACTTTATACGTAATGTTTCATTCCAAAACAAATACAGAGCAACTTCTTCTTGGCTGGTCCTTCTCATTACCTTAAGCTATATATTTAAGGAAAAAATTGAATCCGATACTGCGTTTAAAGGTGGCTATACACGTTAAGATCCGCTCACTTGGCAAGGTCGCCAAGCGAGCGGATCTTCTCCCGATATCCTCACCTACGGGTGGGCGTAGAATTTAGGCTAATATGATTGTTTGGCCCTGGGGCCAAACAACCGAATTATAACGGCGGCAATGGGCGCAGTCAGTTTGGGGACAAGCCGATGCGGTCCCCAATCCGACTAAATTTTTTAACCTGCCCGATCAATATCTTCCCGATTTCAGGCCGTCATTCCTGCCCCTACACAGTCTGATAAGCTGCCAAATCAGTCTAAGGGGCCTATATCGGCAGCTACAATCAGCCCGTGTATGGCCACCTTTACACCCTGTAGCAGATTTTTTATCTGTAGTAAATTGCACAGTGCAACCAGACCCAATGAAGAAGTGCTGCTCGAATGAGCATTAAGGCACCTCTTAATCCTCTTGCACTTCTTCCTTCAACACTGCACCAACAAATTTCTCATGTGCATTGAGATACATGTATATTATCATTTGCCTTCAAACTGCAAATTAAAAATGGCAGGTAGAGGCTGCCTACAAGCTTTATTGCCCACCACTACTGAGGGAAGCTATGGCAGTGCTAGAGATTGTCGTAGAGGTGTGTTGTGCCTGTTTAGGCTACAGTGGGTTTAATGATCCAGATGTTTTAAGACAGACAATGGTAGCTGCAAAACTGCACCAAAACTCTAACACAGTGATCCGCAACCAGTGGCCCGGGGGCAACATAGCGCTCACCAATCTCTTGGATGTTTTTAAATTTCAGGCTTATTGTTTTTGTTGAATAAAAACAAAAAGTACTACCAAACTGCATAGAGGCTGCCTAATCGGAAATTACAGCCCTTATTTGACACCCCCGTGAACTTGTTTGGTGCTTGTGTTGCTCCCCAAATTTTTTTTACAATTGACTGTGGCTCACAAGTAAGAAAGGTTGGGGATCCCTGCTCTAACAGATGTCTGGCTAATCAGTTTCAAAAAAAGCTTCCATTATTATATCAAACCGTTTTTTTAGTGTGTTTCCCTCAACCTAACATTTACATCCTACACTCAACCATGCTCTTTGGCAGTTGGTACTGGAATCACATTGTTGGAAATCATTAGCTGATTTGTCCTTCAACTTAAAAATCCACACTGCTCATGGTATCAACATGAATGGCAAAAAAGCTGGGTTGGGGGCATTCAAAAAATAATTATCTCAAAAATAATGATCTCCCTTCAGTTCTTGGAGGAGGCCCTTCAGTCCATTGAGTTTGGTTCCAAAGTGAGCACTATTGGTCATGGGTCAAGTTTAGAGCTCAGTATTCAGCCAGGAAGGATAATTGAAGCAGAAGATCCCAAGGCAGCACTGACAGTAAAAACCTCCCCTCAACCCTTTATGTGGCACAGAGTTTGTGGGGTTGAACTGGGTTCCAAGGCAACTGGGAGAGCAGCCCAGTAGTGTTCTGAGCTTTGTGTCTTACCTTCGATGTCTTCAAATGTCAAAAGAGTCTGCCCACTTTCGAGGATAGTGACACCATTTATTGTAACAAAGCACTTGTAGGATATGTCTGGAGAAGATTCTCCATCCTTGGGGGTTTCCTCAACCTTAAAATTAATGTTTTTTTGTGGCAATGTGATCTCAGCCTGGTACAGAGAAAAAAATCAGTGAGGTTAAAATGGACGCAAGTGTGTGTGCTTCACTGTAAATCAGATCTAGTGTCAGTGTTTGGTGTGCAAATGATGCCTGCACCCCATTCTTTAGCTGTAAGTACACTGTGCCTATTGATAGAGAGGGCTGAGGGAACCCTGGCGTTCTGCCTGGTCAGGAGGTAATGGCAGTTCCAGGATTTGCACAGTGCTGTGCGTATATAGACTCAGCAGCGCAGCATTCGGAAAGGAAGGCAAGACGGACTTCAGAGACGCTTTGGATGCAAGTGGTTTTAGACGCAACTCACTGCAGGGAAAAACACAAATTTCCCACTGCATCTATGATCATAAACGAGCCCTCTAATTGGCATAAAACAGGGTTGATACCTATAATTATATTTTTATGTTTGTACATGTTAGACATTATGCCTAATACAGGGGAAGACCTATGATGCCATCATTTACTGTGTTCTACAGGTCATACCCTATATTAATAAGTGGTCCCTGACTGGTATGCACCCCCAGCTGGCTTCTTATAAGGGTACTGCCACTCTCCAGGAGGGCTACATGGAGACTGCTGCCAGACAGACAGAATACAAAGATTATACAGATCTAAAAACTAACAACAGGCTCTGTGCGGCCTAATACAAGTTCGATAGAATTTGCCTTGGCGAAAACTTACTCTGATCCCAAAAGAAACATCAGAAGGGAGAGTGTCTTTACCTGCAGATCCTCCTTTATATCTTCCAAAACACGTTGCTCCCTTTTAAAGGCTTTTGTGAGATCCTGAATCTGTTTCTGTAAATCTGAATTCTCCGTTTTTAGCCCCTTTATTTCTCTCTAAAATATTGAAAATTAGAAACCAATGAACATCGATGAATCGTTATAATTGAGACTAACAATGTGGTCAAAGTGGCAAGCTGATAGCTAGGCCAGATACTCTGTGACACAAATGGGCAAGGCACAGGGCAGGGCTCCAGAGCATTGTGAGTTGAACAAGGCTCCGTGTCTACGGTGGAACTGGGACTAGGTGCACGCTCTGTGGGTTCTGCATGTTAATTGATGTCCCTTAGTGCACTTATCACTTGGCAAATGATAAATAAACCGCTAAAGCTTTTCAGAGACATATATTATAGTATAGTATACTCAAGGGATGAAAATATAATTTTGCCTCTTTATAGGTCCCTGGTAAGGCCTCACCTTGAGTATGGGGGGCAGTTTTGGGCCCCAGTCCTTAAGAAGGATATTAATGAGCTGGAGAGAGTGCAGAGACGTGCAACTAAACTGGTAAAGGGGATGGAAGGGTTAAACTATGAGGTTAGACTGTCAGGGTTGGGGTTGTTTTCTCTGGAAAAGAGGCGCTTGCGAGGGGACATGATTACTCTTTATATGAGAGGACAGGGTATCTTTTCCCATAGCATAGAAAAAAACAGAGAAAAGAGTCCCCTAAATGTACAGATCGATGATGGCAGCTAAATAAGACAATGAGCAAGAATAGTTTCTTCTTTACCTCATAGAGATTTTCTTTTTCCTTTTTCTCTTCATCAGTTCCATCTAGCTTTCTCGCGAGTTCTTCCACCTGCCGCTGAGTTTTCATTTTTGCATCACTTGCATCCACTTTCTCCATGATTAAGTTCGATCTACGGTTATCTGCCGCATCATGTTTTTCCTTAGATATGGGAAAGAATTCGAAAGTTGAGGTAATCAGATACCAGCGCTGCATTTGTACCCTATTGCTATATTTTGAAAGTTCTACACAACATAGCATAGCGCCTTTAAAAGTTTAAAAATAATCACACAGCAGGCAATAACTATACCGAGATACCTTCAGCATCCAATAAAAACAAAAGCATCTACCAGACATATGAGAGATTTGGTGATGGCTAACAAGAAGGCACAGCAGATATTCATGGAGAAACCATTACAAATGAAGTCTTCAAGAAAAACACAGGTAGTCCAATTGATTTGACTTATTACTACAGATATAACATGACCTGGATGAAAGAGAATCTTCACACACAGCAAATTAGATCTCTTCCCAACATATGAGAGATTCGGTGAAGGTTAACAAGAAGGTACAGTAGATATTCATGGAGAAACCATTATAAATTAAGCACATTAGAAAGGAGAGACACAAAGATGAGGGCATTAAGTGAGGCATAATCCACTCAGAAAATATGAACATGTTACCTTCCAGTGGTCATATTCCGACTGGAGCCCCCCATGGCTTTCCATGCTTGTATTCAAGGATCTGTTAAACTAAACAGAAATATAAAAAGTTGTCAAAAACTGAGAACATCTTTAGCCTCAAACAGATCATGAGCACAAGTCCCAGTCGGGGATATCTGTAGGGGAGAGAGGCAACATTAGGTGAAGCTCTTTTGGTTTTGGTAGAAGCACGGGTGTCGGACTTGAGATGGCAGAGGCTGGATGGGGCTCTCTCCATGGGAAGATTAAACAGTACGACTCCATGCCAGTGGTTATTAGAATTTTTGAGGTTTAAGACCTCTTTGTCATCCAAGATTTGGTCAGGGCTTTTCCTACATTATATGATATGAAACCATCCTTGCTATACCTCCAGCCAGCAAATTCTGAATTGAGAAAGTCAGTTGGATGACTGGCGAAATGTCTTCAAGAAAAACCCAGCAAGTCCAGTTGATTTGACTTATTACTACAGATATACCATGACCTGGATGAATGAGAATCTTCACTAACAACAAATGAGACCTCTTTCCAACATTACATTATTTGCACCTACAGACTGGGCTTACAGAAATACGCAGACATATGAGAGCTTTGGTGAAGGTTAACAAGAAGGTACAGCAGATAATAATGGAGAAACCATTACAATTAAGCGCATTAGAAAGGAGAGACACATTAATGAGGGAAGGGAGTCAGGCACAATCCACTCAGAAAATATGAAAATGTCACAATAATATGAACATGTTACCTTCCAGTGGTCACATTCCGACTGGAGCCCCCCACGGCTTTCCATGCTTGCATTCAAGGATCTGTTAAACTAAACAGAAATATAAAAGGTTGTCAAAAACGTTGAACATCTTTAGCCTCAAACAGATCATGAGCACAAGTCATAGTCGGGGGATATCTGTAGGGGAGAGAGGCAACATTAGGTGAAGATCTTCTGGTTTTGGTAGAAGCACGGGTGTCGGACTTGAGATGGCAGAGGTTGGAGCTCTCTCCATGGGAAGATTAAACAGTACGACTCCATGCCAGTGGGTATTAGAATTTTTGAGGTTTAAGACCTCTTTGTCATCCAAGATTTGGTCAGGGCTTTTCCTACATTATATGATATGAAACCATCCTTGCTATACCTCCAGCCAGCAAATTCTGAATTGAGAAAGTCAGTCGGATGACTGGTGAAACGTCTTCAAGAAAAACACAGCAAGTCCAGTTGATTTGACTTATTATTACAGATATACAAAACCTGGATGAATGAGAATCTTCACTAACAGCAAATGAGACCTCTTCCCAATATATGAGCGCTTTGGTGAAGGTTAACAAGAAGGTACAGCAGATATTCATGGAGAAACCATTATAAATTAAGCACATTAGAAAGGAGACACACAAAGATGAGGGAAGGGAGTGAGGCATAATCCACTCAGAAACTATGAATATGTCACAATAATATGAACATGTTACCTTCCAGTGGTCACATTCCGACTGGAGCCCCCCACGGCTTTCCATGCTTGCATTCAAGGATCTGTTAAACTAAACAGAAATATAAAAGGTTGTCAAAAACTGTGAACATCTTTAGCCTCAAACAGATCATGAGCACAAGTCACAGTCAGGGATATCTGTAGGGGAGAGAGGCAACATTAGGTGAAGCTCTTTTGGTTTTGGTAGAAGCACGGGGGTCGGACTTGAGATGGCAGAGGCTGGATGGGGCTCTCTCCATGGGAAGATTAAACAGTACGACTCCATGCCAGTGGTTATTAGAATTTTTGAGGTTTAAGACCTCTTTGTCATCCAAGATTTGGTCAGGGCTTTTCCTACATTATGATATGAAACCATCCTTGCTATACCTCCAGCCAGCAAATTCTAAAGTCAGTCGGATGACTGGCTAAACGTCTTCAAGAAAAACACAGCAAGTCCAGTTGATTTGACTTATTACTACAGATATACCATGACCTGGATGAATGAGAATCTTCACAAACAGCAAATGAGACCTCTTCCCAACATTACATTATTTGGGCCTACAGACTGGGCTTACAGAAATATGCAGACATTTCTAGGGCAGCAAACACTTCAGTTTTGGCAACTAAATAAGTCAAAGTTTATAAATAGTTTATTACCTTTTCTTCACTATTTCCTTCTTTTGTGGGGTCTTCTACATCCATATCCTCAAGCACCGAGTCTTCTTTCTCACTTTGCTGTGTAGATACAGAAAACAAAATAACCACAGTAAACAGATAGTACTGCTTTTGTTCACATCACTATATTTTTTGGTACTCCTGGTTAAAGGTTTCAATGATGCTCAGAATGTATTTAAAGGGGAACTTTCATCAACTTAATTTAATATTCTAAATCATTTCCAAGATATAAATGTTATCTGCACCCCCGTAACAAGGGGGTTATATTCTTCTCTTCAGTAAAGACTGGGACTGTACCAGATTTTTTTTTCATCCCATGCAATAGTTTTTGGCCAGAAGTACCCTTCTTCTGTAATGACCTTTCTGTTGGCCCATTCAAGTATGGGAAAGTAAAGATGGGTATCCAACTGGCTGTTGGGTAAATGGCAGTCCACATGGTATGCAAACAGACCAGATCATTGACTGATCAACGATCCATAAGATTACTGCAAAGAAACATGGTCTGTCAGGGAAAGGTTGGCCAGGAAACACTCCATTGAGGTAACACGTTGTGTCTCTAGTGTCTAATTCTTGTCTATGTAGAAGTAAAGACAAGAGAGATACAGGGCAAGAGGCACTTTCTTCTCTAAAACTATTAAAGGTCAAGTTCATGTGAGAATTTTACCTTGGAGTTGTTCAGATCCTCCCCCAGTGGATTTCTGGACATCTCCATGCTTGTATCCATGGTGTTGATAGTCTAAACAGATATAAAACAGTTTATCAGGGATACCTGAAAAGAGAGAGGCAACACTAGGGGGCACTGCTTTGGCAGAAGCAAGGTTGGCACTCTATAGCAGGGTTAGAAGGCACCAGGCTGCATGTGGCTCTCCAAGAGATTTTATGGCCTCCGGCCTGATATAATCATTTTAATATAATGCAGCTCCTCAAACATCTGGTATTGGGGACAATGAGGCCTCTACATGGAAAGGCCAAACAGTGCTGCCCTGTGGGAGAGCTTTGTTAGGTCCAAAACCTTTGTGGTCCAACCTTTGGACTGTCTAGTATAAATAAATCTAAAGCAACTGGACTTGCTAAGTAATCATTGAAGACGTTTCACTACTCATCCGAGCAGCTTCTTCAGTTCAACTGACTTTGGACAGGGCTTCCCTTACCTTATACCAAGGTCAAAGATATAAAACCTTTTCTATGACCTTGATCTTGCTAAAATTCCAGGCCACCAAGCAGGCACTCACCAGATGTCACCTTATTTAGCCTACAAGCTGAGCCTACAGTAACATCTAGGAACTGTTGGATATCCAGCCTAAATTTCACCATGATTACCCTTTAGCCTATCTAGTTTGGATCCCTGGAGTTATTGGCAGGTCCAGGCAGCTGGAATATCCAGAGTCCCCTTGTGCAAGTATCTGTGTATTTCATCGCAGTAGGCTAAAAGGGAGCATTTGCTGTTCCCACAAGTTGCAAAGGACCATGTCTGGGCCAAATCACTTTCTGAATATCATCAATGTATCCAAACTAGCATCCTGCACTTGCATTCAAAAGTAATAGCCACAGAGATACAGCAAATGTGCGGAAAGTGGGAAACGTACTTTATAATGCAGAAGGGAAAGAGATCACAAAGAATCCTACAGAAATATAGTTTGGAAGTTCTTTCTCTTTTCACTTTACAGGTAAACACATTCCAATGAGCTTGACTTTCATTTAACTTCATAACAGAGAGAAAAGTTACTGAGCCTTCTGTACCTGTAACCCTTGTAGGGACCTGAGGGCACCCCCAGGCAGTCGGTTTACTGTCATTTATAACAAACAAGGGGAGGTTGTGCCCACCACTAAATATTAAGCCATTAGGCGGGGGTGCAATGAGGCTGTGACCAGAGGGGGGGGCATTGCTTGGTAACAATGTACAAAATGTCTTAATGTTCTGTATATATTGATAATGGGTGAGTGGAAAGGACCTCTTGTCGCTGCCTGTATACGTTTTTGTAATTTGCCATAAAGTCTGACTGCGAATTTCACATGATAACAATCAGGAAGCGGTAAAAAAAGGTTAAAGGACCTCAACCCCCTCAAATAATTTTTGCCTAATGAAATAAAATTAGAATTATATTTTCTTTTATTAGGAAAACATTATTTTTGGGTAAATGTGATGTTTAAAGAAGACATATTAGATAAATGAAATAAAAACCCTCTAATTCTGTAGGCAGTTATGAATAATACAGTATATGGTGCTGGTTTCACTTTGGTCGAAAAATGAACATTATCTATAAAAATGGCCCCTTTGTTGGAGCTCCCTATAGAGCAGGGATCCCCAACCTTCTATACCTGGGAGCTACATTCAAATGGTGTTGGGAGCAACGCAAGCATGGAAAAAATTCCTGGGGTGCAAATAAGGGCTATAATTGGCTATTTGGTAGCCCCTATGTGGATTGGCAGCCTATAGAAGGCTCTGTTTGGTTTTACACTGAGTTTAATGCAACCAAAACTTGCCCCCAAGTCAGGAATTCAAAAATAAGCCCCTGCTTTGAGGCCCCTGGGAGCAACATCACAGTCTGTGTTTCAAATGAGGGGTGGGCGTGTTCTAATTAGGGATGCAAGATTTGCGAAACGCCAAAAAAAAAAAAAATCCTTTTGACGCGGACGACAATTCTTTTGATGTACGACAATTTGTTTTGATGCAGGTGACAATTTTTGGACGCACTGCAAATTTTTTCATCTGTTTCGCAAAAAAATCCGCCAATGGTGAAATGCCGAAATTCGCTGCGAATCAATGCCTGGTGAAACATTTCGCCCATCACTAAAGGACAGGCTTCAGGTCAGCCTAGCTGCTGATTGGTTCCTATCCTACAGTGCAGTGTGCTGAGTGCTGTGAGCCCCCCTGCACAGCCTGGGAAAGGAGCAGCAGGAAGTGGAACAGATGGGCGGGACTAGTGTCAGACTGGCCTATCAGGATACCAGGAAAACTCCCGGTGGGCTCTCCTGCTCCTGACCATTTGGCCTGTTTCATGGTCATTCCCTATTTCTGAATGAAAACAAAGAGGAGAAATAGATGGAAGAATAGATGCTAGCATGTAAATAAAAGAGACTAGGAGACAAGGAGAAAAACTGTTTGGAGAGTGGGCCTAGGGTGTAAGGTTTTCAGGTGGGCCCCTGGGTTCTCAGCCCGACACTGGGCGGGACTAGTGGGGTTTTGGGGTAATTTCTAAATAAATCAGCTCAAAACACTACTTTTTTAAGCACAATCCTTCTATAGGAGGAGAACATTCTTCACTTTAACAAGAAATGTCTCAATTAAATAAAAAATGTAGAGAAACCACAAAAGTATTGTGTATTAGTGGCAGACATGCAGCTCTGCTAAACCAATGTAGCCATTAAAGGAGACATATTGGATAAATGGGAAAAAAAGGTAATTTTGTAGGCAATTATGAATAATATCCGGTGCTGGTTTCCCTTTGGGCTAAACATTAACCCTATCTGTAACAATGGCCCCTTTATTGGAGCTCCCTATAGATCCTCTCACTTCTCTGTCCGAGTTTGAAATGAAGAGTGGGCGTGTCCTAACGGTCCCTGCCAGAAGCACAGTAGGAGGGGGAGAGCCAATCACAGCCCTGCAGTCACACAAGCACAGACAGGCTTCAGTTCCCTATCAGGTCAGCCTAGCTGCTGATTGGTTCCTATCCTACAGTGCAGGGTACGGAGGGCCGCCAGCTCCCCAGCTCATCCAGAGAATTCAGCCAGCAGGAAGTGGCACAGATGGGCGGGGCTAGTGGGCTTTTTCTGGAATTTCTCAAAAAATCATTTTGAAACACAACTTTTTAAGCCCAATCCTTCTATATCTAGAGGAGTATAATTCACTGGTACAGTCATAATTTTTATAGGATATGTCTCCTTTAAGGTCCCACCAGTCTGGTTAGTAACATAACAGCCATTAGGCAGAATGCTCACTCATACACCCAGTCACAGCCCTACAGGGAGGGGGAGGCAGTTGCTTACCCAGCGCAGCGCAGTCTGTGCTCAGGAGTCGCAATCCCGACTGTCCAGGAATATTCCCAGCGATAACCTTAACTTCTGAGAAAATTTTCAAATGTATTATCTGTGTGTGTCTGGTAAGGATTCTGTCTAATAAACGAGCTGAGATATTGTGTGTCCTTCCGTTTCTCCTGAATAGAAACCGAATGTAACTACGGCTGCGCTTTCACTTTCTCTTTGTTACATATAACTCCCCCATACAGCGCTGTCTCTGCGTCTGAGCCGCTCACGGAGGGACTGGACATGTCAGGTGGGTGCTTTCTGCTTGCTACAAAGTCGCAACGTCCCTTTTAACTGGAATATAGTATAGAAAGAAAGAGAGTCCTGCGACTATGTAAAGAGAGAGTCGGAACAACAGAGTTGGATCTAACTGGAGTCACAATAATATAGGGAACTTTTCTGAAAAATTGTGATTTTGTGAATCACAAATGGAGTGTCATATAAAACAGATTTATTATTGTTAATATAGAGGGGGGTAGATGTTTAGGGTATGAATGTGGGGTTCAGCCCTTGTGAATATGGATTAATTCTTATAGCAGCTGAGGGTCTTGTTTGAAATCATTACTGCTTATTATACTATAGATAGGGGCACCCACTATGGGAATATTAAGGATATCAGAGCTTAGGAATCATCTAAGGGTGAAGACACACAGAGCTACTAGTAGCAGCTACTTGTTGTGGCTACTAAAATAGACAATGCTGATCATTTACTGATACTTATCTCTAGGTGTGTTTTAGCAGAGGCAATTCTCAGTATTGTCTATGGCAGGGGATTTTCTGGTGTTTAGTAGCCGTGACAAGTAGCTGCTACTCAGTAGCTCTGTGTGTCTTCACCCTAACAGTTACAGGACAATACAGGTATAGATCTGCTATCTGCAATACTTGCAGCCTGGGGTTTTCTGGATAATGAGTCTATTAACAACACCAATGTTTATGCAGCTGATTTACCTTCATAGAAACAGCACAGTTTTAATATGAAATAAGGAACAGGAAATAAGACCAGCGGCAGACCGAGCCGGACAGGTGCCCTAGGCAAGCCAGCTGCCCACTTTGCCCCCACTGTGCCTGCACAAACAAGCAAGTGTGTGTGGACATTGGCTACTTGGGCAGAAGGGAGATAAAGAGCAGCCAGTGGGGGAACAAGGGCCCAAACTAAGGGTACATGGGGTACATGCCTATTGCCCCCCAATCATGGCACCCTAAGCCTGTGCCTCCTGTGCCTACCCCTAGTTCCGGCCCTGAATCTGACACTGTATAAGATAGGTTTGCTTATGGAATATGGAGCTTTCTGGATAAAGAGTTCCTGGATATTAGATTCAATACTTATACAAAGGCACAAGGCTGCCTGCCAAGCAAGGACTTTTATACCCAATAAATAGTTTCAGGAAGGGATTATTATTATTGCACAGCAGGTAAATACACAGATAAATACGCACCTATTCTGCATTACCTCCACCAGCAGTACATAGGGAAACAATACTAGCACCGGGGCACCGGGTGGGGCCAATACGGCTTTGTACACTGACAGGATTGTTTCTGATATCCAGAGTGCAATCTGGGGCAGCTCACAGTTCTGCCTAGGAAGAAATTTAGGGGCAATAAGTGTCCAGTGATTAATATAGATGCAAAATTACACCCATAGTAACTAATCAGGTCTTTGTTTGTACATCATCGACAACTGAAAGATGAGAGGTTGGGGAAATGTTTGCTGGTAGCTTTGCACTGCCATCAGATTCAGTACAAGTGCTGAAATGTTCTTTTTGTTATCGGCGGGGGGGGGGTCCTGTGTTTGATTCTGACCAGACACTTTTTTTAAGGAGTTACTGGGGCAGATTTACTAACACGTGTTAAATTGCACACATGCAGTTGCCAATAGCAACCAATCAGTTTACTAATGATTAGGAATTGAATTGGCTAGTAAGGGTTGAAATTTAGCATCTGTGTTCTTAAATCTGCCCCCTATGTGTGTGCAGATTCCATCGGGGGGGGTCACACCAAAACTATACAGTGTAATTGGCTCCTGTGGGACTGAGATTGGACTGGGGGCTGATGCTGAACTGTCTATGTAAAGTGCTTCTGCTGTAGTGGCTAAAATTTGGGGAATTCCACTGTTCTGTGTTGGGCACTGTTCCTGATATGTTTGTAAGCAGCGGCCATGTCATAAAGTAAAGCTTCATCAGTTTGTTGTGCGCTGGTACTTTTTATAATGGGAAATATCAGATCTACAATACTAGAATAATTGTAGCACTACCAGTATCTACTGTAGGGAGGTAGGGTTGCTACTTTAGATGGGAGGCAGGCAGTGAGGATAATGGGCAAGCTATGCATGGGAATAGGCAGATGGAGACGGGAAATGGGCGGATGGAGCAGGGAAATGGGTGGGGCAAAGGCTTGCCTCTATATAAAAGGGGGTGATGTGCCACGGAGAGAGTCAGGAAAGGGAGGGATTATAGGTAGGGTTCCTACCCATACAAATTTACTAACAGATATATTGCTGGTAAATTTGTAATGCTGGCAACCCTATAGATAGAGTGGCAACCCTATAGATAGGTAGGGAGAAAAAAAGCCTATGCTTATCTAATTCAAGGTTAAAGGGATCCTAGAATCTTATTGGACATGCTACTGGGCTTTTTGGACCAGTGTAGGACTGGCCTGCCGGAGTAGTAGAGTATCTTATAGTGGGCCCCAGCTTAGGGGCCATTCCCATTAGCCCATCCTTATTATCACTGGGTGCCTATATAAAAACCAATCTGGCACTTTCTTTATCAAAGGCTCTTGTGATACTAAAATCTACAATTAGTATATATATATATATATGTATAGATAGGTCTGTATGTGTATGTGTGTCTGTATGGGCCCTAGCAGACCCTGTCCAACATGGATTAGAAGTGGACCCTGCAGTTCTGCTGTTGTAGGTGAGAAGAGTTCAAGGTAAAAGTCATGTTAGTGCAAAATGGCCCCATCCCTTCAGCCATTGCCAGTCCTAGCACTCAGAGACAGTGTCATTTATTTGAAAAAGTTAGAAACCATGTATATATTTTTTTAAAAAGCACTCTGCAAATCTAAATAACCTAAATATGGCCCCGCTTGTTACCTAGTCACGGTTATACATTCCTTTAGATGTTCTACTATGATTTTATACACACGTTTATACGTATATAGGTAACAAGTGGGGCCATATTTAGATTATTTACATTTGCAGAGTTCTATTATTTAGATGTGGTAGGAAAATCTCACCTATTGGGCCCAAGCTCTTATTGTACTTCAACAAAACCTGAAGGTCCAGAGGTTGGGCAAGGCCATTGATATAAAGTCTTAAGGTCCCCATACACGGGCCGATAGTAGCTGGCGATATCGGTCCCTTGGACTGATTCGGCAGCTTATCGGCCCGTGTAGGGGCAGAAACGAGGGGCCTGCCCGGCCAGGTTAGAAAATTCAGTCGGATCGGGGAACGAATTGGCTCGTTGATGCAGTCCCTTAACCGACTGCCCCATTGCCGCCGATATAATTCGATCGTTTGGCCCCAGGGCCAAACGATCTAATTATTTTTTTTTTACCTACACGCTCCCCAATATCGGCCACCTGTAGGTGGGGATATCGGGTGAAGATCCGCTTCCTTGGCGACCTCGTCAAGCGAGCGAATCTCAACCTGTATGGGGACCTTAACTGGTGCCATCTTGCTCTTCTTTATATCTTTCAGTGCTGTAGATTAATGGGCGGTTAACAACTCTTATTTCTGGTTTCAAACTCAAAAATAATGAATTAGTAAATATTCTATCACTTTCCGGGAATCTGGGCTTTTACAGCAAACAAAAAGAGAAATGAGTATTGTGGAAGAACCGGTTGTTATCGCTGCAAAGTGAGCTGTGAATGTAGTCAGACTGCTGCTGCACCCATTTAGGGTAAATATTATTCATTTTTGTTAAAGGTTAGTTCATATCCCTCATAGAATTCATACAGCAGAACATAGTCCAGGCCCAGCAGCCTTGGTATCTGCTGTATGCTGGTTACTCCAATGTGAGACGTGCAACAGGAGAATGTTATAGAAGTTTTACTATATTTATTAAAGGGGCAATAAGCCTTCCATTAAACCTCATACTGTGTACTTATAAGCCAAAAAATGCTTTCTGTCCAATCGCCTTTTGTGAGTTCTGTAGTGTTTAAGATAATAGGGGTAGTAAAGTCTTCCCAACCAGGGACACCAAAATGCCATATCCCAAGGATTTTGGATAACAGATCCTATACCTTTATATCTGCCATCAGTTTTTAGCAATAAGCCAAACGTTATGTCCATAAACTTAAATTTCATAGCATTTTTGTCAAATGGAAGAATTTCCACCACAATTTTTCCCAGCATTCAGTGCTCTTGCCATTTCTGCTTTATCTATCCTAACTAATGCATTGTTTGTATGCACTGGGGAGGGAGGGGGGCAGAAGACAAAATACCATTTGCTTTCTTTAATACTTTAGGTGCTTCCGTCCGCACTGCCAAAACATTCAAAAGGCAATCGGCATGAGTCAGCTGGTGATATGTGATGTACCCGTGCAATTAAAACAAGGGGACATAGCAAAGGAAGTCGGAGATGCCATAGTAAATGTGAATAATAATACACTGAACCAGAACTTTGGTAAGTATGTCAGTTTGGTTAACAAACCACATTAACCAGCCGTATAACTACAATTCAATTAAACATTGTCCCAATAAATACTCTTAAGAAAGGAAGTTTATTTTCTTTCTTAGAGACCGCAAGCACTTTTGGAAGCAAAGAGTTATCATTGATATTGCACAAGTCCCAGTTCTTTAGTGCATCAGAACCAGTGGACTTTTTTAATAGCATTTCAATAACTGGCTGATATTTCAATTTAATTAATTATTATTGCCAACAAGGTGTTGTAATTGGCCTCCCTTATACAGACACAATTTACTTATTAACCAATTGGCTGATACATTATATAGCTTTAAGAAGGGGTTGGATGGCTTTTTAGCAAGTGAAGGAATACAGGGGTAGGAGAGATAGCTCTCAGTACAAGTGAGGGAATACAGGGGTAGGAGAGATAGCTCTCAGTACAAGTGAGGGAATACAGGGGTAGGGGAGATAGCTCTCAGTACAAGTGAGGGAATACAGGGGTAGGAGAGATAGCTCTCAGTACAAGTGAGGGAATACAGGGGTAGGGGGATAGCTCTCAGTACAAGTGAGGGAATACAGGGGTATGGGAGATAGCTCTCAGTACAAGTGAGGGAATACAGGGGTAGGGGGGATAGCTCTCAGTACAAGTGAGGGAATACAGGGGTAGGGGGGATAGCTCTCAGTACAAGTGAGGGAATACAGGGGTATGGGAGATAGCTCTCAGTACAAGTGAGGGAATACAGGGGTATGGGAGATAGCTCTCAGTACAAGTGAGGGAATACAGGGGTAGGGGGGATAGCTCTCAGTACAAGTGAGGGAATACAGGGGTAGGGGAGATAGCTCTCAGTACAATTGAGGGAATACAGGGGTAGGGGAGATAGCTCTCAGTACAAGTGAGGGAATACAGGGGTAGGGGAGATAGCTCTCAGTACAAGTGAGGGAATACAGGGGTAGGGGGGATAGCTCTCAGTACAAGTGAGGGAATACAGGGGTAGGGGGGATAGCTCTCAGTACAAGTGAGGGAATACAGGGGTAGGGGAGATAGCTCTCAGTACAAGTGAGGGAATACAGGGGTAGGGGAGATAGCTCTCAGTACAACTTGTAGATTGTAAGCTCTTTTGGGCAGGGCCCTCTTCACCTCTTGTATCGGTTATTGATTGCTTTATATGTTACTCTGTATGTCCAATGTATGTAACCCACTTATTGTACAGCGCTGCGGAATATGTTGGCGCTTTATAAATAAATGTTAATGTAATGTAATGTAAAAAGTGAGGGAATACAGGGGTAGGGGGGATAGCTCTCAGTACAAGTGAGGGAATACAGGGGTGGGGGAGATAGCTCTCAGTACAAGTGAGGGAATACAGGGGTAGGGGGGATAGCTCTCAGTACAAGTGAGGGAATACAGGGGTATGGGAGATAGCTCTCAGTACAAGTGAGGGAATACAGGGGTAGGGGGGATAGCTCTCAGTACAAGTGAGGGAATACAGGGGTAGGGGGGATAGCTCTCAGTACAAGTGAGGGAATACAGGGGTAGGGGGGATAGCTCTCAGTACAAGTGAGGGAATACAGGGGTAGGGGAGATAGCTCTCAGTACAAGTGAGGGAATACAGGGGTATGGGAGATAGCTCTCAGTACAAGTGAGGGAATACAGGGTTATGGGAGATAGCTCTTAGTACTAGTTGACCCAGGGACTGGTCCGATTGCCATCTTGGAGTCAGGAAGGAATTTTTTCCCTCTGCGGCAAATTAGAGAGGCTTCAGATGGGGTTTTTTGCCTTCCTCTGGATCAACTACCAGTTAGGCAGGTTATATATAGGCATTATGGCTGAACTTGATGGACATATGTTTTTTTTCAACCTAACTTGTTACTATGTTACAAACACTAATGCCAATAAGGACCAATAAGGTTGCTCCCTACCTACCTTCTAGAATTGGGGTCTAGGCAGTATCTTATTGGAATAGCCTCCTGACAGCCTTTCAACTTTTTTACTCAGCATGCTGAGTGATTTACCCCATGTGGGGGCCATTAGTAGTGTAGCTTGTTCCTAAGATGTCTGGCCATTACTACCTGAAAATGGCAAGAGAAAGCCACTGGGCCCTATGGGAACATTCCAAATGCATTGGCTAGATTGCACTAAACTAAACTGGTAACAAAAATATTTACTAGTATCTATTAAAGTCATCATGGTCTGTCAGGGCCTGGGCACGGCAGCCCCAGGGACTTCCACGATGGGTGTATCAGACAAACAAACACAAGGAACATAATTATAGTCATCACGGTTGTATTTTACTTTCATTTTCTTTTAACAGGGGTGTGCCAAGCCATTCTAGCAGCCGCTGGGAAGTCAGTCGTACAGGAATGCCAGGCATTAGGTATGAATGGCTAGAACTGTTTTACAATTCCTGGATTGTTAAAGAGCCGCAAAGGACTCTTGTTTGTGTTTCATATCCAATGATACTGTATACAGTAACTGATAAGCTTATTATACTAAGTGGGCAGCATGGTGGTGGTGCAGTTATAAGCATCGCAACTCTGGGGTCCGACAACAGTGGTGTCTCATTCAAGGCTGCTGTGTTTATTTCAGCCAAAAAAACTCATGGTGATGTGGTTGTAACCGGAGCTGGAGACCTGAAATGCAAAAAAATCATTCATGTTATTAATGCAACGCAGCCAGATAAGATTGTTGGCAGTGTGAAGGCGGCGCTCAAAGAATGTGACCAACATAAAATGGCAACTGTGTCTTTTCCGGCACTCGGAACAGGTAAGTGCTGTCACTTGTATGAAGCTGCTAATGTAGAACCAATAAATGGGACTTTATTTAACTGTTTGCTTCATTTTCCTAATAATATTTATACTCACTGGACGCAGTGCAAGGGTGAAAATGGACCTAAATTTGGATCATTGATAGGGCAAAGGACCATGGGGAGATTAGTCTCCTGTGGTTAATCTTGGCTATTGCAGGAGACTAAACACCCACTCATATGCCTTCCTACCAGCGATTCACTTTATTTATCACCCACGGTAGCCGAGATTAACCGGGGGCAGCGAATTTCCCCTAAATGCCTTCCCACCGGCAATAAAGTGAATTGCCAGTGGGAAGGTATTTGGGTTGCTTCATTTTCCAAAGTCACTTGAAGTTTCCTGAAGAAGAAGAGTCAATTTGGCAGTGACTAGCATGGCTTTGCCTTTGCACCTATTCACTGTGACTGCGACACAAGGTTCTTTACCTGTTTTTGACCAGGTGATCAGGTACAGGGCTGTCTCTGCACTCTTCTTGTGGAGTCAAAACAGAGTGCAAATGAAGAGTGCATAAAAATGCTTGTGCCAAACGGGATTTGTTGCAAGCCCTGCAAGCACTGGAGTCCTGCCTGTTGATAAAACCCACGTATACTCTTGTCTATGAAGATACTTCCAAACAAATGCATAGGCCTGTGGTGGCCAAATGGTAGATATGGTTGTGCCAGTAGAAACAACTGTTCCCAATATTTCTACATTGTGATTATTTATGCAGTAAGTAGCAGGTAGGGCCTTATGGCTTAGCTGAATTCCAAGAAGACTGCTCTTCACTTGAAAAGTCTGTGCTGCTCTGGCTTAGGTTCCCACATTGGTTATAGTAACCTACCAGTAGTACAGACAATGTACTCGGCATTGACAAAAGAAGAGTTGGTAACCTATGGACTTGGTTGGGTCTGTCCATCTGGAGATCCATAGACCAGAGGTGGCTCTTTAAGTATATTTAAGCCCCATCCTGTCTAGGGTATCCAAAAAGATATTATGGAATATATTCAGATAATTATAAAAGTATTAAAATAAGACAAACTCACGAAATGTATCATTTACCATAAATCTGAATTATTACAGGTGCTGCCAATTTAGACACTCTGACCTCCACAGATGCCATCTTTACCGGCATTGAGCAATACTTATCAGAGTCCAAGGAATCCTGCATTACACAAATTTCTATTGTGGTTCTTACTCAGGAAGCCTACGACCAGTTTTTGCTGTTTTTCCAAATGAAAATTTCCAGTCTCCAGGTAAATACAGCTATTTAGCTCGTGCTGTGAATTCTATTGGAAAAGAGAAGCCCCAGGGTTCATATCTGGGTTCCAGAATGTAAAATCATTAGCTTTCAGTGAGTCCCGTGTGAAAGCAATACTGTCATGGGAAAACATGGTTTTTTACAAAACCCATCAGTTAAAAGAGCTTCTCCAGCAGAATTCTGCATTGTAATCTGTTTTTCAAAAACACAAACAGATTTTTCTTATATTTAATTTTGAAATTCCCATGAGGCTAGCCATATTCTTCATTTCCCAGGGTGCCACAGCCATGTGACCTGTGCTCTGATAAACTTCAGTCACACTTTACTGCTGCGCTGCAAGTTGGAGTGATATCCCCCCCCCCTTTAGTCACACAATGGGAAGGGAGCAAGATAGCAGCTCCCAGTAGGTATCAGAATAGCACTCAATAGTAAGAAATCCAAGTCCGGCTTGGGACTCCTCCAGTTACATGGGAGTAGGAGAAACAATAGGTTAGCTGAAAGCAGTTCTAATGTGTAGCGCTGGCTCCTTCTGAAAGCTCAGACTCAGGCACACTTTACTGCTGCGCTGCAAGTTGAAGTGATATCCCCCCCCTCACCCCCAGCAGCCGATCAGCAGAACAATGGGAAGGGAGCAAGATAGCAGCTCCCAGTAGGTATCAGAATAGCACTCAATAGTAAGAAATCCAAGTCCGGCTTGGGACTCCTCCAGTTACATGGGAGTAGGAGAAACAATAGGTTAGCGGAAAGCAATTCTAATGTGTAGCACTGGCTCCTTCTGAAAGCACACAATTCATTTGAAATTGAAGGAGGAAAAAACCTCCAAAACTCATGAATTCATACGCATGTGCACAGGGTGGCATTTTTTGATGAGCCTTAACACAAGGTTGCTTTGAATTAGGTTTTCTTTCTTTAAGCAACTTGGTATATTTGGGTCTACATTCCCTTCATTGGGGCCAACCTTTACATGTGACTTTGCCTGTAATGTGTGCAAATTAATTTCCTATGTTTCATTTTAGAAAAGCGATTTTCACCTCACGATACATGGGAAATATGTAGAATTAATTAAGGGCGACATCACTGATCAAGTTGTTGGCTGTATAATCAATGTGACAAATGAAACTCTGGACCAAAGTCGTGGTAAATATGAATGAAAGAAATGTATTAATGCTTTCAGTAATCTTGCCCAACTGGGCATCTAGCAAACTGTCAGCTTTCCCCCATTGGGGGCTCAGTCTGAAGTTGCTTGGTACAAACAATATTCACAATTAATTTAGAAATCAAATACAGGTATAGGATCCCTTATCCAGAAACCCGTTAGCCAGAAAGTTACGGAAAGGCCATCTCCCATAGACTCCATTATAAGTAAATAATTTTAATTTTTAAAAATGATTTCCTTTTTCTCTGTAATAATAAAACAGTACCTGTACTTGATCCCAACTAAGATATAATTACCCCTTATTGGGGGCAGAACAGCCCTATTGGGTTTATTTCATGGTTAAATGATTCCCTTTTCTCTGTAATAATAAAACAGTACCTGTACTTGATCCCAACTAAGATATAATTACCCCTTATTGGGGGCAGAACAGCCCTATTGGGTTTATTTCATGGTTAAATGATTCCCTTTTCTCTGTAATAATAAAACAGTACCTGTCCTTGATCCCAACTAAGATATAATTACCCCTTATTGGGGGCAGAACAGCCCTATTGGGTTTATTTTATGGTTAAATGATTCCCTTTTCTCTGTAATAATAAAGCAGTACCTGTACTTGATCCCAACTAAGATATAATTACCCCTTATTGGGGGCAGAACAGCCCTATTGGGTTTATTTAATGGTTAAATGATTCCCTTTTCTCTGTAATAATAAAACAGTACCTGTACTTGATCCCAACTAAGATATAATTACCCCTTATTGGGGGCAGAACAGTCCTATTGGGTTTAATTACTGTTTAAATAATTTATTTAGTAGACTTAAGGTAGTTGATCCAACTTATGGAAAGACCCATTATCTTACCTGTATATATATTTTTTGTAATAGATATTATTTATTCACCTCATGACAAATTTGCCCTAAAAAATCCATACAAGTCACAGAACTACCCAGTGGGCAACCAGCAGTGACACTGTGACCCAGGGACTTTAGGGGACCTTCTAGGCAGGGTGATTTATGTGTCTTCTAATGCAGAAGATGAGCCCAGACCAATACATTCCACTGGATCTTACACCAAAATGACTATACACAGAAGAGTTTCCCACAGAAGGTCAAACTATCCCAGATATTTCCATGATATTGCCCAACCAACTCTTATTTGCATTCATTTGTAGGTGTTTCGGGAGCTATATTATCAAAAGCTGGAAAGACTGTTGAACAGGAATGCAAACAGAATGGTACGTCCTTTTAAAAAAAGTTTTGAAAAAAGGTTTCATTTTACATAAAATATTGCTGAGTTTTTCAAAATATCTTACCCGTATCCAGGTAAATTACCTCCCAATGGAATCGCAGTTACAAGTGGTGGAAATCTCAAATGCAAGAAAATCATGCACCTGGTTGGTCCAGCAACATTGAATTTAATTGTTTCTTTCCTTGAACAAGTCCTACAAGAATGCAGCCAACGTTCCTTCAGGACCATAGCACTGCCTGCCATTGGAACAGGTGAGAATGGGATTTCCCTATAATATCTGTCATATTGGCTCTATCTTCTAATGACCCTCTTTTATATTCTTGAGCTTTTACCTGTTGAGACAAACCTGGGAACTCTCTATGATATTTGTGTAAAAGACTGGGCAAGCTACTTATAAGTGCAGTGCTTCCACCTAATGCTTCCCAGGGCTTTACCTTAGGGATAGGGTTGGACTGGGTCACCAGGAAAAAACCCGGTGGGCCCCACTGGCCCAGACCCGATCCCTGCCGGGCGCTCCCTCGAGCTGCCTGTCTCCTTCCCCCGAAGGGCTGAAGGTAAGTTTCATTTGCGCACACTTGAGGGGTCGGACGGGTGGTGGGGTGTGTGTGAAGGCCACGATGGGGGCCCCTGAGGCACTCCCCCAGTCAACCCAGCTTAGGGAGCACTACTACATGTACAATTACTAAAACACCAAAATTATATTGAAAACTTTAGCCAACAAAATAAAATATAAAAAATTTTCTGGACCCCTGTCCCATGAAATCATTGGTCACCTATGTTTTGCACAAAATAACAGGTCACTCATGATTTCATGTGAATTGCATGTTGCCCCTCTATAGCTGTGGGGTCTGCTTCCTCTATAGCAGGGGTCCCCAACCTTTCTTACTCGGGAACCACAGTCAAATATAAAAAGACTTGGAGAGCAACACAAGCACCATAAAAGTTCATGGAGGTGCCAAATAAGGGCTGTGATTGGCTATTAGGCAGCCTCTATGCACACTATCAGCTTATAGGGGGCTTTATTTGAGAGTAAATCTTGTTTTTATTCAACCAAAACTTGCCCCCAAGTCAGGAATTCAAAAATAACTCCCTGGTTTGGGGGCACTGAGAGGGAGGGGGGTTGGGGAGCAACATGTTGCCCCTGAGCCACTGGTTGGGGATCACTGTTGTAAAGTTAGGCCACTATTGCAAGCAAAAATAGTGAAACTGTGAAATTTTTAACATATTTAATTCTACAGTAGCATATACATTGCCCTCCATTGTTAGAGAAGCTCATTCCCCTCTATGCTACAACTGTTCTTTATTGGGAAAAATGGCTCCCACGTTGCCAGTTTCTTCCAACCTTAGTCTCCAGACAGCTTATTAGATAGATGGGGGGGTGGCGATAGTGCGGGCACCGATCTTGTGAAAAATATGGGGACGCATGATAATGTTTTTATTTTTTCTTCATTTTTTAACTGCACTTTACCGTCTTACAGGAATAGCTCGTATTGACCCCAAAAATTCAGCTGAAGAAATACTGAAAGGCATACGAACCTATTTTGAGAAAGTCACAGCCTCCAGTCTCCTCCAGATCTATATAATCGCCTACGATGATCATGTTTTTCAGTCCTTCTCAGAAGTGTTTAAATCACAAGATCCTAAGATAAAGGTAAATATAACATAATAATGATAAATCCATTGCTTTCTTACGTCTGGTATATGTTAAAGCACATTAAACAACCAACGACCAGAGGCCCTGTGTGTGTGTGTGGGGGGGGGGGTCACAATTTTACACTCTATTTACCATAATCACATCAAGCCCTCAGATTTATTTCCTTTCTAAAAAACTTTAGCAGAAAAAAACACACACACAAAAAACAGATGTGAACCCCAAAATCATTTAATGTATCCAAGGGCCATTTCAGCTTGATGTCAATAAATGACATCCAGGTTGCTTGGGTGGGGGCACACAAAATTATTAGGGGACAGTATAATAAATGCCACATGTTTTCATTTTTTTCTTAGAAAGATGAGGAAGAAGATGAAGAAGAAAAGGAAGAAGAAGAAGAAGAAGAAGAAGAAGAAGAAGAAGAAGAAGAAGAGGAAGAAGAAGATGAGGAAGAAGAGGAAGAAGAAGAGGAAGAAGAAGATGAGGAAGAAGACGAGGAAGAAGAAATAGTTCTGTCTTTCTCAGAAGAAGAAACTACAGATTTGTCATTGTGCCAAATGCAAGGTAATTATTCAATTTATTTGCTGTTCTTCCTTTAGAAACAAAGCTTCATTCACATTGCACGTGCAAGTTTTAAGCACTGAAATAGATGGAAAATCAAGTGCATTTTCTTACCAACTTGCCAAAAGCCTGCTCAGTCTGCACTGACGCAAGGGAACCATGGAAGGATCATGAGTTTGGACAGGGGGTAGTTCTATCATTCCACTAGCGGGTTTGTGCCTATAGCAGCTACTGATTGCATGGAATGCCGGAAATGTGTATGGACAGGGCAGTAAGGATAGGGCTAGCTGCACCTCCTGTCTCTGCTCCCTTTACTGAGCCCTGGATTTTTTATCCATAGATATATAGATGGATAGATAGATAGATAGATAGATAGATAAATAGATAGATAGATAGATAGATAGATGGATGATAGGACTCTCTGGACCTGTGTCAAAAAGTCAAATAGTTTTTAATGGTTCAAAAATCAACGTTTTGGTCACATATTTAGACCTTTATCAAGATATATGACCAAAACATTGATTTTTGCACCAAGAAAAATTATTTGATTTTTTTGGCACTGAGTCTTTTGTGGTGGATGTAGTTGATAAACTATTACCCAGCACCCAGGGAGCTAATAATATTTTTTAGGGTTGAGTGCCTTTTTGCTATGTAGATAGATAGATAGATAGATAGATGCCATATTGTTGCAATATTATTCATACTCTTACCCTTTTTAGCTAAAATTGATGCTCCAGCCACATGGAGTGACATGGGCAATAAACATCATATGATCTATGAGCTGAAAAAAGACTCTGAGGAATATCGAACCATTGAGAAGGGTTTCCTTTCTTCAGTCGGGAATAGCACCACTGAAGTGATAAAGGTATGAAAAAGGGATGGGTTGGACATAGATTTTTCATAACAAGAAATGGGGAGGGCATAATGGATAAAAGATACCGGCAATCACAGAGCATGTTACCAAGCACACATAATAAACTCAATACTTTGACTTCCGTTACTATATATGCAGAACTACTCTGCCTTTCAGGGACCAGTAGAAGGATATTAAATTCATTTTTAAATTATTGTTATGGCCTGCACTCCATGGGTTACAGGGCTGACACCTATCTGAGAGTGTAATTGATTCCAATGCATTTCTGTAGAGATAATGCTGAATCAAATCTGATTAACTGCATGTAACTCACCAGTGGCACCATAGATATATGAATTCGGCTGTAACTTTACAGATTGTGCTTATCCTTCTGACCATTGCAGCTGGACCTCATGGTAGGCTTGGGTTCAGTAGTATTGAAACAATGAAACAGAAATAGTCTGAAGCTGTTATAAATACACAAGACTAGTTACAAGGTTCCTATTTTAAATAAACTGCATAGTGAGAAATCTATCTAGTATTTGTAAAATAAGAAGGAAGTCATGGATAATGGGAAATACATCTAATAATCTGTCTAAAGCTTCTTAATGACAGAGGTATTCACTCCTAATTATCCCCTTTATTGCAAGCCTTTGCCTGTCACTAATTATGACCTTCCTCTCATGGAGTTTATTTATTGCTCTTTCTATCCACATATACCAAAAATGGGGTGATCATTAACCAGTTTGGTTACTCCATCACCTGAACTGGCTTTTCCAACCTAACTGAACACAGCCTCTATTATTCTGCACATCTGCTCTTTCATAGAACATTCTGGGAGAAACATACGTACCCACCAGTCACTGTGCCTCTCTCTTTTTCTATGTAAAACCTGGCAAGTTTCTTTAGAAGTCAATAGAAGATGCATTTTCAAAAAAAATGAACAATTAAGCTTTTTAATGTATAAAATTGTGGAAAAATATTGAGTTTGAGATTTTTTGGGAGATGAAATATTGAAAATAACTCTAATTTCGAAAATGAGTTCATTGGCCTTCCCATGTAGAACACCTTTAATAGAGCAGCAAATATTCCTGGGCATCATAAAGACCAGCCTAAGGGAAGTGTATACCAGATAATGATTGGTACGACCCTAAACCAGTTCATTCCTTTCTCTTTATTCATCTGCTTGGGGAAATTGACCCAGGTATCCAGGGATAATTGTTACTTCACCATCAGCTGCACATATATCAAACCACCCAAACTCTCCCAAGTCACACAGGCTTAGGGAAATAAAACATCTAAAGAATTTCTACAAACAGATTTGTCAGATAACAGGTTTAATATTTATTTTTTCAAGATTGAAAGAAATCAGAATTTAAAGTTATGGAGAAGCTACTCGGTTAAAAGGGATTCTGTTCAGGCCCAGTACCCAAACCAGGAAAATGAAATGGATCTCTATCATGGAACTACCAATGAAACGGCAAAGAAGATCAGTATGCATGGATTTAACCGGAGTTTCTTTGGGAAAAATGGTAATTTATCTTTCTGCCGAGGAAGAGTTTACTCAGATATAGCCCTTTCTTGTAATGGAAAATGATTTAATTCTTCTTTTGGTCAAAAGGTACCCATAGACATTGAGATCTACTCTACATTCTGCCCCCCAGGCACTGGGCCACACCAGCTGGATCTAATTATTGGCTTTAGGGCCAAAGGTGTAATCATCCTGTGGATCATATATGTTGGCCAACTTAGTCTTGAGGGGCCAAGTCCAAAGCTTCTGACAGCCCATGTTTGGGCAACTATAGGATTCTAGCTGACTTTGTAGTAGCAGATTAGCCATGATATTCAGCCTTACTTACAGCTACTTTACAACCCTGTACCCAAGAACAGGTAGAGGGATATTTATAAAGCTGTGTAAAATATTTATTACAGAAAAGCAAAAGTGGGGTTAAATAGACGGTGTATTTATAATTGTATTTTATGGCAATTTATGTAATTTTTTTATACTTTTTTTGGATAAATTGTCAGGGATGTAAATTAAGTCACAAGAAGTAACAGCAAGGTTAGTATACTGTATATGCCATTGCAGAACAGATCAAAGCGGAAACCAAAACAATAAAAGTTGTGGCCACGCAAAAGATCAATGGAGTCTAAAATAAGCCTGAAACCTATTAACAGTTTCAAAGAACGGAAGGAGGAAAATAATTCTACACTTATATCATTATTTTCATTTGACAAGGTTATTAATTCATTTTACTTTGCAAAACATAAGTTTACTGAGTTGTATTTACAAAAGAAATGTCAATTACAAATACTGAACTCCATTTATTTTTCACCAGCTGTATGTTACGGGAAAGGAACATATTTTGCTAAAAACGCCTGGTATTCTTCTCAAGATCAATATGCAGAGAAGGACAAAGATGGGTACAAACATGTCTTCCGGGCAAAAGTAATAACTGGAAAATGGTGTTTGGGGCAAGATAACTATGTGGAGCCACCACCAATCTCTTCAGATTCAGACGTCATTTACAACAGCGCAGTTAATAATGTTAATAATCCAGAAATCTTCGTAATTTTCTGTGATGATGGCGCCTACCCTGAATACTTGATAACATTTAAACAAGGTTGATAAAAATCAACGCGCCCGCATTGCACTGTCACTTTACAGCCTTAATACTCATAATCATGAACTTATGTAATTATTAGCAAGAATAATTGTTGCACTGTACCATATTCTATCACCAGCAATGAGCTTGTAGTTAAAGAAGAACATTTCAAGCTGCAGGTAATGTTATTGATAAAGAAAGGAATTAATGTAAAGCATTAAAAGCCAATAGAAGTTGCAAAGTCAGGCTTCTAACCTGATGTCAAGGCAGACCAGCTCAGGGTCAGACCCCGTTACCTGCCCCACAAGCCAGCTGCCCCCAGTCACCACCGCTCCCTGCTCCTCTGCCCGGCGTTCTGCTGTGGAATGAATGGCCATCCTACATTTTTAAGAGAGAAATGAGTAGAGTAGTGGAGAAGGAGCAGTGGTGGCTGGGGGTGAAGCAGGAGCGGAGAGCGTCGGTGGCTGGGTGTTGGGCCCTTGAGTCAGGTACCCAGTGGGCCCCAGGTACCCCAGTCTGACTCTGGAGTTTATATGCTGGGTAACTCCGGCAGACAGTGCCTTCCATAGCTGCAGAAACACAAAGGAGCAGATTTATCAAAATGTGAGTTTAAAGCTTAAACTTAAAACATAAACATAAAAACGCATCCACATTCTGTTCATTCCTATGGGATTTTTATTTATCAATGGGTGAAAGTTAGAATTCACCATTTGATTAATGCACTCTTAAAAATCCAATTGGAATGAATAGAAAGTGGGTGAAGGGGGCCCAAAGGGTAATAACCATTAATAACTATACAAACGCACAGGAACAAGCAGGGAATATTGGATCCAGGCAAGGACTAAGGATCAGGCATGGGATCCAGAACCAGTGGAGCTTCATAATTAAGCAATAGACTAGAGCTAATGACTAGTGATGAGCAAAATTTTTCAGTATGGATTCAATGCAAAATGCCACATTTCACCACTGCCACATTTTTTTGTAAAACTGCTGCAAAAAACACAGTGAGCACAGTGAAGATGAACAAATGCTTCCATATTTTACTTCAATAGCCTTAAGGCCAGGGTACTAATCTGGATAATGCCTGACAACTACAGGGACCAATCAGGTTGGTTACCAGAGCTGGTGCAAACTTGCAACTTTTCTTGATTATCATTTGGGGGGGGGGGGGTAAGGTATCAATACTGCCAATGTTATGTAACCCATATTCATTTCATGTGTTTACAAAATTAGCTGTCGACTCTAACTGCCATTCAGTGTGCCTCTATGTAAAGTTGGGCTCATATGGCCAAATTGTTATTATGCTATGACTTTTCTATTTAGCTATGGCCTTCTGATTCAAATCTCATCTGCCATATGACTTAAACTACCTGTAAACACCTGATTGGAGGATAGCTCAACCAATCAACAAGATGCATTATAGGCATACTGAAGTATGAACTTTTTAGCCAAACATTTATGTGCAACATTTTTATAATATAAACTTCTTGATGTGCTTATTAATGTTAGAAATGGAAGTGAAGCTTGGGCCCTATTTCTTAAGCAACAAAGCCACATTTTGCCCTTTGATGGTTTCTGTAATTCTTGAAATCCCCTATAATAGAACCCCCATTTTACATTATTCCAGGGGACCAAAAAATATGTTGTAAACATACTAAAACGTTTTTGGCTAAGTTGGACGGATGTCCAAACAACTGAAATGTTTGTAGCAAAATGTAATTTCATTCCCTTATTTCTGAGCAATTTCAATGACATGGGCCAGATTATTTTACAACACGTGTTGTTAATAGGCCCGTAGTTAAAGATACTCCTTCTCTATCGGTTGCCATTACCCATTTATATTTACTTGTTGCTTCAACTGCCAGAGAGTCTGTTGCACAATCATTTCCAATAGTTTATCTTCCCTGCTTCTGTCGTTTTTACATGTTTTTCCCCTGTATCTGTTCCAAAAGACTAATCCCTCTTTCCAACACTGGCTGTGTGTATAACCATTAATTTTTAATGTCCTATTGTTGTGGTTATTCTCAGGGTAGAAACAAAGACACATGTTTTAATGTTTTAATTAAACTTCAGACATTGATCCAAAAAATGACAAACTATATGCGTACATGAAAGGGACCTAACTGAGCCATACACTGTTGCACTGCACTGTTCCAATACTTTGCTTCCAGGAGATGAGAAGATGTACTGTATAACCTGTTATTTTATAACTGTATTTGTATTGTTTTCCTATTCAATAAAAATATGTTTAGTATGCATAATGTATGTTGCAAGCAAATTATTCCGGTAGGGTGGGAATGGAGGAACTTTGGCCATGTAGATGGCTGTAAGAGTAGGGAAAGGAGTCTCGCTTAGATAAAGAGCAAGTGAAAGAGTCCATGCTACGTAAGACAGAGATATCTGTGGGAGACTTAGCGGCTAGTCCTACCTGTTTATATACTGACCGCTCAGAAAGAAACATGCCATAAGCTGGGCAATATATATATATATATAGTGTTGAACTGGATAAAAGGCTGCAGAAGGCCTGAATGAAACACTGCCATTGTGGCTTAAGCCAATGTATTATTAAATAATGGCATTTTATTTTGGAGTAGTTTATCGGATTGCTGTCTGTATTCCTCTGAACATGTATAGTGTTTAATCAAGTTATACAAATACTGGCTGGACACATGTGTTCATATGTACTTGGTGCCTTAGCTTTGGTAAAATTTAGGGTGGCCATACATAACCTGGGGCCAAACCATTGAATTAAAACAGCGGGTATAGGTGCCATCGGATCAGGTACTGCATCAACGAGCAGATGCTGTCCCCAATCCAACGGAAAACTCAAACCTGCCCAATCAAGGTCTGGCCAATTTTAGGTCAGATCTCAGTCGGGTATGCCACGTGCCCGTACACGGATATCTGCCCGTATATGGCCACCTTTAGTGGTATAAATGTTGGACCCAAGTTAACAGTAATGCCGTCTGCTCAAATACAAACCATGTTTACATTGTACACAGAATTCCCTACAGCCCAAAGTGCACCCGTTAAATAATATACATATACTCCATACCCCAAAATTGTTTCATCCCAGACTATATAGAAATCACTTCTTCCATTATAGACCTTGTGCTTTGCCCCCACAGTGCCCTGTTTCCCCAAACCAAAAATTAATGTGCTCAAAAAATGCCCCAAAGCTATAATTCCAACTATGAAGTGCTCCACTGCCCACACTGTCATATTCAAGACCTTGCAACTTTTCCTAAGTAGTAGGCCCATATGAACCTCCGGCCTCCAGTTGAACAATTGCACCATTATCTCCCAACCCCCCAAAATATAGTGCCCTGGTGCCGTGACCCACAACCTATAATGCCTCCAATAAATGTCCCCATGACAGTGCTCTAAAGGGACAGGGAAAGTAAGGTTACATTACAGTACAAGCCTAGATCATATCACAACCAGCTGTGTATACTTCTGAGGTTAGGTCTTCCCAACCCTAATCCCAGCCCTAATCCAGTCTTTCACTTTCAGTGAAAGTGAAAGTCTAATATAAGAGAGCGGAGAGGCTGAGTCCATTACAGACCATCACTTGCCCGGACAGCTGGACCTTCCTCAGGTACAATATGTCGTCCTGTCTTTCTTTCCACACAGATTCATAACTAACACTGCAGTGTTGTATTTAGTAACTACATCTTAATTATGTGATACCGGTATATTCCTATCAGCAAGTGGGATAACTACAGTTTCTGGGTCCCAAAGCAAACGGATATTGGAACTGCCTGTTTGTGGATTTCCTACTGAGCCCCCTTTTCATGTTGGACTACCAGCAATGACAGGGTGTGTGTGCCTTATAGCTACCGATACAGTTACAGATAGGAAACATGATAGTAGTACCAATAGGTTGTTATTTTAAAATTCCCTTTTTTAGAAGCCCCTAAACTAATATTGCCAATAAAACCCCAACATACTAGATATGTAGTTACAGGAGAGCTGGAATGGGTATCAGGTCTGGGGAAGACACGATCCCCTATTTGCTGGGCTACAGATATACGGAGGAACACATTGGATCATGTAAACCCACAGCACCCAGAGATCAGGTGGTCCTGGGACTAAACAGTTAAGCTTCTGGTAACCCGAGAGTAACACTGGGTTAAGGGGAGGGTAATGGGGTGGTTAAAAATAAACTGCATTTTGGTTTTAAGCTTCTGGTAACCTGAGAGTAACACTGGGTTAAGGGGAGGGTAATGGGGTGGTTAAAAATAAACTGCATTGGTTTTAGGCTTTTACACAGGAGTGTTTGCTGCCCCCGTGCTGGATCTATCATATGTTCCTCACCAGTTCTTTCACAGGGCTGCATTAACCCCTGAATTCTCCTGCCGTGGAAAGAATGAAAGATCCACCACAGGGACCTAACACCCGTGTGTAAGAGCCCTAAGTGATACAGACTCCTTGGGAACTAAAGATACAGGGGGGTTCTTGGATCCCTTTCTCTTAAAGCAAATTTCTGGAGGTATCTCAATTTATAGATCCTTTTATTCCAACATTGACCTCAACAGAGTTATATACAGACCAAAGAGATACTGACCCTTCTACTTACATTTTTCACTTATATCCTGAGGTGGGAACTTTGTTCTAATTAAATCACTTTTTATTTGGAGCGAAAGCAACCTCAAAAACCACCAAGTAAAAATACATTTTTTATATTAAAAATGTATAGCCAGCTTTGGGGATACTTCATGATAACTCTCTACTGGTATCTTTTTTTTTCTACCCTTTTAGTTGCATTATTTTTCAATTATAATTAGATATGATTGACAAAGTTCTGCCATATTCCACTGCCATGTACCATGGACTGCAGGTAAAGGCAAACAATGGAGCAAGGTTACACAAAGAAAGATGTAAGGTGAGAGGGGTTTGTCTGTGAAAGCTTACAGTATAGGGGTGTGGGTACATATGACACACATAGTATGTGCCCATACTGACCTATCTATCCACTCCCATACAGACCCACACTGACCTATCTATCCACTCCCATACAGACCCACACTGACCTATCTATCCACTCCCATACAGACCCACACTGACCTATCTATCCACTCCCATACAGACCCACACTGACCTATCTATCCACTCCCATACAGACCCACACTGACCTATCTATCCACTCACATACAGACCCATACTGACCTACCTATACATTCTATATACAAACATTAATACTAACTGTAGATATTAGTATCACAATAGCCTTGGATATCCTGCTTGTTCAAGAACTCATCCAGGCCCCTCTTATAGGCATTAACAGAATCTGCCATTACCACATCACTAGGAAGGGTATTCCCCAACCTCACTGCCCTCACCATGAAAACCCCCCTACGCTGCTTCAAATGGAAGATCCATTCCTCTAATCTAATGGGGGGGTCTCTGTTGCACTGATCCTTTTTATGGGAAAAAAGAACATCCCCTATCTGCCTATAATCCCACTCAATGTACTTGAAAAGGTGCAATACACACCCCAGCAGGGGTCAACAGTAACCTCCAAACACCATCCAGGAGCTCTAGCACTGCCTCTTACTAAGTTTAAACACAAAATGCCAAAAGAAACCACCGTGCAGCCTTTTAAAGGCTCTGGACTGCTGCTGTACCTATTTACCATATAAATATTCATTCAGAGAGGCTACCCACCCCTTTAGGAAGTGGCTGCTCTAGGAGCTCTAGGTAGGTACTTCATGAAACTTCAAATGTTTGCAATGTTCTATAATAACAGTTTTGTACACGTATGTGGCAAACATAGCTTTCAATATGCAATTGCTTAAGCACCATATAAAGCCCAGCTGAGACCCGCACTTTTTGTGTAGCAAACACAAACTATATACAGATTCTACACATTAGCTATTTACACAGATTACCGACCAGCCAATTAACATTTAAGGATTAATAAACATGCAAACAAAAATAAATGAATTTACTCCCAATCACAATCTCACTTCAAAACCAGGTGTTTCAGTATGAAGTTGGCCCTCCCTTTGGTGCTTAATCAGACTTTACTCTCTGCTCTTCTGGAAAGGCTTTTCACTAGGTGCTGAGTCAGTGTTGGTGGGATTTGCTTATATTAGGGTCCCCACCTCACCCCTTTAATACCGGCCACAAATTGAATCCACATCCTTCAGGTTTAGTTAGCAATTAGTTTAGATGCACGCTGCATGGCTGCACATAAATCAGTTCAGTCTGCAGTATTCTAAATTCTCAATCTAAATTAATTGCTAATTAGCCATGCAAAATGTGAATACAATATGTGGCTGGTATTAAAGGGATGAGGTGGTAACCCTAGCTACTAGCCATATGTAAAAGGTTGGGGATCAGGCCTGGCTCACAAGCTGGACACTGGATAGTGAACTTTCTTACCCAGATGGGCCCTCCCTAAGTGGAGAAGGAAGGTGTTGGTGTTGTGCAACTATAACTCTCTGTTGCTGTGTAGTCAGGTATAGTTATAGATAGAGCTGACACCAATGGGGAGATGCTAGGCAGGTTACTAATAGCCTGGATGCTAATGTCCTTAAGGGAGTCTATGAGCAAATGTAATTACACCCCTTTAAGGCTACTAGTTAGCAGTCCAGATCCCCCTCCAGTGGAAATAGGGGTTGTTACTCTAGGGTAGGAGGATCCATTCCTTTCTGATCACTACAATAAAGTGTGACAGAAAGTGGTCACGGACCTATGGACCCATAACAAAGATATGTAAATAAGGTAACCTAGAAGACTTCTGCCTAGCAACTAGGGGAATAGCACATATAGGAGAGATATCCTTAGGGGCTGTTAACCCTATGGGTCCCTACAGTTAGGTTTGTCTATTTGCTAATATGGAAGACCAGACTGAAGGTTAAATTGTATAAGATATTGGAATTACAGTGTAACTAGTGATGGGCAAAATAATGCGCCAGGCATGGTTTGTGGCGAATTTCTGCGTTTTGCCATTGGCGGACTGTTTTGTTAAACGGGCAACAAAATTCGCAAAAAAAAATGTAAAAAACAACTGTCGCCCATGTAAAAAAATATCTATTTTTTTTTACACATTTTCACCATTTCGCAATTTTTTGTAAAGATTTGCAAACTTTTCGGTGAAGCGAAAAAGGACAGATTTGCTCATCACTAAGTTTAACTGAACTAATCCAAGGGGCCCTGAACAAATATTGGACCCTAAAGGGGAACTTAAGCCAAAATACTAAATAGCTAAAAATGAGTTGATACAAACTAGGCCGACAGGTGCACTTTGAAAACATTTACCTTATCTTTATATAATGTAATATCTCCTGTAATTAATGTATTTCATTATTATAGTGTGGATACTATTCTTTTCTATAGTCATTTCAGCCCTATACCCTGTATAATGCAAATTTGTATAAGGGGATCAGCATGAATGAGCTGGTGATTGGGCAATCCTTTGTGATGCTGAAGAAAGGAGATATAACTGCGGAGTGTACAGACGCCATAGTGAATATCAATAATGATTCTCTGGTCCAAAACTTTGGTGAGCATTCCTGGTGGATACATAATAATAAGTGGTTTGTGTGTCTCTTCTACTGACTCTTCCCTCTCTGATGGGTGGCACTATACCAAACAATTTCAATATCACGGGAGCACTTACCAGACAGTCAGTGTGTGCTTTACGTCCATGCCGAAACCCAGACGGCCAGCTTCTCCAATAGCAAAAAAGATTAGTACGGAGCAAATCAACACTGCTGTATAAAAACTTTATCTTTATTAATTAAATCTCTTTAAAAGCATCTTGTGCACATACAAAAACGACCACACGCTTGACACATTTCGTGGTATCACACCACTTTATCAAAAGCTGTATATACATTAGTATGAGGAAGTGTACAGTGTAAATAGTGCATTTATCTCTGGGGCTTTCCCCCTTATCATATGCTTTCTTGGAACCAGGCAAATGGCTTTCTAAAATAAGTACCGCGCCTTCTGCTCTCTTTCATTTCACTTTCATATTGTGTGTTCTATTTTTAAAATATCCTTGTGTTTCTACCAACAGGGGTATCCAAAGAAATATTATCAGCTGCTGGAGATCTTGTTAAAGAAGAGTGCTATTTGTTAGGTACGAGCTTGAAAATGTCTGTAAGTTTAAAAAAATACATATAATTAGTGATGAGCGAATTTTTGTCGCCAGGCATAAATTTGCAGCGACTTTCTGCATTTCACCATTGGCGAACTTTTTCGCAAAATTTCCGAGAAAATTCACCGCCGAAAAATTTGGCGCGTGTCAAAAAAATAGTTGTGTTTGCATCAAAATAGGTGCAGTCTGGTCAAAAAAGGGTGCAGTTGCGTCAAAATGGGCGCGGGCAACAAAAAAAGACACGAGCGTCAAAAAAATCATGCAACAAATACGTTTTTTGGATTTTGCTGTTTTGCACATTTTTAGGTGAAGCCAAATGGGACAGATTCGCTCATCACTACATATAATATTAATGGAAGCGTAAACGTATAAAACAAATGTGTAGGGTCCAAATAATCTTACCAACCAGGGAGTGGTTTGAATGAGAGACTGGTATATGAATAGGAGAGGCAGGGTCAGACTGGGCAGGCGTGGCTCCAGGAAAAAAACCCAGTGGGCCCTGCTGACCCAAACCTATTCCTTGCTGGCAAGCAGGATCCAGCACAACAAAGATTTCTTGGGTCCATATCCAGTAATAAATATTAACCCCTTTAATAAATAAATTGGGCTTAGTATATATCTGCCAAGAGAGAGATGATAAGGAACCCTTTATTCTGCAGTCTATGGGAGCCAAAAACCTCAACTCTCCCCAAATACAAGTAACTCAAGTTACTCTGTGCAAAATGTCACTCTCACATTTGCCATCACTAATAAATGAGATAATCGTGACATGTATGTATACTTCCCCCATCAACACAAAGCAGGCCCAGATGCTGTAGGACCGTATCACCCACAATATCCACCCCAGCAGTTCAATTTGTTCATATTGGAATCTACAAGTTAGCCATGGCTATTTTGAATTTATTGCATGTTTTGTTTCAGGCCAGCAGCCCCATGGTGATGTTGTTGAGACTGGAGCTGGGAATCTACAATGTAGAAAATTAATTCACGTGATTGGTGCCTCAGACTGGTACAGTATAATTGCTGGAGTAAAGAAGGTTCTGGAAAAATGTGACCAACTTCATCTAATAAGTGTTGCATTTCCAGCTCTTGGAACAGGTAAAGACTCCATGGAAGCATAAAGGAATATATTTAATTGTAACTTTATATTCTAGGTGACTCTATAGTAGACATAATAAGTAGTCCTTAGTTAAAACTAATGATGGCACAGCTTGTTAAACCAAGGCACCCAGCGTGTAGCCCTGTAGTGCCAGTCTTCAAAATGTAAATTCAAATTTGCTCTATATATCTGGGGTTTCTATTTGGCACATACTTTGGGTGATAAGTGCTATGATAGCCTCTGCTCCGCTGGGAAGGTTTCCAGTAGATCTTGGAACACTGTCTGCGTGATTTGCTTCCATTCAGCCATTAGAAGATTAGTGAGGTTGGACACTGATAAGGTCAGGGCTCTGTGCAGGCCAGGCAGGTTCCTCCTCTCCAGTCTAGGCAAACTAACTCTGTATGGATTTTGTACCAGATTTTGAGCTCTTTAGTCATCAAACAGTTGCATCTGGGGCATTTGTAAACGATCCCTTACATGAAGCAATGGTTCCACTATGGTATGTATTGCTTTGCAGGTGCAGGGGGCCTTTCAGCCAAGAGATCCATGGAGGCCATCCTAACTGCCACAGAGGAATATCTGTCAGGATCCAAAACAAGTTCCATCTCAGAAATCCACATTGTGGCATTTACTCAAAATGTCTACCAGGAGTATTTAAATGTTTTTGACAGCAGAACCTTAACGCTCCAGGTACCAACACTACATTGCACTTGTACATTCCACATACATTGGTAAGCAAGGTTTTGAAGGAAAACTTTTGTAGGTACTCTTGGGGATTCTAACTTGCACTTGCCATCCAGCGGAAAATTGGATAGCGTTGATCTGGTGGAAAGTAGGATAGTGTTTGATCATTTCATTCTGTGGGTCTGTAACCCATGAGAGAGGACACCAATTCCAACCATGTTCAGCTATAAAATGTTATTTTTCTTGCAAGCTTGGTGGGTTGTAGCTGGTCCCTTGCTTTGCTAGGCAATAGAAATGGAAAATCTTGGCATTGGGAAACATATGGCAGTGAGGTGTGCAGTATGCAACTACATAATATACTGTATATGCTTTTCTGTTCCAATATAGAAATTAAGCCTTCATGCCCCAATATTTGGGAACACTGTGGAAATAATAAGAGGAGATATTACCTCCCTTAATGTGGACTGTATTGTGAATTTAAATAACGAAACACTGGATCGGATTAAAGGTAAGCAAATATGAAATAAAAAGCAGTAGCGTTAGATAAAACAGACCCTTATAATTAAGGAGTCTGGGATTCTATACATTACCAATTTAAGGCACTCTGAAGTTGTTTTTAGCACTGCACCTAAACACTGAGACTGAGCTGCTACAGGCAAGGGTTGTCCAACTGAGGCACTGGTCTGGATATGGCCCTACATAAGATTATTACAGCCTCAAAATGCCCACAATCTCTGTAGCCCTTTTTGTATAACACCTGTGATCTAAAATAATCTGGCCCCAGACAGTAAGTAAAAATAGTGGGTAACTGTCCCATGGAATGGAGAATAATTGACAGCCCTGATGGAAAGCACCTAACTTTGATTTTGTGTTTCGCCCATGGGTGTCATTAGTGTTTCCAAAAGCTATGCATGTCCCCATTGTTCCCCGGCTATTTGTCATCATACCAGTAGATGCCAGTATAATACCGGTTTCTCTTTAAATCCCTGTAATGCAAATACAGAAGTGGCAGTCTTTTCTTGGTGTTTACCCAGGACTGATAAGAAGTTGAGAGGTTTATGCTCTTTATTTCTTACTCATTATCCTTGATTTCTACCCATTAGAGTGCCTCCAGTCTGCCAGGGAACTTGTTCTATAAGCTATTCCAGTTTGTCTAACACACCTGGGGACCAATTTAATAAATTGTGTAAAATAAAAATAAAAAAACGATTAAATATACTGTATAACATATTAACAGGCATCGTCATATAAAAACACGTAAGCATGTTCTATTTCAGGAGCTATCCTGTCACTCACTTCTCCTCATTCATGGGGTCCCTTATCTTAAACTGCACAAAGACTTTGGTTACCTTAGGTCTCTCTCCACTTTAGGCCCTTTCTCAAACAGCAACCCTCTTCTTTATAGAGTGGAGTCCAAAGAGACAGAACCATGTACCTCCCCTTTTATAGACTAGGCAACATGAAGATCCAGTAGTATGCCTGGGCTAACTTCCCTTCCATAGGTAACACCATCTCACCATAGGGATGGTTAACGGCTTCACATCCCTAGCTTAAATCAGCTGGTGTTACAGGGGTAAGACAGAGCCTAGTTAGAAGCAGCCCAAAGCTCCAAGTGAAAGGGTAGTAGGATACATTGGCTGTATAAAGCTGGCCATACACGCACCGATAATATCTCACGAAACCTCGTTTCGTACGATATTCGGTGCGTGTATGGCATGTCGGCGAGTCGACTGGTATCGCAGGAAGCTGCTGATATCGGTCGACTCGCCGATCGGACCGGCCATAGAAGGCACCTGACCAAAATCTGCCGTCAGGGCTGAATCAGCAGAAGGAGGTAGAAATCCTATTGTTTCTACCTCCTTATCTGCTGTTTCAGCCCTGAACGGTGTGTGGCGGATCTGACGATGTTTCATACGACCGATGGTCGCACGAAAGATTGTCAGATCGCCACGTGTGTGGCCACCTTAAGAGTAGATAACTTGCAAGCCAGGAAAAAGTTTGCAGGGATGGATCCCCTTAACCACCTGTGGTATTCCTTGGCAAATCCTGCATGGGCATGAACAAGATGCTATTGGACATTCTATATTTGTGTAGTTTCTATAGACTGTAATTCTACAGTGCTGGCTTTTGTAAATATGTATTGTATATAATTGTATCCCCTATTTCATTTTCAGTTGCACATTATTATGAATATTTGTTATTCCAGACTTATTCTCTAGAAAGCAGTTCCTGCACCAGTAAATATACCCCTTCCTGGCACCCATGAACTGTCAGCTCTTGTGTGTCACACATTGAGGGACCCTCTCACAGTTAACAAAGGGCCCTTCCCAGCATGTGAGACCCAGGTGTGGCCCATGCAGTACCCAGCGTAGCATATCTAAGGGATACATTTTCTTTCCTACTTCTCCCCATCTACTATGGAGATACACATGACTAGGGTTTCAGGTAAGGGTAACATTGCCACCAGGCCTGGGAAAAGTTTGTACTGAATGACTGACATTTTTGAAAATATTAAACAATTCTTCAAATTTGACTATAAATTTACAATTCTTTGCAGGTGTTTCCGGGCCGATATTATCAGCAGCTGGGGACAACGTGAAGAATGAGTGTAGAATACTAGGTACTTGCTTTTCCTTATTATTAATACGCACAGTATAATGACAATGGAGATTGAATTTTGGTTAAAATATATAGTGGTGAGCGAATCTGTCCCGTTTTGATTCGCCATAAAATTTGCGAAACGGAGAGAAAATTCTCGAAACAGCGTCTATTTTTGTCGCCCGCGTTTTTTTGACACACCCACGCCCATTTTTTTACACGATCGCAACCAATTTGACGTGCCCGTGCCCGATTTGCCGCACAACAAAAAAAAGTTCCCGGGTGATGAATTTTTCCGCAGCAAATTTTCACGGAAGTTTTGCAAAACAATTCGCCAATGGCGAAATGCGGAAATTTGCTGTGAATCCATGCCTGGTGAAAAATTCGCTCATCACTAAAAATATACAGTTCAGTTAACTGAGCGGCTTTACCTTGTCCAGGTGGAATAAGACGAGGGAAGATGATATTAACAAGTGGGGGCAATTTAAGATGCAAAAAAATCCTGCACCTGATTGGTCCCGAAAGTTCAGCTGATATAGCGTCTTCGTTGGATAAGATACTATGGAAATGTGAAAAACATTCTTTGAAAACCGTTGCGCTGCCAGCCATTGGAACAGGTACGCCATATTAGTATAGTACAGGTATAGGACCCGTTATCCAGAATGCTTGGGACCAAGGGTATTCCGGATAGGGGTCTTTCCGTAATTTGAATCTCCATACCTTAAGTCTACTATAAAATCAATAAAACATTAATTAAACCCAATAGGACTGTTTTTGCATCCAATAATAATTATTTATATCTTAGTTGGGATCAATTAGAAGGTACTGTTTTATTATTACAGAGAAAAGGGAATCATTTAACCATTAAATAAACCCAATAGGGCTGTTCTGCCCCAATAAGGGGTAATTATATCTTAGTTGGGATCAAGTACAGGTACTGTTTTATTATTACAGAGAAAAGGGAATCATTTAACCATTAAATAAACCCAATAGGGCTGTTCTGCCCCAATAAGGGGTAATTATATCTTAGTTGGGATCAAGTACAGGTACTGTTTTATTATTACAGAGAAAAGGGAATCATTTAACCATGAAATAAACCCAATAGGGCTGTTCTGCCCCCAATAAGGGGTAATTATATCTTAGTTGGGATCAAGTACAGGTACTGTTTTATTATTACAGAGAAAAAGGAAATCAGTTTTAAAATTCTAAATTATTTGATTAAAATGGAGTCTATGGGAGACAGGCTTTCCGTAATTCGGAGCTTTCTGGATAACAGGTTTCCAGATAAGGGATCCCATACCTGTAACATGGTAAAAGTTAGAAAATGTTTATTATCAGCCACAGTCATAGTCAGTATCTCTTAATAATGAGACAGAAGATTAGCAAATGTCTTGCACAGCCTATGGATCTGGTAAGGGTGGATTCAGTAGACAAACGTAAGAAATTATTACGTTTATTTATAGGTTATTGGCCCAGCTAAAACATTTTTGATACAAAAATGGCCACATTGGAATCATAGAGAATTTCTAATTGTCCTCTCCTTTCTGACCAATGACAATGCTTTTGTTTTTCACAGGAGAAGCCGGCATTGATCTCAATGACTCTGTACAAGAAATGTTGCAAGGCCTTAACCAGCATTTTCAGAATGTCGTGAATAGCAGGATCGAAAAGATATATATCATTGCTTTCACAGAGGAGATTTACAGAGCATTTCAAATCAGAAGCTCAGACTTCCTGGTAAAAGTTATTCTAACACCTTCACTTACCTTGGTGGGTTCCATCTTTCTTTACAGAGCTCAGTGTTTTTTTTTCCTGAAGGTATGCCTGCAGCTTGAGATTAACTCTTTATTAGTCTTTCCTTCTCCTTTAAAGTATTGGTTGTAGCTCTAAAGGAGGCCGTACACGTTAAGATCCGCTTGATTAGTGAGGTCGCCAAGCGAGCGGATCTCCTCCCAATATCCCCACCTACGGGTGGGAGATATCGGGTGAATTCAGGCTACTGAATGGCCAAACGATCTAATAAGAGCACCAGTAATAGGCGCAGTTGGTTCGGGGACCACATCAACAAGTCGATGCGGTCCCCGATCCGACTAAATTCTTTAACCTGCCCGTTGAATGTGCCCCTACACGTTCCGATAAGCTGCCGAATCGGTCTAAGAAACCTATATTGGCAGCTAGAATCGGCCCGTGTATGGGCACCTTAACACCTTAAAAGCATTATTTGGGCTATTATGAAATGTATTTACAGTGTAATATTGTACACAAATCTTACATGTAGGTTAGGTATATCTGCTGTGGAGAACAAGGGGGGGGGGCAAAAACATTTGTCCAGAACAGTTATGTTGAGATAGGACTCTCACTTTATAAGGCCCATTTACCAATGCTAAGGGCACAAGTGCTGAAGTGCAAAACCATGCCTATTCTGCCTACTGAAACTTGGTGACTGGGCCTAGATCTGGACAAAGTGTGAATAGAAGTGAAGATGGTTGCAACCCTGCTCCATCATGGCCGAACCCAGAGTAGAAAGAATTTCATAGACCTATTTTGTTTTTTTATAAAAGAAAATGTGTTATTTATAATAATTGGGCTTCCCTTATTCTGTCCTGTAAACCCAACACATGGATTTAGCCATTACTGGTTCCCTTTAAGGTCAGCGTTCTTCTTTTACTGGCTCTGAGGCTATGGGGAATTGCTTATCCTTTTCTTCTTTTTTTAGGATATAAACATGAATTTGGGATTCAACGTTGTAAAAGGTAATTTTTGCTGACTGTAGTTTCACACTCACACCCCCTATTTTCTTTTATAATTGGCTAATTATACCTACTATGGGGGAATGCATATACTGTGTAATGTTGTTTTTCTCTTCTTTCTGTTTGGGGTAACCGCTAAGTAAATGTAATGAGCCTCACTGAGCTGTAAATATGGCAACCCCAAAGGGCTTTACTTGTCAGCTTTTCTTTTTCTGCATTATTTTATTATCTAGTTGTTAAATTGTGTGTGTTTGTGTGTGTTTGTGGGGGGGGGGGGGGGTATAAACCTATCCAGTGATGTGAGTACTTTTTCATTTTAGCAACAAATAACCCACCAACATGGACAGCCATGGGCACAGATGAATACTTGATCGTTGAACTTCAGAGGGATTCTACTGAATTCAGGACAATTGAAAACAATTTCCTCAAATCAGCCCACCCTTTGTGCTCTCAGGTGATTAAGGTAAGTCATGCTGACTTTACCCCAAACAGTCTGGTTCTACTGTGAACAAGGTTAATACAGAGGTTTTCTCCAGTCCTAGGAACCCCTAGCTAGCCATTCGTGGCCCAACATTGTCTGCTGGCCCAGGCACTACACAAAAGGCAACTTATTGCTGATCTACTCCAGATAGGTCATCATAGGCCCCTGTTACCATCCAGTTGTTTGGTCTGGGGTCTCCATGGGCTCAGTATAAAGTGACCACGTGAAGCAGGAGTGCTATCCAAAACAACTTAATATCTCTTGTTCTATTTTTTTTCAGATTGAAAGGGTTCAGAACGTGACACTGTGGAGAATGTTTGACATACAAAAAAAGTCTGTTCAAAAATGTTATCCCAATCAGCAAAACCAAAAACATCTTTATCATGGTTCCACTGAGGGCACAGTAACAAAGATCAGCATATTTGGCTTCAACAGGAGTTTTTGTGGCAGAAATGGTGAGTTCAAACTTGCTCCTTTCTATGAAACAATGACGGATGCAACTGGCGTGGGGGTTTTGTGATGGGCAGATAGGAAATTAGCCGGGACCCCCAATATCAGAGGAGCATCTTTGGGTATATTAAAGTACAACTACAAATAACTACAATTAAGAATATATATATTATATATAAGTAAAAATAATAATGTATCCGTAATGTCCATTATGCAAAACTTGTGTAATTACACTATAGCATATTCAGTAATTACTGTCTGTTCTGTTTGAACCTAAAGCAGTGCATGGAACAATACAAGAGGTAGATAATTTTTGGTAACCTGCCCCTTAGTATGTAGTCTATCTATTAGCACAAACAGCTGCATGTCTGAATGGCACTGTATTTAACCTGTAAATTTGGACTTATACATTAGGGGTCATTTACAACCTCCGAGGCATTGTGCAAAGTGTAAAACACAGACCTCAATGCTTGCTTATTTATTAATATGAAAAAACAGTTAAAATAAAAAACTTGAATACCTAAAGTTTGTGAGTTTAAAAACCTCGATAAACCCGAAAATCTCGAATTGAAAATATGACTTGACTTTGCCTAGGACAAACCCTCCTTGACTTCTGCATAAACTCCCAAGCTTTTAGATGCCAAAGTTTTACATTTGAGTTTTTGTTTTTTTTGCACTTCATAAATGCAAAATTCAAATTTTGCAAGTTTTGGCAGAAAAAACTCGAATTGTGGAAAATTTCAAATTTGAACGCTGATAAATAACCCCCTTAGTCTTCCACTAATTGATTATAAATCTGCAAAACAGCCATTCCAGATTTGGTTGTTATGCAGTATATACTGTATATGGATATATTTCACTAAGCATCAATGTTCTGGAACATTTGCAGGCTATTAATGCCCTAAAATACTGTATATATATATATATAGATATACGCCAGCTCATTATCTCCATATTATTAATGCACCAACACAATTGCCTGCAGAAAATGCTGTAACACACAATTCTATTTTTCTCACCAGCTACATGTTATGGGAAAGGAACGTACTTTGCCAAAAATGCCTCATATTCTTGTGATAACAAATACGCCCTTCCTGATGCAAATGGGCACAAACATATCATCTTGGCAGCCGTGATAACTGGAAAGTGGTGTTTGGGAAGATCAGATTATTTGGAACCACCTCCAACTCTAGAAAACCCAAACCAACTCTACAACTGTGTGGTGGATAACGTCTTTAACCCCAGTATTTTTGTCACATTCTCTGATTATGGCGCCTACCCGGAATACTTGATCACTTGTCAATAGATTCAGTGCCCATGAACAGGCTCTCTGCTGCTTACTGCCAATTGGACTTTTATTCTAAATTGAATCTGAGCAGCAAAAAATGATCAATACCAATAATCTCACCATGCTGGAACCACAAGGCGAAGGGGTACAAACAAGCAACAAAGATACTTTGGGGTCTCGCTAGTTATATGATATAGGGCTGCTATGGTCTTTGGCTGTGGTCCTATTCCATACTTTTCTTACCCATAGGAGCTGCACCACATAGTCTCACTGTGTAAAGACCCTGGGACCCCTAAATGTGAGCTCTGGACATTAAGAAACACTGAATTTTGTCACTTGTTTGTTTTTGCATTCTGTCCGTATTCACTGCCACATATGCACTGATTAAATATTTACTTTCTTCCATTCCGTCTTGTGCTTTGCTGTTTTGATAATGGGGAGTCCTGTAGGCGTACCCCCCAGTAAAAGCATATAGTAGGGTTACACTGTAAATCATGCAAAGTGCACTTATAGGTATTGTATGTATTATATGTTTGTTTTTCTATAAAGATTTAGTTAAAAAAAATGGAGCCATAGGCTATTCTGCTCTCAGTGTTGCACAGATAAATGAAGCATCATCCATGCAGACATGTTAACTCACCGCAGAGAAACACAAAAGTAAATCCCCTAAAAGGCTTTCCTGATTCAGTAGGGGTAATTCTCTTTGACCCTCGGAGCAAGAGCTCTCCCCACAGAATTTATTTAATAGGCACTTGTGTCCGGGGTCTGGTTTGCCTTCTCCAATGCAGCATTAGGTGAATGATGCTGACGTTAAGGGGAGGAAGGGAGGACACCTATGTGACTTCTAACGTCTGTCCAGTGTTGGATTGGCCCACCAGGATACCAGGAAAACTCCCGGTGGGCCCAGGTGTCGGTGGGCCCTCCTGCTCCTGACCATTTGGCCTGTTTCATGGCCATTCCCTATTTCTGAATGGGAACAAAGGAGAAATAGATGGAAGAATAGATGCTAGCATGTAAATAAAAAAGACCTGGAGAATAAAGAGGTTGGGTGAGGAAAGGAGTAAAAAATAGTTTGGAGAGTGGCCTAGGGTCTAAGGTTTTCTGGTGGCCCCTGGGGTCTAATCAGTACAAAACTCCTGGGGGATGCAAGTCGCTTACTTTTTACCCCGGGCTGGTGCCCCTGTTAGGAGAAAACCACACCAGCCCAGGGTAGCTGCGAGCAAGGTCTCCTCTTCCTTCTTCGCGCTTGCGCAGTAGAGTGAAAAGCCGAGCTTTAACAAAAATGTCGGCTTTTTCACTCTACTGCGCATGTGCCGGCCCAGGGATTCAGATGACAGAAGGAAGAAGGGCGAGGAAACACTTGATGCAGGTACCCCGTGCTGGTGCTTTTTTCTCCTAACAGGGGCACCAACCCAGGGTAAAAGGTAGGCGATTAAAGTCACTTGGGGGTACCTAATATTTTGGCACCCCTAAGTGACTTAGCCTTCTCCTTTAAGATATAGGAATCAGGCTAGTGAAAACCCCTGATCCATAATCAACTGTTGGGATCCTTATACAGCTAAGGTATTCATCCTGAGGACTGAGGTATCTCTCTAGACTGCCCTCCATAGTGGTGGGGTGCCAGCCAAGTGCTATGCTATTTCCTCTACTGTGAGTATAATCCACAACCATCTGAACACTATTTGTCTGAGTTATTGTTTGTTCATTATCAAGAACCTTTTTGCATCAATTATTTTCAAATACTTTGGACACAGCAACAGTGAGTTGTAGTTGCACTACACCTCCGGGAATATTTCCACTTTATAAAAGCCCATCTGATGTGTAGAGTCCTCTGTACCCCATGCTTCTAGCTGGTGTCTGCCTATTTTACAGCCAAATACATCTAGATAGATTTCTAAAGTATACCCTTTACAGAGCAAATAATTCACTTTGCCATTTAAAATCATGCCATTAAAATTTTGCCATTACAAAATCATATTTTTGTGCAAAAAAAATGAATTGTAAAAAAAAATAAATAAATAAATTGAGTGTTAGTAAATGCCCCTTCCAAAGAGTTGAGAAATAATTAACATATATTATAATTACTTCCTCCTCATACTAGTTTTCCCAAAGAATTGCTCTAATATTAAAACAGACCCACCCATGAAATCACACCCACCTTTTCAAGAGTACAAAGGTTTTTATATAGGCACTTTCATTTTCAGACTGAAAGAAAAACTTAATTGTTATCATAAGTTGCACTTGCATCTTCCATAGTAGTAGTCAACCTTTTAAAGCACCGGGTTGTGTTCCATTTCATCGACAAATTAGGACCAGAATCCATTAAGGTAAGTTTATTATGATGAAGACAATTAATATTTGGATTGTTATATCATATAGCATAGATAGGAAACCTGTGAAATTTCAGCTATCCCTAAACTAAAACTACCAGCAGCTCAATGATGCAGGAATGCTGGGAGGAATAGTTATGGAATATCTATATATTAGTAACAGATATCACTGCAGTGACAGCAAGAGATTAGGGACACAATATCCAATGTATGGTGCCAATAGTTATAATACAGCATGTGGGTATTTAACTACAATTCAAATGGTTGCATTTGGAACCCACCACAAAGCACTTTAAAAAGAACATAACATGTTTTATAATTTGGTTATAGATGGATAAAACAAGGCTTGTTTAAGAGCCCCAACACTGGGCCAATTTCTGTCTTCAATTTATACATAATTCTGTTGGGGTCACTTGTAGAGTCAAATGAGCTATGAAGGTGATACCTTATACTTTGCTGTAGGAGAAAGGGCTCTAAGACCAACCCAGTATTTTTAAATCCAGTTCCAAGAGGTCATTATCACTAAAGAAAGAACCAATGCAGTTTATTTTGAAACTCCGCCCTTATTATCCCCTCAGCCTATTATTACTCTCAGGTTATAGTTTAACTGTTTAAGGTGCCCATACACTATCGGATCTTCACCCGATATCCCCACCTACGGGTGGGCGATATCGGGGAGCGTGTAGGCTAATTGGGGCCAAACGATCGAATTATATTGGCAGCAATGGGGCAGTCGGTTCGGGGACCGCATCAACGAGCCGATGCGGCCCCCGATCCAACTAGATTTTCTAACCTGCCTGATCGAGATCTGCCCAATTTCAGGCCAGATATCAGTCGTCCAGGCCCATCGGTTGTCCCCATACACGGGCCGATTAGCTGCCGAATAGGTCTAAGGGACCGATATCAGCAGCTAGAATCAGCCCATGTATGGGGGCCTTTAGTCTCAGGACCACCTGATTTCTGGGTCATGATGTTTTAGGTTTTCATGATCCCATGTATTACTCGATATATTTGTAGGCCAGCAACTTCAGAAAAATTTGGCAAATCACGAAAAAAAAACCAAAAAACTAGAAATAGTGCTGGGAACAAATTAAAACACATAAATGACCCTGAAAAATGTAAACAGTTAATATGCTTTAGAAACTGGGACTGGCGCAACTAAGCAGTCCAACCAGTTCTATTACTCACAGTTAAACATTTTCAGGACAGAGAACCTTATATGATCGCAGGTAAATAGTGAAATAAAGCTTCTCTGTTATTAACCCTCTAAAGTCTTCAAAAAGACCTCTGTGCTGCCCCAGCAGTTAATACTGTATATTATGTTTTAAAGTTAATGGTTTATATGTATTTTCATTATTACGCTGCCACCTAGTGACCAAGGTCGCATTACAACTTGTTTACTTCTAAGTCTGTACACCCTCCCATCCCCTTCCTTATGTGTGACGTCAGTTCCTCCCATCATGCCATTCATGTTCCTGCTTTCTATGTGTGAGGAGCTACTCCAGGGGTTGGGAAAGCAATATTTCTTTTGACCTCCAGCATTTGTACCTCCACCCCCAACGTTTGTTAACCCCCAACAAATAAAAACCTTTTGTGGATTCCAAGTTCCTAGTGAGTTCTGCTATCTGGCAAAGATTGCCCACGGTGGTTGTGCCCAGCTCCATACAGGCCCAGGGAGAGGGGTCTCAGAGGAAACTCAGCCATTATCACAGCAATGGAGTCAGAATAACCTCCAAAAAGCTTTTTGACGAGGACAAATATTACATTCCATTGAAGACTAGACCTTAAACTTTTGAATTAATCGCCTTTTTCAATCCTTAGGCATCTACTGCAATGTGCTCTATGAATTTCTACCGTCTAAGTCCCTAAGAGCGATCTTATAGGAAGAGTCATTATTAGATGAGGGTCAGGGGTGGGGTTCAGTGCTCTAGAACTCTAGAATACAATGTTACCTCTGTTAGGACAGGCAGCTGAAGTAAAGAGTTCCTAGATAACAGTGGGGGCCATTTATCAACCCAGGGCAAATTTGCCAATGGGCAGTAGCCTATGGCGACCAATCAAATTATTGCATTCATTCTTCTACCTGCAGTTGGCTGAAAAAATTACCATCACTGATTGGTTGCTATGGGTTACTGCCCATGGGCAAATTTGCCCAGTGTTGATAAATTATGGAAGCAAATGTCTAAGGCTCAACAGTATATCAGTATATCGGAAAATAACAGTCTCTCCCCAACAGGTCAACCAAGGAAGACTGAAAATGGCAGCAGCTGACCAAAAGGTAGGTAGACTTACATTTGAAGATTAAGAATGCATTGATATGGTCCAATGTTGGGCCTTATTAAAAACCAGGCAATTGCTACTTAGAAGAGGCAGGATAAGTACTTAGACTGAATCACTAAGCGACTGTCAGGTCAGGTGGCGTTCTGCCACATCTGTCTGTTATGTTTATTTTTCTCTTCAATAAAATATAGGTTACAAAAAACAAAGAAAATTTGGGGCATATTTATTAAAAGGTATAGCAGAGCTCTCCACAGGGTGCAATAGGGAAATTCCACTGTCCTATATTACCTGCTATAGGAGCATATTTATTGAAGGGTTACCCCTCACTACTTCAGTCTTTGTAAATATGTCCCTAAAAATCCAACACAAGTGAATAGAGAGGCTTGGAATTTCCCTCCGACAGCCTTTTGATAACTTCATCATGGAAAGAACTTCCTTATTGCTTGAGATGACTTTGGAACTCGTAAACAGAATATCCATAAAGCCATAATGTTTTTATGAGTTTTGTAAATAATAATAATAATTAAAAAAAAGTAAAAGCACAAGACATATATACACAAACTATACAGGAACATGTAAACTTCCCCTAAACATTAAATACACATAAAACAAATAGCATAGAGCATAGGTAAGACAAAAGCTGCCTGAAAGTAGTTGCATTGTGCATTTTAATAAATGTGGTGGAATAATTATTTGCAATACACACAGTGTAATATAGTACAGGTATGGGACCAGTTATCCAGAATGCTCGGTACCTGGGGTTTTTCAGATAAGGAGTCTTTCTGAAATTTGTATCTCCTACCTTAAGTCTGCTACAAAAAAATATTTAAACATGAAATAAACCCAATAGGACTGTTCTGCCCCAATAAGGGGTAATTATATCTTAGTTGGGATCAAGTACAGATACTGTTTTATTATTACAGAGAAAAGGGAATAATTTAACCATGAAATAAACCCAATAGGGCTATTCTGCCCCCAATAAGGGGTAATTATATCTTAGTTGGGATCAAGTACAGGTACTGTTTTATTATTACAGAGAAAAGGGAATCATTTAACCATGAAATAAACCCAATAGGGCTATTCTGCCCCCAATAAGGGGTAATTATATCTTAGTTGGGGTCAAGTACAGGTACTGTTTTATTATTACAGAGAAAAGGGAATCATTTAACCATTAAATAAACCCAATAGGACTGTTCTGCCCCCAATAAGGGGTAATTATATCTTAGTTGGGATCAAGTACAGAAAAAACTCAGCTGTTACCTTCTGGAGCACTAAGACATTATTTTGCCCAGTCCTGCGCTTAAGGGCAAATGCCCATACCTGGTGCACTCTTACCTTCCAATTTGTGCCTGTATGTTACCCAACCACTCAGATTGTAAGCTCTACGGGGCAGGGACCTCCTTCCTACTGTGTCTCATATCACATGGCACTTATATATCTACAGTGGAGGAAATAATTATTTGACCCCTCACTGATTTTGTAAGTTTGTCCAATGACAAAGAAATGAAAAGTCTCAGAACAGTATCATTTCAATGGTAGGTTTATTTTAACAGTGGCAGATAGCACATCAAAAGGAAAATCGAAAAAATAACTTTAAATAAAAGATAGCAACTGATTTGCATTTCATTGAGTGAAATAAGTTTTTGAACCCCTACCAACCATTAAGAGTTCTGGCTCCCACAGAGTGGTTAGACACTTCTACTCAATTAGTCAACCTCATTAAGGACACCTGTCTTAACTAGTCACCTGTATAAAAGACACCTGTCCACAGAATCAATCAATCAAGCAGACTCCAAACTCTCCAACATGGGAAAGACCAAAGAGCTGTCCAAGGATGTCAGAGACAAAATTGTAGACCTGCACAAGGCTGGAATGGGCTACAAAACCATTAGCAAGAAGCTGGGAGAGAAGGTGACAACTGTTGGTGCGATTGTTCGAAAATGGAAGGAGCACAAAATGACCATCAATCGACCTCGCTCTGGGACTCCACGCAAGATCTCACCTCGTGGGGTGTCAATGATTCTGAGAAAGGTGAAAAAGCATCCTAGAACTACACGGGAGGAGTTAGTTAATGACCTCAAATTAGCAGGGACCACAGTCACCAAGAAAACCATTGGAAACACATTACACCGCAATGGATTAAAATCCTGCAGGGCTCGCAAGGTCCCCCTGCTCAGGAAGGCACATGTGCAGGCCCGTCTGAAGTTTGCCAATGAACACCTGAATGATTCTGTGAGTGACTGGGAGAAGGTGCTGTGGTCTGATGAGACCAAAATAGAGCTCTTTGGCATTAACTCAACTCGCTGTGTTTGGAGGAAGAAAAATGCTGCCTATGACCCCCAAAACACCGTCCCCACCGTCAAGCATGGGGGTGGAAACATTTTGCTTTGGGGGTGTTTTTCTGCTAAGGGCACAGGACAACTTATTCGCATTAACGGGAAAATGGACGGAGCCATATATCGTGAAATCCTGAACGACAACCTCCTTCCCTCTGCCAGGAAACTGAAAATGGGTCGTGGATGGGTGTTCCAGCACGACAATGACCCAAAACATACAGCAAAGGCAACAAAGGAGTGGCTCAAGAAGAAGCACATTAAGGTCATGGAGTGGCCTAGTCAGTCTCCGGACCTTAATCCAATAGAAAACCTATGGAGGGAGCTCAAGCTCAGAGTTGCACAGAGACAGCCTCGAAACCTTAGGGATTTAGAGATGATCTGCAAAGAGGAGTGGACCAACATTCCTCCTAAAATGTGCGCAAACTTGGTCATCAATTACAAGAAACGTTTGACCTCTGTGCTTGCAAACAAGGGTTTTTCCACTAAGTATTAAGTCTTTTTTTGTTAGAGGGTTCAAAAACTTATTTCACTCAATGAAATGCAAATCAGTTGCTATCTTTTATTTAAAGTTATTTTTTCGATTTTCCTTTTGATGTGCTATCTGCCACTGTTAAAATAAACCTACCATTGAAATGATACTGTTCTGAGACTTTTCATTTCTTTGTCATTGGACAAACTTACAAAATCAGTGAGGGGTCAAATAATTATTTCCTCCACTGTATATACATATATGTATTTATTGTATTTATTTATTATATCACTTGTCCTCCCTGTGTGTAATTTTGTATTCTATAAGACTGTACAGCGCTGCGTACCCTTGTGGCGCTTTATAAATAAAGTTATACATACATACAAGTACAGGTACTGTTTTATTATTACAGAGAAAAGGGAATCATTTAACCATGAAATAAACCCAATAGGGCTGTTCTGCCCCAATAAGGGGTAATTATATCTTAGTTGGGATCAAGTACAGGTACTGTTTTATTATTACAGAGAAAAGGGAATCATTTAACCATTAAATAAACCCAATAGGGCTGTTCTGCCCCCAATAAGGGGTAATTATATCTTAGTTGGGATCAAGTACAGGTCTAAATTTATCTAAAATTATCTTATCTTATGATCTTAGTTGGGATCAAGTACAAGGAAATTATTTTTAAAAATGTGAATTATTTGCTATTAATGGAGTCTAAGGGAGATGGCCTTTCCATAATTCTGAACTTTCTGGATAATCGGTTTCCGGATAAGGGGTCCGATACCTGTACTGTAAAATATACATCATAAAAATCAGAACACAATCCATTATCTTTCATCTCCTCCCATAACTGCTCCGAGGAATCAAGATGGCGGGTCCTTGTGGAAAGTGAACTTGTTATCAATTTCACTGTTTTGCATAGTTTAGTGCAACCAAAAACTCCATTTTAAACTCTAGCCTGACCAAGTGAGCTGGTTTACACCACAGGTGTAAATTACCCCTTTAAAGGGGACAGGTCACCCCAAAAAAATGATTGCAGATCCTTTTCTATCATGTTTGTTGAGCAATATAAACTTTACATACACCATATAAACTATTTCATTAAAGACCTTCAGTCTTGGAATCTACAGTCACAGCCAGCAGGCAGCTGCCATTTTGTGAACACAGTTAAGGCAAGCTTTGTATCACCCCAAAATGTTTTGAATTTGCCATCAAGGTGGTACAGTGGCTTGCAAAAGTATTCGGCCCCCTTGAACTTTTCCACATTTTGTCACATTACAGCCACAAACATGAATCAATTTTCTTGGAATTCCACGTGAAAGGCCAATACAAAGTGGTGTACACGTGAGAAGTGGAAGGAAAATCATACATGGTTCCAAACATTTTTTACAAATAAATAACTGCAAAGTGGGGTGTGCGTAATTATTCAGCCCCCTGAGTCAATACTTTGTAGAAGCACCTTTTGCTGCAATTACAGCTGCCAGTCTTTTAGGGTATGTCTCTACCAGCTTTGCACATCTACAGACTGAAATCCTTGCCCATTCTTCTTTGCAAAACAGCTCCAGCTCAGTCAGATTAGATGGACAGCGTTTGGGAACAGCAGTTTTCAGATCTTGCCACAGATTCTCCATTGGATTTAGATCTGGACTTTGACTGGGCCATTCTAACACATGGATATGTTTTGTTTTAAAGCATTCCATTGTTGCCCTGGCTTTATGTTTAGGGTCCTTGTCCTGCTGGAGGGTGAACCTCCGCCCCAGTCTCAAGTCTTTTGCAGACTCCAAGAGGTTTTCTTCCAAGATTGCCCTGTATTTGGCTCCATCCATCTTCCCATCAACTCTGACCAGCTTCCCTGTCCCTGCTGAAGAGAAGCACCCCCAGAGCATGATGCTGCCCCCCCCCATATGTGACAGTGGGGATGGTGTGTTCAGAGTGATGTGCAGTGTTAGTTTTCCGCCACACATAGCGTTTTGCATTTTGGCCAAAAAGTTCCATTTTGGTCTCATCTGACCAGAGCACCTTCTTCCACATGTTTGCTGTGTCCCCCACATGGCTTGTGGCAAACTGCAAACGGGACTTCTTATGGTTTTCTGTTAACAATAGCTTTCTTCTTGCCACTCTTCCATAAAGGCCAACTTTGTGCAGTGCACGATTAATAGTTGTCCTATGGACAGATTCCCCCACCTGAGCTGTAGATCTCTGCAGCTCCCCCAGAGTCACCATGGGCCTCTTGGCTGCATTTCTGATCAGCGCTCTCCTTGTTCGGCCTGTGAGTTTAGGTGGACGGCCTTGTCTTGGTAGGTTTACAGTTGTGCCATACTCCTTCAATTTCTGAATGATCGCTAGAACAGTGCTCCGTGGGATGTTCAAGGCTTTGGAAATCTTTTTGTAGTCTAAGCCTGCTTTAAATTTCTCAATAGATTTATCCCTGACCTGTCCGGTGTGTTCTTTGGACTTCATGGTGTTGTTGCTCCCAATATTCTCTAAGACAACTTCTGAGGCCGTCACAGAGCAGCTGTATTTGTACTGACATTAGATTACACACAGGTGCACTCTATTTAGTCATTAGCACTCATCAGGCAATGTCTATGGGCAACTGACTGCACTCAGACCAAAGGGGGCTGAATAATTACACACACCCCACTTTGCAGTTATTTATTTGTAAAAAATGTTTGGAATCATGTATGATTTTCGTTCCACTTCTCACGTGTACACCTCTTAGTACTGGTCTTTCACGTGGAATTCCAATAAAATTGATTCATGTTTGTGGCTGTAATGTGACAAAATGTGGAAAAGTTCAAGGGGGCCGAATACTTTTGCAAGCCACTGTATCTAGGAAGTGCTGAATGGAAAGTCAAAGTAATTATACTGTAATTAAAAATCTGAGCTGTCTCGGGCATAGAGGCGGGGCAGGCAATATATGATTGACAGCTCAGTTTTATTAATACATTTATGATGGGTATGGAGGATTTCATAAAAAAAAGGAATTTGTGTTTCATGTTTCAAGGACTTTTATTATACAGCTTTTTATGTGTGGGTGACAGGTGCCCTTTAAGTTCTATGTTGATATTTGTCTTTGCCCACCGCAATTAATTTGTTGCCACATAATAACATAACAGTTTTTTTTATTTGTAATCTTCTCCAAAGGCCCACACTAATGACCTGTGTATACGTGGAAGGCCGGTAAAGCTATGCATTGAAGAAATTTCCAGTACTAATGCTGATGCCATCGTGAAATTACGCAACTGTTCTGCCCTGGATCTAGAACTGAGTAAGGAGGAGACAAGAAATCCTGTGTTTCTTTTAATACACTCTGTGAGTGCTAATGGCTGTATTTACATAGACCTTTCTCTAGTTTTTACCTTCCCTTCTCCTTTAATGGGCCAAATTGATGTTTCTACCTATATTAATAACGCTGCCAAAACCTGCCGCTTTTTCCTCCACAATATTGCCAAGATACGCCCCTTTTTTCACAAGTAACAGCTAAAACACTAATCCATGCCCTTATCCTTTCCCGTTTAGATTACTGCAATCATCTACTAACCGGCCTCCCAGACTCCCACCTCTCTCCCCTGCAATCAATCTTAAACTCTGCTGCCAGGATCCTCCTGCTCTCTCCTAAGAGGGAACCTGTTCAGCCTCACTTAAGCTCGCTAGCATGGCTGCCTGTTAAGCAAAGGAACTTACAAAATCCTTCTGCTGACATTCAAAGCCCTTCACTCCTCTGCTCCTACACTACATCTCATCACTGGTCTCCCTGCACGTTCGTGGTCGTCTCCCCCGCTCCTCTCAGAGCCTCCGTCTTTTTACACCATCCACACCCACTGCGCTTTCTTGTCTTAAACCTTTCTATCTCGCTGCTCCTTCCCTCTGGAACTCTATCCCTGAATCCCTCCGTAGGGAACACTCACCCACTCTCTTTAAGATAAAACTCAGATGCTACCTTTTGGAGCACTAAAATATTATTTTGCCTAGTCCTGCGCTTAAGGGCAAATGTCCATACCTGGTGCACTCTTACCTTCCAATTTGTGCCTGTATGTTACCCAACCACTTAGATTGTAAGCTCTACGGGGCAGGGACCTCCTTCCTACTGTGTCTCATACCACATGGCACTTACTCCCTGTATATTTATACTTATGTCACTGGGCGTGTGCAGGTTCAGTAGCCAGACAGATCTTCAGTGGAAATATTGTGCTTTATTTTTATCACATGCAGAAAAAAAAAAGTTTTTGCAATGGTGCAATACAAACTTTTACCAGCAGGGGGTCAACAGTAACCCTGCACGCACACTCCTGGAGCTCTAGAACTGCCTCTTACAAAGGCTTAACACAGACTCCCAAAAGAAACCAGTCTGCAGCTTTTATAGCCTCCAAACTGCTCTATGCTGCCCCCGGTGGTCAGCATCTACTCTATAAATATTCATTCAGAGAGGCAGCCCACCCCTTTAGGAAGTGGCTTCTCTATTTTTCAGTTTCAGTTTCTACACCATATCTAGATAAATATCTAGATGTTGACTACCCGGCCGATGGTGAACTGTAAACCTAAATGGCTGCATTGCAAGGTACCATCTTGTAACTCTTGCATTTTTTTATCCTTCATTCTGTTTATCCATATAAGTGGGTGGTGATCAGTCACTAAGGAAAACTGTTGGCCTAGTAGATAACATCTTAATGACTCTAGTGCCCACTTTATTGCTAAACATTCTTTTTCAATCACACTATACCTAGTTTCTCTAGGGAATAGTTTGTGGCTTATGTAGAGCACAGGGTGCTCTTCTCCATCAATTTCTTGGCTCAGTACAGCACCTAAACCATTCTCAGATGCATCAGTTTGTACTATGAACTTTTGCTCAAACTTAGGACTCTTGAGAACTGGTTCAGTACAGAGCATGTTTTTAAACTTCTGAAAAGCTTCTTCACATTGTGGACTCCATATAACCTGGTCTTTGCAATTCTTTTTATTAAGATCGGTTAAAGGAGCAGCAATTTCACAGAAATTTGGCAGGAACCTCCGATAATAGCCAACCAAACCTAAGAAAGAACGTACCTCTTTCTTTGTTTTTGGTGGAAGAATTTCAGCAATGGCTCTAATTTTGGTTGTGTCAGGCTTTTTTCCCCTGGTTAAATGTTTGTTCCCTTGAACGCTTGTTATACCAGGTACTTTGATTAACCTGAGCATCAGCTAAATTTTGCTGTGCCATTTCTGACATTTTGGACAATTTCTGTCTCATACAATCAATGTAATCAATGACACTCGGAGGACTGTGCTCATCACTTACCCAGTTTTCACGGATTACATCAAGGATACCCCTAGGTTGCCTTCCATAAAGTAATTCAAAAGGTGAATAACCAGTAGAGGCTTGGGGGACCTCTCTATAGGCAAAAAGAAGGTAGGGTAACCACCTATCCCAATGTTTAGGGTCATCCTCCACAAATTTTTTAAGCATACGCTTTAAAGTCTGGTTCATCCTCTCTACTAAACCATCTGTTTGGGGATGATAAGGAGCAGTTCTTAGTGCTTTTACTCCAAGTAGTACATACAGCTCCTTCAAAAGACTTGAGGTAAAATTTGTTCCCTGGTCAGTTAAGATTTCCTTGGGAATACCAAGAGAACTGAATATTTTAATTAGAGTATCTGCCGCAGTTTTGGCTGTAATGTTTTTAGGGGTATGGCCTCAGGGTATCTAGTTGCGTAATCACAAACAACAAGTATATACTGATTACCCTTACTACTCTTTTCTAGAGGACCTACTATATCCATTGCTACCCTGTCAAAAGCTTTACCCACAGCTGGGATTGGGATCAGGGGAGCTTTGTCACTTTGCTTAACAGGTGCAGGACAATAACTGCAATATTCAGCGACTTGTTGATGAATACCTGGCCAAAAAAATCTGTATAAAATTCTATTCAGGGTTTTCTCTCTACCCATATGACCAGACCATGGTGTTTCATGTGCTAAACAAATTTCCTCTCTAAACATTTTTGGAACCATCACTTGCTCTTGTGTTACTCCCAATTTTTTGTTTTGTCTTACCCTCATAAGGATACGATTTTGTAAAACATAGCAAGGCTTTTCATCACATATTTCAGAATTACTTACAACCTTTTTAAATAATACCAACCTTTTTAAATAATATCTCTGAGCTTTTTCAATGTCAATGTCCCAATTGGCTGTAACAGGAAAGTTTTTTTTGGGCTCACTGTGTTCAGTTTTCCATTGAGCCTTTAAAAGTCTTTTTTCCCTTTTAGTCTTACCAGGCTTACCTTGTCCTTTAAACAAATCTGAAGAAAAAGGAAAATGTTTCTCCCAGGTTTCTTCACTGGCATCAGCCTTCTTTGCTTGTGCCCGCGTAGTCACTGCTACCACAGGTTGCTAGAAAATTTAGTTGTGAGGGGCCCCGTGATTTCTGATGGCGGCCCTGGACGTGGCAACAAACTTAGAAAATTAAGAAAGTCTCTCCCAATAATCAATGGATAAGGTAACTTGGGAACCAGTCCTGTAATCACTCTGTGGACTGTCTTTCCAACATTAACTTGTATTTTGGCCAAGGCATGTTTAAATTGCTCCTGTGCAATCATTTCAAGGATTTGCTCACCAGTTTTCTTTTCTGGCTGGATCCATTTTAAGAGCAGTTCATGCAGCTGGGCATATGCCTCACGAGGACCATCAGAGTTGCTGTACCTGTAGGCTCTGAATCTTTGTCTGACGGTTTCAACATTTAGCTCATACCGAAGAAATATGGCATCTTTCACATAGTCATAATCCTGAGCATCTCTGGCATTTAAACTGCTGTATGCTTTTTGTGCTTTGCCAGTTAAATACGGAGCAAGGCGTACCACCCATTGGTGTTTGGGCCAAAGGCATGTTTTGGCAACTCTTTCAAACATGGTGATATAGGATTCAACATCATCCTCAGCAGTCAATTTAGTCAGACGGAGATCTTTAAGACTTGTAGTCTCTTGAGGTTTTGGACTCTGCTCTTTCCAGGCTTGAAGTATTTCTGCAAGCTGCTTGTGCTGCATTTGTTGTAGCCTGAGCATTTCCTCATGGTGCTCCCGTACCTCTTGTTGAAATCTCCTTTGCTCCTCCTCTCGCCTTTTAGCTTCATCTTGCCGCCATCTTTGCTCCTCCACCTTATGCTTCTGGGCTGATTCTATTTGCTTTAGAACCATACATTTCAGAAGTTAATCTAAACCTGAAGGAGGTGAAGATGCAGAAGTCTCTGGCATATTGCGCTGCTCTTCCTGTTCTGTTGTAAAAACCTTTGCAATATGTGTCTTTGGTTTCACTGTAGGCTCGGCGGTAGTTATCCCTGTGGCACCAGTCAGAAGTTCTGCTTCACTTGTTGTTTCCTCCTTTTCCTCAGGGAAATCATGTGAAGGGCCTCTGGAAGAAGGATCATCTTCCTGCTTGGACATTCTGACTTTTCTTGCAGGTTTCTTCCACTCGCCTAGCAGTTTTACTCCTGTTTGTGACCATGTATTCACTTTTACACCCGGATTTTGCTTCTGGGTAATTTTTGGGGATTCTCTCCAGGCTTTCTTTTTCCACATCTGTTACCCTGGCACTGCCTTTTGCGGCACTTTAGTATCCCACTGCTGTCACCATAATGTCACTGGGCGCTTTATTTTTATCACATGCAGAAAAAAAGTTTTTGCAATGGTGCAATACAAACTTTTACCAGCAGGGGGTCAACAATAACCCTGCAAGCACACTCCTGGAGCACTAGAACTGCCTCTTACAAAGGCTTAACACAGACTCCCAAAAGAAACCAGTCTGCAGCTTTTATAGCCTCCAAACTGCTCTATGCTGCCCCCGGTGGGATCAAGTGCCTCTCTGAATGAATATTTATAGAATAGATATTCTATAAATATTCATTCAGAGAGGCAGCCCACCCCTTTAGGAAGTGGCTTCTCTGAGAGCTCCAGGTAAATGCTTTATTAAACTTTACTTTATACATGCAATTGCAATGTTCTGTATAGAAACAAAGTAGTTTTATGCACACACTTTTATATACACTTGTGGCAAAGATAGCTTTCTATACGCAGTTGTTTCAGCACCATTTAAAACATACATCCAGCACAGCTGAGGCACATGCTTCAAACAAAGTAGGCCTCAGTTTGTTAACCAAAGCTAATGCTGTTTATACTTTTAACACATATATACCACATATACATATACACAGATTATACACATAATCAGATGTATTCTAGATTACGGGGTTCAATATAAACAAATTACTAAGGTCATAAAAAGAAACTGGAATATTTTACAGGCAGATCCAGTGTTAAAAAAGTTGAATATGAAACCAGGGGTTGTAAGTAGAAAAGCGAAATCAATAGCGGGATTTATAGCCCCAAATAAATTGAAGAGAAATAATGACAAAAAAGCGACATTTTGGTTAGGCAAAATAAAAGGTTTCTTTCCGTGTAAATGCTGCAAAGCCTGTAAATATACTGGTAATAAAAAAATGTTCTTTAGTAAAAATAGTGATAAAGAATTTAGTATTGATACTTATATATCATGTCAAACACAGTATGTCATCTATTGCCTACAATGCGAGTGTGGTTCCCTATATGTGGGACGGACTATAAGACAGCTAAGAATAAGACTAGGAGAACATCTGCGAGGATTAAAAAATAAAGATGAAGATAATCCTCTATACAAACATTTTAAATACTCGCATGAAGGCAAACAGATGCATTTTCAAATGTTCGGCATTGATAAAATAGATGAAAGAAGTGAAGGAAATCTGGTCACTAAATTGTTGCGGTTAGAATCTAAGTGGATTTTTACATTAAATACCGTAATACCAAAGGGGATGAACACAAAATTTGAATTAAAACCGTTTTTGGTATCACCTTGGAAATAAATAATGTATGTAGGAGAAGTAAGGGTTACAATCCATGGCATTTAATAAGTTAAGGGTAACTGGTCTGAGTCTAAAGAAACAACTTAAGAGTAACTGGTCGGGGTCTGAAGTAATATAGAAAGAAAAAGATAATAAACAAGTAAATGTTTTTATTTTGTTTTAACTGCTTTGCACTATTTGCACTAAACTACACTAATGTATTTTATTGTGTGATGTTTTAACACAGTGGCTATAATATCCACTATAGTGGTTAGAAAAACTGAAAAAGTTAGTTTTTTACTGAAAAGATTTTTTCTAAAATAGATAAGTTATATAAAGTTTTTTATGTGGTTTTGTATAATCTATGCTGAATACAGGGCAATTTTAGACCCTGGAACATGTATGTTTTAAGAATTGTTATAACTTATGCTGAATACAGGGTAATTTTAAACCCTGAAATGTGTATATCTTAAGAATTATTGTAATATATGCTCACTATAAGGTATAGCATTAACCCTGCACACTGTATATGGGATATGCTGTTTGGTATAAAAGGGAAGTGACATCAGCACACAATACCTCCTCTGATGAAGCACTTTGTGCGAAACGCGTTAGGAGAGGCACTAGAATGTACCCTGTAACTGTGTGGTATAGTATACATTTGAATTTGTTTTGTATCATGTTTTGAAAAAATCTCTGAGACATTAAAATGTGGTTTTATTTTCACTGAATCTTTTGCTGTTAAATCATTAACTAGAGCTACACAAAAATAATAAAGGTAGTGCAGAATCTGCAAGTAGTTTAAAAAACTCCTTTATAAAAGTCAGACCTGCAACATAAATATAATTAGCCATTCATTTTGTATTGTTTCCATTAGAGAAATGCATAAGTAAACGCCATTACAACTGTGTTACTTTACTAACATCACAATCTGTGGCAATAAAAGAGAAAGTAAACTATATGTCCCTGCACACTTACTATCTGAATTTGTATTTCAGGGAACTGGTTCCAATGGAAAAATTCTAGCCTAGAGGGGAAGTTATGCCTCAAAATAGTCATCGGTGTGCCCTGTAAGAAGAAATCCTCGCTGATTGTGTCATCAGTGGAGAAAGCCCTAGAGATGTGTGCAAAGCATTCCTACGCCCTAGCAGCAATCCAAGCTGTAGGGACAGGTAAAGTACAATTTTATTTGAATTAGTCATTCTTCTTTGGGCTTTGTATATTAAAGGGCTATACTGAATATTTTCTTAGGGTTCTGTTCCTGCTGAATTGTGCTTAGTACAGGGGAATCCCTATGTGCCATAGTTTTATGATATCTCTCTGTACAGGCTATGAGCAAACTTAGGGGGCTGTTCCTGCTGAATTGTGCTTAGTACAAGGGAATCCCTATGCTGCCATAGTTTTATGGTATCTCTCTGTACAGGATATGAGCAAACTTATGGGGCTGTTCCTGCTGAATTGTGCTTAGTACAGGGGAATATCTATGCTGCCACAGTTACCATATATACTTGAGTATAAGCCGAACCGAAAATAAGCCGAGGTACCTAATTTTACCCAAGAAAACTGGAAAAACTTATTGACTCGAGTATAAGCCTAGGGTGGGAAATACAGCAGCTACTGCTAAGTTTTAATAGTCAAAATAAATACCAATAAAATTACATTAATTGAGGCATCAGTGGGGTATATGTTATTCAATATTTATTTCAAGGAAAAACAGTAAACTAGCTCTGTAAGCGGAGAAGAGGGTCAACAAAAACAATATGAGTACTACCCCACGCTCATTGCACATTGGCAAACTGGCAGCAGACCCAGTCCCGGAGGGATGTAAAGGGAAATAAGTATTGCTAGTGGGAGCCTAGGCCAGGGCACTGGAGGGTCTGGTTGCAGGTGGGCCAATTTGCACACAAAGGACAGAGGGTGCTAGTCTAGAGGGACCCATGGCACCGACTCGAATATAAGCCGAGGGTGACTTTTTCAGCACATTTTGGGTGCTGAAAAACTAGGCTTATACTCGAGTATATACAGTATATTGGATGTCTCTGTACTGTACAAGTTACAGTATGAACAAACTCTGGTCAGTTCCTGCTCCTGCTGTCCTACAATATTGTTAATCATTATTTCTTCTTTGAGCGCTGGACATTGAAGGCTCCATTTTGTCATTCTTAGGGTTCTGTTGCCGCCGTATTGTGCTTAGCCCAGGGGAATACCTATACCTCGCCAGGAGAATTTTGAATGTCATTGATTCAAATGGCTAATTCACACCATATATACAGATCAGCACTGTATAGATTGTAGTTTAGAATGAGGCTTATGCAGTAATGATTCATGTCTGTGATTTCCCTGTGATACATATGATGTAAGGCAGTGCTGTCCAACTTCTACGGTGCCGAGGGCCGGAATTTCTCTAGCATACATGGTGGAGAGCCGCTAATGGAAGCCAGTTATGGCCACTTCCCTTTTTTTGAACCACACCCACTTCAAACCGCACCAATTTTATCACAATGGTGGTAGTGCAGCAAAAACCCAAATGCTTGGTCCTCACTGCGGGGATATCAACAGTTATTCATATATGAAAGAATTATATTATGTCATATTAAGACACACCCTTAAATCCATATGCCTCCTCCTCCCCTGTGGATAGCACAGCAACCCCCAGCAACATAATTACACACATTAGGGACCATTTAATGGCTGTTTACAACTACTAACAAACTCCCAGAACAAACCCCTGCCAGGTTCACCTCTCACAGGCAGCATAGGGCAGGCAGAGTATGGCACACACAGGCAGCACTCTGCCTCCCTTATGCTGCCTGTGTGTGCCATACTCTGCCTGCCCTATGCTGCCTATGTGCCATATTATGCCTGCCATATGCTGTCTGTATCTTCCATACCCTCCCTGCCCTATACTGCCTATGTGCCATACTATACCTGCCCTATGCTGCCTGTGTGTTCCATACCCTCCCTGCCCTATGCTGCCTGTGTGTGCCATACTCTGCCTCCATTATGCTGCCTGTGTGTGCCATACTCTGCCTGCCCTATGCTGCCTATGTGCCATACTATGCCTGCCCTATGCTGTCTGTGTGTTCCATACCCTCCCTGCCCTATACTGCCTATGTGCCATAATATGCCTACCCTATGCTGCCTTTGTTCCATACCCTCCCTGCACTATACTGCCTATGTGCCATACTTTGCCTACCCTACACTGTCTGTGTGTGCCATATACACAGGCAGCATAGTCCAGGCACTAACAATGTGCATGATTACAGCCTGAGCCTGAGGTGTGAACACTCAAGGTCACTCAAAGGTGTGAAAAACACAAGGGGATTACATGTTTAAACAATACAAGGGAATTACAGCCTGAATCTGAGGTGAGAACCATGCAGGGGGACAGTTAATCTCAGAACTGATACCATTTAAAGCTAACACAAAGGTAAGCCATCAAAGCAGCCAGACAGGTGGGGGGGCCACACAGAGGGGGACTGCCAGATGGACAGCACTGATGTAAGGTAAACACCTTTAGCACCTGAAGCACAATATACAGTAAGAAGTAGTGAACCCTGGTACTAAAAACACACTATACTGTGAGTGGAAGTGATGACTTACCCCTTGTGCTTTATATGCAATGAGAGACAGTGGGGGTCATTTATCAATACTGGGCAAAATTGCCCATGGGCAGTAACCCTTCGCAACCAATCAGTGTTGCATTCATAGTTCTACCTGCAGCTTGCTAGAAAAAGCAAATTACTGATTGGTTGCTATGGGTTACTGCCCACAGGCAAACTTGCCCAGTGTTGATAAATGTGCCCCAATGAGTGTTGGTACCCATAGTATACCATATGAAAAGAAGAAGGGAGCACAGACACCCCAAGCAAGTTAAATAAGAGGGCACTGGCATACCAAGCACATTATAAATTAAAGGCAAGTGGGTACTGGTACACCTAGTACATTATACACTAAGAACAAGCACATCATATACAGTGAAAGACTTTAGGTACTGCCACCTTATGTACATTAGAATAGAAGTCACCGCATTGTGAAGTTTTTCCTCCTCAGCCATTAGCTGAGCCTTGTGTGTCAGATTTATGGCTTTAATAACAATGCCGTAGATCTATCATACAAATCTCAGCAAACAGCTTGTAATGTTATTGTATTATAAAGCCACTGACTTAAATGTTCTATTACAGCAGAGGTTGGCATAGACCCACAGACTGCAGCAGTGGCAATTCTGATGGGGATCAGAGACTACTTTGTCCGTTTCCCTGAAAGCCGTGTCTCAGAGATCCATTTAATTGCTTCTACGTTGAACATGTATGAAGACTATCTAAATGTGTTTAAATTAAGAAGAAGAACCCTTTCCCAGGTAATGTTAGGCAGGCTTTGTACTTAATATTGGCAACAAATATTTTTGGATAAATTAAATTCCCCGCATAAAAAAATTAAATATGAATTTAAAGCAGCCACTGTATCTTTATAGAGTTAAATGTATAACTGATTTCCCTTCTTTATTTCTTTTTCACCCCTAACATTTAAGGCAGAGGCACGTGACTCCCGTGTTTGTATATCACTTTCCTACGCTAAGCTAGAGGATTTATTTGCCATGTATCACACGTTTTTACTTTCCAGTAGTGTAAAGTATACCTTAAATGATGTTTGCTTTGCCTTCCAGTTAAACTCCTATGAATTGACAATGTTTGGAAAATCTGTGAAATTAATACTAGGTGACATTACAGATGAAACCGCTGACGCCATTGTGAATATAACCAACACAGAATTAAATAACAAACATGGTAAGCAACAAGATAACACATACCTCCCAACATTTGAAAAATGAAAAGAGGGACAAAAAGATTTGGTGCGCGCAGCGTGGCAATTTTTTGACCACGCCCACTTTTGTGACCACGCCCCAATTACGACACCCCATCCATTTTTTTTTCAAAAAATTCTTTTATATAGTAGAAATGGCAGGATCAGACGCAAATGTGCTATACCCTCATACTGTACTACCTAAGGAAAACAATATTGCAACTCCTACATATAAAATACAAATATAGAGAGAAGGCAGTGAGTTATAACTATCTACCAGTTTGCCCCCCCATACACAGTGCCCCCAATAGCCTAAAAGACAGTACTACCTATACACAGTGCCCCCAATTGAGACAGTCCCACCCCATACACAGTGCCCCCAATTGAGACAGTGCCCCCCCCATACACAGTACCCCCAATTGAGACAGTCCCACCCCATACACAGTGCCCCCAATTGAGACAGTCCCACCCCATACACAGTGCCCCCAATTGAGACAGTGCCCCCCCATACACAGTGCCCCCAATTGAGACAGTGCCCCCATACACAGTGCCCCCCATTGACACAGTCCCACCCCATACACATTGCCCCCAATAGAGACAGCCCCCCCCCATACACAGTGCCCCCAATAGAGACAGCCCCCCCCCATACACAGTGCCCCCAATACAGACAGCCCCCCATACACAGTGCCCCCAATAGAGACAGCCCCCCCATACACAGTGCCCCCAATAGAGACAGCCCCCCCATACACAGTGCCCCCAATAGAGACAGCCCCCCATACACAGTGCCCCCAATAGAGACAGCCCCCCCATACACAGTGCCCCCAATACAGACAGCCCCCCCATACACAGTGCCCCCAATACAGACAGCCCCCCCATACACAGTGCCCCCAATTGACACAGTCCCACCCCATACACAGTGCCCCCAATACAGACAGCCCCCCCATACACAGTGCCCCCAATAGACAGCCCCCCCATACACAGTGCCCCCAATACAGACAGCCCCCCCATACACAGTGCCCCCAATAGAGACAGCCCCCCCATACACAGTGCCCCCAATACAGACAGCCCCCCCATACACAGTGCCCCCAATACAGACAGCCCCCCCATACACAGTGCCCCCAATACAGACAGCCCCCCCATACACAGTGCCCCCAATACAGACAGCCCCCCCATACACAGTGCCCCCAATACAGACAGCCCCCCCCATACACAGTGCCCCCAATACAGACAGCCCCCCCCCATACACAGTGCCCCCAATACAGACAGCCCCCCATACACAGTGCCCCCAATACAGACAGCCCCCCCCATACACAGTGCCCCCAATACAGACAGCCCCCCCCCATACACAGTGCCCCCAATACAGACAGCGCTCCCTTCTTCTTCTTCCCCAGCGGCTCCTCAGTGTATGCGGCTCCTTTTCCGGCGGTCCCTGGCCCTTTTATAAGGTTGCGCCCGTGCGTAATGACGTCACCCGTGCGTAGGGGCGCAACCTTATAAAAGGGCCAGGGACCGCCGGAGAAGGAGCCGCATACACTGAGGAGCCGCTGGGGAAGGAGCGCCGACGCATCGCGCTGTCCCGGGTAAGTCAATGAATGTTCCGCATTTCCGTAATTTATTACGGAAATGCGGGACATTCATGGAACTATCCGGGACAGCGGGATGCGCTCTAAAATCCGGGAATGTCCAGCGGAAAGCGGGACAGTTGGGAGGTATGATAACATAGTCATTAAGTTTGAATGTTTCATTAGGGGTTTAATTAGGGGTGCAAATAATCCATGACTGATTTGTTTAGAAATACCGAACCCAAACCATAATTTACAAATTCAAATTGAAGCAAAAGCTATAAAATACTGCATCTGAAAAATTGTCACTTTCAGCTATTTAGTGTTTTAAATTAGGGTGTAGGCCCAGTTTGGCTAAACGCTAAGGATTTGGCTAAATCTCAATCCTGCAAAAAACTGCTGGGATTTGGTAGAATCCCGTATTGAATCCTGGCTGCATCCCTGCCTTTAAGTTTATGATGATTAATTTACTAAGCCACAATAATACCATGCCTGTATTTCTATGTTCATGGAGTGTTAATAAAAAACTTGAAAACCCTCAGAAAAATCTAAAATTGCTTATAGTGCGTCTTTAGTACTTTTGTAATTTACACTAATTATTTTTGCGTAGTTGTTAAACTGCTAATGTAATATATTTGAAACAACAACGCCACCTGCTGGTCATTTTGGCCTAGTGGTTACAGTCAGAAACTGTGCAAGTGCTGAAGTCTAGAAGGCTATGCAGATGCCTATACATTATGGGTTGTCTATGGCACACATTAAGTCAATCGTGCATTTGTAATTGCCTGGACTGCAGCTCAATAACCATGGACAGGCTCAACCCACAGCCAGCTACTGTTTTATATAAATTCATGACATTCCACGTTAAGTAAGTTTCTAATGTTAATTCTCTAGGTGTATCTGGCGCAATCTTCTTAGCAGCGGGGGATTCAGTAACAGAAGAATGCTCACGTATAGGTATGAAATAACATTTGGAACTTGTAACCATCCTTTGTAAAGTAAAATGATATCTTAATCCACTATCCAGGGCCATCACTAGGATTACACTGCAAAGTTTGGGCTTGTATGAGCCACCTGCCTATACCCATAGCCCATATTTTCCTTCAACCCTGAACAAAAAAGAATAACATGGTCCATATACTACCCTAATAGCCCAAAATCCCATATAAAATGCTTTACGTAGTTTATACACTGCCCTCGTAATCTGCAACACATTGTCTGTGTTCACTTTAGGAAGTATCTGCTTAAGCTAATAAAGGCAATGGCTCAAGGGATAAAAGTCAACTTTTGCCTCATTATGAATCTTTAATGAGACCTAAACTTTATTATGCAGTGCAGCTTTGGGCTCCAGTCCATAGGAAGGAGATTACCAAGCTTGACAGTTTATCCGACACCTCCCCAGTAAAAATGAATATTATTATTATTGTTGTTGTTATTATTATATCATATTTGCAGCGCTGTACAATATATGGGTGTATACATTAAACATACAGATTTACATAAGAAATACAATCAATAACTGATACAAGAGGCAAAGTAGCAGCATATATTGCACACTGAAGCTTTTCTATTTTGGAGAGATTGGTTAATTTAAGGTAGAGTTGGGATATTCAGGTAGAGATAGTAGACAAGCAAGAAGAGACACAAGCTCTGGGTTGAGATCAGGAAAGAACAGTTTTGGCAGCATAGAGGTGTTATTGGATCTGAACTGATTAGCTTGTCAAAGGAAGAAGTATGCAGAAATAATAATAATAAGGGGCCTAGGACACAGCCTTGAGGAACCCTAATGGAGAGAGGTAGGAGAGAAGAGGATACTGTATGAGCGATTTGAAAGGTAAGAGGAATACTAGAACAGTATCACGAAGGCCAAGGGAATGGTGGGACTGGAGGAGGTAAGCTGCCATGTAGTAATTATCTGTATCAATTACTAATCGGCCTTATATTGTAACATTTACATTCTGTGTATAAGGTATGTGGTGAGTGGGTCCCTAAGCTCAGGTAAGTGCCAGCAGCACAGAGTATGTGCAGTGAATCAGCAGAAAAGAACATGGGGGGCTACTGGGGGCATCTTCAGAGGCACAGATCTTCCCTGCTAAAGGGCTGTGGGTGACTTGGGCTGGTACAGAAGTCCCATAACATAATGTATAACATTTCTAGCCTACTTCTTTAGTTAGTCTTTAGTTCTCCTTTAAAGGAAGCTGAGAGATTGGACAAAGGTTGCCAAGTTTGCAGTGATCAAGAGAGAGCTTTTTCAGAACAGGGGGTTACAAGTGCTTGTTTAGTGAAAAAATGAAGTGGAAAGGTGGAACATGGCGAGCCATCTGAGCGAGATAGTTTGTTCCATTTGTATGGCCTGCCTATAGTAGACAAACATATTTTCTCTTGCGTCCTGGGGGACACAGGCACCATGGGGTTAAATCCCCTCCCATCAGGAGGCAGGACACTTACAACAATGTTTCTCCTCCCTTATAACCCTCTTCCCGCTCCCAGGCACTTCAGTTTTTTTAGTGTCCTCGCAAACAGGAGGTTGGACCAAGGAGTCTCTAGGAGACAATTGAGAAATCTTCGGTTCAGAGCTTAGCCCTAACACCCGGGGTGGTACCTGAGACAGCTCAGGCTGCTCTCAAAGCGTCAGCCCCCTACGCTGGAAGGCTTGAGAGCCTAGTGCCTAAAATAGGCTGCAGTGCGGACGGGCCCCCCCCCTTTAAATTGGGGGTCCAGAGCACTGGATGGGTGAGTACAGGAGGAGCGCGAGGTTCCCTCTGGTCTCCTCTGGCCCACCGCACAGGATGAATGCCTCGGTACTCCCAACGGTACTCCCAACGGCACCCCCCCCCCCCGTTACCGTAACACGACGCGGAGGGTGAAGCCATTGCAGACTACCTGCCCTCTTATAGGGCCATTACTTGTTGCGCGGTGGGGAATTGAGTGCGAGAGGGAAGGGGATGCTGACGGCGCGCCTCACGGCACACTCACGCGGTGCTCTGGGGACTTCCGGCGGAAACGGCCAAGGGCCTCCGGAAGTCCCCTGACGTCACGCGACAGCTCACCTTCGCGCTCTTTGTCGGCACATCCCTTTCAGGCACCGGACTGAGCACGCAGTTGCGGACTACGCGCCAGTCAACTCGGCTACCGCCAGGCAGAAGCTTTCTCTCCTGCTCCCTTCTTCCCTCTACCAGGCACAGCACAGTAACGGGGATCGGTTATAACATGGCTGAGGGGTCAGGGGACGCACTATTCCTCAGGGGGGGGGAAACAGGCTCCCAAAGTAACCTTCTTTGCTTGCAACCAATGCAAGACAAAATTTAAAGGGGCACAGAGACCCAGTTTGCAAGGCATGCGCCACTGCCACTACAGAGGCAGAGCTCCCCACATCTCAGGTCCCTCTGGGTACCCCACTAACAGTCCAAGGGGAGAACGCACAGGCAGCACTACCCTCTACCTCGAGCTTTGTGGCCACAGAAGCCCCAGCGGCCCCAGCCTGGGCAGTTTCACTGTCTAATTCCCTGGCCAACCTGCAGGGAATCCCACTGTTAGCATCTTCTCTGGACAAAATTCTAGAGAAACTAGCATCACCTAATTCAGCTAAGAGCACAACCAAGCGTAAGTGTCCTTTACCAAATGACCCCACTGCTCTTTCCTCTCCTGAGTCCCAGTCTGACCAGGAAGGACTCAGTGAGGGGGAATTATCCCCATCTGCATCAGACGGCGAGTCTGCTTCAACAATCCCCGATTCCGCCAGAGCACCCAATGATTTAATTGTGGCAGTCCTTCAGGCCCTCAACATTGAGGACTCTGATATGGGGGCCAAGACCTCCAATGGCCCCTTTGGCAGGGCGACCTCACAGGAAATAAACTTCCCGGCCCATGAACAGCTCCAGGCCATAATTCAAGAGGAATGGAACCTTCCTGAGCACAAGTTCCAGGTCACCCGGAAGTTCTCCAAACTCTATCCCTTTCCCAAGGAGGCTCTAGGTAAATGGAGCACTCCACCCCTAGTGGATGCGCCGGTATCACGGCTGTCTAAGGCCACCGCTCTACCCGTTCCCGACGCGTCCGCCTTTAAGGACGCGACCGATAAGAAGCTAGAAGGCTTTCTTAAAGCCATTTTCACCTCAGCTGGTACAGCCTTTAGACCCGTTCTTGCAATGGCATGGGTAAGTCGGGCACTGGAAGTCTGGTCCGACACCATCCTCACCAGCCTACAGAGAGAAAACTCTGTGGAGGAAGTAGAATCCATCGCACTACACATCCAAGAGGCAAGCTCCTTTCTCGGCGAGGCCTCATTGGACGCTCTTAAAGTTCTGGCCCGCACCTCTGCTCTCTCAGTAGCAGCCCGCCGTTCCTTGTGGCTTCGACTATGGTCTGCTGACCTTAGCTCAAAAAAGTCTCTCACCTCTCTTCCCTTCAAGGGCTCCCGCCTCTTTGGTGAGGAACTAGAGAAAATTATCTCACAAGCCACGGGGGGTAAGAGTACACTCCTACCCCAGCAAAAGCCCAAGGGCAGACCAACTAACACATTTTCTAAGAGACAGCGCTTTTTTCATGGCCAAGGATCACGCTTCTCAAAAGGATCTTCCCCGTCTAGATCCTCCTCTTCCTCTAGAGGCGGTCCCACCTCCAGAGGCAGAACAACCTGGCAGTCCCGCAAGCCATTTACCAAGACCTCCAACGAGAAGAACTCATCCGCATGACTGGCCGGTCCCCACTCAGTCAGACTCTCAGGTCGGGGGAAGACTAAGACATTTTGCCCCCACCTGGAACGAACTCATACAAGACCCCTTCGTCACAGACGCAGTCTCTTTCGGTTACAAAATAGAATTCCACAGAACACCTCCGCAGAGGTTCTTCATGTCCCGGGTTCCCACGGAACCCCAAAAACAAACAGCCTTTTTCTCCATTGTACAGGATCTGAACCAGGCGGGAGTGATTATTCCGGTTCCCCCATCACAGAGGTCTCAGGGTTTTTACTCGAACCTCTTTGTGGTCCCCAAGAAGGACGGCTCATATCGTCCAATTTTGGACCTAAAGCTTCTCAACAAATGGGTCTACTACAGACAATTCAAAATGGAATCACTGAGATCGGTAATCCGGGCCTTAGAACCCCAGGAGTTCCTGACATCCCTGGACATGAAGGACGCGTACCTTCATGTCCCAATCCATCCTCTTCACCAAAAATTCTTGCGGTTCGCTTACCACGACCACCACTACCAGTTCGTGGCCCTCCCCTTCGGCCTCTCCTCGGCCCCGCGTATCTTTACGAAGATCATGGCCACCATGGCAGCCTTTCTCCGAGTCCGAGGGGTGTATATCACTCCATACTTGGACGATCTCTTAATCAAGGCACCTTCGCTACGTCAGGCCCAGAAGGATCTAGACCTCTCCATCCAGACTCTCCAGAACTTTGGCTGGACGATCAACTTGACCAAATCATGCCTCGTCCCATCCCAGAGGATCCAATTCCTCGGACTCCTGCTCGACACGCATCAAGGGAAGGTTCTCCTACCAGCGGAGAAGGTCCACAAGACTCACCAGCTGGTCCGCCAGCTCAAGTCCATTCCAAGGCCTTCCCTCAGATTTTGCATGAAGGTTCTGGGGGTCATGGTTGCTTCCCTGGAAGCGGTCCCATTTGCACAGTTTCACCTGAGGCCTCTCCAAAGGAGCGTTATCTCAGAGTGGCGTCGACATCACTCCCTCAACAAGAGGATTCACCTATCTCCCTCGACGATCGACTCCCTGGAATGGTGGCTAACCCCACCCCACCTAACGCAGGGGAAGCCCTTTGCGGAACCGGCCTGGCAGATCATCACAACCGATGCCAGCCTGTCCGGATGGGGAGCCACATTCCACAATCTCTCAGCCCAGGGCTTATGGACTACAGCGGAAGCCAAACTGCCGATAAACATCTTAGAGATCAGAGCCATATTCAGAGCTCTGACCCACTGGGAATCCCGACTGGCTGGACTAGCCATAAGGATTCAATCCGACAATGCGACAGCCGTATCGTATCTCAATCGCCAAGGGGGAACCAAGAGTGTGGCGGCGGCAGGAGAGATCAGCAAGATCCTACGCTGGGCAGAAAAGAATGTCCCACAGATCTCTGCAGTCCACATTCCAGGTCTCCTGAACTGGGAAGCGGGTTACCTAAGTTGCTACCGCATAGACCCGACGGAATGGGAACTGAACCCCGAAGTGTTCAACCTCATAGTGAAACAGTGGGGCGAACCAAACCTAGACCTCATGGCGTCTCGCCACAACCGGAAGACTCCACTATTCATCTCCAAGACCAGGGATCATCTTGCGGTAGGGGTAGACGCCCTGACCGCACCGTGGGGGGTTCCGCTAGCCTATGCCTTCCCTCCCATTGCCATGCTTCCACGACTCATAAAGAGACTGAGAAAGGAAAGGGGCACATTCATAGTGATCGCCCCAAATTGGCCTCGAAGGTCGTGGTTCACAGACCTAGTAAATCTCTCAATCGATCCACCTATGTCACTTCCCATGCGGACGGATCTACTCCGCCAAGGTCCGATCTTGTTCCATTTGATGGCGTGGCACTTGAGACCGCCATTCTAACCCGGAAAGGGTTTTCGGCAGTAGTGGCGCAGACCATGATCAGGGCTAGGAAAGAGGTATCCTCCAAGGCTTACCATAGAATCTGGAAAATCTTCATCCTTTGGTGCTCTGAGAAGCAGGTATCTTATCAGAGAGCAGGGGTCCCCCAGATCCTCCAATTCCTTCAGGACGGCCTGGACAAGGGTCTAAGCCTGGGATCCTTAAAAGTTCAGATATCTGCCCTATCCATTCTGCTGCAGAAGAAACTGGCAAGGATGGATGACGTAAGAACATTCTTACAGGGCGTAGCTCATGTATCACCGACCTGGAGGCCCCTGGTGCCACCTTGGGACCTAAATCTCGTCCTGTCGGCACTGTTGGAGCCCCCCTTTGAGCCTATCCAAACCATTGAGCTCCCCTGGCTTACCTGGAAGATAGTCTTCCTGACGGCCATCTCCTCAGCAAGGCGCGTTTCGGAGCTAAGTGCGCTATCGTGCGACCCCCCTCACCTGATTTTCCATGAGGAAAAAGCAGTCCTGCGTACGGTTCCCACCTTCCTTCCGAAAGTCGTGTCAACGTTTCACTTGAATGAAGAGATAATACTCCCATCCTTCTGTAGTTCGCCCAAGAACCCTAAGGAAATCAAACTACACAAACTAGATGTAGTTAGATCTATGAGAGTTTATATAGACAGAACAGCACACTTCCGCAAGGCCAGAAGTCTTTGTGATTCCGTCAGGCAGCCGAAAGGGTTGTTCAGCTTCCAAGGCCACAATTGCTCGCTGGATCAGGGAAACTGTTCGCCAGGCGTACATATCCTCGGGGAAAGCACCCCCCTTCGGGATTAGGGCACATTCCACTAGAGCAACTGGAGCATCCTGGGCATACAGGAACTTGGCCTCTGCGGAACAGTTGTGCAAGGCGGCAACCTGGTCATCTGTGCACACCTTCGCAAAATTTTACCGATTTGATACCTTTGCCTCGGCCGAGGCAGCCTTCGGGCGCAAAGTTCTGCAGTCTGTAGTTCAAGGCTAGACTGCAATATGTTAATAGCCCTGTTTCCTCCCTCCCAGTTGGGGACGGCTTTGGTATGTCCCCATGGTGCCTGTGTCCCCCAGGACGCAAGAGAAAAGGGGATTTATACTTACCGTTACATCCTTTTCTCTTAGTCCTATGGGGGACACAGGCCACCCTCCCCGGAAACAGGGAAAACATGCATACCTTCTCACTCAGTCGTGTTATACTTACAGTTTAGAGTTTACTAATGTTAAGAGCACTGTTTGCTCGGGCTTGTTACATAACTGAAGTGCCTGGGAGCGGGAAGAGGGTTATAAGGGAGGAGAAACATTGTTGTAAGTGTCCTGCCTCCTGATGGGAGGGGATTTAACCCCATGGTGCCTGTATCCCCCATAGGACTAAGAGAAAAGGATGTAACGGTAAGTATAAATCCCCTTTTTGACCTGACCCTATTGAAAACTGAAATCCCATGTGTTTTGGTAAAGATGTTTAATCAATAACTATTTCTTTAATAAAGGTCCCATTCCTAATGACGATGGCTTTGTTATTACTGGCGGTGGCAATCTAAAGTGTGAAAAAATCATCCATATAATTGGTCCCAAAAAGACTGCTCTTATTATTACTGCAGTGGAGAAAATACTGCAAGTGTGCGAGCAACACCAGTTATCTACGGTTGTGATTCCGGCAATTGGAACTGGTAAACCCAAAACTTGTTCTATTTAATATTTTCTTAATTAACTTTTACTTTGAATTGTGCACTTTTTTTCTTTCTAGCCTTAACCTGAGCTTTATTTTTTCTTTCATTTTATTTGCTATTAAAAGGACCAGTAACACAAAGGGGAATTAAGTTCCCCTTCAACTGGGTAAAACTGAAAACAAATCACTTAGATTGTAAGCTCTACGGGGCAGATCTTACAATCTAAGCTCTGCCACGTAGACCTCCTTCCTACTGTGTCTCATACCACATGGCACTTATTCCCTGTGCATTTATATATATTTATTATAATTATTTATTATAACACTTGTCCTCCCTGTGTGTAATTGTGTATTTTGTAAGATTGTACAGCACTGCGTACCCTTGTGGCGCCTTATAAATAAAGTTATACATACATACATACATACAATGAGGGGATTAAGTTCCCCTTGAACTGGGTAAAACTGAAAACAATGAGGTGATTTAGTTCCCCTTAAACTGGCATAAAACTGAATTCAATGAGGGTAATAAGTTCCCCTTGAACTGGCTGTCACTGACTATTCTATTCCTCTACTATTCTAAGCCTCCATAGGACTCGACAGATCAAGCCTGTTGAATTTTCATTTTACAAAAAAAGTTAACTAAACATAAATAAATCACGAATTATGGATAGTTACATTTAGTTATTCTCGAAAAGCTCGCCTAGGAATAATAATGAAAAATAAAAATGAAATCTTGAAATCTAGAAGTAATAAAAAATCCGACTTTATCTCATAATTGCTTAGTAAATGTGCCCCCTAATGTCATTGCTTCCCATGCCCGTGGTAATTTGTCTTACAGGTAATGTCCTTGTTGATGTCTATAGTTCTATCAGTGCCATGCTGGATGCCATTGAGAAACATTTATCCTATTCCCCCCAGTCTAGTCTTCAAGAAATTCGTATCATTGCCTTTACTCAGTATGTTTATCAAGGCTTTATCAGTGTTTTTGAAAGGAAAAATGCAAAAGGGGTAAGTTAAACTACATATTTTACATTTTCATTTGCAAATATGAGTTAGGAGTAAAAATGCAATAAACGCATTAGAAATGCAATAAACACCATTAACAGAAACAAAATGCAGAAAGCAAACACTTTTCCCCCCTGTGTGAATAATTTCTCCTTTTTGTGAATTTAATATATGTTCTGCAAACAGTCCAAAAGATTGTTTTGTCATTTGCTTTCCGGTAACCTATTGTTTCCCCTACTCCCATGTAACTGGAGGAGTCCTAAGCCGGACTTGGATTTCTTACTATTGAGTGCTATTCTGATACCTACTGGGAGCTGCTGTCTTGCTCCCTTCCCATTGTTCTGCTGATCGGCTGCTGGGAGGGGGGGCAGGGTGGGACTGGGCCACTGGGACAACGGGAAAAATCCCAGCGGGCCCTGGCGGTCCCCCTGCCCGACCGTTCCTCCCCTGATGCGTTAAATTTATGCGCGCTCAGGGGAGGACACCGGGTGGGGGCCCCTGCGGGGGGTTAGTGGGGCCCCTGGAGGGGTGGGGTTAGGAGACGCGGCCGGCGGGGGCACCTGCAGGGCCCCTGGGGAGGGGGGGCACAGCACTCCAACTTGCAGCGCAGCAGTAAAGTGTGACTGAAGTTTATGAGAGCACAGGTCACATGGCTTCCCAGGGTGCCACACCCTGGTAAATGAAGAATATGGCTAGCTCCATGTGACATTTCAAAATTAAAATATAAGAAAAATCTGTTTGTGTTTTTGAAAAACAAATTACAATGCAGGATTCTGCTGGAGAAGCTCTATTAAATTAAATATTAATGCCCTGTTTCTTGTTTTTAACCTAGGTCATCAATAAAACAATAAGACACACAAATGTAAAATTAAAACTTGGAAATATCACCGATGAAACTGCAGATGCAATTGTGAATATAAATGACAGGACATGGAGAAAGTCCTCTGGTACCTCCTTAAATCATATTTGCAAAATATTTAGAAATAGGTTACTGATGCAAATATATTTTTTTTTATTCCTTTATTAATTCTTAGTATCTCACAAACTGATTGCATGATGTCACTGTGTTTGCTGTGGAATTTATCTGAAAGGCACGTGAACCTTAAGGTGGCCATACACGCACCGATAATATCGTACAAAACCTCGTTTTGCACGATATTCGGTGCGTGTTTGGTATGTCGACGAGTCGACAGATATCGCAGGAAGCTGCTGATATCGGCCGACTCGCCGATCGGACCAGTTTGAAAATTTTGATCGGGCGCCATAGAAGGCGCCTGACCAAAATTTCCCTTCAGCGCTGAATCGGCAGAAGGAGGTAGAAATCCTAATGTTTCTACCTCCTTACCTGCCGATTCAGCCCTGAATGGTGTGTGGCGGATCTGACGATGTTTCGGTCGCACAAAACATCGTCAGATCGCCACGTGTATGGCCAGCTTTAGTCAGGAAAGTCCAGCCTGCAGAGCTTTAGCATACCTCCCAATAGTGTGTAATGGTACAGCCTAAATATTAAACCTAAGAGGGTTGAGACTTAAAACAATCTTAATACCTTTAAGTCCATTTATGTTTAATACACTTCCAGGGTTGGACTGGGAAAAAAACCCAGTGGGTCACGGTGGCCCAGACCCAATTCTTTTGCCACTCCCCCGGCCGCCGGTGTCCCTTCTCTGACGCATGTTGAAAGTAAGTTTTGCGTTCAGGGGAGGATGTGGGGTGGGGATCGGGGGAGTGGCGCGGGCCCCTATGGGGGGGGTGTGGGGGACGCAGAGGGCATCCTGGGGGGTGCGGGGCCCCTGGGGCGGTAGCCCGGGTGGGCCCTGCACCCCCCAGTCCGACCCTGTACATGTCAACATTGTTGAATGAATATGGAAAGATGAAGCAAAAAGTATGTTTACCCACCGGTATCATTATTGCTGGAGGGAAAGTATTTGCAGAAGATTAGTCGCCAGTGGAAGAGAAGATTTAGTGTGGGCCACTAATCCCCTTGTGTGTCATTGCCTCTAGACAGGGATAAAATCCCAACTAGGGAACAATTACATACTTGATTATGCAGAGTTTAGGATACTGCACTGATGGTATATCACTTATTGGGGTATCCCACTGCACCACCCAGCTTACAGCCCACACTGGATAGCTCACATCCATCCTGTAGTTACTCAGAACAAGTACTTCAGTCCCATGAACTTGTGATACCAGACTCCCCAAGACTCCCTTGTCCCACTATCACAACCTCTGTTACCTCAAACTGCACAGAAACACAGCATGTGGCTCCAAAATGGCCACTAGTGTCTTTTCACAGTATCACAGCATATAATAACAAACCAGTTTCAAAGATGGCTGCTAATGTCTTTCCACAGAAACAGCATGTAGCTCCAAGCCAGTTTCAAAGATGGCTGCTAGTGTCTTTCCACAGAAACACAGCATGTAGCTCCAAGCCAGTTTCAAAGATGGCTGCTAGTGTCTTTCCACAGAAACACAGCATGTAGCTCCAAGACAGTTTCAAAGATGGCTGCTAGTGTCTTTCCACAGAAACACAGCATGTAGCTCCAAGCCAGTTTTAAAAATGGCCACTAGTGCCTTTACTGCTAATATATCAATAGCAGTTTCTTTTAGGGGTAAAATTGCCAAATGGACTAAAAAGAATACTTTTTCTATGCAAATCAGGCAAGGCTTCATCAGGCACAAATCTTCTCCTATGTTTTGGCTTCAAACCCTTATAAAGACCACTCTAAATCACTTCCTGTTTGGGCTCTCATTCTCCAGATATTGAAATGGCCAGGGTCTGAGTGGGGGGTGAAGAGCCCACCAGGTCTCCCACTCCAGGGGCCCTGCAGGTGCCCGTGCCCCCCCCCCCCGAGGGGCCTCCCTAACCCCCCTCGCAGGGCCCCCCACCCGACGTCCTACCCCAAAAGCGTAAATTTAAAGCGTCAGGGGGGAGCGGTCAGGAAGGGGGAGCACCAGCAAGGGTCTGGGCCGCTGGGGCCCACTAGAGCCAGGGCCCACCGGGATTTTTCCCGGTGTCCCGGCGGCCCAGTCCGACCCTGGAAATGGCTCACATCACCTTTAAAAAAAGATTAGCATAATTGCTAAACAGGGTACCAATTCAATAACATTGTTCAACCCAAATGAGTACACTTTATGAAGATTAAAAATTAGGCCCTGAATATCACCTCCCCTTAACATATCATCCCATTTTATACCATCAATTGCTACAAAGCACTGTTTTCAACATTTGTTTCAGAGTCCAATTTTTTAGGTTTCATCAAGCACTCCGCTCCCTTTTAGACCCTACCAACATAGTCTTATCCAACACTTTCCTGTCAGAACTTCTGATATCAAATCTTTAGCAAAATACCTACTGCATATGCTAAATGATAGAAAAGTCATACTTGGTACTTGGTACTTGGTAGATCAGCCATGTACCAATGCAGTAACCCATAGCAACCAAATAGCTTTGGTTGATCTGTAGTTGCTAGGGTTACTGCACTGTGGCAAAGTTGCACCTTTGTCAGTATGAGGACCACTGCCTTTAGAAATGCAGCTAGTGACTTCTATTTCATATGTTTGACAGGTATATCTGGAGAATTATTGGCTGCTGCAGGTGAATCTGTTATAGAAGAATGTAGCCATATCGGTATGTAACACATATAATGGGCAACGGCTGGTCCTAGATACGCCATATTGTTTCTCTGGACCTTCTGTTCCCTCTCTGAGAGGGATTCAGCATGACACATTCATATTTTCAGATAAACTTGGGAAATTGCCACTTTATTTAGAAGGGTACTTAGTAGTATTGTGTAGTGTGTAAACACAAATCATCACTCTAACCACATGCTATGACGTAAAATAATGTTTGTTGATAAAGCTGTATATTGAATATGTGTAAAATTCTGGGTGGGGCTGTTCACATTAAAGTTAACTTTTAGTATGTTATAGAAATATATAACATACTAAAAGTTAACTTTAATTGAAAGGCCAATTCTAAGCAAATTTTCAATTTCTTCATTATTTGTTTTATTATAGTTTTTGAATTATTTGCCTTTTTCCTCTAACTCTTTGCAGCTTTCAAATGGGGGTCACTGACCCCTGAGTCAAAAAAAACATTGCTCTGTGAAGCTACCATTTAATTGTTATTGTTACTTTATATTACTTATTTTTCAAATCAGGTCCTCTCCTATTCATATATTAGACTTTCTTTCAAACCACACCCTGGTTACTAAGGTCATTTGGATCCTAGCCACCAAATATGCTGAAATCCCAAGCTGGAGTACTGCTGAAAAAAAACTGAAATAAAAAAATAAAACTACAAATAATAAAAAATGAAGACCAATTGCAAATTGTCTCAGAATATTAATCTCTGCATCATACTAGAAGTTAACTCAAAGGTGAAAAACCCCTTTAAAGGACAAGGAGGGATGTCAAGTTGTTAGTCACTCCCCACTACAGTGATACTAGTCACCTACTATGGGGCACTGGAACAGCACTGTGAAGAAAAGTACCATGGGTGGGTGCATTTTAGGAAAAAGAGCTTAATGATCCCAGGTTACTTCTCTTTACAGTGCTTCACCACTATATTCTTCTGGTGCCCCAGCATCCTCTACACTGCCATGTGCGGCGTATGTGTGGTACAGAAATTCTTTTATAAGCGGAGCACAAGGGTCTGAAGTGAGCAACTAGAAACACTGGGGGTACCTAACAATTTTGCAAGCCCCAGTGATTCTACCTTTCCTTGAATAATAGCTTTTACTCAAGAGTATCTTCTCTGCTTGAGCTTGTCCCACTGACTTTATTCAAAGGTGGAGTAAAATTACACCACTTTAAGGTGAAAGGGGACATACACATCTACATAAATGCTGTTTTAATTTTGCTCCAATTAAACACCCTTTTTTGAATGCCCAAAGGTTGAGAGCAAGCAGATCCTCTCCATTTACCCTATATCACAGGTAGATATCAGTAATTCTTAATCTAGTTAGCAGCCCATGTGGTCTGTCTATTTTAAATAGGGCCAGAACTAGGATAGGATAGGTAAGGTACTTAGGGTGCTTGCTGGGTGAAGTTGGAGTCTGGAGACAGGCCAGGCAAAGTAAAGAAGCGAGTGAGTGGCCGTAGGGGTTGCTGACTGCTTTGGAGGTGGGGAAGCTGTGGTTCGACCATTCAGGTGCAGGCTGGCAGAGCACCCGGACAAGTAGTATTGTGTTGGGTGACGGTATTACTTGGCCTGGCTCATCTTTGTAATTATAGCATGACCATATTCCTTTAGATTTAGTTCTACTAAGCCTTTTCTCATGCTGTTCCACAGACTGTAAAGCAACCATTGCGGTAACAGAAGCTGGGAATCTAAAAAGCAAAAAGATCATCCATGTACTTGCTTCAAAACTGATTGCAGAGTCAGTGGAGAATGTTCTTCAAAAGTGTGAGGCCTTGACACTTAGCAGTGTAGCATTCCCTGCACTTGGAACAGGTAAATGTGCTTTGGAACACTCCTTCAAATATTACAGTATATTCAAGGCTTTGGTTCACAATATCTATTAAGTGGTCTCAGTTGTCTTAATCATTACAGGAATGGATTTCCATGGGAGTCCACCCCTTGTCCCCACACAAACTAAAAGTATCCAAAAACTGTATCCATTCAGTTATTCAGCCAAATAACCAATTGCCTATATTTGCAAACTGACTGGCTACTTGGTTGTTGTGCTTAGCCTGGGCTGGATTTAGAGAGAAGGTCTAGTGCAATGGCTAAATACAGAATTGATTCAGAAGGACTAAACATACAGTGGGCAATAGTGCACCACTACCCATACAGGGCCATCCCACCCCCTGAGTGTGTGTAAATTAAACTTACCTTTAGTACTTTGGGGAAGGGAGACCGGCGGTTTGGGGGAGCACCCCGCGGGGATCAGGTGTGGGTCACCGGGGGCCCATCGAGTTTTCGACTCTGTACCCATACAGGCAACCTAGATAGGGTTGCCACCTGGCCGGTAAAAATGATGCTTGATGCTAATGCAACAGGTCACAAAGGTAACAATATAGGAAGGCCAGTATTTTTTTTTTCAGAAAATGTGAAAACCCTAAACCTAGAAGATGTTATATATATATATACAGTATATATATATATATATATATATATATATATATATACATATATATATATATATATATATATATATATATATGGATGATGCCACCTGGTACCTTGGCTCAAGGAAAAAACACCACTGCGTTCCTCAAGAGGCACATAGAACTAATGTCTCTCCTGAGTCCCCTCAGGCTCTGTACTCGTGTATGTCAAATCTATTGTTCGTTTCAGGTGGACATGGCCTAGAACCACAGATAACAATCACACTGATTCTGGATGGCATAGAAAAGCACCTAGCAAAACATCCTCAAAGCTTTTTAGAGGAAATCTGTGTAGTAACTTTCTGTGAGGACGTTTACATGGACTATTCAGAAGTTTTGCAGAACAGATTTAAAGACCCACAGGTACAGGCTCTCACATTACAGAGTTTTTACTCATCGGGCAGCAGAGCATGCTATCAAATACACTGGTCAGCAATGATATAGCAGGTTTAGATTCTCCAGCTCTAGTAACCAATTAACAGGCAGCATTTGCTGGTTTGTGTAAGACAAGGATCCCCAACCTTTTTTACCCGTGAGCCACGCTCAAATGTAAAATTTGTTGGGGAGCAACACAGATGTGAAAAATGTTCATGAGGGTGCCAAATAGGGGTTGTGATTGGCTATTTGGTAGCTCCTATGTAGACTGGTAGCCTACAGAAGGCTCTGTTTGGCAGTACAACTGGTTTTTATGCAACCAAAACTTGCCTCCAATCCAGGAATTCAAAAATAAGCTCCTACTTTGAGGCCACTGGGAGCAACATCCAAGGGGTTGGGGAGCAAAATGTTCCGCTGCGGAATATGTTTATGGCGCTTTATAAATAAATGTTAATAATAATAAATCCTAGTCAAAATACTGGGTTGGCCACAGTTTAAATGCTAATAATGTCAGTTGCCAACCCAAATTTTTTTTTTTATCAAAATGAGAAACTAGAGCTTGCCGTAGTCTACCAAACTGAACTACACTGCTCTCTGTTCTTCACTTTCACCCTTAGATAAATGTCCCTAAAAATCCTGGTGGACAGTGGCAAGCCCTAGTTTGGTAACTGTGGGCATGGAACATGCAACCTCCTTCTGCTGTAAAACTATAAAAAGATTACTTGACTTGAAACTACTGTACTATACAACTCACAAGGGCTCAGTTTCAGATGCAAGAGCAATGTGCGAAATGCAGTCTCTGGGCATGTTTTTTACCAACAATGTAGTGTTTTCCCAGAATTCCAGCATAGTGGCAACACGATTGAGCTGAAAATCTCCTACGTTGAGATGTTGACATGTCCTACGCTTTGCAGCAAAATTATGTCTGCATCTGTTTCTTAGGCGCATGTAAGATGTGTTTATTGATGCAGGCTGCCCTTGTGCTGCTGCCACCTTGAAGAAAGCAGTAGCTCTAGGCCCCCCCCTGCATCTATAGGCACACTGCTAACAATTCATCTGAACAGACTGCTGGGGTGCATTGGTGTGTCACGCCAAAACGCATAGGTACAAGGACTGTGGTCATCATGTGACTGCAACTGCATTGTACTTCCTAAATGGGCCCTACAGTCCTGGAAAGTAGGCTCTCTATGGATCTGCAGTCATTTTTTAATACATCTGAATTCAGATGTTGGATTAAGAAATATGTATGTGTGTTGTTTGAATGTTAATTCCAATTTACTTTTATATCTTTCTTTTTTAGGAAATAAACGATGCAAACAGTAAGTATAACACAGACAGAATCCATTTGTCAGCACCTGACACTAAAGGCAATAGCAGGGACATTCACCTTTACATTAACTTACCAGTTGGCCTTCATTCTTTATTTTGGATATTTTTTTAATTATTTGCCTTCTTCTTCTGATTCTTTCCAGCTTTCAAATGAAGGGGTCACTGACCCTGACAGGCAAAAAACTATTGCTATTTTTGCTTTTAATTACTTATCTTTCTATTCAGTCCCTGTCTTATTCATATTCCAGTCTCTCATTCAAACCACCTCCTGGTTACTAGGGTCATTTAGGTAAAAAAAAAAATTATTCGAATATATAAATTTAAAAACAAAGTAAGGACTGTTTATCAATGAATTTTTTTTTTTTTAAAACTGAACAATAGTAATTTGATTCATTTTTAACTGGCAGCAAGGATTAGAGATATAAACGGTTGTTAGAACTTAGTGCTGCTGCTGAGCTGCCCAGACTTTTTAATTAAAGGAGAACTTAACCCTACCCCATTTTTTAGCCTCCCTTCCACCTCACTCTCCTTTAAAAAATTTGCCCCCAAACGTCAAAACGTCTATAAGCCCAGGGGGCCCTTATAATGTGAATCACCAGGCTATCTGTGGACTTGCAGATAGGGGTACAGGTATAGGATCTGTTATCTGGAAATCCGTTATCCAGAAAGCTCCGAATTATGGGAAAGCCATCTCCAACAGGGTCCATTTGAAACAAATAATTAAACATTTGAAAACATTTTTCCCTTTTCTCTTTAATAGCAAAATAGTAGCTTGTATTTGAATTCAACTAAGATATAATTACCCCTTATTGGGGGCAGAACAGTCCTATTGGGTTTATTTAATGGTTAAATGATTCCCTTTTCACTGTAATAATAAAACAGTACCTGTACTTGATCCCAACTAAGATATAATTACCCCTTATTGGGGGCAGAACAGCCCTATTGGGTTTATTTAATGGTTAAATGATTCCCTTTTCTCTGTAATAATAAAACAGTACCTGTACTTGATCTCAACTAAGATATAATTAATCCTTATTGGAGGCAAAACATTCCTATTGGGTTTATTTAAAGGAATACTGTCATGGGAAAACTTTTTCCAGCAGAATCCTGCATTGTAATCTGTTTTTCAAAAACACTGATTTATTATATTTAATTTTAAAATGTCACATGGGGCTAGCCATATTCTTCATTTCCCAGAGTGCCACTGCCATGTGACCTGTGCTCTGATAAACTTCAGTTACACTTTACTGCTGCGCTGCAAGATGGAGTGATATCCACCCCCCCTCCCAGCAGCCGATCAGCAGAACAATGGGAAGGGAGCAAGATAGCAGCTCCCAGTAGGTATCAGAATAGCACTCAATAGTAAGAAATCCAAGTCCGGCTTGGGACTCCTCCAGTTACATGGGAGTAGGAGAAACAATAGGTTAGCTGAAAGCAGTTCTAATGTGTAGCGCTGGCTGAAAGCTCAGACTCAGGCACAATGCACTGAGATGGCACCTACACACCAATATTACAGCTACAAATACATTTGTTGATTCAAGAATACATTTTAAATGTCAGAGTGAATTATTTGCTGTGTTACAGTGTCATTTAGAAATAAAATGTACCCCATAAAAATTGACAGAATCCCTTTAATAGTTAAATGATTAATTAGTAGACTTAAGGTTCGGAGATCCAAATTATGGAATGATCCCTTATCTGCAAAAAGTCCCAAGGGTTCTGGATAACAGGTCCCATGCCATATTTATTTATTTATCTAAATGAATGGAAAACCACATCAAATTATTTATTTCTTTTTTTTTTTTCAGTTCAAATCAGCCCTCCAGAATATTGGGCAGATATGGTCATTGATGATAAAGTTAAGAAAATCACCCTGCTGGTTGACTCAGAGGAATATAGAAATATAGCAAGAAATTTTATTCAGACCAGCGATAATACTGACATCCGCATTGTTAAGGTAAACATGAAATTGGTGGTTTCCATAGAGCATTTTTAGTTAAAGGAGGCTTAAAATGTTGGTGTGGGTGTGGATGCTATTGGCTGAGTATGTATGTATCCACACCAGTACATTACCAGTGGAACAGTGCAAGAAGTGTTTCCCACTTCTGGTCATCACAGAAACATCCTCTATGCCCCATGTCCCTATAGCCAGCAGTGCTACTTTGCCGTGCATCATATAACTGAAAGCTTCTGTAACACCTGTTTGGCCAGTAAAGGGTCAATCCAGACTAGTATTAGGTAGAGCATGTGTTACATGCGATCCCCCTTTCCCAGGATGGGCCTCCGCTAAGTGGGAGATGACCTTTAGGAGCTATTTTGGAGATGAGGATGGTGTTGAACTACACCTCCCTGATGCTGTATGGTGTAGTGATAGTAAATAGGACGCCAGAAGGTTCTTTGCTGATTGAACTATAGCACATTTATTGTTACAGACAAGATTGATGCAGGGTAATACTCACAATACTGAGGTAGATGGTACAGCAGGTAATAACAGTTGTAGTTATGCAAGGCAGGATCACACCACAGTGGAGATAGATAAGGAAATATAGGCAATCCTAAGGATGATCACCTGGTACTGAGTTGGATCCCTACAGCAACGTTGGATCAGGGGTAGATACTGCCTGATACCTGTGTCTGACTGCGGTCCTACAGTAAGGCAAAACAGAGCCTGGGTATTGCTAAACCCTTTTATATTCTCCTATGTTGGAGCGAGTGCTGCTCATACTAGATAGCCCTGACTATCTCACACTATATAGAGTGTGCTATTACAGGATCTATCCTTCTGCTAACTTCACCTCATTCACGGGGCCCTGTCCCCGACTTTCACTAGAGTACCAAGGGGCTACTCTAGGGCAGATGGCTTTACTGGGGCCAAGTCTGATCCCAGGCTCGATGGAGACGTTGCCTGAGAGTCAGAAGGCAGCCAAAGAGGAAGCCCTCCTCCTTGCAAGACACTTTATCAGTCTGCAAGGGGAGTGGTCATCCTAACTAAACCAATAAGGCACAATATAGTATGAACTAGATACATGGTGCTTTGCCCAGCAACAGCACTAAGAAAGAGGAAGTAGGGATTTAAAGCCATAGGGACTCTAATACCTATGGGTCCCTACACTTCCCTGGGATGTCAGTAGAGGTTGTCTATCAGCAAGCCCTAACCAGTAAATATTGCAATTTTACATCCTTTCCCTTGAGCCGCCATTTAGTGATGGGCTGTGTGCTCCCTCAGAGATCAGCTGACAGGAAATAATGCAGCTCTAACTGTAACAGGAAGTAGTGTGGGAGTAAAAGGCAGAACCCTGTCCATTCATTGGCTAATGAGTCCTAGCAGTATGTGTGCCTTGGCTTGTTTGTGTGCACTGTGACTCCTATGATCCCAGGAGGCGGCCCTTAATTCTTAAAATGGCAATTTTCTATTTAGGATTACCCAATAGCACATGCTACAAAAAAAGTATATTTTTATGAAAATGTTTTTTTTAGATGAAGCAGGGTTTTACATATGAGCTTGTTTATGCAATATACAGTATTTTTGTAGAGACCTATATTGTTTGGGGGTATAGTTTTCCTTTAAAGTTTCCACAGACTTCTTTGTATGACAAACAAATAATTGGCCCACTACATGCAATGTGCTGGCCAACACTGGTTCAATGTGTCTTTTATTTAGATATATCAATACCTTCCTTCTTTTGTGTTATAATCTCATGAGAAGCAGCATGCAGGGTGCAGGACCCAGCTGTATAAGTAGCATCCTTGAGTGTTCTATTCTTAATCTATGGGTCAGGGTGTAAAAATGAGTCCCACAAAACCCTGCTTTACAGTACAGTTTGAAGTGAGAAGCAATCTATAACAGGATCAGGAAGTTAAAATCATTTACCCAAGGACAGCAGCAATCAGAGGCCCTAGTATAAGGAAAGAGTAGGGTCCAGTTCAAAGCAACCAGGATAAGGTTGTGCCATAATTCTAAATAGGGTGCTCCATCTCCGTTTTGTGTGCAAATGATCATTTAACTCTTTTGCTAGATTGAAAGGATCCAAAATTTAACACTATGGAGAAGTTACTCCATTAGAAAAATTCAGGTTGACAAGAAAAATCCGTATCGTGTAAATGAACGTCACCTATATCACGGTACCAGTGCCGATGCCATTAGGAAAATCAATCATCATGGCTTTAATCGAAGTTTTTGTGGAAAAAATGGTAAGTCTATTTTTTTTTTTATTTGTTAAAAACACTGAGTTCACCATATTGAGAGAAAAAATCCTTGTAATAGATATACAGATTGAGAAGAATTTACTGGGATAATGTTGTTACATATTTATTCTGATTTTTAGACAGAAGTATGTAGGATTTTGCTTGCCTAATTCATACAGACGTTTATCTGACACTTAGCAGCAACTTTTCTTAGTGATTTTATGGGTATAATAGTTTGCTATAAATGTAACTTTAGATAGACAGAAAGAGAGATAGGTAGATAGACAAAAAGAGAGATAGATAGATAGATAGATAGATAGATAGGATAAACAATAAAACATATTTCTAATATTGTTAGTTAGGCAAAAATGTAATCTATAAAGGCTGGAGTGGGTAGATGTCTAAAGTAATAGCCAGAACACTACTTCCTGCTTTCAGCCCTCTAACCTCTTAGTTAGTCAGTAACTTTAGCGGGGGGCCACATGGGACATAACTGTTCAGTTAGTTTGTGAGCATGCAGGTCAGATTCAAATGCAAATTGAGCAGTTATGTCCCATATGGCCCCCCCTAAAATGACTGACTAACTAAGAGGTTAGAGAGCTGAAAGCAGAAAGTAGTGTTCTGGCTATTACGTTAGACATCTGCCCACTCCAGCCTTTATAGATTACATTTTTGATGCATCAGGTAGATTTGCAACAGGGGTAACTTTCCTGCATCAGCAATTACCCTGCACTTATGCTGCATTGTGGGTAAAAAGCATGTCTCCTGAAGATTGCACTTTGCATATTGCGTTAAGTTTGCAAATGACCCTTACTGTGCTCTCAGGATCAAGTAATACCCTATATACCAAGCTGGGGTCAGACAGGAGACTTTGTACCTTTGTCTTCAACAAGTCTCCAAAAGTGTTCTGCCAGAGTTACTCCTATTTTCCCCAGGTTTAAGCTCAGGCATTTGCTAGATAATGCTGCATGTTGGTTTAAAAAAACAGAAATAAGCAGTTCCACCCAGAAACCTGTTAGACAGATAAATCTAGTTTCAGGCACTCAGATTAGTATACTAACTACTCATTCTGCAGTATTTGCATTTACATTTTGTTTTCTTTCAGGCACAAAACATGGGTTTGGGACATACTTTGCCAGAGATGCCTCTTACTCGTGCCATAGCGTATATGCTGCTCCTGATGAAAATAAATACAAGTATGTCTACCAGGCATTAGTAATAACTGGGGAATACTGTGCTGGACAAGAATCTTACATAGAGCCCCCATACATTGGTGAGGATCCCAGCGCTGATCAGTACGACTCTGTGGTCAATTCTGTCCATGACCCAATTGCTTTTGTGGTCTTCAATGATAGCAGTGCATATCCTGAATATTTAATCACTTTCACAAGATAGTGTAGGTGAACCATATCCTCCCCCCCCAAAAATTGTAGCTGAACTGTTCCTCTTAAAGTGATATTGACACCTAAAAATGACTCTTCAAAATATGAATGTACATTAAAAGTTCCCTATAGGTCATGTTGTCCATTTTTGACTGATAGAGCTGCTTTTCTAAGTTATTGTTACTTGAAGCTCCTAAACCGACTGTTCTACTAACCTGACTGTCCCTTCTAATACTGTCAGTTACAGCTTCTAATGCTAATGAACTCCTGCTGCACAAATATGGCAGCCTCCTCATAGAGGGACTTGGGGGGGGCAGATAGGTAATGTAAAAGTATCAGGCAAATAATTTTATGGCAAAATTACAAATAGCATTCCAAGAAAATTTATTTTTTTTCCTGGGGATGGGCATGCCCAGCAGCATAGTTTTTTATCTGCATTATGCAGTCAAAGACTCCTTTAGGGCTCTGGCACACGGGGAGATTAGTCGCCCGCGACAAATCTCCCTGTTCGCGGGCGACTAATCTCCCCGAGTTGCCATCAGTTGCCATCCCACCGGCGAACATGTAAGTCGCCGGTGGGATGGCACATGCGGCGGCACGATTTCGGCAAATCTCTGAAAATGCCTCGCGAGGCAACTTCGGCGATTTGCCGAAATCGCCTGCGCAGCGTGTGCCATCCCACCGGCGACTTACATGTTCGCCGGTGGGATGGTAGTTCGGGGAGATTAGTCGCCCGTGACAAGGGAGATTTGTCTAATCTCCCTGTGTGCCAGAGCCCTAAGGGTTATTAGCTCTTGATGGTTTTTGGGTATTAGGTTTTTGATGGTTTTTGACATAAAGAAAGGAGACAACCAACTGGGTAGAAGGACACTTCCATACTCCATTATTTCTCTAATCAAGCGCAAAGGGCACTATTTTTTCCACACACTTGCTGCATTTCTAGACATTGCACATCAGTCACAAACATATTTATTATATTATTGCTTTAAAGGCACACCATCACGTCTTGTTTTCTCTGATTATCTTTATACTTTTTAGAATAACTCTATACATTTATATATTTTGAATTGCTAAAATATGGCACTGCTGCAAAGGTTCCAGATATCACTTAAACTAGCTTTATTATCTTATCAACCCCAGTTGTTATTAGTCCCCCGCGAACAGGGAGATTTGTCGTGGGCGACTAATCTCCCCGTGTGCCAGAGCCCTTAGGTCACATTCAGACCATGGCAAACATTGTAATTGATGACACTGATATTAGTGGAGAAGAAGCATAACAACTGGGGTCAGTAGGAACCAACATTAGACTGTCATCTGTTTGCCAACAAATCCAGAGAAAAAGTGTGTTTGATATGCATGGGAAACGTCTACTGTATTAACTTTAGATTGTAAGCCTTTCTGTCTCTGTATGTCAATAGTTGATATGTAACCTTATCCGCAGCACCATGGAATATGTTGCTGATTTATAAATAAATGTAATAATATGTTTTCTTTGTATTACTGTATATAGAGAAAATATTATTTGGTAGCCAATACAAAATCAGGTGGGCATCAGTGTTATCTTACGTTTTTATTATCAGTTTATATCAGGAACAACAGGCAATTAAAAAAAAACTATACTCCAAAACAATGTAGGTATCTATAAAAATATAGTTTGCCTAGGAAAACGATACATCATTTTTTCAGAACAAGCTGGGCTTTCTAACCTTTTCTCTAAAGTCTTGTGTAATTCCACTTCTGTAACAAGATTTAAAGAAATAATTTTGCATAATATTGGTATATATATCACAAAAATGTTTTACTTTATTTTTATGTGAATACAAATGTTTTAGAAATCCTCATGTTTCATAAATGTGCCGATACCAAATACATATAGTTTTATGGAGATTTCTGACTGGTACGTGCCAAAAACTCATTACACTGCCAACTTTTAAAGCAGCAGCAGCACCACATAAATCAGCATCTTCCGATTTCAGGCCAAAGTAATAGGTTCACCCCAGAAAACCATATACTGTTTCCACTGATTGGCGGGCAACATCAATCCCACCAACATGACTAGTGAAAAAGGGGCCTACCAGGTTTTTTTCAAGTGCCCTATTGGGCTGTGCAATCTTGAATTCACAGTACCCCAATATCCAATTGTGGATGTCAGTGTGTATATGCTGCTTGCTGATCCAGAATTAGATGGATGTTGGTAACAAAAGGGACACAGCTAAAGGTGGGGGGCAATGCTGTCAAGAGGCTCTGTAGATCTGGACATGCTATGGTGGTACAGATAAGTTGCACTTTTCCTTTAAATAAAGATGTATGCTATATATTCACTCAAAACATTATTATTGCTTTATTAAAGGGGCCTGTTCTCCTAAGAAATAATTGTAAATTATTTTCTATTGTGTTTGTCAAGCTCAATAAACTACACCTACACATTATAAATAATATAAATCGTGTTTCCTTCAGTCTTGGAATTGCACAATCACAACAAGCAGGCAGGCGCCTGTGACAGGATACACAATTAGATGGTGAGAAAAAGGGGGAAAGTGAGTTCTAAATATCTATTATACACATATATGTATACCAGCCTCCCCTCCCTTGTTTCTATTAGGGGTGGATCTGTCACATTCATTTGCAGATCTGCAAACTTTCAGTTTCTCTTTTGTGAAAAAAACTGCCAGTCGTTCTGTAAACGGTGAGATTTCCCAGATGTGTTCCTTGGAGCAGGTATGGTGCAACTTACCGTTTTTGGCTGAAGTTATATCTAGATATTGCATGAATTATAGAAGTCTTGTTCAATTCTAGAAACAGGATTTTCATTATATACAGCTCTATGATACCAACTTAATGTTAAGGGTTATTCTGATTTGTTGTGTTTTATATTATATATTATATAACAAAAATGAGGAGAAATGGTTGGGGGATGGAGGTGGAGGGGTTTTAGGGTAGAGATTATTGGATACATTTACATCACACGTAATTATAATACAGGTATGAGACCTGTTTTCCAGAATGCTCAGGACCTGGGGTTTACTGGATAAGGGATCTTTCCATAATTTGGATCTACATACCATAAGCCTGCTAAAAATCATTTAAATATTGAATAAACCCAATAGGATTGTTTTGCCTCCAATAAGGGGTAATTATATCTTAGTTGGGATCAAGTACAGGTACTGTTTTATTATTACAGAGAAAAGGGAATCATTTAACCATTAAATAAACCCAATAGGGCTGTTCTGCCCCAATAAGGGGTAATTATATCTTAGTTGGGATCAAGTACAGGTACTGTTTTATTATTACAGAGAAAAGGGAATCATTTAACCATTAAATAAACCCAATAGGACTGTTCTGCCCCCAATAAGGGGTAATTATATCTTAGTTGGGATCAAGTACAGGTACTGTTTTATTATTACAGAGAAAAGGGAATCATTTAACCATTAAATAAACCCAATAGGACTGTTCTGCCCCCAATAAGGGGTAATTATATCTTAGTTGGGATCAAGTACAGGTACTGTTTTATTATTACAGAGAAAAGGGAATCATTTTTAAAAATTAGAATTATTTGCTTATAATGGAGTCTATGGGAGATGGCCTTTCCGTAATTTCAGACCTTTCTGGGTTTCTGAATAAGGGATCCCATACCTGTACATCCTTTAACAAGTGCTTAAATTTTTATTTTAAAGGACACACATATGATGAAGAATCTACAGCACTGAAATGAATTTACAAGTAAGCCAGCACTGTACACCTATGTGTATGAGATTATCTCTGATCCATTTCAGGCTGTAGTTCGTCCCTGAATTAGTACAGGTATGGGATCCCTTATCTGGAAACCCTTTATCCAGAAAGCTCCGAATTATGGAAAGCCTGTCTCCCATAGACTCCATTTTAATCAAATAATTCAGAATTTTAAAACTGATTTCCTTTTTCTCTGTAATAATAAAACAGTACCTGTACTTGATCCCAACTAAGATATAAAGAATCCTTATTGGATGTAAAACAATCCTATTGGGTTTAATTAATGTTTTATTGATTTTTTTAGTAGACTTAAGGTATAGAGATCCAAATTATGGAAAGACCCCTTATCCAGAATACCCTTGGTCCCGAGCATTCTGGATAACAGGTCCAATACCTGTAGTAGTTCTTTATATGGGGCCCCCATGAACACAAGTGCGCAGTAACAAAAGTTTGGCCATGTCCTTTGTGTGTACAATATATACAGGTTGTTTTATTCTATAATAAGCAGTTCATATAAAGAGTTCCATTGATTAATGCGCTAATAAGTCACTCAGTTTATAGGGGGTCAGTGGAGTTTTACCTAATTTTAACCCTTTCCTTCCTTCCTGCGCTGTCATTGCTTGATATTGAAGCTAGGTAAGGTTTTGCATAAGTTACGTAAACTGTGTAAGTTTAGGGGCCCAATGATATTGCTATGGGTCCAAAAACTAGTTAGTAGAACTTCACATAAACAGCAAAAATAATTAATGTGCTAATAAGTCAGTATTTTTGTTGGGAGTCAGTGGATTCGTACGTTACATAAGTTTCTTTGAAAGTAACTAAGTGCGGAAGTGTAGGGGCCCTATGATGTTGCTGTGGGGCCTAATAACCAGTCATTCCCCTGCTGCCAAGTTCATGTAGAAGATCCTCATATAATTCAGTAAATACAGTAGATCCCAATATAAACTGCTGATGTTACTCTATAATAAGCAGTTCATATAAATAGTTAAAATGAATAATTCATGTTTTATTAAGTCAATCCGCTCATTGGGGGGCAGTGAAATTTGCCATAGGTTTTTTAATTCATCGGTGGTCAGTGGCATTTGCCCCTGCCTGCCCCGTCAAGCTTCTCAGCGTTGTCTTTACCTTGGTACGCAGGTTTCATACATTTCTAGGCAGTTTTTGCTGAAGTTACATGAACTTACACAATTTGAATAACATTAGCCACACCGCCAGGCAACCTTACAGAAGAGCATTTCACTGGGCCTGGCACAACTGTACCCCCTACTCCCACCATGTCTGGTGACACACAGTGCGGAAATATCTGCCTTGATATTAGACCCAACCAAGTTAATGCTTAAGATTACCAGTAACTAATATTACAATGATAAACATGTTAAAAAGTACAACAAAAGTACAAGCTTAAGGTGGCCATACACAGGCAGATTTGAAATCTATACCCCTGAACAGGGTCTGACTGGGCTGCTGGGACACCGGGAAAAATTCTGGTGGGCCCTCAACCCTTGCCGGCGCTCCCCCTGCCCAACCGTTCCTCCCCTGACGCATTAAACTTACACATGTTCAGGGGAAGAAGTCAGATGGGGGCCCCTGCGGGGGGTTAGGGAGGCCCCTGCGGGGAGGGGGGTTAGGGGACACGGGGGCATCTGCAGGGCTCTTGGGGTGGGAGCCCCGGTGGGCCCTGCACCCCCCAGTCCGACCCTGCCCCTGAACAATGTAGGTCTCTACAAGCTCATATGTAAAACCCTGCTTCATCTAAATAAACCATTTTTTTATATAAATAGAAAATTGCCATTTTAATAATTAAGAGCCGTCCCCTGGGATCATAGGATTCTCAGTGCACACAAACTAACACACATCCATGCTAGGCCCCATCAGCCAATGAATGGACAGAGTTCTGCCTTTTGCTCCCACACTACTTCCTGTTACAGTTAGAGCTGCATCACTTCCTGTCAGCTGATCTCTGAGGGAGCACACAGCCCATCACTAAATGGCGGCTCAAGATGTAAAAGGGATATACATATTTCAGTTTGCTATTAATTAGTATTCATGTTGGGGGTAAATTTTGCTTTAAGCTGCCGATTCAGCCCCTTCAGACCTATTTAAAAATACCGTCAGGACAAGTTCACATTGGCTTGTTAAAATTCACAAAGAATCCACTCTCTGCTACTCAAACCCTGTGGCGAGATATGCCATAATGCATTTTCGACGTAGTGTTTCCCCTATACATTACAGATGAGAGTTCTATAATGCAGTCAGATTGCATCTCATAATGTATTGAATTCAAACAATGTAGAGTAGAGTATAAGCAAGAACAGGGTGCGTTACTTCTGGGAAATTCTTTCAGCTTTCTGAAAAACATTGTTACGAGAAAGTTGTTTTAGGATGAGCATAATACAAAGGTGTGGCAATATTTTCGTGGCTGGTATGTTTCTATGTGTCTGTTTACATCAACTATATATATATATATATATATATAATAGAAAGAGTGCTGCACACAGGGGCTTGATACAAAAGAAAAAACTTAGGGGCACATTTACTAATCCACGAAATTTTCGTACCGAACAATTGTAAACAGTGGTAAAACCTTTCCGATTTTTTCGTGCAAACGTCCGAAAAAGTCGTGCGGCGTATGAAAAAGTTGTGCGCCGTACGAAAAAGTTGTGCGGACGCCCGAAAAAATCGGCGAAAATACGCTCGGAGCGTTCGTGCTTTTGTAAATGTGCCCCTTAGAGTTTGTCCCTGAGGAAGAGCACTGGTTGTTCTCAAAACGTTCACCATCTGCAACTATACTGTAGCAAGTCACTTTTTCTCTGTTGTTTTATCTGCTGAAGTCGCCCTCATAACAGTGCAAATTGCAATTTATCAATGTAGATGTTAATTAGTATCATGTGCAAGTTGAGGTGAGATGTGGTGCCTGGAATTAGTGGTAGCTCAAGTTTCAGGGGACCCTGGAGATACCATCAGACTAGACCTGGCAGCAATTCCAGAGTGCCGCACACATAGGGGCTTGATACAAAAGAAAAAATGTTTTTATTGAAAAAATTCCAACGTTTCGAGCACGACCAGTGCTCTTCCTCAGGGACAAAATTAGGGTTTGTCCCTAAGGAAGAACTCTGGTCGTGCTCGAAACGATGGAATTTTTTCAATAAAAACATTTTTTCTTTTGTATCAAGCCCCTGTGTGTGCGGCACTCTTTCTATTATATTTTTGTGTCAAGCTTTTGTGTCAATCTATGATAAAGGAAGCATGTATTTGATGTTGCAGAAGTAAGGTGGCACTGGGGGCATAGAAGAAGCAATCCATGGTTAGTTCTCCTCCCCTTCTGGTCATGTACTTTTTGCTAAGGTGTTGTGCAAGGTATTACTGAAACTACTGGTTTCCTGCAGCATTCTGTACTCTCTGCATCTTCATTATCAAGGTAGGCCCTATCCATGGTGCAATTGAAACCCCCACAACGAAGGAAGGGTTATTGGCTTTGCATGGTGAGTAAACAATCAGCAGAATTTACTATTATGAATAAATATTGTCTAGATGTCCTCTGAAACCAGTATGTGTACAAAATACTGTCTATCCCTACTGATAATAATAAAGGATTATGGAAGTCTCTCAGATTTATCAATACACGAGTTCGAATCCCGAATGGGAAAAACTCGGAAACCTCTAAAGAAACCTCTAAAGATCGCAAACATCACGAAAATGCCCACAAAAAAATCGTACCAGTCACGACAATATCGCATTGGGGATCCGAAAGTGCCGAAACTTTCGCACCGAACAACTGCAAACAGCGGCAGAGCCTCTCCGAATCCTTCGTGAAAGCATCGTGAGGGCGTCCGAAAATTTTGTGCGGGTCCTCCGGGAAAGTCGCTCGGGCCCGAAAAAATCGGTGAAGATGCGCTCGGAGCGTTCGGATGAACGCTCCCAGCGTTCGTGTATTGATAAATCTGCCCCTTTGTGTATTTGGATAAATTTGATGCCGTTGTTTAATGGCAGTGATAAATACAAGTTTCTTCTTTACTTTTACTATTCCTACAGGGCATTCAGCCAGAACAGACCAAGGAATCAGTAAAAGAAGATAATTATGTATAAGGTAAAAATTGGTAAATCAATTTTAGATGTGAAAAAGGGGGACATAACTAAGGAAACTGCAGATGCCATAGTAAACCTGAATAATAAAAGACTGGACTATGACTCTGGTAAGTGTCATGTTTTTTTGTATTAAATGCTAAATTGCTAAAAAAAATTAAAAAAAAAAAGGAAGATTTAAAACTCCCTAGGATTCTTAAATATATATTAGTTTTTTCATCAGTGAGTAGATTTTCACATGTTCCAAGATAATTCAGACTCCAGTCCTGCTTTAGCTTTGCAAGTATATGATCTTGTAGTCTGATAAATAATCCTGCTTATGTTCTCATCAGGTGATTCCCTGTTTCATTGCTTCATTCCGACTCTTGAATCTGCCAGCCCTGTCCTCTGAACTCTATCTTGCTTGATTTCATACTGATCTTATAGATCAGGTAGCCACTTGGCCTTAAAGTGGACCTGTCACCCAGACATAAAAAGCTGTATAATAAAAGTCCTTTTCTAATTAAACATGAAACCCAAATTCATTTCTATATTAACACATCCATACCTATTATAAAAGCATTTTAAATTCCCAGCTGTCAATCATATAATGCCTGCCCCGCCTCTATGCCTTAGGCATAGAGGTGGGGCAGACATTTACTTTCACTTTCAATTCAGAACTTCTTAGATGTTGCTGTTCCCCTCACATTCCCCCTCTCTCCTCGCAATCTAATTGTGTAACCAGTGCATGGATATGGGCATAAGGTCCCCCCATACAGGCACAGAAACAAGATTTTGGCAGGATGCAATGCCTGCTTTGATAACAGTGTCCACAAAATGGCCTCTGCCTGCTTGCTGCTATTGTGAATTCCAAGGCTGAAGAAGATAAGATTAAAATAATTTATATAGTGTAAGTAAAGTTTATTTTGCTTGCCAAACACAATAGAAAACAATTTGAAATTATTTCTTAAGGTGACAGGTCCGCTTTAAGGAATTTTTGTCAAATTTGCTTTTCTGCATTTATTTGGAGCAGATTCGGCAACCTTGCATGGCCTTCTGAGAGCACAGGGACTTTCTAGTTTTGAGAAGTGATCCTTTCTCTCCGAGTTTTTGATTGCTATTCCCACCTACATCATCCCACAGGGCAAAAGAAATACATGCACAAGTCTAACATACAGGGCCTAATTTATGAATGTAGGAGCCAATTGCATAAATAAAGCAAAACTGAGCTTTATTTATTTTTTACAACAGTTAACACTGTTCATAAAAGTATTCGTACCCATACATTTAGGGGGAGATTTACTAATGCACGAACGGACCGAAAGCGTCCGAACGCGTTTTTCGTAATGATCGGTATTTTTGCGACTTTTTCAGCACCGTCGCAACTTTTTCGTATGTCCCGCGATTTTTTCGTCACCATTACGACTTTATTGTATATTTTCCGTGACTTTTTCGTCGCCGTTGCGAAAAAATCGGATTGGTTTTTCCGCTGGTTTCAATTGCTCAATACAAAAAAATTGCGACGCCGACGAAAAAGTTGTGACGGCAGTGAAAAAATCGTGCATAATAGGAAAAAAACGCGACGGTGACGAAAAAGTCACAAAATGTTTGTTTCCCATCTGATTTTTCCCCATTCAGGATTCGGATTCGTGGATTAGTAAATGTGCCCCTTAGTATAACTTGCAGTAAGCATTAATGTACCCCACTCCAGCCTGCTCTGGTGAATTCCACACTAGTGCACACACTGAATCAAGGGAATTACCCTCTGACTAGACCTGGCAGTAATTTCAGGCTCCCCTTGGAGTCCAAGGCTAATGCGGTTATTGTCTAGGCATGACAACAGAAATATGCGCTCAAAGTTCTCCAGAATTCTCAGAAAAAGCACTGGATTGTGGGTAAAAAAATAGCAACTATGCTTATAAATTAGGCTTACAGTCAATAATCCCCTAGTAGCACCTTCTCATCTAAAAGATCCTACATAAATCCAGAGAAAAGCAAAGAATACCCCCTTAGCTTTTGCCTGCTATGCCTCGCTACAGCAAAGTGCCGCCTTGTCAAGCAGATTTGAGAAGATATCCACAACCTTCTTAATTGTTCAATTCCTTCTATCAATCATCTCATCTATCGTCTTTAGTTGCTTATATCTGCAGTTTTTATTTCATTAATATCAGCTTTATTCTTTTGGTTAACCAATACACCAACATTGAACTGCATATGTCACCTTACCAGGCAGCTATGCTTTATGTAAAAAAATAATGGCTAAATTAACACCCAAGTCTAACTCTAGCTGTGTGGGTTAAAATTACAGTATGAAGATTTTCCATACTATTATATCTGATTGAGCATTGTTTCACTTTCATTTCATGGATTCTATAATCTCCTGTGCTTTTGTTTTACAGGCATATCAAAAACCATTCTGGCAGCTGCAGGGGACAGCATTAGGGAAGAATGTATTCGCTCAGGTACGGGGAAGACAGCTACAATTAAAACAAAAATGTGGTATAATAGAAAATCTCTGTACTTAAAGACAGGAATTTTAGGATGAAGGGACTCCCATTGGGATCTTGCTTTTAGCTTAATATAGTTATGATGTTTATTGCCATCACTTTTCACTAGTACAAGATTACAAAGATAATTTTCAAGATGTTCCAAAACATTAAGGTTGAGGAGACTGCTTCATAGAGTAAGGCAAAACCGGTCTGTAGTTGGGAATCTAATCTGCTTTGAACCCAGTGGGTGAGTTTTAGCCTATAGGATAAACCCATGTAAATGGGATTTTTTTTAGGAGTTTGGAATTCATTCCCAGAATTCCTTTTGTTTGCTTTTATCTGTATGAGGCAGTCTCCTCAGCCTTAATGATTTGTTTGAGAAACCACACGGCGACTCTACCTAAGCTGATCAGAAAACCCTGCACTACACTGATGAACCCCAAGAGGTGAAATGGGTCTGTAGTTAGGAATCTGATCAGCTATTATCCTGGCTTCAGCTTCAAACCCAGTGGGTGAGCTTTAGCCTATAGGATAAACCCATGTACATGGGATTTTTTTAGGAGTTTGGAATTCATTCCCAGAATTCCTTTTGTTTGCAAGATGTTCCAGAAAACTAAGGTGAACACCTTGAAATGTTCCAGAATGTAGAAGACCAAATACATGGTGATCCAACCAAAAGTAGTGATGTGCTTCAGGGTTGTGCTTCAGAGTAAGGAATGCCAACAAAATATTCTACTAAGGAGAACACTTTGGTGATGTTCCAAATATGAAAGACCAAGTACAAAGATACCTAGCCTACTATACTGATGTGCGCAAGAAGTCGATGGCATCGGGTCAGAAAGAGAGCATCATCACAATCATGAATTGTCTCATAATCTGGGATACAAGTACAAAGAGACCAATAAGATTGCACTCAAGCAGAAGTTTGTGTTTTAGGGTCACAGAATATATAATTAGTGATGAGCGAATCTGTTCCGTTTCGCTTCGCCGAAAAATTTGCGAATCTTTCAAAAGATCCGCGAAACGGCGAAAAATTTGCGAAGCAGCGAAAATTCCAATGCGACAAAAAAAATTGTTGCGCGCGGCTATTGTTTCGTCGCACGCGGCTATTGTTTTGTTGCCCGCGGCTATTGTTTTGTTGCCCGCGGCTATTGTTTTGTCGCACGGCTATTGTTTCGTCGCACGCGGCTATTGTTTTGTCACACGGCTATTGTTTTGTCGCACGGCTATTGTTTCGTCGCACGGCTATTGTTTCGTCGCACGGCTATTGTTTCGTCACACACGGCTATTGTTTTGTCGCCCGCAACTATTGTTTTGTCGCACGGCTATTGTTTCGTCGCACGGCTATTGTTTAGTCGCACGGCTATTGTTTCGTCACACACGGCTATTGTTTTGTCGCCCGCAACTATTGTTTTGCCGCACGGCTATTGTTTCGTCGCACGGCTATTGTTTCGTCACACACGGCTATTGTTTTGTCGCCCGCAACTATTGTTTTGTCGCACGGCTATTGTTTCGTCGCACGCGGCTATTGTTTTGTCGCACACGGCTATTGTTTCGTCGCCCGCGTGCGGCGAATTTTTTTCGCGACGAAATTTTTCATCCGTTTCGCGAAACAATCCGCCAATGGCGAAACGCGGAAATTTGCCGCGAATCCATGCCTGGCTAAACTTTTCGCCCATCACTATATATAATAACTTTTAAAATATCTTACTTAGTAGAACGCCTTCCTCATGATAAAAATGTAAGTTATATACTTTTAATATGTTGCTATTATACATATAAATAATTATATATAGAGACTGGTGAGAGGTATAAGAGCCAGAGTGGTAGCAGACACAATTAATAGACTTCAAGGGTTCGTGACAGTAGGCAGAAGGTCAGGCAGACCAAGGATCAGGGCAGGAGGCTTAGACAGGAAACAGGAAGCTGTCAAAGCAGGGAAGCCAAACAGACCAATTAGGGTACTGAAGGGGAAAAATCACAAGCAAAGTCAAAGACATAAGGCGGCCAGCAAGCCAATGAATTAGAGCTTGGTAAACAGGAAAGCAAAAAAGTACTGCCAAAAAAGATGTCCAGGCATCAGCCTATCTGCAGAGCGGGTTTAAATAGCAGGAAGGTCAACTCCCATTGATTCTATTTTAATCCAATAATTCAAAATTTTAAAACATATTTCCTTTTTCTCTGTAATTATAAAATAGTACCTTGTACATGATCCCAACTAAGATATAATTACCCCTTATTGGGGGCAGAACAGCCCTATTGGGTTTATTTAATGGTTAAATGATTCCCTTTTCTCTGTAATAATAAAACAGTACCTGTACTTGATCCCAACTAAGATATAATTACCCCTTATTGGGGGCAGAACAGCCCTATTGGGTTTATTTCATGGTTAAATGATTCCCTTTTCTCTGTAATAATAAAACAGTACCTGTACTTGATCCCAACTAAGATATAATTACCCCTTATTGGGGGCAGAACAGCCCTATTGGGTTTATTTAATGGTTAAATGATTCCCTTTTCTCTGTAATAATAAAACAGTACCTGTACTTGATCCCAACTAAGATATAATTACCCCTTATTGGGGGCAGAACAGCCCTATTGGGTTTATTTAATGGTTAAATGATTCCCTTTTCTCTGTAATAATAAAACAGTACCTGTACATGATCCCACATTTGATTTAATTAATCCTTATTTTGGGCAAAAACTCCTACTGGGTTTATTTAATATTTAAATGATTTTTTAGTGGTCAAAGGGGCTGATTTATCAAAATTTCAGTTTGTTATCTCTTTATTTATTTTCCCAGTTTTTAAAACATTCCAAAGTTATAGTCTCATTGAAAACAACGTGATTCTCGTCACCATGCAATTTATCGCTTTGTTTCTTAAACAAGCTAGCATTCAAGAAGAAAAGTTGCATGAGTTTTGTCGCAGTTATTTTTTTTCACATTTGCCTTTCTTTTTTACGAACTCAAATTTTTATAAATCTACCACTTAAAATATGGTGATCCAAATTAGAGAAAACCCCAGGTCCTGGCATTGAGAGGCCTACTTGAAGAATGGCAGCAGTTTAAATTTAAACCAATAAAAGTCAATAGGTGAACTGTGATTGGCGGTTGGTTTGGGCACCTTGGCATAAATAGTATGAGGATGATGGCATTTTAAATTTAAACCAATGAAATTCAATGAATGAAATCTGATTGGCCGCACCACCTTTTTCTATTTTTGAACTGTAGTCCCCCCAGTGACCAACATCAGAAAGAAATTTAGTACAGGTATAGGACCCATTATCCAGAATGCTCGGGACCAAGGGTATTCTGGATAAGGGGTCTTTCTGTAATTTGGATCTCAATACCTTAAGTCTACTAAAAAATCAATAAAACATGAATTAAACCCAATAGGATTGTTTTGCATCCAATAAGGATTAATTATATCTTAGTTGGGATCAAGTACAGGTACTGTTTTATTATTACAGAGAAAAGGGAATCATTTAACCATTAAATAAACCCAATAGGGCTGTTCTGCCCCAATAAGGGGTAATTATATCTTAGTTGGGATCAAGTACAGGTACTGTTTTATTATTACAGAGAAAAGGGAATCATTTAACCATTAAATAAACCCAATAGGGCTGTTCTGCCCCCAATAAGGGGTAATTATATCTTAGTTGGGATCAAGTACAGGTACTGTTTTATTATTACAGAGAAAAGGGAATTATTTAACCATTAAATAAACACAATAGGGCTGTTCTGCCCCCAATAAGGGGTAATTATATCTTAGTTGGGATCAAGTACAGGTACTGTTTTATTATTACAGAGAAAAAGGAATCATTTAACCATGAAATAAACCCAATAGGGCTGTTCTGCCCCAATAAGGGGTAATTATATCTTAGTTGGGATCAAGTACAGGTACTGTTTTATTATTACAGAGAAAAGGGAATCATTTAACCATTAAATAAACCCAATAGGGCTGTTCTGCCCCAATAAGGGGTAATTATATCTTAGTTGGAATCAATTACAAGGTTCTGTTTTATTTCTACATAGAAAAAGGAAATCAGTTTTAAAATTCTGAATTATTTGATTAAAATGCAGTCTATGGGAGATGGGCATTCCGTAATTCGGAGCTTTCTGGATAACGGGTTTCCGGATAAGGGGTCCAATACCTGTATTGGCGGACTCCAATTCATAAATCTCGAAAAGTAAAAAAAAAAACAATTTTCTCAAAATTGCTCAGTAAATGTGCCCGTTAATTTCCCTATCTTTGCTAATAATATAATATATAGACATAGAAAGCCATTTGCTTGTATATGGAAACATAAAAAAGAAAAAAACAAAAAGAAACAAACAAAAAAATGTATATACAGTATATATATATATATAGTTAATTTTGTATACATGACTTACTGTGTTTCAGGCAAACAGCCTCATGGTGATGTTGTTGTAACGGGGGCTGGAAATCTGAGATACCACAGGATAATCCATCTGATTGACGCTGTAAATACAGTTAAGATTGTGGCCGGAGTCAAGGAGGTGCTAAAGGCATGTGACCAACATAACCTACGATCTGTCACTTTTCCTGCAATAGGAACAGGTATGTATCTATGAATATTTTTCTAAAATTAGTACCCGGATCAGCCTAATATGTTCTCAACATGCAAGTAGGCAAATACGGCAGAGATCCGTTCATAAGGTGAGCTAGCCAAACAAGCAGATTTAGGAACTTTACATTCATAGGTGTTAAAGGGCAACTATCACCCTTATATTGTTTCCCCCACCAGAGGTGCAGCCTAATAGAGCCCAAACTCCAGATAGGGGAAACCATAATTTTTTTCAAAAAAACTCCTCCCCACTAGTGCTACCCACACCAGTAGGGTGCTACCCGCTGCAGGCGGCCATGTTGGTTGGTGTTCATGCGCAGCTGACATAGGAGCGGTGAATGTAAATCATCGACCTACGTCACACACGTGTGCATATTGAGTTGCGCCACTCGCTCATTATTCGTGTGCCCCAACATGGCTGCCCGCACCGGGAGATCTATGGAGAACAGGTAACTCATCCGGAGGGCAGCTATTTTTCACCCCTGTTGTCATGAGACTTGCTCTGGGTCATTTATAAACACTGGGCAGTAACCCATGGCAACCAATCAAATTGTTGCATTCATTGTTCTACCTGCAGCTGGCTAAAAAAAGCAAATTACCGATTTGATGCTATGGGTTACTGCCCAGGGGCAAATTCCCCAGTGATGATAAATGAGAGACTATGGGTCATTTATCAACACTGAGTAAATTTGCCCATAGGCAATAACCCATGGCAACAAATTAAATTGTTGCATTCATTGTTCTACTTGCAGCTGGCTGAAAAAAGCCAATCACCGATTGGTTGCTTTACTGCCCATGGGCAAGTGTTGATAAATAAGCCCCACTGTCTTGAACTCATTTGGAAAATTATTATCAATTAATTTTTCGCCATGCATGGATCTGCAGCAAAATTCCGCATCTCACAATTGGCTAATTTTTTTGTGAAACTGCGGTGAAAATTTGCTTGAGAAAGAACGCCCGTTGACTTTAGTGCATTTGCAGTGAGAAAAAAGTTGCGTGAATAAGAAAAAAATTGTTGAAAAACTGTAATTTTTCACCGTTTCACAAATTTTTCAGCAGTTTTGTCAATTTTTTTGTGAAACGGGACAGTTTCGGTCATCACTAGTAATTATTAAACATTGATTCCCTGAAGTAATTGGATGCAATTTTATTAAATATCTATTGCAGGAAAAGCAGCAATTGGTGCAAAGAATTCCCTTGAATGCATTCTCACCGGCATCGAAGAATACGCGTTAGGCACAGCCACAAGCTGCATCTCACAAATTCATATTATTGCTTATAAGGAGAACATCTATCAAGAATATGAAGTAAATTTATACTTACCGTAATTTACATTTCCCTTAGTCCCTGCGGCAGCAACCATGAGATTACATTCCCCTGTCAGGTAGGACAAGCAGATAGAGAGTTAAATAACAAAAACCCCACCTATAAGTAGGAGTTCCTTACCAGCCTCTGATAGTGTATTTAAAAGTAACACAGACAATCATGCTTCAAACAATTTTAATGGGAGGGTAATTCTTGCTGCCGCAGGGACTAAGGGAAATGTAAATTACGGTAAGTATAAATTTACTTCTTCCCTTACGTCCCCTTGCGGCAGCAACCATGAGAACTAGCGAGTAATTTAGGGTGGGTCAAGGTTACACCGCCCTCCGGAGTATGCTGCTGCCAAAGGAAGCTTCCTGAGAGGCTGCGATGTCCACCCTATAGTGTTGCACAAAAGTATTAGGATTACTCCAGGTGGCTGCACGGCAAATGCTGTCTATTGACACACCAGCCATCTCTGCCCAGGATGTTGATATTTTCCTCGTGGAATGAGCTCTTATCCTAAATGGTGGAATAAGATCATCTTTAATATAGGCCATCTGAATAGTCTCCCGGATCCACCTGGCAATAGAGGGTCTGGAAGCTTTAAGCCCTTTTTGTTTCCCTGCAAAACTGAGAAATAGATTTTCCTCTCTCCTGAACGGCTTTGTTCGTTCAAGGTATATCTTTAAACTTCTCCCCACATCCAGTAGAATGAGCTGGCTATCTTGAGCTTGAGATCCTTGATTCACATAAGGTAGCACAATCTCCTGATTAATATTACCAGCCGTAGACACCTTAGGTCTAAAATCAGGCAGAGTTCTCAATACCACTCGATCCGGCAAAAAAGAGATGTATGGTTCCTTGGATGAGAGGGCTTGAAGTTCTCCAATACGTTTAGCCGACGTGATAGCCACCAAAAAGAGAGCTTTGAAGGAGAGACATTTTAAAGAACAATCCTGAAGAGGCTCATAAGGTGATTCACAAAGTTTCTTTAAAACTAGCGAGAGATCCCATGTTGGACAAGGGTAGAGCACCCTAGGACGGATCTTGGATATAGCTTTCAAAAACCTCTTGACTAATGGTAATGAAGAGAGCGGCCTATCCAAAAGGGCAGAAAGCGCAGAAATCTGTACCTTGATTGTATTAACAGCCAGCCCCTTGGAGAACCCTTCTTGAAGGAATTTTAGTACAGATTTGATTGGTGGTTGTCTATGGTTAATTTGATGGTTGCAACACCAGCTTTTGAATATTCTCCAATTCCTGGAGTAGATTCTATTAGTGGACTGCTTCCTGGAATGGATGAGGATATCAACTACTTCAGGCGATAAGTCCTGCTCTGTTAAAATGGACCTATCAGTCTCCAGGCTGTAAGTTGAAGTCTCGCAAGATCCTGGTAACATAGAGACTCCTGGGTCAATAGGGTCGGAAACTGGGGAAGAATCCAAAATTTCCGTCTGGACATTCTCATTAACGGTGCAAACCAGCTTCTCTTGGGCCAGAAGGGAGCTATTAGGATGGCATTCGCTTGATCCAGCTTTATTTTCTGAATCACTCTGGGAATCATCGGAATTGGTGGGAATACATACACCAGGGGAAAGTCCCACCTGAAGGACATTGCGTCCAAGTAATCTGGCTGATCCAGTTTGTTGAGAGAGCAGAACATCTCCACCTTGCGATTCCTCCTGGTTGCCATCAAATCTATCACCGGCACTCCCCAAAGACTGGAGATCTTGTGAAACATCCTGAAGTCTAGCGCCCATTCCCCTGGCACTGACAATCTCCTGCTCAGGCAGTCTGCCAAAATGTTGTCCTCTCCTCTTATATGGACTGCTGTCAACTGGACTACATTGTTTTCTGCCCATAACAGGATCCTGTAGACCTCCTGACTCAGGATAGGCGCTCTGGTACCCCCTTGCTTGTTGATATAAGCAACTGTTGTCGAGTTGTCTGACATAATCTTTAGATGGGTTCCCCTTAGGCGGTGCTGAAAAAACTGAATTGCCTTGAAGACTGCTCTCAGCTCCCTGAAATTGGAGGACATTGAACTCTCCATGGGACTCCAGGCTCCCTGAGCTGTCTTCCCATATAAGTGAGCACCCCATCCTTTCTGGGAAGCATCCGTGGTAAGGACAGTCCACTCCACCTGCTGGAACGTCGAGCCCTTGGATAATCTGTTCCTCTGGAGCCACCACCCCAGCTGAAGTTTTGTCTCTCTGCTGACAATTATTCTGTCTTCTAGTGAGGACAACCGACGATCCCATCTCCTCAAGATCTCTGTCTGTAGGGGCCTCATATGAAACCTTGCCCACGGCACTGCGGCTATGGAAGAAGTCATCAGACCTAAGACTCTCATTGCTAGACGGAGAGAAATCTGTGGGAGCTCTATTATGTTGCGAACAGCATGTGTCAACCTGAGTATTCTCTCCTCTGGTAAGTATATTTTCATTTCTGCCGAATTGATGAGGAAGCCCAGAAATTGAATTTCCCTTGATGGAACAAGGGTCGATTTCTCCCAATTTATTATCCAGCCCAGTTTTTGGAGTAAGTCTGTAGTCTGAGTTAGATGTTTCTGCAGAAGTGTGGCTGATACTGCTGAAATCAGCCAATCGTCTAGGTACGGGACCACTGAAATCCCCTCCTTCCTCAAGACTGCTACCACCGAAACCACCAATTTGGTAAAAACTCGAGGGGCTGTTGTTATCCCAAAGGGTAAGACTCTGAATTGCAGGTGTAGAAGAGAGCCTCTGATTACCACCGCTATGCGAAGAAACCTTCTGTGGGGTGGAAACAATGGCACATGCAGGTAAGCATCCCTGAGATCTAAAGAAACCATGTGGTCTCCCCGATCTATCACATTCATCACTGATTTGATAGTCTCCATTCTGAAGGACTTTTTCCGGATGTATCGATTGACAAAACGTAAGTCTATTATGGTTCTGAAGGAACCATTTGGTTTGGGCACTAAAAAAACCTTTGAATATGTGCCCTGAAATTCCTCTAATGGAGGAACCTTCTCGAGGACCCTTGAAGAAATAAACCCCTCTATAGCCTCCTCGAGGGCTAATTGTTTTGCAGACTGGGCCAAGGGAGTACGAAGAAACCTCTGAGGCGGACACTGATGGAACTCTATCCGATAGCCATCTTCTATAAGCTGGAGAACCCATCTGTCTGTTACAGTCTCTTCCCATTCTGGTAGAAAAAAATGTAGTCTTCCTCCAACTGGAAGAAGGCTTCTGGCGTCAGAAGGGTGACTTCTTTTTCTGGAAGGAGGGCTTGTCTCCTCCCTTGTTGAAAGAAGAATTCTTTCTGAAGGGACGAAATGAATCCTTATCTGATCTCCTTCTGTCCCTCCTAAAGGGCGACTCACGTTTAGGAGACCTTTTGGCTCTGAAAAACGAGTTTTTATTCTTTCTCACATTTTCCTGAGGCAGACGTTTACTCTTGGCACCTGACAAAGATTCCAATAACTTGTCTAGTTCAGAACCAAACAGATGACCAGGCTCAAACCCCATGGTACACAGACTGTTCTTTGAAGCAACATCAGCTGTCCAGGTTCTTAGCCAAAGAGCCCTCCTAGCAGCGGTGGATAAGGCCATCGCCTTAGCTGACAACTTAATTCCCTCTAAAGTAGCATCACATAAAAAGTCCAGAGCCATATTGATTCTTGCAAGGGAATTGGACAAATCTTCTCTAGGAACTTTATTGGCTACATCTTCACCAAGTTGTTTAAGCCAAAATCTAGTGGAGCGTGCAACACCTGATGCTGCCAGAGCTGGTTTACAGGCAGCAACTGCTGTAGTATAAGAGCGTCTAAGAACACACTCTACTTTACGATCCATAGGATCCTTCAACCCGGATCCGTCCTCCACCGGAATTAAAGTCTTTTTGGAAAGTCTAGCAATTGCTATGTCTACCTTAGGAGGTGTCTCCCAGGCCTGTGACTCCTCCTCCTGCACTGGAAACAAAAGCTTGTGTCTTTTAGTTATTGTAGGCGCTTTTTCTGGATCTTTCCATTCCCTTTTCATGAGATCCTTCATGATGGGATGAATAGGAAAAGCTTTAGCTCTTTTTACAGTCTGAGAAGAGGTGTCTGCTTCTGTTCCCTCCAAAGAGTCCATTGTAAATCTGACACGCCTAATCAGCTTTGCAGTATTTTCTGGAGAGAATAAAGCCAAAGTCTCCTCCTCCTCCGAAGAAGAATCCTCCCCTGAATGTTCAGGTGAAATTGTAACTGTCTCAATAGGTGATTGAGATGGATCAGCAAAGTTACTGGAGCTACTCCGTGATTGGGACATCATTTCCTTCATCGTGGTCTTAATAAACTCCTTAATCCACAGAGATGAGTCTGCATCTGGACTTTGTTTCTGTGCCACAAAAGCCAAACAGTCTTTGCATAATCTTTTCTCATATCCATCCGGTAACATGTCATCACATGCTCTACACTGTAGGTGTCTGGATTTTTTGTGCCTCTTAACCGCAGGCGTATCCTGAATAGGAGGGGTGGACATCTGAAAGAATAATAAGTAATTGAGTGTAAGATCTAAACCACACAGCAGTTACCACAGCCCCCACCAACCTCTACACTACCTTACAGCCTACTCAGAAGGCTGCAGCCTAGGCAGGAGAGACGACTCTTACAGGACCGTTCAGCGTCTCTTAGAACCGCCGTATGAGCCCAGGCACCGCTCCAAACAAAATACAGGTTTAAATCCCCTGTTCCTCGCCGCTTGCGTCCGTATCGGCGCACGCGTGACGTCATCCGGGAGCGCGATCGAATCTGCGCATGCTCCAAGCAGCGCGCTTCCTCCACGGCCGCCATCTTAGTAATGGGCAGCCCTCGGCTGCTTTCCCTTACAGTGGCGCCGCTCCACCTAAGGACACACGCGTCCCTTGGATATTCTGCCCCTTGGACAGCTAATCCAGCGGTCCTCAAGTCCCCTTGGGACCTGGCACTTGAAAACCTAAAGAAAAAAAGAAAGAGGAATTAGAAGGATTCCGCTTGACCTACCTCATAGGACAGAAAAAAACACTATCAGAGGCTGGTAAGGAACTCCTACTTATAGGTGGGGTTTTTGTTATTTAACTCTCTATCTGCTTGTCCTACCTGACAGGGGAATGTAATCTCATGGTTGCTGCCGCAAGGGGACGTAAGGGAAGTTAAGGCTTTTGAGAATAAAATCTTGGCTGACCAGGTAAAAATAATATTTTCAGTTTTGGCAGTTATTCCATTTTAGGTTACATATAAACACATTTCAATTGTTTATATTTCAATAAAAAATGGAAGAATATTTTGATAATGTTAGAAGTAAAGATGTCAAAAATCATAAAAAAGCAAAAGCCATCTGTGGCTTAACTAATGAGCATTGATCCAAGTAGGCAATATTATTGTAACCCCTTTTTGGCTGTAATCAGACAAAGATCAGCTAGATAGGCTATAGAGCATGGGGTACACTGGACACTAACAGACAAGCTGGGCTTTCACTACATGGAAAGATCAAGGGGGAGGTAGTGTAACTACAACTCACTTAGGCTGTGTGCAAAATAAGCAAATAAAAGGGTACCAGACAGTTCTTGCAGCAAACTCAAAGTAAACTGGTTTTATTGCCCAACACAAATGTTCCACAGGGTTATGCAGTAAATACTCACAATGCCAATGTGGATTGGCAGGTTCAATGCAGAGCAAGCAATGTAAAGCTGTACCACCGTGGAGTGGTGCAGACGTGGATCAGGGAGCTAGCCTGATACCCTTGCCAGTACTGCGGTCCCTTCACTAAGGCAGCAGAGCCTGTAAAGGAGAATACTCCCAGCTGTCTCTCCTGGTTGGAGCCATAAAGCTGCTCTTTCTAACTAAAGCTGACTGTCTTACTTTCCTAGAAAGTTCTATTATAAAATATATCCTGCACTTACTAATACTCATTCAACGGGTCCCTGCTACCCGACTTCTCCAAAGGTATTGGCCCCCTCTAGGACAAGATGGCTTTACTGGCTCTGGCCTGGTTCAACAGATGCAGGCAAAAGAGGGTAGGGTTTAAAGCTAAAGGGATTGTTAACACTATGGGGCAGATTTATCAAAACACGAGTTCGAATCCCGAATGGGAAAAATTCGGATTGGAAAAGAAAATTTTTGAAGATCGCAAATATCACGAAAATGCTTACAAAAAATCGTATTAGTCCCGATAATATCGTATTAGTGATCTGAAAGTCACGAAATTTTCATACTGAACGATTGTAAACAGTGGCAGAGCCTTTCCGAATTTTTCATGCAAGCATCCGGAAAAGTCGCGCGGGCGGTCGAAAAAATTGCGCGGGTGCGAAAAAATCGGCATAAACATGCTCAGAGCGTTCGGATGAACGCTCCGAGCGTTCATGTCTTGATAAATCTCCCCCTATAGGTCCCTACATTATATATTTAAATACCTAATTTATTTAAGAGAAGGTGTGACCATACAATGAAAGATCTAATTGTTTGGCAACGGTTGCCCTTTAGGCCAAACGGTCAGATCAGAATGATGGGATACAAGCAGTCAAGGCAAGGACCTTATCAACGAGCTGATGTGGTCCTCAACACAACAGCACTTTCAAACCTTCACAATTGACATCTGGACAGTTATTGGGCAGGTAGGCCCATCGGAGGGCACCACGCAAGGGCCAATAAGCTGCCAAATTGGACTGTTGGCATGTAGGACCACCTTAAATTTCAAAAACAATTCTGCCTTACAATTGGCCATACACAGGAAGCCAAATAGTGATCATAGCCAGAGTTGACCAACCCATATTTTGTTTCAGATATGTTTATCCAGAATTGTGTTAAATGAAATATTCATGAATGCTCTTTCATGTTTTCATTTAGAAATACAACCTTTATCTCAAACTGTATGGGAAAGATGTGACATTAATTAAGGGAGACATTACTAAGCAAGATGTGGAGTGCGTCATAAATCTAACTAACTGCTCATTAAATAGAAATTTTGGTAAGCAAATATAAATAAACATTTCAAAATGTCATATGCACTAAGGTGGTCCCAATGGGCTGGTTATACAGGGGTCCCCAACCACTGGGCCGCTGACCAATGGGTAGTGTTGCAACGTGCCGCCTCTGAGCCATTTAGATGATGTGAGTTCATTAGTCTGATTTCATAGCTACGGTAGGAAATCACTGCTGATCAGTTATTAGATGGGATAAGTGTTTGCCCACACAACTCCATGTCTGTGATTGGCTCACCACTATAGCAAGTGGCCTTCCTTGTTGATGAATGATGCATTCAATTCTAATAATTGTCTTTAGTCTTGAATGGTGTGTAAATGAATTCATTCTTATTTCAGGCGTCTCTGCAGCAATATTATCAGCAGCTGGAAGCAGTGTGAAGGACGAATGTAAAACATTGGGTATTGTACACAATTTTAATAAATTTATTTTCATATAAAAAGTGTCTGTGCTTGGCTGAGAAATATTACCCATTCCAGCTCCCATAACCACAGACAAGATGGTGCTGACAAGTGGCGGGAACCTGAAATGCAAGAAAATCCTGCATCTGATTGGTCCAACAAGCTCAGAAGACATGGTACCGGCACTGGAAAGAATATTAGAAGAATGTGTAAATCACTCCATCAAAACTGTAGCACTGCCGGCCATTGGAACAGGTACATTTACTGAAATGTTCATTTTGAAGTATAGAAATTTATGATCACTACCTGGTTGCAGAGTTAGAGCTTGGGCATATAACAGAGCCAATAGTAGTTACTGGGCCACTATGTGTATTATGTTTATGCCACAAAGGCATCATTTTTATAAGTACATATGCAGGACTTTACCCTGACTCCGAATTCAGTGCAGTTTGGTGCTCGGTCTGGGGGTAAGTAAAAAACACTTTTTCAATGATACATTAAAAAGGCCCTATGCGTTTCATGCTCTAGGGACACTTAATTATGGGTTAAATGTCAGCTACAGGAAGTAAATATTTTTAGAAAATACAACCAATCAAAACAAGGTTAGGAAAAAGGTAGAAAAAAACATATAAGACAGACTCTTAAAGAGACAGTGTCTGTCCCTATTACATAATATAAAACGATATACAAAAAACAAACAAAGGTAAACTAAACCTTTGTAAAAGACTCATGGTAAAGTACAAACAAATAATAAGTATAAATGCAAAGTAATATACAGACAGATATGTATACATTGTTTGTTCACATTCAGGTATAAGCATAAAAAAAACGCAAGGTTCACCCCAGAGTTCCAGATACATATTAACCTAATAATAACACAAGACATCAAATTCTACATTCATACCATGATAGGGACATGCAAATAGGGAGTGGCATAGAATTTTTATGTGATGCGTGACATAGGGGACCCTTTTTTATGTTACAGGAATGGCTTTCATGAACCCCAGTGACTCAATTACTAGAATAATAGAAGGCCTTATACAACATTTCGAGAAGAATACACATACGAGTCTCACCAAGATCTGCATCATTGCTTTTACAAACAAGGTTTACCAAGCTTATTCCCAGGCATTTAAGACCATAAGTTTTCAGATACAGGTGCAAACTTTTTTTAAACTACATCATACTTTACATTGTCTGTGTTTGTGATTTTGTCTATATTACCTGATATCCTATTATTTCAATTCATTTTATACAAAATGGTACAATACATATTCTATACATATTACATACATAGATTATGTTCAAGTTATAACATCACTCATGTATCCTTAGCAACATCAGCTGGTACTGAATGGATATTAAGGAGTGCTGGAAGTCAGGGCCATTTTATGGCCTTGATAGACCCTGGTCAAAGATCCAACAGGTGGGCCCCTTGGACACATTGGACATCTTAATAAAAAAGAACACCTGGGAACATTGAATCTACAGCCCTGGCACAATGATAAACCCTACACTTGCTGGCACATAACACATGGGGTATTTAGCAGGGTGCAACACCACATAGCCCCCTTTGCTGTCTGCAACCCCTCACCCAGTGTGAGATATACTGTATGATGGTTGCTTCTTCAATAGGTCCCCATCCATTTTATTCAGATCTGTTCTTATTTTGGTCTATTTATGGTTTATGCCATCACTAGTGATGGGCAAAATGTTTCACCAGGCATGGATTTGTGGCGAATTTCCGCATTTCGCCATTGGTGGATTGTTTGCCGCGTGTCAAAAGAGTAGTCGCGGGCATCAAAAGAATAGCCGCAGGCAACAAAAGAATAGCCAGAGGCGACAAAAGAATAGCCGCGGGCGACAAAAGAATAGCCTCGCGATGAAAGAATAGCCAGGGCCACAAAAGAATAGCAGCGGGCAACAAAACAATAGCAGCGGGCGACAAAAGAATAGCAACATTTATTTTTCGGCAAAACTAAATGGGACAGATTTGCTCATCACTATGGCTTGGAGGTTACCTATACAAAATGTTTCAACTGAGTTGCAGCCTTCTGGAAAGTTTGCTTTTCATTGCTATTTATCTTTGTTTATTTAGGAATCAGAGCCTTATTCAGGAGACAACTTTGACGGTAAGTTTTTCTTATTTTAAGGAATGATAAATGATAATACTGTCCATTTTTTTCTTAAAGGGGTTGGTCACCTTTGAGTATGATGTAGAGCAGGGATCCCCAACATTTTATACTTGTGAGTCACGTTCAAATGGAAAAAGTGTTGGGGAGCAACACAAGCATGAAAAAGGTTCCTGGGTGTTCCAATGAGAGCTATAATTGCCTATTTGATAGCCTCTATGATGACTGGAAGCCTACAGATGGCCCTGTTTGGCAATTACATTGGGTTTTTATGCAACAAAAACTTGCCTCCTAACCAGGAATTCAAAAATAAGCACCTACTTTGAGGCCACTGTGAGCAACACCCAAGGGGTTGGGGAGCAACATTTTGCTCAGGAGCAACTGGTTTGGGATCACTGATGTAGAGAGTAATATTCTGAGATAATTTACGATTGGTCTTCATTTTTTACTATTTGCAGTTTTTTAGTTATTTTATTTTCAGTCCAGGAACTCTCCAGTTTGTAGTTTCAGCAGCTATTTGGTTGCTAGGGTCCAAGTTACCTTACCAATTAGGGAGTAGTTTGGACAAGAGACTGGTATGTGAATAAGGGAGGGTCTGAATAGAAAAGCAGGTTACAAATAGTGACAATAAAAATAAAGCTGTAGTCTCACAATACAATAATTTTTTTGGTGCCGGGGTCATTCAAAAACTGTTGGAAGAAGAAGGCAAATAATTCAAAAACACTAACAAATTAAGCATGAAGACTAATGAAGACTAACTGAAAAGTTGTTTAGAATAGGCCTAATAGGCTTTTCCACCGTTCGTCTTCTTTTTGCAGTGGCACTACAGTTATATCTGCAGACCTAAAGCAGACTTTCTTAACACTAACAATGTAACTGTGACAATACTCATTATGGTGCTACCATTCTGATCTATTGCCGTTTTTCTGTTATAAATCAGTTCAACCTTCTGTGGCTGGAGAGGTGCACAACAGACTAAACATAACCTATAACATTCCTCTAAGAATATACAAATATAACAAAAATACAACAGTCTGAGAGCCTTCTGATAGATTAGACCAGTGATCCCCAACCAGTAGCTCGTAAGCAACGTGTTGCTCCCCAAACCCTTGTATGTTGCTCTCAGTGGCCTCAAAGCAGGTGTTCATTTTTTGATTACTTGGCTTGGAGGCAAGTTTTGGTGGCATAAAACCCAGTGTAAAGACAAACAGAGCCTTCTTTAGGCTGCCAGTCCACATAGGGGTTTCCAAATAGCGAGTCATAGCCCTTATTTGGCACCTCCAGGTACCTTTTTCATGCTTGTGTTGCTCCCCAACTCTTTTTACATTTGAATGTTGCTCACGGGTAAAAAAGGTTGGGGATCCCTGGATTAGACAGTGAGAATTATTGGGAACAGGGCCAATCCAATAACTTTTAAGTAGTAAAACTGCATTCCTGTTATTTAATCATTGTCCCAGTTTGGTCTGTGTATTCTCCCACATTCCTTGTAACTGTGTTGGGCCACGTTGCTTTTGGCATTACAGTCTGATTGTAAATTGTAATGTTATCATTCTTCTTCTTTACAACTATATTATTTCAGCATATCTTCGCAACCCGCCAACATGGACTGACATGGACACTGATGAATATAAGACCATTGAGCTTTCAAATAAATCTATAGAATACAGGGATATTGAAAAGAAATTCTATGAATCAGCCAAACCCTATACTTGTAAATTGATTAAGGTAAGAAATGCTATGCTTGTGCCTGGCATATGAGTTTATATTAATCAGAAAATATAGTCAAATATAGTTCAGTGTGTTAGTGTATAACTGTATATCATCACTCTAATGTACAGCAAAAAATATAATTGTATAAAAGTGGTGAAAGTGAGGCATAATTATGGGAGTGCGTGCATTTGAAAATATGGCTGTCCTGGTTACCCATAATCTTCTGCCAACACAAACAAAGTCCAAATCTGTTATTTGACAAGTGACAATTTATAACATCTAACTTCAAAAAAGTCAAAAAGTTAAAAAAACTTCACCAGTTCTACTTATTGTGCCCAAGTATTAATTATCTGTGTTAGTAGTTTAACCTCAAGTTACAATTCATAACCCCATTAATAGTCTAAAAAATGCTACTTATCAAATTCATAGTGAACGTATGATACATTTATATAAATATAAAGTGGTCAGTAAGCAACCAGCTGCTTTTTCAGATCTTGTGATTATTGTTTTATCTCAGGAATCTTCTGTCTTTGATTTAAGCCTTGGCTTAAAGGGGGCTCAGGCGCAGTTACAATTAAACCCCCTCCTAAAACTAAAGCTTCTTCTCTTGCTTTGACACTTTCAATACAGTATTTATTTCCCCCATTAGATCGAAAGAGTGCAGAATGTTAAACTGTGGCAAAGTTATCGTATTCGAAAACTATTTGCTGACAGACTTTCTCCGTATCAGGAAAATGAAAAACTACTCTTTCATGGCACTAATATTGAAACAGCCCAGAAAATCATAAAATATGGATTTAACAGGACTTATTGTGGCAAAAATGGTAAGTTCCATTTGTTTTTTATTGGTAAACAAAATATTAATGTTTTTTTTAAAAATTTTTAATTCTTTATTACAAAAATAAATGTTTCCAGAAACCACTTTATATGACAATAACTATCTGTTTGTTTAGCAGTTAGGCTTCAATTTGTCTTAAAAACGGCTTTTTGTCTATTTTGTTCATGCTTAAATTTCTTTATCGAGTTAGACCCTACCACATAATGATGAAGATTATTCCACATCATAAAGGTAAAGAGAGAAAGTAAAAAGAAAATAGGCCATCACTCTTCCCCCTCTCTGTATTTCCCTTTCCTGAGCTCTACTCAGTACAGCTCCGAATTACGGAAAGGCCATCTTCCATAGACTACAATTTAATAAAATAAATCAGAATTTTAAAACTGATTTCCTTTTTCTCTGTAATAATAAAACAGTACCTGTACTTGATCCCAACTAAGATATAATTACCCCTTATTGGGGGCAGAACAGTCCTATTGGGTTTATTTAATGGTTAAATGATTCCCTTTTCTCTGTAATAATAAAACAGTACCTTGTACTTGATCCCAACTAAGATATAATTACCCCTTATTGGGGGCAGAACAGCCCTATTGGGTTTATTTAATGGTTAAATGATTCCCTTTTCTCTGTAATAATAAAACAGTACCTTGTAATTGATCCCAACTAAGATATAAATAATCCTTATTGGACGCGACCGCTCCCAATATGCTGCACGTCAAAAAAATATTCAGCGCAACAAATTTTTCCGCGGCAAGTTTTCACAGAAGTTTCGCGAAACAATTCGCCAGTGGCAAAATGCGAAAATTCGCTGCGAAGCCATACCTGGTGAAAAAATTTGCTCATCTCTAGGGGGCACATTTACTATGGGTCGAATCCGAGTCCGAATTGGAAAAATCCGATTTGAAAACGAACATTTTGCGACTTTTTCGTATTTTTTGCGATGTTTTCGGCTCCTTTACGACTTTTCGGAAATTATCGCGACTTTTTCGTTACCAATCCGATTTGCGCGAAAAAACGCGAGTTTTTCGTAGCCATTCCGAAAGTTGCGATTTTTTCGTAGCGTTAAAACTTAAAAGGCGCGATGTTTCGCGCAAGTTTTAACACTACGAAAAAATCGCAACTTTCGGAATGGCTACGAAAAACTCACGTTTTTTCGCAAAAATCGTATTGGTAACGAAAAAGTCGCGTCAATTTTCTGAAAAAATCGCAAAATACCAATCATTACGAAAAAAACGCAATCGGACGCATTCGGCCCGTTCGTGGGTTAGTAAATGTGCCCCTAGGTGTAATCACTGAACATACAGATTACAGTAATATCGGATACAAGTGGTAAAAAGGGCTTACAATCTAAAAGGAGTAGCACAGCCATATCCTTTCACAATTTTTGTTTATTGTATGTTATTATACTTTTCATTTAAAATATAACTTCTAAAGGATACTGTTTCAATAGAGTTTGTGACTATGCCCACATGAGGGCAACTATGGCAGCTCCCAGTCACAGGAAAACACAAATACGCAGGCTCCCTCCATTGCCAAACTCAATGCAAAATCCACAGGCAGGATTTAGCAGCACAGGGTTCATTTTAAAATGTAATATCAGCAGCTTTTCAGAAGATTTTCTACTAACGCATAATTTTTCCCCCCAGCAACGCTTTATGGATGTGGAACATACTTTGCCCTAAATGCATGGTATTCTTGTACTGACACATACTCTGTTCCTGATAAAGATGGGCACAAACATATCATTGTGGCTGATGTGATCACTGGCAAGTGGAGAAAAGGGGAAAGTCGCTATAAAGATGCCCCGCCGACTGGGGAAGACCCGGAAACTCGCTGTGACTCTGTAGTGGATGATGTTGACAATCCCACAATGTTTGTGATCTTCTGTGATGATGGCGCCTACCCCAAATACTCTATCACTATTAAACGCTGAGATTACATACAAGTTTTTCAATGCCCCACTTCACTGGTAACTTGCATTTTACATTTTATTATAAAGGGGAACCTGTTACCCTAAGAAATAATTCCAAATTTGTTTCTATCATGTTAGTTGTTCCCTTCTGTCTTACACAATCACAGCCAGCTGGCAGCTGCCATTTTGTGTACATTGTTAGTAAGGCAAGTTTGCATCACCCCAATATCTTGCTTTTTAGATAAAATGGGGGACCTGATACCCATGCACTGGCTACACTGGCTGGAATATATAAGAAGTGCAAATATATGCACCTAGGCAAATATATGATTGACAGCTGGGATTTTTAAATGCCTTTATAATGGGTATGGTTGTATCAATAAAAAATAAATTTGGATTTCATGTCTAATTTGAAAATTACTTTTATTATAAAGCTTTTTATTTCTGGGTGACAGGTCCCCTTTAATGTCAGCAATTTAGAACCCTGCATAAGATACTGGAAAGAATAGGGGGTCATTTACAATCACCGCACAGTGCAAAGTAGGGATGCACCGAATCCAGGATTTGGTTCTGGATTCGGCCAAGATTCAGGCTTTTCCGGCAGGATTCAGATTCCACCAGATCCATGGTCCTGGCCAAACCGAATCCAAATTCAGATCGGAAAAATCATGTGACTTTTTGTGACGTAAACACGGTTTGTAAATTTTCCGCTGCGTGTGGCAACATATAACCCTTCCAAAATATAATTAGCATGTGCTGATTAGGATTCAGATTCGGTTCGGTATTCGGCCGAATCCTTTACGAAGGATTCGGGGGTTCGGCCGAATCCGAAAAAGTGGATTTGGTACATCCCTAGTGCAAAGTGCAATTTTTGTAGGCAAAACAGGACGTGTATTACTTTTTTTTCCAGAATTTGTGTCCCTGCCAGTGCATCTTCCACCTTTTACATGTGCTGCATCATTTAAGCTGTTAATTGATGTCTGCTGTTTGTGAATGGCATGCAAGTTGCAGAGTACAGGCTGGATGGCTTCAGTTAAATGTCTGCATTAATACACAGTGCAAGCCAGTGGTGTAACTAAGGGATCCCCTGCAATTTTTTTCCTGGCTCCCACCCCCCCAGTGGAAATTAGGGGTCACCTGTGATGCACAAAAAATTTCAGGTAACCCACAATTTCATGTGCATCACTGGTCACCCGCAGGTGCCCCTACATGGGAAGCATACATGCACCCCCCCATCGGCATGGGGTCTGTTTCCTCTGTAGTTACAACACCAGTGCAAACAGATAGCAGTATGTATGGGCACAAGTACCTTTTAAAAATGCTATATCCAATTAATGCATTCTCAACTTGTTTTTATAAACTTGCAAGTTGCACTTGTAAATGACCCCTAAAATCATTGGCACTTTTTTTTTCTTTAGCTATTTCTTTGCTTTACAGAGAGTTGTTTACATGTATTAATATATTTTAACCAAGGCTAAAACTTATATATTTAATTCATAGATTCTACATTATGCCACTAGGGGGAGCAATGAAAATAAATAAAAAAAAACTTGGCAATGGCACTGCTGCAAAGTCTTCAAACATCACTGAAACCAACCTTCTCAACCAATCCAGTTTTAATAAATGGGCATAAGTGTCACTTGTCGAAGGCCCAGCAGGACAGGAGGAGCCGCCATAAGAACTGCTATAACTTGTCAATTGAAAATGGCAGGTCATGTTTTTTAATCAGCTGGAAAATGTCTACAACATCAGTCTATTTAATTCTCTGCAACTTTTTATTGGGTATTACAACTTTTTTTTGTAGTATTACATTTACATATAAGTTGTGAGTAAGACTGCAACCTGGCAATTTTACTGGCCTAGCTGGTAAATTGTAATAACTAGTCCTCTGACCCCAACACACCTCCAATCCACCTTAAATCCTCTTCTGAACTGCCCCAAACTCCTATCCAAAACTCCACCTCTACCTGCTTAACCCACACATTCTGCTCTAACAGCGATCCTGATGACATGGCCCCTCCCCATCTGTATCATTATCATACCCCTAATGTCAAGGACCTGCCCCCCAGCCAGTAAAGTGTAGGCAAAAAGGTGGGCACCCTAGTTGGGAGGTTATGCTTGTTTGTTTTCTGGCACTGAAAACAAAATGAGGAGGTCTATCCCTCATATAGGAGAATCAGTTGGTCAGTAAAGTCTGGCAAACTTTACCCCTGCAACTGCATTAAAAATATGGCCAGTCTGTGAGTAGATACACAGGTCTGTCTTACATGTACAGGGAGTATTTTTTTTAATGCTCATTAGGAAAGTCTAAAGAAGACAAAGGCATTGATATTGTACGGTCAGTGGAAGTAGAACAGAAAGAGGGCGCTCTATTACTGTGTTTCCAAGCAGAGTGAATGATGAACATGCGCAGACAATGACTTTTGATGCTGCTTTAATCACCTTTACTGTAAGCCCTGTATTAATGTATTCATTTGTCAGGTAGTCTAAACTAAGTTCCATTCCTCTCTGACGCCAGGGCCACAAAGGCCACTAAGCCATGCAACTGACCCTGGTGTATCTTGCTGCAGTATGGTGCCAAACAAAATGAAGTGAGTACAGTGTAGAAGGGGGGGGGGGTTGCATCTGCTATATTAAAGAATACTAAGACCAGTAATGCACATTAATAATCTGCATTCCCCAAGCATCGCTAGTGTTTCACACATAGGTAATGTCTATTTACCTGTTTCTCTGTTTTTGTTAAACTGTGCTGGCATTACATGATTCTCAAACTAAGATATAATTACCCCTTATTGGGGGCAGAACAGCCCTATTGGGTTTATTTCATGGTTAAATGATTCCCTTTTCTCTGTAATAATAAAACAGTACCTGTACTTGATCCCAACTAAGATATAATTACCCCTTATTGGGGGCAGAACAGCCCTATTGGGTTTATTTAATGGTTAAATGATTCCCCTTTCTCTGTAATAATAAAACAGTACCTGTACTTGATCCCAACTAAGATATAATTACCCCTTATTGGGAGCAGAACAGCCCTATTGGGTTTATTTAATGGTTAAATGATTCCCTTTTCTCTGTAATAATAAAACAGTACCTGTACTTGATCCCAACTAAGATATAATTACCCCTTATTGGGGGCAGAACAGCCCTATTGGGTTTATTTAATGGTTAAATGATTCCCCTTTCTCTGTAATAATAAAACAGTACCTGTACTTGATCCCAACTAAGATATAATTACCCCTTATTGGGGACAGAACAGCCCTATTGGGTTTATTTAATGGTTAAATGATTCCCTTTTCTCTGTAATAATAAAACAGTACCTGTACTTGATCCCAACTAAGATATAATTCATCCTATTGGAGGCAAAACAATCCTATTACTGTTTAAATCATTTTTTAGTAGACTTAAGGTAGGTGATCCTAATTATGGAAAGACCCCTTACCTGGAAAACCCCAGGTCCCGAGCATTCTGGATAACAGGTCCCATACCTGTAAATCAATGCTGGCATTAGAATTCTACACACCCCCTGTTGGTTACCTTTTACTCTCCCTCCCCCCCTCCCCCCCTATTTATACATTCCTCTATTTGTCATTCCATAGACAGGCTTGGCATGAACCCTGCCCCTAGCATGGTTTAGATTGCTGCTGGTTTGGGCTAGAATGGGTGGCAGGTCCAGAATGACTATGGGCCCCTTGAACATGTTCCTCTCACTGTAGCCTTTACAATTTGCGTACAACCTGGGCTACACTCCTGCAGTAGGATCAAATCATGTTCCAATCAGAAAAAAAAGCCACATATTGTGGGTCAGTCCCGGGCGGGGCTGTGAGTAGGTGGTTATAGGTAGGTTCTGTGTTTCTGACCAACTCATCCCTATTCCTTTAGGTTTCCTTTTCCCAGAGATCCCTGGGGCAAGCTTTTTTGAGCAAGGATTTACAGTTCCTGACCCAATTACCAATGACATAGGACTAATATTATTACTTTTTGCAGTTTCTTATACTGAACTGAGTTATACAATGAGGCTATTACATTACATGGGTATATTGCTGAACTTTTTCTGATCTAAAGGTATAAATGTATAGAGCTATTGAGTTTGTAAGGGAAAATTCTGAACAAACATAACTTAAAATGCCAGAACATCCAGAACACATGAAATTACTGTTATTTTGTGCGAATTCTAGACTTTATTTTGTCCCGCATAGTATGCTTCACTTCCTCGCTTCTTAATACTTAATTCAGTCCCAGTAGGTTTTTGAATTCCCGTGCAGAACAAATTATTCTGATTATACGGTAATTCCAAGGATTACAGGTCTGTGACACATTATCTTTATAGGGGAAAGGGTGGATTTTGTTCCTATAAATATTATGTCATCAGCAAGTCACCTTTACCCCCCATCATCTTTCATTTAGCAGTCAGGCTGACATTATGTTGTGCAGATCTCCTTGGTAAGGGCGTGAGTGCATGGAAATTGCTCGTACATCGTAAGACAGCGGAAGGGCAATGTCTAGCAATCAGTAACCATAGACGTTGTGATGGATTTACTAGAAAAACAGAATCCCACCATGTATAGCCGGAGTTGTTCCTCGGCTGGGCCTCCCCCACGTAGCCAGTGACTATTCTGTCTGTAACTTGCTCGGTCAACTGACTCACAGACATTCCCCTCCTGTGGCCGTTATCTACTCAGTTCTACTATATGTGAGTTACTGGAATTGTAGCCAAGGGAATAAAAGATGAGTTATACTGTATGTTATTCCTCAGAACAGAAGGCAGGCTGGATTCTATTTTAATTTCTATGCTATGTAATGAACTTGGTCACTATAGTTGAGAGTGTAACCATTAGGCAAGAGGGAGAAGGACAGATATTTTAGGCAGAAATTATGGAAATAGGTTTTGTCCAGGAAAATTCATACATTGTGGTTCTGGATGTTTCATCTGAGCCCATCTCTTTCCATGGTTAGTGTCGGTCTGAGAACAATGGAAGAGAAAAGCTAAATACCTACCCCCATATGTAATAAAATGCACAAAGTTTGCCCAGAAGCAGTAACCCATGGCAACCAATAAAATGCTTGCAACCCAGCAGGCCACGCTGCTCCATCCCTGCCCCCCAATGTGACCACGCATGTGCACTCATGGTGATGATGACAAGGGTTGGGTGGAGAGATAAGTGAGCATCGGGGAGCAGTAGGGACGGGTATCGTGAGCAAGACTCAAGGGACTTAAGGGCCTGGACTTGGGGTGCGGCAGATAAGAGGTACATGCCTAGAACCCCTTTTGCATTGCACCCTAAGACAATGCCTCTTCTGCCTACCCTTCGTTCCTGTCCTGGCCATATACACCTAACACCAGATAAAATGGAAATATTGAGCAATCTGCAGAGGGAAGTGTGGCCCTTAGGGCTCTAGGACTTGCATTTGTTGTCATGGTAAAGCCTTATATAATGATACACGCATATCTATATATTTCACATGAAATATACTCATTAACCATGAAATCTACAAACACTTAGCAGGAGTGTCACATTTACCTTTTAAACTTAGCCACGCACAGATTGACCTTTTAGGTATCTGACCATTGGCCAATGAGATAATGCATATTGCTTAAGTCAGCTAAACTAAAAAGCTACATACATCTTTAACCTATTAGACACTATAAAGCAGTAGCATTCAGATATTATTATATTCACGTCCCCGCTCAAGGTCCGGCAAGGTCCAGAAACTGTTCATGGTCAATTGGTCTCTACAAATCTCACTGTAAATAATCTTCTGTGTTCCAGAACTTTCTACAAGGGCAAAAAGGAATTTTCTCTAAATGTCACCCTAACTGGACTTCAGAATGCATATCTCCAGCCAAGGATCTTGGCTTCCCTGTCTATGAAGATTCTCATTCATCCAGGTCATGGTATACAGTATCTAGTAGAATTTAGTCTGAAGCAACTGGACTTTCTGTGTTCTTATATTTTACCACTCATCCCAGTGGCTTCTTCAGTTCAATTGAGTGGTAGGGAATTCAATATATCGAAATTGCAGCACTCCCATTTGATTTTCATAAAACTGCCTTTATTTTACATATGGCACAGACACAGCAACGTTTCGGACCTCCTGGTCCTTTCTCAAGCTAACAAAGAATGTTAGGGAATTCCCAGGTATTTAAACCCTAAAGAGCTCTGTAAAAGAATGGCCCAACATAGGAGGGCTGACGCCTCAGCGTCAAGCAGGGCCGGAACTAGGGGGCAGGAATAGGCAGCTGCCTAGGGCGCAACGATTGGGGGGCGCCAGGCAGCCTTTCCTGCCTACCCCTAGCCCACTCACTTTAGTCATTGCCCCCACCGCTTGTCATTACGCGGTGGGGGCAATGATATAGCCGCTAGCGCATCGTGAACCAGCGAGGTTGCCGACCGGATTGCCTAGGGCGCCCGGTCAGCTTGGCCCGCCCCTGGCGTCAAGTCTCAGCAATCTGTCTACATCTCAAGGAAAAGGGACACTCCTTTGAGGACAGCAATGTGCATATTTGGGACCAGGAAGACAGTTTGAAAGAGGTGTAAAAGAGGCCATCGAAGCTAAACTGGAGAAATCATCCCAGAACAGAGGAGGGGGCCTGCGACACCTCTTGTCAGCAACATACAATGCTGCTTTGACATCCTTACCCCCAGCAGTTTCATAAAAATTCACACTTCCAGTCATGTACATTGAAAGATTAACACCTGCCTCAATGAGAATCACGGTACCATTGTGACTGGATAACACTTTTACATATCTATGAGCTTTAGCTAATACGTAACTAAATAAGTTCAATGGAACCATTGTGATTGGGTGTCTGTGACCGTACTGCCCTTTAGGGTTTAAATAGTGGGAAATGCCCAGTACCACTTAGTTGAAATGAAGAAGCCACTCAGATGAGCAGTGAAAGAAAACCCAGAAAGTCCAGTTGCTTTATACTTAATTCTACTAAATACTGTATTCAGTAATTAGCAGTGTTAGCAGTGTTTGAAATGGAGTTAAGAGCAACCATATGTATAACAGGGACAATAATGCCACACACAGCTATCCCAATAAGGCCACTATTATAGCCGCCACATTCCATTCATGCACACAATCTGTTTTCTTTTTTCCACAGAAATGCAAAAACATTTTCAACAAAAAAAAACATAATTACATTTGCTTTTCCCTGTGTTACCCTGGTTGCTAAATTAAACACTAATGCTGGCACTGAACCCTCAAAAATGTTGCTCTTGGCAATCTTCCCCAAGACGGCTCTATTAAAACACAGTTGTAACTTTTCGAGGTTTGAATTTGCCAAACTCCTGTTTTTTTTTCATTCACGTGGGAGTCGCCTTGTTAGAAACACGTAATCTCGAATACAGGAGTCAACCTTAATTTGCAGCGGTCTGCTGAATGTGTCAGCACTTTAGCAATAAAACCGGACTGTGCCAAAAACATTTCTAAGAGAGTTTTACTTGGATTCTCCCACTTCATCTTGTTGACAAGGAATTCATTAGGGTCTTCACCTGTACTGAAACTTTATGGGAAGGGGGGGGGGGTTATTGGCAACTCTTTCCATGAGAAAGTCTCTTATTTTAGAAGCCCTATAACTCATATATAACTCATTTACGGGCAGACTTCTAGTACATTTATAGGACAAGGAAAGAATGATGATCCACCCATGGCCTTACCAAAATGCTATACTTTTACTGCACCAAAAACGTTACACGTATCGGCTTTTTAAAGTTTCTCCTGGCTTCTCAGACAGTAGGACACCATCTTTGATCCATCATCCGTTCTGTGCCGGTGCCAAGCCCAAGCCTTAGTCAAAGTTGGAAGTGGTTCCTACTCCTCAGTAAATTAGTAGTAACAATCACCAGTCTTTACCTATGCCTTTTTGGGCCCCAGAAATTTCTGCTGCAATGACCACAGGGGATTTGAGAAAGGATGGACAATAAGTAAATGGTTGGGAGTTAGGACAAGCAGCAAACAGTTATGGTCAAATTCAGGCAAGGGTCAGATCTTAGAAAAAAGAAGTAACCAGGGCTTGGGCAGCATCTGAGAACCAAAAGCTGACTTAAGGTGCCCATACACGTGAAGATCCGCTCGCTTGGCGAGGTTGCCAAGCGAGCGGATCTTCTCCCAATTTCCCTCACCTACGGGTGGGCGATATCAGGGAAAATGTAGGCTAATTCGAATTATAATGGCGGCAATGGGGCAATCAGTTCAGGGACCACATCAGCTCTAACTAAATCTTTTATCCTGCCCAATCGATATCTGGCCAATTTCAGGCCAGATATTAGTCGGGCATGCCCCTCGTTCCTGCCCCTACACGGGCCAATAAGCTGCCGAATCAGTCCAAGGGACCGATATCGGCAGCTACAATCGGCCTGTGTATGGGGACCTTTACGCAATGTTACAAACAGAAAATAGAAATTTACTTCTAAAAAAGGAGCCAAAATCTGTCAAGGAGAAGGGGTAGTGACGCCACAGTGTTAAATAATATAACAAAAGAAATCCAGCAGCACTAAGTGGTTTATACAGACAACAGACATATGCAAAAAGGCCCCCCTGGTCTTTATCAAACCTGGAATAAAGCTGGCACTCAGCTATGCACTCAGGAATCCACTCATTTGGTGAGGTAGCCAGATGAGCAGCTCTTTCTCTGATATGCCCACTTTAAGGTGGGCAATATTGTATTGATCTGATTGTTTGCTCTTGGGCCCAATGATTGGATCACATTAACAGGATACAGGCCATCAATGAGCTGATGCGCTCCTCACCCTAACAGGCAATTAAAACTGCTGACTGACATCTGGAGAATTTCAACCATGTATTGGTTAGGCAGGCCCATCTAAAGGCCCCACACACAGGCCAGTAAGCTGCTGACTCTGTCCGTTGCCAGCTTTTATTGGCTCATTTATGGCCACCTTACCTGGTATATATAATATCAAGTCCCTTCCCTCCCTTACAGGTTTATTCATAATGTATTAACTGATTGACACTGGACATCCAAATGGGAGTCATGAGTCCTGCATATGAAAGTGTATCACTTGTGACCCGCAATTTCATGCACAAACCAGAACGCACATGAAATCCAAAGTGAGGGAGTCCAGAGGAAAGCATTGTAACGCCCCTGGTTTCAGGTATGTCAGCTCAACATTTAAGTTAGCACTAAAAGTTCATATGATTTTGTTTCTAGGCACATAATAAACTGGACTTTTTCTTGTAACGTGGACATATGGATTGAATTATAAACTTCCGGACATTAAATAAACTTTGATCCACTTGAAATACATTGGTTATGGGATTACATCAACCAGGAAGGCGGGTAACCCAACCCTCCGCTTACTCTTTAGATACTGACCTTTACGTGTGTTACACTAGGCTTAATAAAGGGCCCAGCCCAAAACATTGCCCTTTTGACATATGTATGTGGGTTGAATAAACCACTTATTACACTGCAATAAAATATTGACAGGGTTAAATAAAACAATTATTACACTACGCAATAAAATATTGACCTCTAGGCAGGAGCAGTGTCAGACTGGGGTGGTCTGGGCCCACCAGTCTTCTAGCAGGCCTACCAGATGCTGTGGGAGTGATCCATCAAGACTGACTTGTGCCTGGGCTAGTGGGGAATGTGCCTGGGCCAGTTGGGGCTCATAAGTGGGTTTTTTTACCAGTGTCCTGTCTGCCCAGTCCAACCCTGTGCAGGAGAGTCGACGTCATCTACTTGTAACATTACATGTTAAATGTACAAAATATATGCGGAGTAATGTAATAAAAAATCCCACATATAGTAACCTATGCCAACCAATCAAATATTTGTTTTCAAACAGCTGACCAGGAAATACTAAAAGTTCATTGGCTGCTATGGACCACTAGACAAGTAGCATGACCTCATGACTCATGACCATTTATTAAATTTTTTATCCTATTACATAGGATAAAAGAGCAGCAAAATATATGGGCCCATTCATTAAAGTACGACAGATCCGATTACAAAAAATTTGTATCTTTTCTAAAGTTTAGAACTTTTGCATATTTCCTATGATATTTTCGTTAACTTACGTGACTTTTTTGTTCTTTGCGACAATTTGTGCAACAAAATCGTATTTGTCGCAATGAGTACGAATGTTTCATAATTCATTCAAGCTTCAGTATCGTGACTTTCCTTGGGCCAGGTTGGAGCTGCAGAGTGCCATTGAGCCCTATGGGAGACTTTCCTTGGGCCAGGTTGGAGCTGCAGAGTGCCATTGAGCCCTATGGGAGACTTTCTTGGGCCAGGTTGGAGCTGCAGAGTGCCATTGAGCCCTATGGGAGACTTTCCTTGGGCCGGGTTGGAGCTGCAGAATGCCATTGAGCCCTATGGGAGACTTTCCTTGGGCCGGGTTGAAGCTGCAGAGTGCCATTGAGCCCTATGGGAGACTTTCCTTGGGCCGGGTTGGAGCTGCAGAGTGCCATTGAGCCCTATGGGAGGCTTTCCTTGGGCCGGGTTGGAGCTGCAGAGTGCCATTGAGCCCTATGGGAGACTTTCCTTGGGCCAGTTTGGAGCTGCAGAGTGCCATTGAGCCCTATGGGAGACTTTCCTTGGGCCGGGTTGGAGCTGCAGAGTGCCATTGAGCCCTATGGGAGACTTTTCTTGGGCCAGGTTGGAGCTGCAGAGTGCCATTGAGCCCTATGGGAGACTTTCCTTGGGCCGGGTTGGAGCTGCAGAGTGCCATTGAGCCCTATGGGAGACTTTCCTTGGGCCAGTTTGGAGCTGCAGAGTGCCATTGAGCCCTATGGGAGACTTTCCTTGGGCCGGGTTGGAGCTGCAGAGTGCCATTGAGCCCTATGGGAGACTTTTCTTGGGCCAGGTTGGAGCTGCAGAGTGCCATTGAGCCCTATGGGAGACTTTCCTTGGGCCGGGTTGGAGCTGCAGAGTGCCATTGAGCCCTATGGGAGACTTTCCTTGGGCCGGGTTGGAGCTGCAGAGTGCCATTGAGCCCAATGGGAGACTTTCCTTGGGCCGGGTTGGAGCTGCAGAGTGCCATTGAGCCCTATGGGAGACTTTCCTTGGGCCGGGTTGGAGCTGCAGAGTGCCATTGAGCCCTATGGGAGACTTTCCTTGGGCCGGGTTGGAGCTGCAGAGTGCCATTGAGCCCTATGGGAGACTTTCCTTGGGCCGGGTTGGAGCTGCAGAGTGCCATTGAGCCCTATGGGAGACTTTCCTTGGGCCGGGTTGGAGCTGCAGAGTGCCACTGAGCCCTATGGGAGACTTTCCTTGGGCCGGGTTGGAGCTGCAGAGTGCCATTGAGTCCTATGGGAGGCTTCCAAAATCAATTTTCGCACCTTTTACGATCATTTGGATATGAAAATTTTGTAGGTTGGAGCTGCAGAGTACCATTGAGTTCTATGGGAGGATCCAAAAATCAATTTTCGCGCCGTTTACGATGGTTCGGATACGAAAATTTCGTAACTTTTGGATCGTACCACAATATTTTTGTATGGCCACAATACGAAATTTTTGTACAATTAACGCACATCAGAAATTATCGGATTTAATCCGAATTTTTACAAATCGTACTTTTAAAAGTCCAAAATTCGGACATTAATAAATCTCCCCCTATGAGTAACATTTAGGTCTAAAACCCACCAATTGTACCTCAGTATTACCAATAAAATATTTAACAAACTAAACAGTTCTCCATATAATCATTTAAGAGACATAACTGACATTAAGAACCATTGAAAAGTGCAAGTCAGCCTTGATGGATCCCTCCCACGGCGTCTGGTGGGCCAGGACCACAAGGCTAGCCAGACAGGTGGAGGATATTATCATCATCTCCAAACGCCCATATTCAGACGTCACTGTCATTGTGAAATGTTACAGCTGCCTGTTTCATTGGAGCAAGCTCACTGAACTCACAGTCAAAGAAAAAAAAAATTCCTCCTTAAAAAAAAAAGTCTGGTGGCCAGATGTTCCAGAAGCATTCAAGTCCGATGCAGGAGTGGTTTCCCCTGGAAGACGTTCTATTTAAATTGCTGGAAGATGAAAACTGTGATATTCTTAGTTTTGGTGTTCTTGGAAGAAACCTTTGGATGGGGATTTAAGAACGGAGTCCTCCACAATTCTATATGGTTGGGTAAGCCATTCTTATTTCCTTTGTACATTTTTCAAGTAGTGTAATACTGGAGGAAATAGAGGGTTTAGCCTTAGATTCAAGGATGTGCAATGACTGAATGTTGCCTAGTTTTATATATATAGGCACAGCCTTTGTTACAGTCGCTCAGAGTACATAATAAAACCATAAAAGGATCCCATACAGGACATTTTGGATACAGTGTAAAGTACAGTAATGGGGGAAATGTACAGTATGTCAGTCACTCAATTAAATGAGAAACACAGAGTGCAAAGGAGGTTAACAATTCCATTGTGGGTGCTCTCACGTCTTTATTGCATTACACACTAATTCAGGGAGGGTTCCTCACCTCAGCAGGAATGTGTGGCCCCCCCATCAAACCACTATAGATACCTATTAACCTCTAAACACACGGTAGGCAGCCACTATGGAAATGCTGCTTTGTTACACAAACTGGAATTGTGCGTAAGAATTGTTACCAGACTTAGGGAAGATTTTTATATAATAACATTAAGATGGAGCTCAGTTTACATTCGGGCAGTTGTGAAGTGGAGACAGATTTATGCCGTGTTGCACCCATGGTGCTTTGTCTATTCCAAAAATGGTAACAATAATCTTGGGCAGAGGTTTATATAATGCAATGCAGTTGTTGTCTTACATGTTTCTTTTAGTTTCCAATGCAATTATGTATTGTGGGCACCTAAAGGTAAAATTAAACAATAAGGATTTCCAGGAGGTTGATATAAATAAACCAGATGCCTGTTCCGGTCAATGGTGGGCAATTCCACCATCATTCTGTTTAGTGGGGTGTTAGAGCTCAGCACTGCTACGCAGCAACCATGAGCACTATCACCCATCCGAATCCTTACTCCCCAATGAAATCAAATATGGGACGGAATTAATGTGGACAGTGGACAGTGGACACACAAGCAGCGATCTCTGCATTCCCCATGAATAAGCTGTAGTTTTTTAGGTATAAATCCTGATATGACCTGGTTATATTTTTAGTATTAATTTGCTTAAATGTTTTTTCTTTTTTAACGTAATAAATAGATTAATAATATCACATTTGAAGGTGCTAGCAAGTGCATAATTGACTCCATAAAGGGTACCTATCACCCCTATATTGTTTCCCCCAATAGAGCCCACACTCCGTTTGGGGGAAACAATAGTTATTTTAAAAACAAAACTCCCAGCAAATTTTTCTGCAGTGAATTTTTGCACCCGTTTTGCAAAAAAATCAGCCAATGGTGAAACGTGGAGAAAAATCACTACTCAGGTCCTAAGCATTCTGAATAACAGGTCCCATACCTGTATAAACAGGAAAATATACAGGCATATCCTTTCATGACATAACACTATTCTCATAGACATAAATCTCTCTTACAGTGTGCCTTGGTACATTAGACTATTTACTTTTTATTTTACTCCATAGAACCAAAGCAGCTAGAAAACTAAGCATTAGAGGAAAAGCTCAGTCATAATATGTCACAAATTTACAACCCATTTTTACTAAAACCTAGTCAGACCTGTGATGCAAACTTCCCCTTTAAAGACTAATGACAGATGTGCCAAGCTATTTAGGTATTTATTAGGGGTCATTTACCACTGACCAGGGGAAGAAGTGCAAAGTGGGGGGCAGGGGGCACTTATGTGCCCCCCTTCCAATGAATATAATGACAAGACTGTTTTTATGAATTAATTAGTATAAGTACAGGTATGGGATCCATTATCCAGAAACCCATTATACAGAAAGCTCCGAATTACGGAAAGCCCATCTCCCATAGACTCCATTTTAATCAAATAATAATTCAATGATTTCCTTTTTCCCTGTAGTAATAAAACAGTAACTTGTATTTGATCCCAACTAAGATACAATTACCCCTTATTGGGGGCAGAACAGTCCTATTGGGTTTATTTAATGGTTAAATGATTCCCTTTTCTCTGTAATAATAAAACAGTACCTGTACTTGATCCCAACTAAGATATAATTACCCTTATTGGGGGCAGAACAGTCCTATTGGGTTTATTTAATGGTTAAATGATTCCCTTTTCTCTGTAATAATAAAACAGTACCTGTACTTGATCCCAACTAAGATATAATTACCCCTTATTGGGGGCAGAACAGTCCTATTGGGTTTATTTAATGGTTAAATGATTCCCTTTTCTCTGTAATAATAAAACAGTACCTGTACTTGATCCCAACTAAGATATAATTACCCCTTATTGGGGGCAGAACAGTCCTATTGGGTTTATTTAATGGTTAAATGATTCCCTTTTCTCTGTAATAATAAAACAGTAACTGTACTTGATCCCAACTAAGATATAATTACCCCTTATTGGGGGCAGAACAGCCCTATTGGGTTTATTTCATGGTTAATTGATTCCCTTTTCTCTGTAATAATAAAACAGTACCTGTACTTGATCCCAACTAAGATATAATTACCCCTTATTGGGGGCAGAACAGCCCTATTGGGTTTATTTAATGGTTAAATGATTCCCTTTTCTCTGTAATAATAAAACAGTACCTGTACTTGATCCCAACTAAGATATAATTACCCCTTATTGGGGGCAGAACAGCCCTATTGGGTTTATTTCATGGTTAAATGATTCCCTTTTCTCTGTAATAATAAAACAGTACCTTGTAACCGATCCCAACTAAGATATAAATAATAATAATTAATTAAATAATTAAATAATAATATTGGATACAGAACAACCGTATTGGGTTTAATTAAGGTTTTATTGATTTTTTAGCAGACTTAAGGTATGGAGATCCAAATTACGGAAATATCCAGAATATCCAGAATACCCATGGTCCCCAGCATTCTGAATAATGGGTCCTATACCTGTACTGGCTACTCAGTAACAAGGGACAGTTATATTATGAACAGTTAACTTAAATATACATTTTCAATCCACTGATTCATTGGTTTCTGGGAACCAGTCTGAATATGAAGTAATGTTCTGCTCAGCCAATGGTTCACGTGGGGACAAAGAATCCACAAGGAAAAGAAAAGGAGATTGGTGAATAACACCTGAAATGTTATATATATACCATTCCAATGTCTTGTGGTGAGCTCATCTTTAGAGATACTTTAACTAATGTGGAACATATGCCTGCACCCCAAGCACATGAAAATCACTATTTATTAAGATGATGAGTTCTTGGGAAAAGCATAACCCTCTTATTGGCAGAAACATCCATGATACAAAAGACTTCAGGGCTTCTGAAAATGATTTCATCACAGATATATGATCCATTATCCAGAACACTTGGGACCTGGGGTTTTTCCGAATAACTGATCTTTCTATAATTTGGATACTTCAAGCCTGATAAAATGTATTTACACATTAAATATACCAATATGGATTCATGCAGCTTAGTTACCATCAATTACAAGCTACTGTTTTATTATGACAGGGAAAAGGGAGATCATATTTAAAAAAAATAGAATTATTTGCTTAAAATGGACTTTCCTGTAATTCAGAGTCTTCTGACATGTTTCTGCATGAGGAATTCCATAGCTGTGCCAGAATTCACATAATGACTATGTAAAATGGCTTAAGTGATGGAAATAATAAGGCCTGGGAGCTTCACACTTTCCAAAAATGTTCAATATAACACTTTCTGCAGCCATTAAACACACTGTAAGCCATTTTTATTATGACTATTGATTTAACAACTTCCAAAAGCCTAAAAATGCCTGCTTTCCCCCCATATAAAGTTATGGAATCAGTTTTTCAAAAAACCCTTATCCAGAACTCTGAATTATGGGAAAGCCATCCCTTTTAATCAAATAACTCAAATATTTGAAAATATTCTCCTTTTTCTCTGTACAAGTGTGGTATCTATTATCCAGAATGCTGGCTATTGTAATTGGGATCTCCATAGTATGGGTACTGTTTTATTATTACAGAGAAAAGGGAATCATTTAACCATTAAATAAACCCAATAGGGCTGTTCTGCCCCCAATAAGGGGTAATTATATCTTAGTTGGGATCAAGTACAGGTACTGTTTTATTATTACAGAGAAAAGGGAATCATTTAACCATTAAATAAACCCAATAGGCCTGTTCTGCCCCCAATAAGGGGTAATTATATCTTAGTTGGGATCAAGTACAGGTACTGTTTTAATATTACAGAGAAAAGGGAATCATTTAACCATTAAATAAACCCAATAGGGCTGTTCTGCCCCAATAAGGGGTAATTATATCTTAGTTGGGATCAAGTACAGGTACTGTTTTATTATTACAGAGAAAAGGGAATCATTTAACCATGAAATAAACCCAATAGGATTGTTCTGCCCCAATAAGGGGTAATTATATCTTAGTTGGGATCAAGTACAGGTACTGTTTTATTATTACAGAGAAAAGGGAATCATTTAACCATTAAATAAACCCAATAGGGTTGTTCTGCCCCAATAAGGGGTAATTATATCTTAGTTGGGATCAAGTACAGGTACTGTTTTATTATTACAGAGAAAAGGGAATCATTTAACCATGAAATAAACCCAATAGGATTGTTCTGCCCCAATAAGGGGTAATTATATCTTAGTTGGGATCAAGTACAGGTACTGTTTTATTATAACAGAGAAAAGGGAATCATTTAAACATGAAATAAACCCAATAGGGCTGTTCTGCCCCCAATAAGGGATAATTATATCTTAGTTGGGATCAAGTACAGGTACTGTTTTATTATTACAGAGAAAAGGGAATCATTTAACCATTAAATAAACCCAATAGGGCTGTTCTGCCCCCAATAAGGGGTAATTATATCTTAGTTGGGATCAAGTACAGGTACTGTTTTATTATTACAGAGAAAAAAGGAATCATTTAAACAAATGTGATTTATTTGATTAAAATGGAGTCTATGGCAGATGGTCTTCCCATAATTCAGAGCTTTCTGGATAACAGGTTTCCAGATAACGGTTCCTATACCTGTAACAAAACAATACCATTTCCGGAAAACCCAAGTTCACAGGCATTCTGGATAACAGGTCTCAGTCTGTACAGGGCTACATTTAAGAAGCAGAATCATTCATTCTCTCCTGCACTGTTCAGTTGTGCAAGCATTAACACTGATCCTGATTTATATTCCGGATACATAATGTTCCATCTTGACATTATTTTCCTTCCAAGAAGGGAATCCTAGGCCGAAACCTCACAAAATCTGGCACGGGTTGTTTTTGATGATCCGAGGATGTGAGTTGATCCGTCAAAAATGTAGCGCTCTGTAAGAATGGAAAGAGAGTGGCCCGATAGGACGTCAACCCATTTGTACTGCCAAAAGCTTTGCATTGTTTTCAAATAAATGATACAAGTTTGTGTACAAAACATTTACACCCCCAAGTGCTTTGGAAAGGGCGGGGGAATCCATCCTAGAATTTCTGACAGCATAATATAAGCTCAGTGAGGAAAATGTAAATCCTGAAATTAATGTAAAAATTCTGAGCAATTTTGAAATTTACTTTTTTTCTAGTTTTCCTTATAGCAGTCTTTTACACAATAGATATTGAGATTGTTATCCAGAAATCTGTTATACAGAAAGCTCCAAATTATGGGAAGGCCATCTCCCACAGACTCCATTTTAATCAAATGATTCAAATTTTAAAAATTGATTCCCTTTACTTTGTAATAATAAAACAGTACCTTGTACTTGATCCAAAGATATAATTAATACTGATTGGAGGCAAAACAATCCTATTGGGTTTAATTATAATTTAATGCTTAAATAATATTTTAGTAGACTTAGGTATAGAGATCCAAATTATGGAAAGACCCCTCATCTGAAAAACCCCAGGTCCTGAGCATTCTGGATAACAGGTCCTATACCTGTACTATTATAATTAGGGTTGCCACCTTTTGCAGTGGGGAAGCCAAGGGAAAGCAAATTACATTAGGGGCAGGGGGTTTTGGAGGTGTGGCTGGTGGCATTTCAGGGCTGATTTATGATGTCGGGGGGTTATGGTGTGAAGATCATCAGTTGGCTAATCATCATGCCATTCGTTTCAAAGTCCTGGCCAGATTTCCAAATTAGGAATTTAGTTTTATTATAATTAGGGTTACTACCTATCCGGTTTTTACCCGGACTGTTTTGTACTTGGAAGGACTGTCCAGGTGAAAACTGGACAGGTGGCAACCCTAATTATAATAAAATAGAAATAATAGCACCTCCTGCTGTTTATCTGCTCACTCATTTCATTTTCTGAGCAAAGCAACATCATTTGGATGCTTAAAAGTCTGCAGCACCTACTTCTGCTCATTACTAATACGTCAAGTTGCATGCAATGTTATTTGGGGCCTATATTAAACATAATGACAATCCTAAGTAAGTGGCATCTCATTACTCCCCCCCCCCGCATACTTTCCCATACACGTACGGATGCAAGTCGCCATGTTTTTTTGCCTATAATTCGGCTATGCTTCGAGCTGCATCCATCACAAAATAGATGATAGATGCAGTTCTGCTCGGGTTTTGCCTCAAATCAAGTGCACTTTGCATTTAACACAAGGATCCTCAAACTTCTTAAGCAAGGGGCCAGACTGTAGGGGGGGGTGGACCACCACAAACCAAACCGTCCTGTCAAACTATGGCCCACTCCTGCTCCCGCACTCTGTCCGTCCACCCTCCCGCTGCTTGCTGAGTCCTCCCTCTGCCCGCTGAGTCCTACCTCTTCCAGCTTCCCCCGCTCTGTCCGTCTTCCCAGCTCCCACTTAACGCTGAGTCCTCTCTCTGCCAGCGCCATCCATCCTCCCTCACAGCTACCCCGTCCTGCTCCCCGCTCAGTTCTCTCTCTCCGCTGCCAGGGGATCTGGCCCACGGGCCATAGTTTGAGGACCTCTGATCTAACATGTTCAGGGTGGGGGATGTGTTACTTCTAGGATGCATGTTCAAAACCTTTTGCATTTGATTCACTAGACGCAAGTCTGATAAACCTATTGACGCCCACTGTGGGACCCTCAGGCCACCAGGGTGGTGGCAGCTCCAGGGTTCACCGTGTCAATAGCAAAGTTGCACACCATAGGGTACTGTGGGTTTCTGCACCTCTTTTTGACCAACTGATACCCACACTATGACTTTCAAGGAAAAGGGTGACTGAGTGATTAGGCCACCTAGGCTGAGTTGATGGCACCATAATGAACTGCTCTGGAATAAAAACAAATGATTAAATGTATGAAACAGGACACAGCGTGCTTTCTCTGGGCCCAGCAATATGAACAATATGTCCTCTAATGTCACATTTGCATGTAAACTGTTAGTTTTCTATTCCCTATTTATGTATGGCTTAAACCTTTTCATTACTCAGTCAAGAGCTGAGGATGTTGTCCATTAACATATTATGTCATCTGAAAATTTGACTTTACAAAGCCTGAGAGCTGAATCCTGGGGGGTAGAAATAAAACTAGATCATCTAAATATGGAACATGTTGTTTTCTGCCAGGCATTGGCTGAGTACCCCCTTAGTTATTGAAATAAATCCCTCGGCTTGGGACCACCACTAAGTTGTGCCTTATACAGAGCTGCATGTAAGTAAGGACATAAGTGACTAAACAATACTGCCATTGTTCCTTGGTCTGTTCTACAGAACAAGCAGCTGGAGTCTATCACAGGGAATCACGGAATGGAAAGTATAAACTTACCTATCGGGAGGCCAAAGCTGTGTGTGAATATGAGGGGGGGCGCCTGGCTACGTACGAGCAACTGGAAGCAGCGAGACAAATAGGTAATACACACTGTACTGTAAAGCAAGGACTGCTGTCATTGGCTAATGCTCAATTATATCTACAGCTAGTCTATGAACTCATTTGTAAGATTAATGTTTTATTCCATGCATTGGCATATAAATATATATATATATATATATATACATATATATATATATATATACTGTATATACATATATATACTGTATATATATATTGCTGATATCAATGGCATTACATATCATCTATTCTATCTTATGTATGTCTATATCTATGTATCTATGCATTGTTTCTATCCACAATCTATCTGTTATCTGACTATATACAGTATTACCTATATTATCTATCTATTGTTTATCTGTCTATATACCTATCCACCAAGTACTGTTAGAAATGTCTATCTATCTATCTATCTATCTATCTATCATCTATCTATCAATCTAGTCTATGAACTTGTTTATAAGATAAATGTTTTATTCTATTCATTGCCTCATATATATATATTGTTGATACCAATGGAAAGACATTTCAACTGTCTGTTATCTGACTATATACAATATTACTTATATTATCTATCTATTGTTAATCTGTCTATATACCTATCCACCAAGTACTAGTAGAAGAAAATACATCTATCTATCTATCTATCTATCATCTATCTATCTATCTATCTATCTATCTATCTATCTATCATCTATCTATCTATCTATCTATCTGTGTTTATCTATCTATCTATCTATCTATCTATCTATCTGTGTTTATCTATCTATCTATCTATCTATGTATCTGTCTATATATCCTTTATCTGACTATATATCTATCCACCGAGCACCAGTAGAAGAAAATACATGTGCTGATTTCTAATAAAGTTGATCCTGTAAATGATGTTTTTCCTGTTAGTTTAGTTCTGTTCCTCCTGGGAGCCATTAACTTGGAGGTCAGTGACCTTTAGCTTTATTGGTGGTCTGAAGAGGAGGAGCAGCCCAGGGCATTTTATTGTTCACAGCTTCCGGGTTTCAATAATGGTTCAGTATTTATTTAAAGATACATTAAGTCCCCACATGTGCACTGCACTGAGCTGATGGACTTGCTCATGAGAAAGATAGATCTGTCAACATGTCTTGCCTTATGCTTCTTCCATCACTGATTTGCCTCTGTCTGTTGTGCTGCTTGTGTCCTCCCCAATTTATGGTACAGGACCAACTTTGACAACATCTCTTTTTGGAGGTGAAATGTGTGAGCCCACCTCTGTAATATACCCCAAGTGCAAATCTGTCGGTAGCCTTTATTTAGTAACAGATTTACAGGTTTACTATTATTAACTACAGTAATATAAGTTAAGGTTGATGTGTGATATCCCCACTCTCTTTTCCTTTTGCCTAGGGCAGGGATCCCCAACCTTTCTTACTCCTGAACCACGGTCACATGTAAAAAGACTTGGAGAGCAACACAAGCATCATACAAGTTCATGGAGGAGCCAAATAAGGGCTGTGATTGGCTATTAGGCAGCCTCTATGCACCCTATCAGCTTACAGGGGGCTTTATTTGGTAGGAAATTTTGTTTTTATTCAACCAAAACTTGCCCCCAAGTCAGGAATTCAAAAAAATCTACCTGGTTTGGGGGCACTGAGAGCAACATCCAAGTTGTTGGTGAGCAACATGTTGCCCCCGAGCCACTGGTTGGGGATCACTGGCCTAGGGTCTTCATAAACGAGTTTCCCTATAATCTAATTTTTTTGTAGGTTTGGATGTATTCATCGTATATACTGCAACCAGCACACTTCTTAACCTATTAGTACTCATTTGTAGAAATCCAAAAAATAAGAAAAAAGCTTCAGCAGGTTTACTGCAAAACATTTATTGTGGGTAGTGTGTTACCACTACTCACAATAAATGTTTTGCAGTAAACCTGCTGAAGCTTTTTTCCTATTTTTTTGGATTTCTACAATTGTATTTGGTTGTAGCACAGAGCAACAACTAGGAGCTAAAGCTTTTTTTCGTAAGTATTTTTTTTGTAAGTATTTTATACAAAGTTCACCAACCATTTTTTAATTCTATTAGTACTCATTTAGTGGTTCTGTAACCCATAATATTGTGTATTTTATGATGACAGGGCTGAAGAATATATTGGTACTTTATACATAAACTATAACATGCAGTATAATAATAAAAGGTTAAATACCATTTTAGTAAGTGAGAAAATAGGGAGCAACTGTTATTAAAAGAGAAGAAAATGTTCAATCACTAGGGGGTGCCAAATGTTAGGCACCCCCAGGGATTTTAATCACTTACCTGATACCCTGAGCAGGGGGCATACACAGTAAAGTGAAAAGCTGAACTTTTCTTTTGAAGCAAGAAAAAAGAGCATCGCTCTCTTAAGTTTACCCCGGGCCTGTACAGTCCTGGGGTATCAGGTTTGTGATTACAATCACTGGGGGGGAAGCTGCCTAACATTAGGCATCCCCAGCAATTTCCTTCTCCTTTACCACCTGTACTATAATAGTGGTCCCAGAATTGGTCTGATTTCCATTTTGGAGCCATCATGATGACAATTTATGGCCATAGCAGCTACTGCGAGTTGTTCTCCACTTGTCTTATACAGTGAATTATTAACAATGGCTTCAGAATGTAAAGGGAAAATAAGGCAACTCCGTATGGCATTACAAACGTCTTGGGAACAAGTGGCGATTAATCATTATGTAATGTTGACTTTGAAGGGTAGAGGCTTTGCTGAACAGGCTTCAAAAGGTCCTAAGACATTGAAAGTTTGGAGAGAAGGGGACAGTCTGAAGGGCTGCATCAGAGCTAACAGATAAAATAAACCATTTATTTGAGAATGGCATGAAGGGCAGAGTAAGAAATGAATTCCAACCAGATATAGGGAGCCAATAATAAGGTTCTGCCCATGGGAGCAGCAGCTGTGGGACGCAGGGGAGGTGGATAAATTCAGTGGCAGAACTTAAAACAGACTGAATTGAAGGAAGTCTGTTAATAAGAGGATCACACAAGGGGTTGGCTACACAAGCAAGGAAGATATTTTTCTCCCTCAGAGCCTAATTGGAAACAGTTTTCTTTTCCTTTTTCCTTTTAGATCAGCTAAAAGCAATTACTTGAGGAAATGTTTGACTTCCATGGACATGTATCGCACAGGCACTCAATGAGAAAATCTTCAGGCAGAATTATTTAAAGATACATTAAGTCCCCACATGTGCACTGCACTGAGCTGATGGACTTGCTCACGAGAAAGACAGATCTGTCAACATGTCTTGCCTTATGCTTTATGTTTTATGGTACTCCAATAAAACTATTTTTAATAAAGAATTCTGCCTGAAGATTTGCTCATTGAGTGCCTGCTCTTCAAAAAAGTGATATTGCTGAACTAGCTGAAGGCTCGGGGTGGGGGGGTGGGGGGCACCCCTGAGCCTCTATTCCTTTGTGGTGAGTTGGACACATGTTTCATGGATGTGTATGTTTTCTAACCTCTTTATGGAAACACTGATACACAATCTAATGCCTATACATTTCTCCCATGTCCCCTGCATTGAGTTCTGCCTCCCAGAAACCTGGATATGTGCAGTTCAGCAGTGGGCAGTATGCTAGCATTTGTAGAGGAACTGCACCAAGGGGACCCTGGAGGCCTACGGGCACGCAATGAGATGTTTATCTTTGTTGTTATATGGGAATATTAAAATATAGTAGTTCAGCTTGATTTGTAGACTTGCTGAATAAAATCCGCCTATTAATTCTTCAGTCAGTGGGATGATTTACTAATGGGCCACAGTGCTATCATTTATGCCATGTATTGTAAGCACAAATCCATGCTTTTGCTGATTAAGACAAGCAGAAGTATCAAAAGGACATTATTCTTCTTCTTTATTTGTAAGCAGGACATTGATCCTACATCATGCCCATCAGTCCCTGCCCTAATATACTTGAGGATATTCTTAAGAACTATGAATATTTGGTACAGGTATGGGACCCATCATCTAGAATACTCGGGACCTGGGATTTTCCGTATAAGGGGTCTTCCCTTAATTCGGATCTCCCACCTTAAGTCTACTAAAAAAATTATTTAAGCAATATTTAAACCCAATAGTATTGTTTGGCCTCCAATAAGAATTAATTATATCTTAGTTGGGATCAAGTACAGGTACTGTTTTATTATTACAGAGAAAAGGGAATCATTTAATCATTAAATAAACCCAATAGGGCTGTTCTGCCCCCAATAAGGGGTAATTATATCTTAGTTGGGATCAAGTACAGGTACTGTTTTAATATTACAGAGAAAAGGGAATCATTTAACCATTAAATAAACCCAATAGGGCTGTTCTGCCCCCAATAAGGGGTAATTATATCTTAGTTGGGATCAAGTACAGGTACTGTTTTATTATTACAGAGAAAAGGGAATCATTTAACCATTAAATAAACCCAATAGGGCTGTTCTGCCCCCAATAAGGGGTAATTATATCTTAGTTGGGATCAAGTACAGGTACTGTTTTATTATTACAGAGAAAAGGGAATCATTTAACCATTAAATAAACCCAATAGGGCTGTTCTGCCCCCAATAAGGGGTAATTATATCTTAGTTGGGATCAAGTACAGGTACTGTTTTATTATTACAGAGAAAAGGGAATCATTTAACCATTAAATAAACCCAATAGTATTGTTTTGCCCCCAATAAGGGGTAATTATATCTTAGTTGGGATCAAGTACAGGTACTGTTTTATTATTACAGAGAAAAGGGAATCATTTAACCATTAAATAAACCCAACAGGGCTGTTCTGCCCCCAATAAGGGGTAATTATATCTTAGTTGGGATCAAGTACAGGTACTGTTTTATTATTACAGAGAAAAGGGAATCATTTAACCATTAAATAAACCCAATAGGGCTGTTCTGCCCCAATAAGGGGTAATTATATCTTAGTTGGGATCAAGTACAGGTACTGTTTTATTATTACAGAGAAAAGGGAATCATTTAACCATTAAATAAACCCAATAGGGCTGTTCTGCCCCAATAAGGGGTAATTATATCTTAGTTGGGATCAAGTACAAGGTACTGTTTAATTATTACAGAGAATAAGAAAAAACATTTTTAAAAATGTGAATTATTTGATTATAATGGAGTCTATAGGAGATGGGCATTCTGTAATTCGGAACTTTCTGGATAATTGGTTTCTGGATAAGGGGTCCGATACCTGTATTTATTAAAGATATAATTCTGTAAAAAGTCACCAGAGAAAATCTGGTGAGATTCAATAGAAATCAATGTGAATTGTCTCTAACAATTTGGTTTATTGATCTATTTTCCCAATGTATTAAAACAATCGATTTTTTTAGCCTCATTGAAAATTCATGGAACAATGTGATTGTTGGCAGTGTTGCAAGGGTGGTGCCATAAAGGGAAGTGCATTATACAAATATATACAGTAAGTGTGTGTGTGTTTACATAAATATAAACTGTGTTTACTCGACTGCTCCGTAATTCAATTAAAGCCATTACAGTTGATTTATGAACCCTGCTACAATGAGGCAATTGGGAGAGAAAATGTTTATATCACTATTGAAGACAAATGTAACCCAGACCACATGAAAGATAATGTTTTCAATGCTGTAACCGTGACAACCAGCGCAGAAATGTTTATTTCTAAACTGTAAGTGGTACTGAAATATGTGGCCGTGTCTGTGTATAGCTTATTCTTGTGCAAGACTCTAAGCGCCAAGCAGAGTGCCAGCTTTCTAGCATAATCATCTTTTAATTACTGCCTGTCTGAAATTACATAAACATCAACCGAAGTGTTTAACCTGGTATGTGCTGTAAATTATAGTCTGGGGCTTTGAGTGTATATTGGGCCCCCTCCCCAGCCCATCGTGGGAGCATAACCACCCACATCCATAGTAAGTCTATGTCAATTTATATAGCTCAGCACCAAGTAATAAGGCTATTTAACCTTTTATATGGCTCAATGCCCTGGTACCTAGCTCTGTGCTCAGTTACATTCTTCTGTTTTCATTTTTATATTTCCACTCATTATATTATATATATTACTTTCTTTTAACCCGAATTCCCTTCTGTGAACAACATGTGTTGAATAGCCGATACACAATTTTGTCAAAAGGGGATATACAGTAGGCAGCAAGACCATAGGTCATTCTAGTGGGGAGCAAAGAGCACCCCCTTGGGGCAACAAATGCCATTCCAGCCCCCCTCCATTACTGTTCTGCCCCCCCCCCAAGGCCTACGATTTTCATTATGGACACGCTCCCCCAGCTTTTACATCTAGTGCTGGGGGTAAGGGTAGTCCAAAGTTACGCCACTAGTTTTTTGATGTCTGCAAATGACTGTGTAAAAGTAAGTACTAACACAGAAGCATACAAGGGTCATTTACTTGCCAAACTGCAGTTATGGGGCTGAACTATTTTACTGCAGTGAGTTGTGCTAAAAATTCCATTCAATGCCCCCCAGAATAGATACTTAACCAACAGATGCTAATGTGGTGTTTTCTTTATTAATGGTAAGGTAATAAAAGGTTCATCGTTTGCTATAGGTCTAGTATCCCATAGCAACCAATAAGTTGCAGCACTTGTTTGAATGCAAATTTCTGATTGGTTGCTGTCAGTTACTAGAACGGGGCTATCAACTAGTTTGTGTTCTAAAAGGAATTTAAAATAAAAATTGATGTCATACTTTGCTCTCTCCAAACCAGTGGCTGAAAGGTTAAAACACAAAAAAACTCCCAAAGAATTAGGAGATTTTTTTTAATTTTGGAAAGCAGTATTAAGTGGCCTATTAAAGAATTTTACTAAACTGGAGTATATATATATCAGTAAATATTGCACTTTTACATCCTTTCCCTTGAGCCACCATTTTGTGATGGGCTGTGTGGTCCGAGATCAGCTGACAGGAAGTGATGCAGCTCTAACTGTAACAGGAAGTAGTGTGGGAGTAAAAGACAGAACTCTGTCCATTCATTGGCTGATGGGGCCTAGCATGTATGTGTGCCTTGGCTTGTTTGTGTGCACTGTGAATCCTAAGATCCCAGGGGGCGGCGCTTAATTCTTAAAATGGCATTTTCTATTTAGGATTACCCAGTGGCACATACTACTAAAAAAGTATACTTTTATAAAAATGGTTTATTAAGATGAAGCAGGGTTTTACTTATTTGGCTGTTTTATGTGATATATTTTTATAGGGAACGATATTGTTGGGGGTATAGTCAATATGCACTCCTTGCACTTCCATATAGCTGAGCTCGGAATCACTGCTTTCCTCCTGCCTCCAGTTCCAAACTGAGCACGTCTGCGTCTCTAGGCTCATTGGAAACCTCTGAAATGGTTGCAGCAGGTTTCCCACAGCAGCTTGCGTCAGTCGCTACAGCAAAGTTAGTCTCAATTATGCAGGAATCATGGGGGAAAAACACTGCAGTTGGCAATTGTGTAAGAAATTTGCACTTTGCACTGTAATGTATCGGTAAATGGCACCAAATCCACTATTTTAGGATCCGGCGGAACCCTGAATCATTTGCGAAAGATTTGCCCGAATACCAAGCCGAATCTCAATCCTGGATTCAGTGCATTCCTAATATAAATGCAACATTCAACCATCCTGCTTTTGCTAACAATACAACCCTCAGCCTTCCCAACAGCTTGGAGGTCCATATACAGGTATAGGACCCATTATCCAAAATGCTCAGGACCAAGGCTATTCCAGATAAGGGGTCTTTCTGTAATTTGGATCTTCATACCTTAAGTCCACTAAAAAAATCAATAAAACATTAATTAAACTTTATAGGATGGTTTTGCTTTCAAAAAGGATTATATATTATATCTTAGTTGGGATCAATTATAAGGTGCTGTTTTATTATTACAGAGAAAAACCAAATCAGTTTTAAAATTCTGAACCATTTAATGAAAATAGAGTCTATGGGAGACAGGCTTTCCATAATTCGGAGCTTTCTGGATAACGGGTTTCTGGATAACGGATCCCATATCTGTACTGTAAACTAAAGCTGGAGGCTGCAAAACAGATAGGTACCGAAAATATGTTATTGACCTAATATTATGCCACAGTTAGTCTGGGAAGTGAATAAGAATTTTTTTTTAAATTTGGACCCTAAAAATTGGCCCGCAACAACATCAGCTGCACAAATCATTCAAGCTTTATTCTGAATAAATGATATAATAGTGAAAAGGCTGCACCCGACAGAAGTTCGATTACAACTTTGGACAGAAGAGTTACGGATGTGTAGGAAAAGGCCTTGACGTAATCCAATTTTATTTCCTATTGTGTAAATGTGTTTAATCTCTTCTAAAAATACTCCTCAGGGGCATTTACTTTCCAGGCCATGTGCAAGTGATTTAGGTTTGGCACGGATAGAATAATGGCATTGTGTAAGTCTAGCAGTGACTTGGTGCTTTCATGAGATCATTTCCTCTCAGTCGCCAGATGACCTAGTATTGAGTCAAGCTCTGCCCTACAACTTTAGCTTGTGATTGGTTTACTATCAGAATGGCTAGGAACCCACGTGCAGGCACCTCTTGTGCCCACGGCTTTGGATCTTGCCAAAAAAGAAGATAAGAGGGGACTGTTTTTATTGGATCAAAGCAGGGTAATTCAACATATAAGTAACACAGGGAGTCAATTAATCCTTCCTGGTCTTGTTTATTCCAGTCATGTAGGAAAGACTAAAGTTAAAATTCTGAAGCTTTCCCTTACAAACAACTTGTTGAGTAACAAAGCCACCACTTATGGCCAAATGTCTCAATCGTAGTTTTTATAACCCATAACTAATGTATGAAAGCCACCAGAAACGAAGTTCAGTTGTAATAACTATGCTTCCTTTGCAGGTTTCCATGTATGCGCCGCTGGATGGTTGCACAAAGGAAGAGTCGGCTATCCCATAGTAAAGCCTACATTTAACTGTGGGTTCGGAAAGAAAGGCATCATAGATTATGGATTTCGGCTAAACAAAAGTGAACGATGGGACACCTACTGCTACAATCCCCACTGTATGTAACAGAGCATGAGTCTTAGCAAAAATCTTATTTAATAACAAAGGTGCTAAACTGTACCTGTGTGGTTGCCCAAAGAACATTTTAACATTAAATAAACCCAATAGGATTGTTTCACCACCAATATGGATCTGTGCAGCTTTGTCACTATCAAGTACAGGTACTGTTTTATTATTACAGAGAAAAGGGAATCATTTAACCATTAAATAAACCCAATAGGGCTGTTCTGCCCCCAATAAGGGGTAATTATATCTTAGTTGGGATCAAGTACAAGTACTGTTTTATTATTACAGAGAAAAGGGAATCATTTAACCATTAAATAAACCCAATAGGGCTGTTCTGCCCCCAATAAGGGGTAATTATATCTTAGTTGGGATCAAGTACAGGTACTGTTTTATTATTACAGAGAAAAGGGAATCATTTAACCATTAAATAAACCCAATAGGGCTGTTCTGCCCCCAATAAGGGGTAATTATATCTTAGTTGGGATCAAGTACAGGTACTGTTTTATTATTACAGAGAAAAGGGAATCATTTAACCATTAAATAAACCCAATAGGGCTGTTCTGCCCCCAATAAGGGGTAATTATATCATTAAAAAATCATGAAAATCATTAAAACAAATAAGAATTATTTGTTTAAAATAAACGAAGGAGATGGCCTTCTTGTAGCTCGAGTTTACCGACTATCAGGTTTTAGGATAATAGTGTTAGTGAACATAAGTATGGTGCATCATTGGGAATGCTCACCACTGAACATAACACACGTGACTGTGCATCGATTAGCGCCTATCTAGTGCCATTTTGTTACCATAAGATCAAAATGTGCCCATGTGTGTTGGCCTCATGCAAAAGGAGGGCTAACTGAATGCTAGCAACCACCAATTAAGGTCTTTTGACTATTTGTAAGTCCTGTTAGTGCGGACCTTTGCTTATCTTTGAATGAAGGGTTTCAAGAAAAGAGATCCCATATGCATATGACACCTTTTGAGGATTTCATACTTTCCAGCATTGTATAATGAAACTTTGGGGTGTTTTCGGCCACTACACTAGCTACAACAAATTAGGTCCTGACCTACCAAAACTCCACCCACTTTTGAATTCAATACTATAAAATGATAATTGTGTGTGATGCCATGGTTCCACTGTGGTGTGCAGAATCTTTAGAATCCGAATCACGAATGGGAAAAAATTGTATTGGAAACGAAAATTTCAGAAGATCGCAAATATCACGAAAATGCTGACGAAAAAATTGTATTAGTCACGATAATATCGTATTGGCGATCCGAAAATCACAAAATTTTCATACCGAACAATTGTAAACAGTGGTAAAACCTTTCCAATTTTTTCGTACAAACGTCCGAAAAAGTCGTGCGTCGTACGAAAAAGTCGTGCGGACGCCCGAAAAAATCGGCAAAAATACGCTCGGAGCGTTCGCATGAACGCTCGAGGGTTCGTGCTTTTGTAAATGTGCCCCTTAGGGGCACATTTACTAATCCACAAATCCGAATCACGAATGGGAATAAATCTTATTGGAAACGAAAATTTCAGAAGATCGCATATCATGAAAATGCTTACGAAAAAATCGTATTAGTCACGATAATATCGTATTGGCGATCCGAAAGTCACGAAATTTTCGTACGGAACAATTGTAAACAACGGTAAAACCTTTCCGATTTTTTCGTGCAAACGTCCGAAAAAGTAGTGCGCTGTACGAAAAAGTCGTGCGCTGTACGAAAAAGTCGTTCACTGTACGAAAAAGTCGTGCAGACGCCCGAAAAAATCGGCGAAAATACGCTCGGAGCGTTCGTGCTTTTGTAAATGTGCCCCTTAGTGTGGCTAGGAATAAAGGTTTTATCCTAAAATTAACTCCAACATTTTAGACTTCAATGGTTCATTTTATTTCACTGAAATTTGCAGTTAACTAAACCATTGTTCTCTTCACAGCAAGATATTAAGAACTTTCCAGGTACACTTGGGGGCTGATTTACTAACCCACGAATCCGACCCGAATTGGAAAAGTTCCGACTTGAAAACGAACATTTTGCGACTTTTTCGTATGTTTTGCGATTTTTTCGGATTCCGTACGAATTTTTCGTTACCAATACGATTTTTGCGTAAAAACGCGAGTTTTTCGTATCCATTACGAAAGTTGCGTAAAAAGTTGCGCATTTTTCGTAGCGTTAAAACTACTTTTCGCGTAAGTTTTAACGCTACGCAAAATGCGCAACTTTTTACGCAACTTTCGTAAAGGATAGGAAAACTCGCGTTTTTACGCAAAAATCGTATTGGATCCGAAAAATTCGTAAAGAATCCGAAAAAATCGCAAAACATACGAAAAAATCGCAAAGTACCGATCATTACGAAAAAAACGCAATCGGACTCCATTCGACCCGTTCGTGGGTAAGTAAATCAGCCCCTTAGGGTTGCCACTGAGTGAAGCCGGTTAAACACCAGTCAAATCTATTGAGCAACTACACATGAAGTAGAAAAACTATGTATAGTATCAGTTACCTGTCTACTACTATTGATTACTAGTACTATATTTTAGAAACATTGTATGATTTAACAGAGAGAGAGATTCAAATGAATAACTCCATATTTCTGTGATTGTTGCAGCAAAAGAGTGTGGCGGGGTGCTCACAGAGCCAGAGCGCATCATTAAATCCCCTGGATATCCAAATAACTATGAAAATGACCAGATTTGCTACTGGCATATCCGGGTCAATTATGGCCAGCGCGTTTTTATAGAGTTTCTGGACATTGACATCGAAGAGGACATCGACTGCCTGTCCGATTACTTTGAAATATATGACAGCTATGATGACATTCATGGGTTGGTAGGAAGGTAATTGCATAAGTTGATACTGAAATGATCCTTCTCTTGGCGACCTTCTGCTTCAAACGACATGCAAACACCACATACCCAAGGGAATCTATGGCCAAAAAGTGGTTTCTAACCCTAACAGAATCTTAAATCAGTTTAGTGTAATCCTTACTCTTGCAGTCTCTTCAGGTTTAAGATGTATTAAGATCAGCAACCTTTCAATGTTCTTTCCCAACTAGTCTTTAAAGCAGCGGTGCCCAACTGGTGGTTTGTGAGTAATATGTTGCTCTCAATGGCCTCAAAGAAGGTGCTAATTTTTAAATTCTTGGCTTGGAGGCAAGTTTTTCGTTGCATAAAAACCAGAAGTACTGCCAAACAGAACCTCCTGTAGGCTGCACATGGAGGCTACCAAATAGCCAATAACAGCCTTTATTTGACACCCCTAAGAAGTTTTTTATGCTTGTGTTGCTCCCCAACTGTTTTTACAATGGAATATTGCTTACACATGAAAATGGTTGGGGTCCCCTCGTAAAGTTATAATTGTCAGGTTTCACAAAAACAGCTTATTCCAAAGACTGAAACGTGCTACATCGCCTGTAATCCCAAGCATACCATAGTGTTTAGTGCAACCAGGCATGGGAACCATTAAACTACCTCCATGTGTAGGTTGGTGGTAACTCCAGGGTTCCCCAGCTTCAACAGGCACACAAACACACATGACTGAGCAGAAGAGGCAGGAGGGGGCAATGGCATCAATACCCACAACTTTTGCGTCCATTTTAGAAAGACCATAACTGTTTGTAAATGACCTTTCTAATTTTATTTTGTCTTGTTTGTTTGTTTCAGGTACTGTGGTTATGAGCTTCCTGACAGCATCATTAGTACAGGTAATATCCAGGAGTCGGTACCCACAATCACTCATTAGGCGTATCCCCCTTTGTAAATGGTACAGAAATGACCTAGGAGCATTTTTACTGACATTTCAGTTCTTTTTAATTCATACATTTATTCTTTTTGGCTCCTGCCCCCTGGGCCGGCGAATATACAGAGCAATGGCTCCAGGTGCAGGCACGGCATAAGCTTTTTGGAGAGTTTATCTGCAGGCCGAAAATCCGCTGTTCGTAGTCGGAGCCTTTACCAAATGTAAAAATGTTCACTTGCCCTAGACTCAACATCAGTTATAAGACTGAACAAAGAAAATGTGGCAATATAATTAAATTAATAAATAAATGGGGTGCTGGAAGAACAGCAACTTCCCTATAGATATAAGGCCACAGGGGATTAGCAGCACAATCCGAGCTCTGCATAAATAAACATCCGACCCAAGGTGAAGAGCAAGGTAGTCCTGTACATAATGCCTGGTAAAAAACAAAATGACTGTCAGGAATGGACCAAAATGTCATGTCTCTAGATCCCCAGGCATCTTCTAGAGCAAGAAAATAACATATATGAGAGTCTTATAAGCCACTGTAGGTTTGGGCATAGCTAGACAACACATGCGTTCCATTTAACATATGTTAGAAATATTTGAAAAATATTTCCACTGGTAAACACAAGGCTTTTGGGAAATATAAAAGAAGTCTGCAGTCTGCATTCTATATGCATTATTATAGTGTCAGCACAAAACTTTCTGATACATAAAGAGCAAAAAAAAAAAGCTTCTTCACTGATATTAACAGAGGCAACATAAAGGCAATTATCGCAAAAATGAACATTTAAAAATAAACTTTATCTCACTGAAATAAGAAATAAAATATATTCAAAATGATGTACTGTTTTTGAAATAATTATTTCATCTCCTTCTTAGCAATCTGCCTCTCTTCATTCTTTCTTTGTGCAGGAGTCTGTATTTTATTGACAGTCAGGTCTAATACATGCTTTTTGGGGTGTGCTCGCTTTGCCTAGATGTATTAGAGTTCACTCTTTCAAAATAACCAGAAATTCTGATTATCTACATGTGGAATTTGTGCCGGAATCAGTTATTTTGTTCGATTTTGTTTGTGCTGGAGCTGGTTATCTGAGTGAGCCCTAATATATCTGCTAAATATGGGAGAACCCCACCTTAAAGATGCATTAGACCTACCTGTCAAATACAATCTGATGCCAACTTCTGCATGAAAAGAGACAGATGCTGAAAAGTAGATAGTGAAGAATATTTGATAATTCCAGAATCCAGAATTTTTAATTGATGATATTTAGAAAGTTTCTTATTTCAGTTAGTCGAAACTTATATTTAATTTTAATTTTTGCAATAGTTCCCCTACAAAATTCGTCAGATACTGTCAAATGCAATGGTATAGATGAGGGCAAGTAGATGAAAATGTGGCGTTTTAATGGATGCAGTTGGACATCAATATTTGTACCGTGCACTACATTTGGGGATCACAAATAAGCCCTATGGCATCTAGGGATTAAGTGGGCAGTGTCATCAAGCATAGCCTTTAAAAAATATGCCATACCATGCCCACACAAGGAGCTTGTAGATAGTCTGCGGTGAGACAAGCACGAGTCTGCATGAAACTTCATGGCATATCACCCTTATAGTAATGGAGTATTTCTCTTCCAAGGTAACGTCATGACTCTAAAGTTCCTGACGGACCGCTCGGTCAGTGGAGGAGGCTTCCAGATCAAGTACACTGCCATAGACTTACCCTCAAAACAAAGTGATGGAGCCAATGCATCCTCCGAGGCATACAACGAATTTGAATACTGACAGCCCCGACATAACCATTCACTATGTCTCAGTATTGTTTCCATGGTCAACCGGACACAGCAAGAGCTTCAGTGGGAGATCTTAGATCTTACAGATACAGAGACATTTCTTTTTTGCATATTGTCAGATGATCAGAACCTGGCATTTAGTATGCATGGGGTGCCTGAGTTTGTACAGCAACCACACACACTAGAACTACTACTATTACATAGATTTAGTTGATATGAAGCTGGTACAACATTGTGGGTACATCTTCAGCCCACTAAAAGGGATGAAGATTACATCTTCTTTGGTGACCTAAATTGACCATTTTTCAATTTATCCCATGACACTATAAGAATTTGACAAGTTCTCTCATTATATAACTATAACCATTTCATCTTTTTGACATGTTGATCTTTCCATAAGTGAGCTATTGATCTTGAGAAAGGGACTTTTTTGTTACATGTTTATTTTTTGGTGCTAAGTACCCGGGAAGTCTTTAACTGTAAAAGTTTGAGTGCCCATCCTATGTACCTGTTTGTACTTAAACATCAACAAATGACAGGCAACAGGTTGGGTGAACATATACAGTATAAAGTCTTATTGCCCCCATCTTGCCTTACTGCTGCTATTTTGCCCTACTATGCCTACTCTATATTTTATAGAGGCCCAGAATGAAACAGACATAGTTCCCATGAAGGTGTATATTTTGTGATTCACTGTCGACTGAGCACTATTGAAACTTGGAAACAAGCAAGGCAGGAACTAACAAACCTGTAGTTAACCAGATAACTTTTAGTCAAGCAGAGGAACATTCGCAGGCTGAGATCGGCGTATAGCCAAAGCATCAGAATGTTCCATTCAAAATGTAACTGCCTACTCCAACACGGATGCACTCTATAAACTGTGCCTCTGTACAAAATGAACTTCTTTTATCCACCTCTATTATCTTGTTGTCTACATCAAAGCAGTGAAACATGCGATGAAAGGAAGATCCAATGATGTATTACAAATGTCATATATCTTCACTTTACTGACCAAACTAAAATGGAATGCCAACTTTACTTCTGGGTAATAGGCAAATATAGCAATATCTGGTGCAACAACCAAATATGCATCTCACCCTCTTTTTGAATAAAGGTGTTTATGGTTTCTGAATTATTTGTTATAATTACAAACCTGTATAAAAACAGGATATAAAAAATGGAGTCAATGGTATAACATTTACACCTGCCCCCCGCCCCATTACCTTCATAGTACATGGATATCAGTTGGAATTAGTGGGCCACTGTACACTTACTAGATATCGTAGAGTTCATGGTACGTGTATGAACAGCTTAAGGGCAATGACGACCTGGCTTAATTGCAAGAAATTGCCTCCCTTCGTAATTTCCCCCTAATAAAGCGAGATCACTGCTATGGCAAGACATTTTCAGGGAGATTTGTAGCCAGTGGTAACTCTCCGTGTGTCATTGCCTGAAGTCGCATTCATCTCTACTGTTTAGCTCTATGGTGCTTCAAAAAAAACGTTTTAAAAATAGTTGTGCAATATCATATTTCATAAAATTTTTGGGTTCCTTTGCTTTCAATGGCAGCAACTGGACTTGATGAAAACATCTCCAGTCATCCCAAACGGCTTCTCCAGGGCAGTGTTGAGGTACTCACAGTTGCTTTAGACTTTTTACTACTAGATGCTGGAGGAATGCAATCCTTTGGACAAAACAGATGGAGGCACAGTGCTTAATAAACATTCCAGGAAATAAGGCTCTTGCTCCTCAAAAGGTCCACGTCTATACTATAGTCATTAATTTTCCTCTAGCAAATGGAGAGAAAAATAATTAGATTGATTGGTAGAAGATTAGGGGAGAATAAGAGGCAGAAGGTGGAGCGAAACAGAACAAAGATAGGTAAGAAAGAACGTTAGTAGATAGGAAAAGAAAATCATTTGGAGAGAGGTTTATGGTTTCATGATGTGCCGGTTATGCCTGTACAAGTAACAGTCATATATATTTTTTTTTTCATGATTTATTAAGGGTCAAAACCACTAATAGAAAACTTCGCCATCTAAAAGCTATCATGTATAAGTCATCGGTGCAACTGTCCTGTTTCCAACTGGAAGATCTTCTTTTACTTCACAATATTAAAGGTTTTCAGCCGTTGTTGCAATAGCTCAGATTCATATTTGCCCATAAGTACAAGATATGAACCTTCAGCCTCAGGCAGGGAGCGGGCCGGGCAATTCCATGACAGTAGGGGGCAGTCAGATAAGATGAAACATTCCTCTGTTGCAGTTCAAGCATTCAGTTGCAAAATATCCTTTCAAAGTATTTTATAGTTTCCCTTTGATGAAACAGTAAAACGAGCATCACCATACTAGGAATGGAACATATGGCAAGAATGAAACGTTCTAGACACATAAAGAAATCCAATTCAGAAAAGAACTACACATGGTGCCAATATACAAGATGGTGGCTGATGACTAAGCCAAGGGGAAATAAAGCTGTTATTCAGAGATGTTCTAAATGCAATGAGGTTTTGTAAATGCAACACTCCGGTATCCTTCCATGGTTCAGCTGGAGGGCTGCGGCTGATGTATCTACTAAAACCCCAAGATGTAAGGGAAAAGCATTTAGCTGAAAGTAGCTAATAATGAGCATCAGGACAGTGTAGCTAAGGAGGACAGAGTATAGCTGAGCCTCATTAAGCTGGGCCACATAGATCTTCTGTAGCTGTTCTACTGTTTGTATGGTAGAGTAGCTAGGGCGCTTCTGTAGGAACCTCCAGGCCAGGGGTGTCAAACTCAATCACATAAGGGGGCCGAAATCTAAAACACAGGCCGGGCAAATTTTTTAATGAAAGGAGAAGGAAAGGCAAAAACTAAGTAAGCTTTATCAGAAAGGTCTATGTAAATACAGCCATAGGCACTCACAGAAATGCTGCACCGAGTTCTCTTTCAAAAGATACAGGATTTCTTGTCTGTTTGTTTTCCTGTGCCAGAGACACGCAGCTCTCTCCTCTCTCCTGCTCCCCCTCCCTCAAGAATGCTAAGAACTCCTTCCCCCCCTTAGGAATGTGTGATCTGAGCCAATCAGCAGGAAGCTTCCTCATAGTCTTGCAAACTGAGCATGTACACTGGTCCTGGTCTTGGTGCAGGAGTGAGGCATTATGGGAATATTCTTTACAGAGCTCAGTGTTTTTTTTTTCCTATAAGGCTTCTGATCATCTGAACGGGAGAAATATGGGGAGACTTAAAGGCACTATTGAGAGAACTGAAGGTATGCCTGCAGCTTGGGATTAACTCTTTATTAGCCTTTCCTTCTCCTTTAAGATGTACTGTACCGTCTGGCACAGTCACAGTGCAGTCAGGCGATTGGTGCTGCACGGTCAGGCACAGTCACCAGGGGCCACATAAAACAGCCAGAAGGGCCGTATTGGTCTTGTGTTTGACACATGTGCTGTAGGCTATAGGTCTGACCTCAGACAAAGGCAGAAACCAGAAGTGAATGTTCTGTTAATCATGAGGAATTTTAATAAACCAAAAATTCACATTTACCCTACTGTATCCAAACTTGGAGTGAATGTTTGACAGTGTGCCCAGTTTTTACAAAGGAAACAAGTAAAGTTGATCTCTTAGGCCAATGTATTATGGTGAGATTTAGTCACCCACAACAGATCTCTGCTACCGCAGGCAACTTATCTCTCAGAAATGCCTTTCCACTGGCAACAAAGGGAATCAGTGGAAAGGACTACGCATCACATTTCCAAAGTCGAGCAAAATTTCCTCCGGCAGTCAACTTTGTGTGACTTCAGAAAGCCGAAGTGATGTGTAGGCCTTTCCACCGGCGATTCCCTTTGAGGCCAGTATAAAGGCATTTCAGAGAGAGAAGTCACCCATGGCAGTAAAGAGATCTATTGCCTTACAGTAATAAAGCCTTAAATAAATTCTGTCTGGAATGACTGGAACTATGATATACTTTATCGTTGTCAGTCTGCCATTAATGATAGACAAATTGTAATATACCGCTGTTAGTAAACTCTGCCACCTTGTGGAACTTAACAGTAATCGCAGGGGGTGATTGCTAACATAACAATAGCCCATATAAGGCAACCAGAGGGGAACATCTAAAAGTGAAACATGGTTAAGAAATAGAAATAGGGGCTATTTTAAAAATGGAGGCAGCCCTTTCACAATAAGCAGATTAGAGAATATATAAATTGTAAAATTTCAGGGGTAGTCTATATAATGGACTGTGGACATGGGAAATATGTTGGCAAAACAATCTGGGAACATCAAGCGTAAAATCATGTAAACATACTGAAGTAATCAGACAAAAAGAAGCACATTTACTGCAAATCATATAACTGGAGTACTTAGTGACTATTTGAAATGTATCTCCTTTTACGCTATGGAGCAGGTTATATCCAGCTCGAGAATTGGAGAAGGATGATGAATAAAATAGAGTGTTCTAAGTGGCACTAATGTGGCAAATCTATTGGCAGTAAAATGCCAAAATAACTTTCCTTCTCCTTTATACCTTTCGGCCTTGCTACTCCTTAGATTTGAAATGCCCTCCTTGAATTCCTCCAGAGAGAATCCTCCCTCAATCTGTTTAGAACAAAACTCAATGACTCCCTCTTGAAGCACTCACCCGGCATCTGATCTGGGAACTGGCACTTGTATTGCAGTCACCCACTGTAACCTACACCAGTAATATCCTCTTATTTGTGCCTGTAAATTACCCACCCATTTAGATTGTAAACTCTACAGGGCAGGGACCTCCATCTTGTATTCTCTTGTCTCTTAGCTCTGTGCAATCTTTAATGCAACTGTACTTTTTATTTATTTGTATTCATTATTGTACTCTGTATTTATTATTGTAATGGACCCATACTTGTTTATTAATTTATTGTTCTGCTGTACAGCGCTGCATACATTATTAGCACTATATGAATAAAAATATACATACGGAACCTCCCCAGGGCGCAGTTTAATTAAACCAGCTTCCTAATACCCTATGGCTAAGCCACACTTTCTAGCTTACTGACACTTCTCATTCATTGTAATGCATCTTCCATTGCACTAAACCCCATAAAAGAGTGATAAGCTAGACATGTTACATTTTTACCCCACCCCCTTTCAAAATGATTTTTTTAACATCAAAAAGTTGGAGTTTGAAACTGAAAGGCGGTGGCCCAGTTGCCTATTTCCTCTACTTTTGTGAAGAAAAATGAGGTTGAAAGCAAGGCAGGACTTAACTCTCTGATGCAGCCACCCCAATCATCCTTTGCGGATTAACTAGCATCAGGGTTGCCAGATGTATTTTTCCAAACCAGCCAAAGTCAGTTCTAAAACCAGCCCAAAACTAGCCAAAAGCCACTTTGAAAGTAGCCCAAAAATAGCCTAATATGCTCAATGAAAAAAAATTCTAAAAAACATGCCTTTTAAAAGCATATAAACACTACCCATGCCCTGCACCACCTCTCCAGTTACTGGGATGGCTGTTCCGCTCCCCTCTGTGCCCAGTCCATGCAGGTTATAGTGGTTTTGCTGCTTCAGGTTCAGCAAAGAGGAATAGAAATTGGAGCTTCTATCTATAATTGCATGCTGGGTATTGTAGTTTTATATCAATCTTAGCTGTAGGCTAATAGTAAGATACAAACTACATTACCCAGCATGCACTGGGAAAGGCATGTCAGAAGAAAAAAACCTTTGGCTAGTTTCCAAACTACAAACTCGCCATGGCTCCAAAAACTAGCCCAAATTTGTACCTTGGCGGGTTTGTACTTTGGAAACCTGGGCTTTAAATTAGTAGCCCAATTTGGCGGAAAACCCGCCAACCCTGACTAGCAGCTAAAATTATTATCGGTTTTGCTTTGGCTTCTTTCGATTTACTCGGTATTCTATTAGTTGCCCTACGCCTTACTTTATTCAGCTATAGCCACCCCCATGCTCTTGGTTCATTGATACTCTCTGCGTTCCATTAGCCTCCCTGCTCTGTAGCGGCCAATACAGACACCCAGCGCCTGGGACGTCATTTTACCCTTTCGCGTACATCGATCTGCTCGGTGGTCTATTGATGACCCCTGCTCCTTTCGCTGATTCTCTTCGTTGTTTGAGCCCTGGGAACATATCGATGTGCTTGGTATTCTGCTAGTTTCCCTGCGGCTTCATCTGGCGCCATTTTAGAGGCGGGAGATAGGGAAGGAGGTGCCTGCAGAGCGCGGGTAAATCAGGAGGTGGCGGGAGAGGGGAGAGCTGGCAGCGCTGCGGTGTCACTGGGGATCCGGAGGAACACAGGGATTCGCTTGTCTGGCATTGCTGCTGCTGCCTCACTCCTCCATGAAGTAAAGCAGCGAGGTTAGCCCGGGCCAGGTAACTGTGTGGCCCCTGTGGGGTCAGGGTGCAATATTGCCTGTGTCAGGGCCATGCTTTGGCACTGGAATAAGCCTATTTGTCCTGTCACAATTCAAAACCTGTGGCACTTGTATGGGGGTTCCAGTCAGGGAGTCATTTGCAACTGTTGCAGAAGCTTCTCACTAGTCTCTGGTAGCAGTGTTTCCTTGTAACTTTATTTAAAGGGGAAGTAAACCGAAAAATAAAAACTTGCCCTGTGAAAGGAAATGTGAGTGTAAGCAACTTCATTTCATGTTGGCTTAACATCCACTTTTTAAGGTTGGTACTGGGCATCCACTGAATTGGGCACAGGGTAGTCTTAATCCCACATGTGTCCTCATCAGGTGATACTGGAGCCCCGGGCCACAGTTGGGTAACCGTAGTTACCGGAGCCCCGGGCCACAGTTGGGTAACCGTGGTTACCGGAGCCCCGGGCCACAGTTGGGTAACCGTGGTTACCGGAGCCCCGGGCCACAGTTGGGTAACCGTGGTTACCGGAGCCCCGGGCCACAGTTGGGTAACCGTGGTTACCGGAGCCCCGGGCCACAGTTGGGTAACCGTGGTTACCGGAGCCCCGGGCCACAGTTGGGTAAAACTTTGACCCCCCCCCCCCCCCCCCCCAGCTCCAAAAATGTGATAGGGCAGTAGTACCATTAACCTGCAGACAGAAGCTGCCTACTCAGCCAGTGCCATGTATCTAATATATCTTAGTCCGAAGGCCTCAAAGTGGTGAACTGCAATTTCCAAATTCTACAAAGCAGAAAGGGGGCCCACATTAAATCAGGGAGTCAGCTTTAAAACCCCAGTATTGGTTGGGAATTAATTATTCAGCTGAACTGACCGGGCAGTCTCCTTTTGTTAGGGCCCAGCCTATAGCTGAGGAACCCATGCTGTTAACTTTCAAGTTCCTTAGGAACCATGCATAGAGTATTGTATCAAGTCTGGTGAGTAATTGGAGGGAGGCAGAATGGGCATCTTTACTGGTTGGTTTATGAATCCATACAGTCATGGTACTGACATGATACTGAATATTTAATAACATATAAAATAACTTTTTTCTCCTCTGTTTTCAGATAAGATGGCTGTTATTTGTTCTGCGGATTCACACTTGTTGCCTTTGCTGGAAACGTTAGAAGACTCCACTACGTCTCATACAGAACAGACAGATGCATACCTCTCTATAGCTAAGTGAGTCTGGAACACCTGTTTAGCTGCCATTTAGGGTCATGGCATACATGGGTTTTTGACTGCTGCCCCTATCTCTAGGTTGCTTCATATTTGGCTAATTAAGAGGCAGCAATGGTTGCAAGCGTTCTATGCCAAGCACCAAGTAGTGTGTGCTGGGTCATCTGTGCTGCCCGTCCCTTTTGGGTTTTTCGCTACTTCATGTGTGCAATGGATATGTATAATAATGGCTTTGAGAAGGAATTGAGCTTTATATATCCAGTAAATTTATTCTCTTCTGGTTCCTAGATGCATTTTTTTATACTTTCTAGTAGCAGTAAAAACTATTGGGGTGCTTGGGTCCCAGTTTTACCTAGCACCCAGGCAGTGGTTTAAATGTGAGACTGGAAGATCAAATCATTTGTGTAATGGCCTTTTATGATGTGTGGCAGGTCCTATATGGATATGTATAATAATGGCTTTGAGAAGGAATTGAGCTTTATATATACAGTAAATTTATTCTCTTCTGGTTCCTAGATGCATTTTTTTTATACTTTCTAGTAGCAGTAAAAACTATTTGGGTGCTTGGGTCCCAGTTTCACCTAGCACCCAGGCAGTGGTTTAAATACGAGACTGGAAGATCAAATTATTTAAAAAAGAAAAAAAAAAATGGCAATCTTTATTACACAAGTTAAGTCAAAGGTAAGATGCCCCTTTCATTATATGTGGAAGGGGTACGTAGATGTGTTTAATTATATGTACCCTTTCTATAGGTAGCTTAGTCTGTTTTCTACGCGCTCCACTGGGAATCTCTACATAGAAATCAGGTCATATAGCTTCTAAAATGTTAGAAGGGGGTGGGTATATACAGTATTTAGTTGGATCAGGTTTTTCACTACATGATTCAGATGTTCACTCACTTCTATGGTATTTGCAATATCAACTTATTTCTTTCTGTATTTCTTTAGCCGACTGAGTGGAGAGGATGGAAAGGAGTTTAGTGTACTGGTCGGAGGCCAATTTTCACGTCTTTGTAAAGCATTTAAGGTACGAATGGGATGAATTCTGATAATCTTATATATAGTTGTTCATGAATTGGGTAGCATAGAATTAATACTAAAGTTGTGTTTTGTTTTGTTTTTTTTTCCTCTAACCCTCTAGGGGCACATCTCTAACCAGAACTCTGATCTTAGCAATGCAGCGCTGCAGGCACTGGGATTTTGTTTATTTAATAACAAAATTGCATCTGGCTTATCAGGTTAGTAATTTTAACAACTCGGGTGTATCCTGTATTGTCTGGATGGACTATTTCTAAACACTTGGCTTAATCACTATAATGCCTAAAGGTTTTTTATGTAAATACTAGTATGCTTAACCTTTGTCTGGTTCTGCAGCTGTGGTCTCAACTCCATGAAGTTGGAAGTCATTTCATCGATATTAATATGCAGAGTAATATTTTCAATATACAGACTATGGGGCTGATTTACTTACCCACGAACGGGTCGAATGGAGTCCGATTGCGTTTTTTTCGTAATGATCGGTATTTTGCGATTTTTTCGTATGTTTTGCGATTTTTTCGGATTCTTTACGAATTTTTCGTTACCAATACGATTTTTGCGTAAAAACGCGAGTTTTCGTATCCATTACGAAAGTTGCGTAAAAAGTTGCGCATTTTTCGTAGCGTTAAAACTTACGCGAAAAGTTGCGCATTTTTCGCGTAAGTTTTAACGCTACGAAAAATGCGCAACTTTTTACGCAACTTTCGTAATGGATACGAAAAACTCGCGTTTTTACGCAAAAATCGTATTGGTAACGAAAAATTCGTAAAGAATCCGAAAAAATCGCAAAACATACGAAAAAGTCGCAAAATGTTCGTTTTCAAGTCGGAACTTTTCCAATTCGGGTCGGATTCGTGGGTTAGTAAATCAGCCCCTATGTGTTTAGTGGCATTTTTGTAAAGTGTTCAAATCAAGTATATATTCCATTTTCTAGCATCAGAGACAGAAGAATTACTTTCAGCACTAAACTGTATTGCTGTCAAGGCGGCAGATAAAAATACTTGCACACGAGCACTTTGGGTGATTTCAAAACAGAATTTTCCCTCCGAGGAAGTTGAGAAATTGGTGAGTTTGTAAAATGTAAACCTTTTGTTTTCTTATACTCTTTTTCAGTGGATATTTGTGCTTTCTGCCTTTGATATAGGTCTGATGTGTGAAGGATAGAAAACAGTATCTGTGAAACACTCAAAGTAGGGCACAGTACTTATCTATATTGTAATAACACTGGAGTTTTTAAAACTTACCAGACCTAAATTTAAAAACTCGGCAGACACACTTTTCTTTATATAATTGCAGCTAAAAAAATAGAAGTGTAATTTTGTGATCCTTACCAGGAAGGTGCCCTAAAGATGGGTATTCCTATCTGGCAGTTCCATTAAGAAATTAGAATTTAGGCTCATAAGGTTTTCTCTCTCCCTTTCTAGGTACCCTCGATACTTTCTACATTAGAAAGTGTACTTAATAAAGATGTTCAGTCACTTGTCATTGAATATGAAGCACTGAATGTTGTCATACGGTAAGTGGGAAATAAATATAAATTCATAAAGTTATTCTTATATTGGCCATGTACATGTCTGTCTGTAGTAACTACTGGTATCTCCCTTTACTGAACTGCTTGATTTTATCTTTAGACTATTGGAGCAGGTACCTACACAAATGACACATGAAGCAGTCAGATGGTCTAAGCTCATTATACCATTGGTTGTCCATTCAGCACCAAAAGTTAGATTAAGAGCTGCCACTTCTTTGGAAATAGGATTGCCTTTCTTGCTTCAGAAGCAACAAGAAGTGTCCGCTTTAACTGAACAACTGATGACTTCTGTAAGTATGCAATTCTTCTCTTTACATCACGCAGCCATTACATTGGCCTAGTGAGTTTTTATATTCTGAACATAGCATATGACTTGTATAAAGTCCATAATTTTAATATACTTGCATGTATACGTATTTTTCAGAAACTTGTTGCTGAGTTGCAGAAACTGTTTTCAACTAAGAATGAAACCTATGTCTTAAAACTGTGGCCGTTGTTTGTCAAGTTACTTGGAAAGGTAATGTTAGCAGGCATCTGGGATTCCTGTAATTAAGGACTTGCAGAATGATCATAAAATGCTCTTAATTTTCTTTTTTTACCAGACACTGCATCGTAGTGGAAGCTTCATCAACTCTTTGCTGCAACTGGAAGAATTAGGTTTTAGAAGTGGTTCTCCGGCAGTGAAGAAAATAGCATTTATTGCGTGGAAAAGCCTCATTGATAATTTTGCTTCAAATCCAGGTAAATGTTGTACCTTGATTTAGTGCTTGGCGTATACCACAGGCTAGTGACCAGGATGGTTGGTAGGCCTCACCTCTCATGGGTTCCCTTCTATTTTTGCACAGACCCTTCCATATATTCTTCCATCTCTTGAGCAAAGACTGGAGTATTTAACTATTTCATATGATACCCCAAGGGTCTGTAGAACAATTTCAAAGTTAGCATTGGTTGGTGACGCTGGGTGGGCATATTTAGTATCTGTTTTTAAGGTGTTCTTTATCATTGTGCTTTATCAGTGGTATCAAATAATTTATACCAGTTTTATAATGTTCCTTTAAATGTGTGTGCCAGTTGGAGCAAAGACAAAGGGGAAATTACAGTGGAAAGATTATTAAATGTGTATAATATCTTAGTAACGTCCTTTGATCCTAGCGCTGGGTAGAAGAATCTGACCAAATGTTTTCTCTTTAGAGGGATAGATTGAGGTTGTGTGTTTAAGTATGGCTATACATTGCCTATTAAACATTTAACTCGTTGAAGTTTCATATTGTATTATCATTTAACATTGACTCTGATCAACACAAATAGACTATAATAAAAAAAAACACACACAAGATAACTGATAGCATTAATGTGCAGCTGAAGTTAAATGATCTGTAGAATGGGCTTGCATTTCACTCAATTTTTCTTTGTCACAGATATTCTCTGCAGTACCAAAAGGCTCAAGTTGCTTATGCAGCCTTTAAGTTCTATCCATGTTAGAACAGAGGCCCTTGCACTGACCAAGATAGAAGTCTGGTGGTATCTCCTGATGAGGCTTGGCTCTCAGCTCCCTTCACATTTTGAACAGGTAACCTATGCACACATGATTATAGCCACTGCATATAATCAAGTACTTTTTCATGTGGTCATGTATTTCAGGAGTTGCCACCTGCTTATTACCCTGTGAGCGCTGAACTAAAACATGGTTTAATAAGATTAGGTCTGTACTGGCTTGTTGTACAATTTTGTTGTTTTTCTTTGCTTTAGGTTTGCTTGCCTTTACTTCAAAGTGCTTTAAGTGTAGAATTCTCTTCAGCTCCGGCAACTCCTTTACGAACAAATAACCAAAGTATGGCTGCATCTACACCTTTGCAAAAAGGTATGTGGGATTATTTCCTAGATAGTGGGTACTTTTTATCTAAATTCTCAGGACTATTTAAGGGAGTGTCACATTTTATCATAATATATCCTATGCCAGGCTATTGGGTTCATCTAGGGCCTAGACAAAAAGCAAGTTCTCTTAAGTGCAGTGGGAGAGGAGAATGGCGATCTAGAGTCTAGGCAGTAGCATGCTGCCACCTACGCCTTCAGGTCACAGTGCCTGCTTAAGGCTACTATCGAACAAGACAATCATGCTCGCAAGATCGGCATTTTCATCTCCCATTGCACTTAACAGAACCTGCTTTTCGCCACTGATACAGGCAGTGACCGTGACTTTAAAACTATGTGCATAATCAAAGGTAGCCTATTTAGGCGTCTCTCTGCCATCAGTGAAAAAGCTTTAGGTGATATTAACCTAGATGATTTTCGAAACCAAAATGCTCAAAGGTATTTAGAAGGGAATAAACGCTAAGAGCCCTCTGCCATGTTAAGCCTTTTGCAGCCTTTGCATGTAAAGATTAACACAGTGCAGAAATATTTAAGTTATGGGTTCGGTAAAAACTCCTACAAATGAATACAATATATCTGAATTGCTTGGGTGTCCAATGCCAGTAATCACTTTTAATTTCATAATCTGAAACTGAACTTACCAGCCAAAGTGGGACATTGCACTATTGACTTACACTAAAGTTTTTTTTTTTTTGTTTTGTTTTTTTTTCCCATTTTTACAGGATCACTTCCTTTCGGTAGTCCTGCTACACCAAAAATCAGCTTGAATTCTAGTCTCCTGACCTCAATAGCTTTCCCTTCTGTTCACCTTCTTGGTATTGAAATGCTGCTTCACTTTATGTTGGGTCCAGAAGTTGTCAGCTTTGCAGCACAGCACAGGGTTGTGCTGAGTTTGGGTAAGTGCCTATTTTATAATTGAGTTTTGATGTAGACTATAAGATCTATGTCATGTAATGCAATTTGGGCAAATTTTTCCTTGCAGAACCCCTTCAGCATCCACTGGTCAGCAATTCCTCATTCTTCTGTAAACATGCTGCTACTCTCCTTAATGCAGTACAAGATGGATTTATCACAATAGGAAAAGATGCTGCTGGTGAGATTATCTATTTAGACCCATAATTAAAACTGTTGTCTAATACTATAAGAGCTTGGTTTAATAGAATCACATTTGAATTAAGGGCTAAATGCAAGTTATGTTTAATGTCTTGTAAAATTAAAGTTTCCAATAAACGCTGAAAGCTAAAATTTCTAAAGTGTAGAAGGAAAAGTGATAGACGTGGGAGCCAAGCAAGACAAAAACAAAAGGTTCTGTCATTATTTTGGGCACAGGTTGCTAAACTATTCTGTGTGGGCTGCTTCTCTGTACGTGCTAATTGCTTAATGAATGCAATAGACCCTATACGCCTACATTTTGGTAAATATGTAAGTGTACCAGTCCTTTATCTGTATACAGCCTCTTTGCCTACTACTGGCTAGTAGTACTAAACCATACTGTAGTTGTCCTCCTCAGTGCTGGTATTGAGTCCTTTTTAAAGGCTTTTGGAACCTATAGTTTTATGGGTTTTTTTTTTTTATATATAAAAAAAAAAATAACTATTTGATTTATAAAATATCTCTACTAAGATGGTTAACCCTGTTTTGCTTTCATTCTAGATGCTGTGCTGAACGCTGTATGGAAGGACATGATAGTTTTTACAAAAGCAGCCATTGATACAGGTAGAATAGCCTCTGTATATGTGGACAGCAGTTTTTTTTCCTGCAGCTGTGTTAAGCCAACTCATTCTAGAAGTCAAGATCTTTAACATTGTGATACATTTCTTATGTTGGTGATCTCTCATTGCAAAAGTCTTTTATTTTTTTTAAATGTACACTTACATTTGCATAATGCCCCTCGTTTTTTTTGTAATATATAAGTATTTGGTTAAAAGTACATCTTCCAAGGCTGTGTAGCTGGAACCCAGACTTTGCACTGTATATTGAGGAAAGTTACCATTTTTAATGCAGGCTATAATAACCAAGTCCTCTGCAATTTACCACCTTGATAAGTTTTACCAAATTAAAAGGTTATTGGATATTTTTGTATGTGTTCCTGCTTGCATAAATGTTTACTCCAGCCACCATCAATCCCTTTTGCATCTTGCTATAACTGAACATATTTTAGGTTCTTGCTAAACTGCCTTTTTTTTTTTTAATTAAACTTTCGGTTTTTCATGGCAGGTAACAAGAGGGAACGTCAGGGCTCTGAGGTTCTGACCCATTTGTTGCAGGCTCTGAAGAATATAGTCACGTCAGATGCACTTCAAGTAGAAAAGACAGTGGTGAGCTCCTGTCCTTGCAAGTCCTAGAACATTTCACTGACATTTTGTTTGGGTCTTTTTAATATTTTTTTTTTCTTGTTCCTTAGAGCCTCCTAGAGCATACCATAAAGGGTCTCCCTCAAAAAGTACTTGGATCTGCAGCATATCAGGTGGCAAATATGGATCTTCTTAATGTAAGAATAGAAGTATTTTAGGATGTTGCACTACTGTGCTGCCATAACTGACTTACACTAATCTGTAGTGCATTTAGGACAAGCATGCAAAACAAAAAGTTAATTGTGTTTTCAAGAACGTTATTTTAATTTTTTCACTAAATGTATGCCCCTTCCTTTAGGGAACACCGGCTTTGTTTCTAATTCAGCTTCATTTTCATACTGGACTCTTAGAGAAAAGTGTAACAGGAGAAAGGTGAGGGTTTTGTCTGATATTTTGTTTCTTTTGTATCCATTATTCTTGGAGTAAGATTCAGTAAACTAAAGGTCCCCATACACGGGCCGACTATAGCTGCCGATATCGGTCCCTTGGACTGAATCGGCAGCTAATCGGGCCGTGTATGGGCAGAACAGAGCGGCCTGGCCGACCGATATCTGTCCTGAAATTGGCCAGATCTCGATCGGCCAGGTTACAAAATCCAGTCGGAACCGACTGCCCCATAACCACAAATGTAATCCCCAGGGCCAAACGATCGGATTATTTTTTTTTTTAAGTTACTTGCTACCCGATATCGGCCACCCGTAAGTGGGGATATCGGGTGAAGATCCGCTCGCTTGGCGGCATCGCCAAGCGAGCGGATCTTATAGTGTATGGGCACGTTAACATTCATAAATTGCATGCAAACATTGAGAATCACAGCATGCATCAGGCAGTAACATAGATAACGACCACACTAGCACCTAATTGCATTTGCACATTTACCATGATATTAACATTTATTATTGGGGTTTGCTCACCGGGGGAGGGCGGGTTTACGGAGAGACTCGCTAAGGTCTTGTCATATTTAATTTGTTTTCCTATTTTGAGTGGGGCATAGAAACTAGTAGGGTTAGCATCCGTGTATAGGAATCATTTTCAGAAGCTATGGTACTCGAATAGCCCTACATCCTGTAGGTTTAGCTGTATTGGAATTCTTCTCAACCCACTATTTTTATGCATTTACTCAGTCCCTTTTATTACGTTTGAACCAGTACTCTGCTTCCACACCGGTTGGCCTCAGTTCCCATAGAGTGATCTTAGCTTGGCTACCAACCACCATAGATCATAAATGCAAATAGTTAACCTAAGGTTTGCAAATTGATATGCAGTAGCTAAAAAGTAAAAAAAAAAAACACTTGGAAGATATTTGTGAACTTCTCAATTAGGAAAGGTATATGCTTTTGAAATTTTCTTTTCTTTATACCCTTAACCTTGTGTGATAACTCATCTAAAGGGGTTTGCAATTTTACATTTTCAGGTTTTTCATTAACTTTGAAACCCTTGTAAACTATGCTCTTACGGGACCTACATCCCCACTAGCATTCAGTGAAGCTGTGCTTGGTGAGATAAATCGGAATGCAAAATTCATTGAAAACAAAGAGCACCTTTGGAGAATGTGGAGTATTCTAATAAATCCCTTAACTGAAAGGATTAACCAGGTATGTTGCTTTTGGTGGTGTTACTCCTAGGGCTGCTTTGGCTTTGTTCCTTATTAATTGTGATTTCTACTATTTCTTATAGACTAACGAAGTTAATCAAGGTGATGCTTTGGAACATAACTTTAGAGCTGTGCACAGTGCTTTGATGTTGCCCATAACACACATCTTTCCTGTCACGGTATTTCCACAGGTAGGTGATGACATCCAGTTTGTAGACTTTATCCTTGAATTCCCAGTAACCCACAGCTACTGAATTTATTTTTATTGGACCTTTACTGTCAGCTTTTTAGTAACCATTCCCCCAGCCACTTTAGGTTTGCATTATTGTTCTTATTATATTTATTTCTTGTTTAAGCCCACTATGAAGACTTTATTGCGCACCTGGTCAGAACTGTATAAGGTTTTTGCTCGATGTGCAGCTCTGGTCGCCACAGTTGAAGAAAATGTATGGTGTGAAGAGCTGTGTTCCAGGATTTTGGTTGTATTGGGAGATCTCAGCTTGGTAAGCGTCAATTATAGATAGTTATAACTGTAATTCTTGTGTTTTGATTTGCTGTTATTGTCTGCTATCCTTTGTCCTTTTAAAATTCTTTCTGGCCTGTGTGGTCCCATTCACTTAAATTTAGAAGGTTACTCCATCCATCTGCATGGCCTTCCACTAATGTATCTAGAATCCAGGTTCTTGTATCACTCTGTTTCACACCTCTCGTAGAAATCCATGCTCTGATTTCTCTCTTTTGTAATAGTACAAGACAATGTACACTTGTTCATCGTTGTTATATGTGACAGTTGTATTTATTTCTTCACAGAATTTAGCCATGCTGGAAAGGATTGTTCATGTTATTACTGTAATTGTCGAAAATTTTAACTTCTCGCCCTACACGACAAAGTTTCAGCCAAAAACCAGAAGTAAGCTATTTCGAGAAATATGTCATTTTTATCTTGTGTGTATTTAAATGCTTGTGAAATGCTCTTTGGTTTCTGTGACTACAGTGTAAAACTAGTGAATTTCCTTCTACAGTTCCTTGCATGAGTGCACCCTCCCTTGAATTTAATCATTTTGTTGTTTTACAACCTATATTTAAAAATACATTTGTAATTGTCACTGATCAAGACAAAATAGTCCATAATTAAAGTGGGGGGTATCAACTGTATTTCCAAATAAAACTGAAAATCTTGATTGCTCAAGTATCCCTCTCCCTTTCTCCAAATGAAACATGGATTTCCTTCCTAAACTCCATGATTGTTGCAGATGACTTTTCCACAAATTAAAAATTACTTTTCCTTTTCAGCACCACATACACCAACTGACTGGGCCAAGAAGAAGAGGGAACCTCTTGGAAACCTGAACTGCATGCTGAAACTACTTGTGAAATTAATTGAATCTTTCCACAGCCTGGGCTTGGAAGAATCCCAATTAGAAGCAAATGCTCCCAGTTTAATGTCCACTGGTGGCTCCCTCATTGGAGTTCTTTCAACGTGCATCTGCCATATAACGTTACCTTCAGTGATCAGGACTATTTTTACAATGATCACAAAACCACTTTCACTCCTCATTAAAAAAACACAGTAAGTTTTAATTCTTCTTTTAAAGAAAGTATACTTGCTGTTATGATGGTTGAAGGGTCTACCTAACAAGTTGTGGGTTGTCACAGATGCTTGTGAATCTGCATATTAGCACAGCTTAAAACTGATGAGATGCTTGGATCTTTTCAGACATCTTATGTAAAGGTGGCCATACACGGGCCGATTGTATCTGCCGATATCTGTCCCTTATTGGGGAGCTTATCCGGCCCATGTAGGGGCACAAACGGCGGGCCTGCCCAACCAACATCTGGCCTAAAATCAGCCAGATATCGATCGGGCAGGTTAAAAGTAGTCTGATGCGGTCCCGGAACTGACTGCGCCTATTACTGGCGTTCTAATTCGATCGTTTGGCCCCAGGGCCAAACAACCGAATTAGCCTAAATTCACTCTATATCGCCCACCCATAGGTGGGGATATCGGGAGAAGATCGCCAAGTGAGTGGATCTTAACGCGTATGGCCACCTTAAAGGAACAGTAACACCAAAAAATGAAAGTGTATAAAAGTAACTAAAATATAATGTGCTGCTGCCCTGCACTGGTAAAAGTTGTGTGTTTACTTCAGAAAGTCTACTATAATTTATATAAATAAGCTGCTATGTAGCAATGGAGGCAGCCATTCAAAGGAGAAAAGGCACAGGCACATAGCAGATAACAGATAAAACACTATTGTATTCTACAGAACTTATCTGTTATCTGCTATGTAACCTGTGCCTTTTTTCCAGCTTGAATGGCTGCCCCCGTGGCTACACAGCAGCTTATTATACAAATTATAGTAGAGTTAATGTAGCAAACACACCAGTTTTACCAGTGCAGGGCAACAGTGCATTATATTTTTATTACTTTAAAGCTCTTTCATTTTTAGGTGTTACTGTTCCTTTAAGCCATACCTCTCACTCTTTATCCTCCAAACCACCTTCCCTATGGTAATTAACTTAGTTCTCAGTGTAGACCTATTTAAAATTAATTCTAAATTAACCGCATACTAAGAACTAGGTACAAGTGTACTTTTACCATGGTAATTAGCCTTTCCAGTTTTTTCTTCTGTCTCCAAAGGGATTTTGTATAAAGCATCATTTGATATTCTATACTCTGTAACAGTGCTGTCCAACTGGCGGCCCCCCTCTGTGTGGGCTCTGTGTGGGCCCCCCACCTGTCTGGCTGCTTTGATGGCTTACCTTTGAGTAAGCATTAAATGGTATCAGTACTGAGATTAACTGGCCCCCTGCATGGTTCTCACCTCAGATTCAGGCTGTAATCCCTCTGTATTGTTTAAAAATGTAATCCCCTGTGTTTTTCACACCTTTTAATACCTTCATTGTTCACCCCCTGCAGTGTTCACACCTCAGGCTCAGACTGTAATCACTCCCATTGTTCACTTCTTCACACCTCAGACATAGGTACTGTAGGCAGAGTATGGCACATACAGCCAGCATAGGGCAGATAGAGTATGGCACACACAGGCAGCATAGGTCAGGGAGGGTATGGCACACACAGTCAGGGTAGGGCAGGCAGAGTATGGCACACACAGGCAGGGTAGGGCAGGCAGGGTATGGCACACAGAGGCAGCATAGAGAAGGCAGAGTATGGCACACACAAGCAGGGTAGGGCAGGCAGAGTATGGCACACAGAGGCAGCATAGGGAAGGCAGAGTATGGCACACACAGGCAGGGTAGGACAGGCAGAGTATGGCACACAGAGGCAGCATAGGGAAGGCAGAGTATGGCAAACACAGGCAGGGTAGGACAGGCAGAGTATGGCACACACAGACAGCATAGGACAGGCAGAGTGCTGCCTGTGTGTGCCATACTCTGCTTGCCCTATGCTGCTTGTGGGAGGTGAACCTGACAGGGGTTTGTTGTGGGAGTTTGTTAGCAGTTGGAAATAGCCATTAAATGGTCCCTAAGGTGTGTAATTATGTACTGGGGGTTGCTGTGCTATCCACAGGGGAGGAGGAGGCATATAAAATTTAAGGGTATATCTTAATATATATATATATATATATATATATATAATTCTTTCACATATGAATGATGGTTGATATCCCCACAGTAAGGACCAAGCATTTGGGATTTTGCTGTGCTACCACCATTGTGATAAAATAGGTGTGGTTTAAAATAGGTGTGGTTTCAAAAAGGGGAGAGGTCAAAACTGGCTTCCATTAGCGGCCCTCCGCCATGTATGCTAGAGAAATTCCGGCCCTCGGCACCGTAGAAGTTGGACAGCACTGCTCTGTAACAATGTGCGCTTTACATTCATCCACTAGTGTCTGCAATGTTTACAGAAAACATTTTAAATTGTGTTGAGTAGATGTTATTGGTGACAAAAACACATTTTTTTTATTTTAGGTCTGAAAGTAATAAAGTCTATAATGGTCTCAACAGCAAGGTATGAATTCTGTTATTCTTTCAGCTTTTAACATGTATTTAAATGGAATCCATTATGTTTATTTTGTCTGTTTTTGCCTATTTAAAATATTAAAAGCTTTAAATGTATATTTTATTTTTGTGGTCTGTGATTTACGCAGTGCAGTGTACAAGTGCTAATGTGAATTTTGTTTTCCCTTAAGTTGGAAAAGCTACTTGGAGATGTTATTGTCTGTCTTGGCTCTCGATTCAGTGGTCCTTATGACAATGATCTCCTGGAAACACTCTCGCCAATATTGTGCTTGCTTTTTCTGCATAAAAACAAACAGACTCGGAACCAAGCAGCACAGTTCTGGAATGGATCCTTTGCTAAGGCAACAATGCTGACGTATCCAGAAGAGCTCAAGTATGACTTTATATGTACATTTGTTATCCCAGTAGTTAAGGTTTTCAGGCTTTTGGTTTTAAAGCACAATTCCTTTTGTCCCACAAATGATCTTAAAGGAGAACTAAAGCTTAACTAAAGATGCAGGCTAGAAATGTTGTAAATGTATATTTTTTTGTGCTTCTGTACCAGCCCAAGCCAACCACATCCCTTTAGCAATGAAGATCTGTGCCCCCACTAGCCCCCCATCTTATTTTCTGCTGATTTACTGCACAATGCTCTGTGCTGTTGTCAGTTACTGAGCTTAGGGACCAACTCACAATATACTGTATATATAGGATATAAATGTCACAACATCAGGCTAATTAGTAATTAACACAGGTGATTACTGCATGGCAGCTCTGAAACCAGTGATAGTAGCATCAGACTTAAATCATCCACCTGTTAGGATCAGCTTATACGACAAACATCATTTTGTTTGCTTGATAATTTCCGATGACCCCTAAGCTTAACTTCTCGACAGCCGCTCATAGTGCACTGAGCATGTGAGTGTCGCAGACACTTCTAACAGAAGTGTCCAGTATGGTCACCCCCTGTGACAACTTTAAAGGACTGGATTATTGCTACTATAGAGATGTTTAACCTTCAGGCTGGTTCAATAATTTCATTATATAAAATATGGCATGTCTAGCCATATTCATGTTCTCATTTAAGTATGGTCATATTAAGTTCCAAAACACTGAAACTGACCCCCCCCCCATGCTAGGTCCCTAAAAAGTAGCTTGGTGGTATTAGAGGAAAATTCGTGTTTGGTCTCAGATACTCCTGGAAATTTTTAAGGTGTCCACCACACCAGGACCTGGATATTAAAATATGATTTTTTTTTCTTTATATCCAGAGAATGTCCTCATCCTTTGGTATTTTTCATTTTGTGCAGTTTTCTTTCTGCTTGGGGTATCGGCGTAACTGATTAAATCACTTTGGGGTGCCAAATAATAGCCCCAAATGATTGTACAATAAGCCTCTCTTAAAAATAGTGAGATTTGACAGTCTTGTTTTAGAGCTTTGCATGCAGAAAGGAGATGATGTAAAATGTAATTTCTATATTTGTCTTACAGGCCAGTATTAAGCCAGGTGAAATCAAAGACTCCACTTCTTTTACCAGGGTTTACATTTTTATCTGAAGACTTAAGTGGACCTCATTCTGAAAATGTAAGCTCTTTAATGTTTAGATTTGCTTTCTTGAACCTAATTTTTAAAATAGGTTTGCTAAGATGTTCTTGAATTTATCCATCGTAACAGACGGACAACTCCCAGCTAGAAGCAAAGATCAGTGGAATGGAAGTCCGGTCCACTGGAAAACGTGACTCGTTACTAGCGCGCGTTGAAGAAACAAAGGATAAAGGAACTCCGCCTAGACCAACACAAGCTAAAGTAAGTGTCTTCACCCTAAAGGGATTAAGCATTAGGCTGTTTGTCTTAATGAGCTAACTTTCTCTTCTCTCTTAGCATACGCACAATTCAGTATTAACTGCAGTGGTAGAATGCTTTTGTTCATCTCACCTTTTACTTTTCCTTTTTAAGTTGAAACTGGATTTCTCTTCACCCAAACCTAAAGAGAAGCTGTTGGATGAGGAAAGATCTGTTGACTTTGTTTTTATTCCGCCTGAAGCAAAAGAGAGAGTATTGACTGAACACCAAAAAGAAGTGCTAAGAACAAAGAGGTTGGTAACTAATAAGGTTTATTCTTAGAGCTTTAAAACCCTTTACAGTTGGCTGTTCAATATGCATTTGGGGCTGAAATCAACTTTAGAATGCTTTAATATCTGATAACTTGTAGTTTGTTGCCTGCAGAGTAACTTAAACTATTGGTAAGGCCTTTTTATTTGAACAGTCTTTCACGTTTCAGTTGCACAATATATCAGTCTATATATTTTTTTTAGAATGGATATTCAAATATTGCTAAATTTTTCTGTGTGACTTTCTAGGGTAGATATACCAACAATGTACAACAATCTGGATGCATCTCAGGATACAACACTCTTTACCCAGTATACTCAGAGCCAAGAAAATTCATCGTGAGTATATTTACAGATGTTTTTACGACTGACTTATTGAATTATATTTCACTTCTAAATTTCTCAATTAAAATCCTTTCTTAGGGAAATGCCCACCCTTGCAGAACAAGAAGAAAAGGAGCCTGAACCAAAGGTACTAATCAATCTTGCACACCATATTCACATACATATTCACACTATATAAATTACTGCACCATGTAGTCTGTCTATTGTTAGTATATATCTAACATTTCAGTCATTGCTGTGTGAGCTTCAGAAGAGACATTAGCAAACTGTAAATAAAAACCCGTTTAAAACACTGATAATTTCACTATAGTTCCCACTCCTAAAATTTTGTTTTGCTGATCTCTTTGTAGGAAAATGTTCCTGAAGTTTTGCCAAACGAAAATGATTCTTCTAAGGAAACAAAGCAAAAAGATGGCGAACACGATGATGATAACATTTTAGATTGCAAAAGAGCCCAGACAGGAAGCATAGATGCTTCAGCAGTTGGTGAAACCAACACTGATGTTCAAAACACTTCAAATATTAGTAACAGTTCTACCTCTTCAGACATGGTTCTGGGTACCCCACCTCCACCTGTTAGCAGAAGGCAATCATTTATCACCTTAGAGAAGTTTAACAGTTCCATGAGTCGTTCTCTCAGTCCTTTATCAAACACAAAATTCCCTAAGGCAGCTGAAGTTATTTTAGTTCCTGATAGCCAAGAAGCCTTGGTAATTGAAAATGCACAGGCAGCTCAAGAAAAGAAAAATATGGAAACGAAGGCTTCCAAAACAGAGGTTTCAAAACCAATCTCTAAAAGAGGTAGAAAGCCAAAGTCTTCACTTGTGCCAGAGAAAACAGAGGATGTGAAAGTTAACTCTTCCAGTGAGTCTCAGAATAAAGCTAGTGATGCTGAGCGACCAGAAAATAAAGACTGGGTACCAGATTCTCAGACTCAGGTATTAGAATCAGAAGTTGCAGAGACTGTCAAAGAAAATAACATAGCCAAGGAGAATGCAGAGTATAAAGAAAACACTCCTCCAGAAACCATTCATCTTGCAAACAGTGAGAAGTCACAAATTCCACAAGCAATATCTAATCAGGTATCCTTGAGGCGATCTTCCCGAAGGCAGTCAGAAATATTGGAAGGTGTAAAGAGTATAGCTAGTGACAAAGGGCAGAAACAGCAACGTGATAAGGTAGACAAGATGCAGGAAAAAGATGGCCTGAATCATGACAAAAAAGACCTTTCAGAAACAGACCTTGGTAAAAAAGTCAGAGCTGCAACTGATAAACAGGGTGATGAACAAGGCGAAAGCCAGGAGATGGGCAGAAGTAGGACAAGGTATCAGACAAGAAGGTCTTCACAAGGGCTTGTTCTTGCAAGTGAGAACTCTGAGTCTGATAATTCGGAAACACGAGAAGAAAGTACTAAAAGAAAAAGATCTTGGAGGGGTAAAATTAAGAGCATTGAAAAGGATGATAATGTAAATAATTCATCACCACTTTTGCAAGAAAACGGTCCTAAAAAACAAAAGTCTCTTGAAAAAAATAACCTAGAGTCTGGTTCCGAAATGGAGACAGAAGTTGATCACTCTACAACAAAAGACATTAGTAGCAAGACTTATACGTTAATTGCAGACAGTACAGTGTCAGATGCAAATGTTTGTGCTGAAGTCAACGGAACAGTTTCAGAACCTGTCAAAGAAACCAACAAGACTTACGACATTACAAAAGGTTCCAGCCAATTACAAAGTTTAATGACAGAACCCACAGCTGGTGATTATTCTACTGCTGTGTCTGAGGTGTTCCAGCAATCTGAGAGTAACCTGCAAGTATCCGACTGCTTTCATAAGCGGAGCAAAAGAGCAAGAAGGTCTAAGAGCTGTGACTGCTGTGGAGATGCGTCAAACAATAAGGAGGCAACCTATACAGTATTGAATTCTTCTGTAAAGCCAGACCTTATACCAAAGAAGGGCCATTCAAGTATTGTTGCTTCTGAGATGTCTGACACTCCATTTGATGAAACCGTATTTTTGGGGCCTTTTGCTGTTAGCACACCACTAGTTGGAACCAAAGACCAGTGCTTTTTCAAGCCATCTGTTACTGAGTTAAAATCTGATACAGAATCTGAACAGGAAAATACAGTGATTCCTTTAAATGAAGAAACTAAAAGTGAAGTGGAGGAAATAACACAGATTTTTGTTGGAACAAAGACCGTAGAAGCTCCAGAAGAGTCAATGGAAATGGTAGAGAATGTAGAGGCTTCAGGAGAGGCTATTAAGGTGCCAAAACAGAACATAGAATCTCCAGAAGAGACTGTGGAGACTTTAGAAAATGAAGAGGCTCCAAAAGAGAGCAAAGAGATTCTAGAAGAGCCCATGGAGTTTCTAGTAGAGAAAATAGAAGCATCCGAAGGGACTATGGTTACCCCAGAAGAGAAGGTAGAAGCTTTAGATAAGACCGAAGTATCTGAAGGGACTATGGTTACACCAGAACAGAATGTAGAAACTTTAGATAAGGCCGAAGCATCTGAAGGCACTATGGTTACCCCAGAAGAGAAGGTAGAAGCTTTAGATAAGACCGAAGCATCTGAAGGGACTATGGTCACACGAGAACAGAATGTAGAAGCTTTAGCTAAGGCCACGGAGACTCCAGTAGATTCTGTAAAACCTGATGTTGCTGAGACAGTAGAAAATGAAATTTCAGAACAAACTATAGCTCAGGGTAAAGATTCTGATGCAGAATGTGCTCAGCAAATACGCGATGAGGATAAAGAAAACTATGTTCCTTTGGAAAATGATTGTATTAGACAATTAAATGTCACAGAAGACATTGTGGAGACAAAAGCTGCAACTGCTAGTGCAAACATTGATCCTGAGATGGCAGTGGCCAGTGCTGAAAATAATACAGATGAAGATCCTCTCCTAAAACCAGAGTCCAGTCACTGTTTACAATTCGTAGACTGTAGCAGTACAGATGTCAGAAAAGAGACCGTAGAAGATGAGGTTTTTGTTGCCTCAGAAAAGTGTGCAGTTCCTGATGTACCCGAAAACATGGCTATGGAAGACAAATCGACTGAAGGAAGGGCAGACACAGACTCTCCTCCAAAAGTTAAAGGATTGATCAATTTCACCTTGGCTAATGATAGCCCTGGAGGAAATTCTTGCTGGTCTCCTTCAGCATCACCATCTACTAGCATTTTAAAGAAAGGTGTAAAAAGACAGCAGGAAAACGACTCTCCATCTCCACTTAATAAGGTAATTTTAGTTTTTGTCAGATGAAACCGAATGTATCTCCTATCGATGGGTGTAAATAGTTCAACTGTATCTAAAGCTTGTTGTGTAAGGCACTACTTTTATAAAATTCCAGTATACATTTTTAAAAGTGTTTTTCTCAGCTTATAGAAATTATGAATGATGAATCTCCATATCACTCCTCAGATTCGCAGAGTTTCATTTGCTAATCCAATATATCAGGAAGGGCTGGCAGATGACATAGACAGAAGAAGCCCTGTTGTAAGGTGTAGCTCTTCAAATAATTCCCCCTCATCCCGAAGTCTGAAACTGCTCACAAGCAATCAACCTAAGGTAAGATTTCGTAATCCCCTACAAATGTTTGAAATGTCTGGAATTACAGGAGAAGCAAAGGTAAAAACTAAGTAAGCTTTATCCGAAAGGGCTATGTTAAATACAGCCATAAGCACTCGCAGAAAAGCGGTTTCAAAAGAAACACAGGGTTTCTTGACGTCTTTTGTGCACACATGTTCATGACTTCCTGCTCTCAGAAAAATCCTTCAGGGCAAGTCTGCTCAGTTTGCCCCCTTTTCCTCCTCCCAACCCTGTATAATCTAAGCTACCAGCAGCTAGAGCTGCAGCACGGAAGATACAGAGACTAATCTAAAATGGCAGCTGCTATTTTAAACAAACAGGGAGCTTCTAGGGCTGTTTACTTCAGGTATGGTAAAGCTTTCTACAGAATAAATATAGAATTCTAGCTTGCGCTATCGTGACTAATTTATTGGTAATTAAATGTCAAAATGCCTTTCCTTCTCCTATTTAGCTAAAAATTGTCTTCCTTTTTGTCATCTTTTTCTTTTCCCTGGATGAAGAGTTAAGTATGTTTTATAGTGCTACTAAATAGGTGACATAACCTATTGTAATGCAGAGTTGTCTAACTGGAGGGCCAAGAACTTAGATGTGTGATTGCCAGGCTCTTAAGGCCCCCATATACACAGGCCGATATCGGTCCCTTGGACCGACTCGGCAGCTTATCTGCCCCTGTAGGGGCAGAAACGAGCGGGCTGGGCGACCGATAGCTGGCCAATTTCAGGCCAGATATCGATCTGTCAGCTAGGTTAGAAAATACAGTCGGATCGGGGACCGCATCGGCTCGTTGATGTGGTCCCTGAACCGATCTCGCCAAGCGAGATCTTACCGTGTATGGGGACTATTAGTCATTCCCCATTCTTTGTCTGATGTAGCTAGAAAATTGCCTTTTGATAAAGGAGTCCCAGGCCAGGCCTAATCCTTCTGTATCGGTTTGTTCATTGTTACTGTAAATACTGCTTTCTTCCTCTTATAGTCTCTTAATCGGCTTTTATCATCTGGCTTGCAGCATTTTTTCAGTAGTCAGATCCAGGAATGCAGAAAGTGTTAGCAGACAGAGTTCCTGCATTTCCTAGAAGTTTATATTAACTTTAAAACCATTCACAATTTGTTATGTATATGAGAAAGTGGTTTAGATTTACTCTTTCTTTTATTATGTAGTATAGTTTTTGCATGGAGATCCCCTTAAATTATATAATATGAAATGCAATATAATTTTTCTTCTTGTTTGTGTTTTCTAGCATAACACAACCCCTACGAAAGGATTTGTTTCTCCAAGCTCGAGAGTCCTTGGATTTAAAAGCTCAAAGAAAAATTTGGTGAGTTAAAAACTAAAAAAATCCTTACAAGATAGGCCCTGCTGTATACTAAGAGAAACTTTTTGAAACTGGTTTTGCTGTGTATAATATGTTCAGGTAGTAATAGTATGTTCAATAGAATGTCACAGCTACTAAAATAGACAATGCTGATCATTTACTAATAATTCTCTACGTGTGTTTTAGCAGAGGCAATTCTCAGTATTGTCTATGGCAGGGGATTTTCTAGAGACAAGTAACTGCTACTAAGTAGCTCTGTGTGTCTTCGCCCTTAGATGTTGAGAAGGGAGGGGGAGTGCTGAATAGAAAGTGAATGTAATATGCTGCCCTGCCTCTATGCCTAAGGTGATAGGGGTGGGGCAGGCAATATATGATTGACAGCTGATATTTTTAAACTCCATTATAATGGGTATGGATGTGTTACTGAAAAAAGGAATTTGATTTATTTAATTTGATTTAATTTGAAAAGGACTTTTATTATACAGTTTGTCTGAGTGACAGGTCCCCTTTAAACCTGTTGCCTCTAGTCATTAGAAGGACTTTTCCGTTACTGTTTAATTGTCTCCCAGTTGCCTGTTACAGTGATATGTTTTATTTAGATTTCAGAAATGACCAAGGAGTCCATGCCGTCTCCCAAAGAAAGCGTCTACCCTGCACTTATGAACTGCACAACCCCAGTTGATGTCATCCTTCCTCAGATTACATCTCTTGCGTGGTAAATCCTTCAACTCCTATTTTGTATTTTGATTTAAAAAAAAAAAATCTGCCACATTATGGCTTAATATTGTTTTGTTTAGGGCCAGAGGACTTGGACAGCTCATACGTGCAAAGAACATAAAGACCATCGGTGATCTAAGCATACTCACGCCCCCCGAGATCAAGGCGCTGCCTATCCGATCTCCTAAAGTCTCTACGGTGAAGAAAGCTCTTAGAGTGTATCATGAGCAGCAGGTATAGTATCTTAGCAATAACATTCCCTGTATTTAAAAATTACTTTTGTCGTTTATGATCTATAATGAATATGCTACTGTCTGAATCTCAGTAGTTCTGTCCAATCGGCTAATCCTTCTGTTTTACCAAAATATATACAGACAAAAAACAAAGGATTTGATGAATTTGCTCTTCTTGACGAGATTGAAAAACCATTAAATGTTCTGGAAGAAAAAACCGCCTCCATAGATGAAGAGAAACTTGCAACAGGTATTTTTTTTTTTTTCTATTTACATCTTATAATAATCTCTTTCTTACTGAGTTTCTTACTGCCCAGACTGAGCATTTGGCTATGCCCAGGTTACACCTTGGCAAAAAAAAAAAACAAATTCTCAGACGGAGACTTTACACAGTAGGGAACCTTTGTATGAAGCTTGATAAAATGCTTATTTGCTAATTAAAGTACTGTTCTGTTCTTTTGTTTTGTAGTCTTGGCTGAGCTGCCTACCCCTGCCATGGACACTGCTCCCTCCCCAGACCTTCTGTCCCAGATCGCTGCACTTTCTCGCCAATTATCTTCTGAGGACCTTGGCAAATACTCTGCCAGCCAGCTCTTTGACATACAGGAGAAGCTTGGCGGCATGTCCAACTGCATCATTCGACACTTGCAGTCACGATGGAGGTCTCCACCTCACGAAAACTCTGTATGACCAGACTTTCCCAATTAAGGACTCGTTTTATTCCGGGTTTCCCGAGAGAGTTCATTTTACAGAAGCCTTTGTCAATAGTTGTAGTTTTTACGTCATGTTGGGTCATATGCTTGTATTTCTTTTAGTCCCATTGCTGCTATTATAATGCTTATGGCTAGGAGTTTGAACAGAAGGCAACTTTATAGAGCCTTGCTCTTTTTCTAACCGCCTTTCCTGATGTAGAAGTTAATTTCTCATTGGATACGTTGTTTTATTGCTTAACAGCCTTTCATTAAACAGTCAAAAAGTTCATTACCTTCCGTCAGTTCACACTGAATACTGCTGATGCCTTCTGGTTGGCTGTAAGTGTTGGGAAATATGCTACTGCACCCCTGATTTGTGTGTAGAATTGAATTTTCTATACTGCAGATTCATCAGGACTGTGCATACTTATCGTAATGAAATGCTATACTGCTGTCCTGATGGATCGTGGAATTGTAGATGAATGAAAGGATATTTTTGCCTAAGAGTAGTGCTACATTTTTAGATCCTTTTCAGTTGTTCTCAGGTTCCGTTGGAGTCACATTGTCGAATGCTGAATACATGGGCAGCTACACCTTGTTTTAGAAATGAGCCTCTGTGTAACCTATGGGTATAGAAAGTTTGCGGTGTGATTGCTAACTTTAAATAGGATCAGTTTTGTGGCGGCCACAGGATAATTTCTACAGGATTTGCCATAAATATATACTCTTAGGAGCTTGAAGTGCTTTTTGGAACACATTTTCTCAGCAGCGGTTCCGCTCATGTATTTTTCTATGATCTCCCAAGCTCTAGTCTTCTAGACTGTCGGCCCGCCATTGGTTTTTATTGGGAAGTAGGCAAACGTTGAAATTTTGTATATTCTGTATATAAATTGCACTGTAAGCAACTTACTTTCCAGTTATTAATACGCATTGTATATATAATTTAATGGTCACTATACACAAGCTTCTTATTGTCATTTTCTGAAAATGTTTTTAGATTTGTAAAATATTAAAAGTATTAAAAGTGGGGTTTGTTTTCTAATGGACGTTCTTTGGAATGAAATTGGAAAATACACATTTTCAGATTGTATTTTTTATAAATGTGTCGTTTACTTTGCTTACATTTTGGTTGTTCTTGTCACTGACTTTTATGAAAGTTTACCGAGATAATAATAATAGAGAGTTCTAAACTGTTGAGGAGAATCTTCACTAGTTAAAGGGGGGCCTGTCACCGACACATAAAGCTGTATAATAAAAGTCCTTTGCAAATGAAACATGAAACCAAATTATTTTTATGAAAACCTCCAAACCTGTTTATAAATGTTTGTTAAAAACTGTCAAATATATATTGTTTGCCCCGCCTCTAGGCACCTACAATTGGTGCTTTTTTTTTTTTTCTTTCCCCTTCCGTCTTAACTGACAAAAAGGGCAACAGGTCAGATTTAAAAAAAAAAAAGACATGCAGTTGCTTTTTGCTAAATACTGGGGATGCACCAAATCTTTGGATCCTTTTTGGAAACTGCACCAATCTGAGCCGTTGTCTGCAGGATTTGCAATTAACCAATGAAAAGCCCATGGCTAAACCATATCCCAGGACTGTTTCATAACACCTCCAATTATGCTGGGGGGCAGAACATTCCTATTGGGTTTATTTCATGGTTAAATGATTCCGTTTTCTCTGTAATAATAAAACAGTACCTGTACTTGATCCCAACTAAGATATAATTACCCCTTATTGGGGGCAGAACAGCCCTATTGGGTTTATTTAATGGTTAAATGATTCCCTTTTCTCTGTAATAATAAAACAGTATCTGTACTTGATCCCAACTAAGATATAATTACCCCTTATTGGGGCAGAACAGCCCTATTGGGTTTATTTAATGGTTAAATGATTCCCTTTTCTCTGTAATAATAAAACAGTACCTGTATTTGATCCCAACTAAGATATAATTACCCCTTATTGGGGGCAGAACAGCCCTATTGGGTTTATTTCATGGTTAAATGATTCCCTTTTCTCTGTAATAATGTTATAGATAGAGATAACTTGTGAAGATAGTGAAAGTAATTAAGGTTTATTAGGGTGGGTTGTAAATAGTCCAGGGGTCTGGATTCAGTCAGATCAGATAGTGTGACATGAAACCTGACCCCAAATTAAGGCCCTGTCTTAATGTGTTAAATAACTCCATACTTCTCTCTGATCTATCAGTATAAATGTTGTGCCATTTCAGTTCTCATTTGTATTTTGCCTGATGAAGGGGCCTTAGAGCTCTGAAAGCTTGCAATGTATTTTTATTGTTAGCCAATATAGGTATCATTTCTACAATACTCTTGTATTTGTATTTTGTTGTTTTTTTTATTATTATTTTTGACACTGGCTAACACGGTACTACAGTTTTTGTTCTGTAATAATAAAACAGTACCTGTACTTGATCCCAATTATATCTTAGTTGGAATCAATAACAAGGTACTGTTTTATTATTACAGAGAAAACGGAATCATTTAACCATGAAATAAACCCAATAGGATTGTTCTGCCCCCAATAAGGGGTAATTATATCTTAGTTGGGATCAAGTACAGGTACTGTTTTATTATTACAGAGAAAAGGGAATCATTTAACCATTAAATAAACCCAATAGGGCTGTTCTGCCCCCAATAAGGGGTAATTATATCTTAGTTGGGATCAAGTACAGGTACTGTTTTATTATTACAGAGAAAAGGGAATCATTTAACCATGAAATAAACCCAGTAGGGCTGTTCTGCCCCAATAAGGGGTAATTATATCTTAGTTGGGATCAAGTACTGGTACTGTTTTATTATTACAGAGAAAAGGGAATCATTTAACCATTAAATAAACCCAATAGGGATGTTCTGCCCCCAATAAGGGGTAATTATATCTTAGTTGGGATCAAGTACAGGTACTGTTTTATTATTACAGAGAAAAGGGAATCATTTAACCATGAAATAAACCCAGTAGGGCTGTTCTGCCCCAATAAGGGGTAATTATATCTTAGTTGGGATCAAGTACAGGTACTGTTTTATTATTACAGAGAAAAGGGAATCATTTAACCATGAAATAAACCCAGTAGGGCTGTTCTGCCCCAATAAGGGGTAATTATATCTTAGTTGGGATCAAGTACAGGTACTGTTTTATTATTACAGAGAAAAGGGAATCATTTAACCATGAAATAAACCCAGTAGGGCTGTTCTGCCCCAATAAGGGGTAATTATATCTTAGTTGGGATCAAGTACTGGTACTGTTTTATTACAGAGAAAAAGGAACCATTTTTAAAAATGTGAATTATTTGATTAAAATGGAGTCTATGGGAGATGGCCTTTCTGTAATTCGGTACTTTCTGGATAATGGTTTTCCAGATAAGGGGTCTGATACCTGTATGTTTTTCTTCCATTTAAGGTAAACACTTTCCCTTGACATAAAGTGCCCACACAGAGAGATACTGCAGAAACTCCAGCTTTATTATGCTCTAATGTACAGGAGTTAAGTGTTTGCTTACCCTAGAACAAAATCACATGCATGCAGCATTGAGTAAGCGGAAGAGGAGAGGCTTTTCCATTCTGTGATCGCTAGGGTGCTTGCTTGATCATTTAATATGGTGCTTTTAGAAAAACAAAATAACCATTGGTTGACATGGAACACGTTGGAAACACAAACAGCAGCTATTGCTTGCCCTTTGGTGCGTTTTCCGTGTGGTGTTTAATAAAAGGGAATTCCTATGAAGGTGCAACCATACCATCGGCACTAGTGAGCATTTATTACAGGGGAGGAGATATACGGGGAGGGCATAATAGTGGAAACCAAAATCTTAGTCTATTATGATGTCCAAGTGCTTGATGTTGAGCTCTATTAATAATATATAAACAAGGCAAGCTCCACCTAAACAAAGTGGCAGCACTTTTCTCGATTAAATGTTTCACCACGTTTGTTTCAGTGTTGCCGCTTGCGGATCTGGTTGCTTAGATGGATTCTAGATAGTTGGCAGGCAGCATTCCAGTCTTGCCGGTTCTCTGGACTGTCCCGTACATCCAGCCTTCGTCGATAGTCTGGACATTTACTATGGTATCTCCATCTTTAAATGACACTTCATCGTCGTCGGCTGCTCTGTAATCGTACATGGCTTTGAAGGATTTCTGGAAAAAGGAAAAATGTAGGAATGTGTTACAATGCTGTGAGGTGAAGAGGATCCAACAAACCCTCCTGTGTGGGATATATTTATCATACTGTGTAAAAAGTGGAGTGAAGCATTACTGGTGATGTTGCCCAGGGCAACCAATCAGCAATTAAATTCCAACAGTTAGAAAACCAAAGCAAAGCATCTGATTGGCTGCTCTGAGCAACATCACCGATATTGTTTTACTCCACTTTTTGCTCAGCATGATAAATATACACCATAGACTTATGGAGTGACTTTTGGAGAGCATACTTGTTTTCCACCTGGGTACTTCTGGAAGGAGGGCATGTAAACCTCCCACAAAGAAATGTAATCAGTGAACAGCTTCTTTGAAATCTTTAAATACCTGCCACTCCTGTTCAAAGTTAATAATAAGGCTTCCCCATAATCACTTCCTTCTCCTCCTGTAACTCACTTGCCCCCCCCCCCCTTAGGAATTGACTTTGGCTCTTGGCTTACTGAGCTCAGTTCTTAGGTTTCCGAACACACCTCCAGTCTAGCAGCCAATGAAGAGATGGCACTGCTGGTTTCCATAGAATCTGCTGTAGCTGTGCATTCTGCTGGAAAAACATGTTTTTTCTCCTAACCTCCTGTCCTGAGCTCAGCTTAACCGTTACAGTGCTCAATCCAAGCAGGATGTTTTATTAAAGTAAGTTCTGCCTGTGTAAGCCTGCATTCTTCACTGCATGAACTGTACAGCGCACATATGCTGTTTCAGGGCCGGAATTAGGGGTAGGCAGAAGAGGCAGCTGCCTAGGGCGCAACGATTAGGGGGCGCCAGGTAGGAGCCTCTTCTGCCTACCCCTAGTCATCCTCCATTGTCATTGCTCCCGCCATTTGTCATCGCGTCGCACCCCCCCCCGGAACTGCGCATGAGTGCCAAAGGGTGGGGTGGCGAGGTGGCCAACTGGGTTTCCTTGGGCGCCCGGTCTGCTTGGCCCGCCCCTGAGCTGTTTGCAGATGTAAATGTCACTGAAGATGTGTGAAAGGGAAAATGGCTGAGATGGGTAAAAGCTGCCTTTTTTTTTTAGAAAATGTGATGGTGATGGCAAATGGAGGGGATAAATACAGTGGTGGGGGGATATGTGCCCAACATATATACATAGTAGAAAAATGTAGGGTATACAAGTCCTTTAAAGGGCAATGGGGGTGAAATTTCAGACAAATACATTTTCCACCTTTAGTTTTTCTTGGAAATACTGATGAATGACGAATACCACAATGTTTATAATGTGCTTGTAATCTTGTTATTAGCTATAAGGTATGTAATACCACTTCTATGCTAAAAAAAAAAGACAACACTTCAGTCATCTGTTGGTCTCTTCAGGTAGACAGCTGATTTGGGCCGCCTTGCAGTGTCCTAGCAGCCTGCTGCACTTTCCACACCCTTCAGTCTACTGGTACCAAATGAGCCAGAGTGACATTGACTGACTAATTTAGTCTAAATCTTGAGGTATACCTTGGTCCCTTACCCTCCCAGGGACATTTTATACATTTTCTATTGTAGTCATTGAACTACACAGTTTATGTGGTGGATCAACAATATATATAAAATGTTTGCAAGTTATTTGATTACACATGTTCCATTTGGTTTGGTTCTACTCAGCAGGTTATTACTTACTCCAGTAGTAGACGGATGAGATGGCACGGAAGAAGCTGTTGTTAGTTGAGTGGCTACAGAAGAAGACCTCTGTTGTGGGAGCTCTGTGGTTTTTGCCTGTTTGTAACCTACAAATAAAAGTTATATTTTAATAAGAGAAAAGAAGCAGCTGATGTGGTAAAAGCCGCCATTCACCGCCAAAGAAGAAAAGCCTCAGTGCCACTATGTCTAGCTCTAGTGCAAGGAGTATTTGCGTATCTAATAGATGTAAGAAGTTGCGTCAAAAGCCATCATTCATTCCCAAAGAAGAGAAGCTTCACTGCTACTTTGTATAGCTCTACAGGAAGATCTACTTACCCTTATAAAACAGTATTTGGGAACTTTCCTTGTGGCCTACAAGTATTGTGAAACAACATTCATATTAAGTATTTGTATACAGTCTCCCATCAGACATTGCATTGTGAAACCGTTGCTCTCATTACCTGTTACTGTAGTGGTGTATAATCCCGAGTTGCTGTAATAGGAATGGTGGTGGTCAACCGCCTCCGAGAGTTCAGACTTTTCATCTCCAGCGCTCAGACTCAAGGCACTGGCAGACCGGGATTGCTCGCGGCTTCGGCGGGCTTGCACTGTAACACGAGTGGTGGAAACATTAGCCAAGCAGGATATAAAGGGTTTGAGCGAAATATTACGGGAAATGAACGTCGAAGATGACTGACCGGTGAGCATGTGTAGGCTCCTGGACTGAATGTTGTCTTCTGCTGGGTCGTAGTCAAAGACTGATCCTGGGTTAGTACGCCAGACCCGGAGATCTGTATAAAGCATACACAGACTTTAGAGGACAGATTTGCTAAAAATCAGATTTGTTTGTTTTTAGACACTCACATAAACTCCTAATAGTTTTTTTGATTAAAAAATTAGATCAATGATAGTTACATAGTTACATAGGGTTGAAAAGAGTCCATCAAGTTCAACCCTTCCAAGTAAACCCAGCACACACAACCCACACCTACCAATCTATACACTCACATACATAAACTATAAATACAACCACTAGTACTAACTGTAGATATTAGTATCACAATAGCCTTGGATATTCTGATTGTTGAAGAACTCATCCAGGCCCCTCTTATAGGCATTAACAGAATCTGCCATTACCACATCACTAGGAAGGGCATTCCCCAACCTCACTGCCCTCACCGTGAGGAACCCCCTACCCAACATCCCCGGCAGGGCATTCCCCAACCTCACTGCCCTCACCGTGAGGAACCCCCTACGCTGCTTCAAATGGAAGCTCCACTTCTCTAATCTAAAGGGGGGGCCTCTGGTGCGTTGATCGTTTTTATGGGAAAAAAGAACCCCCCCCTATCTGCCTATAATCCCCTCTAATGTACTTGTACAGAGTAATGCATTTATTAATAGTCACAATAATTTGTAAGTTGATCATACGAAAGTTTACATTTTTGTGTTATTTTTATGCAAAATGTTTGACGCTTTCTCAAAAAAATTGAGAATTTTGGTAAAATTTTCAAGAATATATTGCTATTTCTTGAAAAAAATGTGAAATTTAAATGGATGTTCATTTCCACGAATCCTCTTCATTTTTCCCAAACAGGAAATCCTCCAGCGGCCATTTTAGGAGCAGTGACGCTCATTTTCCTCACTTGCATTTTGGAAAACAATAATGCGTTTAAGTTCCACTTGAAAGTGTGTGAAATAGAAAAGAATAATGCGTTTAAATAATGCATTTAAAATAGAGTCTATAGGAGATAATCTTGCTGTAATTCTGAGCTTTCTGGATAACTGGTTTCTGGATAACTGATCCTATACCTATATTGTATTTTTTTATCAAGTCCTAGCCATAATAGACATTCATTTTTAAAAGCACAGCGTGCTAATAGTTATTATCTGTGTTACTTTGCCATTACTGGTATTGTAAATGAGAATACATTAGGAAATAGTGACTCTCTGCCCAGTAGAGACTGGGTTGCTGTAGAGGTTAATTGGAAGACCCACAAAGCAGCTTTGGTGCAACAATGTAGCAAACTGCTTCCCTTTGTGCCCTTGTTTGCTGTTCTTCTAACTATAGGGTTGAAAAAAATGAAATTCCGAGATAAAGACTAAAGTGATATATAATATATACCATTGACATCCTGTTCCTGATCATTTCTTCTTCGTTCCATTTCTACGACCTTCCTCTGGATTCCGCGGTAGTTAATGTCACTGAAGTCAATCATATTCTTCTTAACACGTTCTGTGACTGGGTCAGTAACAACTGGTGTGAAACTGCCTTTTTGTTTCTCAAAGTCTTCGTGGTATTTGATCTGAAACAAAAAAGAAAATAAGAGGGTTATTGTGAATATACATTAAGTGCCAAAGAGTGACACTGCCCATTAGTTAAAGCGATAGCTTTGGTACTGGCGGTTTTCATCCTAAAAAAGGTTCATTAGAGAATTTTTGGACTGAAAAGTACCAGTACTATCATTTTCATCGTGAATCAAGAGGTGCTGGTGGTGTTCCTGGTCTCTTTTCTATACACTACATACTGATGCTCAAGAGCCTTTTACATTTGTTGGAGGCATGTCCTCCTCTATCCTTCCATGGAAAGACTGGAATGGAATATAAAAGATAAAATTGATCTCTTCCGCCCTTACTGTGGACCTGGAGGATATCTGCTATAAATAGGAAATACAACTTAGAAGAAGCAGTAGGTAACCAGGGTCTAGATCTGAACCAAGCACTAACGTTGTCCAGAAGTCTAGACCTGAACTGAGCAATGAAGGTGCCCAGAAAAGCAGTGATCTGGCAAACTCTATACAAAAGGACAGTAATTCAGCAATAGCTGAAGTTGGGAAACACTAATGGGGAAGGTAATAAAATAACCAGTGAGGAAAGATGAGATCCACATGTTACTCCAGCAGTTTTTCTGGGAGTAGATGGGACATCCTCTATACCAGGGATCCCCAACCTTTTTCACTTGTGAACCACATTCAGATGTAGAAAGTGTTGGCGAGCTACACAGTTCTTTGGGGATACCAAATAAGGGCTGTGATTGGCTATTTGGTAGCCCCATTTGGACTGCTGGCCTGCAGGAGGTTCTGATTGGCATAAAACTGTGTCTCTGGGATTCCAAAACTTGCCTTAGAGACAAAAATTTCAAAATGGCACCTACTTTGAGGCCACTGGGAGCAACATCAAAAGGGGTGGGGAGCAATATTTTTCTCAGAAGCAACTGGTTGGGGATCAAATGATGACTAAAATCCATTTATTTGTTTCCGAATGTTGTCGGCTTACTATAATATAAAACAGATCTCACCAGTGAAATGTGTTTTTGCGATTCCCGAACGCGTCTCATCTCAGGAGTATCCATAACGTAGGCGGCTCTACCCTGTATCTGCTTACGGAAGCTGTCAGAATACAGAACCTAATGGATGGAAAAGGAAATGGATTAACACAGGCCCAGTGAACTAACTGTACGATCCAACCGGGGAGGTAAGTTATGAGTGCTAGTAAAGTCAATTAGCGACAAAACGTAAGTGAGACAAGCCCTTTACATAGAATTAGTTTTTGTGTTTTTAAATTTCACTCGTGCTAATGACACGGATTTGAAGATATTGCAACAGAGACGCGTTTCTTACCTCTTCATCCTAAAGTTTGCTAGGCAGAAATAATAGCAAAAGCCACATATCTGCATGGTGTAATGTTGTTTATTGCTTACCATGGACTTACCATTTAACATCTATCAGAGCTTCTCTGTGTGACATATCAAGAGCCAAACAGACTACAAAAGAAAAGTCGTTCGAGAAGTGGATCCCGAGCCACTAAAACCTTGCTGCCCAATGTTAACAGAAGAGAAATATCTTATTATACTTCATTCTGGAGACCTAGGCCATTAGGTCCTACGTCCATCAGAGTCATATCTGACGTAAAAATTTATTCTAGATATTCTTGGAACTATGGCTAAATAACTGTTACAGTCTGTAAACTTGTTATGGGGGGTATATTCTAGTTAAATGTTGGACTCCAAAATGGAGGCTTGAATGGAAAAGGTCAGCCATCTTCTACCAAAGGCCTTCCAAGTATTCCTGGACTGTTCTGGGTTTATTTTCTAAGCTAAAGGTAGGGAGGATCCTAGAACTGAAAGATCTCTGACTCACTGCTGAGGAGTTGTTTCCCTTTTTCATTGAATCCAAGTAGATATATTCTTAGTCCAGTTAAGACTTTAGGAACTGTAGTGTGTTAATGTTTTTATAATCTCACTCCAGTTAGATAATTCATACCCATTAGAATAACAGGCTTCCCGGAAAAACATTTAAATACAATTAGGGAAGGTCGAAGGGTACACGTTATTTTAGTACGTGGTCAGGACTGTACAAAGGAATTGTAAAAGAATTGTTACTACTCAAAGGGGTATTTTAGGAGGACTGGGATAGCACATATTAGGGTTGTTATGTTACACAGGGGGGGGGTTTATCTCATCTGGCCTCAAATACCGAGCTAATGTTTTCTTGATTGCGTTTAACTCGCTCCATCTCTGGAGTTACGGTGGTTGGAGTTGCTTTTCCCATTCCTTCTTTGTACAAAACCTACAGCATACAGAGAAGCACATCCACATATCACCAGAAATTCAATGCTTAACGTTGCGCCGGAGTTAATTTTTATGACTGCACTCGGCTATGAATGGAAATCAGAGATTGGTAAGGCGTTAGGTTAACAATGAAAGTCACACAAAGGTTAAAAATAATCATTGCACTCATTATAAAAAGATATAAGTGCTCCGAACTCTCGAACAAGTGTGAAAAAAACACCATGTCTTTGCCCACAATGCACCTTGTATGGGATGTAAAGGGCGGTGCTTGGGTATCCCATTGGACACCCCTTACATGTGTGGGATATATTATCCCCGTGAACGAAAAGTGCATCCAGACCTATATATACTTACTGCCTGCCTTAGGTTTCCACTAAGCACTGTGCCCGGCACAAGGGCTATCGTTTGCTGCCCAATCACCCCTATAACAGAATATAAGCCCTATAATATAAATTGTATTTTTAGTCCCTATAAAGCACAGCGCTAAGTTTGTTTTGTATGACGGAGCAGACCTGCCTATACATTCACAGTATAACATTGTAAATCATACACCACAACCTAAAAGGGGGGCAAGAGGTATCCCGATCTGGTATCAACAATAACTTAACTTGCTATCAGGGAGGAGCAACCAATTATCAGGCAGTTTTTGCTGCTCGCCACTGAGCAAATACCTGATTGGGTGCTATAGGTTGTTAGATCTGGTGCAAACTTTGTGACTTTTATTATATTACCCCCCAATGTCTCATTGTAGTTTCCCTTAAGGAAAGTATGAATCTGCCTAAAGTTTTAGTCATTAATAGATGACTGCTAATGAGTTTTAGTCATTAATAGATGACTGCTAATGAGTATTAGGGGTGGCACGTGGATGTTAAAAGTGGAAAATGAAATGGATAATTTAAGGGCTATTTAGGTACCATGCTAATGTTTTCTTGGTTGCGTTTGACCCTCTCCATCTCTGGAGTGACAGGTGTGGGGGTCCCTTTCCCCAAATTCTCTTTGTATGCAACCTATAGGCAATAAAGTTATTATTATTATGCAGAGAATGTTTTCATATTTTACCCTTGTATTTTTAAGTCAATTTGTAAAAAAAAAGTCCTACATGTCAAGAATATTTTTATTACATACCCCTAACCAGCATATGTATGATAATTCTTGGCCTACCATTCTAACTAATGGGTCATATATATAATGGGTCATGTCTGCTTACAGACATCTAGAGTAATGATCCTTCAACTGAAAAAAACATTTGCAAGAGTCATTAATGGTAGGTCTCCCTAAGTGCTAATAATATTTGCACAATGCTTGTCATTAAGTAAAGAGTAAAAATATAATTTATAACTGCATCATTGATGCCCTCATAGGCAAAGTCTCCATACAGTTTTACATGAATTAAAGACATTAGGGGACAGAACAATCAAAATGAAAAAAAAAATGCCAAAATGAAAACATGAGGATTAAGAAAATATTCATTGGCAGTTAATGGGAAAAATCCAATTAAGGTTTAGAAAGGGTAGAAGCAAAGTCAATGTTATGCCCAAAAAGAGGTAATATATATAATACATGTCTGTAATGGGTAAGAGGAAGAAAAATCAACTCGGGATATAAAATTAGAATGTTACTTTATCTGCAAAAAAATATGATACCGAGCTAATATTTTCTTGATTGCGTTTTACTCTTTCCATCTCGGGAGTAACGGGTGTGGGGGTTCCCACTCCAAACTGATCTTTGTATAACACCTGAAGGCCCAAAATAACAATGGTAAAGAGAACTGTGCAATTACGTAATGTTCCAGCGAATCATAACTGTTATATCCTGGGCGGCTACATTAGGGATGCACCCAATCCTGCACTCCAGTCAGGATTTGGCAAATCCAAGCTTTTCCAGCAGTATTTGGATTCGGCTGGCCAAACCAAATCCAAATACTTTCAAATTATGTGGTTTTTCCATAGGAGGAATGAAACCACCAAGAAAATTTGTTTACATTCATATGTAAGGCGGTTGCCCACATGTAAGTCCCCATGCTCTGTTCTTTATTCAAGACAAGCGGTAGACAACCCTTTATATATAACCCTATGCACTTTCCACTCGACACATACAACTAGCAGCTATTATCAAGGGGCCTATTTTAAATTCTTGTGATGAAGCTGTCAGCTGATGAACCTAACTGCCTGCAACTTTATAGTGGTAATGGCTAGCAGCTTACAATTGCCTCTAGGGATACCTGCATTTCAGCAGCTTATGGGCTTGCAGATAAATGGTCCATTGTAATTGCAGTTTTGCTACTTAACCTACAGCAGGGTCGGACTGGGGGGTGCAGGGCCCACCGGGGTTTTGCCCCAGGGGCCTGGCACCCCCCAAGGTGCCCCTGCCAGCTGCATCACCATCACCCCCCACTGCACCCCCGTCACCTGCCCAACGTCCCCCCGACAGCATGTAAGCGAAACGCGTCAGGGGAGGACATCAGCGGCCAGGGGAAGCGGCAACAGGGATCGGGTCTGGGCCGCCAGGGCCCACCAGGTTTTTCCTGGTGTCCCGGCAGCCCAGTCCGACCCTGACCTACAGGCTGCAGCAAGTCTTTCAAGAAAAGGAAAACTGAAGCTACAGTCTCTTCCTACTGGAGCATAATTTGCCAACAACAGCAGCCCATTGTGGACAAGCCAAGAGTTGCAAATATTCCACGTATGCCCTTGGTAACTCATCACCTGATTAGGTTTTTCAATTGGTCAATACACTGTGATGTTTTTAATAAATAATACTACAGCGGGAAGCTCAGTAACGGCTTCCTGGATCTGTTTTTCTCAGAAAGTGCACGTGCTTGTCTTGAATTCTTACTCAAGAATTGGGCTATGAAAAATTATATTTTCATAGCCCCTTATTTTAAAAAAAGTGAAACCAGCAAAGAAAGAACACAATAAAAAAACATTAACAGTTGGAATGGTGGATAAATAGAAATCATCCGAACACTAAATACCAAAACCAAGTCAGATGTAAAAATGATTAAATCCTGAATTTTTTAATATTTTAGTTATTTTTTTAGTTTTCTTTTTTTATTCAAGGGAAAAAAATCTGATTAAGTCTTTAAAATGTAAGGCCTATGATTCATGGGGCATTTAAACACTAATGACCGCCCACTGGAACCGCCAGTGTCTGCCATAGGCACAGCATGTCCCATAGGCCCAACAGTTATTTTTTTTTCAAAGGTAAGAAATCAGTGTATTATTTATTTTAATAAGTCACATGGTGTTGTTTAAAAAGGGTTACTTCTTGATTAATATAATGTTAGCGGGATCTTTTTAACATATACCGAGCTAATATTTTCTTGATTCCGTTTGACTCTCTCAATCTCTGGAGTCACCGGCACAGGTGTTGCTAGCCCCAAGTTTTCTTTGTACATAACCTAGAGATGCAAGAAATTATCCCAAAATATGATAAATATACAATATATATATATATATATAAAAGGTAAAGCTCTCTAAAATGTCTAAAATACTAAACAAAGACGCAGAATGGATCATGGATGAAATGTAATAAATGTAATTAAAGAATAACAATAGAGCAAAATATTTACATTTTCCCCCCAGTAGTTTTACAGTTACCCTTTTTCCCGGTCAGCATCTGCAATAGATTGTTTCTTTGGTGCTTTCTTTTTGAAAGGCTAATTTATAATTGAATTTTTAATTTATTGTCTGCCAGCTCTTGCCGTCCCAGATATGCGTAGTTAAGCTATTTCTCAGCTATTTATAAACAATACACCAATACATAGGAACATGGAAAATGTCAAATAAATAAATGGCATTATCACCCAGAGAAACAAATGCTCTAGGACCATTTAAGTTGCCGACACAAAACATATTTTGCAATATGGATACACCAAAGAGAATGCATGTAGATGCTGGCCTTATATACAAGTTTAGTAAACAATGTAGAGGATACACAATTTCTAAACATCTGAGCTGCAAAATAATTTTTAGAAATGTCTATGGTCAGTAATGCCACTCCACAATCTGTGTTTAGTTGGGTATTGTCACGGAAGGGAACGGGTCTATTTTGTAAGTAATATCTTAAAAGGTTCCACAAATTCTGTCCTTTAGGGGGAAATTCAATTTACCTTGAAATGTATAATCTTGTGGAATTAATATAGATTAAAATCTTAATTTAAAATTAGTTGAATCATTAAGCAAAGCACTATGCTGTGGCCATACACGCTAAGATCCGATCACTTGGCGAGGTCACCAAGCGAGCGGATCTTCTCCCGATATCCCCACCTACAGGTGGGCGATATTGGGCTAATTTGGTCCCCCAGGGCCAAACAACTAAGTTAGAACAGCGGGTATAGGCGTTTGTCGGTTCGGGGACCGCATCAATTAGCCGATGTGGTCTTTGATCCGACGAAAAATCAAACCTGCCCAATCGAGATCTGGCCGATTTCAGGTCAGATATCGGTCTGGCAGGCCCATTGTTAGTGCCTATACAGGAGCCGATAAGCTGCCGAATCAGTCTAAGGGACCGATATCGGCAGCTAGAATCAGCCCGTGTATGGGGACCTTAAGAAGCTGATTTATGATCCTTTCGAAGACCTTCTTTGGTTTAATCAATAGCAGAAAACACAAGGCAGCTTCTAAACTCATTTGTCTTTTCTGCAATTGATTGGTTTTGCTTTGTCCCAAACTGTTATTAAAAAAAGTGGGTGTTTGCAAAAAATAAAAAGCCCACTGGTTTTTAGGTGATCACAAATCCACCCGTTAGTCTTTCCTCCAACTTTTAAGTTGAAAAAACTGTAGCAAAATCTGCTAGAATATTGATGCTGATTGCTGAAGCTTTTGTCTTGTTTTTATTTCTAGGGTCATACTGGGCCAGCGGGACACTGTGGAAAAACCCGGTGGGCCCTGCCAGGCTGGGAACCAATCCCACTGGGAAGCATCAGTGCTTTCCCGCTAATCTTCCTCCCCCAATCATGCCTAGGTAAGTATGAGCTATGTGTGCTAGGGCAGAAAAGGGATGGCTGTGGTCGAGCAGTGGGGTCCCTGGGGTTGTGGGAGGCCCCTGGGGTGGCGGCCCCAGTGGGCCCCACACACCCTAGTCCGACCCTTTTAATTTCTCAATTAGGGTAATTTGAAGGGAAAACCAGTGCACCATCCTGACCTACCCAATAAATAAAACCACAACCGCAGTTTTGCCTTCCCATTGGCTGCAATTGCAAAGTTTTCAGCCAGTTTAAACAGGTCAACCAACTACCTCACTGTTTTCTTTCTTTTTATCGGGCATGTTATATATAAGGACTTGAGCTTGAGGAACCCTGCTTTGTGGAAAAGGTGTTATTCTAATATTATTATCAGTATTATACCTACAACATGAAGTTATTATCATTATTATACCTACAATATGAAGTTATTATCATTATTATACCTACAACACCACATGTGTGTGCTATGTTTTAAAATGTTAAGCACACCTGACAGTCAAAGCACTTATTAATTTGCCAGTAACTGTTAGACTTGTAGTGGTTAAGTATTAGGTTTTTTAATATAAAACCATTACTCTGATTCTGATATACCATGCTAATGTTCTCCTGGTTGCGTTTGACCCTTTCAATCTCTGGAGTCACAGTTGTAGGGGTTCCTTGCCCCAAGCTTTCTTTGTATAACACCTAGAGGTATGAAAGAGCATTCATGATCACAACGTGGCTTATGTTTTCTTAGTCATACAACATATTGTGCCTTATATGGGGCAAAGGGGTGATCATTTTAGAAACAAAGGAAATGGATTACTTATACAAGCAAGTCACAGAACTCCTTGGTGACTTCTTAAATGCTAAGATTTTATAGAGGTACGTAAATCTTTATATAAATTGCTGCTATTATTACAAAATAAAATTCAATGATGATCATAATAATATGGACCAAACCAGCAGATGGACCAAGTCAGCAGCTTGTATGGGACCTTCAGTCGGGCCTACCAAATTGATATCTGGCTCAAACTTGGCTAGATGTAGATCAGACAGAATCCCATTGGGGCAAGAAGCACATTGGCTCATTGAAGCATTCCTTGCCTAAATCCCATCAATGGGACGTTTGGCCCGAGGGCCACAAGATTGGATCAATCGGATATCGCCCACCTCAAGATGACATATCAGGGAAAAGGTCTTCACTTTCTATGTTATGTTTTTTCTTGTCTTAAAGAACAATTTGTCACTTAAACCAACTCTTTGTGCAAAAATGTTGATGCATTTTCTCCTTGATGTCTCCAGCTTTGTACCACATTGACTCAGTAATCAATAAGATGGGAAAATATACTTTTCTATAAGCATGCTTTACCCTCATTTCTAAAATTTCAAATATTACAAATAAATGCAGTGAGAAAGAGTCTTGCTCAAAACCTAGATTTCCATCTATGAATTGCTTCTTATAAATAACCTGACACAAAGAAATACTTTTCAATTGGACATCTTCGTGGAAATGCTTGTTACATAGTTATTCTCAGGACTTTGTTATAGGACAATAATCTAAACAATAGGCCATTAAATACTCAAAGTGTTAGAAAATCGAAAACTGGAAAAACACAATAAGAAGAGGCAAAAGAGAAGCGTAACACGTTAGTTCTACAATTAATGCACTGCTAAAGAAAGGACCTACAAGTAGTATCAGTAGTTCAAATCTTTTCTAATGGGGATTAAAAAGGGACAAAGGGAAACACAGCCGTAATGATTAAGTGTCAAAGTGAAGAGAAAGGTACTGACGTTAGAAAGGGAAAGGCAGATTCTTTAGTAAATAAAGGAAAGGACACCTCCAAACACATTAAACTTTGAATAAAAAGTATCAGCTACTACCGAGCTGATGTTCTTCTGAGTCTCCTTTACGCGTTTCACTTCGGGAAGGTCAGGAATTGGAGTTCCCTTTCCAATACTTTCCTTGTACTTAATCTACAGAAATTACAGACGATGGGAAAAAAACAAAGAAACGAAGCACATTAGGCACAGAGGACATTCCCATACATGACTGCATGTATGCTAAACACAGCTTTCCTATGGGCATGCACATGTACTATAGGTGTGTGGTTACTTGGTCGGATTTATACTTTAGTTGTATAGTGAGGCTTTTTAGGTGAAAAATTGCCAAAATAGACCACAGGGGGACATAACCTAAATTTCAATTGATGTTTAATTGACTGTTGATGGTATTAATGTTATCTTTAAATGTAATTGGTATTGAAAGCTGTATCTGTCTATCCATTGCCACCAAGAACTCCTTCAGCCAAGGATCTTTGCATGCTTCTTAAAGTTCTGTTAATTACAATGCAGGGCAATGGGGGAAATTGAAATCCTGGCTGGAACTTGCTAGTACAGTACCTATAGTCAGGACCAGCAGTGAAGTGGATAAAGTGAGTAGAAGGAAACTGATACTAAGTGAACAGTGAAGCAGAAACTGTCCTTTAGTTTTGACTTCCGTGTCCACAATGCCTATGTGTACACTATTGCCATACTTCTACTTCTCACTTACCCCCATATGTAATAAAAGGCACTAAGTTTGCCCAGAAGCAGTAACCCATAGCAACCAATAAGCTTTTTGCTTTTAAACAGGTGACCAGTAAATGCTACCTGCCGATTGGTTGCTATGGGTTACTGCTCCTGGGCAAACTTAGTGCTTACAGAACATTCAAGGCATTATTGGAATTGGAGTCCTGGCTGGAGGACCACCTTTACAAAATTCTAGTGGTATAAGTAGTCGGGACAAGCAGTAGAGGAAATAGTAAGAGACAAATACAGCTTTCAGAGCAATTACATTAACCAATAACCTATAAATAATTGAAAATTATGGAAACATATACATTTTCGAACTTCTGAATTCATTACCTGTTTTATATGGTGCAGTTTGTAGCTATGGTCAGTACTATCAAGGGCATTGACAAATCTGCTTAATGGAGTGTAGAACAACATGATTTGGAACATAGGGGCCAATTCATTTAGGTCCAGTTGTGACTAGGTTGTTACCACACCCCAAAAAACAATTTGTTTACCCCTCCTTGCATTTTGCATGGTGTGTTCAAGAATGGATGTTCTGATCCAGTTCAGTCAGAAAATATTAGTGATAACTGACTAGTCTGAATCATAGCATTGCCTTCTGTTGTCACATGATCTGTAAGTGGGAGGGGCTCCTTTAGTGCGGTCCAAGCAAAACTTCAACCCCTTTCATCCCTAAGGAGTTTCATGCTACTTGGTTTCAGTCAGATTAATTAAACATAATTAAACCCATTTATATTATACGATTTTGAAAAAGAATGAGACATTAGTAATAATTATTAGCTTGCAAAGTTACTCAGCTGATTCCCTAGCCTCTATCTTTGACAAATGTATTGCAAAGTTTTAGTTATATTATTATAATATTATTATTCTATTATTGTTCTAATAATTATGAATATTAGTATGCCAATTTTTATTTGATTTTTAGCTTGTAAAGATGTAAACATCTTATTGTATCTATTGCAGAAAAATTGATTATTAAAGGGGAACTGTCATTAAAATAAAGTAAAAATGACTAAGGGGCATTTGTATTACTGTCAAGCATTGGGTGGAATTGTTGGTGGTAATTGTTGCCTTAACTTAATCATGTTTGATGGCATCATTACCTTTTTTCTTGGTGTGGAATTTTTTTTTTTTGCACAATCAATATTCTTTTCAAAAGATAAAAAATTAAAAGTTAACCAGGTTTTATTTATTTAAAAACCAGATTGTGCAAAATAAATAAATGTAATCAATGCCAAACTACACAAGCAAGCTACAGAACTCACTCGTATTTTCCGTCATTGATTATCCTGCACCCAACGCGTGACCAGTAATAAATATGCCCATAGACGTGGCCATTTAATAATTCTGTTTCACCATTAGCTTTTATCAGTCTCATTTACCAGTTATTAGACTTTGAGTCTTTGTGAGCTCCATAACCGCCATTTTATTCCTGCTGTGAGTCACAGACTCATTTTCCTGGTCTACCATAACTAAGTTGTCTTTAAAAGGAGGAAAAATCTTTGGTTTGCATCTGAAAAGAACTCGAAAAGCCAAAAATATTGAATGTGTGCTTATTTATTAAAGGAGACATATCATATAAAAATTAAGAATATACCAGTGAATTATACTCCTCTAGATATAGAAGGATTGTGCTTAAAAAGTTGTGTTTCTGACTAATTTATTGAGAAATTCGGTCAAAACCCCACTAGTCCCGCCCATCTGTTCCACTTCCTGCTGGCTGAATTCTCTGGATGTGCAGGGGGGCCGGCGGCTCTCAGTACACAGCACTGTAAGATAGGAACCAATCAGCAGCTAGGCTGACCTGATAGGGAACTGAAGTCTGTCTGTGCTTGTGTGAGTGCAAGGCTATGATTGGCTCTCCCCCCCACTGTGCTTCTGACAGGGACCATTAGGACACACCCAACCCTCATTTGAAACACAGGGACCTGGGATGATCTATAGGGAGCGCCAATAAAGGGGCCATTTTTACAGATTAGATTAATTTTTAGCCCAAAGTGAAACCAGCACCGTATATTATTCATAATTGCCTACAGGATTAGGGTTTTTTTCCATTTATCCAATATGTCTCCTTTAACAAACTCAAGTTTCAAAAACTCAATAGCTTACAAAACGTAAAAAAAAATCATTCGAACATAGTGAAATGACATGCTGCCCATCATTTTCAATGTCAATTTTTCGAACGAATCTCAAAAACTTGAACTAAAAATGTCTGAATTTTCTCAATACGACTCCAGTTGACTTCTACATGAACTCGCCATATTTCAGATGCCGATTTTTTATATTTGAGTTTTTGCTCCTAATAAATCAATAAATTTAGGTTTTGGAAACTTGACTGTATGATATATATATGCTGAAGATCATATATATATAAAACTAAAGAAATAATAACATCTATTGATGAAACAGTTTGGCACCATTACTACATTCAGGCACTCTGCCTGTTTATGGCTGTGACTGTTCCCCTTTAAAGAAGGAAAGTTAATGTTTGGGTAACTGTTTCCAGTCGGGGTTATTAGCCTGGCCGCTGAGATGCCCTATCAGGTTATTAGAGCAGCTGCAAAGCTCAAACTCTTTTCTTTGTACCGTGCTAATGGCATCCTGGGTTCTTTTAATTCTCTCCATCTCAGGAGTTTGACCAATAGATGTTCCTGTTCCAACTTCTTCTTTGTACAAAATCTTAATAATTAGAACCAAGGTGACATGTTAATATCTGCTAGATTTTGTATCTTTAGGGAACGCTTTCTGATTAAACATAGCTGTGCTTTAACCTATTACAGTTGATTAGTGCCTCAATGGGACCAAGGGCAATGTTAAGCGACACACAGACCTTGTTGCTATATGAAAGAAGGTTGTGATTTTCACAGGAGGTTGTGATCTAATTGAGTGCTCTCCAACATATAACATGTAGTTGACCAATTATATCTCACGTAACTAGTGCTTCTTCTCTGAAGAACGTTTCAGGGAAGACAAACAAAATGGCAGCTCTTATTAAATTAAGGTATACTGTATATACCCAAAATAAGCTCTACCATTAAAATGTAATATCTATTTTTGGAAGATCAAGGGAAGCTGAAAAATACTTAAATATAGTGGGTATTTTTGCATTTTAGTATATTTTTTAATCATGAAGCCATCTCAACCTACTCTTAATAATTACATAAAGTAATGAGAACATATTTATTTGTGTTTAGGCATATAAACTTATATACACAGATCTGTGTGCCCTACAATTTGCTCTTTCATATAACAACACCTGAACCGTTTCTATTGTAGAATGGGTTTTTCGTAAAGCCTGACAAGTTTGACGAGAAGCACAAAACAGACAAAACAATGAAACCAACACCAACCTGTTGTACATAAGGCAGTATTAGTAGCTACTTACACGGTACATGGTTAACACAGACAAAATGAACCACAGACAATTTTGATCAGATATTTAGCATAGATGGGGGCACTATGGGAGTGGCTGTCCTGAAGAGACAGTGTTGTATAGAGTAAAAAGCAGCATTTGGCGTAAGTGAGATGCAGTTAAGGTTAGCTTGATTGGTAGCCAGCTGCGCTAAAAACAAATTCTGCTTCCGCTTAATCACACTATTATTTGGGTTAGCATTTTAAAGAAAAGCAATATTTAAAATCATATACCGAGCTGAAATTCTTTTGGTTTTCTTTAACACGCAGTATTTCTGGCGTGTCTTTTACCACTGTGACTTTCCCCTTAATGTTTTTAAGGTCACCTTGGTACTGAAGCTATAAGAAAAGAGTAGAGAATATCGTTAAGGTACGTACAGCTCTCAGTAGGGTAACATGTTCATGTTCATCTAATTGTGGCACGACTGAACCTTCTGCAATGATCAGGATCAAAATAACATTTATATATACAGACTGGTTGGCAAGACACAAATATCCAAAGTATTCCCACCGAAGGAAAATACTTATGTATATAGATAGGGTGACACGGCACATTTATGTCAGAAGAACATCTATAACATAAATGTATGACGTCTTCACAATTAAATAAATAATACTTATCCAGATCTATTCTGATCTGTAACAGTTGTCCAAGTCCAAGAAGAGAAGTGGTTGTGAGACCTTCAGGTGGAATAGACTCACACATGTGCCCTTTATTCCATGTAAGTTAGTGCTTAACTTCTTTGATTTCCCTATCTTGAAGAGGAGTATCCTAAAATATATATTTCTGCTTTGCTATTGCCCTTGAAGAATTGGTGTTTGCCACCACTGACAAAACTGTAGATACTAATGGAGGAAATGAATAAAATCAAATGACTTACAGTGCTGAAATTCTTTTGGTTTTCGCGTACTCGCTGCATTTCTGGAGTATCTAATACTGGAACATAGTAAGACATGGTCCTTTCTGCTTCCTCTTTATATTTTTTCTATTGGGAGAGAAATGTAAAAAGAAAAGCAGTTATACCCTGGTGTTTTACTGATCAATAATCCTTTGTCCAAGCTATTCCAGTCTAAATTAGCTGAATGGAGTCTGAGACATTATTAAAATTGTTAGAGTTTATGGATTGTAGCCCTGTTCTGGAAATGAATATATCTCATACAATATTGAAATTGTTAGAGTTTATGGATTGTAGCCCTGCTCTGGAACTGAATATATCTCATACAATATTGAAATTGTTAGAGTTTATGGATTGTAGCCCTGCTCTGGAACTGAATATATCTCATACAATATTGAAATTGTTAGAGTTTATGGATTGTAGCCCTGCTCTGGAACTGAATATATCTCATACAATATTGAAATTGTTAGAGTTTATGGATTGTAGCCCTGCTCTGGAACTGAATATATCTCATACAATATTGAAATTGTTAGAGTTTATGGATTGTAGCCCTGCTCTGGAACTGAATATATCTCATACAATATTGAAATTGTTAGAGTTTATGGATTGTAGCCCTGCTCTGGAACTGAATATATCTCATACAATATTGAAATTGTTAGAGTTTATGGATTGTAGCCCTGCTCTGGAACTGAATATATCTCATACAATATTGAAATTGTTAGAGTTTATGGATTGTAGCCCTGCTCTGGAACTGAATATATCTCATACAATATTGAAATTGTTAGAGTTTATGGATTGTAGCCCTGTTCTAGAAATGAATATATCTCATACAATATTGAAATTGTTAGAGTTTATGGATTGTAGCCCTGTTCTAGAAATGAATATATCTCATACAATATTGAAATTGTTAGAGTTTATGGATTGTAGCCCTGCTCTGGAACTGAATATATCTCATACAATATTGAAATTGTTAGAGTTTATGGATTGTAGCCCTGCTCTGGAACTGAATATATCTCATACAATATTGAAATTGTTAGAGTTTATGGATTGTAGCCCTGTTCTAGAAATGAATATATCTCATACAATATTGAAATTGTTAGAGTTTATGGATTGTAGCCCTGTTCTAGAAATGAATATATCTCATACAATATTGAAATTGTTAGAGTTTATGGATTGTAGCCCTGTTCTGGAACTGAATATATGGGAGGACTAACAGTTTTATGGACAAGATGATCTGGAAACCTCTAGTTATAAGAGGGCCCAATAAGAGGTTATATGGAGATTCTCCTAATAAAGACAAAATAGTAATAAGCCATACCATCTTGTATGGAGTATAGAACACAGGCCATCTCATTTTTATAGACATTTGTTGTCTTTAATGCACAATGATGGCTGAGAAGGGGGTTATGTAGTAGAATTATGGGCAATGCTGACCTATTCCAGTAACCAGCAACCAATCACTGTTTGTTTTTAGTATTCTATCTGCATTAGTCCAGTAAAAGCAAACTGCTGGTTGGGTTACTGGAATTGGCACAATCTTGCTTATTATACTATACAACCTTGATATAATGGATACTGTGTTAAATAGAATTCTAAAATAATAATCATAATAATAAAGTTAATATATTACTGTTTTTAGATTTGATTACATATATTTTTTTATTTTTTTTTAAATGCAGCAAATACAATTTAAATGGTAAAAGTTTAATTATTTCTACCAAAAATTGCACATATGTCTGACTTGGTACCTGGCTGGCAAGATTCCTGACTTGCTGAGCGTGGATAATCTCAGGCGTGTCTACAACCGTTGTATAGTTGGCCTTGTCCATTTCTGCAGACTGTTTGTACTTAATCTGCAAATGCCAATAAAAATATCGGTTTGAGTTCTGACTTCAATGAAGAAGGCCGCCTTGCCTCATTTATGATGGCTGCTTACCTGACTGGCGATATCGGTAGCATTCTTTGCTCTCTGGAAATCAGGGGTTTCAAGAGCCAAAGCCAACCCTCGTCCTTTAATTTCCGTTTCAAGCGTTTTCTTATATTCTTTCTGTCAGGGTGAAAAAATAGAAATATAGAGTTAGGTTAAATTCTAGAAATGGCAGCTTTCCAACAACAGCAAAAAAAACAACAAACAATATTGTGAAAACTTAATCGTCATAACTGTAAATAATGCCACAAATTTGTATTTGCAGGTACAAGATGAAGCTGGATAAAAAATATGTTTCATTGATTCCTATTAGAGAATTGTAAAATTATTTTCCTACATGACATGGACCCCTTTTAGTTGTCAGTTACAATGTACAAGCAGCTACTACAATAGCCTAAATCTTTGTTGGTTGGCACAGTTGGCTTTTCAAAATAAATTAATTTTATCAAGCAGTAAAGGGAAAATTGACTGTGTGCAGGGTCAGACTGGACCGGCGTAACACCAGGAAAAAACCCGGTGGGCCCCGACAACCCAGATCCGATCCCTGCTGAAGTGCTTCAGGGCCCGCAGATTAAACCCAATAGGATTGTTTTGCCTCCAATAAAGGGTAATTATATCTTAGTTGGGATCAAGTACAGGTACTGTTTTATTATTACAGAGAAAAAGGAATCATTTAACCATTAAATAAACCCAATAGGGCTGTTCTGCCCCCAATAAGGGGTAATTATATCTTAGTTGGGATCAAGTACAGGTACTGTTTTATTATTACAGAGAAAAAGGAATCATTTAACCATTAAATAACCCAATAGGGCTGTTCTGCCCCCAATAAGGGGTAATTATATCTTAGTTGGGATCAAGTACAGGTACTGTTTTATTATTACAGAGAAAAGGGAATCATTTAAACATGAAATAAACCCAATAGGGCTGTTCTGCCCCCAATAAGGGGTAATTATATCTTAGTTGGGATCAAGTACAGGTACTGTTTTATTATTACAGAGAAAAGGGAATCATTTAACCCTTAAATAAACCCAATAGGGCTGTTCTGCCCCCAATAAGGGGTAATTATATCTTAGTTGGGATCAAGTACAGGTACTGATTTATTATTAAAGAGAAAAGGGAATCATTTAACCATTAAATAAACCCAATAGGGCTGTTCTGCCCCCAATAAGGGGTAATTATATCTTAGTTGGGATCAAGTACAGGTACTGTTTTATTATTACAGAGAAACAGGAAACCATTTTTAAAAATGTGAATTATTTGATTACAATTGAGTCTATGGGAGATGGCCTTTCCGTAATTCGGAACTTTCCGGATAAGGGGTCCGATACCTGTATTATTATGACCTTACCTCATTTAAGATCTGAGTTGCATTCTTTGCCCTTAAGAGCTCTGGGGTCTCTTCCAGTACGGTGAGGCCTCTACCTTTGATGGTGTCGTCAAGATCCTTCCTGTACTCTTTCTACAAAGGTAGAATAATTTTTAGGCACAAAACTAGTAGAATATTTATTTGTTGTAAAATAGCAAACATAGCAGGACAAGGATCTATAGATAGTTATATTTCTACAGGGTGATTATTGACTATGGGGCCACAGTTATCCCATTTTGCAACAGTACCATACAGTATATTTATATATGACATCTTGGCTGTTTTCTTGCCTTCCCGGGAGCAATAGAACTTAATGGATAACAGAAAATTATGAAACATTCTGGACTCATTACAGCCAGGTAGAAGGTGGGATAACTATGGAACCATGAGTTAAGCCAAACATGTTATTATGTGCAATATATTGCTTAATGAGCATTAAGTATTGAGTAAGAAGCAAGTTAATCTGTATGTTTATTATTTATTACATTTAACAAAAAAGACATTTAATGGATATTGATTTGCAGTTAATGAGACAGAGCACATACAAATCTACCGAAGGAGACAAACAAACACAATTTAGCGACATATACAAAGGTGTTGTGTAGCCGGAATTAGTGGCATTATTCTGATTATGGGGGGGCAATGAAGAGCAGGTGCTACCTCGCTCGCTATTTTTGTAGCATATTTGACATGTAACAATGCTGGCGTAACCTCCAAGCCCGAAAGGTTTCTGCCTTTAATACATTCTTCCAAGTCCTTCTTATATTCTTTCTAATGGAGTCAGGAAGAAAAGTGACATACACAGTGGTTTATTACAAAGGAATTCCTTCACCTCCGGTGTGGACCAAGGACATTGTTGTGATCAATGCAATATGTCTCTATTATTGGCACAAGGACTACGGCATACTAGGAAGTGTAATGATAATGCCACCGGTGTCCAAAAACTTCATCCCACTTATAGCAATGGTAATGGCCACATGTACCCCATACCTTTAATTAATGTCACAGATAAAGTAAGAGAGAGTGGCAGTGCCGGGAGGATAGGGCTCCCATATGAGGAGGGGAGAATTAGGTACATAACAGATGCCCAATCTGTGGTCTTCCAACTACTGAACTACAACTTACACCAGGGATCCTCAAACTACAGCTCGTGGATACAGCCCCCCAAGGTAATTTACCCAGCTCCCACTGCGTCCTCACCCCTGGCTACTACCTGTCTGCCGCATTGAGGTGATGTGACGATAGGACGCAGCAGGGAGCACAAGGACCCAGCGGGGAGTGGGAGGATGCAGCGGGAATGGAAGGATGCAGTGGGGAGTTGGAGGATGCAGCAGGAGGACCCAGCGGGGAGTGGGAGGATGCAGCAAGGAATGGGAGGACACAGCGAGGAGTGGGAGGATGCAGCAGGGAGCAGGAGGACCCAGCGGGGAGTCGGAGGATGCAGTGGGAAGTTGGAGGATGCAGCGAGGAGTGGGAGGATGCAGCAAGAAGTTGGAGGATGCAGTGGGGAGTGGGAGGATGCAGCAGGGAGCAGGAGGACCCAGCGGGGAGTGTGAGGATGCAGTTGGAAGTTGGAGGATGCAGCGGGGTGTGGGAGGACTCAGTGAGGAGTGGGAGGATGCAGCAGGAAGTTGGAGGATGCAGTGGGGAGTGGGAGGACTCAGTGAGGAGTGGGAGGATGCAGCAGGAAGTTGGAGGATGCAGTGGGGAGTGGGAGGATGCAGCAGGAAGTTGGAGGATGCAGTGGGGAGTGGGAGAATACAGCAGGAAGTTGGAGGATGCAGTGGGGAGTGGGAGGATGCAGCAGGAAGTTGGAGGATGCAGCGGGGAGTGGCCTGTAGTTTGAGGACACAGCAGGGGGCTGGAGCGGGCTGTAGTTTAAGGATGCAGCGGGGAGCTGGGGGTGGCATAGTTTGAGGACTATATTCTGGCCCCCTGTTTAAAAAGTTTTAGGACACTATTCTTCTAATAGCTCACTGAGTAGTTACAGTTAAAAAGAACTGGAGGTTGGACATCCCATATGTACAGTATTTATTGGGGGGTCCCTCTGATCCTCAAATCTCAAGGCACATGCCCTTTCTGCTCTGCCTTAAAACTGCTGGTTATTATAATGCAGCCAAGCATACCAGTTGCTTCCTTTTGATTGATGCCAAAGTGAAATGTTCTGTGGTGACCCAAGGCATTGTGATACCGTCACCGAGTGGCAGTAAAAAACATCCCGGTGTGCCAAAGCCCTAACGGTTTTCTTGGTACAGCAAAAGGGAGGCAAATAACCGAATTCATTTTTTACTTAATTCACTGACGAACATGAAAACATTGGAGAGAATAAAAACCAGTACAATGAGATTCTTATACCAGCATATTGCAGCTTGTATAAGTTTCTGAATATGACAGAACAGTATCAGCTTCAAGTATTTTAGCTTGAAGGAAGGAGCGACAAGTCATAAAGTACATGAACAAGAATGAAACCAACGTTACAACCAATGTTTTATTGTGTAATAGATGCCAAACAGGTTGATAGAAAAATTGTATCCATCACAATACAATATAAATATTCACAAGCCAGAGTGTAAGGACAGGTTAAGAGGACTTTGTATTCCTTGTCTTGTTCTTTTAGTATAATGGATAGCATCTTCTATCTATTATGTCTTCCAAACCAGTTTCAAATATACACACACTTCTAAACCCCTTTATCCTATATCTGCAGTGGCATTTACACACCACACATTTCTGAACCGACACCCTATACACACAGGCCAAATGAAGTCCATTGGCTGATATATTTGAAGGATACACTAGATTTTCAAACACAAGCCTCCATATGAGGCACTCTTTGCCTTATTATTAGGGATGTAGTGAACACCCACTAATTAGTGCGAACACCCAATGTTCGCACTAATTAGTTCGCCGGCGAACAGTTCGCTACATCTCTACTTATTAAATACTTATGTCTCCAAAATATGGACTGTTTGCTTTACAGTAAAAGTTGGACGATGCAAGGAATTTCTTTCAAGCCTAAATTGTATTGAATGTTAAGAACTGATGCAAATGATAGTATCCAGTAAAATTCCTTTGCTAAGGGGTATATTTATCATGCTGTGAAAAAGTGGAGTGAAGCATTACCGGTGATGTTGCCCAGGGCAACCAATCAGCAATTAGATGTCAACAGTTAGAAAACCAAAGCAAAGCATCTGATTGGCTGCTATGAGCAACATCACCGGTAATGTTTTACTCCACTTTTTACACAGCATGATCTATATGTAGTATACAAATTTGCTTATCACATACAAGTACCCAATACACGAGATACCCCTGATTATAATGGGAGTGTTACACTATCTATTTTGTGGCATTAGGGTTCATAACATTTTTGATACTATTAATAAAACCCTTACCTCGCTTTGCATATGTTGAGCCTCTTTAGCCGTGACAAATGTTGGAGTCTCGAAGTCCAGCATTGCTTTGCCCTTTTCCTTTTCATACTTCTCCTTATATTTCACCTTTTAGTAGAAGAGAGTTCCAGTAAGAGGTTGGACCATTATTATACAATGATATTGACCAATATTGGAATTTTGCCAGTTTGTTATAGAATTTATTTTGAAATGATGGATGGTACAGCTATGAGGGTTAGTTGAGTTACATGTGGAATACATATCATCTCTAGATTTTGTCAAACTATATATTTACCATTTACATTCAGGGGCAGATTTATCAAAATTCGAGTTTTTTCGAAAAAAAAAAATGCGAATGTGAATAAAATAACCACAACAAAACTTGTGAGATTTTTTCGAATGCTAGCTTCTATAACAGGGGTAGGGAACCTATGGCTCAGGAGCCAGATGTGGCTCTTTTGATGGCTGCATCTGGCTCACTGCCAAATCTTTAATAAAAAAAAATAACGGGGGGCGTGGCCTGCGCTCGGCAGATAGAAGACGTGTTCTAAGCCTTAAAACACATCTTCTATCCGCTGAGCGCAGGCCACGCCCTTCTCCGCATCTCATCCGGCATCCTTGGGACCAACCCTACCTTGCCCCTGCGCTCGGAGGATAGAAGACGTGTTCTAAGCCTTAGAACACGTCTTCTATCAGCCGAGCACAGGCCACGCCCTCCTCCACATCTCATCCAGCATCCTTGGGACCCACCCTACCTTGCCCCTGCGCTCGGAGGATAGAAGACGTGTTCTAAGCCTTAGAACACGTCTTCTATCTGCCGAGCGCAGGCTACGCCCTCCTCCGCATCTCATCCGGCATCCTTGGGACCCACCCTACCTTGCCCCTGCGTTTGGAGGATAGAAGACGTGTTCTAAGCCTTAGAACAGGTCTTCTATCCGCCGAGCACAGGCCAAACCCTCCTCTGCATTGCTCCAGCATCCTTGGGACCCACCCTACCTTGTCCCGCAGCATCTGCGGCCAAACATATTGTATGGATCTCACGGAATTGTATTTTAAAATATGTGGTGTTTATGGCTCTCTCAGCCAAAAAGGTTCCCGACCCCTGGGCTATAAGAACAAAACACAATAGAATATTCCCACACATGCTGTTGAGAATCACATTGTTCCATTCATTTTCAGTGAGGCTAAAAAAGTCCAAAGTTTTAATAACGTGGGAAAATAAATTTTTGGAGACATTTCTCATTGACTTCCATTGAACCTTGTCAGCTTTTTTTGCGACTTTTTGATGATTTTTTTTCTTTAATAAATACTGACTACTAGTGATGAGCGAATCTGTCCCGTTTTACTTCGGCAAAAAGTTTGTGAATCTTTGAAAAGATTTGCAAAATGGCAAAAAATCCAAGCGTCAAAAAATTGACATGCGCAACTTCTTTTTTTACGCGAGTCATTTTTTTAATGCGCGCAACTATTTTTTTTACGCAGGTGACAGTTTTTTTAATTTTTCTGCTGCAAATTTTGACGCCCGTTTTGCTAAAAAAAAATCCGCCAATGGCAAAACGTGGAAATTCGCCGCAAATCCATTCCCGGTGAATTATTTCGCCCATCACTACTAACTACTTAATAAGAACATTCTCGAGTTTTATTTACTGCGTTTTTTCTCGAATCATGAAAAAAAAACAGAAACTTGAATTTTGATACATCAGCCCCTTAGCGTTCCTTTGATAGTAGGGATGCACGGAATCAAGGATTCAGTTCAGGGTACAGCAGGGTTCAGATTCGGGCGAATCCACAGTCATGGAAAAAAATGTAACCCTTTATTTAACCCTTCCGTATCCTAACTAGCATATGCTACTTACGATTAGGTATTCAGCCGAATCCCTTACAATGGATTCGGGGGTTTGGTCGAACCCGCATCCCAATTTAATAGTAATTTATGATTTGTTAAACTGATAAAACTGCACACACATGTATTTGTAGGATGAGCCAGTTACGTTTTACAAAAATAAAACAAAAAGATAAAAATATGAATTTGAAAAAAATCACGAATTATGTTTATTTAAGTCGGAATTTGACTATTTTAATTAAATTCGGTTTTTATGCTCATAGTTGAAATGATATTACGACATAGAAACTGTCTTTTTTTTCTTTAGATTTTACAAATATTTGATGCACCTATATCTTTTTTTTAAATAAAATATATGATTATGTTAGTTCTCTAATGTATCTATGAGTTTATGGAAATGTTTTTTTTTTTTGGTTAATTTAAAAATGAATCACTAAATGAAATGAATAATGGATTAAGCGGCAGGAAAACTATACAAACCACTTACTTGGCTTTGTAATTCTGTTGCCTCCTTTACATGAAGTTGTTCAAGGTTATCAGGCACCACATGGTAGTGACCCTTACTCTTCTCAAACTCCTTCTTGTACTGGTACTGAGGGGAAGTGTCAAGAACTGCCTCAATTATAGCCTATAATGTCATCTCTTGACTCCTGGAGAGCATAACTTGCCCTTCCATTATGCATGTTTATCAAATATTTTTGCAGGTTATCATATATTTTTGAAATCTTGATAAAGAGTTAAACTAAAAAGTACTTGATAAAATTAAATGATTACGTTAAATTATTAACAGAAAAGATTTTTTAAGTATACGGTAATGTTAAGAAATATTTATTATTTGTTTAACTGGTTGGTTAATAGTTTAGATTAAATGAAAACAAAAGAATGTTAGAATTTTTTGTATTAGCAGTTGTTCTATTTTTTTTTTTTTTTTTTTTAAATCTCCGCACACGATGAAGTGTATTAATAGTACTAAGAAGATAGAAGGAACATAAGTGTGTAAATGAAGAAGGTTCACTACCAGATGCTGCCCAAGTTGGAGTAAAGCAGAAAGGTATTACAGAAGAGTTAGCACATCATACAGAAGAAAGAAGTAAAGGAGAAGTAAAGGTAAAAACTAAGTGAGCTTAATCCGTAAATACGGCCATAAGCACTCACAGAAACACTGCACTGAGTCCTCTTTCAAAAGAAACACAGGATTTCTTGTCTCCTTTTTTGTAAACATGTTCTTCGGTAACAGACTTCCTCTCCTTTAGGGCTTCTTCAGGTTTCAGGCACGAGTCTGCTCAGTTCTCTCCCTCTCCCCCTCCTTTCTCCTGCTCCCCTTTCCAAGGAATGTGTGATCTGAGCTAACGGCTATAACTGCAGCAGGAAGCTACCAAGACCAAGCTAAAATGGCAGCTGCTATCTTGATCAAAGGGAGGGAGCTTCTAGAACTCTTTACTCAGGTATGGTAAAGCTTTCTGCTGGATAAATATAGTGTTCTAGGTAGCACTAATGTGGCAAATCTATTGCCAGTAAAATGCCAAAATGACTTTCCTTCTCCTTTAGAGATAACCGGGGTAAATATTAATACAGTATTATGACCACTCGAATTTAGGATCTTACCTCACTGGCTAATTTGCTTGTGCTCGTTATGTGTTGCATGTTCAAGGATTCAGCCATGTCTGTTACTGGTTTGTGAAGCTTCTTAAGATCTGCCTTGTACTTAACCTGCAAACCAAACACAAAAAGAAAAATGAAAGTTTATCACAGTGATGGACAATTTACCTTTTTGAATTTCAATTCTTTATTTATTTTGTATTTTTCATGGAAAGGGGAGGGAGGGTACAGAAAAGAAGGGATGGGGGGAGGCAGGGTCGGACTGGGAAAAATCCCGGTGGGCCCCAGCTGTAGTGGGTCCCGGTGGCCCAAACCCGACCCTTGCGGCACTCCCCCTGCCCGACCGATCCTGCCCCGACGCGTTAAATTTACATGCTCGGGGAAGGACGTTGGGTGGGAGGCCCTGCGAGGGATGGGTTAGGGGGGCCCCTCCAGGGGGGAGGCTATGGGTGCGGGCCATATGGGCGGGCTATGGGCCCTTCACCCCCCAGTACGACCCTGGAGGTGGGGGAATTCTTTGAATTACAGTCTTCAAGTACAATCTAAAACCACAAAGTCTAACAACATCATTGCTATAAATCATAACAAGGGGTTACAAATGTAGATATTCGATAATATATATACAGGTGTTGATGTGTAGCAAAACCACAATGTCATACTTTATCAAATACATTCTTGTCATCCTTTACAAAAATATGTGATGATATGTGAAAAGCTATTGCTTTACGGGCATGGACAGGGTGGCAAAGGCTTAAAGCTTAAAGCCCAAGGGTAATGTCAGACTAGGAATTTTAACTGCCACTGTAATTAGGCTGAAAACAAAAGGTGCCACAAAAAGGTATAAAAAAATCAGAATAAAAGATCGCAAAATTCATGTACGTAATACTGTCGGGAAAGCCAGGCCACCATACCTCACTAGCAAGGGTGTGTGCATCTTTAAAGGTCTGGTAGATTTTGGCCTCTTTGAGGTCATACTGTGGTTTCTTCCCTTTATCTTTTGAAAAGTTCTCCTTGTATTTCACCTATAAAGAACACATTTTGTTAAGTCGAACGAATCAGATACGTGCATGCTGGGAACCTGGTCGCAATGGAACTGAGGGTCAGAATCATTCTCTGGTGGGAAACAAGAAGTTAATGTGCATTCACAAGGCCAAAACAAATGAAAAGATCAGCTACAGAGAACTACACTATAAAGCCCCTGGCACATTGGATGTTTTGTTTGCCTCAGAACTCTTAGGGCAGCGGTTCTCAACCTGTGGGTCGGGACCCCTTTGGGTCTCGAACAACCCTTTTACGGGGGTCGCCTAAGACCAACAGAAAACACATATTTCCAATGGTCTTAGGGATAATTTTATGGTTGGGGGTCACCAGAACATGAGGAACTGCGGCATTAGGAAGGTTGAGAACCACTGTCTTAGGGAGAACTTTGGTGATCAAGACCAATTGCCTGCAGACCGTCAACAATGGAAAATGCTCTGATAGCTGTGACAGCAGGTAGGTATATTTTAGAAAAAAGTCAATATTTCTCATATGTATATGGTACAGATGTTTCCCTTTTAAGTAAATGGGAACTGGCTGTCTGTAGAAAGCATTTTGATCACCATGTCCAGTTGCCATGGACCATAGCAGTTTTGATCTGTGTACGTGCCGTCAATTTTACTTGTATTTTGAAATAACAAAACATTTCTCTATAAGCCATATTGTTAACAATGAATATGGCTTATATTTGAAAATATGGTTCTGATCTTTTCATTGCATATGGCAAACATGTTTACAATAAAGGAATGTTAGCGAAACACATGGTTTTGTTTCTATGGGTCACTAGATCGGGGCAACTGACTGTATAACCCAAGTATCCTGATATTTCATTTTCTCAGAATTATATGTTAGCTTTAAAGAATACCCAGCTTAGAGCAAGATGCAGGGGATGCACAGGCCTCTCACGACTAATGATTTTTAACCTTAAGGACATTATTCACAAATTTATTATAAAATGCCGTGCAAGAGTATTCCAGTGTGACCGATTCTCCCATTTTCTTAAATTCTACACTAACATTTTGTTCTAAGTGATCATTCAAGAAAAAACTAAAATATGCTATTCAAGTTCCAAACTTTAGGACATTTACTTCGTTTTTCCTCAGAAACTTAAATCTACTTTGATAAAAAAACATTCTTTTTGCATTTTTAGCAGATCACCGAATGGCCCAATATCACAGCCACAGAGTAGGCACAGCATATCCCAAAATACAATTAATAGAGTTTATCTTTAGGAGGTTCTACAAAATTGTACAATGTGGGGATAAAATAACTATGCTATAAGGATATTTACATTTGTATTTTTTTTCTCAAGATATTTACCCAAAATTGGTAAATTATTGAGTAAAATGGCAGAATTGGCGACGGGTCTGAACACTTTTGCAAGGCACTGTATTTATATACATTAAATTATAATTAAATAAACTATAAAATAAGGATGCAGACAAGTGAAAATGCTATGGCTGTAGAGTGTGACGTTACCTCTATGCTCAGATTCAGCCTGTCAATCTATATAATCCCCATCATTTACAATATGTTTATTGACATACACACAGTTTTCAGTGAGTTGAGTGCATGCGTGTGTGCTGGGCTGTAACTGTACCATTGGGCATGCTGAACCGGCATGCATACAATAACCTTCAACAGTAAAATGCACAGTCAGCGTATTGAAACAACTGCCCTGAAAGCCATTTTCCTCTCAAATTTTAGGTATGTTGAGAAGTTTGAGGTTGTTTTTTCCATGATAGGGGGGAGTATGAAGCTTTAATGCTCGCATTTTATCTTTAACATTGCCATGTCCTGTTGGAAGACTTGGCTCCATGCTATACCATAAATCTACTTTGTGCTTGAATGAAGTTTTAGGCACTGAGGTTTTGGGCAAGGCAGCAACGTCACTTACTCCATCTGTGTGTGGTGGTAGGAAGGCTTCAGAGTCTTATGTTTTTTGTGCATTCATAAAACTGTAGGCATTTGTAATAAGACACTGTATCTCTCTGTTTTCTTAAGGAAAATGGCTTTCGTCAGCTGCTTTTATTATCTTATATTGGTGACATATTCCATTACAAACAGTGCATCATGGGTAATCCCTAAAGGGATCCCACGCTAAGGTGGAGGCTGGGCATACATATATATCTTACATTACTAGTGAGCTCATTTGCTTTCTTAAGTTGTCTCATCATGGGTGTGTCATAAGATGCTGCTCCATGTCCCCACATCTTTCCTTTGGTGTACTCAGTCTACAATGTGTAGCAAAACATTAGCATTAGCAAAACGGGTTAGAAGTAACGTAATGTGAGCTGGAGCTGGATTTGCAGTCCCAGTTTTCGCTGAGATAGTCTGAACAGATGGGGGGAAAACAAATGCCATGAAATTCATGTTCTATGTATTGAATATTTCATTTAGATGTTTCCAGTAGTATAAATAACCTGACATAAAATTAAATAAATAGGTATTACTGCCTCTGAATTAGGGGTTTTGTGGACCTAGGAGATTGCAATACTACACAACTAAATAACATTCATTGCATCAATTAATGCATTCATTGAGAGTAGTAGACCTATTTCTGTAACAGTACAATGACCATAGAACTGGTAGGTGCAGCTAAATGGGGTACAGTGTGGGATAGTTTTACTGCAGATAGACCACTGACTTTAATAGGTCACCCCTACTAATGATTGTGTGACTATTATTATATAGTATATATAGAGAGACTATTATAACACAATTGTATTCTCTTGAGTCTTGATCCAAGTTTACCAGCTGAAGCACAAACACTACCTAGAGGGTCAATTGCAGGGGCAGTTGTACTTAAATGAGTCAAGACAAATAAAATTAGAACCCAAGTATCTGCCATAAAGACTCATTTGTGGATAATCACGTTGATCAATCTAAGTTGAATATAGTTTGTCTGGATGTGGAAATATACAATATAGAGAAATCCACTAACCTGAAATTTTATGTATAATATATTATTATATATATAATAATAATAGTAGTAATAATAATAATATAATAAAAACATCTCCCCCTGCTTTTCATACCTGACTGGTAAGTTTGGACACTTCCTGAGCCAATTCAATGTCTGGCCTGCCAATAATAGAGACGGCACGTCCAGCTTCCTCGCGGGCCTTGGCTTTGTATTGGATCTAAACAGTAAATATTCATGCGTTAGGTGACGGAACGGAACCATAGCTGTGTAATTGATTTTCTCCCTATTCAATGAATACTCACATCGCTGATTAACTTAGCTGCTTGAGTTGCCTTCTGAATGTCAGGTCTATCAGCAATGGAGGTGTAGTTAAGGTTTGCTTTGGCTTGTTTCTTGTAGGACACCTGAATAATGAAAAACACAATTTCACAACAATATCCTATTTAAGAGATGCATTTTCCAATAAACATACATTAATTATCAACTACACAATAACACTTGATAAATTTGCTTGGAACAATAAACTGGACACTAGTACCAGTGCCCAACCCATAGCATTTACAGTTCCGTAGCATTAATTCTGTATTGGAAGATTCCTGAATGACTTACGTTACTCTGGACCTTTGCTACATCCATGGCATGCCTGACATCTGGAGGCTCCAGCATTATAGAGTAGTTGGACTTGCCTCTCTCCTTCTCAAACTTTTCTTTGTATTGTTTCTAAGAGTAAAACATTTCCACATAATTCAGAAGCAGAAAACCTTACCTGATCTAACTATAGCTGTATAACATTCATTGCATCTCATCTATAGTGCTTGATCTTATGATAAAGGCAATACAATGGGCTAAAAGCATGAATTCTCCCTCTCCTATATGTGCATGCAAGTTTATCATTTTATAGGCAAACTCAAAGGCATAATGAATTCTCACAACTGTGTTCTAAAATGTTCCTTCACAACAAAGAAAACTAAAATGCAGGGTTATGGGAGATAGCTCTTATTAAAAGTTGATCCAGGCACTGGTCCGATTGCCATCTTGGAGTCAGGAAGAAATTTTTTCCCTCTGCGGCAAATTAGAGAGGCTTCAGATGGGGTTTTTGCCTTCCTCTGAATCAACTAGCAGTTAGGCAGGTTATATATAGGCATTATGGTTGAACTTGATGGACATGTGTCTTTTTTCAACCTATGTTACTATGTATGACACTGCTTTGTTTTATATCTACTTGCCAATGCTATTAATTCAGCTGTAATATACATGGAGCAGACATAACTCTGGCAAAGACACACTTTTTTAAAATTAATATTTATGGGCCGCCTTCTTCTTTTCAATTATTTCTAACTTTCAAATGGGGGTCGCTGACCCCAGCAGCCGAAAACTATTGATCTGTGGCTACAATTGTATTGCTATTATTACTTTTTATTACTTGTTTTTCTATTTGAGAGCCGAACAAAAAGTGGAATAATTAAAAAAATAGACCAATCACAAATTGTCTTAGATTATTACTCTGTACCCCTACTAAGGGGCAGATCTATCAACTTTCTCATTTATGTGGTTTTAGATTTTGTTGAAACCCGAATAAACTCATTTCCAAGATAACCACAAACGTCTAATCATTTACTAAAAGATCTAAATTGAAAAAGCGAGAAGGAACTAAAATGCAGAATGAAAATGAAAAGAACAGGAAAATTTTTACATTTTTTTGACGATTCTACACACACATACTTTACAATTAGATATAGTTGTTCCCTCTAGCATAGCTCTCAGAAATATGTTTTTATTGCATCTTTAAGGTAGTCTTGAAATACTAGTTAATTGAGGTTACTTACGTCACTGACAAGCTTAGTCACTTCTTTGACGTGAGTTGTGTCAAGTCTCTCAGGGAGGGTGGTAAATGTGCCATGGGGCAATTGCTTCTTGCCCTCTTCTTTATATTTATTCTATGTAAGAAGAAAGATGTCAAATGTGAGTTATCTAAGAATTCTCCAAACCGTTTCTGTATCAAAAATATATTATTATTACTCATCACTGGTGTTTCTTACACACCCCAAAATATTTATAATGTACTACAGTCAAGTGAAATTGAGTAAATTTCTTAGTTATGGGTCCTTACATCAGATACAATGGCGCTGATAGATTTGGCATGGATTATCTGTGGGGTATCTGCAACCACTCCAAACTCTCCTTGGTAGGTTCCTTTCTCATATTTCTTCTTGTACTTGACCTAAAAATATATCATAGAGCAATCAAATAAAGTTGGCTTGCAAAACATACATATAGATATAAAGGTTATGTTCCCTGTAGAAAATATTCCATGGCAGACCTTATCGGGGAACCCATTTGTATGTGTATTCTGTATATATAGTTTATGTTTGTATGCTTTGTTTCCCCAAATGTTCTCTGGAGTACTCACATCACTGTTCATTTCATTATTCTTCAGAGCCAGGACAGTGTTCTTGTCATCAGTGACAGACAGTTTGTATCCCTTATAGTATTCTTTGTCCAGCTTGTATTCATACTGAGAGAAGGAAACACCAAAATCAGTATAAGAAACAGCTTCTTCTCAAAAACATTTAACTTGGAAAGTCAATTGTAAAGGTCCCCATACACTGGGCCAATTCTACCTGCCGATATTAGTCCCTTAGACCTATCCAGCAGCTTATCGGCCCGTGTATGGGCACTAACAACGGGCCTGCCTGACCGACATCTGGCCTGAAATTGGGCAGATCTCGATTGGGAAAGTTTGATTTTTCATCAGATCAGGGACCACATCGGCTCATTGATGCAGTCCCCGGACCAACAGGCGCCTATACCCGTTGTTCTAATTTGATCTAAGGCCGAATTAGCCCGATATCGCCCACACGTAGGTGGGGATATCGGGAGAAGATCCGTTTGCTTGGCGACCTCGCCAAGCAAGTGGATCTTAGTGTGTATGGCCATATAGTATGGACTATAGTAAAATGATTGTTATAACTATATTTTCATATTTTTGTATAATATTAAGAGCTAGGGGCTTACCACCATTTTGACTAATACCAGATCAACCAGTAATTTTTTTTTGTTTACCTGGAAAAGGACCCCCTCTATCCCTGACCTGCAATGGCCACAGGGTCTTCTCCCTCTGTTGTTAAACTACTGAACACAGTTGAGTACTTTGGGCCTAAAACCAATATTAAAAATCGCTTTTGGAATTTAAAAATTTTGGGGGAACTTCCTTCCACAGTTTAAAAAGAGACTGTAGTTGGCCTTCCTACATTATATTTATCCCATTCTCAAATAACTCCATCTTCACTATCCAGTGGATCCCACTACAAGTCAGAACGTATGGTTGGTGTACTGAATAATATAAATTTTACACCGTATGTGTTAGACATATAGAGGCTTATTTATCAATGTTTACAATTTTTTAGAATTTTTTTTTAATTTGAATAAACTCGAAATTTTACCAGACTTAATATTTGCTTATTTATTAACAAATATGAATTAAACTATAAACAAAAAAACTTGAATGTATTGAATTCATATTCTTCTCATCAGTTTTCAATGGGTCTACAACCTCTAAAATAAATTGGAAAAACTTCGTAAAAACCTTGATTCGTAAAATTCGAATTGAAAGAAACCCATACATTTTTCCATTAACTTCTATATGAACTCACAAGCTTTTAGATGCCAATTACATTAGGGTTTTTTTTTTTAATTTTTCTGCTAAATAAATATTGAACATTTGAGTTTTGGAAACCATAATTTGAATTTGGGAGTTTTGCACAAAGAAACTTGAATTTCTGGAAAAATTTGAATTCAAACATTGATAAATCGGACCCATAGTGCCAATTTGTAAGCAAAATAACCATGAAAATAAATAGTAAAGACACGGTTTCATAGAAGTAGTAAATAAAACTTAACTCATCCACCATAGCAGTGGTACAGTACAATAACCCATCTCTGTACTAGGTTACTGTACTGTATAGAGAAACAATTACACATATAAGTGGGGGTTTCCTTAATGGAGAAGGATCTAGGGGTTTTTGTTGATAACAAGTTGTCTAATTCCAGGCAGTGTCATTCTGTGGCTACTAAAGCAAATAAAGTGCTGTCTTGTATAAAAAAGGGCATTGACTCAAGGGATGAGAACATAATTTTGCCCCTTTATAGGTCCCTGGTAAGGCCTCACCTTGAGTATGCAGTGCAGTTTTGGGCTCCAGTCCTTAAGAAGGATATTAATGAGCTGGAGAGAGTGCAAAGACGTGCAACTAAACTGGTAAAGGGGATGGAAGATTTAAGCTATGAGGTGAGACTGTCGAGGTTGGGGTTGTTTTCTCTGGAAAAGAGGCGCTTGCGAGGGGACATGATTACTCTGTACAAGTACATTAGAGGGGATTATAGGCAGTTGGGGGATGTTCTTTTTTCCCATAAAAACAATCAACGCACCAGAGGTCACCCCTTTAGATTAGAGGAAAGGAGCTTCCATTTGAAGCAGCGTAGGTGGTTTTTCACGGTGAGGGCAGTGAGGTTGGGGAATGCCCTTCCTAGTGATGTGGTAATGGCAGATTCTGTTAATGCCTTTAAGAGGGGCCTGGATGAGTTCTTGATCAATCAGAATATCCAAGGCTATTGTGATACTAATATCTACAGTTAGTACTAGTGGTTGTAATTATAGTTTATGTATGTGAGTGTATAGATTGGTAGGTGTGGGTTGGGTGTGCTGGGTTTACTTGGATGGGTTGAACTTGATGGACACTGGTCTTTTTTCAACCCTATGTAACTATGTAACTATGTAACTATGTAAGTGTTATAGAAGAATATAAACTTCTTACGTCGCTTTGCTGTAAAGATGCCTTTGCGTTTTGCAGAAAGTCTGGTCTATCCAAAGTCCATTGCCATTGGGCTTTAGTGGCTTCATATTTCCTCTTGTAATCCAGCTGTGTATAGAAAAATAACATGTTTTAGAGATGCTTTCACAAAAGATTAGCAGCTCTTCCCAAAATAACAAAGTGTAAAATGACATTTATTGAAATGTAACCATGTAGAACTCACATTGCTGATTGATTTATAGGCGTCCTTGGCAGTCGTGATCTGAACAGCATCTGGTCCAACGGTACAGTGCCCACGGCTCTTCTCATACAGTTCTTTGTACTTCAGCTGCAAAATAACAGTTGTTTATTATTGTTTAAATAAATGTTCTTAATGCAACAAGTTTCTGCCTACATACAGAGAGAATGAGCAGAGGCTGCTACGTTGCATTGTAATAAAATGATGTAAGAATGTCATTTAATCGCTTCCACAACATCTGCAAAATTAACAGAGTCTGATTCTGTCAGTAGTCAGGGTTCAGCCATATGCTGTTTGATCATCAACACTGCCCCGAGTATGTAAGTAGCTCTAGAGATTTCTATAATTTTGTATTATCTGGGAACCATAGCAACTAAATACTGATCAATGACAGTCGTAGAACAAAAAGGTCAGTTAAGACACAAAAGATAGCAGATTTACTAAAACTCTATAAATTCTCACTTTTTTTATTTTCAAATTTGACTAAACTTCTTTTTTTTTTGAATATCTAGTATTTACTAAAAAAAAGTCGCAAGGAAAAGTCGCTTTGAGAAAAATTGCAAAAAGCTTGACTTCAAATTGTCGCTGCAAAAAACACGACTTTTTTTAATTGTCGCTGCAACTGGAAAAGATGTGATTTTCGGACCCAGCAAAATCTCTAAAGTTTCGAGACAAAAGAAAGGACTTCAAGGAAAGGGAAGGGACCTTTGCCATTAACTTCTACATGAACTGGGCAAGTTTAATCTGGCAAATTGGCAAATTCAGATTTTTAGCTGTTTAGACGCATAGTAAATCTCGGAAAAGTTCTCAGCAACTTTTTCTAAGAAAATCCGAATCAAGTTTGAAATAAAAAATCCATGGTTAGTAAATGAGCCCCTACGTGTACGTATTAAGGGCCTGATTTTAAAAATGCAAGTAATTGCAATAGGGATTAATTATCTGGATGGGTATCAGCGCTCAGCTAAGCACTAATACCTTGTAGCAAATTAATACATTTGATGATTCGATACCTTTATTTGATGGAAATGTAAAAACCCGTAAAAACCGTCCTAACATTTGAGAAAATTTTGATCAAATCCTACAAAGGATTAAACTGCTGGAAATGTTTTTGGATTTCTCACTTCTGCCCCTTGTTTAGAATGTTTAGGGGTGAAATGTACCAGTTTCCAAAGTACTATTGTCCTTTTTGCCCTGTGTTAAAACTGACGGGATATGTTGCCATTTGATAGGAACATAAAAGCACTTACTTCACTAATCCTGTCCTTCACTTTGCGTGCATGGAGTAAGGACGGGGTGTCGTGGATTGAAGTGAATCCTTTGGCTTTGCCCTTGTTGTATTCCAGTTTGTAAACAATCTGTGGATGTGGAGATAGGAAATACATCACAGTTTATTATTTATAACAGTAAATAAGTTAGGTTTCATTTGCAGCATTTTATAGGTTGAGACTTCTCCGATTACAAAATCCTTTCTAACTGCGTTCAGTTTGCATCAGGGAGCGAGGATTCAGCTGGGTGATAGTGCTCAGCATTAGTATCCCTGTGAAAGGAGAGTGCTCAACTGCTCAAAGCAGACAACTGGCACTTGGATCTTGTTTGATAAATGTTCATATTCACTAGAAATACTGTATGTACTGACTGAACTGCAATCACAAACTGCACGGGATCACATTTATCCTGAGGACAAGATACTCACATCACTTATCTGCTTGCTGGCTTTGCTTGACCGCAGGTTTTCCGGTGTATCCAGGACGGCTGTGTACTTGTCTTTACCCTTTTCATAGTTCTCCTTGTACTTCCACTAAAGGGGAAACAGTGTGTTAATGCAACTTCACAGTCAATGAGCAAGGAGAGTTTAACCCATTCACCACCAGGAGCCTGCCACTGGCAGCGAAGGGGGTAAACTCTTATGTGGCAGTGTGCAATGGAATATCTACTGTATATAGTTTGTAAAAGGGTCTGTGTGAGATTTTTTTATTTCTAAGTAAAACTGTTTGCCACAACACGTAACAAATAGCACGATTATTAATATGTTCATTTAACTATAAAAAATGGTGTTATGAAATTGATGTCATTATTGCATCTATATTGTAGAATTATTGTTTGAGTGTTTGTCATTTAAGGGCATATTTATAAACCACCTACAATATATATAGTACATTACATAATGGGGCAGATTTATCAATATGTGAGTTAGAGCTCACAGCAGAAAAATTCACCCACTCTGTTCATTCCTATGGAATCTTTAGAAGCAATATTTATTAAATGGTGAATTCTAACTTTCACCCATTGATAAATACACTTCCAAAGTTTCCATAGGAATAGAGTGGGTGATTTTTTCTGCTGTGAGCTCTATTTTTTACATTTAACTATTTCATAAAGTTTTTGCATTTTCTGCGTTAAAATTTGCCATATTGTAAAATAACCGGGAATCACACAATCTAACTTTAATTGTTGTTATTTATAAATATGCCCATATATATCTATACTGTATATAATTCTCAATTAAAAAACACTTTATAGCAAGCATTCCGCATGAAGCATTCCCATGCAAGCAATGTGAAGACAGACAAACAATGGCACATAACACAAATTAACACAGAGCTAGCATGCAGCTTATAGAAACAAATACAGGTATGGGATCCCTTATCCGGAAACCCGTTATCCAGAAAGTTACGAATTACGGAAAGCCCGTCTCCCATAGACTCCATTTTAATAAAATAATTTAGAATTTTAAAATTGATTTTCTTTTTCTCTGTAATAATAAAACAGTACCTTGTAATTGATCCCAACTAAGATATAATTACCCCTTATTGGGGGCAGAACAGCCCTATTGGGTTTATTTAATGGTTAAATGATTCCCTTTTCTCTGTAATAATAAAACAGTACCTGTACTTGATCCCAACTAAGATATAATTACCCCTTATTGGGGGCAGAACAGCCCTATTGGGTTTATTTAATGGTTAAATGATTCCCTTTTCTCTGTAATAATAAAACAGTACCTTGTACTTGATCCCAACTAAGATATAATTACCCCTTATTGGGGGCAGAACAGCCCTATTGGGTTTATTTAATGGTTAAATGATTCCCTTTTCTCTGTAATAATAAAACAGTACCTGTACTTGATCCCAACTAAGATATAAATAATGCTTATTGGATGCAAAACAATCCTATTGGGTTTAATTAAGGTTTTTTTGATTTTTTAGTTGACTTAAGGTATGGAGATCCAAATTACGGAAAGACCCCTTATCTGGAATACCCTTGGTCCCGAGCATTCTGGATAATGGGTCCTATACCTGTACATTACTTATCGTTTTTTTTTTTCCACAAGTTAAATTTTTTCCTAAATCCCTGACAAAAATGTAAGAAATGTTTTAAAAATGTACAGTATGGAATCTGTTATCAATAGAATAATAACTCTTGGGTAGTAATGGGAGAAATAATTTGGCAGGCATGAATTTGCGGCAAATGTCCCCGTGTTGCCATTGGTGGATTATTTAGCGAAACAGACAACAAAATTTGCAGTGTAAAAATTCGCATTTTTTTTTCCCCTGAAGTGAAACGGGACAGATTCGCTCATCACTACTCTTGGGCTGTTGGCATTTCCAGATAATGGCTCTTTCTATAATTTGAAGTATGATTTGCCACCAACATGGATTTATGTAGTTTTGCTACCATCAAGTACCTGGCTCTCTTATTATTAGAGAAAAACCAAACCAGTCAAAAATACAAAATCGTTTGTTTAAATGGGACAACGCGGGAAATGGCATTATGGTAAACTTTTTGAATAATGGGTTTCCAGATAATAGATCCCATACCTGTACTTGCATAATCTTTATCCTTACTTTTTGACAGTGGATTGAATGTTTCACTTTATGTAAGTAATCTTACCCACCCATGCTTAGGAGCTCCTTAGTGACACAGACAATGTGAACGGGCGTTTTGGATGGTGCGGTTGTAAAGCTAATACTTACATGGAGGCGATATGCGAGAGCTGGTGTTAGCTGACTGATAAAGAGTTAGAAAGCTAAGCCATGTAGCTGTCTAATCCTCAAACTTGTAATCCTTAAATGTATGTAATGTATTAAAAAAGGTAAATGTATTAAATGCTTAGAGGCAAAGTAACTGCCTAACAGATCTAAGAAGGAAGGAAAGCCATTTTGGCATTTTACTTCCAAAAGATTTGCCATATTAGTGCCACCTAGAACGCTATATTTATTCTGCAGAAAGCATTACCATCTTGAGTGAATAGCCCTAGAAGCTCCCTCTGTTTGTTTAAGATAGCAGCTGCCATTTTAGCTTGGTCTTCATAGCTTCCTGCTGCAGCTCTAGAGGCTGGTAGCTCAGATTACACATTCTTAAGGGAGGGGGGGAGTGAGTTTTATAAATTCTTATGGCAGGGGGGAGCAGGAGAGAGCTGCACAGACTCTGGCCCCGGGAATGAAGGATTTTTCTGAGAGAGGAAGTCAGCCTAAGAACATGTTTACAAAAAAGGAGACAATAAATCCTGTGTTTCTTTTGATAGAGGACTTAGTGCAGCGTTTCTGTGAGTGCTTATGGCTGTATTAACATAGACCTTTCTGATAAAGCTTACTTAGTTTTTACCTTTCCTTCTCCTTTAAAGGCAGAAGATGCCCAAATGGAATTTTATTTAGAATATAATTTTAACTGATACTAATATACACCCTAGAAAATAGCCGTTTATAGATGATTTACAACGTAAGGACTATGTCCGGCTCCTATGCTGTAGTCTGTAGTTTAGGCCAAATCTCATAAATGGAATCAAAATGGGAAGGCAGACTTGCCTAAATTAGGCTGTTTACATTCATCTTAGTAAAAAAACTGAATTATCTCAAATTGAGATATTTTTTCCATTTCCAGCATATGTAAAAAAAAAATTCACATTTAATAACAGTTTGATTTCTGAGAATATGCCTCCCAATGACTTCTAAAGGAGCTTGCCAGCTTCTGTAGTTTTAAATATGAGGTTTGGAAAATGCCATTTCAAAAACATTTTTTTTGCCACAAAAAACTGTTTGTCGAAAAAGGGTCTCAGATTTTGACTAATCAACCCTAACGTTTTGTGTTTATTGTTTTGCTTTCTCTAAGACAACTACGTATCTGATTCTGAAAAGAACTAACTTTGTTATGAGTTTAGACGCTGAATATTAGCAGCTTTGTCAGGGAACGTAAAAGGCGCAAAGCAGCAGGTAATGAGCAACTAAGCCGACTGTTACCTGACTCCACATTCTTGTGTTGTATAGTGCTCGTAACATATCTGGCCTCTTGAGTTCATTACACCCATGTTCACGTAGGATCTTGGCATTAGACTTGTACTTTTTCTGTTCATGCAGAAACCAACGAAGTACAGAGAAGACATTTAAAGACAACGGTAGATCCCTTGCATGGCATGAGAAGGGATTTACACAGCTGTATATGTAACAGATACACCATAGCAAGCAACATAAACTGCCCAAAAGTGCAAGATTACTGCTAAAAACTAATTTCAATTGTTTTCTTGGTCATCTTGGAAAGTTTTTTATCCAGCAGAGTTGCTTGCCTGCCTTGATATATCACGTTACATAGACATGGCTCACACAAATACATCAGATATTCTACATCCTCTTCTAAAAACGTCCTGTGCAAACGCAGACACCACAGTCTCGGGGTGCACCAAATATCAGTACCAGGCAACGGGGTTACCTGGCTAATCTGTTCACTTGCGGTTTTAGCCAGAAGATGTCTAGGATCATCCACCACAACACTGTAGTGCGTTTTCTCCTTCTCATAATCAGCTTTGTACAATTTCTGCTCAGAACAGCACATGTAGTTATAGTTTTGCAAAAAAGATTTACTTTCATAACAAATATGTGTATTTTGCCTTTGCAATTCGTGGACATTATGACGTGAATATATCTCATTCCAGAGGCTATACCTGTGGGCGGAAGCTGCTTAGAATAACACATTATTCGGCTGGAGTATGGGATACTTCAAATTTAAACAAATGCAATAACAAGTTATATATCAAGCGTCTATTTAAGAAAATTGGTATTGTAATACACATGTTCTATTCATAATCTACAATATCTTCCATGATTTAGCCAGGACTGTTAACCTGTATCACTCCATAAAACATTGAAAGTAAATGGATTATAGTAAATACCCTTTGGTAAATCTTGTAGGTATTTGCAAAGCTAATTATCATTATACATAGCATACACTAAAATGATTAGGACTCATTAGCAATCCTAAAGATCATAAAGACAATTTATGCTATGAAATCAGTGAGCGCTAATACTGAAAACTCCCTATTCCCAATTTGCGACCATTATACATGAACTAAATTTTGATGGAAGTTTCCAAACTAACCTCAATGGGCTATTGATATTGTATTATCAATTATAATTGAGCAGACAGTGAAAAGGAATGAATTTGATTTAAGGTTCTTGCGTTGTGCAATTTGTGGCCTACTCTTCCTCTTCAATAAGCAATAATCATCCAATAAACCCTCTATATCAACAAAACTAAATACATTTCAGAGGAAAATAAAGTTTCAGAGGAAAGTCTAGAACTAAAAACACGAATCACTACTGCACTGGAAATTTATATTTGAAAAGAAAGTATTACCTTCTTTTTTCCTCCCCAAACATATGAAGTTGAGGGTCACCCAAATCAGTAACATTAGGAGTCAATTCTGGGTTAAGCATCACTCAGAAGTGATCACAGTTCCGAGAAAACTTTGATCTTTTAAATAGAAGTAGACCAAAGGGATTCTGGGAACAAATTCCTTAAGGTTCCTAAAAAAATCCCATTTACATGGGTTTATCCTATAAGGTTTATTCTATATCTATAAGCTCAAGAAGCAAAAGCCAGGATAATAGTTGATCAGATTCCTAACTACAGACTTTTTCTAAACCGGGCAAAACCGGTCTGTTGTTGGGAATCTGATCAGCTATTATCCTGGCTTCTGCTTTAAAAACCCAGTGGGTGAGCTTTAGCCTATAGGATAAACCCATGTAAATGGGATTTTTTTAGGAGCCTTAAGGAATTTGTTCCCAGAATCCCTTTGGTCTATTTGCATACGTATGAGGCGGTCTCCTCAACCCTTTTGACTTGTTCTTCTCACCTGGGAGATAGGTAATTCCCATAGACCACAGCAGAACAGCACTGCCAGCTATGCAAAATGCTGTAGATAAAACAACTGCTGCATGTGTTCTTAACTTATGGTTCCCCACTCTGCTTAGACTTGGTCTCCCTGATCCTATTTATTACAGAAAAATATTTTCCAGCAGTAAGTAACACGTGCTGGCTAACTGACCAATTACTGGGTCACAAAGCTGATTCTCGGATTTAATATGGCCTCCCACCAAGCTTCCCTAGAAGCTCCAGAACAGGGATGAGCACTTAAAGTTGGCTTCTGGTATTTTTGTACCCTTTACTGTGTATGTATGTGTACCTTACCTCATTGGCCAGCTGAGTGGCATACTTGAAGTGATTAAACAAAGGATTGTCGGCGGTGTACTTGAATTTAGATTTTGTCTTCTCGAAAGACTCCTTGTATTTATACTGCAGGCAGAAAAGATGTAAAAGTCAGTCATTACAGTCAACAGTGGGACACAACACAATGTATTAAATTCCTAAATAGTTTGAGTTTTTCTTATTAGAAAGAAACTCGAATAGGAACTTTGGTCTCGCAAGTTGCAGTAAAAAAAATCACAAATCACAGTTTAAAATAGTTTGTTCCATTAATTTTTAATCAACCTGTATATTTTTGAAAAATCTCCAAAAATGGCTTAAACATTGAAAATATACCTCCTGTTGACTTCTATAGAAGCTCGACAGCTTTCATCTGACGTATTTTATTATTTGAATTGTCCGGCTTTTTTACATTGATAAATCTAAAATAACTGATTTAGAAAAAATTGAATCTTAAGAAAATGTGAAATTGTGAATTGAAGAAAAAACTTGAAATTTAAAAATTTGCCCCTAAGAAAAATGTGGAATAAGACATTGGAAGAACAATGAGGGTGATTCAGGCAAATCCGTGAACCCCAACCAGTGGCTCAGGGGCAACATATTGCTCCCCAACCCCTTGGATGTTGCTCTCAGTGCCCCCAAACCAGGGAGTTATTTTTGAATTCCTGACTTGGGGGCAAGTTTTGGTTGAATAAAAACAAGATTTCCTACCAAATAAAGCCCCCTGTAAGCTGATAGTGTGCATAGAGCAGGGGTGGGCAAACTACGGCCCGCGAGCCACATCCGGCCCGTCAGCCCTTTCAATCCGGCCCGCCGTCTCCAGCCCCCTTAAAACAATGACGGGCCCTGATTGGTTGCTCCCCGTGCGTGCCCACAGCGTCAGCACGCACGGGGCGCAACCATATAAAAGAATGCACTGGGGAGCCGGGGAACAGAAGAACGGGACGGAGGAAGCAGCGGGTCGCTGGGGGGGAGCTGTGAGGCCCCATAATTTTTGATGGCAGCCCCGGGCGTAACGCTGTCCCGGCCCGGTCCGGCCCGTATGTTAGTTAATGTGGCCCCTGAGCTAAAAAGTTTGCCCACCCCTAGCATAGAGGCTGCCTAATAGCCAATCACAGCCCTTATTTGGCACCACCATGAACTTTTATGGTGCTTGTGTTGCTCTCCAAGTCTTTTTACATTTGACTGTGGCTCACGAGTAAGAAAGGTTGGGGACCCCTGTCCTAGATAGTAAGTACTTTAGTGTGACACCCCATGGCCCCTAGATCAATATATGTCAGTGCCCTATCCAAATTACTCATGGAACAGCACTCCCTCATAATACCATGTCTAGCAAAATCTTTGAGGTGCTCTAAATCTTAGTTTGTCAAAAAGCAGCTATCATTAAAGGTCTAATATATAGGACATCTGTGGAACTAGTGGCTGAGCCCTGTGGTAGCTATATGCATCCACTTGTCTCTAGTAAACAGCATCTCATGTAGGTCAAAGACATTGGTATCACAAGTAGATGTTGTACCTTTTATTGCTATGACAGATTGTCATGTCGAGGGATGATAAACATAATGCTTGACTTTATTTAGGTGCATAAAAATACATTTTTAAAAATGTCTGCCCTTTATTGTTTGGGTTAATTCCGTCCCCCAAATGTGTGTGGACACTTACCCCGCTGTACAAGGATTTGTTCTGTTCTGCGAGGGTGAAATCTGGGGTGTCCCAGGCATAACAGCCAATGCCTTTCAGCCAAGTCAAATCCTCTTTATACTTAAACTGCAATAAAAATCAGAAGGAAGCCAGTTATATTACTGCTGAATCCATGTCTTGCTATATACTTCAGGTTTTTAGTATTAAATAGTAACATTTACAATACAGCGAAAGTATATAAACAAAGAGCTGATTATTCCTTATACATGGCTGGTATTGGTATTTAATTATTAACGGTGACTAATGAATCATTTGATCTCTAACTGGTGTCCATAACTGACACTTGATTGAGAGATTATAAAGCATCTCTAAAAAGTTCACACACAAAAATGTCAGATACTGACAAAAGAAGAATATATGGCACCCAGTGTCAGACTGGCCCACCAGGATACCAGGAAAACTCCCGGTGGGTCCAGGTGTCAGTGGGCCCTCCTGCTCCTGATCATTTGGCCTGTTTCATGGTCATTCCCTATTTCTGAATGGGCCCCTGGGGTCCCAGTCCGACGGCACCATATTGTCTGTTGATATGTTAGATGTGTTTTCAAAGAAAGACAAATAAAACAACGTACGTCACTAACGGAATCCGTAACTGCACGGTGGTGGTAGTATTCAGGACGGTCAGGGATGGACCTCCAAATGCCCAACTGGCTGACATATTTCTCCTTGTATTTAACCTGTGATAAAAAAAATGTAAATATTAAACCATTAGAATTGTGTTCCAAGTTATTTTCCATTTGATCATCAATGCACCCGATTTTTAGTGGCACGTTAACTTCTTACATTATATAGGTACTTACATCACTGATGTCATCTGTGACCTTGCGGTGATAGACAATGTCCAGAGCATCCTTCACTGTGTGATACTTTCCCTTGGCATTCTCGAAGGATTCTTTGTAGCGCAACTATAAATTGAGGAAATATTATATATTATTCACCAAACAGGTAATAAAACTTTGCTTTTTTCGTTTGAAAAATAATAAACTAGGTTGTTTCATGCATTAAAAAGTTAAGTTAGTGGTAAAGTAGACTTACATCGCTGGCATTCCAGTAGGCTTTCTTGGCCCGGAGATCGATGGGTGTATCAGCGACAGATGTATACTTGTGCTTGAATTTTTCATACTGAGCTTTGTATTTTTTCTGTAAAAAAGACACCGATTTAATATGGGTGATACAAAAAGCCATAGGCATAGAGTATTTCTGATAAAGTAAAAATGAGTTACTGTACCTCGCTAATGATTTCCTTAACCTGCTTAGCATGTGTAAGGGCTGGAGTCTGCCCATCGGCATGGTGGTGTGGTCTTTCTTTTGAAGCCACCTCTGTATACAGGTACTGTAAAAATGAAAACAACAATTGGTCATGTAAATCTCATTTTAATTGATGTACAGTTACATTACTCATTATAATCTACAAATGTTGAGCTATGGCAACAGATTACTCATTTCATGACCTGTATAAAGTCATTATATCTTCAGACTTATGCCTTTATATGGTCACAGAACCCCTCAGTGACTTCTAATATCCTTATCATTTACAGTAGGGGGTACATTATCCCTTATAATACATGAGTGATACTCAGAGTTCCCTGTATAACTCAGCCTGCAGCCTTGTGCCTTTATATGGGCACAGAACCCCTCAGTGACTTCTAATATCCTTATCATTTACAGTAGGGGGTACATTATCCCTTATAATACATGAGTGATACTCAGAGTTCCCTGTATAGCTCAGCCTGCAGCCTTGTGCCTTTATATGGGCACAGAACCCCTCAGTGACTGCTAATATCCTTATCATTTACAGTAGGGGGTACATTATCCCTTATAATACATGAGTGATACTCAGAGTTCCCTGTATAACTCAGCCTGCAGCCTTGTGCCTTTATATGGGCACAGAACCCCTCAGTGACTGCTAATATCCTTATCATTTACAGTAGGGGGTACATTATCCCTTATAATACATGAGTGATACTCAGAGTTCCCTGTATAACTCAGCCTGCAGCCTTGTGCCTTTATATGGTCACAGAACCCCTCAGTGACTGCTAATATCCTTATCATTTACAGTAGGGGGTACATTAACCCTTATAATACATGAGTGATACTCAGAGTTCCCTGTATAACTCAGCCTGCAGCCTTGTGCCTTTATATGGTCACAGAGCCCCTCAGTGACTGCTAATATCCTTATCATTTACAATAGGGGGTACATTATCCCTTATAATACATGAGTGATACTCAGAGTTCCCTGTATAACTCAGCCTGCAGCCTTGTGCCTTTATATGGTCACAGAACCCCTCAGTGACTTCTAATATCCTTATCATTTACAGTAGGGGGTACATTATCAACAGATATTCAACTACATTTAGGATCTCTTTGAATCTGGAAGCTTAGTGTGTGCCGCTCACCTGACTCTGCATTTCTTGCCCTTTCTTGGCTCTCAGGAAGTCTGGGGTATCAAGGACAGATGTATAAATGGACTTCTGCTTATTGCCCTCTGCCCTGTACACAAACTGTAAATGGACAGAAAGTAAATTAGTATTATGTAAAGGAGAAATAAGATGAATTAATATACATGACATCCTATATTTCTATCAGTAGTTTGTCAAAAGCAATAGGAGATACAATCTCCAATAGGAGATAAACCTTATCAATAGTGTTCCTTACTATGAAGGACCAGTAAATCAAATATAGTATTTCCTGACTTATAACATTATCATATTTAAGTGCAACAAATAAAACATATTCTTACCTGGCTCAGGTGTGTCTTCAGCTCCTGGACTGTCCTGTATTCTGGAGTGTCCATGACTACACTGTACGTATCCAGCATCTTCTTGGCAGTTGTGGTATAGAAGGATTTAGACTAATAAAGCAAAGACAAGTGTCAGTTGGTATCTAGAAAATCTAGTTAGAATCAGCACAGGTACGCGAGCCCTGCAGAGAGTGTAACCATAGGCGGAGGATGACTTTTTTGTTTGGGGAGGCTAAAGATGGCCCATACACAGACTGACCTACAGCTAATGTGAGACTTAGTGGATTCGCTGCTGGCATAAAAAGTCAACCTCCCAACTACCTCTTGCCGTTCCCACTGACTCCCAGGGATACTGTACAAAAGTGCGGGTAGGATGCTTTTTTTTTACCCTAAAATGTTTAGGATGTAAAAGTATTCATACGCGCACTTCTGTTAGGGGATCTGCAAACATTTGTGTTTGGGATCAGTTAGCTTAAAGGGGTAGTTCGCATTCAAATTCACTTTTATTTTTAATGGTTTTTCAGTTATTTAGCTTTTTGTTCAGCAGCTCTCCATTTGGTATTTCAGCAGCTATCTGGTTACTAGGGTCTTATTTACCCTAGCAACTAGGTAGTGGTTTAAACAAGAGATTGGAATATGAATAGTTAAGGGGCCTACTTGGAAAAATAAGTAATACAAAATTATAATAATAATAATAAAATTGTAGCCTCACAGAGCAATATTTTTTGGCCCCCATTTGAAATCTGTATAGAGGCAGAAGAGAGGCAAATTATTCAAAAAAATTAATTAGGAAGACCAATTGCAAAGTTGCTAGGAATAGGTCATTTTATAACATACTAAAGGTTAACTTAAAAGTGAACCACCCCTTTAGATGTGTTTATGTTAGTTTTATAGCAAGAAAGGCAGTGGGTACTGACTCCCCATTATATACAGTGAGACGCAGTCCTTATTTACAAAACCAGCACATTATATACAGATAGACACAGTGGGTACAGATGGCAGATATTCAGGCCCTGGCACTATAACACTGGCACTGATACACAACATTGGCTCCACTGTAACTTACTATAAATGAACAAAACAATGACAAAAAAAAAAAAAATAGTAAGTGCAAAAAACAACAACAAATATACAAACACACAATGAGCTTTTTCAGAGGGAAAGAGTTAACTTACCCTCCATGTGTTAGGGTAGGGGATAGATTATAAATTATTATAGATGTCAGGTCAGGCAAAAAACAATTTAATGTCAGCTAGTGATTCTTTAGAACTGTATAGTACCCGTGTATAGTGCCTGTGTATAGTACCTGTGTATAGTACCTGGGTATAGTACCTGGGTATAGTACCTGGGTATAGTACCTGTGTATAGTGCCCGTGTATAGTGCCTGGGTATAGTACCCGTGTATAGTACCCGTGTATAGTACCCGTGTATAGTGCCCGTGTATAGTGCCCGTGTATAGTGCCCGTGTATAGTACCCGTGTATAGTACCCGTGTATAGTACCCGTGTATAGTGCCTGGGTATAGTACCTGTGTATAGTACCTGTGTATAGTACCTGTGTATAGTGCCTGGGTATAGTGCCTGGGTATAGTACCTGTGTATAGTACCTGTGTATAGTACCTGTGTATAGTGCCTGTGTATAGTGCCTGTGTATAGTACCTGTGTATAGTGCCTGGGTATAGTACCTGTGTATAGTACCTGTGGGATGAAAACTGCAGCAAAAGTTGAGAGTTGGCTCTTAAGTAAAGTTTACAGCCTACAGATTCTTCTTTTCAGTCTTCTTTTTTACACTGCTTCCAGTTTACAAAATCTCCCGATCCCTGTGTGAATCTGTGCTCTGATTGGTCAGTTTTACTGTCTGTCAAGAAAGCTGTGCTCTGATTGGAGAATCCCCAAGGAGAAAGATCCAATCGGAGCACAGCAAAATGGGCTTGCAGGAACCTATTTCCAGCACAGTGCCAAGCAGGTTTGGGGAGGCTTAGCCTGCCCTAGCCTTATGGAAAATCCGCCTATGAGTGTAACTAAGGACATACAGATTAGGAGGGTCCTGTAATATAATTGATACATATTAACTGCCCCTACAAATTCAATACAAATAACCCGGAGAGTACACATGTTCTTCAGTGAAACAGTGTGATTTATTGAGATATCACTGCAGTGATATCTCAATAAATCACACTGTTTCACTGAAGAACATGTGTACTCTCCGGGATATTTGTATTGAATTTGGATTGTGTACAGCCAGCACGGGGACTGTTACCTGTTGACGAGTACTCACTGAGAACACTGGAACCTACGGCAGGACTTTGAATCTTTAATTGCGGATAACCTCCCCTCCACCCATAGTAGTTGAGCATATCATATTCACATTGTATTAATTTTGTTCATATTGTACTTGACTTGATTACTAAAGCAGTCATAAATAATTTCCTTAATTATACTATTAATCATTTTTGTTGCTCTGTGATAAGATCATACATGTTACGCAGTATAGAGGAGTAGCCATTGAACCCTCCAATAAAGTGCCAATGTGTGTTAGTTATTACTACTTAGTATATACAGAGGGTCTCTCAAAAGCTATATTGCCCCAGGAATGCCACCATTTAATCACTATCCCTACTAGTGTGCCTTACCCAAAAAGTGATGCACCCGTTTGGTAACTTACCCAGAGCTTGCGCAGGTCCCGAGCTCGCACCATGTCAGGGGTGTCATACAAGAAGCATCCCAAGCCCTTCAGCCACTGCAAGTCCTCTTTATATTTATTCTAATGAGAACACAAACATAAAAAGGGTTAATTTAATGTCAAGGCATGTGAACAGGGAAACATGGCATTCAAAAAGCAATGGGAATTTAGTTTTGCAGATGGGTTTTTTTTTTGGTCTTTTTAGGGTGACAAGACCTCAGTTGTGGAGATTCCTGTAGGAAGTATGCACCACTTGTTAACTGTTTATATTAATTATAATGTGTGTAGGTCCATCAAGTCAATGATATATACAGGTATGGGACATGTTTTCCAGAATGCTCGGGACCTGGGGTTTTCCGGATAAGGGATCTTTCCATAATTTGGATCCCCATAACTTAAGTCTGTTAAAAACCATTTAAATATCGAATAAACCCAATAGGCCTGTTCTGCCTCCAATAAGGATTAATGATATGTTAGTTGGGATCAAGTACAGGTACTGTTTTATTATTACAGAGAAAAGGGAATCATTTAACCATTAAATAACCCCAATAGGACTGTTCTGCCCCCAATAAGGGGTAATTATATCTTAGTTGGGATCAAGTACAGGTACTGTTTTATTATTACAGAGAAAAGGGAATCATTTAACCATTAAATAAACCCAATAGGGCTGTTCTGCCCCCAATAAGGGGTAATTATATCTTAGTTGGGATCAAGTACAGGTACTGTTTTATTATTACAGAGAAAAGGGAATCATTTAACCATTAAATAAACCCAATAGGGCTGTTCTGCCCCCAATAAGGGGTAATTATATCTTAGTTGGGATCAAGTACAGGTACTGTTTTATTATTACAGAGAAAAGGGAATCATTTAACCATTAAATAAACCCAATAGGGCTGTTCTGCCCCCAATAAGGGGTAATTATATCTTAGTTGGGATCAAGTACAGGTACTGTTTTATTATTACAGAGAAAAGGGAATCATTTAACCATTAAATAAGCCCAATAGGGCTGTTCTGCCCCCAATAAGGGGTAATTATATCTTAGTTGGGATCAAGTACAGGTACTGTTTTATTATTACAGAGAAAAGGGAATCATTTAACCATTAAATAAACCCAATAGGGCTGTTCTGCCCCCAATAAGGGGTAATTATATCTTAGTTGGGATCAAGTACAGGTACTATTTTATTATTACAGAGAAAAGGGAATCATTTAACCATTAAATAAACCCAATAGGGCTGTTCTGCCCCCAATAAGGGGTAATTATATCTTAGTTGGGATCAAGTACAGGTACTGTTTTATTATTACAGAGAAAAGGGAATCATTTAACCATTAAATAAACCCAATAGGGCTGTTCTGCCCCCAATAAGGGGTAATTATATCTTAGTTGGGATCAAGTACAGGTACTGTTTTATTATTACAGAGAAAAGGGAATCATTTAACCATTAAATAAACCCAATAGGACTGTTCTGCCCCCAATAAGGGGTAATTATATCTTAGTTGGGATCAAGTACAGGTACTGTTTTATTATTACAGAGAAAAGGGAATCATTTAACCATTAAATAAGCCCAATAGAACTGTTGTGCCCCCAATAAGGGGTAATTATATCTTAGTTGGGATCAAGTACAGGTACTGTTTTATTATTACAGAGAAAAGGGAATCATTTAACCATTAAATAAACCCAATAGGGCTGTTCTGCCCCAATAAGGGGTAATTATATCTGAGTTGGGATCAAGTACAGGTACTGTTTTATTATTACAGAGAAAAAGGAATCATTTAACCATTAAATAAACCCAATAGGGCTGTTCTGCCCCCAATGGGGTAATTATATCTGAGTTGGGATCAAGTACAAGGTACTGTTTTATTATTACAGAGAAAAAGGAAATCATTTTTAAAAATTGGAATTATCTGCTTATAATGGAGTCTTTGGGAGATGGCCTTTTCGTAATATGGAACTTTCTGGATAACGGGTTTCCGGATAAGGGATCCCATACCTGTACCGCAAATGTAATTTTAAAATCCCTTAAGACTCAACGGGTTACTTACATCGCTGGTTATTTCTCCAACATAGCGGCAGTGAATGGTTTGTGGGGTAAAAGGCATGGAAATCATATGTCCTTGCAGTTTGTTGTGGTAGTCAGATTTGTAGACCAACTGAAACACAGAAATGGATAATGAATTAAGCAAACTGATTGTTTTTTTTAATGGGGCTGGTAATGTAATCTTAAAAGTAGCAGAAAAATAGAACTTACATCACTGATAGCGTCTTGTGTGGCCTTGACTTGGCGGATCTCTGGAGTATCAGGAGTGGTGTGGATTTTATCCTTCTGCTTATGGTACACTTCTCTGTAGAGCCTCTGCAAAAGATAGAAACAACCTGAATGTCACTGAATACACATAAACACGCTATCTTGGGTATGTAAAACCCAATAAAAATATTTTAAAAACAATCCTATGCCATTAACCTCATACCAATAAACTCCATACCACATACCTCATTAAGGATCTTATTCACTTTCCTAGTGTTCACCATGCCGACATCTTGTGGTCCCAGAGTGTAAGATTTGGCCTTAATGTGTTCGTAGACTTCCTTATATTTTACCTACAAGCAGAAAGATTAAAGAAGGGCATTAGTATAACAATTTTGTTTTATTGTTTTAGCCAAACAGAAATTTAGACTTTACTAACGATGAGTGATTTTTTTTCACTAGGCATAAATATGCTGCTCCAAATTTCGTCATTGCTTAATTTTTTTCGGGAAACTATCATAAAAATTCACCATGACAAAAAAATGCACCAAGAAAGATGCCTATTGACTTTAATGTATTTGGAGTGAGAAAAAAATTGCAGTTGCGTCAAAAAAAAAATCATGGTTGCATCAAAAAATGTCACAACTGCATCAAAAAAGTTGCTGTTGTGCATGTAAAAAAAGTCATGAATTTCATAAATTTTCCTGCGTTTCGTAAATTTTTCAGCAGTTTCGAAAATGTTTTGGCAAAGCAAAACGGGACAGATCAACTCCAATGTGCGTTAAAAAATGATAATTTCAAGGGCATTATTTATATAATAGTATTGGCTACCTTTCTGATAATTTCACTAGACCAACTGGCTCTGTATCTGCCAGATAGATACACATAAGGAGGAAGATTTATTAGTTTTCAAAACTCATTTGTGAAAAAAAAATTGCATTTAAAAAAAAAAAAGCAAAAATTAAATTAGAAAAACCCGATCTCCTTAAGTCATGTTAGAAAAACTCAATTGCATTGTTCCAATACAGTTTGATTCAAAAGACAAGAACAATAATATAGCTTGAAAACTGAAAATACATCTCCCACTGACTTCAATAGAGGTTTGCCAAGATTTTGTTGCCGTACTTTTTCATTACTATTTTCTGTTAATAATTCGAGTTTGAAAAATTTGAATTTAAATGATTTGATGATTTTTTTGAAACACAAAAAAGGTGATCTTGAATATTAATATATATATTTTTTTTTTGCCAACACTTTAGCTATAACCCACTTGTTCTAGAACCCATGGAACCAGGTCTTGGATTCTGTGAGAGTCAAATGCCAAAAGTATCTTTAATATAATAACGCTAGATATTTCATATTTTAATATGCTCTTTACTGCCATCATATTCTACTTTGCTGTATTTCTATAGTAAAATAATTCATATACAGGTATACGACCCCTTATCCAGAATGCTCGGAACCAAGGGTATTCCAGATAAGGGGTCTTTCCGTAATTTGCATCTCCATACCTTAAGTCTACTATAAAATCAATAAAACATTAATTAAACCCAATAGGACTGTTTTGCATCCAATAAGGATTATTTAGATCTTAGTTGGGATCAAGTACAGGTACTGTTTTATTATTACAGAGAAAAGGGAATCATTTAACCATTAAATAAACCCAATAGGGCTGTTCTGCCCCCAATAAGGGGTAATTATATCTTAGTTGGGATCAAGTACAGGTACTGTTTTATTATTACAGAGAAAAGGGAATCATTTAACCATTAAATAAACCCAATAGGGCTGTTCTGCCCCCAATAAGGGGTAATTATATCTTAGTTGGGATCAAGTACAGGTACTGTTTTATTATTACAGAGAAAAGGGAATCATTTAACCGTTAAATAAACCCAATAGGGCTGTTCTGCCCCCAATAAGGGGTAATTATATCTTAGTTGGGATCAATGACAAGGTACTGTTTTATTATTACAGAGAAAAAGGAAATCAGTTTTAAAATTCTAAATTATTTGATGAAAATTGAGTCTATGGGAGATGGCCTTTCTGTAATTCGGAGCTTTCTGGATAATGGGTTTCCGGATAAGGGATCCCATACCTGTACTGTATATAATAAACTTAATGAAATATATACTTACATCACTTCCAATGAGTTGGGCCTTCTTAGCTTGAGTAATGGCTGGGGTGTCATTAGGAAGGGTGTATCCTTTAGGAAGAGATTTTACACCATCCTCACGATACAGGTTCTGGGTTTAAAAAAATAAAATCATATAATGTAATGAATTCCTGCAATGGGTGTTATAAAGTGTAATAGTAACATACATCTCCTCCTTCTACCAAATTCCAAACCACTTGTCTAATGTACTTACGTCACTCTGTATCTTGTTAGCGTTGCTGGCTCTTTCCAAATCGACTGTGTTGGGTGTAGAAGTAACTTTGCCTCTGACATGTTGTTCATAATCTGAATGGTATACAACCTGCAAATTTGAAAGAATATTATTGTCATCTAGCAGTACATCAGACTGTGGGTCACTGTGATTGGCTATGTTCATTATAAATGCTTAGACTAGATATTTTATACTTAATTATTAAGTATACAAAATTCATTATTACCTACTAACAATATTATTTTGCCAAATAACGAAGTTCCATTTGATGTTTAATTTGCTAAACCATTAAATATTCCTACTTTCATTCATTATTCATTCTGTAGGTGTAATTTAACCAGTTCTATATGTGTATTGCTTCAAAGGGCCGGTGCTGGAACAAAATTAATTTATCCGGCATTAGTATTGCTGACAGGATAGAACTAAAAATCTACAGGTTGGCCCAGGCTAACGTGGACATTTAGTAAACCCAGGCAGCTTGCCAAAATTAACCTCTAACCACCATGGTTCTTCTCCCTTACTGTAGGCCATTACAGGAATTTTAAACTGCACCTCCTGGCCACCAAAACATGGTGTGCCACTAAACGTGGACACCATCACAAAATCAAAGAGCTATGGAAATGTATAGTAACTGATTGGTTCTGCTGAGAATGAAAAATACAGGTAGAAAAGGGAATAACTAAGAGGGGCAATAGTAAAAGAGGTTTAAAAAGAAGACAAACGAATACTGAGAAGATCAGGACTATGGAAGGGGGAGAAGTAGAACGGGGAAGAGCAAGACCAAACAGACAGAATTGAAACTGAGTGAGAAGAAGAAGGCAAATGAAGAGAGGATGAGAGCTTTTAGTGGGTTCTATGCTTAAGGTTTTCTGGTTGGGCCCTAGTCCCATCTCTGGTATGTAATTTGCTGCCACACTATCTGATATAGGATTACTAAAGTGATATATGATATTCAGAAACTATATGTATAGAACATTTAGCTATGAAATGACTTACATCACTGCTCTGCTTGCCGCTGGTCACAGCCTGCACGTAGACTGGAGTGTCTGTGACTGATGTATAAGTCTTCTTCAGTTCCTCTGCTTTAGCTTTGTACTTATTCTGAGATAAACGATAGAAAGGTGATCATAGGACAAAGGCATACTGCAATTTAAAAACATTTTACTAAATACAGTTTAAATACAATACAGTATGTGTTTTACAGTCATACATTTTATCCTACAGAGCTTAAAAGAAATCATTTTAATAATTAAAAATATAATAACTATGGAGCTACACCCAAAGAATGTTTAAAAAAACATGCACAGGTTTTATTATAATATTGTCTTATGTTTTTGAGATATGAATGGATTATTAATGTGTTCCTTTAGCATAAAACCTATCTTGCCTGCTGCAGAAAACTCAGTTATACAGTTAGTTTGGCTTTCCATATCGACTTATTGTCCTGGAAATAATGGTTAGGCTGGGTTAAATTAGGCTTTGACTCAAAGCAGGAGTAAGGTGTTGGCAGGGGAATGTTAGGATGCAGAACTTGTAAGTAATTCATTTCTCAAAAATGATGCTTTTTAGGAAAAAAAGCATCTTGTTGATTATACTTACATCGCTGCGCAGGTCATAGGCATGCTTGGCGTGGAGAATTTCTGGTGTGTCCCACACAAAACAGCCAATTCCCTTCAGCCAGTGGAGATCATCTTTATAGGCAATCTAGAATGGAAGATGCATAGAGAGAGAACACAATATTATTAGCCACAATGAAAGATAATAATGCTAATAGCGGCTTAATACTTTCTATTAATCACAATATTAATTGGTTTAGGTTATTGCTTAGAATTAGCTTTTTCTTATTTCATGGTTTTAAGATGGTAGTGGGGCAGGGTCGGACTGGGCCGCCGGGACACCGGGAAAAATCCCAGTGGGTCCCGGCCTTAGTGGGCCCCAGCGGCCCAGTCCGACCCTTGCCGGCACTCCCCAACTGACTATTCCTCCCCTGATGTGTTCAATTTATACACGCTCGGGGAGGACGTCGGGTGGGGGCCCTGTGGGGGGGGGGTTGGGGTGGCCCTGTGGGGGGGGTTGGGGGGGCCTGTGGGGAGGGGGTAGGGGACACTGCTGGATGGGGCACCTGCAGGGCCCCTGGGGCGGGACCCTGTAGTGGGGTACAACTTCTTTAATCCCATTATGAGTGTACAATCGGAATAGAGATATACAGCAATTTCACCACACTGAAATTAAGGCAGAGATGTTCAACCTTCAGCCTCCTGGGATGTTGCTGTGCTACTCCTAGAACCCCAATATGGACTAATTATAAATAGAGGGAAAGTTGTTCTGTGGTCAACACACGAATACGGCAATAACAGATCACTTACATCGCTCAGCTGTTCGTTGACTTTGCGGGCATGGACATAGAGCTGAAGGTCAGGCAGACAGGTCCATTCGTGGAGGTATTTGCGGTAATCGATTTCACTGACTTTATCCTGGGTCTCCCTGGCGGAAACAATTTCCAGCATGTCTGGTGCTATGTGAATCTTCGCCTTGTTCTTCTCATAAGTTTCTTTGTAGAGGCGCTATCAAAGTTGGAAAACACATAAAAATTATTTACAATATTATAAAAGTCTATTGTTCTGGCATTTGGAAAAAATATGAATGCCTTAGAGGTGTAGAATTGTTCTAATATAGCTTTTTCATTTTGTAGTATTAAGCAGCCATTAAACCCAGATCTGGGGTATGGGCAGTCACTTTGAGGACCTGATTATGAGGTAGAGTCAGAGAACATTCAGAGAATGTGTACTCTTACTAGATGATTTTCACAATCCAACCCGGTGTCCATATTGTTAGACCAAGAAACAAAATTCAAACGTATACTCACATCTAGAGGAAGCTTGCCGACTTTAAGACATCTTGCTGTGGCTGGGTCATCCTGGATACCCTTTGGCAAGGTGTAAAGTGCTTTGAATTTCTCGTATTCCTCGCGGTACTTAAGCTAAGGGCAAAAATGTAAAAACAATTCGTATTTGAAAGGCTATCAGAAAACCTTTGCATAACAAATAAATAAACTGTCACAATTACAAGTGTATCATTTTCTCTAGTGAATGTTAGCTTCACATTTGTGCCACATATAAATGTATATGCTTCACAGTTAGAAGTAATCCATTAAGCTTGACCAAAAAAGAAATCACCTCAAGCTTAATAGGGAATTCACAAAGGGTAATAACCACTAATATTAGGATGCAGAGGAACCAAAATATGGTCTAGTATGTGGTCTACCTAGAAATTTCTACTTCTTTTGTGTCTACTGCATAGAAATATGGCAGTTCCCAATTTAACTAGCATAGAATATTTGCAGTTTATTGGGCCTGAGCTGGGAACCTTACTGCTTACAACTAGTGATGAGCGAATCTGTCCCGTTTCGTTTCGCTGAAAAATTTGCGAATCTTTCAAAAGATTTGCAAAACGGCAAAAATGTCGCACGTCCAAAAAAATTGTCGTCTGCGGCTATTCTTTTGTTGCGCGGCTATTATTTTGTTGCCCGCGGCTATTATTTTGTCGCCCGCAGCTATTATTTTGTTGCATGGCGAATTTTTTCATCCGTTTCACGAAACAATCTGCCAATGGCGAAACGTGGAAATTTGCAGTGAATCCATGCCTGGCGAAACATTTCGCCCATCACTACTTACAACTTCATTTGAGTGTACTCAGGTTATTGCCTCTTAATTGGCTTAACACATCCAAAGGGAAAGCTGCTTAGTTAATGCTAAATTTATGGTGTATCAGGCAACCTATAACATGGTCATGTATATTAAAGCAGTTTAGACGTACAGTGCGGCAGCCTTCTGGCTTTAGTTAGGAATCCAGAAAATGTATGTAGTGATCTTTATGCCTCATACACTTTCTGAAAAGGGGCATCAACAAATGTGATTTTTCAGTTTGGAGACTGCAGAATGATCTATCAAAATTTCAAAATTAGCCTTATGAGGCACCAAACATGCTCATGTGTCTGGATCATAAGAACAAAATTATCCGATTCCTCAACAAACTTTGGGCATGTATGGCCTCTTTGTGGCAGGTTCGGAGAGCTACCAATCAGTGTTCATGATTGAAAAATAGATGCAAATCTACAGTTCCTGTTAGAAGAAGACATTATGTTCTTGATTTTCCTCTCTTTTCTGTGAACTTACCTGACTGGCAATGTGCTTATTGCGTTTTGCGAATGCCAGCGGAACAGCATCAGGCGGCAGCTGGTAACTTGTGGCTTTGACTTTATCCCAGGCATGTTTGTATATGTTCTAAAGGATAAATAAAGAGAGTTTTTAGTTCTCTTGAGTTTCTGTAGCAACATTATCTCAACACTCAACAGCGACACTAACATCCCAATATGGCTTAAGTTACAGATGATTATGATTACAGAGCAACTCCTTGTTTGTTTGTTTGACACATGTGCTGAATGTTTGTATCATATAATTATGTCCCAGTAATCTAGTTCAAAAGAAGTTGGAACCCTTTAGGTTAGAAAAAAAAATTACTATCCTTCATTTTAATGCACATTTAACAATTAAATATGTTCTGTATCCAACTGGTGGATGTGTGTATCAAATCTGAAACCATTTTATTGGGATTGATTAGATGTAAGAGGATGCTGTTACATTTTGAGACTCACATCGCTAAATAACCCCTTGAGGTTCTGAGTGCGGTCGTAGTCCACAGTTTCTAAAACAGTTGTGTACTTGTCCTTGTTTTTGTTGAAATCTTCTTTATATTTTAACTGTAAATAAAAGGAAAATGTATAAGTAAAGAAATCATGAGACAGAGTCCTGAGTGATTACTCTGTGTTACTTGCAGATACTCACGTCGCTAGCATTTATGGCACTTTGAACCGATGTCACGTATACAGGAGTGTCGGTAACAACAGAGTAGTTCTTGAAGTTTTCTTTGCCACCGGCTGTGTATTTTATCTGTAAAAAGATACACAAAAGTTCAAAATGGCCCTTTGCTTTATTCCTCCCCCTCAGTAAAAAAAATTGTCTACCAAGAAAATAAGAAATCATCACAAACTGATTCAAAATTTGACATAAGAATTCTTAAAAATCAGTCTTTGACAGGGGTAGGCCTAATCACTATTGTGCCCTAGGCAAGGCAATTGATTCACTGTGCTCCACAGGAGACAGGTCATGAATTCGGGAGAGTTCAAGAAAGCTGTCTTGTCCCGCCTCCGCCTTTCTCTAGTAGGGCACAGAAGATTTCTATGGCGCCTCCGGAGGTAAAGAAGGGCCAAAACTAGGGCTAACTAAGCAGAAGAGGTGTGTGCCCTGCGCGCTCAAAGTGTTGCGCCCTAGGCACGTGCCTCTTCTGCCTACCCCTAGTCCCGGTCCTGGTCTTGAATAACAACACAGATATGTTGAACACCAATATTTGTGTAGGCCAATAACAACTGATTTACCAGCTAAAATTCATTTGGGATAAAAAGATATTTATCAGACTAGTTTAGCAAATTCTGTTAAATGTATTGACCAAGTAATTGAGTTAGCAAAAGAAGCCCAAAAGTAGCCAGTTTGGACACAAATCAAGTTTGTATATAATTTAGTTTTTCCACTTGAAGTCATTTATTAGGTTCACTTGTTTTTTTCTGTGTATTAATTTGGACAGTTTAAGACTAGAAATGATTAAGACTAGAGTGCAAGCTCTGTGCCCATGCTTTTTAGGAGGGGTTATATTGTCTAGACTGGGAGGCAGACACATTTTCTCAGTGTATTTATTGAAAAAAGTCTAGAATCTGAAAAAACTTGACCTTAAATTGCAGAAAAAAACTCGATTTGACTAAATTCGCATTCTACTATTCATTTTCAATAGATCAGCAAAATCTCAAATGTTTGAAAAGAGATTTTTTTTTCAAGATTCGAGGTTAGAAAACTAAAAATTAAACATCAAATTTTTCCACTGCAAAAAACTTGAATCTCGAATTTTAATAAATCTGGGCTGAAATGTTATTTCTATATAATAAGATGATTGTGCATATTTATGTAAGACTGCCGTATACCCATCATTTTTCCCAACTCTTTTTGTCTTTCTAATTTGTCCTTTTGTGCCTAAATAACTAATTATGGATATAATAGTATAGGAATGAATAATTAATTTGGCTGAATCATTATCATTTCTTAGACCAACTGATGCTTACTTGACTCTGAAGGTTGTATGATGACTTAGCCCGGACGATTTCTGGGGTATCCCACACATAGCACCCAAGGCCCTTCAGCCAGTTCAGATCATCTTTATATAATACCTAGAACAAGAAAAACATTTTTTATTGCATTTTATTAAAAACAATTGTAAATAAATATTCCAAATAAGGCATATCATAACACTACTCACATTTCTAACACTACAATTGAGTACAGGTATGGTATCTTTTATCTGAAAACCTGTTATCCAGAAAGCTACTGTAAGGTCATCTCCCATAGGCTCCATTTTAATCAAATAATTAAAAATTTTAAAACATGTTTCCCTTTTCTCTGAAATAATTAAACAGTAACTTGTACTTGATCCCAACTAAGATATAATTACCCCTTATTGGGGGCAGAACAGCCCTATTGGGTTTATTTAATGGTTAAATGATTCCCTTTTCTCTGTAATAATAAAACAGTACCTGTACTTGATCCCAACTAAGATATAATTACCCCTTATTGGGGGCAGAACAGTCCTATTGGGTTTATTTAATGGTTAAATGATTCCCTTTTCTCTGTAATAATAAAACAGTACCTGTACTTGATCCCAACTAAGATATAATTACCCCTTATTGGTGGCAGAACAGCCCTATTGGGTTTATTTCATGGTTAAATGATTCCCTTTTCTCTGTAATAATAAAACAGTACCTGTACTTGATCCCAACTAAGATATAATTACCCCTTATTGGGGCAGAACAGTCCTATTCGGTTTATTTCATGGTTAAATGATTCCCTTTTCTCTGTAATAATAAAACAGTACCTGTACTTGATCCCAACTAAGATATAATGTTGTAGGTAAAACAATCCTATTGGGTTCATTTAATGTTTAAATTATTTTTTAGCAGACATAGTATGTAGATCCAGTAGACCCTAGGTCCCAAGCATTCTGGATAACAGGTCCCATACCTGTAATAACAACAGCTTGAAAATCTTTCAAGAACAATGAATAGAATAATAATTTAATCAGCTACTTTCCAACATATGTACTTGTTACAGAACTCTTCCTATGTACTCTGACTAGCACGCATAGCAGTATTATAAAGAATCCTGTTACATACATCGCTCAAAATCTCATTGGCTTTCCTTGCATGGATTACGCCTTGCTCGTCAGGCAGACATGTCCATTCATGAAGGTAGTGGCGATATTCAATGTCACTCAGGATCTGCTGACACTTCTTTGCAAGAACATTGTTCAACATGTCCTTAGGAATATGAATCTTTGTTTTGTTGTCTTCATAAGCTTTATGGTAGGCCAGCTGGAATGTGAAAAAAGATAACG